>NC_052086.1:17136987-18336987 GCF_015852505.1 Tachyglossus aculeatus | reverse complement strand
GCGTGGTTCAGTGGAAAAAGCAAGGGCTTGGGAGCCAGAGGTCATGGGTTCTAATCCTGGCTCCACCACTTGTCAGCTGTGTGATTTTGGGCAAGTCACTTCACTTCCCTGGGCCTCAGTTACCTCATCTGTAAAATGGGGATTAAGACTGTGAGCCCCACGTGGGACAACCTGATCACCTTTTATCGCCCCCAGCACTTGGAACATGCTTCGCACGTAGGAAGCGCTGAACAAATGCCATCATTATTATCTCTACATGGATGTCCCTCGGCACCTCAAGTTCCGTATGTTCAAAATTGTACTTCTCATTTTCCCTCCCAAATATTGATGATGATGATGATGGTCTTTGTTAAGCATTTATTATGTGCCAGGCGCTATACTAAGTGCTGGGGTGGATACAAGCTAATCAGGGTGGACATAGTCCCTGTCCCACACAGGGGTGCTCACAGTCTCAATCTCCATTTTACAGGTGAGGTAACTGAGGCCCAGAGAAGTTAAGTGACTTGCCTGAGGTCACACAGCAGACAAGTGGTGGAGCCAGGATTGGAACCCAGGTCCTTCCCACTTCAAGGCCCATACTCTATCCACTAGGCCACAATGCTTCTGTGCCTCCATTACCTCATCTGTAAAATGGGGATTAAGACTGTGAGCCCCAGGTTGGACAGGGACTGTGTCCAAGCTGATTAGCTTGTACCTATCTCAGTGCTTAGTAGTCTGGTACTAAGTAAGCACTTAACAAATACCATTAAAAAAATCCTCTCTTCCACTTCACTTTCCCTTCACAATTGGCAGCACCACTACCCTCCCCATCTCTGAAGCCACAGCCTTGGCATTATCCTTGACTTTTCCCTCTCTTTCAAATCTCATATTCAGTCTGTTGCCAAATCCTGCCTGCTCTTCCTCTACATTTCCAGGATCTGCTCCTTCTTCTCTGCCCAAAAGTTCACCCTGCTGGTCCGGTCATTTGTCATCCTCCGATTTGACTACAGCCTCCTTACTGTCTCCTTGGTTCCAATCTCTCCCATCTCCAGTCCATATTTCTCTCTGCTGCCAGATTCATTTTTCTAAAACATTGTACTGTATGGGTCAAAAACTCCTCAGAAATCTCCAGTGATTGCTTATTCTTCTCCACATCAAGCAGAAGCACCTCTGCCTTTGATTTTAAGACACCTACCTCCTTATCCATTACTTAGCCGTCTTTTCTCCCAGTACACCCCAGCTCCCAATCTTCATTCCTCTTAAATTAACCTACTCAATGGGCCTCGTTCTCGCCTCTCCTGCCACCAACCTCTTATTCATATTTTTTTCCTCTTTCCCGAATACTCCCTTCCCCTTCAAATCTGCTTGACCACAGCTCTTCCATTTGCAAAGCCCTCCAGATATCACATCTCCTCCAGGAGCTTTCACAGTCTTAACTTCTCTTCCCCGGGATATATCACCCCAACCACCATCTCAGCCCTTCTGTGCCAACATCTGTGAACTCCCAACCACCCATACCGCTTCCGTAAATATTTTACATACCCTATTCCTTAAGCATGAACTCCTCTACACATCCACTTTTCCTGCTTCCTCTTATATGAACATTATTTCTGTGTCTGCCTCCTCCACTAGATTGTAAACTTCGTGAGGGCAGGGATCAGGTTTACTTCCCCTAGTGTACTTGCTGAGGTGTAACTAGGGTACAGTACTCTTCTATAAGCCCCCAATAAATCTTGACGATTCAAATAATTAAAACCGGATAACACCAAAAACAGACAAGGACAGTGATAAGAACAATACTGTAGCTAAAGCGGCAAAGTCTCCAGCTCATTGCTCAGGCAGGGCTGTTCAGAGTCCAGCAGTAGCCACAACCCCAGTTATTCCCAAAAGGACTTTGTCCTCACTTTGCCCGGCTTGACCGGGGCACTGCCAGAGTCCCGGATGGCAAGGACAGATCCTGCCGGCTTCTATTTGTCTCCCATGATCTGATTATTTTCTTTACCTGCTTCCTGGGTCTACAAATCTAGCCCTTCCAAAAAATCTCAGGTGTCACCTTCATTTATATGCTAAACAGACCTCTTCTCCTAAATCCTTTCTGAGTGGGCCTTATAGAGACAGGACTAGCCCTGATCCTGACTCCAAATACCATTTCAGCTCCACTACGATTCCCCTCTGAACTGAACTTCCATTCAATCATATTTATTGAGCACTTACTGTAGGCAGAGCACTGTACTAAACACAAGTTGGCAACGTATAGACGGTCCCTACCCAACAATGGGCTTACAGTGTAGGAGGGGGAGACAGACAACAAAACAAAACATGTGGACAGGTGCCAAGTCATCAGAACAAATAGACTTAAAGTTAAATGCACATCATTAACAAAATAAATAGAATAGTAAATTTGTACAAGTAAAATAGTGTAATAAACCTGTACAAACATATATAGAGGTGCTGTGAGGAGGGGAAGGAGGTAGGGCGGGGGGGTTGGGGAGGAGGAGAAGAAAAAGGGGGCTCAGTCTGGGAAGGCCTCTTGGAGGAGGTGAGCTCTCAGTAGGGCTTTAAAAGGAGGATGTGTGGAGGGAGGGAACTCACACATGCTGTTGAAAGGGAAGTCCACACCAAAGGGAACCCGAGTCTCATTGGAGGATGGTCAGTCAGTCAATCGAGTCAACTGAGTGCTTAGGACACTGTACTAAGCACTTGGGAGAGTACAGTGTTACAATACAATGGACACATTCCCTGCCCACAGTGAACTTACATTTTAGAGGATGGTGTGTGTTTGTTGGTATACACAGGTTCAAGTCCCAGCCAATGTGTATGTGTGCAGAGGTAGATATGTGCTGGTGGAAGAGGAAGGGAATATGTGTGTTTCAGGTTTTGGGTGTTGTCAGTGGGCAAGTGGGTGTCGTGTGTCACAGTAGTGTGTCAGTGTGTTTGGGAATTTTTCTGCGTTCCTGTGTCCGTGGGGAGTCAGCGTGGCCTAATGGAAAGACCATGGACCTGGGAATTAAGGGGCCTGGGTTCTAATCCCAGTTATGTCACTTGCCAATTGTGTGGCCAATTTGTACTTCCCAAGCGCTTAATACAGTGCTCTGCATACAGTAAGCGCTCAATAAATACGATTAAATGAATGAATGACCTTGGATAGTTCACTTAACTTCTCTGCGACTCAGTTTCCTCATCTGTAAAACGGGGACTAATGTACCTGTTCTACTATTTAGACTGTGAGTTCTACGTGGGTAGAACAGGGACTGTGTCTGACCTATCTTGTATTTTTCCCAGTGCTTAGCACAAGTGCTTGACACATAAAAAGCACTTAACAAATGCCGCTATTAATATTATTATTACTGGGTGTGTGGCGATGAGATTTGCATTAAAATGATCTGTGGATTTCTTGGAGGTAGGTGGGGGGATTTCATGACCGCCTGGCATATAGCTTCCTCAGCGCTTAGAACAGTGCTTGGCACATAGTAAGCACTTAACAAATCCCATCATCATCATCATCATTATTATTATTACCATTTCGCTTGCTGACGTGTAGAATTACGTTGCTTGTCATTCTATATGATGGTCCCAACTGTTGCTTAGGTAAGCCTTTATATTTATTTTTCTTTCCTCACCCTGCTCTTCTTCTTCCCCACTCTGCAGTCCTCACTCATCTCCACCCTTCTGCAGCTCTTTAAACTTCTAGTTCATAATTCCTCTGCACACACACACATCCCCAAATCCAAATCTTCCCTGTCTCTTTCTGGATCCCTTGCACTGCCCGCCGCCCTGGACCCCTAAAGCTTCAGCACGATAGGAAGGAGGCCCGAAAAGTGACAGGCCCCCTGATGTGATGTGTAAAATTTCAAACACTGGGTATGTAAGAGGAAGTCATCTCAGCGTGGAAAGAGCCCGGGCTTTGGAGTCAGAGGTCATGGGTTCAAATCCCAGCTCCACCAACTGTCAGTTGTGTGACTTTGGGCAAGTCACTTCACTTCTCTGCGCCTCAGTGACCTCATCTGTAAAATGGGGATTGACTGTGAGCCCCCCGTGGGACAACCTGATCACCTTGTCACCTCCCTAGCGCTTAGAACAGTGCTTTGCACATAGGAAGCGCTTCATAAATGCTATCATTATTATTATTATCGCTCTGATTCTCACCTGGTCGGGTGCTGTTTGGGTTTGTGAGGGAGTAAACGTTTGCTGAAATTTGTCTTTTGGGATGTGACTGTGCTGGAGGTTGTTGTTTTTTTTTCTTTGTGTGTGTGTGTGTGTGTGTGTGTGTGTGGTATGGGTGGATTGAGCTGTGGGTGTGTTTGTGTTATGAGAGGATTGGAAATGTGTGTGTGTGTGTGGTTTAGGGGAGTATGGGAAGATTGGGGGAGTGTATATTTCAGTCGTGTGCGTGGGTAGGGAGAAAGTGTGTCAGACGGTACGTGTTTCTCTCTAGCCTTGATTTCAACACACAGCCAACCCATACATGGAGTATCTGTGGACAAATGCCGAAAGGCTTTTAGTGGGGTGGATTTCCATGTACATTTTTTTTTCTTTAATAGATAAGTTTATCTTTAAACTCAATCCGGTGTTTGTGGAGTTCTTCTTACACCTCTTATTTCTCCAACCAGTTATTTCTTTCATCCAGGGCTCCTGAACACAATTAATCTAAGAAATTCGATCTTGGTTAAAATGGAAGTTTTTACAATTGCTGCGCTGTCCTGGGGAAAAAATAACCATGAAACGAAAACGTTGTGATGGCGACCCATTTCTTATCTTGGATATTAATTTCTAAGGAAATAGAACTTTCCACTATCAAGTCATTAGGTTGATTAGAACTTGGCTCCCATCTGCAGCCAGCTGTGGAATTTTCTAGCCTACTAGTTATGTCTTGGGCCTCTTTTTCTTCAATATCTGAATTTCTCAATTAGAGAAGCAGCTTGGCCTAGTGGATAGAGCTCAGGCCTGGGATTCTAATCCCGGCTCTGCCACTTGTCTGCTGTGTGACCTTGGGCAAGTCACTTTACTTCTCTGTGCCTCACCTCATCTGTAACTCATCTATTACTCTATTTATTCATTTTACTTGTACATATTCTATTCATTTTATTTTGTTAATATGTTTTGTTTTGTTCTCTGTCTCCCCCTTCTAGACTGTGAGCCCACTGTTGGATAGGGACCGTCTATATATGTTGCCAACTTGTACTTCCCAAGCGCTTAGTACAGTGCTCTGCACACAGTAAGCGCTCAATAAATACAATTGAATGAATGAATGTAAAATGGGGATTGAAACTCTGAGCCCCACATGGGGCAGGGCCTGAGTCTAACCCGATTTGCTTGTATCCACCCCAGCACGTAGTATCATCATCATCATCAATCGTATTTATTGAGCACTTACTGTGTGCAGAGCACTGTACTAAGCGCTTGGGAAGTACAAGTTGGCAACATATAGAGACAGTCCCTACCCAACAGTGGGCTCACAGTCTAAAAGGAGGTGACAGAACAAAACCATCATCATCATCATCAGTCGTATTTATTGAGCGCTTACTGTGTGCAGAGCACTGTACTAAGCACTTGGGCAGTACAAATTGGTATCATATAGAGACAGTCCCTACCCAACAGTGGGCTCACAGTCTAAAAACCAAACATACTAACAAAATAAAATAAACAGAATAGATATGTACAAGTAAAATAAATAAATAAATAGAGTAACAAATATGTACAAACATATATACATATATACAGGTGCAGTGGGGAGGGAAGGAGGTAAGGTGGGGGGGATGGAGAGGGGGGCGAGGGGGAGAGGAAGGAAGGGGCTCAGTCTGGGAAGGCCTCCTGGAGTACAGTGCCTGGCTCATTGTAAGCCCTTAACAAATACCATAATTATTAGTTTTATCTGATGGGAGGATTTGTAGCTCTACTAATTATAATCTAGATCTTCAAAATGTTTGGATGTGCATGGAGAATAGGCTGGTCAGATTCTTAACAGTGGGCCAGAATGTCACTCTGTGACCAGGCATCTTCTACAGCTGACGTTGGGAGTTTTGGAATAATAATAATTGTGGTACTTGTTAAGCAATTACTATGTATCAAGCCCCATACTAAGCACTGGGGTAGATAGAAGATTATCAGGTCCCACATGGGGCTCACAGTCTTAAGTAGGAACAGCCTTGGCCTAGTGGATAGAGCATGGGCTGGGAGTTCTAATCCGGCTCTGCCATTTGTCCGCTGTTTGACCCTGGGCTAGTCACTTTATTTTTCTGTGCCTCAGTTACTTCATTTCAAAAATGGGATGAAGACTGTGAGCCCCATCTGGGACAAGAACTGTGTCCAACCCGATTATCTTGTATCTACCCCAGTGTTTAGTGCAGTGAAGAGCCCAAAGTAAGCTCTTAATACCTTTAAAAAAAAACGAAACAAAACCACAAAAACGTTAGACTTTCACTGGTGGTTGGGTGGAAGTCATCACCATCATCATCATCAATTGTATTTATTGAGCGCTTACTATGTGCAGAGCACTGTACTAAGCGCTTGGGAAGTACAAATTGGCAACATATAGAGACAGTCCCTACCCAACAGTGGGCTCACAGTCACTCATATTGCCTGCACAAATTGTAGTCTTTGTGTGCTTGCTGTTTCAGTGAGTGTCTAAGAAGAACTCAGAAACCACTAAGTGTGTAGTGTAATGTCTGATGTGGCCATTGCAATTTGAATCATCAATTCATCAGTCATATTTATTGAGTGCTTCCTGTGTGCAGAGCACTGTACTAAATGCTTGGGAGAGTACACTATAATAGAGTTGGTAGACATGTTCTCTGCCCACAATGATTTTACAGTCTAGAGGGGGAGACAGACATTACTATCAATATAAATAAACTGTGGATTTGGACATAAGTGCAGTTGGGCTAGGAAGGGATCAATCAATCAATCAATCGTATTTATTGAGTGCTTACTGTGTGCAGAGCACTGTACTAAGCACTTGGGAAGTACAAGTTGGCAACATATAGAGACAGTCCCTACCCAACAGTGGGCTCACAGAATAAAAAGGGGAGACAGAGAACAAAACCAAACATACTAACAAAATAAAATAAATAGAATAGATATGTACAAGATAAATAGAGTAATAAATATCATCATCAATCGTATTTATTGAGTGCTTACTGTGTGCAGAGCACTGTACTAAGCGCTTGGGAAGTACAAATTGGCAACATATAGAGACAGTCCCTACCCAACAGTGGGCTCACAGTCTAAAAGGGGGAGACAAAGAACAAAACCAAACATACTAACAAAATAAAATAAATAGAATAGAATAAAGGGAATAACCCCGGGGCATTAGGAACCACTCCTCTGACTGGCAGTTCTGCCGCATTCCCACAATTAATCCTTCCTCTCCTTTCTTGCCTTCCCTGTGGTTCCATACCACGCAGGATTGTTCTGGGGGGGACCAGATTACCCGGCCCTTTCACCATCAGGGTTCAGAATTTATCGAAAGAGCCCCACTTCTGTTAGAGCTTAAAACTAGCAATTTTAATATAAGTGTATAGTATTAAAATCATTAATCTTTGGAGCCCGTTGCACTCTGAAAACCTCAGCTACCAATCCATAACTTAATTTATTTGTATTTGGGAAGAGCTCAATTTTAGAGAAGGGTCTGGGTGTTTTTGGCAATGGGTGCGTCTTCTGCCCGCAGGCCTCGGGGTATTGTGGTGCCAATGTGAGGTTGGATATCTCTAGGGTGCAACCAATTGGCACAATTAGTCCAGGCTCAATGCCCAAGGAGGCAACACATTTTCTGGCAAGGAGGACTCCGGGGCTGTAGCCACGAGCATCTTGGCCAGTTGCCCACCCACACTGGGCCACACTGGGTGGAAAAAGCTCCCCAGGAAGGGTGAGGCCCTGGATTAGCCTGAGGCACCAGGAGGGGAGAAGCAGGAGTGAAATTGATGGGTTCTTTGTGAGGCCTGCCTCTAATCAATCAATCAATCATATTTATTGAGCACTTATTGTGTGCAGAGCACTGTACTAAGCACTTGGGAAGCGAAGTTGGCAACATATAGAGACGGTCCCTACCCAGCGGTGGGCTCACAGTCTATAAGGGGGAGACAGAGAACAAAACCAAACATACTAACAAAATAAAATACATAGAATAGATATGTACAAGATAGAGTAATAAATATCATCATCAATCGTATTTATTGAGCGCTTGCTGTGTGCAGAGCACTGTACTAAGCGCTTGGGAAGTACAAATTGGCAACATATAGAGACGGTCCCTACCCAACAGTGGGCTCACAGTCTAAAAGGGGAAGACAAAGAACAAAACCAAACATACTAACAAAATAAAATAGAATAGATATGTACAAGTAAAATAAATAGAGTAATAAATCTGTACAAACATATATACAGTGTGCAAAGCACTGTTCTAATAATAATAATAATGGCATTTGTTAGGTGCTTACTATGTGCAAAGCACTGTTCTAATAATAATAATAATGTACAAACATATATACATATATACAGGTGCTGTGGGGAAGGGAAGGAGGTAAGATGCGGGGATGGAGAGGGGGACTGTTCTAAGCGCTGAGGAGGTTACAAGGTGATCAGGTTGTCCCACAGGGGGCTCACAGTCTTAATCCCCATTTTCCAGATGAGGTAACGGAGGCCCAGAGAAGTTAAGTGACTTGCCCAAAGTCACACAGCTGACAATTGGCGGAGCGGGGTTGCTAAGCGCTTACTATGTGCAAGACACTGAGTGCTGGGGTAGATACAAAATAATAATAATAATGATGGCATTTGTTAAGTGCTTACTATGGGCAAAGCACTGTTCTAAGCACTGGGGGGATACAAGGTGATCGGGTTGTCCGCCGTGGGGCTCACAGACTTCATCCCCATTTTACAGATGAGGGATCTGAGGCCCGGAGAAGTGAAGTGACTCACCCAAAGTCACACAGCTGACAAGTGGCGGAGCCGGGATTAGAACCCATGACCTCTGGCCCCCAAGCCCGGGCTCTTTCCATCGAGCCACGCTGTAGATACCAAGTAATTGGGTTGGACACGGTCCCCGTCCCACATAGGGCTCCCAGTCTTAATCCCCATTTTCCAGATGAAGTAAGGGAGGCACAGAGAAGTGAAGTGACTTGCCCACGGTCACACAGCAGGCATGCAGCAGGCATTTCTAGACTGTGAGCCCACTGTTGGGTAGGGACCGTCTCTATATGTTGCCAAATTGTACTTCCCAAGCGCTTAGTACAGTGCTCTGCACACAGTAAGCACTCAATAAATACAATTGAATGAATGAATGAATGAATACAGGCAGCAGCCTGATGTAGTCGATAGAGCACAGCCTGGGAGTCAGAAGGTTTTGGGTTCTAATCCCGGCTCTGCCGCTTGTCCGCTGTGTGACCTTGGGCAAGCCACTTCTCTTCTCTGGGCCTCAGTTACCACATCCATAAAGTGGGGATTGAGATTGTGAGCCCCATGTGGGGCAGGGACTGTGTTCAACCTGATTAACTTGTATCTACTCCAGCGTTTAGAAGGCTGCTTGGCACATAGTAAGCACTTAACAAGTACCATTATTATTATTATTATCATTATTATTATTATTATTACTACAACAGTGATCAGCGCTTAGAACAGTGCTTGGCACATAGTAAGCCCTTAATAAATGCCATCATTATTATATCAGCAAGGATGAGGAAAAGGAAAAACATTTATGGTTAGAACTTTCTTAGCCTTCGCCCTCTAGACTGTAAGCTCGTTATGGGCAGGGAACGTTTCTGCTAATTCCATTATAGTGTACTCTCCCAAGTGCATAAATAATAATTATGGTACTTGCTAAGCACATATTATGTGCCAAACCCTGTTCTAAGCACTGGGGTAGATACAAGTTAATCAGGTTGGACACAGTCCCTGTCCGACATGGGGCTCACACTCTTAATTCCCATTTTACAGATGAGGCCACCTAAGCACAGAGAAGTGAAGTGACTTGACCAAGGTCACACAGCAGCCAAGTGGCAGAGCCGGGATTAGAACCCAGGGCCTTCTGACTCCCAGGCTTGTGCTCCCTCTACTAAGCCTCGCCTTGGAGAAGCAGCGTGGCTCAGTGGAAAGAGCACGGGCTTTGGAGTCAGAGGTCACGGGTTCGAATCCCGGCTCCGCCACTTAGCTGTGGGGCCTTGGGCAAGCCACTTAACTTCTCTGTGCCTCAGTTACCTCATCTGTAAAATGGGATTAAGACTGTGAGCCCCACGTGGGACAACCTGATCCCCTTGTATCCCCCCCAGCGCTTAGAACAGTGCTTTGCACATAGGAAGCGCTTAATAAATGCCATTATTATTATTATTATTACTTATTACGGTGCTCTGCACATAGTACGTGTTCAGTAAATACCACTGGTTAATTGATCAACCCTCTCTGGTGACTGAGAGTGGACCGCAGCAGAATTAATGGGAGACCTGCCATCATTCATTCATTCATTCAATCGTATTTATTGAGCGCTTACTGTGTGCAGAGCACTGTACTAAGCGCTTGGGAAGTACAAGTTGGCAACATATAGAGAGGGTCGGCAGGAGCTTGGGCCCGTTGCTGCCTGAAGGGCTGGGGAGATGGAGATGCGATCGCTAGTATTCAGTCTTCAGGGAGTCTTTGGAGAGGGGAGCCATTTGGCTGGGGTTGTGGGGGGGTGGGGAGGGACTTCCACTTCCTAAAACCTACCCCCTCCCCAATCAATCAGTCGTATTTATTGAGCGCTTACTGTGTGCAGAGCACTGTACTAAGCGCTTGGGAAGTACAAGTTCGCAACATATAGAGACAGTCATCATCATCATCATCAATCGTACTTATTGAGCGCTTACTGTGTGCAGAGCACTGTACTAAGCGCTTGGGAAGTACAAGTTGGCAACATATAGAGACAGTCATCATCATCATCATCATCAATCGTATTTATTGAGCGCTTACTGTGTTCAGAGCACTGTACTAAGCGCTTGGGAAGTACAAGTTGGCAACATATAGAGACAGTCATCATCATCATCAATCGTACTTATTGAGCGCTTACTGTGTGCAGAGCACTGTACTAAGCGCTTGGGAAGTACAAGTTGGCAACATATAGAGACGGTCCCTACCCAACAGTGGGCTCACAGTCTAGAAGGGCCATAGCTAAGCAGTCCAATTAGTCTCCCAGCTATAGAGAGCTGGGAGCCCTCAAGCTAATCCAGCGGATTGCTCGGGGTGGGAGAGGCTCCTAGGCCACCCACCTAATAACAATAATAATATGGGTATGGACTATCTCTATATGTTGCCAACTTGTACTTCCCAAGCGCTTAGTACAGTTCTCTGCACACAGTAAGTGCTCAATAAATACGATTGATGATGATGATGATGATAATAATGATGGCATTTATTAAGCACTTGCTATGTGGAAAGCACGGTTCTAAGCGCTGGGGAGGTCACAAGGTGATCAGGTTGTCCCACGGGGGGGCTCACAGTCTTCATCCCCATTTTACAGATGAGGTAACTGAGGCCCAGAGAAGTGAAGTGCCTTGCCCAAAGTCACACAGCTGACAATTGGCGGAGCCGGGATCTGAACCCCTGACCTCTGACTCCAAAGCCCGGGCTCCCTCGCCACTGGCTTCAACCCAGTATAGGTCAATCAATCAATCAATCAATCGTATTTACTGAGCGCGTACTGTGTGCAGAGCACTGGACTAAGAGCTTGGGAAGTCCAAGTTGGCAACATATAAGGACAGTCCCTACCCAACAGCGGGCTCACAGTCTAAAAGGGGGAGACAGAGAACAAAACCAAACATACAACAAAATAAAATAAATAGAATAGATATGTACAGGTAAAATAAATAGAGTAATAAATATGTACAAACATATATACGTATATACAGGTGCTGTGGCGAAGGGAAGGAGGTAAGATGAGGGGATGGAGAGGGGGACGAGGGGGAGTCTCGACAACTACAGCAGCAGTCTCAAAGGCTCCACAACCCAAATCCTAGCATTTCAAATCATTCAGCGGTAGCCCCTCTACATTAGAGAGAAGCAGCGTGGCTCAAGGGAAAGAGCCCGGGCTGAGGAGCCAGAGGTCATGGGTTCTAATCCCGGCTCCGCCACTGGTCAGCTGTGTGACCTTGGGCAAGTCACTTAGCTTCTCTGAGCCACAGTTCCCTCATCTGTAAAATGGGGATGAAGACTGTGAGCACCCTGTGGGACAAACTGATTACCTTGTATCTATCCCAGTGCTTAGAACAGTGCTTGGCACATAGTATTCTCTATTACTTTATTACTCTATTTATTTATTTTACTTGTACATATCTATTCATTTTATTTTGTTAGTATGTTTGGTTTTGTTCTCTGTCTTCCCACTTCTAGACTGTGAGCCCACTGTTGGGTAGGGACCGTCTCTATATTTTGCCGATTTGGACTTCCCAAGTGCTTAGTACAGTGCTCTGCACACAGTAAGTGCTCAATAAATATGATTGATTGATTGATGGATTGATAGTAAGTGCTTAACAAATACCAATATTATTATTATTACATTATCAACATCATCATTATTATTATTATACTTATTAAGCACTTCCTATGTGTCAAGCACTGTCCTAAGCACTACAATAGGCACATGTTAACCAGGTTGGACACAGTCCCTGCCCCACATGGGGCTCACACTCTTAACTCCCCATTCTCCCCCTCTCCATCCCCCCCATCTTACCTCCTTCCCTTCCCCACAGCACCTGTATATATGTATATATGTTTGTACGTATTTATTACTCGATTTATTTATTTATTTATTTTACTTGTACATATCTATTCTATTTATTTTATTTTGTTAGTATGTTTGGTTTTGTTCTCTGTCTCCCCCTTTTAGACTGTGAGCCCACTGTTGGGTAGGGACCGTCTCTATATTTTGCCGATTTGGACTTCCCAAGTGCTTAGTACAGTGCTCTGCACACAGGAAGCGCTCAATAAATACGATTGATTGATTGATGGATTGATAGTAAGCGCTTAACGAATACCAACATTATTATTATTATCATTACATTATCATCATCTTTTAGACTGTAAGCCCACTGTTGGGTAGGGACTGTCTCTATATGTTGCCAACTTGTACTTCCCAAGCGCTTTGTACAGTGCTCTGCACACAGTAAGCGCTCAATAAATATGATTGATTGATTGATCATCATCATTATTATCATTATACTTATTAAGCACTTCCTACGTGTCAAGCACTGTCCTAAGTGCTAGAATAGGTACCCATTAACCAGGTTGGACACAGTCCCTGCCCCACATGGGGCTCACACTCTTAACTCCCCATTCTTTACAGATGAGGTAACTGAGGCCCAGAGAAGTGAAGTGACTTGCCCAAGGTCACACAGCAGACAAGCGGTGGAGCCAGGATTAAAACCCATGACCTTCTGAATCCAAGGCCCATACTCTCTCCAATACACCACGCTGCTTTTGGGCGGAGCTGATTCATTCATTCATTCATTCAATCATTCATTCAATCGTATTTATTGAGCGCTTACTGTGTGCAGAGCACTGTACTAAGCGCTTGGGAAGTACAATCTGGCAACACATAGAGACGGTCCCTACCCAACAGTGGGCTCACAGTCTAGAAATGCCTGCTGCATGCCTGCTGTGTGACCGTGGGCAAGTCACTTCACTTCTCTGTGCCTCCCTTACTTCATCTGGAAAATGGGGATTAAGACTGGGAGCCCTATGTGGGACGGGGACCGTGTCCAACCCAATTACTTGGTATCTACAGCGTGGCTCGGTGGAAAGAGCCCGGGCTTGGGGGCCAGAGGTCATGGGTTCCAATCCCGGCTCTGCCACCTGTCAGCTGTGTGACCTTGGGTGAGTCACTTCACTTCTCCAGGCCTCAGATCCCTCATCTGCAAAATGGGGATGAAGACTGTGATTCAGTGTGGACCGCCAGACGGGCGGGCACACAATTAGCTGCACAGAGCAAGGTCGAAGCATCAACTGAGCAGGCCCGGATCGGCTTTTTGGTCTATCCTCCTTTCTGGTCTTCTTTCTTTCATTTTGGTTATTTTCATTTTTAATCTTCTTCATTAGGCTTTCACCAATTAGCCCCTGGCTGAAGTGGTACTACCTGTACCGGTCAGCTGTGTGACTTTGGGCAAGTCACTTAACTTCTCTGTGCCTCAGTTACCTCATCTGTAGAATGGGGATTAAGACTGTGATCGTGTGGGACAGCCTGATTACTTTGTATCTTCCCCAGTGCTTAGAACGGTGCCTGGCACATAGTAAGTGCTTAACAACTACCACTATTATAATTAATCATTATATTATATTATACTATATTACTTCCCAAGCGCTTAGTACAGTGCTCTGCACACAGTAAGTGCTCAATAAATACGATTGATTGATTGATTATATTATATTAAATACAATTGTATCATTATATTATATTATTATACTATTATATATAATTAATATACAATATGTTATTATATTATTATTGTATTATATTATACTATATTATTATTATATAGTTAATTATATTTTATATTATATTGTATTGTATTGTATATCATATTATATTGTATTGTATTATATTGTATCATATTATATTATATTATAATTATATTTGGGTAGGGACTGTCTCTATATGTTGCCAACTTGTACTTCCCAAGCGCTTAGTACAGTGCTCTGCACACAGTAAGCGCTCAATAAATACGATTGATTGATGAATAACAATAATAACAATGTATTTATTATATCTGTAATTTATTGTCTGTGTCCCCCTCTAGTCTGTAAGCTTACAATGGGTAGGGACCGTGTCTGTTTATTGTTATATCGTACTCTCCTAAAGGCTTAGTACAGCGCTCTGCACACAGTAAGAGCTCAATAAATACACCTGAATGACTGGAAAATTGGGGCTTTTGGAGGATTTTGTCAAGAATTCTAGTTTCTGCCTCATGCCAAACTTCATCTTTCTGGCAAAAATAACTTGTCCAGAGCAGATTTCATTTCAGACAGTGAGAATATTTCTTTAGTCAGATGAAGCTAGGCTAAACTATTTTCTTGAAAATGTCTGCCACTATAGACGAAGGAGCATTGCTGGCTAGGGAAATTTTCACATCCTTTCTATACTGTGTATTTTTGTTTTGTCCCGGTGTAGTAGGTGTCTGATGGAAGTGTCTTTCTTGAGGAATGATCTCTTCCTCCCTTCAAGGCCCTACTGAGAGCTCACCTCCTCCAGGAGGCCTTCCCAGACTGAGCCCCTTCCTTCCTCTCCCCCTCGTCCCCCTCTCCATCCCCCATCTTACCTTCCCCACAGCACCTGTATATATGTATATATGTTTGTACATATTTATTACTCTATTTATTTATTTATTTATTTTACTTGTACATATCTATTCTATTTATTTTATTTTGTTAGTATGTTTGGTTTTGTTCTCTGTCTCCCCCTTTTAGACTGTGAGCCCGCTGTTGGGTAGGGACTGTCTCTATATGTTGCCAACTTGTACTTCCCAAGTGCTTAGTACAGTGCTCAGAGCACACAGTAAGTGCTCAATAAATACGATTGATTGATTGATTGATTACGTGTCACTATAGAACAAATTCCAGCATTATCCAACAGAGTAAAAATGTTTTTCTAGATCCAAACTCCCTTTCCACTGACTTGGAATCTCAAGGGAGAAGCTGTTCACCATCAAACTCATCCCCCCCGCCTTACCTCCTTCCCCTCCCCACGGCACCTGTATATATGTATATATGTTTGTATGTATTTATTACTCTATTTATTTATTTATTTATTTTGTTAATATGTTTTGTTTTGTTCTCTGTCTCCCCCTTCTAGACTGTGAGCCCATTGTTGGGTAAGGACTGCCTCTATATGTTGCCAACTTGAACTTCCCAAGCGCTTAGTACAGTGCTCTGCACACAGTAAGCGCTCAATAAATACGATTGAATGAACAATTGGATGAATCAAAACTTTTTGGTTCACAGTGGTCCCAGGAAAGTTTCATAAAGGCAACTAGGATATTGGTTGTCTAATAGCCTAGTTGTTTCCTGTTGGATTTCTTTTAGACTGTGAGCCCACTGTTGGGTAGGGACTGTCTCTATATGTTGCCAACTTGTACTTCCCAAGTGCTTAGTACAGTGCTCTGCACACAGTAAGCACTCAATAAATACGATTGATTGAATGATTGATTGAAATGTTTTCAAGACTCTATAGTTGGGAAGCATTGTGGCACAGGCTTTGGAATCAGCAGACCTGGATTTTAATCTAGACTCCTCTACTTAACTGCCGTGTGGACTTGGGCAGCTCACTTGACTTCTCTATGCCTCAGTTACCTCATCTATAAAATGAGTACTAAATCGTACTCCCTCCTACATAAACTGTAAGCAACCTGATTATCTTGGCTCTACCTCAGAGTCTAGGACAGTGCTTGACAAACAGTAAGCAGTTAACAAGTACCATAATAATAATAACTTGTCCCCCAACATGGCTGTCTCCTGGCCTTCCTCCTGGACTTCACCAGTGCTTTTCTGTCTAGTTTATGAAAGTGTCTGACAGTCCTGAGGGTGACTTGGGGTCAGGTAAAGATGGGAAAGAGACCAACAGTTGATATTTTCATTTTCAAAGATATGGGAAACTCCTTGGCTTTGTATCTTTTCCTGGGAATTTTGTAAACATTGATGATTTGAGACCTAGTCATTGAGCTTTTGATCTCTTCTATTTCACTTCTGACCCTTCACCTACATCCTGCTTCTGGCCTGGAATTCCCTCCATCTTCATATCTGACAGACTATCACTCTCCCCACCTTCCAAGCCTTATTAAAAGCACATCTCTTCCAAGAGGCCTTCCCCGTCTAAACCCTCACTTCCTCTACCTTCTGTGTTGCCTTGCAATTGGCTTTGTCCCCTTTATTCACCCCACCCTCAGCACTTACATACATAGCCGTAATTTATTTATTTGTATTAATGTCTGTCTCCCTCAGACTATAAGCTCCTTCTGGGCAGGGTACGTGTCTACCAACTCTATTATACTGTATTCTACCAAGCGCTTAGTTCAGGGCCCCGTGCACAGTAAGCACTCAGTAAATACGACTGTTTGAGTGATTGATTGAGACTAAACGTATCCACAAAAACGATTTTAATCTGAAATGGAGTGACCTACTAGTCACTCCTCGAGGTCATTCCTCACTTAGTAAATTCAAGAACAGTGGATTGTGGGCTCGGTTTTGTCTTTCTGGTCTCCATCTGTTTGAAAACCAATGAAAATAGAAGTAAGGTTTCCAGCTGACTTCCTTTCCATCGCCCCTTTGTTACTTTGTTTTCCTGAGGCTGGAGGAGTCCTAGAAACAGAACTCAGATTTTCCCTTGCATCATCTGATCTTGGTGAAAACTAAAGGCTGGGTAGGGGATGACTGGGTCCATTAAGAGATCTGGAGTGTGGTTTTTTGTTGTTGTTGTCGTTGTTATTTCTAAGTACTCTAATAGCAATCATCGCAACAGTCAAGGACACACTAGGGAAAATGAAGAATCTTTTGGAACTGTGACCCTGTCCCAGGACTATCAGATGAGCCCTCAAGTTCAGTGTTGCTCACTGTTTTCTTCTACACTCAATTCTCCTATAACACAGGGATTGCATTCTTAATAAACCCTGAATTAAAGATAATTTACATACAGTGCACATCCCTTGAGGCTTTAGCGGGCAGGTGCACCACTGTTTGTTCCACCCTGCCACTGCGTCCTACGCAGAAAGAGACATAATGTCGGAAAAGCATCCCTTAATTGTCTTATAATGTTCTATCCAAAATGTGTGGTGAAAACACACATTATAGAAGCACAAAGCGTTCATCATTAAATAAGAAGGTCTTCATCTTACGATCCTCTCCAAGAAGCAAGAGGATAGTTACCGCCAAAACTGTTGTTTCCTACTTGACACGCATAAATTTTCTTCAATTAGCCATTAGCAAATAGTGGTTGATTTCCTAGAATCTGGGTGTAATACCGTAGCTTTTGTTGATTTCAGGGCTATGAGGCAACCCACTGAATAGGAAATAGAGGAGACGGGAGGGTATTCTTACAACAATTTCCTCGCATATACCACATTACCCAAATGTCGCTCCCCTTGGGAGACTGCTGTGGCAGGACTGAAGAGCAGTTCCAAGATCAACACGCTGCATTGTCTGGAAACCTTGTGCTGTTGTATCTTGTCCTTAGAGTGATGTAGGACCCGTTCCAAAAAGCACCTTTGGCTGTTTCAGCGCTTGCTTCCTCATTGCTCCCGTCAAGTTCCACTTGCATTGATTATGCTTTAGAGCGATTAACCCTTCTTTTAGCGTTCAGCTGGAGTCTTTTTTAGACTGTGAGCCCACTGTTGGGTAGGGACTGTCTCTATATGTTGCCAATTTGTACTTCCCAAGCGCTTAGTACAGTGCTCTGCACATAGTAAGCACTCAATGAATACGATTGATTGATTTTCTAGCCATCAGAAGGGCTTTAAATCCCCGTGAAATAACTTAAAAAGCAGATGAAGCCCAGAGGAGCTTATTTACTTCCCTTCTCCCCTGTTGTCTTTCTCCTGACCTGTCTACCTACTGACCACGGCACTGCCCATATTTTCAGCAACTTTGGACGTGCTTCAAATTTATTCTTTTCACTCCCAGCAGGGATGGCCTAGAAATCATCATCTGCTAAAAACGGGACAGACTCTCTACTCTTGCTCTGGGATCACTTCTCTGTGGTCGTTTGGAGATTGTTCATGAAAAGCCTGAGAGATGTACAGTGCTCTGCACATAGTAAGCGCTCAATAAATACGATTGATGATGTAATCTCCCCCCAGATCTATAAAAGTTCAAAGAAAACAGATTTTTGCATTAAATCTTTTCATGGTCACTGAGATCCTTGCAAGTGATACAAGTACTCAACAAGCCTTAAAGTATGTTCTAAAGACTAAAATAATTCTTCTGCGGAAAAATCAGTCAACGATATTAGAAAAACAGGTGAGACCACTTCAGTAAACTGAGAGCTTCTACAATATGCTTACCAACAGGTTAAAAAGGTTTCCCCTGTCCAAAATCATGTCTGCATTTCAGAGATCATAACTGAGCAACCACACACGAAGGGCTTTTCAAACAATCCAGGTCCTTCTGACTCCCAGGCTCAAGCTGTATCCACTGGTCCCGGAACCACTGCATGGGATTAGGGAACAGTGTCCCAAGACTGGAAGTGGTGGCAGTGGAAATTAGCAGTAGATCTCCTCCTGAACGTCCAGCATGTGCCCAGGATCTGCTGCTGCCAGATCATCCCGAGCTGGGGAAGGAACTCACCACCCCTTCCCTTTCTATTCAATCAATCAATCAATCGTATTTATTGAGCGCTTACTGTGTGCAGAGCACTGTACTAAGCACTTTGGAAGTACAAGTTGGCAACATATAGAGACAGTCCCTACCCAAGAGTGGGCTCACAGTCTAGAAGGGGGAGACAAAGAACAAAACCAAACATATTAACAAAATAAAATAAATAGAATAGATATGTACAAGTAAAATAAATAGAGTAATAAATATGTACAAACATATATACATATATACAGGTGCTGTGGGGAAGGGAAGGATTCATTCAATTGTATTTATTGAGCGCTTACTGTGTGCAGAGCACTGTACTAAGCGCTTGGTAACTACAAGTTGGCAACATATAGAGACAGTCCCTACCCAACAGTGGGCTCACAGTCTAGAAGTGGGAGACAGAGAACAAAACCAAGCATATTAACAAAATAAATAGAATAGATATGTACAAGTAAAATCAATAAATAAATAGAGTAATAAATATGTACAAACATATATACAGGTGCTGTAGGGAAGGGAAGGAGGTAAGATGGGGGGGATGGAGAGGGGGACGAACCTACGGCACTTCTCCGAAGGACCTCCAGAATCCCGCTTCCCCACCCTTATCCCACAGCTATGGCATTCCCCTTCGGAGTCCTTATGGATACTTCAGCATGGCCTAGTGGATAGAGCACGGGCTTGGGAGTCAGAAGGACCTGGGTTCTAATCCTGGCTCCGCCACTTGTCTCCTGTATAGCGTGGCTCTGTGGAAAGTGTACGGGCTTTGGAGTCAGAGGTCATGGGTTCAAATTCCGGCTCCGCCACTTGTCAGCTATGTGACTTTGGGCAAGTCACTTAAATTCTCTGTGCCTCAGTTCCCTCATCTGTAAGATGGGGATTAAGACTGTGAGCCCCCCGTGGGGCAACCTAATAACCTTGTAGCCTCCCAGTGCTTAGAACAGTGTTTTGCACATAGTAAGCGCTTAATAAATGCCATTATTATTAGTATTATTATATCTCGGGTAAGTCACTTAACTTCTCTGGGCCTCAGTTCCCTCATCTAGAAAATGGGGATTTAGACTGTGAGCCCCATGGGGGACAGGGACAGTGTCCAACCTGATTAGCTTGTATCTACCCCAGTGCTTAGAACAGTGCTTGACATATAGTAAGCGCTTAACAAATACCACAATTATCATTGTTATTTTTACTTACTGGCGGGTGTCACTTTCGCATCAGTCATTTTTACCACATCGACCTCCCCACCCCCGAGTGATGCACCCTGAGGCCGCTCCACACCTTTTCCGGGAAGCCGGCCCTGACTGCTGCTGTTTCCTGGTTCAGGTCTCAGCTTGTGGATTTCCACCACAGTTGCCCTTCGCTATAAAAAATAATAAAATAATGTTGGCATTTGTTAAGCGCTTACTATGTGCAAAGCACTGTTCTAAGCACTAGGGTAGATACAAGCTAATCAGGTTGGACACTGTCCCTGTCCCACATGGGGCTCAGAGTCTAAATCCCCATTTTCTAGAAGAGGGAACTGAGGCCCAGAGAAGTTGACTTACCTGAGATATAATAATACTAATAATAATGGCATTTATTAAGCGCTTACTATGTGTAAAACACTGTTCTAAGCACTGGGAGGCTACAAGGTTATTAGGTTGTCCCATGTGGGGTTCACAGTCTTAATCCCCATTTTACAGATGAGGTAACTGAGGCTCAGAGAAATTAAGGGACTTGCCCAAGGTCACACAGCAGACGTGTGGCGGAGTCGGCATTCGAACCCATGACCTCTGACTCCAAAGCCCGTGCTCTATCAAAATCCTGCTCCTCAGAAAGACACAAAGAGGATCTGTTGGATGAGTAGGATTCCTGTGGCCCTAGCCGCTGTAGAGGCAGAGTCTAGCAACAGAAATAGACAAAAATATCACTACAGTTCAAGGCTGACGGGTCTGTCAAATGGTTAGCTCACCTCCCTGGGATATGCCTGTCTGAGTTTGACCATAAGCCTGCTCGCTTGTATCCACCCCAGTGCTTATTACAGTGCCCGGCACGTAGTAAGGGCTTAACAAATACCTCAATTATTATTATGATTATATATTAGAATGAAAAGTCTCTCCTCAGGATCACACCTGGAGAGTTTCCAGAACTTTACCAGTCTTGATTTTTGGAGAGAGAGTCCAGCAGAGGCATACCCTTCCCATTCCTAGCTTGGGCAGTGGATAGCGAGTGGAAGGCAATCTGCTGTAAGTCAAAACTCACCCGTGCTGGGCAGCAGCGGCCTGGGAGAGACTCAAGTTTACTGCACGGAAGGAGGCAATGGTAAACCGCTTCCGTATTTTTACCAAGAAAACTCGATGGATACACTACCAGAACAATTGCAGATGGAAGTGGAGTGTTCTGGGAGAGATGATGTGTCCATGAAGTCGCTATGGGTTGGAAATGACTCAACGGCATAAGACAAGAAGGAAAAGTCACTATTAGTTGGTTGGTTAGTTAGTTTGAGGATTTACAGTACAGTTCCTGCTCGCTACCAAAACCCTGCTCCTCAGAAGACACAAAGAGCGACGGTCGGATTATTTATTTATTTATTTTACTTGTACACATCTGTTCTATTTATTTTATTTTGTTAGTATGTTTGGTTTTGTTCTCTGTCTCCCCCTTTTAGACTGTGAGCCCACTGTTGGGTAGGGACTGTTTCTGTATGTTGCCAATTTGTACTTCCCAAGCGCTTAGTACAGTGCTCTGCACACAGTAAGCGCTCAATAAATACGATTGATTGATTGACTGTCTCTATATGTTGCCAACTTGTACTTCCCAAGCGCTTAGTACAGTGCTCTGCACACAGTAAGCGCTCAATAAATACGATTGATTGACTGATTGATTGATTGATTGATAGGATTCCTGCGGCCCTAGCTGTGCTGGCTACTGTTGAGGCAGAGGCTAGCCACAGAAATGGACAAAAGCATCACTACAGTTCAAGGCCGATGGGTCGGTCAAATGGTTAGCCTGCTTCCCTGGGATAGGCTTGTCTGAGTTTGACCATAAGTCGGCTTGCTTGTATCCACCCCAACGCAATGCAGAGATTGGGGGAAAACAATGAAGTCTCCTCTATCGATAGCAAAGAAAAAAATAAAGTTAGTGATAATAGCTAATCAGGACAGTCTCTTGGTCAGAAAAGTTGCTTCTGTACTAGTGCTAATAGGATGGCAGGGAATTTTCTCACGATTCTCCCAATTTTAGTCCCGGGGAAAGGACACAGGCAGCACATCTGCTTCCTATTGATCTTCTATCTGATCACTCCAGCTCATGTCCAACTCCAAACCAAGAGAGCAGCAATGTTTAGCAGCTCTGATAGAAATGAAGCAGTAATTTACTTTCAGCAACAAGTCACACTGGAAAAGGGGGCTCTCTCCCCTTTTATATGAGAATATCTTACACGAATTCCTACAGGAGAAATTTATTTATTTTTTTATGGTATTTGTTAAACTTTTACTATGCGCCAGGAACTGTACTAAGCACTGGGGTAGATACAAGATAATCTGGTTGGACACATTCCCTGTCCCATATAGGTCTCACAGTCTTACTCCCCATTATGCATTCACTCATTCAATCGTATTTATTGAGCGCTTACTGTGTGCACAGCACACAGATGAAGTAACCGAGGCACAGAGAATTGAAGTGACTTACCCAAGGTCACACAGCAGGTCCTCTAACTCCCAGGCCTGAGCTCTTTCCACTGGGCCATGTTTCGAACTACACCGATGGAGGGTTGAAGAAGTATATATAATAGTGTAAGCTCCCTTGAAACTGTGAGCCCCTTGTTGGCTGGGAATGTGTCTGTTTATTGTTGTGTTGTACTCTCCCAAGCTCTTAGTACAGTGCTCTGCACACAGTAAGTGCTCAATAAATACGATTGACTGATATAATGGCACAAAGAAAGGGAGGAGGCCTGGGTCCCATGTGGGTAGTAGAAAGCAGCGTGGCTCAGTGGAAAGAGCCCGGGCTTTGGAGTCGGAGGTCATGGGTTCAAATCCCGGCTCAGCCAATTGTCAGCTGTGTGACTTTGGGCAAGTCACTTTACTTCTCTGGGCCTCAGTTCCCTCATCTGTAAAATGGGGACTAAAACTGTGAGCCCCATGTGGGACAACCTGATCACCTTGTATCCCCCCAGCGCTTAGAACAATGCTTTGCACATAGTAAGTGCTTAACAAATGCTAACATTATTATTATTATTATTAAGGAAGCGACTCTTGGGTAAGTGGATAGAGCATAGGTTTGGGAGTCAGAAGGTCATGGGTTCTAATCCCAGCTCCACCGCTTGTCTGCTGTGTGACTTTGGGCAAATCACTTAACTTCTCTGTGCTTCAGTTCCCTCATCTGTAAAAAATGGGGATTAGTAGTGTGAGCCCAACGTGGGACAGGGACTGTGCTCAACACGATTAACTTGTTTCTACCCCGGCGCTTAGAACAGCACTGGGCACATAGTAAGCACTTAACAAGTAGCATAATAATAATAATAAATAAATATATATATATATATTATTATTATTATTAAGACCTCTGTGGGTGATGAAGAGCGGCAGAACTGGATCAGTAGAGTCTGGAGAAAGCTACCATTGGAGACGGTGGGTTTGGCTCTGGGAGGCATTTGGAGGGAAGGCTGATTTGTTCCTGGTAAGAGCTTAAAAATCTCCTGCAATGACCTAAAGGCGAGACAAAACCTCTAGCAGTTCATGGTGACTTGATCCAAACTTTTGTAGAGGTAAATCAACCTGTGTTCCAATTCATTAAGAAAACTACTTTCCTGCTCTACTGTTTGGAAAGCAGATCAGTCAGCCAATCAGTGATATTTATTGAACACTTACCCGTATGCAAAGTAAGGGCTTGGGAGCGTACGATACAAATCGATTTGGTTGACGTGTCCCTGCCCTTGAGAAGCTTACATTCTCGTGGAGCTTTAGCACAGAGAAAATCCTGTTAGCTCTCAAATTACACGGAAATTGTTTCAAGTGATTCCATTTTCATTGTTTGAAGAATGAGGGCTTGAAAACTTTTTCTTCATTACGTTCAACTATCTAATAGATGATAAATCTGCTTCTCCTTATTGATGTTGTCTCAGTCTATAATAGATTCTCCCTAGGTCTTTGCAGCTCTTTTTGCCAGGAAACTCACAATTTCGCAGTTTTCTCCTTGGCAACACACTGTGACGCAGAGTTAGACCGACTGGGAATACTTCACCTAAGCATGCACAATGGGGAAATTTTCCCCTTCAGACCCTCAACAAAGAAACACAGCACATGTTTCAAGTGCAAAGGAAAGTAGAGAACCTCTTAGAAAAAAAGCCTCATGACTTTGAAGCTGTCTGATGTCCTGCTTAAAGATCTACTGATGCTCCGCTCTGGAAGATTCATTAGAGTGAAACTCATGTGGCAGACATCTGGCGCTCTGTGTGGAGTCTGTGGTCCAGGGAGCGGGGCCTGTCGGATGTATAGTCCAAGGAATTCGTGTTAAAGTCGGAAGCGAGAAAGTGACCGCAGCAACCTTCCGCTCCGGCACAAGCTAGTAGAAGTGATGGGACACAAAAGCCATTTAACAAGATTGGCAGAGAAATGAGCTGCTAGGAGAGCGATAAGGAAGGTCATATATCTGCGGAGATGTATAAAACAAACTACTTAAAACAATAACCGGACCTGAACTCAGATGTTTCTGTTGCTTGGCTAGGTCTTTGTAATCTCATCTCCCGGTTCTGAAGGGTTCATTAGCGAGTTCTGTTGCCCTTGTGCTGGCTGTTTTCCCTGGAAACCTTGAAAGGTTAAATCCCTTCTGAGAATTCAATGATTATTCAGTCGTTTCTGGGTTGAAATAAGTTCCCAATTATCTCGAATCTGTTAAGAACTAAAGGGAAACTAAAAGCCCTCATTGCCCCAGATAGATTCCTACCACAGCCAGGCTGTTGCTCAGAGAACAGCAGGTGATACCCAGAGCGTAATGAATGCAGTTTGGTGAGGCCACTTGGAGGTAGAAATAATAATATTTAGTCACTCATTTAATCATATTTATTGAGCGCTAACTGTATGCAGAACACTGTATTATGTGTTTGGGAGACCCTCGGTCGACCCCTGGCCCACGTCCTACCTCTGGCCTGGAATGCCCTCCCTCCTCACATCCGCCAAACTAGCTCTCTCCCCCCTTCAAAGTCCACCTCCTCCAGGAGGCCTTCTCAGACTAAGCCCCCCTTTTCCTCTTCTCCCCCTCCTCCCCTCCCCATTGCACCCTACTCCTCTCTCTGCTCTACCCCCTTCCCCGCCCCACAGCACTTGTGGATGTTTGTACATATTTATTATTCTATTTATTTTATTAATGATGTGTATGTATCTACAATTCTATTTATTTTGATGCTATTGATGCCTGTCTACTTGTTTTGTTGTCTTCTAGACTGTGAGCCCATTGTCAGGTACGGATTGTCTCTGTTGCCGAATTGTACTTTCCAAATGCTTAGTACAGTGCTCTGCACACAGTAAGCGCTGAATAAATGCTACTGAATGAAGACGATACAACAGACACGTGGAAAGAGCACGGGCTTTGGAGTCAGAGGTCATGGGTTCAAATCCCGGCTCCGCCAATTGCCAGCTGTGTGGCTTTGGGCAAGTCACTTAACTTCTCTGTGCCTCAGTTACCTCATCTGTAAAATGGGGATTGACTGCGAGCCCCCCGTGGGACAACCTGATCACCTTGTAGCCTCCCCAGCGCTGAGAACAGTGCTTTGCACATAGTAAGCGCTTAATAAATGCCATTATCATTATTATTATTATTATTATTATTATTATTGTTCCGTGCCTGCAATGAGCTTAAAGTCTAGAGTGCTTATCATTATTAAGTGATTATTATTATTATTTATTAAGTGCTTATTTTGTGCAGGGATGTACCAAGTGCTGGGGAAGTACACAAGTGAGGTCTCGCCACATTTTTAATGCCTCGACTTCAGGGGCACAAACTGGGTACACTTTTTTCTGTCCTTTCCCCTTGGAGCAGCAGCAAAGGGTCGTTAAGTGTAAAGGTGTTGACTTTTCATTTTGAGTCAGGGGTAAAAAAGGCACTGAACTCAATGGCGGGTGTGGGGCAGGGGATCAGACAGGGGAAACAGCGTGGCTCAGTGGGAAGAGCGCGGGCTTTGGAGTCAGAGGTCAGGGGTTCAAATCCCGGCTCTGCCAATTGCCAGCTGTGTGACTTTGGGCAAGTCACTTCACTTCTCTGGGCCTCAGTTACCTCATCTGTAAAAAAAATGGGGATTAAAAATGTGAGCCCACTGTGGGACAACCTGGTCACCTTGTAATCTCCCCAGTGCTTAGAACAGTGCTTTGCACATAGGAAGCACTTAATAAATGCCATTATTATTATTATTATTATTATTATTATTATTATTATCAGGCAGGGCAAGACACGGGCGTGGCTCAGAATGGTCCCAAGCCAACCTGAGGCGATATTTTTTGCCCCTCTTGGAAACTGATCTCTCTGTTCGGCAAATCACTCGGACTCTCTCCGATCTTGTTGGAAGCCTGGCTGAGGGAGGCTTGGAGTCCAGGATGTAAAAGCATCGGGGTAAAGCAATTATTTGTTTGGATCACGGTGACTGTAAATATTGTTATGTTTGTCTCCCCCATTATTCAATCATATTTAGTGAGCGCTTACTGTGTGCAGAGCACTGTACTAAGCGCTTGGGAAGTACAAGTCGGCAACATAGAGAGACGGTCCCTACCCAACAATGGGCCCTAGTGGCACTTAGGTACATATCTACAATGCTTACGTACATATCCTTAAATTATAAATAATGTTATTTATTCATATTAATGCCTGTCTCCCCCTTTAGACTGTAAGCTTGTTGTGGGCAGAGAACATGTCTGCTAATTCTGCTCTGCTGTACTCTCCTAAGCACTTAGCACTCAATAAATACCACTGTTTCCATTAGAATGTAAGCTTCTTATAGGCAAGGAACATGCAGCACTCAATAAACCTGCCCCCTCCTACCTTGCTTCCCTGATCTCCTACTACAGCCCAGCCTGTGTACTTTGCTCTTCTAGCATCAGCTTGCTCACTGTGTCCTGATTAATCGAACAATGGTATTTATTGAGTGCTAAGCGCTTAGGAGAGTACAATAGAGCAGAATTAGCAGACCTGTTCTCTACCCACAGCATGCTTACAGTCTAAAGGGGGAGACAGACATTAATATGAATAAATAACATAATATTTATAATTTACGGATATGTACGTAAGTGCTGTAGATATGGACTTAAGTGCCGTACACTTCCCACATCTCTGTCACCACTGACTCCTTTCTCATGTCATCCCACTGGCCTATAACTCCCTCCCCCCTCCATATACTCCAGACCACCACCCTCCTCACCTTCAAAGCATATTAAGGTCACATCTCCTCCGGGAGGCCTTCCCTGATTAAGCCCTCCTTTCCCAAATCTCTCTTCCTTCTGCACTATCGATGCAATTGGATCTGTAACCTTTGGGCACTCAGTATTCACCCCACCATGAGCCCCACAGCACTTTATGGACATACCCAGCGCTTAGAAAAGTGCTTGGCACATAGTAAGCGCTTAACAAATAACAACATTATTATTATTATTACATCCATAATTTATATTAATGTCTCTCTCCCCTTTTAGACTGTAAACTCATTGTGGGCAGGGAATATGTCTTCCAACTCGGTTGTTTCCTCCCAAGTGCTTAGTACACAGTAAGTGCTCAATCAGTACCACTGATTGATTCTCTATTTTGTTGTTTTTTCCAAGGTTCTAGTTCAGTGCACTGTACTAAGTGGGTGCTTTCATTCATTCATTCATTCAATCGTATTTATTGAGCGCTTACTGTGTGCAGAGCACTGGACTAAACGCTTGGGAAGTACAAGTTGGCAACATATAGAGACAGTCCCTACCCAACGGCGGGCTTACAGTCTAGAAGGGGGAGACAGACACATGAGGCAAGCTCAACAAATACTATCATAATGTCATCCCTTTTTCAACTGACACATAGCCAAATAACATAATGACCTTCCCCCCTGCCCTCAGTTTCTGAATTCCTTAGGTTTTCTAAGATAATGTTTTTTAACATCAAGGCTCCATGGCCCAGCCATCTCATCCAAGTTGATTGTGCTCTTACCAGAACTGAAAGCACCCCATTCAAATCACTGCCAAATTACCCTTTAGTGTTGGCATGAAAGACCCATTACTATCTTTCAAAAAGATCAGGAGAGCATAGTATAAAGGATTTGGAAGGGTTCTGAAGGAATCAACAGCACATATGGTAACAGAAGCAACTATCCGTGGGCTAAAGAGGGTATTCAGGGGGAACACAGGCCTTGCGTACATATCCTTAAATTATAATGTTATTTATTCATATTAATATCTGTCTCCCCCTTTAGACTGCAAGCTTGTTGTGGGCAGAGAACAGGTCTGCTAATTCTGCTCTGTTGTACTCTCCTAAGCACTTAGCACTCAATAAATACCACTGTTTCCATTAGAATGTAAACCAGTTCTTTGGATGCCTCCACTTCTTTGTGTGAAGGGAATGGGAGAAGAAAGCCCAAGCATGGAAGAGTGAAATTCCAACACTCTGTGGAAATTTTTGAAAGCCTTCTGGGCAGAGAGCACCCTACTGAGTACTTGGGAGGGTACAGCAAAGGTACATCATGTTTCTTGGCCTCGAGGTGTTGACAATAAACTGGGGAGGGATTGTGGTGGTTAAAGACCTCATCATCATCAATCGTATTTATTGAGCGCTTACTGTGTGCAGAGCACTGTACTAAGCGCTTGGGAAGTACAAGTTGGCAACATATAGAGACAGTCCCTACCCAACAGTGGGCTCACAGTCTAAAAGGGGGAGACAGAGAACAAAACCAAACATACTAACAAAATAAAATAAATAGAATAGATATGCACAAATAAAATAGAGTAATAAATATGTACAAACATATATACATATATACAGGTGCCGTGGGGAAGGGAAGGAGGTAAGATGGGGGGATGGAGAGGGGGACGAGGGGGAGAGGAAGACCTCAATACTTGTTCTCTCTCATACTTAAATGGTGGGTCCCATGTGGGACAGTGTCTGTTTTTGCCCTGGTTGGCTTGGCTTGTGTATACCCCAGCGCTCAGGACAGTGCCTGACACATATTAAGCACTTAATAAGTACCTTTTAAAAAAAGAAAGAATGAGTAGTGTAGGTGTGCACGTAGCCAAAGGCCAAAAACACCCCCACTGCCATGTGCATAAAGTCTTGGAACAGAGAAGTTAAATTCTGCACTTTCAATATGTACTCCTCAACCTTTAAAAATGATACCAACATTAACTGTGTTTTATTTTAAATAGGGAAGAACAATGTTCACATTCTGTGGACGCCTCAAACTGGATACACCTTTGCATTTGGATTTGCACCCTTTATATGCCCCTCAACCCTGCAGCACTGAACGGACATATCCCTAATTTATTTATTTATTTACATTCATGTCAGTCTGCCCCTCTAGACTGTAAGCTTTTTGTGGGCAGGAAGCACGTCTGTTAACTCTGTTATGTTGTACTCTCCCAAGCGCTTAATACTGTGCACGCAGTAAGCGCGCACTACGATGAAAAAAAGATAGGCAAACATAAAATATTTACAAGTAATGAAACTATTAAAACCAGTGAGGATATGAAAGGGAATATCACAAGTATGTCATAATATAATAGATAAGCGAATGTACATTTGCATATAACTGCTGAGATTGAGTATGAAAAATTGAAAGTGCTTAGGGAAGGCATCTTGGAGGAAATGTGACCTCAGAAGGGCTTTGAAGTTGGGAAGGGCTGTGGTCTGTCAGATCCAAAGTGGGAGGGGGGTTCGAGGCAGGGGCAGAGGACATTACTATTCTATTTATTTTGTTAATAATGTGCATATAGCTATAATTCTATTTGTTCTGACGATTTTGACACAGTAAGCGCTCAATAAATACGATTGATTGATTGATTGATTTGACACTTGTCTACATGCTTTGTTTTGTTGTCTGCCTCCCCCTTCTAGACTGTGAGCCCCTTGTTGGGTAGGGACCATCTCTATATGTTGCCGACTTGCACTTCCCAAGCGCTTAGTACAGTGCTCTGCACACAGTAAGCGCTCAGTAAATACAATTGTATGAATGATGAATGTCAAGAGTAAGAGTTTGGCGGTAACAGAGATGAGAATAAGGCACATCAAGAAGGCTTGCTTGAGAGGAACAGACTGCACGCTGATGCAGTTATATGTTGCCAACTTGTACTTCCCAAGCGCTTAGTACAGTGCTCTGCACACAGTAAGCGCTCAATAAATACGATTGATTTATTGATTGATTGATGCAAATGGGAGATGGAACATGACAACAGTAATAATAATAATAATTATGATGGTATTCGTGGCTCAGTAGAGAAGCAGCGTGGCTCAGTGGAAAGAGCCCGGGCTTTGGAGTCAGAGGTCATGGGTTCAAATTCCGGCTCCGCCACATGTCTGCTCTGTGACCTTGGGCAAATCACTTAACTTCTCTGAGCCTCAGTTACCTCATCTGTAAAATGGGGATTAAGACTGTGAGCCCCACGTGGGACAACCTGATCACTTTGTATCGCCCCAGCGCTTAGAACAGTGCTTTGCACATAGTAAGCGCTTAACAAATGCCAACGTTATTATTATTATTATTATTTTTTAAGCACTTACTATGTGCCAGGCACTGTACTAAGTGCTGGAGTGGACACAAGCAAATCGGGTGGGACACAGTCCCTGTCCCATGTGGGGCTCACAGTCTCAAATCCCCATTTTCCAGATGAGGTAACTGAGGCCCGGGGAAGTGAAGGGACTTGCCCAAGGTCACACAGCGGACAAGTGCATGGAGCGATGTGTTGGCTGTTAGGATAGAAAAGACGGAGTGGATTCCTGAAATGCTATGGAGGAAGAACTGACATGACCTGACTGAATGAGGGGGTTGAAAGAGAGGGAGGAAGATGACCAGATTGTGGGCTTGAGAGATGAGAGGATTGGTGATGTTGTCGACTTTAATTGAGGTGGCAGAGAGGATTTTTCTTTTGTGGGGGGCGGTGGCGGGGAGATGAGGAGGTTAGATGCTGGTGGTACAGCCACATAGAGACAGGAGGAAAAGCAAGTTTGTAAAAGAAGAGTTCAGGGCTAGTGAAATAAATTTGAGAGTCATTCTTATAGAAATGGTGGTTGAAGCTGTGGAGAAGATGAGTTCCTCAAGAGAGTGGTTGTAAATTAAGAGGAGAAGGAGACACAAATCAGAGCAGGGGCAGGGGTTATATTTACCAACTCTGTCTATCCCAAGCATTTAGTACAGTAAGCGCTCAATAAATACGATTGAATGGATGAATGAATGAAAGTCCCTCTTAAAGATTCTCTAGGTGCTGCTAATTATGTGATGGGATGCTAGCCTTTGAATTTTGTATTTTCTGGAGCGCTCCAGGAAAGGTTTCTAAATTGGGCCTGCTAAGAGATGGCATGATTAATCTGGAGCTTCCAGTGCACTCAGTCAATGGATAGCATTGAGTAAACACCCTATTCCCTTTGGACGTTTCTGAACATCTCAGGGAAAGTTTGGAAGACAGATGTGGGTGAAATAATCTGAATAATCCCATGTTCCCTGGTCAGGTCTCCGTTTCATGTGGAAAAAAAAATATCCCTCCCCTTCGCTTTATGGAAAGGGAACAGCTCTTTGCGTGTTCTGCTTGCGCCCATCCAGAGCTACCTAGCTATGGTCTAAGGCAGAAGATGATAATAATAATAATAATAACTGTGGTATTTGTTAAGTGCTTATAATGAGCCAGGCACTGTACTAAGCACTGGGATGGATGCAAGCAAATCGAGTTGGACGCAGTCCCTGTCCCGCCTGGGGCTCACGGTCTTAATGCCCATTTTACAGATGAAGTAACTGAGGCACAAAGAAATGACTTGCCCAAGGTCACACAGCAGACAACTAGTGGAGCCAGGATTAGGACCCATGACCTTCTGACTTCCAAGCCTGTGCTCTATCCCCTCTGCCATGCTGTTCTATCCTAACAGCCAACACATCACTCCATGCACTTGTGTGCTGTGTGACCTTGGGCAAGTCCCTTCACTTCCCTGGGCCTCAGTTACCTCATCTGCCAAGGGGTCAGAGAGCGCATTAGCCCAAAAGTTCTCTCGTTGTCCTCCCTGGTTCCCCACAGTCCTCCAAAGCCATAATTGTTACGATTTTTAACTGTATTTGCCTTTTAGACTGTGAGCCCACTGTTGGGGAGGGACTGTCTCTATATGTTGCCAACTTGTACTTCCCAAGCGCTTAGTACAGTGCTCTGCACACAGTAAGCGCTTAATAAATACGATTGACTGATTGATTAAGCACTTACTACGGGCGAAGCACTTTACTAAGCACTGGGGTAGATTTAAGATAAACAGGTTGGACACGGTCCCCGTCCCAAATGGGGCTCAGTCTTAATCCCCGTTTTGCAGATGAGGGAACTGAGGCTCAGAGTAGTTAAGTGACTTTCCCAAGGTCACACAGCGCACAGATGATAGAGCCGGGATTAGAACCCAGGTCCTCTGACTCTGCTCTTTCCACTAGACCACACTGAGACGTTTGCGCTGAGAAGCCCCTTTTCTGGGCATATGTACAACAGTTCCTGAGGTGCACTATGGTGGCTGAGTCACACTTAGGATGTGGCCTAGTCTAGACTGTCAACCAGGAGACCTAGGTTCTAGTGCCAGCTCTTCCACTGGTCTGCCATGTGGTCTTGGGTAAGTCACTTAAGCTTTCTGTGCCTCAGTCTCCCCATCTGTGAAACTGGCCAAACAATTCCTGCCTCTTCCTACTTCAACGGGATGTTGTGAGGAAGCCCTGTAAGGGATGCGTTTGTTTGGGAAGGGAGAAAGGTGGACTAAGGATGGGGATTACCTCCTTCCCTTCCCCACAGCACCTGTATATATGTATATATGTTTGTACATATTTGTTACTCTATTTATTTATTTATTTTACTTGTACATATCTATTCTATTTATTTTATTTTGTTAGTATGTTTGGTTTTGTTCTCTGTCTCCCCCTCTTAGACTGTGAGCCCACTGTTGGGTAGGGACTGTCTCTATACATTGCCAACTTGTACTTCCCAAGCGCTTAGTACAGTGCTCTGCACACAGTATGCGCTCAATAAATACGATTGATGATGATGATGATGGTTTCTTTGAGAGCCCTGGGGAAGCTCCTCCGCTTGAGGCTACAGAAGTTTCTGCCGAGTCTCCTGCTGTCAATTCAGTTTGAAACAGGTGTGAGTCTGCTTTGAGTGGGGAAAATGGGAGGGAGTTATCACCATCATGGGGAGAATTGAGCTCCTTATTCCCAAACCCTGAATTCCCATCATTCATCTCCTTTATTTTCATCTCACTGCCAAAGGAACTGCAGCTTTCTTTTTATTCATCTCTAGCCACCTGCCCTTTGGCTCCTCTCTCAGCTCCCTGGCAACACAATTCTCCTCCAGCAGCAATCATGTTTCACTGGGTCTGGGGAAGTGGGGGGTGAAACTTTTAGTACACGGAGGAAGCCGACATGAATCCAGGGAAGCTCAGGTGGGGGAAAGAATCAAAGAGAAGATAGGGAGAGAGTTGGATGGATTGAGGGGCCATGGAAACGGAAATAAAAGAGAAGTAATCATCCGAAGAATCACATCCCAGAAATGGCTTTGGGTTCTTTTCCTTTTTTTTTTTTTTCTGGCCACCTGCTCATTTAACTGAAACGTGGGTCCCTTTAGGTCAGAGATGCCATTTCTCACAACGTCCTCCTAGCAAGTCTCCGCCACCGATAAGAGATGCCTAAATTCTGATCCAACCATTGAAGGAAGGCTAATCAGGCAAGCCAAAGGTGAAGCCAGATATATTCACGGCCATTCGTCCACCCACTGTTGTACAGAAATGGTCAATTCCAGAACTCCTATACCAGTGTGCTCAAGTAAGCAGAGGCTTGGAATTACTATTAGAAAAAGTATATTTAGTAAGAGCCAAATTCTCAGTCAGGTCTTCCTTGGGTGGGAGGGGACTGCTGAGTTTGTAGGAGGATCACTAAACTTGTAGTCTCCTGCATGAATTGGACAAAGGAAAGCAAACTGGATTCATTTGGCAAAGGAGTCCAATCAAAGGGATCTGTTCCTCAGAACTACCTGTTTGAGTCTTTCTGATCAAGGTCCAATCCCTTCTCCCTTGCTACCCTTCCAATAAAAGACTTCCCATCACTGTGCATCTTTGTGAAACCGTGTATTGGACAAGATCTGCTCGGTTAAAATCCTTAGCTGATTCTGGAAGCGAAACACCGAACCACAGAAGTAAGCAGCTTCTCTCCAAAAATCTTGAAACACCCCTCCTAATCAGGAGGGAGTCCCGGCCCACGGAGCCAGCAAGAGTTAAAGAAACCAACCAACAGGCTTGATAGCACGAGATCCCATGGAAACTAAACGTCGAGCCCTAAGAGACATACCAACCGTTATTACATTATCGCATCGCCAGGGTCCACACTCACCGTTTGGTTATCTTCGTACAGCTTCAAATCATATCCACTCAGCTCCACGCAGAAAATTATTGCTGTAACTCCCTCGAAACAATGGATCCATTTTTTGCGTTCTGACCGCTGACCCCCCCACGTCCACCATTTTGAAAGTCAGCTCCTTGAAGGTAAATTTATTTTCCACGATGCCAGTGGTCATGTCCCGAGATCGGAGAATGTCTTCTACCGTGGGAATGTAATCCAGTGCGGCAATCCTTTCTAGGTCATTCAGGTAGTATGCCGCATTGTCCTCGAGGTGGTACTCGTTGGAGCGACAGAAACATTCCTGCACCCCGGGGTCGGCCCAGAGTCGTTTCATGACCCCTAGGAGCTCAGGGGTGATCTCTCCTTTGCTTTCCGCCGGGCCGGTCAAGGCGAACAGCTGGACGGCGTCATAGGCCCTGTCCGGGTTGTGGAACTCGATCTTGAGGGTGGCCAGGGCCCGGATGATGCGGGTGAGGGAGTCGATGGCGTTGTAGATGATCAGTGGCTTGTACTCCTTGCACGCCTCTAGGTTAAACCCCCCGCTGTGGATGATCTTCATCTGCTTGACGATGGTGCTCTTGCCCGAATTGCTGGTACCCAAGAGGAGAAGCTTGATCTCCCGGCGTTGCCGTTGGCTCTCCGAGCGCAGGTGGCGGTCGATTCTCCGGGACCGCCGAGCCGCCTCTTTCTCCTCAGAGCTTTGCCTACATCCCATGGTATAGCAGGAGGTAGCCTAAAGGGTGGAGAACTGGAGCCTTCTCTTGCACTGGGACTCCCCGGGTCTCCCTGTGCCTCCGAGCGGGAGCGGCTCTATCTTTCAATCCTCGTGCCAGGTGCACCCTGTGGAAAAAAAATATAACTATCCAATACCTGATGGGCCGGTAGGCCTGTACCAACTAGCTCAGGGCCAGCTGGGGGGTGAAAACAGGCAAAAACGCAGCCACGAGCAGATCGTCTCTTCGGTATCTCTCATGGCACTCCCCTTTCTGCCGAGTAAACAGTGGCACATTCCTGTTAATGAAAAGACACTTCCCTCCTCCACAGTGTGGCCGGATCTGTCAAATAGCCTTTCTTCCTCTGCATAATCATTTCCCTTCCTTATGTCCGAAGGTAAGGAGCCGCACTCTCGTTGCTCGGCTTCGGCCTCAGTTGTCTTTTAATTGTATTTTCTGGTTGCTGTGGTGATGCTGCTAGGTGCAGCCGAAGAACGGGTACAGTCTTGCGCTGCGTTCGTCTTGCTCTCTCCCCCCTTCCTCGGGATGATTCAGTTCAGACGTGGGCATCCGTGCTCTCCATCTGCTGAGCAGAGGGAAAAATGAATGAGATCGGGGGAACCTTGTTTCTTCCCCTCTCCCCCTTCTCCTCCCCCACCCCCACCCCACTTCAAAGATGCTTTTGCATCTTCTCAACTCCTGTCAGTCGTGAACCTTTGATTAACCCAGACCCAGAACCCCGCCCGGAGATGTGCAGCGAAAGGCAATAAAAATCTTGACATACTGTACGGCAGAAAGCGAGGAACAGCTGATGTCTCAGGGCCCTGGCAAATGTGTTTCCTGAACAATAGTAAATCCAATCCCCCTTTCTTTTCAGCCCACTGTGGTGTTATTACCCAAATCCACATGAAAACAAACAGTGCCTCGCTGTGTCCCAATTCTCCCTCGGCAAGAGCTGACGGCCGCCCTTCTCCCGCGCAGCCCTGTTCTAACTGGTTTTCTAAAGGGCAAGAGGGAAATATGTAGTCTCCTTCCCCACTCTTCTGTTTAGTATATATTCGGTCTCTTCCTGGTGCTCAGGTGCATGTACAGATTTCTCCCTGCTTTTCCCTTCTCGTCTTTGGTTTGGAATTGCAGGAAGCATTTTTTTTGAATGGTATTCGTTAAGCGCTTACTATGTGCCAGGCACTGTACTAACAGCTGGAATAGCTCCAAGATAATCAGGTTGGATACAGTCCATGTCCCTCATGGGCCTCACAATCTTAAACCCCATTTTACTGATGAGGGAACTGAGGCACAGAGAAGTGAAGTGATTGCCTGAGGTCGCACAGCAGACAAGTGATGGAGCCGGGATTAGAACCCAGGTCCCCGGACTCCCAGGACCTTGTTCTTTCCACTAGTCTATGCTGCTTCTATTACTTTTGCCAAACAGCCATGAAATATGGGAGTAGCTAGATTTCCCTGTGCCAGATCTAAAGGAAAATACTTCCAATAAAACAGAACAATCTTGACCTGCATAGAAAACACAAACCATTTTTTCTTCCTCTTTAAGGAAAGGACCTGTACAAGGGGTATTCTATCTGCACCCCACTTCACTGTACAAATTCCAATTCGAACAGATCCCTTTAGAGATGATAATAATAATGATCGTGGTATTTGTTAAGTGCTTACCATCTGCCAATCGCCGCACTAAGTGCTGGGGTAGATACAATCCCTGTCTGAGATGGGGCTCACAGTCTAAAAGGGAGGGGGAACAGGCACTTAATCCCCATTTTGGAGATGAGGACACTGAGGCACAGAGAGGTTAAGAGACTTGCCCAAAGTCACATTGAGGGCAAGTGGCAAGTTCCCCCTTCTAGACTGTGAGCCTGCTGCTGGGTAGGGACCGTCTCTATATTCATTCATTCATTCAATCATATTTATTGAGCGCTTACTGTGTGCAGAGCACTGTACTAAGCGCTTGGGAAGTACAAGTTGGCATATAGAGATGGTCCCTACCCAACAGCGGGCTCACAGTCTATATGTTGCCAACTTGTACTTCCCAAGTGCTTAGTACAGTGCTCTGCACATAGTAAGCTCTCAATAAATACGATTGAATGAATGAATGAATGAAGTGGCAGAGTCGGGTTTAGAACCCAGGTGCTCTGACTCCTAGGCCTGTGATCTTTCCACTAGGCCACGCTGCATTGCTTCTGATAACTCCCTCCCCTTGTATCTGGGCCCCTTAACCTCTTTTTCCTCCAGGCCTCTGGCCTCACTGCAACAAAACAGGGGTGACATCCAAGGGACGGGGTGCATGCTGAGCCATTGTATGCTGGGCCCATCCCTGACTACGATGAGGACTGGGCTTGCATTCCTCTGGCTCTCACTGAGCAATCAATCATATTTATTGAGCATTTACTGTACACAGAGTACTGTATTGTACAATCTCTCATCCTATCCCGCCTAGATGACTGCATCAGCCTCCTTGCTGACCTCCCAACCTCCTGTTTCTCCCCACTCCAGTCCATACTTCACTGACCTCCCAACCTCCTGTCTCTCCCCACTCCAGTCCATACTTCACTCCGCTGCCCGGATCATCTTTCTACAAAAACGCTCAGGGCACATCACCACCCCCCTCCTCAAAAATCTCCAGTGGTTGCCTATCCACCTCCGTATCAAAATAAAACTCTCACCATTGGCTCTAAAGCACTCCATCATCTTGCCTCCTTCTCCCTCACCTCGCTTCTTTCCTTCCCCATCCCAGCTCACACACTCCGCTCCTCTAGTGCTAACCTTCTCACTGAGCCTCGATCTCCCCGTCTCACCGCTGACCCTTGGCCCACATCCTGCCTCTGGCCAGGAAAGCCCTCTCTCCTCAAATCTGGCAGATAATTGCTGTCCCCCCCTTCAAAGCCTTCAGAGCACTGTACTGAGCACTTGGGAAAGTAAAATGCAATAATAAACAGTGACATTCCCTGCCCATGCAAGCGTACAGCCTTGGGGGTGTGGTGGGAGGGGAGACAGACATCAATACAAATAAATAAAATTAATGATGTGTACCTAACTGCTGTGGAGCTGGGAGCGGGGAAGAGCCTTTGGAGCAAGTCAGGGTGATGCAGAAGGGAGTGGGAGATGAGGAAAAGCGGGGCTTGGTGTGGGAAGGCCTCTTAGAGGAGGTGTGCCTTCAATAAGGCTTTAAAGGCGGGGAGAGTAATTGTCTGTCAGATTTGAGGAGGGAAGGTGTTCCAGGCTAGTGGCAGGACATGGGCTAGGGGTCGGTGGCAAGACAGGCAAGATCGAAGCACGGTGAGGAGGTACTCGGAATTGTGCTATCCCTCCCTAAAGGAAAGACAGAGGGCCAAGCAGCGTGGCTTAGTGGATAGAGCACAGACCTGGGTGTCTGAAGGACCTGGGTTCTCAACCCGACTCCACCACATGTAAGTCACTTCACTTTTCTGTGCCTCCGTTACCTCATCTGTAAAATGGGGATTAAGAGCGTGAGCCCCCTTTGAGGCAGGGACTGGGCCCGACCTGATCAACTTATATCTACCTCAGTGCTTAGAACAGTGCTTGGCACATAGTAAGCGCTTAACAGATACCATAATTTTATCATTCGTATTATTACGTGGGGGTAGCAACAAGACCGATCCCTTGGGCAGCAGTAGTGAGGAGTCCCAGGCAAGAGGTCTCAGGTAGTGCTGATGGTGTTTTGAATGAGCGTTCGGTCTGTGGCTGAAAGTCTGGCTGCATTTCATCCTCATCCCCATTCCTCCTCCACCCTCTTTCCCTTCCCTTTCCCCTTTCCTTGTCCCCCCGCCAAGCCAACCCCACCAAATCCAAAATGGATTTATTTTCCCACTACCCCCTGTCCAACCAGTTCAAATGAGCTGGGTCAAGACAGGAGGAAAAGGAAGAGAGCAAAACAAAAAAGACCTGGAAAATCCACACACTGTATAATCAGTCTCTATATAATTTGGGTTGCCCAGGTCCCATCCACCGTCTTCTTTGTAGAGGTTCCAGATTCACCTCTCGAATGCCTGCCAAACTCCATGTACCTATAGAGTTCACAGAACTTCATGACTGAGTGACCTTTCTTTTCAATTTACAGCAGGGAAAGAGCCCAGACTTGGGAGTCAGAGGTCATGGTTTCTAATCCCAGCTCTGCCACTTGTTAGCTGCGTGACTTTGGGCAAGTCACTTAACTTCACTGTGCCTCAGTTACCTCCTCCGTGAAATGGGATTTAAGACTGTGAGCCCCACGTGGGACAACCTGATTACCTGGCATCTCCCCCAGCGACTAAAACAGTGCTTGGCACATAATAAGCGCTTAACAAATACCATCATTATTAAGTAGCAGGAGTCCCATACTCTTTATGTGGGCAACTATTTGGAGAGGGCGGTGGGGTGCCTAGCCTTAGGGGTTAGCAGATGGGGCAATACCCCTGATGCCCTTCACAGACTAAGACATCTCTTTCAGTGCCACCAGTGACGTGGATATAGTGGTTGGTAGCCCGGAACTGCCCTTGTGCAAGTCTCTTCCCGGCTGGATAATAATGGAAAAGTTAGTTTCTACATGTCAGTGGGCTAGGAACAGGGCAACAGGCCATTGGAGATTGGCTGGGGGTGTCATCCAATGCCATTTGGGAATAACAGACAGTGAGATGCAGACAATGTGTGACAGGCTGTCCAGGGAAGCAGCGATCTGTGATGGCATCAAATCTTCCATTTTGTGGAAGTACACCAAATTCGATCAAATCTGCCTTCTCTGGGGCGGCCCTTGACCCCCTTGGTTAAAACAAAAACAGACAAGATTTTCAGGGCTATTACTACAGCTGATCTTAATATGACAGTCATAGTCAGATAATTTACAGGTAGCCCCTGATGTAAGACTTTTTGAGTTATAGTGGACAGTTATATTTATTGAGCCCTTACTGTGTGCAGAGCACTGTACTAAGCACTTGGGAGAGAACAATATAAACAATCTAACAGACACATTCCCTGCCCACGGGACAGTACTTCTGATAGTCCTAATAATAATAACTGTTATTATGGTCTTATGTACTATATTCCAATACTCTGGTCCCTGTCCCATTTGGGGCTCTTGGTCTAAGACGTAGGGAGAGCACGTATTTTACACAGGAGGAAACTGAGCCACAGAGAGGATAAGTGACTTAGCCAGGGCCAACAGGCCAGGGGAAGAGATGGGATTGGAGCCCAGGTCATCTGTGCTCTTTCCAAGAGGGTACACTGCCTCCTCGCACCCCCCTGATGTGGCTTTATGATATTGGGTTTGACTTTACGCCACTAGCCTCCTTTTATGTCCTTCATAATTGAAACTGATGATACTCTGTGAAGTCTCTTTTTTCTTTTTTTTCTTTGTTAAGAAAAGTATTTGTTAAGCATTTACTATGTGTCAAACACTGTTCCCAAGAGCTGGGATAGGTACAAGTTAATTAGGTTGGACACAGTCCCTGTCCCACATGGGACTCAAAGTCTAAATGCCCTTTCCCTCTTTAGGGGGATGGAAGAGGATTTTGCTGATCATTAGCTGATCTGTGGCATATCCACTGAGCAGCAGACCGATACTATTCCGCTCTCCAATCCCATGGACTCCGATCACATTTTCCATGTTTCAGCACTCCTGGCCATGATTTGATTGACGTTTCCCATAATTAGGTGCTTGTTGGTTTTTGGAGTCACTATAGTGAGCCAACCAGATCTTTGTAGGATTTTTTTTCTTTCTCATCATTACTGTTTCTCCCCACTGGAGCACAGGCGCTAATGATGGAAGCAAAGAGCTTTTGCTTTAGTGTTGGGAAGAGGGACATAATAATAATGATAATAATTATGGTATTTCTTAAGTGCTTACTGAATTCCAGGAATTGTACTAAGCACTGGGGTGGACACAAGCAAATCAGGTTGGACACAGTCCCTGTCCCACATAGGGCTCACAGTTTCAATCCCCATTTTATAGACAAGATACCTGAGGTGCAGAGAAGTTAAGTGACTTGCCCAGGGTCTTGCCGTTATACTTCTGGGCAAATTTGGGAGACCAGAGACTCCCAAAGTACTGCCCGATGGCCAATCCAACACCTGACAGGTGTCACTCAGATGAAGGAAGTTCTCTCCAGGAGAAGCTGTGTCTGGAACCATCTCTTCCTGGGAATTGTCCTTCCTTAGATAGTCTTGTCTTGCTCAACACCACAATATCAACTTAACTCTCTGAGCAGTTTACAAGCAACGAATGACACGCTCCTTTGGGGATGATTCTAAATCGAGTCAGTTCTGCTATAACATATGTTTTCATTATACCGTTTGGCTGTGAACATGATGGGAGCATTAGGGAATCTTCTTCCCACGGTGCAACTCTGGGTTTGTTGTCATTCAAGTGCATGGAAAGTTGGTCAAAGTGGGATACCGATCTGCTTCCCGCCTCAGGCTTAGCCTTAATGTGCCGGACAGCACTTTATGTTTCTTTGGGTTTTTACGCCTTCACAACATTTAATCCAGTAAAATAGCAATCGGAGGCAGTCGGTGGTTAAAATCTGCCCTTTCCCCTCCATCCAAAAGGCTATTTCATGGATCCAAGCATTTATCATATTCATCCATTCACTCATATTTATTGAATGCTTACTGTGTGCAGAGCCCTGTACTAAGTGCTTGGAAGAGTCCAATGTAACAATAAACAGACACATTCCCTGTCCACAGTGAGCTTACAGTCTAGGAGGGGAGACAGGCATTAATATAAATGTTTACAGATATGTTCCCCCCATCCAAACTGCCATTTCATTGATCCATGCACTTATCATATACCACCTTGAATACTGCATCTCCTTCCTCACAGACCCCCCAGCCTCCAGCCTCTCCCCATTCCAGTCCGTACTTGACTCTGCCTCCTGGATCATTCTTCTACAAAAAGTTCAGTCCACATCTCCCCACTCCTCAAGAACCTCCATTGTGGTTGCCTACCCGCCTCCATATCAAACGGAAACACCTTACCATCGACTTTAAAACACTCAATTAACTCACCCCCTCCTATCTTACCTCACCAATCTCCATTAATTCGTTGTGGGCAGGGAATGTGTTTGATGCCATAGCGTATACTCCCAAGTGCTTAGTACAGTGCTTTGCACACATTATTGATAATAATAAAGCCCAGCCCACACACTTAACTCCTCTAGTGCAAGCTTGCTTACCATACCTCTATCTTGTCTGTGTGTGTAAATACTGCATACAATAGACACATACACCACCATATATATATATATAATATATGTATATATATACACACACACACACACACACACTCCATATATATATATATAGAGAGAGAGGTATGTGTGTATTGTATACAATATTTATAGTATATATGCATATGTATCATATATAGTATTATGTATACAGTATATTTGTGGTGTGTGTGTATATGTAGTATATATTATATACTGGTATGTATTACATATACACACCAGACCACACTCTCCCCACCTGCAAAGCCTGTTAAGTCACATCTCCTCCAAGAGGCCTTTCCCGCCTTTTCCCTGACTGCCTCTCCCTTTCGTGTCACCTATGTGCATTTGGATCTGTACCCTTTGAGCACTCAGCTCAACAGCACTTATATTCATAATAATAATAATAATTATGGTACTTGCTAAACACTGACTTCACACTCTCCCCACCTGCAAAGCCTGTTAAGTCACATCTCCTCCAAGAGGCCTTTCCCGCCTTTTCCCTGACTGCCTCTCCCTTTCGTGTCACCTATATGCATTTGGATCTGTACCCTTTGAGCACTCAGCTCAACAGCACTTATATTCATAATAATAATAATAATTATGGTACTTGCTAAACACTGACTTCACACTCTCCCCACCTGCAAAGCCTGTTAAGTCACATCTCCTCCAAGAGGCCTTTCCCGCCTTTTCCCTGACTGCCTCTCCCTTTCGTGTCACCTATATGCATTTGGATCTGTACCCTTTGAGCACTCAGCTCAACAGCACTTGTATTCATAATAATAATAATAATTATGGTACTTGCTAAACACTGACTTCGTGACAAGCACTGTTTTAAGTGCTGGGGTGGATATAAGATAATCAGGTTGGACACAGTCCCTGTCCCACATGGGGCTCACAGTCTAAGTAGAAGGAAATTACATAGACTGTAAGCTCACTGTAGACAGAGAACATGTCTACCAAATCTGTTGTACTCTCCCAGGTGCTTAGTAGAGTGCTCTGCACATAATAAGCACTCAGTAAATACCATTTAGTTGACTGCTGATAAAGGGTGTCTACCATTTGGCTAGCACCAGACCAAACAATCATTTATGCATTAGTACTGAAAACATCAGCCACGATGGTATCTGGAAACAACCAACCCCTATGCCATAATTTCTACTGAGTCAATGTTGCTATGATGTATCCTTCCTTTACACAAGGTTCTTCCAGAACATAACTACAGGGTAGAGAAGCAATGGCGGTATTGCGTGCTTACTCTTGCTTATAAATTTTATCAGTGGAAAACTCAGTGACCTCTATGCTCCTAAAACTACAAGGGTGATTTGCTAAGGCTGACGTAGGTAACCGCAAAAGTGGAATGGTGCTAAGTTGATGTGGTGGCTTCTGCTTTGGAACGCGACTGCTCCTTATTTCCCCTTTCTCCCCCCTCCAATGGTAGTAGAGAGCTCCAAGCTGTCCAAAACATCACCCGAAGGAGTGGGAAGGAGGAAAAAGAGATGTAGTGGCAGGGTCTCCGCTTCTCAAACTCTTCCTCCTTCCCCCTTTCCTGGGGACTGACCTTCACCATCCTGGCCATCGATGGCCCTGATTCTTGTCCTCTCCATCTTTGCTTATAAATGTTTGCTGTGTACCAGGATAGCTAGTTCAAGTCCACCATGCTAGAAAACCCAGAAAAGCAAAAACAGAGTAATGAATGGTGAAAACCAAAATACTCAAATTACCATAAAATGTTGTCTCTTTCTTAGGTATACGAACGTATGACGCACTTACAGTATGCAGAATATCTCTCCCAAATGCATTAGTCGATTTTTCTAAAGCTATTTAAAAGGCTGATTTCAGCCATTCGATTTTCAACCATTTATTTATCCTTGTCTGTAGTGTTCAACTGTTGTTCCGTAAAGGGAAATCTATCTCCGCCAAGATTGGCTTAGGCATAACCGAAATGGAGAAACTCACTGAGAGGAAGGTATTAAATTGGCATTTGTAACTGAATGAAAGAAAAAGAACTTGCATTAGATTTTTCAGTCCTCTGTTCTTTATTCCTTCTGCTGTTCAACGGCTGTAAAGGGAAATGAATTCTCAACCTCAATCTTTATCACAATCTCCTAGAAGTGTCTTTTTACAGAGGAGGTAACTGAGGCACAGAGAAGTTAAGTGACTGGCCCAAGGTCACACAGCAAACATGTGGTGGAGCCAGCATTAGAATCCAGGTTCTTCTGACTCCCAAGTTCGTGCTCTACCACTAGGCCCTGCTGCTTCCATTAGGCCACACTGCTTCTTTATTCCTTCTAAACTTTAATCTTATTTTCAGGGATTTTTTTTCCCCACGGAAACCAATTTCACCTTGAGGACTTTTTCTTACGGGACAATGGTTCCATGGGGAAAATTACAAAAGTTATCTTGTAATTTAGCTATAAATATAATTTTGATAATTAAGAAGTGTTTACTAAATGCCAAAGCACTGCCCTAAGTGCCGGGGTAGATAAAAAAAATCCCTGGATGAGACCAAATCCAGGTTAGAGGTCCCACTGCATTCTCCAGATGATGACCAAGATTGGTATTCTGAACAAATCGCAATTCCCAGACTGAAGTCCTCATTGAAACAACCTGAAACAAGTTTGGGGGTATTTTCTTTGGGAGAACAAATTAATGCAGGGATGTGAGGCATGCAGGGGATAAGGATAAATCTTCCATTTTCTGGCTACTGTTTTAGAGAAGCAGGAGAAAACTGCCATGGCACCATGATCAGCAGGGCTGCCTCTCTTTTTGGGAGAATTGGGGCTAGAAAAATCTGAGCAATAAGGTCTGGCCCCTTTGAGAGAAAGTGAGTGAGAGCCCTGTGGGTCAGGATTGGGTAGCAGAATCCAAACTTTAGACCACAGAAAGGGAAATGACTCTCTGAAACTCTCAGACTTCTAGATTGTGAGCCCACTGCTGGGTAGGGACCGTCTCTATATGTTGCCAACTTGTACTTCCCAAGCGCTTAGTACAGTGCTCTGCACACATCATCATCATCAATCATATTTATTGAGCGCTTACTATGTGCAGAGCACTGTACTAAGCGCTTGGGAAGTACAAATTGGCAACATATAGAGACACTCCCTACCCAACAGTGGGCTCACAGTCTAAAAGGGGGAGACAGAGAACAAAACCAAACATACTAACAAAATAAAATAAATAGAATAGATAGGTACAAATAAAATAAATAGAGTAAAAAATATGTACAAACATATATACATATATACAGGTGCTGTGGGGAAGGGAAGGAGGTAAGATGGGGGGGATGGAGAGGGGGACGAGGGGGAGAGGAAGGAAGGGGCTCAGTGTGGGAAGGCCTCCTGGAGGAGGTGAGCTCTCAGTAGGGCCTTGAAGGGAGGAAGAGAGCTCAATAAATACAATTGATGGACCGATTGATTGAAACAAATCTCAGTCCTCACCCTCTCTCTGCCCTCCTGATCCATGGGATTCAATCACCTGGGGTTGTCAGAAATTCAGTTTGATTTCACCAGTGGTATTTCATGTTGATCAGTGGTTCTGATCGGTCCTCCCACTTCATTCAAAAGGGCTGGAGAGCCATTCTGAATTAAATTGCATTACTGAAGGTCTTGGCGTGTTCCTGACTTACCCAGCTTCGGACTTAGGGCCTGATTTGGTTTGTATTTACACTTTAACACACCTGTGTGCTCACTGGTGACCTCCCCAGCGCTTGGAACAGTGCTTTGCATGTAGTAAGCGCTTAATAAATGCTATTAATAATAATAGTAATAATAATAATAATGACATTTATTGAGCGCTTACTCTGTGCAAAGCACTGTTCTAAGCGCTGGGGAGGTTACAGGGTGATCAAGTTGTCCCACGTGGGGCTCACAGTCTTCATCCCCATTTTACAGATGAGGTTACTGAGGCACAGAGAAGTTAAGTGACTTGCACAAAGTCACACAGCTGACAATTGGCAGAACCGGGATTACTATAATATTACTATTATATTATTATTATTATGATGATGATGATGACAGTTGTGCATAGTAGGGGGGACGGGGGGCATCTCTCTGGGCCTTTTTCCTGACCACTCCCCAGTCTGTCGTTTTCCCTCTGACCTCACTGCTCTCTCCTGTTCAGACCCACAAGCCCTACTCCTCTCCTCTCCTCAGACCCACAAGCCCCTTCCTTCCTCTCCCCCTCGTCCCCCTCTCCATCCCCCCCCATCTTACCTCCTTCCCTTCCCCACAGCACCTGTATCTATGTATATATGGTTGTATATATTTATTACTCTATTTATTTGTTTATTTATTTTACTTGTACATATCTATCCTATTTATTTTATTTTGTTAGTATGTTTGGTTTTGTTCTCTGTCTCCCCCTTTTATACTGTGAGCCCCCTGTTGGGTAGGGACTGTCTCTATGTGTTGCCAATTTGTACTTCCCAAGCACTTAGTACAGTGCTCTGCACATAGTAAGCGCTCAATAAATACGATTGATGATGATGATGATGATGCACGGCCCCTCCCCAGCCCCTCTAAACTCTAAGCTCATTGTGGGCAGGGAATATGTCCGTTATATTGTACATTGTACTCTCCCAAGTGCTCATTACAGTGCTCTACACACAGTAAGTGCTCAATAAATGCGATTGACTGCCTGACTGACTCTACCCCACAACCCTCAGCCAGGACCCAGGGGCAAGGTCGGACCCTGCGACTAACAGAGTCTCCGCTCCCTGAGGCTGGGGCTGAATTTTTGATCTGCCCCTCCGTCCTCCTCACTGGAAGGAGGACGGAGTGGCAGTGACCGCTGAGGCTTGGTGGTGGGCTCTTGCTGGCCGCCAACTGAAACCTCTATGTAATCGGTCAGTCAATCAATGGCAGAACACTGTCCTAAGCCCTTGGGAGAGTATGCTACAACAGAATCGGTGGACTTGTTCCCTGTCCACCAGGAGTTCAATCAATCAATCAATCAATTGTATTTATTGAGCGCTTACTATGTGCAGAGCACTGTACTAAGCGCTTGGGAAGTACAAATTGGCATCACATAGAGACAGTCCCTACCCAACAGTGGGCTCACAGTCTAAAAGGGGGAGACAGAGAACAGAACCAAACATACCAACAAAATAAAATAAGTAGGATAGAAATGTACAAGTAAAATAAATAAATAGAGTAATAAATATGTACAACCATATATACATATATACAGGTGCTGTGGGGAGTTTACAGTCTAGAGGGGGAGACGGACATTAAAATCAATTAAGGGTAAAGTGCAAAGTGCGTAAGTGACACCGAAGGGAGAGGGAGGGGGGGGAGAGAAGATGAAGGCTTAATTGGGTAGCACCTCTTGGTTGAGGATGTGATTTTAAAAAGGCTTTGGAAGTAGGAAGAGTGGTGGTTTGTGTGGATGTACTAATAAGCATAGTAATAATTGTGGTATCTGTTAAACGCTTCCCCACAGCACCTGTATATATGTATATGTGTTTGTACATATTTATTACTCTATTTATTTTACTTGTACGTATCTATTCTATTTATTTTATTTTGTTAGTATGTTTGGTTTTGTTCTCTATCTCCCCCTTTTAGACTGTGAGCCCACGGTTGGGTAGGGACTGTCGCTATATGTTGCCAACTTGTACTTCCCAAGCGCTTAGTACAGTGCTCTGCACACAGTAAGCACTCAATAAATACGATTGATTGATTGATTGGAATCTGGGCGAGGCCCTGGGTGGGCTGGTTCACCACCCTCTCTACCCTGCCCTCCCTGCCCTCAGTCTTTCTGCCTGGGAAAGAAGAAGCATGGCTCAGTGGAAAGAGCCCGGGCTTTGGAGTCAGAGGTCGTGGGTTCAAATCCCGACTCTGCCAACTGTCAGCTGTGAGACTTTGGGCAAGACACTTAACTTCTCTGTGCCACAGTTCCATCATCTGTAAAATGGGGATTAAGACTGTGAGCCCCACGTGGGACAACCTGATCACGCTGTATCCCCCCCAGCACTTAGAACAGTGCTTTGCACATAGTAAGCGCTTAACAAATACCATCATCATCATCATCATCACCTGCTCCTGTGGGGTCCCCCACAACACCAGACGCTGCTCTAATCTGGGTCTTCTCCTCATACGTCTCTTTTCTAGCTTTGGCAAGAATTTCTCACATTACTAAAGCCCACCCTAACCCACAGCCTTCTCCCTAGGCGTTCCAATGCCTTAGCAACTAGTTCTCATTGGCCATCCTTTCCTTTAATGCCAAAATGGCTCCCTTTCTGGTTTGGAGGCTATTTGTCTAGTACTGTACCAGATAGTCCAGGTTTCATCTGGCCTGTCCGCTTTCCAGTACAGAACTTGTTCGCTCCCATGGCTTCAACTGCCATATTTATGCAGTTTTAGACCCCTTTTAGACTGTGAGCCCACTGTTGGGTAGGGACTGTCTCTATATGTTGCCAACTTGTACTTCCCAAGCGCTTAGTACAGTGCTCTGCACACAGTAAGTGCTCAATAAATACGATTGATGATGACGATCATGATGATCCTCTCTCAGGACCCCAAATTCCACTTCACCCACCCAGAGGCTCTTCATAGGGGTGAGCAGAATGGCAGGATGCAAAGCTTCATGGTTGCAGCATGGCATAGCGGATAGAGCACAGGCCTGGGAATCAGAAGGTTCTGGGTTCTAATCCCGGCTCCGCCACTTGTCTGTTACGTGCCGTGGGGCAAGTCACTTCACCTCTCTGGGCCTCAGTTACCTCATTGTAAAATGGGGATTGAGACTGTGAGCCCTAGGTGAAGTGTCGGCCTTGATTTGCTTGTTTCCACCCCAGCGCTTAGTATAGTCCCTGGCACATAGTAAGTGCTTAATAAATACTATTATTATTATTATTATTAATGATGGCATTTATTAAGCAGTTACTATGTGCAAAGCACTGTTCTAAGCACTGGGGAGGTTACAAGGTGATCAGGCCCAGAGAAGTGAAGTGACTTGCCCAAATCAATCAATCAATCGTATTTATTGAGCACTTATTGTGTGCAGAGCACTGTACTAAGCGCTTGGGAAGTACAAGTCAGCAACACATAGAGACAGTCCCTGCCCAACAGCGGGCATTAATAATGATATAAGTAGCTACCCCAAGGACAGAGGGTGGAAGTGAGAGGAACAGCTCCAGCATGGATGGCCAGAAAGACACCTGGAGAAGCAGCTTGGCATAATGGATAGAGCACGGTCCTGGGAGTCAGAAGGTCATGAGTTCTAATCCTGCTCCACCACTTACTTGTCTGCTGTGTGACCTTAGGCAAGTCGCTGCACTTCTCTGGGCCTCATCTGTAAAAAAAATGGGGATTGAGACCGTGAGCCCCACGTGGGACTGGTACTGTGTCCAACCTGTTGGCTTTTACGGGGCCTGGCACACAGTAAGCGCTTAACAAATACCATTATTATTATTATTATTATTATTATTATTATTATTATTATTATTATTATTATTTCGTTGGCCCAAGGGATCTTGAGTTGGGGGGTGGGGATGGGGAGTGGAGGAAGAAGAGCCAATAAAAGAGCTGGTTTTCCTGCCAGGTTGAACAAAGGTCCAACTCCCTCTGTCCTGCCTTTCCCTGGTTTCTCACTGCTCCTTGTAAGGAGGATGGTGTTTGGTCAGAAACTCCCAACTGCCAGCAGAGACCACCCAACATCCCTGCTTCATTAATGTAGAAATTTGTAGTAGCCCTCTATTTTTTATATTGTTCATTAAGCCCTTACTATACGTCAAGCATTATTCCAAGTGCTGGTATCTTGTCTTATGCCGTCAAGTCACTTCCGACCCATAGCGATGCCATGGACACATAACAATAATAAAAATAATAATGGCATTTATTAAGTGCTTACTACTACTACTAATAATGATGGTATTTGTTAAGCGCTTACTATGTGCGAAGCACTGCTCTAAGTGCTGGGGGATACAAGGTGATCAGGTTGTCACCAACATCATCATCATCAATTGTATTTATTGAGCGCTTACTGTGTGCAGAGCACTGTACTAAGCGCTTGGGAAGTACAAGTTGTCAACATATAGAGACAGTCCGTAGCCAACAGTGGGCTCACAGTCTAAAAGGGGGAGACAGAGAACAAAACCAAACATACTAACAAAATTAAATAGAATAGATATGTACAAGTAAAATAAATAAATAAATAAATAAATAGAGTAATAAATATGTACAAACATATATACATATATACAGGTGCTGTGGGGAAGGGAATCAATCAATCAAATCGTATTTATTGAGCGCTTACTGTGTGCAGATCACTGTACTAAGCGCTTGGGAAGTACAAGTTGGCAACATATAGAGACAGTCCCTACCCAACAGTGGGCTCACAGTCTAAAAGGGGGAGACAGAGAACAAAACCAAACATACTAACAAAATAAAATAAATAGAATAGATAGGTCTTTTAGACAGTCTTTTAGACTGTGAGCCCACTGTTGGGTAGGGACTGTCTCTTTGTGTTGCCAATTTGTACTTCCCAAGCGCTTAGTACAGTGCTCTGCACATAGTAAGCGCTCAATAAATACGATTGATGATTGATGATGATAGGTACAAGTAAAATAAATAAATAGAGTAATAAATATGTACAAACATATATACATATATACAGGTGCTGTGGGGAAGGGAAGGAGGTAAGATAGGGGGGATGGAGAGGGGGACGAATCTCAACCCCTGGCCCAACCTCTCTTGATCTCCGAAGTTAGTTACGATATGAACCACACACTACACTAAGCACTGGCTTAGATACAAGATAAACGGTTCAGACATGATCGCTTTCCCACTTGGGGCTGACAACCTCAATGGGAGAAAAGACACCCGTATAACAAGGAAAAATAAATCACAGACAATAGAAGCTTCTAGAATGACAACTATAAAAGAGAAAGGGCAAAATAAATAGCTGAATAGAGGAAGCAGTACCAATGTGCCTCCCTTTTTGCTTCCAAAGACCTAACAGTCGGGAAGGCTGGCTGTTTCTGGCTCCCGGCTCCTGTTGTGATGAGGAGGAGGAGGACTGCAGCGATGGGTGGCGTGGGGGAAGCTGCTCTGAGCTCACGCTAATTTGAAATCGGAGCCTGTTTCCGTTGTAAATTCCGATTCTTCTTTCCTGATATGTATTTTCAATAAATACGATTGATATGGCCGAATCCCCAGGAAGCAAGTTCATTTTATACATGGGTAAAGAAGATATCATCACAATATCTGGATAAGCGTTTCCAGACAGTTCCAGAAACTGAGTCACTGCCTGAGTGAAATGCAAAATGAGGCATGCTTAAATCTGCAACTCTCTAGGAGCCTCAAAAGCAAAAAAGGAAAAATAAATAAAAATAAGGATAACAGTGCACAAGGCTTTTCGATGGAAATCCACTTCAGGTCTCTTTTGGCACCTGTGTATTCCCATCTGAGGTAAATTATCTTGTGGAAAAGCGACATGTTGGAATGGACAGAGCATGGCCCTGGGAGTCGGAGGACCTGGGTTCTAATCCCGGCTCTGCCACTTGTCTGCTGTGTGACCTGGAGCAAGTCACTTCACTTCTCTGTGCCCCAGTTACCGCATCTGTAAAATGGGGATTGAGACTGTGAGCCCCACATGGGACAGGTATGGTGTCTAACTCGATTTGCTTGTATCCACCCCAGTGCTTAGTACAGTGCCCGGCACATAGTAAGCGTTTAACAAATACCATCATCGTTATTACTGTCCCTCCATCTCCCTCACCAAAACCACTGGGAGTCAATGTACATTATTCTCTGGGAAACAGCGGACTGGGGGTGTCGAGGTCAAAGGCAGGATGGACCCACTAATTCATTCAATGAATGTATTTATTGAGTACTTTTTGTGTGCAGAGCTCTGTACTAAGCGCTTGGGAATTACAAGTCGGCAACATATAGAGATGGTCCCTACCCAACAACGGGCTCACCGTCTGGAAACGGGCTCATCTTTCCTTCCCCCATGTGCTGCTTCCTAACCAGCCGAGCAGTGTGGCTCAGTGGCAAGAGCCTGGGCTTGGGAGTCGGAGGACGTGGGTTCTAATCCCGGCTCCGCCACTTGTCTGCTGTGTGACCTTGGGCAAGCCACTTAACTTCTCCGTGCCTCAATTACCTCATCTGGAAAATGGGGATTAAGACTGTGATCCCCATGTGGGACAACCTGATTACCTTGTATCTACCCCAGCACTTGGAACAGTGCTTGGCACATAGTAAGCACTTACCCAATACAGTAATTATTATTATTATTATAATATAGAGATGAGGGATTGGAAAAACTGCTCCCAGATCATCTCCAGGAAGTGGACTGCAAGACTTCCATTCCAATGCCAACTTCCAAATTAACATCACTTCATACCCAACAGACAATTACTCTCCCCACCTTCAAAGCTTTATTGAAGGCACCTCTCCTTCAAGAGGCCTTTCCCTGATTAACCCTTCCTTTCCTCTTCTCTCACTCCCTTCTGCTGTCGCCCTGACTTTATTCATCCCCCCCTTTCCAGTCCCTCAGCACATATGTACGTATCTGTAATTGATTTATTTATATTAATGTTCGTCTCCCCTTCTAGACTGCAAGCTTGTTGTGGGCAGGGAATGTGTCTATGTATTGTTGCCTATATATCGTTGTATTGTACGCACCCAAGCACTTAACATAGTGCTCTGTGAAAAGTAAGTCCTCAAAAACTACCATTGAATGAATGAGTGGATATTAAATTTTATTATAAAGATGGGTGGTCAACTCAGCCAGAGGGAGGAAATAAGCACCCAGACCAATAACCCTTTCTACAGCAAATGAGTCTTCCTAGATTTAAAATAGCCAATGAAAAAATTTTAAGACAATATAAAGAAGAATTATTGCCCGTATTAAGCAGTTTTATTTTGCCAAGTGTTGTACTTAGAGCTGGGGTTGATCTAAAATGATCAGATTGGACACAGGCCCTGTCCCTCTCACATATGCTCACAGTCTAAGAGGGAGGGAGAGTAGGGATCTACTCCCCATTTTATGGATGAAAGAACTGAGGTGTAGACATTTTGGTGACTTGATCAAGGTCACACAACAGGCCAGGACGATGAGGACTCTGAGGCCTTGGCTCTTAAGAACACCCTAAATTACAATTTTCAAACTTTAGGTCGCTTCATTTGATCAAATATTTTCACCCACTAAAATGATTTGACATTTGTTTTGTTAAATAAGTGCTGGAGACAGAGGTTTGTTGACTCCATCTCTCATTCTGTTCAATGTACTGATAAGTAGTGCTTGACTAAGGAGAGCAATACTTGTGTCCCAAGAGCTTCACCCTAACTCTTTTGGTTTTAACATCCCAAAGAAAGTCCATCAGTTATCTTCTGAGTTAATTCTGGAGCAGATGGTTGGCTGTCTTTGTGTTTTCTTGGGTCCACTACCAATCGTTTCAGTCCCCCGGTTCCCAAAATAGATAAAAATTTGCTAGCGTGTTTCACTTGTAATCTTCATAAGGGGAAAAACTCTTCTTTACATCATGCTTTTCAAGAAAGAAAACTGGAAACAGACTGGCCCTTTATATGAGAAATATAGTCTTAATACGAGGCATGCAGGGTTGTGCAAAGCAGGACCAAACAGAGGTTTAAACAGCGTATACTATCTAATACAATTTCTACACATTCATTTTATTAAAATGTGCATTCATTTTGATTTGGGCGGCAGCAAGCCTGCCATCTAATCTCATGTCAAGATGAGCAAACTGAACATACCTTTCCAATGTTTTCAACATCATGTTGTTTTCTGCGGTAATGTCAAAGATATGCCTTAGTAATACAGCCTGTCATGCTCCATTAGAAAAGCATTTCAGCTAACACATGTGAAGAAACTGAATGTCAGCCATATTGACAATGCACATATCTTTCACGTTTGTGAATTTTTTTATCAGTGATGTTCACACACTGAAAAATCAGCAGAGCATTTATAATTTCATTAGAGAAGAATTTGCAAAAGAAAAAAAATTAATCACTGACCGACCACAGCAGCTACTAAAACACAGCATGGACACTCTGTTGTGTTCACTTTAAGTGGGTCTAGCACTTCATTCATTCATTCAATCGTATTTATTGAGCGCTTACTGTGTGCAGAACACTGTATTAATCAATCAATTGTATTTATTGAGCGCTTACTGTGTGCAGAACACTGTACTAAGCGTTTGGGAAGTACAAGTTGGCAACATATAAAGACGGTCCCTGCCCAACAATGGGCTCACAGTCTAGAAGGGGGAGACAGACAACAAAACAAAACGTGTGAACAGGTGTCAAGTCATCAGAATAAATAGAAGTAAAGCTAAATGCACATCATTAACAAAATAAAATAAATAGAATAGTAAATATGTACAAGTAAAATAAATAGGGTATTAATTCTGTACAAACATATATAACAGGTGCTGTGGGGAGGAGAAGGAGGTAGGGTGGGGATGGGGAGGGGGAGAGGAAGGAGGGGGCTCAGTCTTAGCACTTAAATCTTTGCACACACCTTGTAATAATAATAATAATGATGGCATTTATTAAGCACTTAAGAACCTTGGGCAAGTCACTTCAGTTCTCTGGGCTCTCAGTGGAAAGAGCACAGGCTTTGGAGTCAGAGGTCATGGGTCCAAATCCAGGCTCCACCAATTGTCAGCTGTGTGACTTTGGGCAAGTCACTTAACTTCTCTGTGCTTCAGTTACCTCATCTGTTCTAAGCACTGGGAAGGTTACAAGGTGATCAGGTTGTCCCACAGGGGGCTCACAGTCGGTCCCCATTTTACAGATGAGGTAACTGAGGCACAGAGAAGTTAGGTGACTTGCCCAAAGTCCCACAGCTGACAATTGGCAGAGCTGGAATTCGAACCCATAACCACGGACTCCAATGCCTACTCCCTAATTCCAGTCCTTCCTCCAGTGGAATTGCAGGTTGCAGGGACAAGAGTGGGAGAGTAGCCTGGTGCAAACCACTAGACAACAATCACTTCCTTCGCGTAGGTTCTCAGTCTTGAAATCTCAAGAGGGAAGTTGTTCCATCGATCTCGTCCCGATTGACATCAGCAGCAGCAGCAGTGTGGCCCAGCGGAAAGAGCACAGGCCTGGGGAGTCAGAGGACCTGAGTTCTAATCTATCTCTACTCTGCCACCTGCCTGTTGTGTGACCTTGGGCAAGTCACTTCAGTTCTTTTGGGCTTCTCAGTGGAAAGAGCACAGGCTTTGGAGTCAGAGGTCATGGGTTCAAATCCACTCCGCCAATTGTCAGCTGTGTGACTTTGGGCAAGTCACTTAACTTCTCTGTGCCTCAGCTACCTCATCTGTAAAATGGGGATTAAGGCTGTGAGTCCCTCCGTGGGACAACCTGATCACCTTGTAACCTCCCCTGTGCTTAGAACAGTGCTTTGCACATAGTAAGTGCTTAATAAATGCCATCATTATTATTATTATTATTATCTGTTGAATGGGGAATTCGTTCTCCCTCCTACTTAGTGAGCTCCATGTGGGACTGTGTCTAACCTTGCTTTCTTGATTCTACCCCAATGCTTAGTACTGTGCTTGACCTATAATAATTGCTTAATAATACCACAATTGTTATTATCATCAATATAGTCATCATACTATAGATGCTTTCAGCTCAACCCCTGTAATCACAGTATTGGAAGGGATTTACTGGCCATTTAGTTCATCACTTTCAGACAGGTCTGCGCCTACACTCTCTCAGGTTAATAAATGGATATTGATTCTATTTTTGAAGATTTAGAGAGATAGAGCTGCCTTAACCTTCTTCAGTCATCCTTGGTGTCTGGAAATTCTACTTCTATACCACACTTCACTACATTTCTTCCTAGTCAAGATGTTGAACACCTAGACACCACTTTGTGAAAGCGCTCCTCATACGTTTGGAGGTTGGGGAACATAAAATGCCCCTCATTTTCTGAGCTTTAAACAGTCTCAGTTCTTCATCTCAGTCCAGCAGATGTTTTAGTCTTAATCCCTGGAATCCTGTTTGTGGCTCTTCATTGACACTCTCCTCGGAAACTGTGACACTAAGATATAGGCCTAGTCATTTTGGAAGGGTTTGACCTCTTCCAAGTAAAAAGGACAGATGTCCTCATTGTTCTTACATAGTGCATTCTCAGCAATCTGTGCAGGTGAAGGGGAGCCCATGCTGAGATACTTGCTATAGAGGATAATCTGCACACCCACATACATACACACACACATATATATCTGTCTCTTTGAAGAAATAAGCTCCTTTAATTTTCCCAGGGTTCTCAAAATTCACCAATTGGACTTAGGCCCCTCGTAATAGGATTTGAACTGGATCCAGTCTCCTGCCCTGCCTGTTTCCTGAGGCGTTGATTCAGGAGTCCAGGAAATCTTAGCCAGTCTTTTCAGGAATTCAGGTCCCCTTGGTGAATTCTTCACGCTGAAGAGCTTAAGTAGGCTTATTTCCCCAGAGATGTGGGTGTGGGGGTGTGTACGTGAGCCTCCCATGAGTTGAAATTGGGAGACCCAATCTGACCTAAATGCAAACATATAAAATGCTTTGGGGCGGCAATAAATCACAAGTTGAGCAGTCACCATTATTCAGTTCATCAATCAAACAGTGACCCTTATTGAGTGCTGGCAGTATACTAATCACTTGAGAGTACACATCAGAAGCAGCTCATACTTTCCCTGCCCTGAGGGAGCATAAAGTCTATAGAAGGAGACAGACATAATTATTTAAAGATGGTGAAAGCCAGAGGAAGAATGTAAGTTCATATAAACCAGGCAGCAGTAACACGTCAATAAATAGTAATTATTTAGTGCTTACTGTGTGCAGAGCACTGTATACAGCTCTTGGGAGAGTACAATACAGTAAAAAGACACAACGCAATAAAAGCATATTAGATTGAAACAGCTGAATAAATAGTTGACGGTACCAATATATTTGTAATATAATTGCGTATAGGGGTGTGTGTGTGTGTGTGTGTAGACAAGAGCTCTAAGGATACAATTAAAATACATTAGTGCCCTGGGGAGGGGAGGAAGTGGTTTGATGCAACTGGGGTGCTGTGAATTGCTCAGCCAAGACTACCTAAAGTAGATGGGATTTTAAGAGGATTTTGCATTTATATTATGAATAATATAATTTAAATGTACGTTATACATAGAATGTATAATTTATTTGTCTTTCTTATTCATGCTGGGAAGTAGTGGATGGAGCACGGGCCTGAGAGTCGGAGGGTCATGGGTTCTAATCCTGGATCTGCCACCTGTCTGCAGTGTGGCCTTGGGCAGGTCACTTCACTTCTCTGTGCCTCAGTTACCTCATCTGGAAAATGGGGATTGAGACTGTGAGCCCTGTGTGGAAAAGGGACTGTGTCCAACCTAATTTGCTTGTATCCACCTCAGTGATTAGTACAGTGCCTGGCACAAAGTAAGCGCTTAACAAATACCATCATTATTTATCATTAAAAATGACACCACTGATGATGAGGTTCATCATCTCGTTCTCGCCTGTCCCGCCATCGACCCCCGGCCCACGTCATCCCCCGGGCCTGGAATGCCCTCCCTCTGCCCATCCGTCAAGCTAGCTCTCTTCCTCCCTTCAAGGCCCTACTGAGAGCTCACCTCCTCCAGGAGGCCTTCCCAGACTGAGCCCCTTCCTTCCTCTCCCCCTCGTCCCCCTCTCCATCCACCCATCTTACCTCCTTCCCTTCCCCACAGCACCTGTATATATGTATATATGTTTGTACATATTTATTACTCTATTTATTTTACTTGTACATATCTATTCTATTTATTTTATTTTGTTAGTATGTTTGGTTTTGTTCTCTGTCTCCCCCTTTTAGACTGTGAGCCCACTGTTGGGTAGGGACTGTCTCTATATGTTGCCAACTTGGACTTCCCAAGCGCTTAGTAGAGTGCTCTGCACACAGTAAGCGCTCAATAAATACAATTGATTGATTGATCTATCAATGCGGGTGTGGCTGAAAAGGCAGTCCTGGTCTCAACGTGCACATAAAAGGGCTGCCTCTTGTGTTGTTATGCTTATATGTTGTGTTTTGCCTCTTTGCTCTCATTAATTATGATGCTTTTGCTCAAAGAGAGTCACCCCCTGCTTCGGAAGAGCGGTATACCAGGCTGGTATAGCCTCAGCAATTGACTCCCAGTTTTCAGAAAGATTGCAGCATTGCCTGAGTCTTCGTTTTACCATATCTGTGTTTAAAGGAATGATCTAAAGTTGGGAAAAACTAGGGTCCGGCACACTTTAAAGGGGAGGGTCTTTCAGGCTGAGGGAACAGTGTAAATAAGGGATCGGATCGGAGTGGAAGAATGGCACCTAGGTAATACTAATAATAATAATGGCATTTATTAAGCGGTTACTATGTGCAAAGCACTGGTCTAAGCGCTGGGGAGGTTGCGAGGTGATTAGGTTGTCCCACGGGGGGCTCACAGTCTTAATCCCCATTTTACAGATGAGGTAACTGAGGCCCAGGGAAGTTAAGTGACTTGCCCAAAGTCCCACAGCTGACAATTGGTGGAGCTAGATTTGAACCCATAACCTCTGACTCCAAAGCCCAGGCTCTTTCCACTGAGCCACGCTGCTTCTCCAAGCGGATGGATGGATGTACAGCTGGATGGGACATTTGGAAAAAACAGAGAGTGCAATCAAGGATGTATGGCATTCAAAAATATTTATTGAGCACATAGGGTGTGCACAGCGCTATACTTTGGGAAAGTATAATAGAATTAATGGATTTTGTTAGTATGTTTGGTTTTGTTCTCTGTCTCCCCCTTTTAGACTGTGAGCCCACTGTTGGGTAGGGACTGTATATGTTGCCAACTTGTACTTCCCAAGTGCTTAGTACAGTGCTCTGCACACAGTAAGCGCTCAATAAATACGACTGATTGATTGATTGATTCCCCCAAGATCTTACAGTCTAGAAGAACAGACTAATGCTAAAGTCAACTTCAGAGAGGAGGAAGTATTAGAGCATATAAAATATGTACACAAGTACCACTGGGTGTTGTGGAATCCTTAGGGGCCTAGTGGCATGGAAGTGTTGACATGGGAATTGGGGAATAGAAAGTGCCGAGATTAGAAATTAATTGGGACCGGCCTCCTGAAGGAGAGGTGATTTCAGAATGCTCCCCATTTCAGAAGGGTGGAGTCACGTTCTGCTGGATATAAAGCGGGAGGGAGTTTCAGTTAGTAGAAAGGGGGTGAAGCATGGTGACCATTTGGATAAACAGAACTAGGAGAAACCCTTGGAGCCAGCAATAAGGATTTTGTTCCTGTTGTTCTTGGGTAGTAAACTCCAAATTGGATGGCAGGTGGATTTGGGAGGGGCCAGGGGAGGGGGTTGTGTGTTAAAGCCGATGGTTGGAGGAGATAAACTACAGTTTTATCTCATTTACAGTGAATTCTGGGGGAAATGTCTCCATAGGTGCTCTAAGCATTTTTATCATTCAGCAATTTTGTAGGAAAAATAATAATAATAATGATGATGCGCTTAGTACAATGCTCTGCACACAGTAAGCGCTCAATACGATTGATGATGATGATGATGGCATTTGTTAAGCACTTACTATGTTTAAAGCACTGTTCTAAGTGTTGGGGGGATACAAGGTGATTAGGTTGCCCCACATGGGGCTCACAGTCTTAATCCCCAGTTTACAGATGAGGTAACTGAGGCACAGAGAAGTTAAGTGACTTGCCCAAAGTCATACAGCTGACAAAATCCTAGAAATCAACTGGAAACTTTAGAGCAAACTGCAAAAATCCCAAACCAATCAATCAATCAATCATATTTATTGAGCGCTTACTGTGTGCAGAGCACTGTACTAAGCGCTTGGGAAGTACAAGTTGGCAACATATAGAGACAGTCCCTAACCAACAGTGGGCTCACAGTCTAAAACCACTCTTTCCTTCTGTCCTCCTACCCCCTTTTTATGGTATTTATTAAGAATTTGTTGTGTTTCAAGCACTGTCCTAAGTGCTGAGGTAGATAAAAGGTAATCAGGTTGGACACCGTCCCTGTCCCACATGAGGCTCACAGTCTAAAATGGAGGGAGAAGTTTTTAATCCCCATTTTACAGATATTCCACTCCCCCTCCATGCCCACTTCCCTTGTGTTTGCTATTACTCTGAAAAAACAGTGAAGGGTATGTGAGAAATATTACCCTGTTGATCACTGATCTCCAGAGTGAGATTCCTTACATATCCTACTGTTTCACCAACATCCTTTAAAGATAGTCGTGTGTAGCTAACAACATGTTTTTTATGGAATTACACAAAAAGGAGGCGGCAAGCTCCTCCTAATCTTTCTCTCATCTCTTAAAAACAATTGCTCCTGCCGTTCTTCCCTCCCTTATTGACCTATTCAGGCTCCTATGCACTATTTGTTAATAATAATAATTATGGTATTCGGTAAGCATTCATTCATTCAATCGTATTTTTTGAGCGCTTACTGTGTGCAGAGCACTGTACTAAGCGCTTGGGAAGTACAAGTTGGTAAGCACTTACTATATGCCTGGCGCTGTACTAAGCACTGAGGTGGACACAAATAAATTGGGCTGGACACAGTCCCCGTCCCACGTGGGGCTCACAGTCTCAATCCCCATTTTACAGATGAGGTAACTGGCACAGAGAAGGGAAGTGATTTGCCCAGTTTCACACAGCAGACAAGTGGTAGAGCAGGGATTAGAACTCAGGACCTTCTTACTCACAGGCCTGTGCTCTAACCACTGCGCGACACTGCTTCTCCATTGTTCTTTCCCCACTATTTTCAAATATGCTGAAGTCCCTCCTACACTGTGCCTTCCAGCTATTGCCCCATCTCCCTTTCTCCCATTCCTGTTCCTGCTTTCACTTCCTCTTTACCATCTTTCTTCTCGACACACTGCAATTTGGTTTTTGCGCTCTTCGCTCTACTGAAACCCTGTTCATCAAGGTTTCCAATGATACCCTCTTAATCAAATCTAATGGGTTCTACTCATCTTAGGACTCCTTGCCCTTTTGGCTGCCTTTGATACTTGCCCAAACCCCTCTCCCAGAAATGCATTCAAACTTGTTTTGGTTATTTTTCCAATACGATACCCACCTCTTCCTACCTTTCCGACTGCCCCTCATTTCCTCACCTGCTCTTCTTCCACCTCCCACCCCCAAAATTCAGGCATCCTACAAGGCTCTGATTTGGGTACTTCACTCTTCTTGTTACAAACAGTCCAAATGTTCACTTGGTTGATTTCTCTCTCTCATTCAACCCATATATTCAATCTATCACTAAATCCTGTCGGTTCAACCCTCACAACATTGCTAGAATCCGCCCTTTCCTCTCCATCCCAACTACTATAGTGTTAATCCAAACACTTAGATTATCCCACCTGGATTACTGTTTCAGCCTCCTTACTGAGCTCCCTGTCTCCTGTTTCTCCCCACTCCAGTCCTTACTTCACTCTCCTGCCCGAATCATTTTTCTACAAAAACGTTCAGTCCATGTTTCCTCATTTCTCAAGAACCTCCACTGGTTGCCCATCCACTTCCACAAATGCCTTACCATTGGCTTTAAAGCAGTCAATCACTTTGGCCCTTCTTCCTCGCCTCACTGCTCTCCAATTACAACCCAGCCCGCACACTTCATTCCTCTAATGCCAACCTACTCACTGTAGCTGGATCTCATCTATCTTGCCGCTGACCTCCCTCCTTAGTCATTCATTCATTCATTCGTATTGAGCGCTTACAGTGTGCAGAGCACTGTACTAAGCACCTAGTCCTGCCTCTGGTCTGAAATGCCCTCCCTCCTCATATCTAACAGACAATGACTCTCCCCACTTTCAAAGCCTTATTGAAGGCACATCTCCTCCAAGAAGCCCTCCCTGACTAAGCCCTCATTTCCTCTTTTCCCACTCCCTTCTGCGTCACCCTGATTTGCTCCCTTTATTCACGCCTCTCTCAACCCCAGAGCACTAATGTAAACATCTGAAATGTATTTGTTTATATTAATATTTGTCTCCCCCTCTAGACTGTGAGCCTGTTGTGAGCACGGAATGTATCTATCAACTCTGTTATACTGTACTCTCGCAAGCGCTTAGTACAGTGCGCTGCACACAGTAAGTGCTCAATAAATGCAACTGATTGATTAAGGGAACACTGATTCAGGCTACTGGCGTATCTATTTCCTGAGTAAACAAACTGCTCATCAACAATTGTGGTTCTCTGTTTAATTAGTTTATAGGCTCTGACGTGGGGCTTCAGTGAGCCAGGGGACAAAGAAGATTGTCTAGTGCCAAAATGATATGTGCTATTTTATGATGTGAACTCAGGCCTCATAATTCAGTGTCCCTGAGTCAGTCTTCTCAATTGCCTTTTCACATGCATTTGGCCTTAGTCAAGTGTATAATCTTTCAGCCTTCATTTCCCCAGCTGTTTAGCTGGTGTAACCATATTTTCCTATCTCACGGGAAAGCAGTCAATGGCCTCTATCATCCTCTGGTGGAATGGCATCTGCTACAGGTGGCCTATTCACTCTTTCAGATCAGAAAGGAGCCATTATGAGCCTTGCAGTAGAAGTGTTGTTCTCTTATGCTGTCGAGTCGTGTCCGACCCACAGTGACGCGATAAGACACATCTCTCCCGGAACGCCCCACTTCCATCTGCAGTCGTTCTGGTAGCGTATCCATAGAGTTTTCTTGGTAAAACTACAGAAGTGGTTCCTTCCATGCAGTAAGCGAGTCTGTGCCCTCGACTCTCTCCATGCTGCTGCTGCCCAGCGAAGGGGAGATTTGACTTGAAACAGATTGCCTTCCACTCACTAGCCACTGCCCAAGCTAGGAATGGAATGGGTAGGCCTCTGCTTGACTCTCCCTCCTGTAGTTGTGACTGGTAGGGTATTGGAAACTCTCCAGGTACGACTCCGAAAAGAAGCAGTAGAATTAACCCTAACCAAACAGCCCCATTCCAGTTTAAGACCCTGAAGGGGATTCAACTCCACTTCTAGGAGTTGGGCTACTCGTGTGCATTATTTTCTCATATTATACATTCCAAACAGCATCACCACCGGGCCACCCCACCTTCGACTTCAGCAGTAGCACCCGTGTCAGTCAACAGGAATGCCTTAAGAGATCGGACACCCCTCCAAAGGTGATCGTCCGTCCCTCGTCGGCTGACGGCGGCCTAAGCGCTCTGTCATATACAAATACAGCTCCTGTATATCATTTGTGTCTACTTGTATCCTCCAGTAGACTGGAGGCACCTCACATGCCTTTTATTTCTCTTGTGACCTCCTGAGGGCTAGTACAGAGCTCAGCATGCAGGCAGACAAATAATACTGGTGACAACCTGATCACCTGGTAGCCTCCCCAGTGCTTAGAACAGTGCTTTGCACGTAGTAAGCACTTAACAAATGCCCCCCTTCCATATTTATTATAGCCGACCTTTGCACTTGCTGTTTGTCTCGCCTCTCCTTACTCTGAGACTCTCGGTGTGGGCCGTGTCGGTTTTAATCATGCCTCCGAAGGGGTAATGGTTAGAATAATAATAATAATAATAATAGAAGCAGCGTGGCTCAGTGGAAAAAGCCCGGGCTTTGGGGGTCACGGGTTCAAATCCCGGCTCCACCAGTTGTCAGCGGTGTGACTTTGAGCAAGTCACTTCACTTCTCTGTGCCTCAGTTACCTCATCTGTAAACTGGGGATTGACTGTGAGCCCCTCGTGGGACAACCTGATCACTTTGTAACCTCCCCAGCGCTTAGAACAGTGCTTTGCACATAGTAAGCGCTTAATAAATGTTATTATTATTATTATTATCACAGTTCACATGTGACAGCCCCCTACACTGCCTTGGATACCCTAAGGGGAAGACGGGCCACACACCCCAAATCCAGCCTGTCCCACTTTTTGTTGCTGTTGTCGTTTAGTCAAGGACTGTGGGTCAACTCAAACCTGGGGAGGTCTCTTCCTTGAAGCAATAATGAAGTAAATGGTATTTCTGTAGTGACACAAAGCAGTATATATGCCTGAGTTGAAGTCAGGTGCAGGGTTAGGGCCCAGAAAACATCTTGATCTGCTTTGCACATAGTAAGCGCTTAATAAATACCATTATTATTATTATTATTATTATTATTATTATTATTATATTCTCCCATTAGTCCAGCTGCCTCTTCTTGGTGTGGAGAAAGAGAATTGGGCTGGGGGAGCTGAAGAGGAGAAGTATTTGCAGTTGGCAGACCTCTCCATTAACCAGGTTCTCAGTGCCCTATTAAGTACAGATAGCCATGGCCCTACTTCTCGATTATATTCTACTCCTTCTGTTGTATCTTAGTCTCCCAAGTGTTTAATAGTAATAATGATGATGATGGCATTTGTTAAGTGCTTACTACATGCAAAGCCCTGTTCTAACAACTGAGGAGGCTACCAGGTGATCAAGTTGTCCCACGGGGGGCTCACAGTCAAACCCCATTTTACAGATGAGGTAACAGAGGCACAGAGAATTGAAGTGACTTGCCCAAAGTCACACAGCTGAAAATTGGTGGAGCCGGGATTTGAATCCATGACCACTGACTCCAAAGCCTGGGCTCTTTCCACTGATCCACGCTGCTTAGAGCAGTACTGTGTACACAATAAGTGCTCAATAAATATGACTGATTGATCAATCTCGATTCTCCAACAATTTCTAAAAGGTCATTAGCCAAGAGCTCAAATGGGTGTCCGTGATGATGATGGCCCATCATTATCACCAGTAGTATTTGTCTGCCTATATGCTGAGCTCTGTACTAGCCCTCAGGAGATTACAAGAGAAATAAAAAGCATGTGAGGTGCCTCCAGTCTACTGGAGGATACAAATAGACACAAATGATATACAGTTGGAGAAAGCTGAGGGTAGATGCAGCTGAAAATAGCCAGAGTCTAGAAAAGCAAATAATAATAATAATGACATTTATTAAGCACTTATGATGTGCAAAGCACTGTTCTAAGCCCTGGGGAGGTTGCAGGGTGATCCGGTTGTTCCACAGGGGGCTCACAGTCTTAATCCCCATTTTACAGATGAGGTAACTGAGGCATGGAGAAGTGAAGTGACTTGCCCAAAGTCACCCAGCTGACAACTGGCGGAGCCGGGATTTGAACCCACGACCTCTGACTCCAAAGCCCATGCTCTTTCCACTGAGCCACGCTGCTTCTCTAAGTGGCAAAAGTAAGTGTCACAAATACGTGACACAATAGAGTATGTGAAGCCCTATATACCTAAATGCTATGATTAAATGGTTAATGACTAAATATAACCTCCTATCTCCCCCAGTGCTTAGAACAATGCTTGTCATATAGTAAGCACTTAACAAATACCTCATTATTATTACATGATTCTATTTATTTTATTTTGTTAATATGTTTTGTTTTGTTCTCTGTCTCCCCCTTCTAGACTGTGAGCCCGCTGTTGGGTCGGGACCGTCTCTATATGTTGCCAACTTGTACTTCCCAAGCGCTTAGTCCAGTGCTCTGCACACAGTAAGCGCTCAATAAATACAATTGAATGAATGAATGAATGAAGGTGGAATCTGGTAGGACCCAATCTGCAGTGGTGGAATTTAATTCAAGACGGCTTCCTGGAGAAGGTGGATTTCAGGAGGATTTTGAAGATAGGGGAGAAGAGTGGTCTGGTGGATTTGGATGGGGACGGAGAGTTCAAATGTTGCAGCTCCCTCCTCTGAGGGAGAGTTGTGAGTGTAAAACGCAGTGGGAGTTAACTGGGGAGTAGCAAATGATGGCAGAGAGATGTAAGAGAAAGAGAGCTGTTAGAGAGGCGGCAGTATGGCCTAGTGGCAAGATCACAGTGGGCTTGGGAGTGAGAGGCCATGGGTTCTAATCCCAGCTCCGCCACTTGTCTGCTGTTGACCTTAGGCAATCACTTAACTTCTCTGTGCCTCAGTTAACTCATCCTCATGTCTCACCCCACTTCAATCCATACTTCATGCTGCTGCCCGGATTGTCTTTGTCCAGAAACGCTCTGGGCATGTTACTCCCCTCCTCAAAAATCTCCAGCGGCTACCAATCAATCTGCTCATCAGGCAGAAACTCCTCACCCTGGGCTTCATGGCTGTCCATCCCCTCGCCCCCTCCTACCTCACCTCCCTTCTCTCCTTCTCCAGCCCAGCCCGCACCCTCCGCTCCTCCGCCGCTAATCTCCTCACCGCACCTCGCTCTCGCCTGTCCCGCCATCGACCCCCGGCCCACGTCATCCCCCGGGCCTGGAATGCCCTCCCTCCGCCCATCTGCCAAGCCAGCTCTCTTCCTCCCTTCAAGGCCCTGCTGAGAGCTCACCTCCTCCAGGAGGCCTTCCCAGACTGAGCCCCTTCCCTCCTCTCCCCCTCGTCCCCCTCTCCATCCCCCCCATCTTACCTCCTTCCCTTCCCCACAGCACCTGTATATATGTATATATGTTTGTACAAATTTGTTACTCTATTTATTTTACTTGTACATATCTATTCTATTTATTTTATTTTGTTAGTATGTTTGGTTTTGTTCTCTGTCTCCCCCTTTTAGAGTGTGAGCCCACTGTTGGGTAGGGACTGTATCTATATGTTGCCAACTTGGACTTCCCAAGCACTTAGTACAGTGCTCTGCACACAGTAAGCGCTCAATAAATACGATTGATGATGATGATGATCTGTAAAATATGGATGAAGACTGTGAGCCCAACATGGGACAACTTGATTACCTTGCATCTACCCCAGCGCTTAGAACAGTGCATGGCACATAATAAGCACTTAACAAATACCATGATTATTACCGTTATCCTTATTATTATTATTATTAATAGTAAGGATGATGTGGAGGGAGATTTATTACTCTATTTTACTTGTACATATTAACCATTCTATTTATTTTATTTTGTTAATATGTTTTGTTTTGTCATCTGTCTCCCCCATCTAGACTGTGAGCTCATTGTTGGGTAGGGACCGTCTCTAGATGTTGCCAACTTGGACTTCCCAAGCACTTAGTATAGTGCTCTGCACACAGTAAGCACTCAATAAATACGATGGGATGAATGAATGAATCCCCCCCGCCTTACCTCCTCCCCCTCCTCACAGCCCCTGTATATATGTTTGTACAGATTTATTACTCTTATTTATTTTACTTGTACATATTTACCATTCTACTTATTTTATTTTGTTAATATGTTTTGTTTTGTTGTCCGTCTCCCCCTTCTCGACTGTGAGCCCGTTGTTGGGTAGGGACCATCTCTATATGTTGCCAACTTGTACTTCCCAAGCGCTTAGTACAGTGCTCTGCACACAGTAAGTGCTCAATAAATACGATTGAATGAATGAATGAATGAATGAGTAGCCATTGACATTTTGGAGGAGGGGATAGAGGTTACCAAATATTTGAGAAAGGTGATCCAAAGTGGCAAATAAACTGAGGAGAGAGGATGGAGGAAGGGAGATTAGTGAGGAGGCTGGGCCAGGGGAAGATAGGAGCTTGAACTGAGGTGCTGATCTTTGACAAGAAAAAGAAAGGAGGAGCTATGAAATATCATGCATTCCGATCAAAAGGGTCCATTCTCCTCATGCTCCTTTCTCCATTACAGAAGGAATTTTTTTCATGCATCTTGGAAAAGGTAAATCAGTTGTCATTCCAATAATAATTATGGTACTTTTTTTAAAATGGCATTTATTAAGCGCAAAGCACTGTTCTAACGCTGGGGAAGTTACAAGGTGAGCAGGTTGTCCCACGAGGGGCTCACAGTCTCAATCCCCATTTTACAGATGAGGTAACTGAGGCACAGAGAAGTTAAGTGACTTGCCCAGAGTCACACAGCTGACAGTTGGCGGGGCTGGGATTGGAACCCATGACCCCTGACTCCAAAGCCCATGCTCTTTCCACTGAGCCATGTTGCTTCTCTGTTAAGTGCTTACTATGTGACAGGCACTGTACTAAGCACTAGGGCGGTTACAAGCAAATCGGGTCGGACACAGTCTCTGTCCCACACGGAGCTCCCCATTTTACAGATGAAGTAATGGAGGCATGCAGAAGTGAAATTCATTCGTTCAATCGTATTTATTGAGCACTTACCGTATGCAGAGCACTGTACTAAGCGCTTGAGCACTGTGCTAAGAGTTGCTCAAGGTCACACAGCAGTCAAGTGATGGAGCCGGGATTAGAACCCATGACCTTCTGACTCCCGGGCCAATGCTCTATCCACTAGGCCATGCTGCTTTCTAACTTTGTGACTATATTATCACTGTTGTCATCATTATCAATAGGATCAATCAATCAATCAATCGTATTTATTAAGCGCTTACTGTGTGCAGAGCACTGTACTAAGCGCTTGGGAAGTACAAGTTGGCAACATATGGAGACAGTCCCTACCCAACAGTGGGCTCACAGTCTAAAAGCCCACTAAAAAGATGAGTCTGTATCAGATTAACAAACCTCTTACCAATTTGCCTGTCCAATTTTAAGGGATATAATAAGACAGGTGACCAACATAGCCCATGCAGTGACCTCAGCTTCATTACAAGGCAAATTTTAGGTTCCAATTTAGCCACCTTCGAATAAGGTTAATTTGTGCACTCACCTTGATTTCTGACAAATGGGGAGTGGGACTTCCTTTAATTGGTAAATCTGTAAAGCAGTTTTTAATGAGCCCCAACAGACTCTCCAGGGTGCCAAGCCAGGTATTAATTGTAGTATTTGTTAAGCACTTACTATGTGCCACGCACGATTCTAAGCGCTGGGGAAGATCCAAAGTAATTGGGTCAGACAGTCCCCGTCCCAAACTGGACTCCCAATCTAAGAAGGAGGGGAAACAGGTATTGATGTTCTCTATCTCCCCCTTCTAGACTGTGAGCCCACTGTTGGGTAGGGACCGTCTCTATATGTTGCCAACTTGTACTTCCCAAGCGCTTAGTACAGTGCTCTACACACAGTAAGCGCTCAATAAATACGACAATGAACGAATGACAAATAGAGTGCTCTCATTTTTAAAAAAGCAGGCTAATGCTCAAAACAATAAACCAAAATGAAGATAGATACTCCAATTCATTTAGACTTGGAGGGAGCTAACTTTACCAGACAGTAGATATGGCTTGTCTCATATATATTTGAAAATGAATGTTGTTTTTTGTTTGCTTTTTTTTTTTTTTTTTCTATAGTATGGGGGGCGGGGAAACCTGTGTGTATTGACTTGCCGCATATATATTTCAATCAATCAATCAATCGTATTTATTGAGCGCTTACTATGTGCAGAGCACTGTACTAAGCGCTTGGGAAGTACAAATTGGCAACACATAGAGACAGTCCCTACCCAACAGTGGGCTCACAGTCTGAAAGAAAATGAATATTTGAAAATGAATGTTTTCTTTTGTTTTTTGCTTTTGTTTGTTGGGTGGGGGTTTGGGTTTTTTTTTTTACCATAGTATTGGGGGTAAAAAAAACAAAGGGCCTGGAATGATTTCTCAGTATCACAGTGTTCTATTTGGGGAATGAAAGATACAGAATATCCATTACCACTTGGGCATATCCTTGGGCAAGTCACTTAACTTCTCGGCGCCTCAGTTACCTCATCTGTAAAATGGGGATTAAGACTGTGAGCCCCACGTGGGACAACCTGATCATCTTGTATCTCCCCAGTGCCTAGAACAGTGCTTTGCACATAGTAAGTGCTTAACAAATGCCATTATTATTATTATTATTATTATTACTACTACTGCTTCTCCTCGTCTTGAAAACTGTTCTCCTTGTGGGCAGCAAACGTGTCTACCAACTCTGTTGTACTCTCCCTATCAATCAATCAATCGTATTTACTGAGTGCTTACTGTGTGCAGAGCACTGTACTAAGCACTTTAGGAAGTACAAGTTGGCAACATACAGAGACAGTCCCTACCCAACAGTGGGCTCACAGTCTAGAAGGGGGTGCTCTGCATACAGTGAGTGCTTAATAAATATCACTGCTGCTGGAATGGAGAAAACAAGGTTTGGACAGAAAAGAAATGGAAATCTTGAGATACAGGTGAAAGTACAAAACTAATTGGGAAGACACCTCCAGAGACGGGGGCCTATTGGAAAGAACACCGGCCTAGGAGTCAGATGACCTGGCTTCTAATTCCAGTTCTGCCAGTTGCTTGCTGTGTGACCTTAGGCAAATCACTTAACCTCTCTGTGCCTCAGTTTCCTCAACTGTAAAACGGGGATTCAGTATCCACTCTCCCTCCTATTTAGACTGTGAGCCCCATGTGGGACGGGGACTGTGCCAACCTGATTACCTTGTATCTACCCCAGCATTTAGAACAGTGCTTGCCACATAGTAAATGCTTAATCAATGAGTCAATCAATCGTATTTATTGAGTGCTTACTGTGTGCAGAGCACTGTACTAAGCGCTTGGGAAGTACAAGTTGGCAACATATAGAGACAGTCCCTACCCAACAGTGGGCTCACAGTCTAAAAGAACACCAAGCCTACTGTTTGTAGGCTTAACAAACCCACTAAACAAATAAATACATCCCCATTTTACAGGTGGGGAAACTGAGGCACAGAGAAGTTAAGTGACTTGCCCAAGGTCCTCCAACTCATTCAGTCATTCTTTCATTCAGTCATATTTACTGAGTGGTTACTGTGTTCAAAGCACCGTACTAAATGCTTGGGGGAGTACAATATAACAACAAGCAGACATATTCCCTGCCCACAGTGAGCTTCCAGTCTAGAGACAAATTCCCAGGCCCATACTCTTTCCATGAGGCCACGCTGCTTCCCACTTCAGGAACTCTGGAGATTTAGCAACTGGAGTAGAGGCAGCTGTGCGTGCAGTGCTGTGGTTTTATCTTCTTACCTTCTCCCACTGCTGACTCCCTCTACAGCATCATTGCCTTAAACGAATAATAATAATAATAATAATAATAATAATAATAATAATGGCATTTATTAAGCGCTTACTATGTGCAAAGCACTGTTCTAAGCCCTGGGAGGTTACAAGGTAATCAGGTTGTCCCACGTGGGGCTCACAGTTTTAATCCCCATTTTACAGATGAGGTAACTGAGGCCCAGAGAATCAATCGTATTTATTCATCAATTGTATTTATTGAGTGCTTACTGTGTGCAGAGCAGTGTACTAAGTGCTTGGGAAGTACAAGTTGGCAACATATAGAGACAGTCCCTACCCAACAGTGGGCTCACAGTCTAAAAGGGGGAGACAGAGAACAAAACCAAACATACTAACAAAATAAAATAAATAGATATGTACAAGTAAAATAAATAAATAGAGTAATAAATATGTACAAACATATATACATATATACAGGTGCTGTGGGGAAGGGAAGGAGGTAAGATGGGGGGGATGGAGAGGGGGATGAGGGGGAGAGGAAGGAAGAGAAGTTAAGTGACTTTCCCAAAGTCACACAGCTGACAATTGGCAGAGCGGGGATTTGAACCCATGACCTCTGACTCCAAAGCCCGGGCTCTTTCCACTGGGCCACGCTGCTTCTCGACACAAATGAATGAGTGTGTGTGTCTATGTGTGTGTGTGGGTGTGCATGCGCACACAGGCATGCACACATGGCCTCATAGTGGGATGATGATATGTGTCCATGTAACCAGGTGAAAGTGTTGTTGTGGATTAGGGTTTGTGTGTTTCTGTATGTAGCCAAGTGTGTCTTTGCGCATACGTATTTGTGGGCTACTGACTGTAGCTTTGGACAAATGTGCATGAGGACAATTGATTGTGTCTTTGATTGTGTCTCCAATTCTTCCTGTCTCATGCCGATTTCCTTCCACCCCTAGAAAGGGACTAAGTATTTCAGCTTGTTTGTGAATAAATTAATTAATCTCGCACAACTTTAAAGTTTGCTGTAAGGTCTGAATTTCATTTCGCACTCCTGTCTCTTTTCTCTTTATTTGACGCTCCTCTGTTTTCCTTCCTTTTCCTAAGTCTCCAACTTGTTTCCTTGAGGCCCGGTGATCCCAGCAACCCAACGATCCAACCTGGCAAACAGATTTTAATTTCTGGTAAATGTTTTCTCTGAGAAAACATTTATGACATTGTATCTGCAACCGCAGCATTACCTCACAGTGGTGGTGTGAGGTTAATATTTACTTTACTTTCAGGGAATGCAAAACAGCTTGTGTTTCTCAAAGAAAACGTTATAGAAATATACCTGTGTAAATAGATGGGCGTATACATGCAGCTGTCCAAATTCAAAGACAACGCTACTGACAGTGAGAATTAATCGATGTCTGTGGCCGTGACTGATAAGACAATTTATGACTAGCAATCCACGTCAAAGTATGGAAAGATTGCCCCCAGATGCCTTTTTGTATGTGTTCTGCACAGTGCAGAGTACTGATTTTAGTTCTTCCCCTTGGTATCCTGATCTTCCCAAACCCTCTGCCTAATGACAGTTACCCCATTTCTGGAAGCCAGGTTGACCTGTCTTCTGCAGCTTCCTTCCACCAATTCACGGCTCTCCCCTATCATTTGAGGTTTTGCTTCATTGTGTCTTTAAAGTGCTTTTTTCCCGTCCACCAATTCAAATCATCCCATTTCAGCTCACTGGGAAGCGGTTGCTTGGGTATCCTACAGTTGTTCACCCTTCCCACATCCCATGGAATGTGACAAGGCATTGCTTAAATACCGGTGGTCTGACTGCATTGTTTTCATTCATTCATTCATTCAGTCGTATTTATTGACCGCTTAAGGTGGGCAGAGCACTGGACTAAGCGCTTGGGAAGTATAAGTTGGCACCATATAGAGACGGTCCCTACCCAACAACGGGCTCACAGTCTAGAAGGGGGAGACAGACAACAAAACATGTGGACAGGTGTCAAGTCATCAGAATAAATAGAAATAAAGCTAGATGCACATCATTAACAAAATAAATAGAATAGTAAATATGTACAAGTAAAATAAATAGAGTAATAAATCTGTACAAACATACATACAAGTGCTGTGGGGAGGGGAAGGAGGTAGGGCGGGGAGGTTGGGAAGGAGGAGAGGAAAAAGGGGGCTCAGTCTGGGAAGGCCTACTGGAGGCCTTTTGTGATCAATGTTTGTAATCATCATCATCATCATCATCATCAATCGTATTTATTGAGCGCTTACTATGTGCAGAGCACTGTACTAAGCGCTTGGGAAGTACAAATTGGCAACATATAGAGACAGTCCCTACCCAACAGTGGGCTCACAGTCTAAAAGGGGGAGACAGAGAACAAAACCAAACATACTAACAAAATAGAATAGATATGTACAAATAAAATAAATAAATAAATAAAACAACGTGAAACAGTATGTTTAGGTGGTATTGGTGGAACTGTTGTAGAAGTTGAATGTAACATTTATGATAGGTCCAGGTCTTAAAGCCATAACAGAGGTGGAACACTGCAATTTGTCCTATGTACCTTCAGCTCTGTCTGAATCTTGATGCCATGTTGGCTGTATACTCTGCAGGGGCTCAGGGGAGCTCATAGGTCCAAGCTCCACTGGGCTGGAAGTGAAACGAACTAAAAAATCAGGTGAAATTGAGACCTTCTTTTCCCGCCAACCTGTAGCTTTAACAACTTCCGAGTGCCCAAGCAGCTGTGAAGCGAGGACTGTAGCTGTGGCCATCTTCTTACGTAAGGAGAGGAACACCATTCCTAGGTCCTCACTGCCACTCCCTTCTGTGTCACCCTTGCGCTTGGATTTGCACCCTTTATCACCCTTCCCTCGGCCCCACAGCACTTACGTACGTATCCATAATTTATTCATTTAAATTAATGTCTGTCTCCCCATCTAGACTGTAAGGTTGGGGGACAGCTGTGGCTGCCTTCTTACATAGGAAGGTAAATGCCGTTCCAAGTCAGGTCAGTAGCATCTCCAGGGCATTAGTCAATCTCCAATAGGATGCTTGGAGGAAACATGATGACTGCCCTTTTAGATATTCATTCATTCATTCATTCAATCGTATTTATTAATCAATCAATCATATTTATTGAGCGCTTACTGTGTGCACAGCACTGTACTAAGCGCTTGGGAAGTACAAGTCGGCAACATATAGAGACAGTCCCTACCCAACAGCGGGCTCACAGTCTAGAAGATTGAGCGCTTACTATGTGCAGAGCACTGTACTAAGCACTTGGGAAGTACAAGTTGGCAACTTATAGAGACAGTCCCTACCCAACATTCATTTATTCACTCAATCATATTTATTGAGCGCTTACTGTGTGCAGAGCACTGTACTAAGCACTTGGGAAGTACAAGTTGGCAACTTATAGAGACGGTCCCTACCCAACATTCATTCATCCACTCAATCATATTTATTGAGCGCTTACTCTGTGCAGAGCACTGTACTAAGCACTTGGGAAGTACAAGTTGGCAACTTATAGAGACGGTCCCTACCCAACATTCATTCATTCGATCGTATTTATTGAGCGCTTACTGTGTGCAGATATTCCTTCTAATGTTAAGGGATGAACTAACATCCCAAATGATTCCCTTTATATCTCTTATTTTCCTTCTAACATGCCAGCATGGACCATTCAACCATGTATTTATCCACACCCCTATTGAACCTGCTGATCTTTTTGGCCTGCCCATTCATTCATGTTTTCATTCGTATTTATTGAGCGCTTACTGTGTGCAGAGCACTGTACTAAGCGCTGGGAAGTACAAGTTGGCAACATATAGAGACGGTCCCTATTCAGTAACGGGCCCAGTCGGTCGATCAAATTTTTTGAGTGCTTTCTGTGTGCAGATAACTGTACTAAGCGTTTGGAGAGGATAATAATAACAGTGACATATTCAGGTGAAGAAGCACATGTTTACCCCCTGTTGTGTAAAATCTTTACTTCATTTTGGTTTCAATGTACAGCCTTCAATGGTTTACCTTTGCCTTTCTTTCCTCTCCCCTTCCCCTCACTCCGCATCCCAACCCAGTCCTCATCACCTATGTAGGATTTGGTGAGAAACTATTCCCTGTTGGCACCCTTCATATTTTTGGTAGATTTTAGTCATGATCCCTTGTCAGTTGAAGAGTTCTGATCTTTTCAGGCTACCTTCATATGAAAATTCTCCATCTCCCCCACATCCTCCTGAACATCTCTGTTGCTCCTCTCTGAACGTTTGCCAGCTTTATTATATGAGGATCAGAACTGCACATAGTAGCCCACATTTTACTGCCTTTTGTTCTGTTTCTCTCTCCTAAACACTTTCTCTAGCCTGGGTTTCAAAAAAAAAGAGCACAATACTCCCTCTTTAATATCGATAGGTATGGTCCCAATAACTCATTATTGCAATATCAGAAGTGAGAATTATTGCATTCATGGAAAATTGAGAGATTCTTTTCAACCTTCACTACAAAACTCCCTCTTATCCTCAAAGGTTCCTCTAGACTGTAAGCTCCCTGTGGACAGGCAACATGTTGACCAAATCTTTTATACTGTATTCTCCCAAGTGCTCAGTACAGTGCTCTGAACACACTAAGTGATGAACCAAATCAACTGTTTGATACATATATATTGTCCCGAAAATAACAAATTCTTTTCTGTTGCCATTGTCCTGCCAATAGGGGTGACATATTAAATAACAATCGTCACACACACACAATTCAAACACCAATATTTACTGGTGAGTTCACGTTTAAAGTCAGTTTTCCTAGTAAAATAGATGTAGAATCAGAAACCACACAGAGAAGAACCCCTGAAGGTCATGATACGCACAGCTAAAATACTTCAGTTCCGTACAAGCGTTCTTTACTAGTAATTAATTTACAAAACTCTGCATGTGCAAATCCTCCTTGGTATTTGTGAGTCTTCGGTACTAAAAAGTAAATTATTCAATCATTTGTCTTAATAATAATAATGATGGTATTTGTTAAGCACTTACTATGTGCCAAGCACTATTCTAAGCACTGGGGTAGGTACAAGGTAATCAGGTTGTCCCACGTGGGGCTCACAGTCTTAATCCCCATAATAATAATAATAATAATAATAATAATAATAATATTGGTATTTGTTAAGTGCTTACTATGTGCAAAGCAGCACTGGGGTAGATACAAGGTAATCAGGTTGTCCCACATGGGGCTCACAGTCTTAATCCCCATAATAATAATAATAATAATAATAATAATAATAATAATAATAATATTGGTATTTGTTAAGTGCTTACTATGTGCAAAGCAGCACTGGGGAAGATACAAGGTAATCAGGTTGTCCCACGTGGGGCTCACAGTCTTAATCCCCATATAATAATAATAATAATAATAATAATAATAATAATATTGGTATTTGTTAAGTGCTTACTATGTGCAAAGCAGCACTGGGGTAGATACAAGGTAATCAGGTTGTCCCACGTGGGGCTCACAGTCTTAATCCCTATTTTACAGATGAGGTAACTGAGGCACAGAGAAATGAAGTGACTTGCCCAAAGCCACACAGCTGACAAGTGGCAGGGGCGGAATTAGAACCCACGACCTCTGACTCTTAAGCCCGTGCTCTTTCCACTAAGCCATGCTGCTTCTCCATCAACCAATATGGACAAAAGGGCAGTGGGAAAGTTGTAAGAAGAAAGGTGCTGAAATGATAGTAAAGAAGATGGACTTGGGGAGAAGAAAAAATATATTCTGGAAAGGTGGGATTTCAGAAGAGCTTTGAAGATAGGAAGAGTTGTGGTCAGGTGGATTCAAAGCGGGAGGGATTTCCAGGCAGGAGGCAGGGCATAATAATAATAATAATAATAATAATAATAATAATGATAATAATAATAATGGCATTTGTTAAGTGCTTACTATATGCAAAGCACTGTTCTAAGCGCTGGGGAGGATACAAGGTGATCAGGTTGCCCCACGTGGGGCTCACAGTCTTCATCCCCATTTTACAGATGAGGTAACTGAGGCTCAGAGAAGTGAAGTGACTTGCCCAAGGTCACACAGCAGACATGTGGCGGAGCCAGGATTCGAACCCATGACCTCGGACTCTAAAGCCCAGGCTCTTTCTACTGAGCCACGCTGCTTCTCGAATCAAGGACTGAAGACGGAGGAGGCAAGAACAAGCCACCATGAGAAGATAGGCTTGGGAGGAACAAGGAGTACACGCTGAGATAACAGGAGAAGACTGTGGATAGGTTTGGGGACGAGAGCTGATAGCACAGGAGTCAGAAGGTCATGGGTTCTAATCCCGGCTCTGCCACTCGCCTGCTGTGTGACCTTGGGCAAGTCACTTCATTTCTCTGGATCTCAAATATCTCATCTGTAAAATGGGAATTGAGACCACGAGTCCCACGTGGGACGGGGACCGCGTCCGACCCGATTTGCTTGGATCCACCCCAGCTCTTAGTACAGTGCCTGGCACATAGTAAGTGCTTAATGAATATGATAATTGTCAGCATTATTATTATTATTCAAGTCAATGATCAGGAGGGTTTGTTTGGTGCAAAGATGGGTTGATCACCGTTGGAGGGTTTTGAGGTGTGGAGAGTCAGGTGTGGAGCAACAGTTTGGAAAGATTCATTCATTCATTCAATTGTATTTATTGAGCGCTTAGTGTGTGCAGAGCACTGTACTAAGCGCTTAAGCAGTGAAGTGCAGAATGTACAGAAGGGAGGGGCTAGAGGCAGGGAAAACAGTAATAATAATAATAATAATAATAATGATGATGATTGTATTTGTTAAGCGCTTATTCTGTGCCAAGCACTGTTCTAAGCACTGATAGACATAAGGTAACCAGGTTGTCCTGTGTGGGGCTCACAGTCTTAATCCCCATTTTACAGATGAGGTGACTGAGGCACAGTGACTTGCTCAAATCATCATCAATTGTATTTATTGAGCGCTTACTATGTGCAGAGCACTGTACTAAGCGCTTGGGAAATACAAATTGGCAACACATAGAGACAGTCCCTACCCAACAGTGGGCTCACTCAAAGCCACACAGCTGATAAATGGAGGAGCCATGATTAGAACCCACAACCTCTGACTCCCAAACCGGTGCTCTTTCCACTAAGCCACGTTGCTTCTCTTCAGTAAGGAAGCCAATATGGTTATGCAAGCCGGGATAATAAAAATAGTAATAATAATGGCATTTATTAAGCGCTTACTATGTGCAAAGCACTGTTCTAAGCGCTGGGGATGTTACAAGGTGATCAGGTTGTCCCACGGAGGGCTCACAGTCTTAATCCCCATTTTACAGATGAGGGAACTGAGGCCCAGAGAAGTTAAGTGACTTGCCCAAAGTCACACAGCTGACAGTTGGCAGAGCCGGGATTTGAACCCACGACCTCTGACTCCAAAGGCCGGGCTCTTTCCAGTGAGCCACGCTGCTTCCCAGCCACACTGGGATGTGATGGAGAAGAGAGGACGGATACGGGAAATACTGTGGAGGGAAGACAGACAGGATTTAGCAACAGACTGGATGTGGGGGTTGAAGAGAGCGAGGAATGAAGGATAATGCCAAGGTTGTGGGTTCAGAAACAGTGAGGAATGTGGTGGTGTCAAATGCCTTGGGGAACTTTAGGTGGAAGAGCGGATTTGGGAGTGAGGATCAGGAATCCAGTATGTGGGACAGTGTCTTGCACACAAGAGAAAATATGAGACTGAGAGAGGGGAAGAGGTTGGACTTGTGAGATAGATTTGGAAGACATCCGCGGAAGTGGAAATTGAAGCCATGGGAGGGGATGAACTCTCGGAGAGAATGAGTATAAAGTAAGAAGGCTGGGAACCTGGAACAGAGCCTGAAGTGGCAGTGAAAGAGACTGAGAAGGGGGTAGTGAGGTTAGGAGGAAAGCCAGGAGAAAACTATGTCAGGGAAACTAAGATTTGAAGTTATCGGGATGCGGGAATAATCCACAGAGTCAAAGGTGACTGGAAGGAGATCAAAGAATAATAATTATTATTATTATGATATTTGTTAAGCACTTACTATGTGTCAATCAATCGTATTTATTGAGCGCTTACTGTGTGCAGAGCGCTGTCCTAAGTGCTTGGGAAGTACAAGTTGGCAACATATAGAAAAACCTTTTTTGTAGAAAAAGGTTGGGTCATGCAATCAGTTAGTCTGTCAATCATATTTATTCAGCATTTACTGTGTGCAGGGTACTTAACTAAGCACTTGAGAGAGTACACTATAACAATATAACAGACACACTCCCTGCCCACCACGAGCTTACAGTCTAGAGGGGGAGACAGACGTTTATATAAATAAATAAAATTACAGATAGGAACATAAGTGCTGCAGGGGGAATAAGGACAGCAGGTTAAATTGGGCAAATCATCTGCAGATTTCATTTATTCCCATCCTTTCTGCCTCCCAAAACCAAGGATAAAAGGATCTACACTCCCTCTATGGCCAAGACTCGGGGTCGGGGGGTATCAGTCTCCATGACTGGGCTGATTTGGGGTCTGAGGAGCCAGGAAAGACATATAGAGACAGTCCCTACCCAACAGTGGGCTCACAGTCTAAAAGTGTCAAACACTGTTCTCAGTGCTAGGGTAGATACAAGCCAATCAGGTCTTATACAATCCCTGTTCCTCATGGGGTTCACAGTCAAAGTAGGAGGGAGAACAGGCACTGAATCCCCATTTTACAGATGAGGAAATTGAGGCACAGAGAAGTTAAGTGATTTGCTCAAAGTCACACAGCAGGCAAGTGGTGGAGCCGGAATTAGAACCCAGGTCCTCTGACTCCCAAGACCGTGCCCTTCCCATGCTACTTCTCGGGGTGAAGATCGGAGTGAAGTAATGATGAGATTTGGTGAGGATCTTGGAGAATGCAGTTTCAGTGGAGTGAAGGCAGATTATAGTCAGGAAGGAAAATGGAAGAGGAAGGCAGCAGGTATATAAAACCAGTTCCAGGAATTTGACAGGAATGGGAGTGGGGAAATTGGATGTTAGCTGGAGGGTGCAGTGGGCTGGAGAGAGGGCCTTTATAATAATAATAATAATAATAGCATTTATTAAGCGCTTACTATATGCAAAGCACTGTTCTAAGTGCTGGGGAGGTTACAAGGTGATCAGGTTGTCCCACGGGGGGCTCACAGTCTTAATCCCCATTTTACAGATGAGGTCACTGAGGCACAGAGAAGTTAAGTGACTTGCCCAAATCACACAGCTGACAATTGGTGGAGCCAGGATTTGAACCCATGAACTGTGACTCCAAAACCCAGGCTCTTTCCACTGAGCCACACTGTTTTATAGTGTAGAGGTAAGCTCCTTGTGGGCGAGGATCATATCTACCAACTCTATTGTATTGTACTTTCCCAAGCACTTAGTGCAGTGTTCTATACAGAGCAAGCACTCAACGCATTCCACTGATTGACTATCCAGAGCTGGGAGTTACTAATAAGAGATCGACAGAGGGATGTGGACACTGGCTATCAGTCAACCTGTGCATCAAGCAAAAACTCCTCACTCTCAGCTTCAACTCTGTCCATCACCTCGCCCCCTCCTACCTCACCTCCCTTCTGTCCTTCTCCAGCCCAGCCCGCACCCTCCGCTCCTCTGCCGCTAACCTCCTCACCGTGCCTCGTTCTCTCCTGTCCCGCCGTCGACCCCCGGCCCACGTCATCCCCCTGGCCTGGAATGCCCTCCCTCCCAACATCCGCCAAGCTAGGTCTCTTCCTCCCTTCAAAGCCCTACTAAGAGCTCACCTCCTCCATGAGGCCTTCCCAGACTGAGCCCCCTTTTTCCTCTCCTCCTCCCCACCCCCTCACCCTACCTCCTTCCCTGACCCACAGCATCTGTATATATGTTTGTACAGATTTATTGCTCTATTTTACTTGTACATATTTACAATTCTATTTATTTTGTTAATGATGTGCATCTAGCTGCTTTACTTCTATTTATTCTGATGACACCTGTCCACATGTTTTGTTTTGTTGTCTGTCTCCCCCTTCTAGACTGTGAGCCCGTTGTTGGGTAGGGACTGTCTCTTTATGTTGCCAACTTGTACTTCCCAAGTGCTTAGTACATTCATTCATTCAATCAATCAATTGTATTTATTGAGTGCTTACTGTGTGCAGAGCACTGTACTAAGCACTTGGGAAGTACAAGTTGGCAACATATAGAGACAGTCCCTACCCAACAGTGGGCTCACAGTCTAGAAGGGGGAGACAGAGAACAAAACCAAACATATTAACAAAATAAAATAAGTAGACTAGATATGTACAAGTAAAATAAATAGAGTAATAAATATGTACAAACATATATACATATATACAGGTGCTGTGGGGAAGGGAAGGATTCATTCATTTGTATTTATTGAGCGCTTACTGTGTGCAGAGCACTGTACTGAGCGCTTGGGAAGTACAAGTTGGCAACATAAAGAGACGGTCCATACCCAACAGTGGGCTCACAGTCTAGAAGGGGGAGACAGAGAACAAAACAAAACATATTAACAAAATAAAATAAAATAAATAGAATAAATATGTACAAATAAAATAAATAGAGTAATAAATATGTACAAACATATACACATATATACAGGTGCTATGGGGAGAGGAAGGAGGTAAGGCTGGGGAGAGGGAGGAGGGGGAGAGGAAGGAGGGGGCTCAGCCTGGGAAGGCCTCCTGGAGGAGGTGAGCTCTCAGTAGGGCTTTGAAGGGAATGGGATGGGAGTGGGATGGCGGGGGGCTAAAAGGAAGACCCCTGAAGGGCCAGTCCTGCCGCAGGCTGAGTCAGTGGCCGCAGAGGGGGCTTGGGCTCTACACACTTCCCAAGTGCTTAGTACAGTGCTCTGCACACAGTAAGCGCTCAATAAACACGACTGAATGAATGACAGAATGAATGAAGGAATGGTGGGACTGAGAGAGTTGAGTTCAATGGAGAATGCAGTGTTTGAGGCCTGGACGTGCGCATCAAGGGACGAGACAGTAGATGGGGAATCCAGATGGCTATGGTGTTTGGGGATAAGGCAGCCTAAAGGTTGGAGGTCTCTGTGCTTTGAAAGAACAGTTTTGCACAAGAGGGATGTGGATAAGATGACAGTTTAGAAAGTTGGCGGTCCAAGAGAGGTATTTCAGGGTTGGTGATCTAGAGACTGACCTCTGACAGTACAGTGACAGTACTACTGAACTACCCCATATTTTTCCGATGCTCCTTTGCTGGTTCCCCTTCCTTTCCACACATTTTAGTTATGGGGATCCCATGGGTCTCGGTTCTTTGTTCTCCTCCCATCCTATTCACTCACTTTCTAAAGTAGATCAACTTACATATTTCAATAACACTTCTATGTGGATGACTCGCCAAACATCTCCAACTTGGACCTCTCATTTGCATGCCGATCTCACATTTCTTCCTGTCTCTGAGGATACGTGGCTTGGATGCCCTGCCAAAGGTGAAACCTAGTCTGTCTAAACTTGAACCCCTCATTTTCCCTCCTATATCTCCTCTTACTAACTTTCCATCATTATTGTCATTGCCACTATCCTTCCTTTCCCACCTGAACACAACTTGAGAATCTCTTTGACTCCTCTTTCTTATTCACCTTCCCAACCTCAGATCAAGGAAAGTAACTAGTCTGAATCAGTCAGTGCTATTGGAGTGTCTACTGTGTGCTGAGCACTGGACTAGGCACTTGGAAGAGTACATTTGAGATAAAGACAAGGTCCTAGCCCCCAAAGACCTTACCATCTCCTGATTGCCATGTGCCAGGCCGGTTGGGCTGTCTGATGCTTATGTTTTACAGTAGTCCGCTGCAATACCACCTATTGTTTGAGGGTATTTCAGTATGTTTTTAAAGAGTTTGTTCTGTCCTCTGCGTATCGTCAAGGGCATTTATTGAGTGCTTACTATGTGCAGAGCACTGTACAAACCTCTTATGTGCTCCTTATTCCATTTTACAAAGAGCAGTAGCTTGGATATCCTGCTATCATCCATTCTGCTTAATGCTGGTGAGTTTTCTACCTGGGATTCATCAGTTTTTGGTAACCCTGTCTCGCCTTTTTCTGTTTTGTATGTGTTTGTTTATTGTTGCTGTAATCTCCTCTCGGGCTGGGACCTCATCTTATATCTCTCCTGTAGTTCTCCTGAGCACCCAATACCATAAATTGCCCAAACTAGGCACTAAATACTCTCACTGCGTCTACTGGGAATGCAAAATTTGTTCATATATATGAGGTTATCCACATAGGAATGTAATGACCTGGTGGTTCCTTTACTAGGGGGGCACTCATGATTTTAGGGATCCCATCCCACCACCCCCAAATACCTATGGTGAGATCTATTATGTTGACAACTTGTACTTCCCAAGCACTTAGTACAGTGCTCTGCACACAGTAAGCGCTCAATAAATACGATTGATTGATATTAAGGATCCCACTTTATGAGAAGCAGCATGGCTCAGTGGAAAGAGCACAGGCTTGGGAGTCAGAGGTCATGGGTTCTAATCCCGGCTCCCTCACATGTCTGCTGTGTGACCTTGGGCAAGTCGCTTAACTTCTCTGAGCCTCAGTTACCTCATCTGTAAAATTGGGATTGACTGTGAGCCCGACATGATCACCTTGTATCCCCCCAGTGCTTAGAACAGTGCTTTGCACATAGTAAGCGCTTAACAAATGCCATTATTATTATTATTATTAACCCATGGGGGGTGAGGTGGGGTCTTGTCTTATGCCGCCGAGTCGCTTCCGACCCATAGCGACACCAAGGACACATCTCTTCCAGAACACCCCACCTCCATCTGCAATCCTTCTGGAAGTGGATCCATAGAGTTTTCTTGGTAAAAATACAGAAGTGGTTTACCATTGCCTCCTTCCGCAGAGTAAACTTGTGTCTCCGCCCTCAACTCTCTCCCATGCTGCTGCTGCCGCCCAGAACGGGTGACTTTTGACTTGTAGCAGATTGCCTTCCACTCACTAGCCACTGCCCAAGCTAAGAATGGTTATAAATGATGGCATTTGTTAAGCGCTTACTATGTGCGAAACACTGTTCTAAGCGCCGGGGGGATAGAAGGTGATCAGGTTGTCCCACAGGGGGCTCACAGTCTTAATCTCCATTTTACAGATGAGGTAACTGAGGCACAGAGAAGTTAAGTCACACAGCTGACAAGTGGTGGAGCCAGGATTAGAACCCATGACCTCTGACTCCCAAGCCCGTGCTCTTTCCACTGAGCCACACTGCTTCTCAACAGGTTATGCTTCTCAACAGAACAGGTTATGCCTCTGCTTGACTCTCCCTTCCGTGGTCAAGACTGGTTGAATACTGGAAACTCTCCAGGTGCGACCCTGAGAGGGAAGTGGGGTAGGGAGGGGGCATTAAACCCCAACTAGGGGATGCACAGCAAGTGTGACCTCTAGGCTGTAAGCTCATTTCTAGACTGTAAACTCATCTCCAGACTGTAATCTCGTTGTGGGCACGGAATGTGTCTGTTGTTGTACTGTACTCTCCTAAGTGCTAAGTACAGTGCTCTGCAAACTGTAAGTGCTCAGTAAATACAACTGACTGACTTTGCTGCAGGAAGTAGAGTAAATAATAATAATAATAATAATGGCATTTATTAAGCACTTACTACGTGCAAAGCACTGTTCTAAGCGCTGGGTAAAGAAAAGAAAGAGAAGTCTGGCCAGCCCTCTCCCCCTCTTCAGCAGTGACAACCACTGCTTGCTGCCTCCACCGATTTTGCGACACCTCTCACTGATGGCGTGTTCGAGCAAGGACGTTTGAGGACCCAAGTCACATCCATTCATCTATTCATTCACTCAATTATATTTATTGAGCGCTTACTGTGTGCAGAGCACTGTACGAAGCGCTTGGGAAGTACAAGTCGGCAACGTATAGAGACGGTCCCTACCCAACAATGGGCTCACAGTCTAGAAGGGGAAGACAGACAACAAAACAAAACATGTAGACAGGTGTCAAAATCATCAGAACAAATAGAATTAAAGCTATAAGCACATCATTAACAAAATAAATTGTAAATATGTACAAGTAAAATAGAGTAATAAAGCTGTACAAATATATATACAAGTGCTACGGGGAGGGGAAGGAAGTAGGGCGGGGGGGATGGGGAGAAGGAGAGGAAAAAGGGGGCTCAGTGTGGGAAGGCCTCCTGGAAGAGGGGAGCTCTCAGTAGGGCTTTGAAGGGAGGAAGAGAGCTAGTTTGGCAGATATATGGAGGGAGGGCATTCCAGGCCAGGGGAAGGACGTGGGCTGGGGGTCGACAGCAGGACAGGCGAGAACAAGGTACAGTGAGGAGGTTAGCGGCAGAGGAGCGGAGGGTGCGGGCTGGGCTGGAGAAGGACAGAAGGGAGGTGAGGTAGGAGGGGGCAGGGTGATGGACAGCCTTGAAGCCGAGAGTGAGGAGTTTTTGCTTGATTCGTAGGTTGACAGGCAGCCACTGGAGATTTTTGAGGAGGTGAGTAACATGCCCAGAGTGTTTCTGCACAAAGATAATCTGGGCAGCAGAGTGAAGTATAGACTAAAGTGGGGAGAGGCAGGAGGAGGAGGCTGATACAGTAATCCAGTCAGGATAGGATGAGAGATTGAACCAGCAAGGTAGCGGTTTGGATGGAGAGGAAAGGGCGGATCTTGGCGATGTTGCAAAGGTGAGACCGGCAGGTTTTGGTGACGGATTGGGTGTGTGGGATGAACGAGAGAATGGAGTCGGGGATGACACCAAGGTTGCGGGCTTGTGAGACGGGAAGGATAGTAGTACCGTCTACAGTGATGGGAAAGTCAGGGAGAGGGCAAGGTTTGGGAGGGAGGGTTTGGGAGGGTTCATCCAGGGGTGAAACCGGCAGGGTGGCCTGCAATGGTGTTTGCCATGGCAGTGGCCATGTTCCGGATCAGATTGAACAGTGAGTTCTGGGCCACAACCTTACTATTGGATAGTGGCCCCAACCACTATCCCCAAATGATTCAGGACAGACCATTTTAATAATAATAATAAAAATGATAATAGTGGTATTTGTTAAGTGCTTACTAAGTGCCAGGCACTGTTCTAGGGCTGGGGTACAAGGTAATCAGGTGGGACACAGGCCCTGTCCCACGTAGGGCTCACAGTCTTAATCCCCATTTTACAGATGAGGGAACCGAGGCCCAGAGAAGTTAAGCGACTTGCCCAGGGTCACACAGCAGACAAGTGGCAGAGCCGGAATTAGAACCCATGACCTACTGACTTGCCTTGGGCCATCTTTCTGCCAAGTTGAAGCAGAGGAGGTGAAAGACAGAGGTGGCAGTAGTCAGAGGGAGAAACACTGCCTCTCACCCTTTCCCTCTGTCCTTCCCCCTCCAAATCCTCTGCCCAAATTCCCTAAATCCTCTCCCACTCTTTCCCATCTTTCTAGGTTTCCCCTCTCTTCCTTGCCCCTCCCCCATTCCCTTCTCTCCTAACTAAATCCTAAATAAGGATTTAATGTGCAATCAAATCTTGTTTATTCAGGAACTGATTATCCATTTGGTGCATTGTTCAGGCTTTTTTGCCTTCCTTTGGCATTTCATTGCTTGTGATTCCCCATACCAAGGGTGGAGACTTAAGTCAAACAATGTCACCATTTTTAGCCATGGGGAAAATGTTCATTCATTCAACTGTACTTATTGAGCACTTACTGTGTGTAGAGCATGGTACTAAGCGCTTGGGTAAGTACAATACAACAGTAAACTGTGACAGTTCCTGCCCACAGTGAGCTCACAGTCTAGAATCGGGCAGACAGACGTCAATACAATTAAATAAAATGACAGATATGTACATAAGTGCTTTGGGTCTGGGAGGGGACGAAGAGCAAAGGGAGCAAGTCAGGGCAACGCAGAAGGGAGTGGGAAATGAGGAAAAAGTGGGGCTTAGACTGGGAAGGCCTCCTGGAGGAGATGGGCCTTCAATAAGGCTTTGAAGTGGGGGAGAGTGGTTGTCTGTCAGATTAGATGAGGGAGGGTGGGCCAGAGGCAGGACGTAGGTTAGGGGTCGGCGACGAGACAGGAGAGATCGAGGCACAGTGAGAAGGTTAGCACTGGAGAAGCGAAGCATGCTGGCTGGGTTGTAGAAGGAGAGACGTGAGGCGAGGTAGGAGGGGGCAAGGTGATGGATTGCTTTAAGGAGTTTTTGTTTTATACAGAGATGGATGGACACCCACTGGAGTTTTTTGAGGAGCGGGGTGACGTGTCCAGAATGCTTTTGTAGAAAAAGGTTGGGTCATGCAATCAGTTAGTCTGTCAATCATATTTATTCACCATTTACTGTGTGCAGGGTACTTAACTAAGCACTTGAGAGAGTACGCTATAACAATATAACAGACACACTCCCTGCCCACCACGAGCTTACAGTCTAGAGGGGGAGACAGACGTTTATATAAATAAATAAATTACAGATAGGAACATAAGTGCTGCAGGGGGAATAAGGACAGCAGGTTAAATTGGGCAAATCATCTGCAGATTTCATTTATTCCCATCCTTCCTGCCTCCCAAAACCAAGGATAAAAGGTTCTACACTCCCTCTAAGGCCAAGACACGGGGTCAGGGGGTATCAGTCTCCATGACTGGGTTGATTTGGGGTCTGAGGAGCCAGGAGAGATATTTCCCAGCCTAGCACGTATGATTACTGCCATGATCCTTTTCCAGGCTGGATAATATAGCGGGGCTAAATAAATATTGGTTGTGAGGAAAAGGAAGAGGAAAACAATGTTTATATTGAGACACGGAGCGTAACATAGTAGCCAGTGCCAGCAGAAATGATTTGCTGGAAGAATGCGTCTCTAATATTTTGTCCTACCTTTTCACAGCAGTCAGTTTTTATATGACAAATGTAAAATGCCTGAATAGGGTAGAAAAGGGAAGAACCATGGCCCAGATGTAAGCTCTAGTCTTTCCCTCAGTGCCCTGCCCATACTTCTCAACTGAGACTAAAAATGAAGAGCCAGCCCTAAAATGGGAGCTGGATGGCCCCGTGGCAAGCACGCTGTGGGCTTCTTCATGCTGTTACACCAGGACACTTGGATTCTAACCTCGATTCCCAGAAGCTGCTACTATTTAGACTCAAAAGCAATTCTCGAGTCTCTGCTGATTAAATTTAGAGCTTCCCTGCTATGCATCTCACACCTAACTGAAGTTTATCCTCTTAGTGAGCACAGTAATCCTAATCTGGATTTCCTTTCATTCTCATTTAACTGGAGAAGAACCATGGAAGAGACATGTTTTAGTGGCAGCACAGCCCATCCCAAATTAGTAATTTCATAATCATCTTAATTTTGTAGCAGAGAATCAAAACTCGGAGCCTCCTTCCCAATGAAGGAATGAGAGCTATTTTCTGATCCAGGCATTAGGCGGTTTCTCCATGACTGTTCCCTTCTTGAAAATACATTAATTGCTAGTGTGTTATTTTTCTCTAGATAGAAGTGGGTAGCTTCAACCTCTCGACTGCCTGGGAAAGACAAGATATTTAGCTGCCTATTTCTACAGAGACTAAACTGTCATTAGTGATCACTCTTACGATTTCCCAATGAAAGTCTGAGAGAACGATGCAGAATAATGGACTGTGTCATTGAGTTTGGTGATCTCGATGAAGCCTGCCACAAAATTGTATAGCAGTGCTATTTCTGGAGAGCAGAGCGGAATTGAATTCACAGAAAAATATTTTAATTGCGTGAAATCAGACCAACTGCTAAGACTCCCTCATGCAACGTTATCACTTTGTCTAAGGCCACTTGTGATGAGACCCCAATCTTTTGCTAAGGCTAGATTACCCTTCTGGCTCTGCTTCAACTTAGACTGGAAGAAGAAATGTCAGTATGTCCTGCTGCCACTGCACTCCATCCAACTGCATGAATTTAGACCACCTAAAATCAAGGAAAGCCCAAAATAAAAATCTCCACAAAAGCCATCTTTTTTTTGCATCCAAGGAAAAACTGAGAGTTGAGCAGTTACCTGGGTAATATATAGAGCCAGACCAGGTGAGGAATATTCACTCATTTTGGGCAGGGAATGTGTCTGTTATATTCTTGTGTGGTGCTCTTCCAGGCGCTCAGTACTGTGCTCTGCATGCAGTAAGCACTCAATAAATACGACTGATTGATTCATGGCTGATTTACCCAGACTGCCCATGTCTACTCACCATATAATCGCTTAATCTTTTGCCGTCCGCTGTGCAGGTTTGGTCAATGGGCAGGTTTGGCCAGGGAGAACCTACTTCACCTAGCATCGGTATCGTCATCATTGTCAATCAATCAACGGTGTTTATCCGGCGTTTTACCACCACTAGTTATTGGTCAGCGGTAACACACTGAACACTGCTCTAGGCGCTTAGAAACATGCCACGGGCATAAGATGTCCGTTCCCTTGAGGAATCCAAAAATCAGTGGGCCCCATATTCACTGAAAACATTCCTAATCTTCTCTGTCCACCACCTAAACTGATCTTTTCTGAGACAAGATGGCCCGGTCCAGAGTAGTAACAAGGAAGGGTGTCCCTGGGGTTTTACTGTAGAGCTTCCTGACAGATTCTCCCTGTCAAAAGCTCCTGCTTGACTAGGCATAGATCCTGCTTCCAAAGAAGCTTGTCACTGCACCCCTATATTTAGGCTCATGCTCTCACATCCTCAACTAAGGCCAGGGGATAGTAGAGACCGACCCCTGGTTGGAACCCAGGCTCCCCAGCAATGGAATCTGTAAACAGCTAAAAATCCACTTGCCCTGATCTCAGATCATCTCTTTTGGGTGAGGGTAGGTTTCCGCTCCACCTACCATGACGGGAACACTCAACTGGCCCTCCCGTCGGTGACTTCAGCAATTAACACCCCGAGAAAATGGGAAAATTCGCCTCTTTCCAAGTGCAAAGACGTCGGCATTGTCAGCCGATTCCTGCCATTCTAACCTTTCCGGCAAAACGAATTCTGTCAATCATCCTAAGGGTGTGACCCAGAATTTGAGTCAACAGTATGGGCGAGCTGTAAGATTTTCGGCTGCTCTTGGTTGCGGAACAAAACACACATTTTAGGAGGGGAAAAAAAAAATCAGACAGAGCCAATTGTAAGCACGCTGGATCAATACCCACCATACCCACCACTTTTAATACTTGATTCGAAACGCTGGCAGTAAACAGCTCGTCACAAAGCAAATGGCTCAAAATGCAAAGTGGCTTGTCTTTTTCATCAGATTTAGGGCCTATTCATTTCTCTGAATTGGGATTGTGTGTGGTGTGTGTGTGCGTGTATTTAGCTCATCAGTAAAACGATCCTAAACCTTTATGACTGCACAGCTTCCGACGGTAGGCAGAAGTGTCCACAGGTGCATCTTAATTTAATAACACTCCCTGTTCCTTGCGCGCATTAACCACGCCACGAGAGGTACATCCCAGCTCCCAAAAGCTGCTCTTGGGAGCCAAGCAGCCTTGACATGTAGCAAGGGAAGCGTGTCTTTCGCAGGAACAAATGCACAGGGAGACTCCACCAACATGCCTTCTCATGCAACGTTAGAATCTGCAGCCTCTTCCAGCTGCCTTGGATGAAGCCGGTCTGTCCCTGAGGATGGACTCCTTTTTTCTTTCCCCCCACCCCCTCTCCTCCAGGCTCAAATATTTCCCAATCCAAACGCGCCTCGGTAGAGGACGGTTTAGAAATCAGATGTACACGGATCGGTGAGAGAGAAAGCTGGGAAAGGTAGGCGCCGCAGCATGCAGATACCGATGCAAGGCCAGAATCCCCCCAGAAGGTCATCCCCTCCACCCCCTGTATCAGCAGCCCCCCTCCTCTGCACAATATTTGCAACTTGCTAGGTTACCCGTCCAGCCAAGCAAACCTTCCGCTATTGTTCGGCTTTGAGGACGCTCTCCACCCCCTCCTCAATTCCCCATGATCTGGAAGAGGCAGAAAGAGGGCATTCTCATCTGCAAACTGAAGAGGGAAAGAGGAATGCAGCACAGGGCGAAGCAGCGCATCCCACTTACCATCTCTGCTGCTTTTCTGCTGCTGCTTTTCGTCGCCTCGACCTCTTCACTCCATCGGTGCATCCCTAGTAGCTGCCCCGAGTCACATCAGCACCACGGACCAGCTGCAGGATCAGGAAATTCCCCTCCTCCCCAGTTAGGGGAGGTGGAAATGCTCCCCCCTCTCTCTCCTTCCCCCTCCCCCCAAGCTTCGCTTGTCCGTTTAAAACGAAATAAAAGCCCTTGCTCTCCCACCAGGCTCCCTGTTGTGAAACAGGGAGGTGTTTTGCGATGGCAGGGAGGGGACTTTTTTGGGTTGGCTGCGGTGGGCGGAGTCAAACAAAGAGAGCTTGTTTCCAAGTCAACAGAAGGTGGGGGCACAGCTGTGTTCACACCGAAAGGAGGGCCACGCTCTAAAGTACAGCTGTCTGTGGTTCAGATGCCTGCTAACTTAACCAGGCACTCCCTTCCACCACTGGACAACTGCAATGATCCAGCCCGGACGGGCAGGTGAGCCATCCAATAAGCCAGTGGAAAATGGGCCTCGTTTTAGGAGATGAGACAGTGTTAAGAACCACACTCTGCACAGCCCCCCTCTCTCCTCTATCTGGGTCTCCTCTCCTCATCAACCTCACTGAGAGAGGGGATTTTTCTGGTAAGATAAAAGATTCTTACACTCTGCAGATCCCTTTCTCCCTCCCCTGGACAATTCAGAGCTTGTGCTCATTTTTCTGATTTATTTGTTTGTTGGATCTGTAGACCTTAGACCAGATGACTGTTACAGGTCTTCTTTTCCTTTGCTTACCCCCCATACTTTTTCTCCTTTTCCTTCCAGCTCTGGCATCTGTCCTTTTTATCAGTCAGCTCTCTTCCTCCCTTCAAGGCCCTGCTGAGAGCTCACCTCCTCCAGGAGGCCTTCCCAGACTGAGCCCCTTCCTTCCTCTCCCCCTAGTCCCCCTCTCCATCCCCCCATCTTACCTCTCTCGCTTCCCCACAGCACCTGTACCTATGTATATATGTTTGTACATATTTTTGACTCTATTTATTTATTTAATTTATTTGTACATATCTATTCTATTTATTTTATTTTGTTAGTATGTTTGGTCTCTGTCTCCCCCTTTTAGACTGTTTTAGAGCCCACTGTTGGGTAGGGACTGTCTCTATATGTTGCCAATTTGTACTTCCCAAGCGCTTAGTCCAGTGCTCTGCACATAGTAAGCGCTCAATAAATACGATTGATGATGATGATGATGATGATGAGGCCTAGCAGAAAGAGAACAGAAGTGGGGTTCTGATTCCATCTTCACCCCCTGCCTGCTGTCAACCTTGGGCACACATCACTTGACTTCTCAATGTTTCAGTCTCCTCATCAGTAAATTGGGGATTAAATATCTGTTCTCCCTCTCCTTTGGAATGTGAGTCCCATGTGGGATGGGGACTGTGTCTGATTTGATTATATTGTCTCTAACCACCACTTTAGAATAGTGCTTGTCAATCAGTAATATTTATTGAGTGCTTACTATGTGCAAAACACCATATTAAATATTTGGGAGAGTACAGTACAACAGAAATAGCAGACACATTCCCTGCAGAGCACTTAATAAATACCACAGTTATTATTACTATTAGATTCACAGAAATTATAAGACATGATCCCTTTCCTCAGCATCCTAATGGGAAGCAAGCTCAATACAAAACCCTGGGAAGAACACGAAACCTAAAAAATACACGTAACCAAGCCCTGCTAAAGAAAATGTCTCTATACATATATGTATAATCATGTGCTCATATATATGTGACATTGCCCTAAAGTGGTGGGTAGAGACAATATAATCAAATCAGACACAGTCCTGGTCCCATATAGGACTCATAGCCTAAAGAGGAAAGAGAACAGATACTTAATTCCCCAATTTAAAGATGAGGTGACTAAAACATCAAGAAGTCAGGTGACTTGCCTAAGACCACATAGAAGGCACGGAGTGAAGTTAGAATTAGAACCCAGGTTTCCTGATTCCCAGGTCTGTTCTCTATCCACTAGGCCACATTGGACAGCTGACTTATGAAAAAGACAGGTCCCATAGTTAGAAGGAAAAGGGAAAAAAAAGTTAGAGGGAAAAGGAAAAAAGAAAGGAAGACTCGTAACAGCTGTCTGGTCAATACCACCTGTATGTACAGCTGCCCTTTGAGTTCAGAGATAATGCTACAGATTGAGAATTTTATTGAAGTATGGTAGTGGGGCTGATAAAAAGCTATGTGTGATTGACGGTCACTTTCACAGTTTTGTGCATGCGAAGATTGCTCTTCGTTTCATTTGTGCCTGCTGCTGTTTCTGTTTTTCCATTTGGTTTTCTGCTTTCCCAAGGCCTGTGTTCTAGGGCAGTCACCTCATTTCCAAATGCAGCATGCTAGGCTGATTTGTGTCCTGCTGCTATCTCCCAATCGTCCATAGCTATGCTACTTTACTTGAGGTTTTACTTGATCGTGCCTTTAAAATGCTTCTTCTGTTCACCTTGTTTATGTTTGCCTTATTTCAGCTCACCTTAGAGCAATTGTTTGGGGATCCCGCTGCTGTTCATTTTTTCCTCTTATGCCCACTTCAGTAAAAGTGTGCTGTGGCAAGAATGTTTTCCAAGCTGGTAGGCTGACTGTTCCTTGCAGGGCGTAATTTGTGCTGGGTCTCAGCCTCAGGCCCTGTGGGAGGAGCTCCCTTCTCTTGAACTGGAGACTTGGGCCCTTTGAGCAGAGCCTAAAAGACCACCAAGATGTAAATTTACCTCCAAAGGAGGGGGAAAAATCGGAAGGTAAACTCATTTCCCACAATTCTGCTTTGCCTCAGCTGAGCAGGAACATTGCAAGGTCTGAGACTACAACACTTGACATGGAAGTTAGAGGAGTTTCTGCTCCTCTATTTATCAATCAATTGTATTTGAGTGCTTACTATGTGCAGAACACTATACTAAGAGTTTAGGAAAGTACCACACAACAATATAATATACACATTCCATATCCACCTGCTCTTTGATCTTCTCTTCCTTTGAGATCTGTGGCTTCCATCGCTGTCACTCACAAAACTTTTTGTTAGTGTTAATTCCCATCCCCCTGACTATACCTCCACCTCTCTGAATGAGATATTTGTTGTTATGCACCATGCACTGTATTTAAGATACAGATATACAAGATAATGAGGTCAGACACAGCCTTGTCAGGATTCACAGTCTAAGGAAAGCAGCGTGGCTCAGAGGAAGGAGCACAGGCTGTGGAGTCAGTGGTCATGGGTTCAAATCCCACCTCTGCCAATTGTCAGCTGTGTGATTTTGGGCAAGTCACTTAACTTCTCTGCGCCTCAGTTACCTCATCTGTAAAATGGAGATTGACTGTGAGCCCCCCATGGGACAACATGATCACCTTGTAACCTCCCCAGCGCTTAGAACGGTAGTTTGCATGTAGTAAGTGCTTGATAAATGCCATTATTATTATTATTATTATTAAGGGGAAAGGAGAAAGTGTATCCAATCCCCATTTTATGAGTGAGGAAACTGAGGCAAAGAGAAATTAAGTGAGTTGCCCAAGGTCACCTAGTAGGCAAGCAGCATATCTAGAATTAGAACCCAGGCCCTCTGACCCCCAGGCATGTGCTCTTTCCACTAGGTCATGCTGCATCTCTCTAGGCAATGTGCAGAACAAAATATAATATTTGAATTAACAGAGTTTATTTTTCACCTTTAAAAATTTTCCCTTGAATCGACAACTTTTCACTAAGACGTTGTACTGTGTGGCATTAGCCTGAGAAATCACATGGATTTCCAATCTCAACGATGTTTAATTTATGGGGCCTGCTACCTTCAGTTCATATCACATTTGGGTTGAGCACAATCAACTGGAAAAAAACATATCCTAATGGCCATGGTGAGCACTTTTACTTCTCCTTTCTCTCTTGAGATGGCAGGTGGAGCCAATTTGAAGGAAAGAAGATGCTCAGCAGAGTAAGAGGGGAGACAAAATCTGCCAATTTAGGCCTGGGTCTACTTGGCTGGCACATAAATGTATCACGGTTTCTCTAGGTGCCGTGCTCTCATACTGCTGTACCCATCTATTACCTTGGCATGCCAAGTTGTGAATTGTTTTCCCCAGGATGCTATCTTCAAATGAAAATATTTAATTAACTTTGTAGATGGTCCTATGGAATTGGAGATGGGACTTTTAAATGTGGCTGGAGAGAAAGAACTGATATATAATGTAAGTTCTTAAATGATTTAGGGGGACTCAATCGATCACATTTACAGAGTGCTTACTATGTGCAGAGCGCTGCACTAAGTGCTTGAAATGGTACAATACAACAGAATTAGAGGACACATTCCCTGCCCATATTGAGCTTACAGTCTAGAGGGGAATAATAATAATTATGGTTGTGGTATTTGGAAAGTACTGTTTTAAGCACTGGGGTAGATACAAGGTAATTGGGTTGGACACCGCTCCTGTCCCACAAGAGGCTCACGGTCCTAATCCCCATTTTACATATGAGGTAACTGAGACACAGAGAAGTTAAGTGACTTGCCCAAGGTCACACAGCAGACATGTGGCAGAGCCGGGATTAGAACCCAGGTCCTTCTGGCTGCCAGGCCCGTGCTCTAGCCTTCTCTAGGGGAAGCAGTGTTGTTTTAGTAGAGTCGCCCTTCAGTTCGAAGATGAATCTGGAGACGGCCAGGCTGGCATCCACGAGCACGAGTGTGTTTGAAAGCGAAACTCCGGCACGTTGGCACATTTTGGAGTGTATCTTTCCAAGCCCCTGGTCAGTTCAACAAGTGGTGCTCAGATACTACACTCACCCTCCCATCCCCATCCCTTACACCGTGGTCACTGCTCTGTGCTAAAAAAGAGTCCTGGGGTACTGGTGAGGAAGAGATTGCAGGTGTGGAGTTCAGGCCTGGGGAAATGACGGATTTTTGTCCTGGGAGGGGCCCCACACTTCCACTGTCCAAACCTTTAATCTTGGTCTTACTGAATTGAATCATTTGAATAATTCAGTGAACTTTCTCTTTCCAGGGCACACCCAGACACTTCCATTTGTCGGGAAGAGAAGGAAGGGCAGAGGCAAGGAAGTGGGTATAGGAAGGGCAGAGGCAAGGAAGTGGGTACTTTTATCTAAGGGAAAATGTGGAGATAAAGCTTTGTATCAGGGAGCACTAACAAGATCCACAGTGCTAAAGTGATGAGGAAGAACAGATATTGTAGTTACTATAGAAACTGTCATATTACAGGAGACCTTCTGTAACTCACTTTCCCTCTGAGAAATGGAGGACCTGAAGAAACCTGCTCACTAACAGTGATAGACCGGTTGGCTTAGGTAATGCCCCTTAAACTGAAAATGTTTTCTGATGTATTTTTTTTTTTAGCTCTTAACTGATTCACTTAGAAATAAATCTGTGAGTGTTCCTTTCACCACAAATGACTGTTTCTCCCCATTTTAATTTCTGTTGCTGCCAGCTTTGTTTGTAACCTTTGTTTGGTAGGAGGCAGGGGGCAGGGGGAGGATGAATCAGAAGGGGAGATCGTCGGGAAAATAAGGCTCAGGAAGGAAAAGAGCGGGATTAGTTCATCTTTGGTTTCTCTTAGGAGGGAGGAAAAAATGGCTGCTTGTGGGAATTGAAAAATGCCTCCAGAATCATTTGGGTTGTTCTTAAGGGATAAGTCTTGCATTATAAGGGGCAGAAAGGAAGTAAAAGATGCATTTGCCTGCCAAAAGCAAATAAGGTGATGCCCTGGAAAGCCCATGGAATCCCTATCAGCTCAGTGGAATTGGCCTCCTCGAGATGGGATTGCGGCTTGCCTCGTACTTTCTCGCCTGCCTCCTAACCCTCCTTTTCCTCTGATACTGCCTGCTGGAAGCTCCCCTGGCTTCCAGCTCCTGAAGGAGGAGACCACCCAGCTGTGGAAATAGCTGAGGTAGGAAGGGGGACAACAGGAGCAGCAAAGACCCCAGAAGACCAGTACCACTAGAATAGTAGAAAGGATAAAAATCAGTTATACAGATACAGTGGAGGAGAAGGGCATCCAGATAAAATAACAGGGAGTTGAGGGGGGACATTTGGGATACAGGGAAGGGGGATAGGAAAGCTGAAAGCTGCAGGACCTCCAAGTAATGGATACAGCATGGCCTACTGGAAAGGCCTCAGGCCTGGTAATGAGAAGGACCTGAGTTCTAAGCCTGCTCTGCCCATTGTCTACCCTATGACCTTGGACAATCACTTCACTTCTCTGTGCCTCACTTACCTTATCTGTAAAATGGGGATTAAGACTGTGAATCCCATGTGGGACATGGACTGTGTTGCCCCACCTGATTAGCTTGTATCTATCTACCCTTCCACTTAGTATAGTGTCTGGCACATAGTAAGCACTTAACAAATACCCTGAGGGTGGAAGGGGGGACCAGGGGTCACGACAGAGAAACTTTCTGAGTTCAGCGGGCTGTGGACAGACATGTGCAAATTTGTGTGTGGGATATCATTATGTCATGCTGCATGTCCAGCTTGATGCATGTGACTTCATGGGTCTCCTTGTCTGCTTTCTGTAACGGTCATCAGTGACCACTTTGATATAGGTGCCCTCTTCCCCACAGCACCAAGGACCAGTGACGAGTGCCTCAACTCTGGTTTCTTGAGCTCTTCATCAATGAGAACTCTTACTCCTTCGCTCCTGCTCCTACAGCCTGACCTGAGCCCATAAATTGAGTGTTTGGGAACTGTTTTCATTTTTTAGAAAAAAAGGCCATGGAGGGGATTAGGTAATAATTGAATAATCATAAAGAATTAGGCTCTCGTTGTTACTGCTTCTATAAAACCCATCTCTGGCAGAACAAGTGGCACTAGAACCTCATAATTGATTCAGGCTTAATTCTCTTAGTATTAGCAACCTGCGGTTTGTTTCCTGAGAGGGTCAAGCTCCAAATTCTTGCTGAAAATGCTCAGAATGAATGCTTGAGAGTTGGGGGAGGAGGAAACTGTGAGAGGAGCAGACTCTCCTTTGCTTCCAACCGATCACTGGTCTAATCAGTTCCGAGAAGTTCTCTGTTGCTCGGAGCAAGGAGGGGCTTGCTCGGAAACAGGTGAGGGCCAAGCAGCCCACACAAGTACCGACCAGCAGGGCTTTCTGGTCCTGTTCACTGACTACCCATTTGGGTTTGCCATTTGTCCAGTGTTCAGTCGTCCGGTACTGTTATGACACCATTATATCTGATATTTTGATTTTTTTCACACCCACCCTCCCCTACTTTGCCTCCTGCCTCCCAATGTTGCAGATTAACAGGGTGCCTCAGTTTACAGGAAACTGGAAGGGGAACCCGGTGGCCTCGGAGCAGAGGTAGGGGTCAGGAGGCATAGAAGTGAAACAAGTCTGGCCGTGAGGAGAAAGGCGCGCATAGAGACTATGGGGGCAGTTGCCAGGATTCTCAAGAGCCACAGGGATAGAGGTTTAAAAGAGTCATGGGGAAGACTAAGAAAGTAGAGATGAGGGCAGAGGGAAGGCAGGATGCGTGAGGAAAAATAAATACATAGAAAAGCTTACCCGAGTAATATTCCTTGATCTAGGTACTTACAAAAAGATAAATATTTTTTAAATGTATTGATTTCAAAGTTTAAATGTCACTTTAACTTTTACCAGTCCTTTTCCTTGAGGAATCTGTCCCTTAAAATCAGCATGCATGTGGTCATCCTAGTCTGGTAGATAGTATCTCAGAGAAGTGTCCATTTGCTGTTCATGTTAGAACTTCATTTTTCTTGCTGTATTAGAGCTGATGGAGGCCACTATTTCTTAATGGTTGTAAAACTGTTCAGGATATTAGAGTCAGAACCAAAGGCAAAGGGCTGGAGAAGGAATCGGAAACGTTATTCTCAAAGCATCCGTTGCTGGAATTTCCCAGAATTCTCAGGGAATGAGACCCAACCAACGAGCCTGATTCAGCTTTTAAATTTAGGAGGAGACGGGGTGGGGAGTCTCTCCTTTCTTCATTATCACCTGCTAGAAATGACACCATATTGGAGGGTCCAGGCCCTTGATGGATTCTGATACAGCACTGGATGTTTTGTGTCCTGTATTTTATTGTCAGCCCCGAGCTTTCTTCCATCACATCTCGTGCTGCTGAATTCCATGACTTAAAAACTGCAGGAGACATAACAAGGATCCATGAAGGGAACAGTTGGGAGGGTCTGGACACTCCAAAGAAACACTCCAAAAGTTTGGCCCGATCCACACCAAATCGAGGGAACTTACACAAAATGGGGGCCATGTGATATTACGCCACGTGCCGGCATAGCGTGTGGGAGGTCAAATTTATCTTGAGGTCCTGCTTCTTGGAGTGCCGACATTAGCCACCCTCTCTCCTGCTGAGTCCTGCTCTAGTAGCCATGCAGTGGTGAATTGTAAGTGCTCGTACTCAGGCCCCAGACAACTTGAGACCCTTTAGAACTTGGTGTAGTCCTAATAAAATTGCTTGTGTATTTATGGCAATCTCTTTATGAATTAAATTCTCTTTAATTAGTGGAGTGTAAGTATTTGGAGCTGATTTAGTTCTCGTCTTTTTCTCTCCCTGCCTATTTAGCCAAATTTCTGGATCTGAGCTCGGTGAATTTCAAATACACTGTAGCAACCCAGCATGTTGAACCACATCACCCCGCCCCCGCCCTGCCAACTCTACTAGCTTAGCATTCATCTACAGATGTGTACTCGGGTATTTATTTTGACATGCTAGTTGTACATATTTTTGTGTGACACCTCAATTTTGGGTGTAAACTTCTTGAAGGCGGGAACATGTCACTTTTTATGCTTTATTTCCCATGGCCTAGTGCAGCACATTGCACCAAGTAGGCACTTAAAAATTAATAACTGTGGTACTTGGTAAGTGCTCACTATGTACTGAGGATAGTGCTAAGCACTGGGGTCAGTGCAAGATAATTTGGACACAATCCCTTTTGACACAATCCTACTCTAAGAGGTAGGGAGAGTAGGTATTTCCCATTTTACAGATGAGGAAATTGATATACATAGATGTGAAGTGACTTGCCAAGGGAGAGCAGGTATTTCTCATTTTACAGATGAGGAAATTGATACACATAGATGTGAAGTGTCTTGTCCAAGGTCATGCAGCCATGACCCCCCCCCCCCCCTTTTAGACTGTGAGCCCACTGTTGGGTAGGGACTGTCTCTATATGTTGCCAATTTGTACTTCCCAAGCGCTTAGTACAGTGCTCTGCACACAGTAAGCGCTCAATAAATACGATTGATGATGATGATGATGATGCAGCCGGGAAGCAACAGAGCCAGGATTAGAGCCCAGGTCTCCCTACTCCCAAGCCAATGCTCTTTCCTCTGCCACTGCTTCTGCTTTTTGGTATTAAATGTATCCACAAATAATACCTAATTAAAAGAATTCATTTCTGGTTTATATTTATATTGCTATTTGATCTGATAATTATAGTGCATTTCAAAAAATTTTTTGACTATCTTTATATTGGTCAATTTTTTTCGTCTTGGGAACACATTAATGAGCTTCATGCTGTTTCATATGGCAAACTATATTTCATTTAGCAGTGTTTCACATAACTCTCTATTTTCACAGAACTGATTAAGTGGGCTAATCAGGACATAGCAGTTGTTACAGTTTTGTAGGTTGGAGTCTTTTCCCAAGACATTTTATGTAAGGCAGAGGCCAGTGGTTGTGGAGCTCCTAAAAATGTCTTAATTCTACAGGAGGTGGATATTGTACTGTCTTGATGGACTGGACATGCCTTTTCAGTACATTCGTTTTTGAAATGTAAGCTTGGAGCATTTCAGATGGTGGTCAGTAAAGCACTCAGTACCTTTCATGTTTGTAGTGACCCATACGTCTTTCAAGCCCTGCTAACGTATGATATATAATCAATGAAAGGCCACCACTGAGACCTTTAGCTTTCTTAATCCCACGTGGTCCAAAGCTTTTTTCTAGTTTGTGAATGTGCCACCTACCCCTCCCTTGACATCTTCATGGCAAACAGCTAGAACTGCTGCAATAAGTCTGACCAGATCCTTTTTCTTTCTTTTTGTTGTAATAGTCCTTGGGTCCTTGGGAGTGAAGAAGTGAGAGTCTAGGAGTAAACTGGAAGCTGGATTGATGTGAAGGTAGATAGCTGTTGATGTGTAAAATTCTGGGTTGTCATCACCTGGGTGTCAGACAGCCACACCTGTTCTTTGTTCTCCACTGGGGATTCAGGCTGGGCTGCAGGGAAAGGGAGAAGGTGAAGAAATGGCCACTACTCAGCTCCAGCAGATGGAACGAAATATTAGAGTCCTGGCCAACTGACAGTAGGTAATAGTTAATTGTCCACACTGGCTAAAGTCTCTTGTCAAGTCACTTAACTTCTCAGTTTCTTCATCTGTGAAATGGGGATTAGATACTTGTTCTCCTTACCACTTGTACTGAGAGTCCCAGGTGAGAACGGAACTGTGCCCAACTTGATTATAATAATAATAATAATAACGATGGTATTAAGCGCTTACTATGTGCAAGGCACTGTTCTAAGCGCTGGGGAGATACAAGGTGATCAGGTTGTCCCACATGGGGCTCACAGTCTTAATCCCCATTTTCCAGATGAGGTAACTGAGGCACAGAGAAGTGAAGTGACTCGCCCAAAGTCACACAGCCGTTAAGTGGCGGAGCAGGGATTAGAAACCATGACCTCTGACTCCCAAGCCCGGGCTCTTTCCACTGAACCACGTTGCTGCTACCCCAGTACTCATTACAGTGCTTGGTACATAGTAAATGCTTACTTACTATTATTATGATCTAGGTTCAGTGAGATAAACTCCAGGTTACCTGGGCCTTTTTACAAGCACAAAGCAGACAAAATGAGTTTGCTGACAGGTTGTAGCCATTAAAAGAGCCTTCAAAGCCTTTCCCACAAACTTCTCTTAAGAATGGAGTTTGTTCTGAGTGGCATAATTAGAATTTTAGGCCCCTGGGAGTTTTCAAGAGAATATCTTGTCCAGCCCCTTGGCCACAAGCATCCAAACAGATGGTTGTTAGAATCTGCCTTTCTTTCCAGCCTACAGTTCGATGATCAGAATCCTTATTTGTAAGGCTTTTGTCCATTGCCCACCGTGACTCTGCTTCTGAATGCTCGTTACAAGTTTATTTCATCCAGTTCTATCTGGCCCCCCTCTTCTTAACACGTTGTTACAGATCTGGGTTAGTTTTAAATAGAAAAGCCTCTGATTCTCTTTTTAGCACCCGAAAAATTAAACAGAACAGTTAGGAAAGCATACTAGGCGTGCATTTTATTTTTGATCCTTTTTCTCACATGGGGTGGTTGAGGATGTGAAGGATTCTAGTATTTATAACTTCCTCAAACTCTGCTGCTGTGGTGGCAGCGATATTCCAAGATTGGAGAAGGCCCAGCAGTCAACCTGTAATTGCAATTCAGCAGCTATTGATAGTCCTGTAGATACCCCATTTCTCCAGTTTCCTAGCTGGTGCAACAAGGAAGAGTCACGTTTGCCTTCCCACTTGGGTCATCTGCTCTTTCACTAAGCCATACGAGTACCCATGTAGTACCCATCTAGGTTCAGTGGTGAAAGAATTAGCAGTCCAGTTAAAGTAGTGGGGGGGACCATAAGTAACCAAGCCAGGGACAGGAAGTCTTTTTGATAGAAATTGGGATGCAGAATGGTACTTAGAAAACTTTTAAACCCCCATTTTTCTGGTCTAGGCTATGATGCTTAGCGACTTTTAGCCTCCAGCTGAATTTTAGTCCTTTAGTCTCCAACTTTCTGAATCATTTTGGTCCCTTGCTCATAGTCCCTCTCTCTTTCTCCATCCCTACACTGATCCTTGGGGACTTCAATATCCATGTGGATATTCCCAACGACCCATCCTCTAATCGCCCCCTCTCACTCCTCAACTCCACTGACCTGCTCCACCTCACCTACTCATTCATCAATTTGGGCATACGCTCAATTACATCATCTCTAGTCACTGTACAATCTCTACCCTCACCAACTCTGAAATCCCTCTATCCGACCACAACCTCCTCAACTACGTTCTCTTCCACACTCCCCCTCCCTGCAAATCTGCCCTGCTCCTCCACAGAGAACTCCAATCTTTTGAGTCGCACCGATTTTCTGAAATCATCACACCCAATTTAGTCTCCATACCCAACTACCTTCTCTTGGCACAAAAACTGGCACCATCAAACACTACCCTCTCAATTCTGTCACTCCTTTATCCCTATCCTGATCTTGTACCACTAACCTACAGTCCTGGATGCCCAACCACCTCCTTATCAAACAGAAACTTCTCAACACTCAATCAGCTTGTCCCATCCTATTTAACCTCGCTGATCTACTACAGCCCATCCTGCACACTTCACTCCTCTAGCACTAGCTTCCTCACTGTGCCCAATCTCGTCTGTCTCACTGCTTACCCCTTTCCCATGTCCTTCCTCTGGAATGAAACTCCCTCAGTCTCGATATATGCCAATCCACTACTCTCGCCACCTTCAAAGCCTTATTAAAGTCATGTTTCCTGCAAGAGCCCTTCTCCGAGTAAGCCCTCTTTTTCCCAACTCCCTCTCCCTTCCGTGTTGTCTAGGTACTTGGATCTGTACCATTTGGGCACTTGCCTTCACTCCAACCTCAGCCCCACAGCACTTATGTAAATATCTGGAATTAATTTATATTAATATATGTCTCCCCCGCTAGAATGTAAGCTTGTTGTGTAAGCTCGTTCCGGTATATCTTACCAACTCTGCTATATTGTATTCTCCCAAACACTTACTACAGTTCTGTGCACACAGTAAGCGCTCAAGAAATACTATTGATTTGGAAATCATGCTAGTTTTCCCTGAGGATATAACATTCCCCAGAAATATTCAGTCAGTTAATCAATGAATTATATTTATTGAGCACTTACTGTTTGTAGAGCAATAGGCTGTTTGGGATAGTGTCATATAAAAAGTTGTTCATTTAAGCACTTAGAATAGAAAATGGGCCCTCATTCATTACAGCAGGGAGAATGCATCTTACAGCTTTTATCTTATTTATCTCTCTCCTCAGTCTTTATGGTCATTCTGTGTTTTTATCATTTTATCCTGTCCTTCACTAGCTCCCTTCCCCCTTATTCTCAGATGGTGAACTCCTTGAGGGCCAGGGCCAAAGTCCATTCTTATCCATGTAGTCTTTCTCAGGGTATAGTACAGTGCTTTGCACAAAATAAGCAATTAATAAATAGTGTTACTACTATTATTACTACTGCCCTGATGGACAAAGCCCTGGGTGGTGTGGGGAGGAGAAAATTGTATTGTACTTTCCCAAGCGCTTAGTACAGTGCTCTGCACTCAGTAAGCACTCAGTAGATATGACTGCATGAATGAATTCACAACTAAGCGAGGAATTTGAATCCTTTATTAAGATCCATACTTCAGAACGACAGCTCTTCTTCTTTGTTCTAAACAGCTTATACTTCATGTCAACCTTCTGCTTCTGAAAAACCTCTTACTCACCCCAAATGTTCTATGCTTCTTGGTTCTCCCTGCCATAAAACCAGGAATAGTGCTCCTTTTTGGAAAACCAGAGCTCTTTGGATTAACTTCCCCATCTGTTGTGTTGCCAGTCAGAGTACATCAGTCACCTTAGACAAATTGAGAAGTACTTCCTGAACCTCCTTTCCCTCTGGTTGACATGGGGAGACAAAAAGGCAAAAGAGAAATGTACACGGGTGTTGTGAACTTTAAATTTATTCAGTCGTATTTTTTCATTAAATTTATTCATTTATTCAGTCGTATTTATTGAGCACTTACTGTGTGCCGAGCACTGTACTAAAGCCCTTAGGAAGTACAAATCGGTAACACATAGAGACAGATGATGAGAAGGGGCAGCCTTTTTCTATGCACAATATGGCCAGAACTGTGTGTCCCACAGCCTTTTCAACCACACACGCACTAATAATAATAATAATAATAATGACATTTGTTAAGTGCTTACTATGTGCGAAGCACTGTTCTAAGCGCTGGGGGGGTTACAGGGTGATCAGGTTGTCCCACTTGGGGCCCACAGTCTTCATCCCCATTTTACAGATGAGGTAACTGAGGCTCAGAGAAGTGAAGTGACTTGCCCAAGGTTACACAGCAGACATGTGGCATAGCGGGATTAGAACCCACGACCTCTGACTCCCAAACCTGGGCTCTTTCCACTGAGCCACGCTGCTTCTCTAAGCCATGCTGTTCTCATAAGTGAACATCACTATCTATACAACTTCACCATTTAATTCTGGGGCTTTTTTATGGTATTTGTTAAGCACTTACTATGTGTCAAGCACTGTTATTATTATTATTATTAATAATAATAAGGACAGTATGTGTTAAGTGCTTACTATGTGTCAAGCACTGTTCTAAGTGCTGGAGTAGATAAAAGCTAATCAGGTTGGACACAGTCCTTGTCCCATATGGGGCTCATAGTCGTAATCCCCATTTTCCAGGTGAGGTAACTGAGGCACAGAGAAGTGAAGTGACTTGCCCAAAGTCACACAGCTGACAAGTGGCGGAGCCGGGATTTGAACCCAGGTCCTTCTCCCGGGCCCATGCTCTGTCTACTAGGCCATGCTGCTTCACTGTTCTGAGTGCTGGAATAGGTGAGAGTTTGTCAGGTTGGACACAGTCCCTGTCCCACATGAGGCTCCCAGTCTAAGTAGGAGGGAGTAAGATTTAATCTCCATATTACAGTTGAGGAAACTGAGGCACAGAGAAGTTAAGTAACTTGCCCATGGTCACTCAGCAAGCAATTGGTAGACCCAGGATTAGAACCCAGGTCCTCTGACTGTCAGGCCCCTGCTTTTTCCACTAGGTCATGCTGCTTCTCATTGATTGATGTAGTTCAGTTGCCAACTTAACAGGGAATGTGGGCCTCATTTACTGAGCCAAGGACCCCCACTGTTCTGCTTGATGAAAGTGGCCTTGTGACCCTGGAAGGGTGGTGGAAATGGTTATATTCATAGTTAAATCAGCAGTCAATGAACCTGGTGCACAGTTGTGCTTTGAAGCCTCTCAGCACTTAGCTTAAATTGATCTTCAGTAGAGTTAGTCAGCCCTGGAACTAATTTCAGTGGGAAAAATCTCAGTCTTATACAGAGCCACTGGGACCAGAAACACTTGGAGTTTCCAGTTTCCAGAAAGAATGCAAAATGCACTTCATTCTTCCGGATTGCATGTGTTCGCTCAGCATTTTGGGTAGCATCCTATGGCAGAGTAAGGGAGTGTACTTTGGATGACACCCAGCTGTTTTGGATATGGCAGGATGTAGCATCAGAAGAAAAGGTGTGTGCATAAATCCATCATTGGACACGGGGTGAATAATAAACCGTGAGTTTTCCTTAAAACAGTATTTGGCCAGGACTCCCACGTTATAGGAGAACTAACATACAGTCATGCTTTAAATAAAGGGGTACGCATAAGACAGGTGCACATAAGACATGTGAGAGCAGAAGTCGGATAGGTGGTCCATCTGGCCCAATATTCTGTGTCTGACAATGGTATCAGGATGCTTGGAAGGTCCATGCCATGGTTAGCTTCTTTGTCACCCATCCAAATGTTTAAGGGTAACCCACCTAACATCCTAACTTTCTCTTCTACCACCCTAGTTTCCTCTCTAATGTCCCATTTTGTGCTTCCTATCCACTAATCCTTAACCTATTGATAATTTTGTCTTGAACAGCTTTCTTTGTAATCAATTCCATCTGTTTTCCATTTCCTTTTTGCAGAGGATTTTCTTGTATATGTGTGTGTGTCTTGGACTTCCCCTCTTCAGGTACCAAAGGGTGCCCTTCATCTTGACGATGACGGATTTGGTGAACAACAATTCTGTTCGCCTTCTCCACAACCATCATGGCTTTCTAAATTTCAGTCATGGGCCCCGTCAATCTTCATTTCCCCCCCAGGCAGTCCTAATCTTTTCTCTCTGTCCTACATCCTCTTGATTGCCCTTTTCTGAACATTTTCTGGCTTAATTATATTCTTTATACAAGGTGGTGACTAGACCTGGCACAGTAACATTTTAGTTTCAGGCAAACCACAACTTTATGTAGTGGCATAATTCTGTTTTATGTTTGAGTTCCTCTGCTCTTTATGATGACGTTCAGCCTTTTCTTGGGCTGCACTTTGAAGCTCCCACTTGGAGGGCAAGCAGGCATCAGGTTTACAACTGAGGTCTTTTTAAAGGTTCTCAGGTTGATCAGAAAAGAACCATAGAGCGCTTATAAAGGGGACTGATGCTGTGTCCTGGAGAGGTTCTAGCCATTCCCTAGAAGGCTCATGTTAACCATTATTATGAACATTTTTTGCCGTTTTTGAAGTTAGCAAAAAGCCATATAATTGCTATTGAAGGAAAATGCAAACCTCAACATTTGTTTTCATTTACCTTTCCCATCAGAGACTGTTTTTATGTTCTTAACACAGTGTGATGTGTAAGATTAGGAATTATATATAAATAATCATAAATAATAATATAATGATATATAATGTCCTAAATATAATGAGGACCTAATCTATAAATTCTGTAAGGTAGATGACCCTTATCAGGGAAAATGATCATTGGTGAGAATTTCCTAGCAAACTGCCAACATTTTCACTAGATATTTCAATAGGTTGAATACATTTAGTGTGTAGAAGTGTCTCACTCTCCCTTAAGGTCAGCAGACTGGAAGGTGTGTGGCACTACCTTCTTCTCCGTTGAGCTGTTTTTCCCCACTGATCACTGTGTTTTCTTTTTCCTCACACAAGAGCTACTTGGCCCTTATTCAAGCTCTTGTCCCTAAACAGAGTTTTGATAAATGAACATATCACAGTGCGGACAAGCATAACCACTGGGAAAACATAGATAATTTTCAAATTAAACAAACAAGTGAAAGAACAGGGTTTGAAACCTATTAGTCTTAAGGGATAAAAATTAGTTTTTTGCTAAGCTCAAATAAACCAAGAAGCAGATGCTGATATTTGTATGAAGTTATCCCAACTCATTTGTTTCTGGCTAAGGCTAACCTGGAGAAAGATCAGCCTTGAAGATGGCTTTTTTTTTTTAGACTATTAACAACTTTTACAAGAGTTTTGGGTACATATACTCATTGTACCTTGATCTCATCCATCTCACCTCTGAGTCCTTTCCCACATCCTTCCTCTGGCCTGGAACACTTTCCCCCTTATATTCCACAGGCCACTACTCTCCCAGATTCAAAGCCTTATTAAAACTCACATCTCCAGGAGGCCTTCCCCAATTAAACCATCTTTTCCCTAAGCCCCTCTCCCCTTTTCATTGCCTCTGCATTTGGATCTGAGTTACACCACCCTCAGACCCAGAGCATTTATATACATATCTATAATTTATTTTAATATCTGTCTTCCCTTCTAGTCTGTGAGCTCCTTTTGGACAGGGAATGTGCTTTCCAACTCTGTTGTACTCTCACAAGTACCTATTACAGTGCTGTGCTCAGTATAGTTTACATGCAGTCACACACAAAAATATATATACATAAATATATATGTGTAACATCATATAAGTTTGTTATTGATGATGAGATCTTCTTATTGATATCAGATGAATGTGGCCAAAAAGACCAATGATTGACCTTTTTGCATTATTTTTCAAATAAGAACTCCAAATAAGTACTTGGAAAAGTGCAATAGAATTAATCCTCAAGGAGCCCGTAGTCTAGCCGGGGTAGGAAAGAATAGCAGAGTATAAGATTCCCAAGTGAATCCTGTCTTTCTCAGTACTACCCATTAGGATTATTGAATTCTTATTTCTCAGATCATTTGAGACGTTTTACATTGTAAAAATCATAATAATGATGGTATTGGCTTAGCACTTACTACGTGCCAGGCACTGTACCAAGTGCTGGGATGGATACAAGCAAGTGGAGTTGGACACAGTCCGTGTCCCATTTTGGTCTCACGGTCTCAATCCCCTTTTTCCAGATGAGACCCAGAGAAGTGAAGTGACTTGCCAAAGGTCACACGGCAGACAAGTGGCGGAGCTGGAATTAGAACCCATGACTTTCTGGCGCCCAGACCTGTGCTGTATCCACTACATCATGCTGCTTTGCAGAAGAAGGGCACTAGCCTAGCCTTTGATCCTGATTTCTCGCCCATGCCAAGGCAAACCTAAGAAGTTCTTGGGCAGTAGGGTGTTAAGCAAAGGCGGGTGGGGGGTTGCCACCTTACCATGCATCTAGTGATGCCATGTTGCACACCCCCATGGCATGCACAAATACTGTTCCTCTAAGCATAACCCAGAAGAAATGTACCAAGGGAAGAGGGGCTGGAGAATCAAAAGAACATTAGAAATGTCATCAGGAGGTCAGGACCGCTGGTCTTGGTAGCCCACTGTTAACAGAATGAGTGAAAGTGCCATTTGATGAGCCCCATATAACCACTGGACACAGAGAGATAACAGATACAATGTAGTTGTCCTTCATTTGCAAAGATGACGTTCCTGAGATACTATGCTTGCACTGGGAAAAAAATGAAAAGACAGCAGGGTGACAGTCTATTCTACATCCTGTGCCTGTAAAGATAGCTTCTTGCTATGCTAATTCATTTGTCCAGACAGAGCCTGGGTCTGTTTCAAGACTGCCTCTTGGCTTCCCAATATTCTAGAATCAATCAATCAATCAATCATATTTATTGAGTGCTTACTGTGTGTAGAGCACTGTACTAAGCGCTTGGGAAGTACAAGTTGGCAACATATAGAGATGGCGGTCCCTACCCAACAGCGGGCTCACAGTCTAGAAAGGGGGAGACAGATACAAAACAAAATATATTAACAAAATAAAATAAACAGAATAGTAAATATGTACAAGTAAAATAGAGTAATAAATCTGTAGATTTATTATCTCTAGAAGGCTCCACTGAAGGAGAATAACCCCTCTCCCAATTCCTGTTTAGTCAGCTGATCTGTCTGCAGACTGGTCTCCCAGTTTGCCCTGCTCTATCCTGTTGTTTGGCCCTCTATTCTGTGCCTATGAGGCACTTTTTCTGCCCTCCCTTCTTGCATATACTGCCTGTGAGCTCATCGAAAAGCAGCTGCTATCATCTACTCATGTCCACTGCCCAAACTGTGTCACTCTGAACGCTGCTTCAACGCTGGTGACCTCACTACTCTCCAGTATCTCATGGTAGTAATCTTGCCCTGCCATCTGACGTTGAATATAGCTAGTGTGTGGTGCTAGTGAAACTATTCGAGTAGTTGACTGTGTCTTCTGTATTAGATCCAGGTGATAGGGTCCTATCATCTAATATCCCTAAACTTATAGATCCAGGTGATACTTAGGGTCCTATCATCTAATATCCCTAAACTTACCCCATAGTAATCTACTTGTCTATGAATTTGCCCAAACCTTTCTGGAAAACATGTTGATATTTTTGGCCTGCCCGACTTCCTGAGGTAATTGACTCCATAAGCTTACTACCTGCTGTGAAGACAAATGTTTCCTTTTGTTTGTTTTGAATTCCAGATTGTCGAGGGAGTGCTCTCTGGCATAGAGATTTCTCCTCACTCATTAAATGTGGGAACAGTAAAGGTTCTGCTGTTGCTTACTGCTAGCCAAAGTCACGGTTCTGGAGGGAGAACCACAGTTTCTCCTTCTGCAAGGGGCATCCTGGGTGAAGGAGAAGATGCCTGGAACCGGGAGCAGAGAAGTCTGCTCGCCCAGTGCCCTTTAAACATGGAGCCCACTGCTGTTAAGTCCCCATTTTCCTAATCTCCTGGTTATGTGGTAAATACCACCTGCTTGATTGAGTCCAGTGATCATCATCATCATCAATCGTATTTATTGAGCGCTTACTGTGTGCAGAGCACTGTACTAAGCGCTTGGGAAGTACAAATTGACAACATATAGAGACAGTCCCTGCCCAACAGTGGGCTCACAGTCTAAAAGTGATCCATGGAAACCCAGCTCTTAAAATATCTTAAGGATATTTTAACTACTTAAATAATAATAATAATATTGTGGCATTGGTTAAGCACTTACTATGTGTCAGGCACTGTACTAAGTCCTGGGATGGATACAGGCAAATTGGTTGCCATGGGGCTCATAGTTTTAATCCCCATTTTACAGATGAGGTAACTGAGGCCCAGAGAAGTGAAGTGATGTGCCCAAGGTCACAGAGCAGACACGGAGCAGGGATTAGAACCCAGGTCCTTCTGACTTCCAGCCCCATGCTCTATCCACTAGGCCACATTGCTTGTCATTATGCAGCATTTTATCATCAAATGGCCAAACAGAATCACAAATGATCAGGGTTTTGGGAGGCTGTCAGTCTCCCAGCATCAAAGCAATGCTCCTTTATGTCACACTCTCTCCGGAAGGGGCTCGTGCAGAGAAGAAAAAGCAGCCGATTATCCAAACAACTGTTCTCTGGTTAGCTCAAGTGGGTTTTCTTGGCCTGATGGAAAGAACACAATCCAGGAAGTCAGGGAATCCGAGTCCTAATCCCACCTCAGCCACTTGCCCGATGCAATCTCAGGAAAGTCACTTAACTTCTCTGTGCCTCAGGTTACTCATCTGTAAAATAGAGATTAACTATCTTTTCCCCCTTTCTCCTAGATTGGTAGGCCCATGGGGGCCGGGGACTATGTCCGATCTGATTATCCTTTATTCCAGTGCTTAGTACAGTGCCTGGCCAGTAGTAAGCGCTTTACAGCTACTGCAATTATCATTGACATTGTTTTTATAAGCGGACGGGCAGAAGACACAACGGGCAGAAGACACAAAGCCTAAGTAAGGCATAGCAGATGACAATTGTGAGAAAAAAGCAGAAGACAGGTTAGCTTGACATTCAGCAATTGGGACGATCATGACACTTAGTGGGGGAGATAAAATCAATCAATAGTATTTATTGAGTGCTTATTACTTACAGTGCGCTGTACTAAGCGCGTGGGAGAGTACACTACAATAGAGTTAGCTTACTATGTTCCCTAGCCATAATGAGCTTACAATCTAGAGGAACTAAAATTAAAGTGGCAGATAACAAATAATAATAATTAATGGTGGTATTTGTTAAGCACTTACTATGTGCCAGGCACTGTACTAAACACCAGGATGGATACAAGCAAATCGTGTTGGATACAGTCCCTGTCCTGAAGGACTCACAGTCTCAATCCCCATTTTACAGATGAGGTAACAGGCCCAGAGAAGTTAAATGACTTGCCAAAGTCACACAGCAGAGTGGCAGAGCCGGAATTAGAACCCCTGACCTTTTGACTCAGATGTAACAGGGCAGAAAGGGGCAATCAATCAATCAATCAATCGTATTGATTGAGCACTTACTGTGTGCAGAGCACTGTACAAAGTGCTTGGGAAGTACAAGTTGGCAACATATAGAGACAGTCCCTACCCAACAGTGGGCTCACAGTCTTCACAGACTCAATAAGGAAGAGATAACCTGACCAACATTTCACTTGGCCATGTTCTCATTTACCAGTAAAACTCTTACAGTCTGTAGTGACACTGTCAAATCTTAAGGATACCTATATATGTCTGTGTCCATTCTCACACATTCAAAAGTGTGAAACCACTTAATAAGCCAAAATAAATGACTTTATTTTGCCGCAGTTCACTCTTCATATTTGTCTCAGCTCCCCAACTGTGCATTTTGTTCTTGTAATAATAATATTTCCGTGGCTCAGTGGAAAGAGCCCGGGCTTTGGAGTCAGAGGTCGTGGGTTCGAATCCCGGCTCCGCCACTTGTCAGCTGTGTGACTTTGGGCAAGTCACTTCACTTCTCTGTGCCTCAGTTCCCTCATCTGTAAAATGGGGATGAAGACTGAGCCCCCCGTGGGACAACCTGATCACCTTGTAACCTCCCCAGCGCTTAGAACAGTGCTTTGCACATAGTAAGCACTTAACAAATGTTATTTATTATTATTATTATTATTATTATTATTATTATTATTATTATTATTATTATTTCGAGCTCAATTCTCTCATCTGAGATCCCCAAGGATGCAAAATTCCTCTTTGGCTGTCACAAGGCAACATGAGAAGCAGTGTGCCCTAGTGGAAAGAGCACAGGCTGGGAGTAGGAGGACCTGGCCTCTAATACCTGCTCTGCCAATTGCTTGCTGTGTGACCTTGGGCAAGTCACTTCTCTTGGCTCAGTTTCCTCAACTGTAAATGGAGATTAAGTACCTGCTCTCCCTCCTACTTAAACTGAGACCCTTGCGGGACAGGGATGTGTCTGACCTAATTACCTTATGTCTACCCCAGTGCTTAGAACAGTATTTGACACCTAGTAAGCGCTTAACAAATACCACAATAATAAAAAAAAATCCTTCTTTCCACCTATCTCCTTTATTCTCCATTGGAAGCAGACATGTGCTTGCCTCAAGAGGTGAATCACTAAGTGGGTGGGTGTCAGCTACTGTCTCCCACCTGCTTCTCTCCCTCCCGTTGCAGCTACTGAAGTCTCATTGAGAAGGGGTTTCGGGGAATCGCGGAAGGGGAGGCCGCACCAATGGATGAATCTTTGTCGGCAAACAGGGCCTTCTCCCCGACCCCAAGCCTAATCCACATCATGCTCCCAAAAAGCTCTGAGCACCCTGGGGTCTGAGCCCCTTTCAAGACTTGGGGAGGGGGAGACAGGGAGAGATAGTTACTGGAAGCATCTTCAGAGGACTATTATGGCCCATTCTTCTGCAGATGGGGAAGGATCATGCTCATTAGTAGTAAAAAGAATATTACTGTCGGGGAAGCAGCATGGTTCTAGTGGAAAGAGCACAGGCCTGAGAGTCAAGAGGATGTGGGTTCTAATCCCAGCTCTGCCACATGTCTGCTGTGTGACCTTGGGCAAGTCATTTCACTTTTCTAGGCCTCAGTTCCCTCATCTGTAAAATGGGGATTGAGAGTGGGACCCCCCATGTGGGACAGGGACTGTGCCCACCCTGATTACCTTGTACCTATACCAGGGCTTAGAACTGTGCCTGGCACATAGTAAGTGCTTAACAAATACCAACATTATTATTATTATTAACCTCCTCCTTGATGATGATATTGGCATTTGTTAAGCGCTTACTATGTGCAAAGCACTGTTCTAAGCGCTGGGGGGGATACAAAGTGATCAGGTTGTCCCATGTGGGGTTCACAGTCTTCATCCCCATTTTACGGATGAGGTAACTGAGGCTCAGAGAAATTAAGTGACTTGCCCAAGGTCACACAGCAGACATGTGGCAGAGTCAGGATTTGAACCCATGACCTCTGACTCCAATGCCCGTGCTCTTTCCACTGAGCCACGCTGCTTCTCACTGACTTCTCATGCTGTTCCTTCTGACTTAGACTGAGAGCTCCATGTGGGACAGTGACTGTGTCCAACCTAATTATCTTATAGTCACTCATTCATTCATCCAATTGTATTTATTGAGCACTTACTGTGTGCAGAGCACTGTACTAAGCGCTTGGGAAGTTCAAGTTGGCAACATATAGAGATGGTCCCTACCCAACAGCAGGCTCACAGTGTAGAAGGGGGAGACATACAACAAAACAAAACGTATTAACAAAATAAAATAAATAGAATAAATATGTACCAGTAAAATAAATAAATAAATAGAGTAATAAATATGTACAAACATATACATATATACAGGTGCTGGGGGGAGGGGAAGGAGGTAAGATGGGGGATGAGGAGGGGGAGGAGGGGGAGAGGAAGGAGGGGGCACTTCGTACCACTGCACTTCATACAGTGCCTGGCACAGAGTTGGCACTTAACAAGTACCATAGGAAAGAAGAAGAATGCAATTGTAATAGAAAAGCAGCCATGGCCTCGTCATGGGAGTCAGAGGATCTGGGTTCTAATCCCAGCTCTGCCACATGCCTACCATGTGACCTTGGGTAAATCACTTAACTTCCCTTTCCCTCAGTTCTCTCATCAGTAAAATGGGGCATAAGACTGTGAGCCCATTTGGGATATGGACTGTGCCCAACCTGATTAGCTTGTATCTATCCCGTGCCTGGCACATAATAATAATAATAATAGTAATGATGGCATTTATTAAGCACTTACTATGAGCAAAGCACTGTTCTAAGCACTGGGGAGGTTACAAGGTGATCAGGTTGTCCCACGGGTGGATCACAGTCTTAATCCCCATTTTACAGATAAGGTCACTGAGGCCCAGAAAAGTGACAGCCCACGTCATCCCCCGGACCTGGAATGCCCTCCCTCTGCCCATCCGCCAAGCTAGCTCTCTTCCTCCCTTCAAGGCCCTACTGAGAGCTCACCTCCTCCAGGAGGCCTTCCCAGACTGAGCCCTTTCCTTCCTCTCCCCCTCGTCCCCCTCTCCATCCCCCCCATCTCACCTCCTTCCCTTCCCCACAGCACCTGTATATATGTATATATGGTTGTACATATTTATTACTCTATTTATTTATTTATTTATTTTACTTGTACATATCTATTCTATTTATTTTATTTTGTTAGTATGTTTGGTTTTGTTCTCTGTCTCCCCCTTTTAGACTGTGAGCCCACTGCTGGGTGGGGACTGTATATGTTACCAACTTGTACTTCCCAAGCGCTTAGTACAGTGCTCTGCACACAGTAAGCGCTCAATAAATACGATTGATGATGATGATGGTGAAGTGACTTGCCCAAAGTCACACAGCTGACAATTGGCGGAGCTGGGATTTGAACCCATGACCTCTGACTCCAACACCCATGCTCTTTCCACTGAGCCACGCTGCTTCTCTAGGTGCTGTTCTAAGCGCTGGGGAGATTACAAGGTGATCAGGTTGTCCCACATGGGGCTCACAGTCTTAATCCCCATTTTACAGATGAGGTCACTGAAGCACAGAGAAGTTAAGTGACTTGCCTAAAGTCACACAGCTGACAAGTGGGGGAGCCGGGATTTGAACCCATGAAACACATAGCACTCAACAAATACCATAAAAAGAAGCATGGTTCTAGGAGTCAGAGGACCTGGATTCAAATCCCACTTTGCAATGTGCCTGCTGAGTGACCTTAGGCAAGTAGCTTAACTTCTATATGCCTCAGTTTTCTCATCTGTAAAGTGGGTTTTAAATTACTTGTTCTGCCTTCTCCTAAAACTATAAGCCCAGTGCGGAACAGGGCCCGTATCCCATCTACCTACATCAGCTCTATCCCGGTGCTCAGTACAGTATTTGGCACAAAGTAAGCACTTAAATACCCCAATTATTTAATAGGAATAATAATAATTAGCTCTAATAATATCACATATTCATCTATTTTTCTGGATTTATCTTCAGAACATTCCCTTGAGGCAGGGAGGAGTAAAAAGCTGGATTTTTCCTCATACTTACATACTTATATCTGCTGCACCAGAAAATATTGAAGAGATATTCAGAAAGCTCCTCTCCCTTCTATTTTCAGTTGGGCATATAGCTAGTGACTTCTTGGCTTGAGGAAGGAGATAGAATTGTAAATTTTAATGTGCACTGAGATTCTTGGACTCCTGGGATCAATTCAGAGGGTTTCCCTTCCATCCACCCATCCGCTGTCCTAGGAAAGCCTTAGCCTTTGCTGCTTTTTACTTTTCCCTTTTACTTTTCTCTCTCTCAGAGTTCAGCACTAAACTGGTGGGCGTTCAATAAATATTCATGGGGGATGATGATGATGCAAATGGAACTTTTAACAGATGAGCTGTTCTCCAGTTTCTAATGCAAAACATTGTGATTAAAGTCAGTTATACCACAGAAGAAAGGAGGGGTTTGAGGCCAACTGGTGAACGCAAAAGTCAGGAACCTGTAATGATGGAGGAAAGGGTGTTCATTAGAAAGCCGTCACCCAAATAAAGCCAGTTTTCAGCACCTGAAAATTAACCAAGTGTTTGGAAAGAAGAATCTAGTAAAAGATTAATTTCAAGGTGAAACATCAGGGCCTTTCAACTCGCCCTTGGTGTCCCTGATTTAAAATTTAGACACGGTAGAGCAGCAGCATTGCCCTTTTTGGATCGAGCATGGGCTTGGGAGTCAGAAGGACCTGGGTTCTAATCCCGGTTCCGCCATTTGTCTGCTACTGTGTGACCTTGGGCCACCCACTTAACTTCTCTGTGCCTCCGTTCTCTCATCTGTAAAGTGCGGATGAAGACTGCGAGTCCCATGTGGGACATGGACTGTGCCCAGCCTGATTAGTTTGTGTCTACCCCAGCGCTTGATCCAGGATAACCCCTTAACAAATGCCATTAAAAAAAAAGAAAGAGAGAAAGATCCACCCTTTGGAATTTTTGTGTATTTTCCTGAAGGAGCCTCTGGCTCAAGTCTGCATGGATTCACCCCTCGAAAGCCTGCATCCTTCCCCTTGGCCTGAAGCTTGGGACCAGCGGGAGGAAGAGTCATGCTCTCCCCCTCTCCATCCCCCCCACCCTACCTCCTTCCCCTCCCCACAACGCCTGTATATATGTTTGTACAGATTTATTACTCGATTTATTTTACTTGGACATATTTTCTATTCTATTTATTTCACTTTGTTAATATGTTTTGTTTTGTTGTCTGTTTCCCCCTTCTAGACTGTGAGCCCGTTGTTGGGTAGGGACCGCCTCTATATGCTGCCAACTTGTAATAATAATAATAATAATAATAATAATAATAATGGTATTTATTAAGCGCTTACTATGTGCAAAGCACTGTTCTAAGCGCTGGGGAGGTTACAAGGTGATCAGGTTGTCCCACGGGGGGCTCACAGTCTTAATCCCCATTTTACAGGTGAGGGAACTGAGGCACAGAGAAGTGAAGTGACTTGCCCAAAGTCACACAGCTGACAATTTTACTTCCCAAGCGCTTAGTGCAGTGCTCTGCACACAGTAAGCGTTCAATAAATACGATTGATTGAATGAATGAATGAATGAATCTCTGTCGGCAGAATTACATAGCTCATTCTTAAATTCTAGATTGTCATCTTGGTCCTGATTTACAAGGACCACATTTAGAGCGATAAGACGATAGCAGAATTCAGTAGCTCATTCTTAAATTCTAGATTGTCATCTTGGTCCTGATTTACGAGGACCGCATTTAGAGTGATAAGATGGAGGCAATTGGGTTGAGGAGTTGGGATAATCGGGTGGAAGCTGTGAGTGCAGTCTTGGCACCCCTTTTAGACTGTGAGCCCACTGTTGGGTAGGGACTGTCTCTATATGTTGCCAACTTGTACTTCCCAAGCGCTTAGTACAGCGCTCTGCACACAGTAAGCGCTCAGTAAATATGATTGATTGATTGATTGATTGGCAGGAGCCCTGGGTGTCTTCCTCAGCTAGAGAGCAGCGGGAGAAGAGTGTTTTCAATACCCTCCCCACCATCTCTGTCTGCCCCGAGATGGTCAGCTCCCTCAGAGTAGTGGTCTCGTCTACCACTCTATTGCGTTTTACTCTCCCAAGTGCTCAGTACAGTCCTCTAGTAGATAGAACCTGGGACTGGGAATCAGAAGAATCCGGTTCTAAGCCCGGCTCTGCCACTTGTCTGCTGGGTGACCTTGGGCAAGTCGCTTCACTTCTCTGTGCCTCAGATACCGTGTCCTACCTGATAACCTGGTATCTTCCCCAGTATTTAGAACAGTGCCTGGCACATTGTAAGTGCGTAGCAAACAAATAAACTCAGTAAGAGCCATGTAAGCTCACTGTGGGCAGGGAACGTGTCTGTTTATTGTTATAGTGTCCTCTGCTCTGCACTCAGTAAGCACTCAACAAATAACGATTGAATGAACGCAGTGCTCCACACAAAGTAAGCACTCAATAAAAACCACTGATTGACTTTTAACCCCTGAAATGGGAGGGTCCCAGAAACACCAGGGGCTCATCTTATCTTTTCCTCTCTTCCTGTGCATATTAGATCCTGGGCTGCAGTCAAACCACCTTCTGGATCCTCTCTGGTTTCTGACAGAACAGAAAGGTCAGGGTCAGAACCAGTAGATGTTTCTAAAGCTACCGCCACCACCTTCTCTCTTGAACTCAATCGATCCATCAGTCCTATTTTATTGAGCACTTACTGTGTGCAGAGCACTGTGCTAAGTGCTTGAGAGAGAGCAATATAACAAAATAACAAGACACATTCCTTGCCCACAGTGAGTTTACAGTCTCGAGGGACAGACCCAGAAAAGCAGGGACTGAGACACCCACGAAAACTGTTAGTTCCACATTCCCTAACTTTGTTCAGAGACTGATTTCTAGACTGTCTACATCATATCCATGTCACTTCTAGATAGTAGGTAGTCAGTCTATTGTATTTAACAGCAATAATAATAATTATGGTATTTGTTAAGCGCTTATTATGTGCCAGGCACTGTAATAAACGCTGGAGTGGATACAAGCAATTCAGGGTGGACACAGTCCCTGTTCCCATGTGGTGCTCACAGTCTCAATAATAATAATAATAATGTTGGCATTTTTTAAGCGCTTACTATGTGCAAAGCACTGTTCTAAGCGCTTGGGGGATACAAAGTGATCAGGTTGTCCCACGTGGGGCTCACAGTCTTAATCCCCATTTTACAGATGAGGTAACTGAGGCTCAGAGAAGTTAAGTGACTTGCCCAAGGTTACACAGCAGACATGTGGCGGAGCCGGGATTCGAACCCATGACCTCTGACTCCAAAGCCTGTGCTCTTTCCACTGAGCCACGCTGCTTCTCAATCCCCATTTTGCAGATGTTTGGTTTTGTTCTCTGTCTCCCCCTTTTAGACTGTGAGCTCACTGTTGGGTAGGGACTGTCTCTGTATGTTGCCAATTTGTACTTCCCAAGCGCTTAGTACAGTGCTCTGCACATAGTAAGCGCTCAATAAATACGATTGATGATGATGATGATGAGGGAACGGAGAAATACAGGAGTGAAGTCACTTGCCCAAGATCACACAGCTGTCAGGTGGTGGAGCTAGGATTAGAACCCATGACCATCTGTTTCCCAGGCCTCTACTCTATCCACTACACTGGCTGCTTCTGTATTGAACACTTACTGTACTGAGCACTGTACTAAGCGCTTGGGAGAGTACAGAGTAACAATGAAACTCCCTGCCTGCGAATAGGGACCGTCTCTATATGTTGCCAACTTGTACTTCCCAAGCGCTCAATACAGTGCTCTGCACACAGTAAGCGCTCAATAAATATGATTGAATGAATGAATACAGTCTGGGGGGGAGAGAGACATTAATATAAATAAATACATTTCAGATATGTCAGTGGAGTAAAGTGGAAGGAAACTACTCCTTTGAGGCCCTTTGAGCGAAAAACTGGAACTTTGATGTCCTCCGTGGCTGCAGGTGGAGTGATACTTCCCAAGCTCAATATCTTCCAAGTTCCCGTAGATTTTCTACAGTGTTTATCTTGCTCTCCAAGCCTCCCTAGGCTTCCGTCCTCCTCTGTCTTCAGGAAGTCAAGAAATGCACTGTTATATTTTGTTTTGATCTTTCTGCAAAATAGTCTCATAAGGGTATGAAGGGCTGTGGAGAAAAATGTACTCTGGCCAAGAAACATGAATTTCAAAGATGAAAAGCTCTCTGATTATGTGTATATTGCCTTCAGTGGCACATCACACTCAGAAATCCATGAGTTCTGCCTCATTTTCCTTCACTGCACTATACCTCATGTTGTTTCTTCAATTTTTCAAAACACCGATCAGCCTTTTTTGTGAGATCTTGACGGTCGGTTGCGGGAAGGGGAGGATGCTCTAGCCTAATTAAGGCAAAAATTTTCCCCCAAGCACAATCCAGATCTGTAATTTATTTGCATGTTGCCCACAACCACACTGACATCCAAGAACTACTTACTCCTGAGGCCTGCTACCGCACTAGAGTGATGGGGAAAGGGAGGTGGGAATAAATAACCAATGGGTGGGAAAAGGGAGTATTGAGCTTAGGGGGCTCAGGAAAAGGATATAACTTCAAGGAGAAAACCTATCAGTGCTGATGTCAGCTCTGCAGTTGCACCAGCAACAGCATCAAGTAGGTTTTCTAATGATTTCCTCATGGAAATAATTACTGTGCTGTTGGAAATTTGGGGCTTATCAAGACCCAGGCAGATCAGACCAGAAAGGGCAGGATTTGGTCATCGCTCTGTTATTTTGGAAGTGAGTACCTGGTATAAGGGGTGTTCTAGCCCCCCTTTTATAGTATTTTTTAAGCACTTATTATGTGCCAGGCACTGTACTAAGCGCTGGAGTAGATACAAGCTAATCGGGTTGGACGCATCCACATTCCACATGGGGCTCACGGTGGAGTAGATACAAGCTAATCAGGTTGGACACATCCACATTCCCCATGGGGCTCACGGTGTTAATCTCCATTTTACAGCTGAGATAACTAAATTCATTCATTCAGTCATATTTATTGAGTGCTTACTGTGTGCAGAGCACTGTACTGAGCGCTTGGAAAGTACAAGTTGGCAACATATAGAGACGGTCCCTACCCAGCAATGGGCTCTAGAAGTGGGAGACAGACAACAAAACGAAACATGTGGACAGGTGTCATCAGAATAAATAGATGTAAAGCTAGCTGCACATCATTAACAAAATAAATATGTACAAGTAAAATAAATAGAATAATAAATCTGTACAAACATATATACAGGTGTTGTGGGGAGGGGAAGGAGGTAGGGCGGGAGGGAGAAGGAGGAGGAGAGGAAAAAGGGGGCTCAGTCTGGGAAGGCCTCCTGGAGGAGGTGAGCTCTCAGTAGGGCTTTGGAGGGAGGAAGACAGCTAGCTTGGCCGATGTGCGGGGAAAAAATATAGAACGCTTCACGCATTTGCGTGTCATTCAGCTAAATCACAGAGATGTAACGTGACTTCCCCAAGGCCACACAGCAGACAAGTGGCAGAGCCAGAATTAGAAGACAGGTCCTTTAGACGTCCAGGCCTGTGCTTTATCCACTAGACCATAATGTTTCCCTCCTCCTCCTCCCTGCTGTACGTGTGGCGATTTTGCTACCTTTTAGTGCACACCCCCGCCACCTCCAAACACACACACACACACACACACACACACACACACACACACACACACACACACACACACACACACAGGAGTAATGAGAGTTGATCAGATAAATACGCCTGTTCAGAAGTTTCAAATAGAGGGATGAAATCTATTGGCTGCAGTGGGGCTTGGAGTCAACTGTGGATATCAACTATTCAAGCATGCCTTGTTCCTCATTACCCTGGACAATGGAGAGTTGGCTTTTTAATCTGCAAAAGGAATGGATGAACGTAATCCGCCAGAGACGAGAGATGAAGACTGTCTCCATCCCTTTCTTTCACCCTTACTGAAATGAGCACTAGCAGAAAACCCAAAGGTTTTGACAGAAGCTTGGAAAGAATGAATGTTGCTTTGAGGTGAGACTGACAGGGACAAGGATGCACTGTTTCTGAATGTTGAAACGGACCAAAGTTAGGGTTGGGAGAATCACTGACGTGAGAAGGTCGCAGAAGGACACGGCAGATTCATGTTAGAATTTAGAAGATGTGCTACATAATTTCCTCATCAAAAAGACCAGATCGAGGTGATTGTGTAATAGATTTCATCTGAAAAGCAGATTGTTTACGGCATCCGTTGAATAGTCATATTAAAGAAAAAAAAAACTGCCTAGAGCGTTTGGCTCAAAATCACAGAGACCTAGGACTGCAAAAAAAAAAATTCATTAATGACATTTATTGAGCTCCTACAGAGTGCAGAGCAGAATCAGTGTACTATGAAGCATGGCTTAGTGGAAAGAGCACAGGTTTGGGAGTCAGGGGACGTGGGTTCTAATCCTGGCTCCACCATTTGTCAGCTGTGTGACTTCTGGGCTGGTCACTTCACTTTTCTGTGCCTCAGTTACCTCATCTGTAAAATGGGGATTAAGACTGTGAGCCCCAAGTGGGACAACCTCATTACCTGGTATCTATCCCAGCATTTAGAACAGTGCTTGGCACATAGTAAGTGCTTAACAAATACCATTATTATCATCATCAATCGTATTTATTGAGCACTTACTGTGTGCAGATCGCTGTACTAAGCACTTGGGAAGTACAAGTTGGCAACATATAGAGACAGTCCCTACCCAACAGTGGGCTCACAGTCTAAAAGGGGGAGACAGAGAACAGAACCAAACATACTAACAAAATAAAATAAATAGAATAGATATGTACAAGTAAAATAAATAAATAGAGTAATAAATATGTACAAACTATATACATGTTATTATTGTTATATTATTATTATTATTATTATTATTTGGTGGAAAAGTGTAACTGAAGCAAAGAATGTATTCCCTGCCTTCAAGTTGCTTACGATCTAATAGGGAGACAAGCAAACAAACATCACTTAAAGAGAGTAGGAACAGGGTAGATGGAATTAAGGAAAGATGAACAGATGAATAAATAAGTGGTGTACGTGGATTGACAAATACTTAAGCGCAAAGGGTGGGCATGGGGTTAACACCACCTAGGGTGACAGAATTAATCCAGGGAAAACTTCCTGGAGGAGTGGGGCTTCAGGAGGGCTTTGAAGATGAGGAGAGTTCTTAAGTGGTGGGTTTGAATGGGAAAAGAGTTGGGCAAGGAGTGAAAAGTGGGAGAGTAAAAGGCGAGGCCCAGTCAGAAGGTGAACTTGGGAGGAACAAAGAACATGAACTAGGGAGTAGCTGAAGAGAGTAGATACGTAAGAAGCAGGGAGCTCATGGAGAGCCCTAAGGTCAGTGTCCAGGAGCTTCTGCTTGATGCCAAAGGAAATTTCAAATTTTTAATTTTTTTTCACCGCAGCCTCAACCCCACCTCAGTTATGAACATATCCATAATTATTTTAATGTCTATTTCCCCCACTAGACTATAAGCTTCTTGTGAACAGCAAGTGTGTCTGCTCATCTTCCCTACTCGGTCCTCAAAGAGTTTCATTTGAATAAGGAAGATGAGCAGACATGTAGTGAATGTGTCCGTTTAATGTTGTATTGTACTCTCCCAAATGCTTAGTGCAGTGCTGTGCACATAGTAAGCACTCAATAAATATGATTGAATGAATGAATATTGATGATGCGCCCTGTTTCTCTCTCCCTTCTCTCCCCTCTCTGCAGCAGTCTTTCTTGTAGCTTTTTAACCATTATTTAAATTCCTTATCCGTAGATTCTTTCCCAGTAGATATCCCCTTATTTTACCTTGGGAATTGTTGTTTGTTTGAAAAAGGAAAATCCCTGCACTTTTAAATACAAGTCATATAGTCTTGTTCCCACCCCTCATGAGACATAGCTTGTGGGATCATCATCATCATCAATCGTATTTATTGAGCGCTTACTATGTGCAGAGCACTGTACTAAGCGCTTGGGAAGAACAAATTGGCAACATATAGAGGCAGTCCCTACCCAACAGTGGGCTCACAGTCTAAAAGGGGGAGACAGAGAACAAAACCAAACATACTAACAAAATAAAATAAATAGAATAGATATGTACAAATAAAATAAATAAATAAATAGAGTAAAAAATACTCAGGAAAAAAAAAATTCAGGAAAGAAATAAACCTCTAGAGATGATATACACCCACAAGAAAGTGCATCATCATTTCACAGCCATTTATTAGGTACTTATGTAAAGACCTGTACTGAGCACAAGGAGATTACAAATCAGGTATTTGCTGTATACTCCCTGGCTTTCGAGGGGAAGACAAAAACATAAAGAAAAAGTCAAGTTTAAAATTGAAGACCTATGAAACTCCACAGTTCAGAATAAAGGAGATAAGGCATTTTCAAAGATGATGCTACTGATGGGGATGTGTGGGTGTGAGCTGAAACGGTGCATTGTTTGCGCGTAAGGAGAGCTTCTTGCTATATTAATGGATGGCCCCATTCAGGATCTGCCTCTCTGTCGTTGAGCCTGTCTCTAAGTATTTTTTTTATAGTACTTAACTGCTAACACTGTTCTAAGCACTGGGGTCGATACAAGTTAATCGGTTTGGACACAGTCCCTATCCCACACAGTGCTCACAGTCAGCAGCATGGCTCAGTGGAAAGAGCATGGGCTTTGGAGTCAGAGGTCATGGGTTCAAATCCCACCTCTGCCAATTGTCAGCTGTGTCACTTTGGGCAAGTCACTTCACTTCTCTGTTGCCTCAGTTCCCTCATCTGTAAAATGGGGATTGGCTGTGAGCTCCACGTGGGACAACCTGATCACCTTGTATCCCCCCAGCGCTTAGAACAGTGCTTTGCACATAGTAAGCACCTAACAAGTACCATTTTTCCCTTCTAGACTGTGAGCCCACTGTTGGGTAGGGACCGTCTCTATATGTTGCCAACTTGTACTTCCCAAGCGCTTAGTACAGTGCTCTGCACACAGTAAGCGCTCAATAAATACGATTGAATGAAGGAGTGAGTGAAATAGGAGGGAGAACTGAGGCACAGAGAAGTTAAGTGACTTGCCCAAAATCACACAGGAGACAAGTGACAGACCCAGAATTAGAACCCATGAAGTAGGAGGGAGAACTGAGGCACAGAGAAGTTAAGTGACTTGCCCAAGATCACACAGGAGACCCAGAATTAGAACCCAGGTGCTCTGACTCCCAAGCCTGAGCTCTTTCCAAAACGCCACTCTGTGAGTCAGAGGCCTGGGTTCTCATCCCGGCTCCACCAGTGGCCTGCTGTGTGACCTTGGGCAAGTCATTTCGCTTCTCCTTCTGATTCCAAGACCTGTGCTCTATCTACTAGGCTGTACCGCTTCAACTCCTTGCTCTGACCGTTCCCACAGCTCAGCGCTCCCTCCCATCACAAATCCGACAGAACATAAGCTCTTCCTACAGTCAAAGCCGGCTCAAATCACACCTACAGCAAACCTTCCCCAATTAATTTCCCAGTGCCCCATGCTGTTTAAACCCAGCAAGCATCTTGAGCACTTACCAGCATATTGATATGCTCTCTCTGCAATCCTATATATCAGTTATTCATTTTATATATGTCTTTCAATTCTTCTATGTCTCTCCCTCTTTGTGGTCAGGGAATGTGTATTTCTTCAGCGCAGCACACCGCACTAGGTGGGCGATCAATCACTACTACTACGACTACAGGATTTGATGACAGCGTCAAATCCTTTGAGGCTGAAAATCAGCTGAGAAGCAACATGGCCTAATAATAATAATAATAGTGGCATTTATTAAGCGCTTACTATGGGCAAAGCACTGTTCTAAGCGCTGGGGAGGTTACAAGGTGATCAGGTTGTCCCACGTGGGGCTCACAGCCTTCATCCTCATTTTGCAGATGAGGGAACTGAGGCCCAGAGAAGTGAAGTGGCTTGCCCAAAGTCACCCAGCTGACAAATGGCGGAGCTGGGATTTGAACCCATGACCTCTGACTCCAAAGCCCGGGCTCTTTCCACTGAACCACACTGCTTCTCTAGCGAAAGAGCATGAGCTTGGGAGTCAGAGGACCTGCGTTCTAGTCCCATCTTCGCCACTTGCCTGATTGTGTGAACTTGGGCACATCACTTAACTTTTACTTCAATGTCCTTGTCTGTAAAATAATAATAATGGTATTTGTTAAGCGCTTACTATGTGCATAGCACTGTTCTAAGTGCTGGGGGGGATACAAGGTGATCAGGTTGTCCCACGTCGGGCTCACAATCTTAATCCTCATTTTACAGATGAGGTAACTGAGGCAAAGAGAAGTTAAGTGACTTGCTCAAAGTCACACAGCTGATAAGTGACAGAGCCAGGATTAGAACCCATGACCACTTGGCATCCAAGCTCTGGCTCTTCCCACTGAGCCACGCTGCTTCTCTGCACTTACTATGTGCCAAGCACTGCACATAAAATGGGGATGAAAGTCCTGTTCTCCCTCCCTCAGTCTAGAAGCCCCATGTGCAGGGACCGTGTCCAATCTGGTTAGCTTGTTTCTACCTCTGTGCTTAGTAGGGTGCCCTACTGAGAGCTCACCTCCTCCAGGAGGCCTTCCCAGACTGAGTCCCTTCCTTCCTCTCCCCCTCGTCTCCCTCTCCATCCCCCCATCTTACCTCCTTCCCTTCCCCACAGCACCTGTATATATGTATATATGTTTGTACATATTTATTACTCTATTTATTTATTTATTTTACTTGTACATATCTATTCTATTTATTTTATTTTGTTAGTATGTTTGGTTTTGTTCTCTGTCTCCCCATTTTAGACTGTGAGCCCACTGTTGGGTAGGGACTGTCTCTATATGTTGCCAACTTGTACTTCCCAAGCACTTAGTACAGTGCTCTGCACACAGTAAGTGCTCAATAAATACGATTGATTGATTGATTGATTGATAGTAAGCACCTCATGAAAACCATAAAACAAAGAAGCAGGAAGGTTAAGTTTAAGGGAATGGCTGGGAGGAACAAATCAAATTCTGCTACCTTAAGCAATACACTACCCAACAATACGCGAAGAGATAAAAACGAAAGTGAAGAAATACAAAAGCAGCATGGCCTAGTGAAAAGAGCACAGGTCTGGGAGCCAAAGGACCTGGGTTCTAATCCTAGCTGTGCCACTTGTTTCCTGTGTGACCCTGGGCAAGTCACTAAACTTCTCTTTGTCTCAATTCCTGCCTCTGCAAAATAGGGATTCAATAACTGTTCTCCCTCCTACTTAGACTGTGAGCCCCATTTGGGACCTGATTACTCTGTATCTACCCTGGCACTTAATATGCACTTGCATTCATTCAATTCAGTAGTATTTATTGAGTGCTTACTGTGTGCAGAGCACTATACTAAGCGCTTGGGTAGTACAAATTGTCAACATATAGAGACGGTCCCTACCCAACTCTTGGCACATAGTAAGCGGTTAACAAATACCGCAATGATTACTATTAGGCTAGGTGAGAGGTAGGGACTAGCGAGGCGAGGCGTCTTTGGGAGTTCTCCACAGAGAGGTGATAGCTGAAGTCATGGGAGTGGCTGAGCTTTCCGAGAGATTGAAGGAATTGTGTAGCACCTTGAGGGGTACCCAGAGCTAGTAAGGTGGTAATGAAGGTTGTCACTGTGTACCAGAAAAGGCCAATGGTGAGAAGGTGCCAAAAAATTATACAGGGGTGCACCACCTGGAAAAGAGGTTTAAATAGTCAATACAAGCTCATAGCACATATCAATGCTATAGTTTGCATCTGTGAAGATGGGAAGAGGAAGCTGAACAGACAGAATCTAGGAACAAAATAATAATTGTGGTATTTGTTAAGCCCTTACTACATGACAAGCACTCTATGTTGGGGTAGATACAGGATAATCAGGTCCAACGCAGTCCCCGTCTCACATAGGGCTTAGAACAGGTAATTCATCTCTATTTTACAGATGAGGAAACTGAGGCACAGAGAAGTTTAGTGACTTGCCCAAGATCACACAGCGGGCAAGAGGTAGAGCCGGGATTATCCACCAAGCTAGCTAGCTCTCTTCCTCCCTTCAAAGCCCTACTGAGAGCTCACCTCCTCCAGGAGGCCTTCCCAGACTGAGCCCCCTCCTTCTTCCCCCCCCCCTCCATCCCCCCACCTTACCTCCTTCCCCTCCCCACAGCACCTGCATATATGTATATATGTTTGTACGTATTTATTACTCTATTTTATTTGTACATATTTATTCTATTCATTTTATTTTGTTAATATGTTTTGTTTTGTTCTCTGTCTCCCCCTTCTAGACTGTGAGCCCGCTGTTGGGTAGGGACCATCTCTATAAGTTGCCAACTTGTACCTCCCAAGCACTTAGTACAGTGCTCTGCACACAGTAAGCACTCAATAAATACAATTGAATGAATGAATGAATGAATGAATATGTTTGTACAGATTTATAACTATCTATTTTACTTGTACATATTTACTATTCTATTTATTTTGTTAATGATGTGCATCTAGCTTTATTTCTATTTATTCTGATGACTTGACACCTGTCCACATGTTTTGTTGTCTGTCTCCCCCTTCTAAACTGTGAGCCCGTTGTTGGGTAGGGACCATCTCTATATGTTGCCAACTTGTACTTCCCAAGAGCTTAGTACAGTGCTCCACACACAGTAAGTGCTCAATGATTATGATTGAATGAATGAATGAATGAATGATTAGAAAGCCTAGTTATTAAGGCATGTGTGGTAAGATTCGTTTTTGAGCTTACGCATAGTAAAAGGGCCATTCAACTTTGGAAAGGCAGAGAACCCGGAGAACTGTCTGTAGAAACTGAGTAAATTCTGGTTAGAACAGGAAGGAGCAAAGGCGATGGGCAGGGCAGATAATGATACCAGTACTCCCCTTTAGGATGTTTCGGATTTGGTTGGAGAAGTTGATAAAAGATTTATCGGAAAGCAATACGCCGTTCTGCCTACTTGGAAAGATTAAAAAGCACCAGAAAGCCCCTGAGGAAAGGGATTGGTCCTGGAACAGATGTGTTCATCACTTTGACCTTTTTGTTTCTCCAGATCCCTTGCTGTGAAAAAGGTAAAACAGCCACCACATCCTGACACAACATAATCCCTAAGGGACACTCACTGGTGGTCCTGTGAAGCTAATCCTGACAAGGAGCCAGTCTTTGAAAGTCCTCCTCTCCTCCCCACAGCTCTTCCACCCTTACTGGCTGGATCCTCCCTTTCACCCCCTTGAGCCGCAGACAACCGTCCCCCGAAGTTCTTGTTACTTCTCCTCTCCATTGCATTTTCTTCCCCCTTCTCAAGCACCCATTCCTTCACTCCCAGATCTTTCCACACCTCCTTTTCTTCTTTTGTTCCTTTGCCAATTTGAAGTCTGCGACTCCAGAAGGAAACAGTTCCAAACTCTGTACCCTCTGATTTCTAGACTGCTGTTCCTCCTTCTCCAGGTTGATCAATCAATCAATCAATCGTATTTATTGAGCACTTACTGTGTGCAGAGCACTGTACTAAGCGCTTGGGAAGTACAAGCTGGCAACATATAGAGACGGTCCCTACCCAACAGTGGGCTCACAGTCTAGAAGGGGGAGACAGAGAACAGAACCAAACATACTAACAAAATAAAATAAACAGAATAGATAGGTACAAGTAAAATAAATAAATGAATAAATAGAGTAATAAATATGTACAAACATATATACATATATACAGGTGCTGCGGGGAAGGGAAGGAGTTAAGATGGGGGGATGGAGAGGGGGACGATCTCTAATTCTTCTATCACTTTACCCCCTACTCTTCATTCTCCATTACTTCTATCACTTTACTCCATACTCTCCCTTCCCTCCTAAATTAATACATTCTCAACACACCCCTCTCTGCAGTCATTTTGTCGTACACCCTTGAGTGCATCCCTTACAGGTAAATTCTTCTCAGTTCCTTCTGCCTAATCCATTGTTAACAGTATTTCCTACTAGTTAATATCTTCTTCCCTCCACCGGATTTCCTCATCTTTTCTTTCAGTTCCGTCTGCTCTTGGTATATATTCTTGGCCTCCAAATGCTTTCTAGACTGTGAGCCCACTGTTGGGTAGGGACTGTCTCTATATGTTGCCAATTTGTACTTCCCAAGCACTTAGTACAGTGCTCTGCACACAGTAAGCACTCAATAAATATGATTGATTGATTGATTGATTGATTTTAACTCATGCTTCTTCTGGCCATTTCATTTATGAATCCATTTCATTTTAGTTTTCTTCTAGTATAGCCAGTTCTTCCATAGGCATGTTTTCAGTATGCATTTCAGGTGTAATGCAGTGGCAGAATTTGGGGTTGTTCTCCCAACAATATGCCTCTTTCTGGATACAGTGCATTGTGATGATGGAAGAAACAGGTGACTACAAGATGAGTTTTCCTCAATTCGAGGTTCTTCCAGAACCCCACTAGGTTCCCGGAGGACTAGGAATACTAAGCCCGTTATCGGGAAGGGACTATCTCTATTTGTTGCCGATTGTACGTTCCAAGCACTTAGTACATTGCTCTGAACACAGTAAGTGCTCAATAAATATGATTGACTGAATGTACCAGTGTCCTGGCTCACGTTCTGCACATAGTAGGGAAGCAGCGTGGTGTAGCACCTGTATATATGTTTGTACAGATTTATTACTCTATTTATTTTACTTGTACATATTTACTATTCTATTTATTTTACTTTGTTAATATGTTTTGTTTTACTGTCTGTCTCCCCCTTCTAGACTGTGAGCCCATTATTGGGTAGGGACCATCTCTATATGTTGCCAACTTGTACTTCCCAAGTGCTTAGTACAGTGCTCTGCACACAGTAAGCGCTCAATAAATATGATTGAATGAATGAATGTAGTGGATAGAACACAGGCCTGGGAGTTAGAAGGTTATGAGGTCTAATCCTGGCTCTGCCACTTGTCTGCTGTGTGACCTTAGGCAAGTCGCTTCACTTCTCTGGGCCTCAGTTGCCTCATCGGTAAAATGGGGAATAAGACTGTGAGCTCTGTGTGGGACAGGGACTGTGTCCAACCCGATTTGCTTGTATCCACCCCAGCGCCTGGCACATACAGTGCCTGGCACATACTAAGGGCATAACAAATACCAGTATTATTAAGTAGTAGTCACAGTAAATACTCAGTAAATGCCACTGTTTGATTTGCCAGCCACCCACTTTCACTCAGCTTGGTCTGTTTTTTTCCCCTACTTCTTTCCCTCTCTAATTCCTCTCTTCTGGGAAACTTGGTCCTTCTCAGCCTCATCTAGCGGACTTTCTAACAGCTAGGCCCCAGTGAGAAGCTGGTATGGAATTTGGGGGGGTGCAAGGAGCACATACAAATCAAGAGCTGTAGAACGACTGGGTCGTGGCTTCTTTGAGCTAAGGAGAAGTAAGAACTCCTCCACCCCCCATTAAGTTGCTCTCAGTCACATTCAGATTAAACAGACTGAACCCGCTCCACTGTACTGCTTTTTCTCCAACAATGATGGAGAAACAGTCAGACAGTGCACCTTCCACTAGCCAAGCCATAGTGGAGTAACCGTAGGACATCTTGACTGTCCTGGGAAATTTCCCAGAACAGTCAAATTTCCTTAAAATTTTCCAGGTCTCAGGTCTACTGCTGGGAGAGTCAAGTGTTTTTCTGAGGTAAGACAAACTGAATATAAAGGCCTTGATGTGACTCCTCCTAGTGCTCTTGAATCTGTTGTTCGTCAAAGATCGTGTCTACTGTGTTGCATTTTGGTCCAAGCAACATCGCAATTCAAGAGGGAATGGTGAATAATATTCATGTGAAGCTCGTCCAGGCCGTTGACTGGGATCACAAGCCAATTACTGGCGAATCACTCACATCTAGTTAAGGTGGCATCAGTTCTCTTTGTCCCTATTCTAAAGCTGTGGTTTGTTCTCATGTTTTGCCTCCACTGCTGTATATGCTAATATGACTTAGAGCTGCAGCTCTTCTCATGGAAATGAAGTCCTGAACAAAGCTGAGGCAGAATTGAGGAGAATAGAGCTCAGCTGAACCCTCAAAGCTAATCCAGCTATGAGGCATGGCTCTATTTAGGCTTAAGCAAAGTAGGTATTTGGCTGTCTCAGCAGGTCAGGAAGGTCAGCAAGGGCAACGCTTAACTTCATGTAAATCTGATTCGGTTGGAGTAAAGCAGAACTGTCATCTGGAATGGCAAATGTTTGCAGTACGGAGATGGGAAGGATGGCGGGTCAGCGTTTGAGGAGAGGTTCAGGGTGCTGAAAGGCTCAAAGAGGGTTTGTGGTTGATTAGGAGAATGATGGGTTATTAGGGAGGACAGTTAAGGGTGTTAGGTCTATTTGTAGCTTTCGAGTATCAGTGTCACCATTCTGTTTCTCTAAACATTCTTCAGTGCTACTAAAGTGAATCATTTATCTTGGTCTTCTGGATGGGCCCAGATGTAGTTTTTGAATAGGATTGTCTGTGAAATCTACCCAGAGCGCCTATAAGAGTGCCAAACTCATGTTAAAAGGGATTCCCCTGTGTAGACAATAATAATAATAATGGTACAACTTGTACTTCCCAAGCGCTTAGTACAGTGCTCTGCACACAGTAAGAACTCAATAAATACGATTGAATGAATGAATGAATAAAGGAGGTGGAATTATGTTCTGGAAGAACCCTTGGTCCTACTAATATGGCATTTTATGGTTTACCTACTAAGCTCATTTCTTCCCTAGTTACTTCCCCTCCTCTCATCCCCCATCTCACATCTGTCCATCTTCTCTTTCTTGTCCTCGGTTACATTGACTAGTCATTTGGGGGCCACCTGAATGAAGCTGGGCTCATTCTGAGCCATGGCATGGCGTAATGGATAGAGCACGAGTCGGAGTCAGAAGGCCATTGTTCCAATCCCAGCTCCGTCACTTGTCTGCTGTGTGGCCTTGGGCAAGTCACTTTACTTCTCTGTGCCTCAGTTACCTCATTAGTAAAATGGGGATCGAGACTGTCAGCCCCTCAAGGGGCAGGGACTGCGTCCAGCCTGATTTGCTTCTATCCACCCCATCGCTTAGTACAGTGCCCGGCACATAGTAAATGCTTAGCAAATACCACAATTAGTATTATTATTATGCCACCCTTTAGGTGGGGAACTTCTACTGAGGGGATTGGACATGCTGTTTCAGAGTCACTAGAGCTTGGGAGGGTTCCATCCTTTGTGGTAATAATAATAATTATGGTACTTGTTAAGCACCTTACTATGTGCCAGGCACTGTTGTAAGCGCTGAGGTAGATAAAACATAGTCAGGTTCACAGTCTTAATCCCCATCTGTCACCCACCGGGGACTACAGGTGGATTCCCCCCATCGCATAAGAGGTCCTCTAGACTGTAAGCTGGTTGTGGGCAGGGAAAGTATCTACCAACTCTGTTATATTAAACTCTCCCAAGCACTTAATACTGCACACAGTAAAGGATCAGTAAATATGATTGATTGCCTGAATGACTAATTAGAATGATCTATTCCCTAAATCCTCTTGCCTTGCACAATTCCTCTGCTCCATTTTTTAATGATATGTTTAAGTGCTCACTGTACTAAGCACTGGGGTAGGTACAAGGTAATCAGGTTGGACACAGTCCATGGCCCACATGGGACTCACTGTTTTAATCCCCTACAGATGAGAAGCAGCATGGCTCAGTGGAAAGAGTACAGGCTCTGGAGTCAGAGGTCATGGGTTCAAATCCTGGCTCCGCCACTTAGCTGTGTGACTTTGGGCAAGTCACTTAACTTCTCTGGGCCTCAGTTACCTCATCTGGAAAATGGGGATTAAGACTGTGAGCCCCCCGTGGGACAACCTGATCACCTTGTAACCTCCCCAGCGCTTAGAACAGTGCTTTGCACATAGTAAGCACTTAATAAATGTCATTATTATTATTATTATTATTATGAAGTAATTGAGGTACAGAGAAGTAAAGTGATTTGCCCACATCACACAGCAACAGACGAGTGGGGGAGACAGAATTAGAACCCAGGTCCTTCTAACTCCTAGCCCCGTGCTCTATCCATTCGGCCACGCTGTTTCTCCAGGCTTGATGTCTGTTTCCTTTAGGAGCCAAGGGAATAGTGGAAAACAGACTGATTCCGGCACTAGTGAAAAAGTTGAGAATTGAAATGGAAGAAATACAAGAACTGATCCTGGAAACGCTCTACTCCTGCCTCCAAGTGAACACCTTCGAAGCCCTAGAGAGTGGGGCAGTGCCCATTCTGAGAGACGCGCTCTACAGCAACTTGGAGACCATCAGGAGCGGAGCCGCTCGGGCTATGATGGCTATCAGGCAAGTGGACATCACCACCCTTGAAAGGAGGGTCAGATCTCTGTGTATTCTTCCAAACTCAGCCTCCAGCAGGTGCAGTAAACATCACTGAGGGGAAGGCTGCCGGCCGGTTGGCTGAATTCAGCCGCTCAAGCAATGCCCCAGACCCAGCCTAAACAGACCCTCAAAAAGGAAAAGTAGCACAGCCCTGGGAATCAGAGGACCTGGGTTCTAATCCCAGCTCTACCAAGTCCTCTGCAAATTGCTTGCTGTGATACCTTGAGCGAGTCACTTAACTTCTCTGTTCTTCAGTTTCCTTAACTGTAAAATGCAGATTCAATACCCGTTCTCCCTCCTACGCAGACTGTGAGCCCTTTACGGGACAGGGGCTGTGTTTGACCTAATTAACTGCACTTAGAACAATGTTTGACGCTTAACAAATGCCATAAAAACAAGCTAGTCCAGAGGCTAGGAGACTTTTTATTCTACGTTGGTGGTCTTCTGCATCACCCTGACTTGCTCCCTTTATTCATCCCCTCTCCCAGCCCCACAGCACTTATGTTCCTATATGTGATTTTATTTATTTATATCAGTCTGTCTCCCCCTCTCTGTCTCCCCGTCTAGACTGTAAGCTCATTAAGGGCAGGGAATCTGTCTGTTATATTTGTTACATTGCACACAGTAAGTGCTCAATAAATACGATTGACTGACTGACTGGCTGAATTATGGGAAGACAACTCTGTAGCTTCTCCTCTAGGGCTTCCTTCCCTCTCAGCCCCTCACCTTTCAAGCAGAACTGCAGGAAAAGCTCTGGCTCTTTCCTCTGCACATCATAAGCGCTCAGTAAATACCACTGACTGATTGATTCCCCAGGGCACTGCTGACTTTTCTAAAGCTCCAGCACTCTTTCAGGGAGACACCATTCCATGGGTGGACTGCTCCTGAGAATTTTTGGCCATTTTCCAGGTGGCCCTTGACCTTGACTGGACTTTCCAAGTGGGGATTGGAAGCACAGTGGGCACCTTGGCATAGTGGAAAGACCACGGGGCTGGGAGTCAGAAGGGCGTGGGTTCTATTCCCAGCTCCGTCACTTGTCTGCTGTGTGACCTTGGGCAAATCATTTCACATCTCTGTGCTTCCGTTACCTCATCTGTAAAATGGGAACGAAGACTGTGAGCCCCACTTGGAACAGGGACTGTGTTCAACCCGATTTGCTTGTGTCCACCCCAGCACTTAGTGCAGTGCCTGGCACATAGTAAGTGCTTAACAAATGCCATAATTATCATTATAGAAGCTCTGCCCACCCTGAACCTCCATCCTGGGACTGGCCTTATCAAAGAAACCTGCCCAGTTTGCTGGGCATAAGTCTTCTAATCTGTAAACTGGGTCTTCTGAACACTTCCATTCCGAGTAGTGTTGGGTCACAGTGCTTGCCTCATCTCTCCCTCATGTGCCCCAATCTCACCCATCTCAACACCGACCCCTGGCCCAAGTCCTACCTCTGGCCTGGAACACCCTCCCTCCTCAAATCCACCAGACAATCACTCTCCCCCCCCTTCAAAGCCTTACTGAAGGCACGTCTCCTCCAAGAGGCCTTCCCACACTATGCCCCACTTTTCCTCATCTCCCACTTCCTTCTTTTTTGCCCTGACTTGCTCCCTTTGCTCTCCCCTCTCCCCCTGCCCCACAGCACTTGTGTGTATATCTATAATTTTATTTATTTGTATTGATGTGTGTCTCCCCCACCTCTAGACTGTGAGCTCGTTGGAGGCAGGGATTGTCACAGTGCTCTGCACATAGTAAGCACTTAATAATTGAATGAATGAATGAATCTTTTCTTTCCCTTTCCCTTCTCCTTCCCTTATCTTTCCTTCAGTGTGCCTCTGGAAGGAAAAAAGCAAGTATGCGACAATAACGTTATCCCAGTGTTGGTCCACCTCTTGAAAGACCAGAATGCCGAAGTGCAAGCCAATGCTGCAGGTGCACTGATGAATGTTACTGTCACTACTGAAGGTGAGATGAGCTGGGGTAAAGGTAGGGAAGCAGCGTGGCTCGGTGGAAAGAGCCCGGGCTTTGGAGTCAGAGGTTATGGGTTCAAATCCCGGCTCCGCCACTTGTCAGCTGTGTGACTGTGGGCAAGTCACTTCACTTCTCTGGGCCTCAGTTCCCTCATCTGTAAAATGGGGATTAAGACTGTGAGCCCCACAAGGGACAACCTAATTACCTTGTATCTACCCCAGCGCTTAGAACAGTGCTTGGCACATAGTAAGTGCTTAACAAATACCAATATTATTATTATTATTATTATTATTATTATTATTATTATTATTATTAAAGGTATCCTTCTTCCCCATCCCGGACCCAAGTCACTTGAATGAATGGCAGCACCCATTTGCCAATATCCAAGGAGTCCAGCTGCACCTAGCAGAGCTGGAGGGGAAATTAGCTCTTTGTTACCCTATGACAGGCTCCTTGCTACAACGGCCGGCTCTTTAGCAGATAACTGGGTAAGGATGGGTATCGCAATGGTTCCAGGATTCGTTCATTCAGTCAGTCGTATTTATTGAGTGCTTTCTGTGTACAGAGCACTGTACTAAGCACTTGGGAAGTACAAGTTGGCAACATATAGAGACAGTCCCTACCCAACAACGGGCTCACAGTCTAGAAGGGGGAGACAGACCACAAAACAAAATATATTAACAAAATAAAATAAATAGAATAGTAAATATGTACAAGCAAAATAAATAGAGTAATACATCTGTACAAACATATATACAGGTGCTGTGGGGAGGGGAAGGAGGTAGGTTGGGGGGGATCCTCCCCATGTCCCTTCTTGAAGGCCTAGAGCAAGGCTCCATTCATTCATTCAGTCAGTCATATTTATTGAGCACTTACTGTGTGCAGAGCACTGTACTAAGCGCTTGGGAAGTACAAGCTGGCAACATATAGAGATGGTCCCTACCCAACAGTGGGCTCAGTAACCTTTCTTCATATTTTAATAATAATCATCATCATCATCAATCGTATTTATTGAGCACTTACTGTGTGCAGAGCACTGTACTAAGCGCTTGGGAAGTACAAGTTGGCAACATATAGAGACAGTCCCTACCCAACAGTGGGCTCACAGTCTAAAATGATAATGTTGATGGTCTTTGGTAGGCACTTACTATGTCCCAGGCACTGTACTAAGCACTGGGGTGGATACAAGCAAATCGAGTTGGATGCAGTCGCTATTCCACGTGGCTCTCACAGTCTTAATCCCCATTTTGCAGATGAGGTAACTGAAGTGCAGAGAAATGAAATGACTTGCCCAAGGTTACACAGCAAACAAGTGGTGGAGCTGGAATTAGAACTCATGACCTTCTGATTCCCAGGTCTGTGCTCTATCCTCTACACCAATGCTGCTCCCCGGCAGCGTAGTTTAGAAGAGAAACCACAAATCCTGGAGGGTGGAAATCTGACGAAGTGTGTTGAGACCTGTAGGTCTGCCATTTCATTCTTCTTGTTCAACTACAGAAAAGAAAAGAAAAAATCTGATCCCACTTCTAGGTTGCTGCCCAATTTGGAGGGAGGTGGGTGGGTGGGTGGTGAGCCCACTGTTGGGTAAGGACTGTCTCTATATGTTGCCAACTTGTACTTCCCAGGTGCTTAGTACAGTGCTCTGCACACTGTAAGCGCTCAATAAATACGATATTGATTGATTGATTTGTGGCAGTGCCCTCAGAAACAGGCAGGGAACTGTCCAAGCAAAAGAGGAGGAAACTGGATGGAGAGCAAATGGTAGGAAAGAAAGAAAATAAGATGGTAATGGTGGCGAAAGGGGGAGTAAACACCGAGAGAAGCAGTGTTGCTCAGTGGAAAGAGCACGGGCTTTGGAGTCAGAGGCCAGGGGTTCAAATCCCGCTCCGCCAATTGTCAGCTGTGTGACATTGGGCAAGTCACTTAACTTCTCTGTGCCTCAGTTCCCTCATCTGTAAAATGGGGATTAAGACTGTGAGCCCCATGTGGGACAACCTGATTACCTTGTATCCCACCCAGTGCTTAGAACAGTGGTTTGCACATTCATTCATTCAATCAATCATATTTATTGAGCGCTTACTGTGTGCAGAGCACTGTACTAAGCGCTTGGGAAGTACAATTTGGCAACGTATAGAGACGGTCCCTACCCAAAAGTGGGCTCACAGTCTAGAAGAGGGAGTCAGAGAACAAAACAAAACATATTAACAAAATAAAATAAATAGAATAAACATGTACAAATAAAACAGAGTAATAGATACATACAAACATATATACATACATACAGGTGCTGTGGGGAGGGGAAGGAGGTAAGGGGAGGGGGAGGAGAGGGAGAAGAAGGAGGGGGCTCAGTCTTAGTAAGCACTTCACAAATACCATCATCATTATTATTATTATTATTATTATTATTATTATTATTATTATTAAAGAACCCCAAGAGGATGGGAAAGAGATGATAAAAATTGGGTCCTTGAAGGTGGGTGCCAACTCCAAGGAGCGACAATGGAGATTTTGCTGCCTCCCCACTTTTAATGAGGACCTGGGAGAGAAGTCATCATCTTTGCCCACTCAGTGTTCTGGGCAGTTGCCGGTGCCACATTCATTCATTCAATCGTATTTATTGAGCCCTTACTTTGTGCAGAGCACTGTACTAAGCGCTTGGGAAGTACAAGTTGGCAACATATAGAGACGGTCCCTACCCAACAGTGGGCTCATAGTCTAGAAGACTAGACTAGAAGCCACAGATAGCTCACCAGCCACAGGCCTCTCCAGTTAATTGGGGGGCCAAAGCCAGTTGCAGTCCTGGAGTCTGGGAGGTGGAAGGGGGGCAAGGCTGCAGTTACCTCATCTGTAAAATGGGGATGAAGACTGTGAGCCCCCCGTCGGACAACCTGATCACCTTGTAACCTCCCCAGCGCTTAGAATAGTGCTTGGCACATAGTAAGTGCTTAATAAATGCTATTATTGTTATTAATACAGTTTGTCATCTTGGAATTCTGCTCCGCCTGCCTCAGCACTTAGAAGTGCTTGGGAAGTCGGTTCTCCCTCCCTTCTCTCCCCCTCCTTCCCATCCCCCTTGCCTAACCTCTTTCCCCTCCCCTCAGCACCTGTATATATGTTTGTACGTATTTATTACTTTATTTTATTTGTACATATTTATTCTATTTATTTTATTTTGTTAATATGTTTTGGTTTGTTGTCTGTCTCCCCCTTCTAGACTGTGAGCCCGCTGTTGGGTAGGGACCATCTCTATATTTTGCCAACTTGTACTTCCCAAGCGCTTAGTACAGTGCTCTGCACACAGTAAGCACTCAATAAATACGATTGAATGAATGAATGGGAAGAGCGAACCTCTTCCCCACTCCAGATGGCAGGGCTTCAGTGGTGAGATCCTGTTTGAGCAGGAGCAGGCTGGTGTGTGACCCCCAGCTGGGGCACGGGTTTGGTATCTAACCAATTGGCCAATTGGACAATCAATCAATCAATCAATCGTATTTATTGAGCACTTACTGTGTGCAGAGCACTGTACTAAGCGCTTGGGAAGTACAAGTTAGCAATATATAGAGACAGTCCCTACCCAACAGTGGGCTCACAGTCTAAAAGGGGGAGACAGAGAACAAAACCAAACATACTAACAAACAAACCATTCAAGGCCAACTGGGTTCTGAGTAGGTGACAGAGAGGTTAGCTAGCGACAGTTATCGCACAGACATCAGACAGATTATTGCTCTCCCCCCTCCCACCACCCCACAGCACTTGTGTGTATATCTATAATTTTATTTATTTGTATTGATGTGTGTCTCCCCCCCGCTAAACTGTGAGCTCACTGGGGGCAGGGATTGTTAGTGCTCTGCCACGGAGAGGTTAGCTAGCGACAGTTATCGCACAGATAACAGATTATTGCTCTCCCCGCACCTTATTGAAGACACATCTCCTCCAAGAAGCCTGCCGTAAGCCCTCCTCTCCTCCCACTCCCTTCTGTGCCACTCTTACTTGCTCCTTCCTTCCTATTCTTAATAGTCATTAACTCAATATTAATTTTTGGGATTTCAGAATGATGCCACCTTTCGAATATTAGAGAGGGTTAAACACTGTGGATGCGTCTTAGTGCCATCCATTTTCTTATTCGTTTGGTGTCATTTCCTCAAAGGAAAGAGCAGTTAGAAAGCAGCAAATTTAAATCTAGGTATATTTAAGACTTCTAGCCATATTTAACTTCATTCTTAGTTGATCATTATTACGGCATTAGTGTTGCGATATGAAGGGCTTACTTTGTGCCAGGCGCTGTACTCACTGCTGGGCTAAACCCAAAATAAGTACCACGAGTGGCTCACAATCTAAAAGAGCAAAGAGAGGTAACAATAAAAGTGAACTGTGAATGTTTTGAGAGTTGGAACGGTAAGCCCCATTCCCAGCGTCAGAAAGAGGAATGGAGCTGCCCTGGCCGCTAGATACAGTCATCCCTTCAAGGCCCTACTGAGAGCTCACCTCCTCCAGGAGGCCTTCCCACACTGAGCCCCTTCCTTCCTCTCCCCCTCGTCCCCCTCTCCACCCCCCCATCTTACCTCCTTCCCTTCCCCACAGCACCTGTATATATTTATATATGTTTGTACATATTTATTACTCTATTTATTTATTTTACTTATACATATCTATTCTATTTATTTTATTTTGTTAGTGTGTTTGGTTTTGTTCTCTGTCTCCCCCTTTTAGACTGTGAGCCCACTGTTGGGTAGGGACCGTCTCTATATGTTGCCAACTTGTACTTCCCAAACGCTTAGTACAGTGCTCTGCACACAGTAAGTGCTCAATAAATACGATTGATTGATTAATTGATTGATCCTCCCTCCCATCCCCACAGCACATATGTATAGATCTGTATATATCTGCAATTTATTTATTTATATTAGTGTCTGTATCCCTCTCTAGACTGTGAGCTCGCTGTAGGCAGGAATGTCTGTATGTTGTTATATTGTACTCTTCAAAGCACTCAGTACAGTGCTATGCACACAGTAGGTGCTCAATAAATACGATTGAATGAACGAATGAGTGATAGTAAGGGGGAACAGCAGAGGGTGGTGGAAAGGGAGCTGAGGTGGAGGGAGCTGGACAGTTGAATAGCCAGCGAAGTGAGAGCAGTGTGGAAGGTTAGGGAGGGTTGCAAGGAGCAGGGAGGGGAACATTACAGTAGCAATGATACCTGCTAAGACAGTAAGTCCTGCAGATTTCCCTAGTGGTTAGAGCCCGGGCCTGGGAATCAGAAGGTCATGGGTTCTAATCCCGGCTCTGCCACTTGTCAGCTGTGTGACCTTAGGCAAGTCACTTCACTTCCCTCTGCTTCAGTTCCCTCATTGTAAAATGGGGATTGAGACTGTGCGCCCCACGTGTTTGGACTGTGTCCAGCCCTATTTGCTTGGATCCACCCCAGTGCTTAGTATAGTGCCTGGCACATAGTAAACACTGAACAAAAGTCACAATTATTATTATTAGGGACCAGGAAAGATATCCTCATCTGGTCCAAAGCCCTTACCTGCTTCCCCCAGTTCTCTGGACTATCAGGCTGCCTCAGCTACTTTCTGGGTGGGCTAGGGCTCCCAGAACCACAGAAAATGATTAGTCAATTAAGCAGTCAATCAATCAATCAATCAATCGTATTTATTGAGCGCTTACTGTGTGCAGAGCACTGTACTAAGCGCTTGGGAAGTACAAGCTGGCAACATATAGAGACAGTCCCTACCCAACACTGGGCTCACAGTCTAGAAGGGGGTGACAGAGAACAAAACCAAACGTACTAACAAAATAAAATAAATAGAATAGATAGGTACAAGTAAAATAAATAAATAAATAGTCATATTTATTGAGCACTTACTCTGTGTAGGGCACTGTACTAAATGCTTGGGAGAGTACACTAGAACAATGGCTTAGTGGATGGAGCACAGACCTGGGTTCTAATGCCAACACCACCACAGTGTCTACTTGGGTAAGTCACTTCACATCTCTGGGCCTCAGTCCCCTCTGCTGTAAAATGGGGTTTAAGAGTTTGAGCCCCAGGCCGGACAGGGACTATGTCCAACCTGATTAACTTGTGTCTACCCCCAGCATTTAGAACAGTGCTTGGCATGTAGTAAGTGCTTAAAAAGTACCATAATTTTTAATATAACAGACGTATTCCCTGCCCATGACGAACTCGAGAGAGCCTGGGCATGGAATGAGGATTCAAAGAGCATTACCTTTCATTCCCACAGCATTTTTCTACTGTTCGCCGAACAGTGAGAACCGCACACCCCGACTCCAAACCCTTGGGAAATGTTGCTACTTCTTCTAGCTACTTTGGTCTCTCAAAGGAAAAAAGGAAAAAGAAATATGGCTAATCCACGGGACTTGGGCTCCTCCAGAAATCCCCTGCCTCTAATGGGGAGTGGTGGAAGGAGGGGGCATGCTACCTTTCTACTGGAAACTAAAATAAAAGCAAATTAGAGCTAGATGAATTCTTGTCCTTCCATGGACAGGAGGAATCCAAAGAGAGAGGGCCAGGAACACTACAGTCAGATCTTGAGTATTTGAAACCTGTTTTGTGGCTTTCAGTGTGACTCTGTTTCCCATAACTGAATCCTGAAACTCTTCATTATGCTAAATGATTCCCAACCAAACTCTGGCCAAATTCAAATACCACACCCCTACGATTATGGCCAGAACTGTGCAACATTATGAATTTTAGTCCTAGGTATTGCTGAGTTATCCCTCTTGCTCTTGTTTCCCCTGGGAGTTATTTTACTTTCAGGTGCAATTCAGCACCTCATCTCCCTTTTTTGCCCTTGGCAGTTTTTACAGGCCACGTGGGTGTCTGCTCTGTTGAGATCCCAGAGAAAGAGGAAGAAAATTTTAAAGTTCAGAGACCCGGGAGACAGCAGAGACTTGAGGTTCATAATTGCTGACACCAGTGATTAGGCTTGCAGAAAGGGATTTAACCAGTAACAGCATTTGCTCCCAGCCTCTGCAGTTGACCTTTGGAGAAATGTATTAGGAAGAGAACTTGGGTGTGGTTATCAAAAGGCCTTTCAGCTTTTCTCCCCAAATGATGATGAGAAACACTCTTTTTAATTTTACTTCTCCTTTGGGCCAAAGCAAAAAAAATCAGTCCACATATTTTGTGCTACGTTGGCTATGGGGAAGGGATAGCCAATTTTTTTTATGGTATTTGTTAAATGCTTATGTGCCAGGCACTGCTCTAAGCACTGGGTTAAATACAAAATAATCAGGCTGGACACCGTCCCTGTCCCACATGGGGCTCACAATCTTAATCCCCATTTTACAGTTGAGGTAATTGAGGCACAGTGAAGTGAAGTGACCTGCCCAAGGTCACATAGCAGAGAAATGGCAGGGCCAGAATTAGAACCCAGGCCCTTCTGAGAATTTCTGTTTGTGGGCTGGGTAAATTGTAGCTCTTCTGTTATTTTAAATTGTGTGTGTTTTTTGTAGGAAAATATACCGCCCTTTCTGCGGGAGCCATTTTTCACTTGCTGGAGCTGGTGAATGCAGACTCCAGTAAGGTCCGCCTGAATTCAATCAAAGCCCTCACTATGCTGGCTGAGGCTCCCGAGGGCCGCAAGAAGCTACTGGAGCACCTGAAGACATTACAGGAGCGGGAGTTGGACCCCAACGAGGCCGTGAGCCGAGCGGCCAGAATTGCCGTCAAAGTCATCCAGTGGAGACCGTAAGACTAGAGCAACATGAGATAATAAACCGCCTGCAAAAACTCGCCACTCGTAAATCTGTGCCTGTCCGGGGGCTTTGCGCTCTTCACCGACACTGACAGCTCGCTACGTCAGGCTACCCGTGTTCAGCGGAAAGCGCGCCAAGCCCGTAGGAGAGTCTCTTCATCATCATCATCATCAATCGTATTTATTGAGCGCTTACTATGTGCACAGCACTGTACTAAGCGCTTGGGAAGTACAAATTGGCAACATATAGAGACAGTCCCTACCCAACAGTGGGCTCACAGTCTAAAAAGTGGGCTCACAGTCTAAAAAGTGGGCTCACAGTCTTCACATTCATTAGATGTCTGCAAGGGGGCATTTACATTCAGGGGAAGGGGAGGTTTGAACCATTCCACCTTGAATGGTATTTTTGGGTCGTGTCTTTACTCTCCTCAAAGTGCAAGCCACCACGAGAGAGGTCTTCTTGGTGACCTTTACAATCTTCTCCTCCAAAGCTGCCGGCCTGCTCCACTCTCAGTGGGAAAGCAAACGGCAATCAACCAGCTGATAATCAATGGTATTTGAATGCTTACTGTGTGCCAAACCCTGTATCAATCAATTGTATTTATTGAGTGCTTACTGTGTGCAGGGCACCTGTACTAAGCGCTTGGGAGAGTATGGCAACAATATAACAAACACATTTCCTTCCCATAACGAGCTTACAGTCTAGATTGCTACGCCTGCAGGTCAGCCTGGGATTTCAGTGTTCCCTGACCCTCAGCTCCCCCAGATCAATCAATCAATCGTATTTATTGAGCGCTTACTGTGTGCAGAGCACTGTACTAAGCACTTGGAAAGTACAAGTTGGCAACATATAGAGACAGTCCCTACCCAACAGTGGGCTCAGCTGTTCTGTTGTAGGGGCCCAGAGGATGCCCTCCTGAAGGCTCGGGACAGGATGGGACAAAGCTCCCATCCCTCTGATGGGTGCATAGGCCTTATGATGGCAGTGGGACAGCCAGGAATGCCAGTATTCATTCCTTCATTTAATCGTATTTACTGAGCGCTTACTGTGTACAAAGCACTGTGCTAAGCGCTTGGGAAAGTGCAATACAACAATAAACAGTGACATTCTCTGCCCAAAATGAGCTTACAGTCTACAAAAAGAGACTGGCACCAATATGAATAAATATTTTACATATATATATATAAGTGCTGTAGGGCTGGGAGGGGGAAAGAAGAGCAAAGAGAGCAAGTCAGGGTTATGGGACTGGGTGATGAGAAAAAATGGGGCTTAGTCTGGGAAGGCCTCTTGGAGGAGATGTGCCTTCAATAAGGCTTTGAAATAGGGAGAGATTTGAGTCTGTTGGATTTGAAGACGGAAGGCTTTCCAGGCCAGAGGCAGGATGTGGGCAAGGGGTCAGCAGCAAGACAGGGAAAATCGAGGCACAGAGAGAAGAGTAGCACCAGAGGCGAAGTTTGTGGGCTGGGTTGTAGAAGGAGAGAAGTGAGGTTAGGTAGGAGGGGGCAAGTTGTTGGACTGCTTTAAAGCCAATGGTGAGGAGTTAATAATAATAATAATAATGATGGCATTTGTTAAGCGCTTACTATGTGCAGAGAACTGTTCTAAGCGCTGGGGGGGGATACAAGGTGATCAAGTTGTCCCACGTGGGGCTCACAGTCCTAATCATATTTATTACTCTATTTATTTATTTATTTTACTTGTACATTTCTATCCTATTTATTTTATTTTGTTGGTATGTTTGGTTCTGTTCTCTGTCTCCCCCTTTTAGACTGTGAGCCCACTGTTGGGTAGGGACTGTCTCTATGTGTTGCCAATTTGTACTTCCCAAGCGCTTAGTACAGTGCTCTGCACATAGTAAGCGCTCAATAAATACTATTGATTGATTGATTGATTAATCCCCATTTTACAGATGAGATAACAGGCTCAGAGAAGTTAAGTGACTTGCCCAAGGTCACACAGCAGACATGTGGTGGAGCCGGGATTCGAACCCATGACCTCTGACTCCAAAGCCCAGGCTCTTTCCACTGAGCCACGCTGCTTCTCTAGTTCTGCCAGCAAACCCCGAATCTCTGCCTCTAGAATAATAATAATAATAATTTACTATTCTATTCATTTTATTTTGTTAATATGTGTTGTTTTGTTGTCTGTCTCCCCCTTCTAGACTGTGAGCCCGCTATTGGGTAGGGACCGTCTCTATATGTTACCAACTTGCACTTCCCAAGTGCTTAGTACACTTCTCTGCACACAGTAAGCGCTCAATAAATATGATTGAGTAATAATAATAATAATACTAATGGTATTTGTTAAGCTTTTACTATTTGTCAAGCACTGTTCTAAGCACTGGGGTAGATACAAGTTAATAATAATAATGGCATTTATTAAGAACTTATGATGTGCAAAGCACTGTTCTAAGAGCTGGGGAGGTTACAAGGTGATCAGGTTGTCCCACGGCGGGCTCCCAGTCTTCATCCCCATTTTCCAGATGAGGGAACTGAGGCCCAGAGAGTGAAGTGACTTGCCCAAAGTCACCCAGCTGACAAGTGGCGGAGCTGGGATTTGAACCCACGACCTCTGACTCCAAAGCCCGGGCTCTTTTCCACTGAGCCACGCCGCTTCTCGAAGTTAATCACGTGGTACACAGTTCCTGTCTCACCTGAGGCTCACAGTCATAATCCACATTTTACAGATCAGGTAACTGAGGCACAGGGAAGTGAAGTGACTTGGCCAAGGTCACACAGCAGACAAGTGGCAAAGTTGGGATTAGAACCCATGGCCTTCTGAATCCCAAGTCCACGCTCTGTCCATTAGGCTATGCTGCCTCTCTAGGAGAAGGAGTGTTGTTTTACAAGACTCACCCTTCAGCTCTATCCATCATCATCATCATCAATTGTATTTATTGAGCGCTTACTATGTGCAGAGCACTGTACTAAGCGCTTGGGAAGTACAAATTGGCAACATATAGAGACAGTCCCTACCCAACAGTGGGCTATCCACTAGGCCATCCTGCTTCCCCATGCTGCCTGGCCATTTTTACAGCCAAAACCCTGCAGCTCTTCTCAGCTGGGGTCAGTCCTGCTGCGGCAGGGACTCCGGAAAATGGAGGAGAGAGGTCCTTTTTTCTCTCTGCAGCCCGGAGGTGTCTCCTAAATCCCTGAGAACTGCAACAGGAGAAGAAGCCTGGCTCAGTGGGAAGAGCATGGGCTTTGGAGTCAGAGGTCATGGGTTCAAATCCCCACTCCGCCAATTGTCAGCTGTGTGACTTTGGGCAAGTCACTTTACTTCTCTGGGCCTCAGTTACCTCATCTGAAAATGGGGATGAAGACTGTGAGCCCCCCCGTGGGACAACGTGATCACCTTGTAATCTCCCCAGTGCTTAGAACAGTGCTCTGCACATAGTAAGCGCTTAATAAATGCCATTTAAAAAAAGAACAGTCCCATCTGAAATCAGATTCTACACAACAGTTTAAGCAGTTTTCCCCGTCCTCCTTCCCCTCCCCACAGCACCTGTATATATGTTTGTACAGATTTATTACTCTATTTTACCTGTACATATTTACTATTCTATTTATATCGTTTTGTTAATATGTTTTGTTTTGTTGTCTGTCTCCCCCTTCTAGACTTCGAGCCCGCTGTTGGGTAGGGACCGTCTCTATATGTTGCCAACTTGTATTTCCCCAGCACTTAGTACAGTGCTCTGCACACAGTAAGCGCTTAATAAATACTACTGAATGAATGAATGAATGAAGCAATAATGCAAAACTAGTAGTCATGGGAGGAAGAATACATCTCGAAATTCAGTCTCTCCTAGTTCATTCAGATCTCAATTTATGATGATCCAAGGGAGGTACATTTAACTTCTCTGTGCCTCAGTGTCAACACCAATATTGTCGACATCAAAAAAATAGGTGTTTTTTTTCTTTAAGACGGAGAGCCTTATGTGGTATGGGGACTAATTACGTTGTACCTAACCTAACCCAGACCATAGCATATAAAAAGTGCCATAACTAATGATTATTATACAAGGAATTAAAAAAAACTATGATGTGACACACAATATTTTCAGAACTCAGCTTGGATTAGTTGAAAGAGCCCGGGCTTGGGACTCAGACATCATGGGTTCTAATCCCCACTTTGCCACTTATCAGCTGTGTGACTTTGGGCAAGCCACTTAACTTTTCTGTGTGTCCTCATGTATAAAATGGGGATTAAGACTGTGAGCCCCACGTGGGACAACCTGATTACTTGTATCTACCCAAGCATAAAGTGTCATCTGTAAAATGTGGATTACGACTGTGAGCTTCAGGTGAGACAGGAACTGTGTACAACCTGATTAGCTTGTATCTACCCCAGTGCTTAGCACAAAGTAAGCACTTAATAATAATAATGATATTTGTTAAGCGCTTACTATGTGCAAAGCACTGTTCTAAGCGTTGGGGAGGTTACAAGGTGATCAGGTTGTCCCACAGGGGGCTCACAGTTTTAATCCCCTTTTTACAGATGAGGTAACTGAGGCACAGAGAACTTAAGTGACTTGCCCAAAGTCACACAGCTGACAATTGGCGGAGCCGGGATTTGAACCCATGACCTCTGACTCCAAAGCCCAGGCTCTTTCCACTGAACCACTTAACAAATACCCTCATTAACTAGTTAACTTGGAGTAGAGGATAGTTGCAAATTGCCTAAACCAAGCACTTCGTACAGTGCTCTGCACACAGTAAGTGCTCAATAAATACGATGGAATGAATTGATTAGGGCAATCCCTAGGTACCCATATCTGATCATCCTCTAGCCACTTGAATGATGCATCCTCTGATTGATTCCTGCAGCTAGGATCTAATTGGAAGATCTGCCAATCTTCTGACACGGTCTGTGTTGTACCAAGAGAAAGACTACTTCTGACCAATTAAAATCAGTATCCTCTCCCCTCCCCAACATAATGGGACCCAAAGACCGCGAGATAGAATGTTTCTACAAAACCAGGACCCTTCCTCATCCTCCACCCCATTTCCCCGGAAGCCATACTCATCTCGAGCGAGCATCACAATCTCCCTGTCCAGGCTTCCGCACTCAATCCAGACAAGAGAGGAGGAGTAGGATGAAAAACCACTCCAGGTCCTCGAGATGTGGAGCCTTGGAGGGGAATGGAGACGCTACTGCACGAGGGGTGGGATCCAGGGTTCATCCACCCTGGATAGGAGAGGAGACAGAAAAACAGAAGCAGCTGTGTCCCAGCTCCTCTGGAGAGATTGGGTCCACCTGGGCATTCCTCTACGTAAACCTGGGCCCCGAAGCTCCTGTTTCTCCATGCAACAGAGCAGGGGTGGAAGGAAGCTCCTGTTGGGTTTATGTCAGTGAAGAGAGATAAAGCAGCCACTCCAGAAGGGGTAGAAGATAGCCTCACTTTCCTCTTCCCCAGCTACACCCCCTTGTTGCTAGGCTGGTGACCTTAAACCAATTACACGCTGGTTGAAGCGGGGAGACACTGCGGCAGCTTATCCCATCGCCTTGGAGGACTTTGGCAGGTATGTGAGTCGTAGTTTAAAGTGACAATAATTTTTCATGAACCAACTCTCACGTGAGTCATTCCCTAGGCCATTTTCTCAGCTTGCAACTCCCTGTCCATTTCTCACTGCCACCACGTCTTTACTAAAACTATGTACCAAATCCACCTCCTCTCTGAACCCTTCCGGGATGAATTCTCCTTGCCTTCAGTCACCCAAAAAACCCTTCTGTCACATCTTATCCACTTCCTCTGAGGAGCTGTTTTACAGGTTTAGTTGGTGCTACCATAATTCCATATTTCCATATCTCAGGTTATATAATGATAATAATAATGACATTCGTTAAGCTCTGAGCCCACTGTTGGGTAGGGATTGTCTCTATATGTTGCCATCTTGTACTTCCCAAGCACTTAGTACAGTGCTCTGCACACAGGAAGTGCTCAATAAATATGATTGATTAAACGCTTACCATGTGCGAAGGATTGTTCTAAGCCCTAGGTTGGCTACAAGGTGATCAGGTTGTCCCACGTGAGGCTCACAGTCTTAATCCCCATTTTACTGTTGAGATAACTGAGACACAGATAAATTGTGACTTGCCCAAAGTCACACAGCTGACAAGTGGCGGAGCCAGGATTAGAACCTACAACCTCTGACTCCAAAGCCTGGGCTCTTTCCACTGAGCCATACTTAAGATCAAGGTCTGTGTCTTGCTTGGTTTTCTTGTTCATCTCACTGTAGCAGTAATGATAATAAGAATGATGGCATTTGTTAAGCACTTACTATGTGCAAAGCACAGTTCTAAGCGCTGGAGGGGATACAAGGTGATCAGGTTGTCCCACGTGGGGCTCACAGTCTTAATCCCCATTTTACAGATGAGGGAACTGAGGCTCAGAGAAGCTACGTAGCTTGCCCAAGGTCACACAGCAGGCAGCTGGGATTAGAACCCACGACCTCTGACTCCCAAGCCCGGGCTTTTTCCACTGAGCCACGCAGTAGTAGTCCAGGTATCTTTTCCAGGGTGCATCGGGGTTGGGAAGAGGGCTAGGCATAGGTGGGGTAGCGACAAGAGGTATGGAAGAGCAGGGGCTATAGGATGGCTAGGAAGATAAAGCTCTTCTATTCTCCTAGAACCTTAGAAGACCTCAGAAAGTTAGGAACCCTACATGAATAATAATGATGGCATTTATTAAGCGCTTACTATGTGCAAAGCACTGTTCTAAGCACTGGGGAAGTTACAAGGTGATCAGGTTGTCCCACAGGGGGCTCACAGTCTTCATCCCCATTTTACAGATGAGGTAACAGGCACAGAGAAGTGAAGTGACTTGCCCAAAGTCACAATGTTAGTATTTGTTATGCATTTACTATGTGCCAAGCACTGTCCTAAACACTGGGGTGGATACGAGGTAATCAGGTTGTCCCATGTGGGGCTCACAATCTTCATCCCCATTTTACAGATGAGGTAACTGAGGCACAGAGAAGTGGAGTGACTTGCCCAAAGTCACAATGTTAGTATTTGTTATGCACTTACTATGTGCCGAGCACTGTTCTAAACACTGGGGGGGGGGGGGCGGATACGAGGTAATCAGGTTGTCCCATGTGGGGCTCACAATCTTCATCCCCATTTTACAGATGAGGTAACTGAGGCACAGAGAAGTGGAGTGACTTGCCCAAAGTCACAATGTTAGTATTTGTTATGCACTGACTATGTGCCAAGCACTGTTCTAAAAACTAGGGTAGATACGAGGTAATCAGGTTGTCCCATGTGGGGCTCACAATCTTCATCCCCATTTTACAGACGAGGTAACTGAGGCACAGAGAAGTGGAGTGACTTGCCCAAAGTCACAATGTTAGTATTTGTTATGCACTGACTATGTGCCAAGCACTGTTCTAAAAACTAGGGTAGATACGAGGTAATCAGGTTGTCCCATGTGGGGCTCATAATAATAATAATAATAATAATGATGGCATTTATTAAGCACTTACTATGTGCAGAGCACTGTTCTAAGCGCTGGAATCTTCATCCCCATTTTGCAGATGAGGTAACTGAAGCACAGAGAAGTGAAATGACTTGCCCAAAGTCACAATGTTAGTATTTGTTATGCACTTACTATGTGCCAAGCACTGTTCTAAACACTGGGGTAGATACGAGGTAATCAGGTTGTCCCACGTGGGGCTCACAATCTTCATCCCCATTTTACAGATGAGGTAACTGAGGCACAGAGAAGTGAAGTGACTTGCCCAGGGTCACACAGCTGACAAGCAGCAGAGTCAGGATTAGAACCCATGACGTCTGACTCTCAAGCCACGCTGACTCTCCCTCTGTCTCTCTCTCACGTGAAGTGAGAGTATCGTTGGGGTAGCTGACAAGTGGATATCGGGGTAGCAAGAGCTGCATTTCCAGAAAGAGTATTAGAGTTATTTTAATGATGGCATTTGTTAAGCGCTTACTATGTGCAAAGCACTGTTCTAAGCGCTGGATTTTTTTTCTGGTGTTGGCGCAGAGGGCCAGCAAGTGGAGCTTCAGCAGATTCTCTCAGGTTGCCACCCTAAAACGGCATCCACTCCTTTGGGCCTGAACTATGTTACCTCTGCATTCAGATGGGTAATATGAGAAGCAGCGTGGCTCAGTGGAAAGAGCCCGGGCTTTGGAGTCAGAGGTCATGGGTTCAAATCCTGGCTCTGCCAATTGTCAGCTGTGTGACTTTGGGCAAGTCACTTCACTTCTCTGGGCCTCAGTTACCTCATCTGTAAAGTGGGGATTAAGACTGTGAGCCCCCAGGGGACAACCTGATCACCCTGTAACCTCCCCAGCGCTTAGAACAGTGCTTTGCACATAGTAAGTGCTTAATAAATGCCATTATTATTATTATTATTATGGGTAGTTTGGCTCCAATCTCACTTTGGTTCAGAATAACATCTGCAAAGAAAACCCTGAATAACTCGTTAGCTTGCTTATATATTTGATATTTCCTTATGATCTGTTGCCCTCTGTTGTTACTTGGGTGTTAGTGCTTTTTTTTTGTTTTGGGGTAGGACAACAGAATGGAAACTGCTGAATGAACTGCAAGTTAAAGAATAGGCTTTTGTTTCCGTGCCCCCTGGGCGGGAGACCCATATTTATTCTATTTATTTTATTAATATGCTTTGTTCTGTCTCCCCCTTCTAGACTGTGAGCCCGCTGTTGGGTAGGGACCGTCTCTACATGTTGCCAACTTTGTACTTCCCAAGCGCAGCACACAGTAAGCGCTCAATAAATACGATTGAATGAATGAATCTCCTGTCGTACCGAATTCCCCGTCTTTACCCCGTTTTCATTTTCAGGGTGGTGTTGAAAATGGGATCAGAATTTTAGGGAGAGAGTAACAAAATGGGACTAGCAACATGGCAGATATGCTTTGAAGAGGTAAAGGGTCCCTAAGATCTCATTTGGGGTCCTTTCCATCCTGCTCAGAGGCTTTCAAGTCTCATCAGGGCACAGGGATGAGTGAAGCTGGAAGTTCAGCCCCGAAGCTTTATTCATTCATTCAATCGTATTTATTGAGCGCTTACTGTGTGCAGAGCACTGTACTAAGTGCTTGGGAAGTACAAGTTGGCAACATGGAGAGACGGTCCCTACCCAACAGTGGGCTCACAGTCTAGAAGGGGGAGACAGAGAACAAAAAACATATTAACAAAATAAAATAAATAGAATAAATATGTACAAATAAAAAATAGAGTAATAAATACTTACAAACATATATACATATATAAAGGAGCTGTGGGGAGGGGAAGGAGGTAAGGTTGGGGGGATGGGGAGGGGGCTCATCCATGGGGCTGGTGGAAGTGGGGGGGCATTAGGGAGGTCACTAGCCCCATCACCCTTATGGAGTTGACCCAGATTCATCATTCAGTCATATTTATTAAGCTCTTACTGTGTGCAGAGCACTGTACTAAGCGCTTGGGAAGTACAAGTTGACAACATATAGAGACGGTCCCTACCCCACAACGGGCTCCCAGTCTAGAAGGGGGAGACAGACAACAAAACAAAACATGTAGACAGGTGTCAAAATCGTCAGAACAAATAGGATTATAGCTATATGCATGTCATTAACAAAATAGAATAGTAAATATGTACAAGTAAAATAGAGTAATAAATCTATACAAATATATACAAGTGCTGTGGGGCTGGGGTTTAGGAAGAAGTGTTTCAACCAATCAATTAATAGCAGCCCATTGTTGGGTAGGGACTGTCTCTATATGTTGCCAACTTGTACTTCCCAAGTGCTTAGTACAGTGCTCTGCATACTGTAAGCGTCAATAAATGCGATTGAATGAATGAATGAAATCCATTGAGTGCTTACTGTGTGCAGAGCATTGGAACTAAGCGCTTGGGTGAGTAGCTCATTGTGGGCAGGGTACTGTTTCTGTTATAGTGTACTCTCCCAAGTGCTTAGTACAGTACTCTGCATACAGTAAGTGCTCAATAAATATGATTGAATGTATTAATGTATACACTAGAGTAGGTGGATACAATGTGAGCTGATTGGACTCAGTGTAAACGGAAGGGAGAAAAGGCATCTTATCCCCATTTTACAGCTGGGGAAACTGAGGTCCTGAAGTAAAGTGACTTGTCCAAGGTCACACAGCAGGTAAGCGGCAGAGCCAGGATTAGGACCCAAGTCTCCTGATTCCCAGGCATGTGCTCATTCCCCTAGGTCATGCTGTTTAGGTCAGTACCCCTTGTCCTACTAAGCTGATAATAATAATAATAATAATGGCATTTATTAGGCACTTACTATGTGCAAAGCACTGGAGAGGTTACAAGGTGATCAGGTTGTCCCACGGGGGGCTCACAGTCTTAATCCTCATTTTACAGATGAGGTAACTGAGGCACAGAGAAGTGAAGTGACTTGCCCAAAGTCACACAGCTGACAGAGCCGGGATTCGAACCCAGGACATCTGACTCCAAAGCCCGTGTTCTTTCCACTGAGCCACACTGCTTCTCTGCTGGGGAATGGATCACTTAAGATACCTTCAGTTTGGGTCTACTAGCATTACATCATGGATCATTAGGATCTTGCTCAATTTCTCAGGGTAACCTTTCCCTTCTTGGCAGGTTTCTAGCCAGAATCCTTCTGGAGAGCACTGCGAGACGTAAAATCCCTGTGCACTTTCCACAGTTGGGGCTGATTTTGCAAAATCATTTGTCTCCCTCAACAGACCTAAACTCTGGTAATTAAGTAAATCCAGGTGTCCCTGACTCTCCCAGCACCTTTCACTGATAATCCCAGAAATTGTGTGTTCTGTGAGTGCTGTTGCTATGGTAACAGGCTGTGGTGAGGGGCAGCCAGGCACATGAATCAATCAGTGTGGTGGTGGTGTTTTTTATGGAATTTGTTGAGCACTTACTATGTGTCACTGTCACTTTTGTCACAAGCATTGGGGTAGGTAATAATAATGGCATTTAAGTGCTTTCTATGTGCAGAGCACTGTTCTAAGCACTGGGGAGGGTACAAGGTGATCAGGTTGTCCCACGTGGGGCTCACGGTCTTCATCCCCATTTTACAGATGAGGAAACTGAGGCCCAGAAAAGTGAATAATAATAATAATGGCATTTATTAAGCGCTTACTATGTGCAAAGCACTGTTCTAAGCGCTGGGGAATTTACAAGGTGATCAGGTTGTCCCACGGGGGGCTCACAGTCTTCATCCCCATTTTACAGAGGAAGTAACTGAGGTCCAGAGAATAATAATAATGATGGCATTTATTAAGCGCTTACTATGTGCAAAGCACTGTTCTAAGCACTGGGGAATTTACAAAGTGATCAGGTTGTCCCATGTGGGGCTCACAGTCTTAATCCCCATTTTACAGAGGAGGTAAGTGAGGCCCAGAGAATAATAATAATAATGATGGCATTTATGAAGCACTTACTATGTGCAAAGCACTGTTCTAAGCGCTGGGGAATTTACAAGGTGATGAGGTTGTCCCACGTGGGGCTCACAGTCTTAATTCCCATTTTACAGAGGAGATAACTGAGGCCCAGAGAAGTGAAGTGACTTGCCCAAAGTGAAGTGACTTGCCCAAAGTCACACAGCTGACAAGTGGCGGAGCTGGGATTAGAACCCAATGACCTCTGACTCCCAAGTCCGTGCTTTTTCCACTGAGCCACGCTGCTTCTTACCGTCTTACCTCCTTCCATTCCCCACAGCACCTGTATATATGTATATATGTTTGTACATATTTATTACTCTATTTTACTTGTACATATCTATTCTATTTATTTTAATATGTTTGGTTTTGTTCTCTGTCTCCCCCTTCTTGACTGTGGCCCACTGTTGGGTAGGGACAGTCTCTATATGTTGCCACCTTGTACTTCCCAAGTGCTTAGTACAGTGCTCTGCACACTGTAAGCACTCAATAAATACGATTGCTTCTCATGTTAATGTACAGTTAGGTCAGACACAGTCCCTGTCCCACATGGGGCTTACAGTCTAAGTAGAAGGGAGAACAGGTACTTGCTCTCCATTTTACAGTTGAGGAAACTGAGGCACAGAAGTGAAGTAACCTTCCCATGGTCACACAGCAAGCAGTTGGCTGAGCTACAGTAAATTTCCCTCAATACTTTGAGATTACTGCCAAGTGTATTTTTAATTACACACACACACCGCTATGTTGTGCTTTTTCAAAGAAAAGCTTTTACTGAACACACTGAAAAACAGTAATTTTTTAAGGTATAGATAGTACCTTTCTTCCAAATAATGTAGTTTCATTGATATTATTTGTCCACATCTTGTCATCCGTTCATCACCTTTGTTGTCTAAAGCAGATTGTGAACTCTTAGTGCTTTGTACTCAGTTCCTCAAGAAATTTTTATTTATTGATTAACTCTGAAGAGAACACAGAGTGTTTCAGATGCTTTATTCAGCTCACAGGGGGTCAACCAGAAAACTTTCAGGAGTCCAAGAATATTCATGATTTTTAAAAAGATCCAGTTTGGTCTTCCAGGGAGTCCCCAAGGCCATGAGTGCTGTAAACTGGTTTGTATAGAAGCTTTATAATAGAAAAACTGTATTCACAGATAAGTAGTAAGAGTTGAGAGATACTTTCCACAGTCTTATCATAGCTCCCTCCGGTTGCCTAAACCATCCTGGCCCTAAAACATTTGTAAGGACACTCAGGACCAGATTTAATAATAATAATAATAATAATGATGGTATTAAGCACTCACTATGTGCAAAGCACTGTTCTAAGCTCTGGGGAGCTTACAAGGTGATCCGGTTGTCCCTCGGGGGGCTCTCAGTCTTAATCCCCATTTTACAGATGAATTTAGATATTTATTTAATTATTTCATTACTTTTTTTTGATGGTATTAAGCGCTTACTATGTGCAAAGCACTGTTCTAAGCGCTGGGGAGATTGCAAGGTGATCAGGTTGTCCCACAGGGGGCTTACAGTCTTAATCCTCATTTTACAGATGAGGGAACTGAGGCCCAGAGAAGTGAAGTGACTTGCCCAAAGTCACACAGCTGACAATTGGCGGAGCTGGGATTTGAACCCATGACCTCTGACTCCAAAGCCCGTGCTCTTACTTAATTTAGATAGTCTGTAACTCATCCGCGGTTATAATGGCTACTCAGTTTTGTGATGGCTTAGCCCCCAAACCACAGATAAGGGGGTAGAAATGAGCAGGTATGTTGTTATGAAGCACCAAGGCCAATCAGAGAAGTGGTGGAAACATGGCCAGCTGAAGTTGGACTGGGGTAGGTGGGGTTGATACAAGTCAGGCAAAGCAGGAGTAGGGATTTATAAGTTAACCCCTCCATCCCTTCTCAACTCCTAAAAAATACTATTCCTGCCTTCGTCCCTTCTCTCATCATTATTTTCAACCCCCGCAGTCTCCTCTGTTTGCTTCCTATCTTCAAACAAGCCAAATTTTCTCCCCGTAATGATAAAGTCATCCCTCATCCCACTGCACCATCTAGTTATGGCCATTTTGGGTCCCTTTCCTGTCAGAACTCTTGAACAGTCTAGATCCATCCACTCCCACTACTTACCCTCTGGCATCTCTTCCTGACCCAGTGCAATCGGGATTTCTCCTTCTTCACTCTTCTGAGATGCCACAGATTCTGGTGATCTCTTCCTGGCTAATCCAATTCCATCCTAATCCGCTCCGACCACTTTTTCTACCTGCCAAAACCCTCTTTGTCCAAATTTTTACCACCCAGTATTTTACTGGCTCTTTTTCTATAAAAAGAATAAACTTACTCTAATACTGAGTCAGAACTGGAAAAGGTGACTTCAATCTAGTTCTTTGAGATCCCATGTCCTCACGTTGAACAACTACATCTGGGCACTTTCTGGTGGAGCAAAAAACAAGGTATGTAAACATATTATTCAACAAGAGGATCCAAAGTGAATGTTTGGGTAGATTTCACCTAAAGAAAAGCTTAAAAGAACAGAAATGTCTGTGTTGAAGCCACTGTGAAATACGTCAATAAAACATCTTTATTTATGGGTTTCATGAAATATTGAATGAAAATATTTAGCTATATAGATGGATACATAGTTTGCTTTGTAAAATCTACAGTTAAATGAAACAGAGTGTAATATTGAAAAGGAATAAAGATATTCATGCCTTCGCAACTATATTCTCTAACAGGACAGAATTTATGCAAAATAAGCGTGAAAGAAAATAGCCACGGCCAGGAGAATGATGGCGTTGATATTCACTATGTTTCTCCAGAAGGGCGTCTCTGAAACGTCAGTCAGCTTTATCTTCATAGCTTTCTCCTCTTCTTCAGTCATTTTAGGGCCTTTCTGCACCTCCAAACCACAGAAGAAGTCATAGGCACGCTTAAAGCATCCCTTAGTTGTCGTTTGAGGAGCTATATCAAAGGAAAATAGCAATATTTCACTTTCTGAATGGAGGGGGGAAAAAAGGCATCTGGACCTAAGCTCTAAGGTGTGCACAGCATACTGATGTCCATTTGTCTGAAAGTGAGACCTAAAGAATGGTCACGTTACTGATGTTTTATGAAGCGGCAGATGTGGACTGATCATTGCATGACTTGTTCCAATTCTCACTGAAAAGTAGAAGAAGCAGAGAAGTAGCGTGGCGTAGTGGAAAGAGCACGGGCTTGGGAGTCAAAGGCTGTGGGTTCTAATCCCACTCTGCCACTTGTCAGCTGTGTGCCTTTAGGCAAGTCACTTCACTTCTCTGTGCCTGTTACCTCATCTGTAAAATGAGGATTAAGCCTGTGAGCCCCACATGGGACAACCTGATGACCTTCTATCCAGCGCTTAGAACAGTGCTTTCCACATAGTAAACGCTTAATAAATGCCATCATTATTATTACCCCAGTGCTTAGAACAGTGCCTGGCACATAGTAAGCACTTAACAAATACCATTATTATTATTTTTATTATAATCAATTTTCTGCCACGTTGCACCCAAAACTATCAATAGCTGAAAGTCAAAGTCAGTCAATCAATTGTATTTATTGAGCGCTTACTGTGTGCAGAGCACTGTACTAAGCGCTTGGGAAGTACAAGTTGGCAACATATAGAGACAGTCCCTACCCAACAGTGGGCTCACAGTCTAAAAGGGGGAGACAGAGAACAAAACCAAACATACTAACAAAATAAATAGAATAGATATGTACAGGTAAAATAGAGTAATAAATATGTACGAAGTCTTGGAGAAAGAAAATATCTACATGACAGAGCAGCCCCTATCAGAGCAGTGGTCAACGTATTTAACCACTTACCGTGTGCAAAGTTCTGTACTGAATGCTGGAAAAAAAATTACATAGGTGAACCCAAAGGGGTTCACAACCTATGAATGATGGCCCAGGGAGGAGGAGGAGGTTGGTGACAGGCATCTTATGATGACAATGAGAATATGAAGCAATACCAAACAACTTCAAACGAGGACAAGCATAAACACGGTAAGAGCAGTAGGGCACTTTGGCTAGAGATGCACAGTTTTCGGGGTCCCCAGAGCTCAACCCAACAATGCCACCGGCAGTGGCAGCTTTTTCTCTCAGTTTACAAGTCTCGGTAGTCCAGTGGGGAAGTCCTCAAGCCTGCTGGTGTCTCTCCCTCCTTCCCAGGCTGAAGCAGGAGCTGATGGGGATTCCCAGGGGGTGGGAGGTGGGCGGCTTTGGTCCCACATTAGAGACCTCGGCCCGCCGGTGGAGAAGGGACCAGCAGGGACCTCACTGCTGTGGGTGTCTCTTCCTCTTTTCTAGGGGAAGAGTGAGAAACCCCATCTGCCTGAGCCCAAAGAGAGCAGCAAATGAGTGTTTTGACAGAATACTGAATGGATGAACTGCCTACCAGTCGTTGAGGCTATTGACGCTGCTAGAAAACGCCGCAAGCGTTTGACAAGAAAGATTCAGAAATCAAAGAGAAGCAGCAACAATGCATCACCGACATCTTGCTGCTCTTCAGGATCAACGCCATAGAGACTGTTATTAAAAGCCTACATTGGATCATAAAGGACAATGGTATTTATTGAGCGGTCACTGGGTCCACAGCAGTAGGCGTTTGGGACAGTATAATACAATAGAGTTGGTAAGCATGTTCTCTGCCCCCAAGGAGCTTGCCAACTAAAAGGTAAAACAAGCAAACCAACATGCACCACAGTAAGTGGTGATACTCTAAAATTGAAAAGATCCAAGGCTATTCAAGATCACATCCAAACCAAGGATTTCTGTGCATTTGTTAAGAAGCTTTGAGGACACAAACACACCCACAAAGGATCAATGAAGATTATAGATGACCCCTTTCCACAGAAGAAGGAGTCTTACAAAGATAGCAACACCACCTCTCCTGAGCATACCTCCCAACACTGAGGATTAGGCCCTACGAAGAATAATTAACCTGCCAATCGTGAAGAAATGGTCTTTGCTACAACCTATCAAAGTCACTACCATAACTAGAACTGAATCTCTTGATTCACCTGAAAACAGAAGACAGAAATACTGTTCAGTGCCTGCAAAAGCTTTCTCAATGTATGGAAGGCAGAGGAAATGTCACAGGATTTCAATATGTAACTCTTTGAGAAGATAATTGTTTGCCCTCCCTTGCTGGAAAAATCTTAGCCAGAGTTCCCCAAAATGGGCTACTGAAGAATAAGCACTGTTAACCATAAATTCCCAGAATCATAATGTGACTTTTGGCCTCAGCAGAGCACAGCATGTATGATCTTTGCTAGATGGCAGACAGAGGAAAAGTGCAAGGATCAATAAAACGCTCTCTGCTTGGAGATCATAGATCTCATAAAATGCACTTTTAAACACTAGCATACCGGGTTTGCGGCACCTATATCCTATTGTCCTTACTTCACTGACCCAGTGAAAATGGCTAGGCATCTCAGAATTGAAAGGGCTTTATGTCTAACCATTTCCTGGAGTAAATAGGCTAGTGAATTAAGGCCAACTTCATGCAACATACTCTCCATGGCCCTGCTTGAGGGCATGGGGAATCTAGAAGCTGTGAGAATATGGATGCTAGAACTCCAGAAAATTTCCAACTTGGAAGCTATAAACATTCCTCTAAGGTCCTTGAATTAAAGATGATGATGAATGATAGATTCACCACACTTAAATACGTATCCTCATACTCGACCATTCTCCCTGTCCTTTATTTTTATGTCTGTTGTACTTACACTTCCATTCTGCCATTTCCTCTATTTCTATTTTAATGTCTGCCCCCTTCTAGACAGTAAACTCACTGTGGACAGGGATTGTGTCTATCAGCTCTACTGTGCTAAACTTTCCCAAAGTGTTTAGTCTTGTGCTCTGCACACTCAATAACTCACACTCACACTCAATTGGACTCGCTTGTTGTAAGTCAGACCTTCTCTGGTCACAAAGGCTTCAGGACCTGGTTGGAGCAGTGCCACTAATAATAATAATAATAACAAGCATGGTGGTATTTGTTAAGCACTTACTATGTGCCAGGCACTGTTCTAAGCACTGGGGTAGATACTAAGCTAATCAGGTTGGACACAGTCCCTGTCCCACAAGGGACTCACAGTCTTAATTCTCATTTTACATAGGGAACTGACACATAGAGAAGTTAAGTGACTTGTCCAAGGTAACACAGCAGCAGCCAAACTGAGGAGTCGGGATTAGATTCCAGGTTCTTCTGACTCCCGGGCCCGTGGTCTATCCATTAGGCCAAAAACACTCTTATCCCTAACCAGTCACATTCCTGCTAGGAATTCCTCCCCCTTTTAGACTGTGAGCCCACTGTTGAGTAGGGACTGTCTCTATATGTTGCCAATTTGTACTTCCCAAGTGCTTAGTACAGTGCTCTGCACACAGTAAGCGCTCAATAAATACGACTGATGATGATGCTAGGGGCAGTGGGTGTGGCAGGCAAATTTTGGGGCAGGGGTGTGTCACACTGTGAAGTTTACACAAAAATGTAAGTATAAAATCCACTTACAGCCCAAGTGGCAGAGACCAGCAGGTGGTTACCAGAGTAGTCCCAGCAGTCTACACCACAGAAATCAGCCACCTATTTTCAGGATTTCTGTTGAGCCCATCCACCGAGTCAGACTCCTTAACTGGTGTCAAGACCAGAAAGCTTGATGGCCTAGCCCCATTCATTCACTCATTCAATCATATTTATTGAGCGCTTACTGTGTGCAGAGCACTGTACTAAGCACCAGCACACATTCCCCTGCTTTCCAGTGCTTAGAACAGTGCCCAGCACATAGTAAGCACTTAATAAATGCTATCATTATTATTATTATTATTTTGGCCACAATTTCACCCACCACCATCCTTGCCAACACAATGAGGTGTGTGTGTCAAACTCTGCAGCGATGGAGGAATGAATTAGGTTTACAAGGGCGCCTACAATTTACATACGATACGGTAATATGCCTTAGAGAACCAGCATGGCTAAGTGGAAAGAGCACGGGCTTGGGAGTCAGAGGTCATGGGTTCTAATCCCAGCTCCGCCGCTTGTCAGCTGTGTGACTTTGGGCAAGTCACTTCACTTCTCTGTTCCTCAGTTACCTCAACTGTAAATGGGGATTAAGACTGTGAGCCACCCGTGGGACAACCTCATCACCTTGTAACCTCCCCAGCGCTTAGAACAGCGCTTGGCACATAGTAAGTGCTTAATAAATGCCATCATCATTATTATTATTATTATCATACCAGTCTCGGCTATGGGAGGGAAAGTCAAGCAGAGACATACACGTGCCATTCCTAGCTTAGGCAATGGTTAGCGAGTGGAATGCAATCTGCTACAAGTCAAAACTCATTTGTGCTGAGCAGCAGCAGCATGGGAGAGAGTCGAGGGTGGAGACTGAAGTTTACTGCATGGAAGAAGGCAATTGTAAACCACTTCTGTATTTTTACCAAGAAAACTCTACAGCTACACTACCAGAACAATTGTGGATGGAGGTGAGGCGTTCTGAGAGAGATGTGTCCTTGGAGTTGCTTTGGGTCAGCAGCAACTCGATAGCATAAGACAAGACCAAAGAACTATGGGGCTGGAAGTGGGGATGAATAAAGGGAGCATGTCAGGGTGACGCAGAAGGGAGTGGAAGAAAAGGAAAAGTAGGTTTAGTCAGGGAAGACCTCTTGGAGGAAATATAATAATAATAATAATGGCATTTATTAAGCGCTTACTATGTGCGAAGCACTGTTCTAAGCGCTGGGGAGGTTACAAGGTGATCAGGTTGTCCCTTGTGGGGCTCACAGTCTTAATCCCCATTTTACAGATGAGGTAACTGAGGCACAGAGAAGTTAAGTGACTTGCCCAAAGTCACACAGCTGACAATTGGCGGAGCCGGGATTTGAACCCATGACCTCTGACTCCAAAGCCCAGGCTCTTTCCTAACGAGCCATGCTGCTTCTCATCGAGCCATGCTGCTTCTCATATCCCTTCTCATCTCCCTTCAATAAGGCTTTGAAGCGGGGGAGAGTGATTTTCTGTCTAATTTGAAGTGGGAGGGTGTTCCAGGAGGTGGTTGGGACATCAGTAGCAACAGGGGCAAGATCAAGGTACAGTTAGGAGGTTTGCATTAGAGGAGCGAAGTGTGCGGCTGGGTTGTAGTAGGAGAGCAGCAAGGTGAGGTAGGAGGGGGTAAGGTGATTGAGTGGTCTAAATTCTCCTATACTAAAATAACTTTTCTGAATAATCCAGATCAATCAGTGGTATTTAGGGAGTGCTTACTGTGGCATTGTACTGTAAAACAACAGAATAGGTAGACACGATCCCTGCCCTCAAGAAGTGTGCAATCTAATGGGGAAGAGAGATTAAAATAAGTTACAGGTAGGGGAAGCAACCTAGTATAATATGAACTCTTCAACACCCAGCTATCACCCCGTCTTCCTCCTCCCATCTCTGCCCAAACTCTTTAAACAGACTGTATATACCAGCTGTCCTCACTACCTCTCTCCTCTCTACAATCAAGTTTCCTCCTCATTCACTCCACGGAGACCCCTCTCTCCAAAGTCACAAATGGCCTCCTTCTTGCCAAATCTATTCCATCCTAATGAGTCCGAGCCTGGGAGTCAGAGGACCTGAGTTCAAATCCCAGCTCTTCCACTTGTCTGCTGTGTGACCTTGGGCAAGTCCCTTAACCTCTCAGTTCCTCAGTTACCTCATCTGTAAAGAGGGGATTAAGAGTGTAAGCCCTATGTGGGACAGGGACTGAATTCAACTCAATTATCTTGTATCTACTGCAGCGCTTTGTACAGTGCCTGGAATATAGTAAGTATTTAACAAATACCAATAAAAAAAAAAGAAAAAAAAAAACTCTCAGCTGCCATCGACCCCATAGACCACTTCTTCCTGAAAACACTAACTTTGGCTTTTCTGACCCAATACTCTATTGGTTTTCTTACCTCACTGGCTTATTCTACTCCACTCCTTCTCGTTTTCCCACCCTCTAAATGTGGATGTTCCCCAAGGCTCTGTCCTGGATCATCTCTTCTCAATTTACCCTCACTACATTGGGGAGCTTTTCCACCCCCATCACTTCAAGTTTCATGCAGATGACTCCCAAAGCTACCTGGCCAACTTGACCTCTCTCCTTCTCTGCACTCCACATTTCTTTCTGCCTCCAGGTCATTTCTAAACAAGTGTCCCACCGGCACCTCAAACTCAACGTGTCCAGAACTAAACAATCAATCACTTTACTGAGCACTTTACTATGTGTGGAACACCTGGGAGAGATACAATATAACAGAGTTGATAGACATGCTTTCTGCCTACGAGGAGTTTACGGTCCAGAGGGGGAACAACTTGTTTTCTTTTCAAAATCCTCTTCTCAACCTACTTTTCCCATAACAGTTGACATACCTATCCTCCCCAGCTCAAGCCCATAACCTCGGCATTGTCCTTGACTCCTCCCTCTCTTTCAACACCAACATTCAGTCTGTCAACAAATCCTAACTGCTCCTCCTCCACAACACTTCCAGGATCTACACCTTCCTCTCCATCGATCAACGAATCAATCAATCATATTTATCGAGTGCTTATTGTGTACAGAGCACTGTACTATGCTTTTTGGAGACAACGATGTAACAGAATTGGTAGGCGCACCATCCAAACAGTCACCACGCTGATCGAGGCTCTTGTCTTACCCTAATTTGACTGCTGTACTAGCTTCCTTGCTGAGCTCTCTGCCTCCAATCTGTCCCCTCTCCAATTCATACTTCATTCTGCTTCTGGATCATTTTTCTGTCTGTCAACCCCTCAGGAAAAGGAAGAGGGGGAATACCTTTTCCTGTCTTCTAACAGCAAGCAGCCTTGCCATAAATTCTCAAGAGAATCTTCCTTTCATTTAGGCGCAACTAGGCCTTAGAGACAACTATCAAGTGGGAAGAAAAGAAAACTAGTCTTCCCTCCGCACTCTTAGCTAATGTTTCCTCAGCCTGAACTGAAAACCAGGAATTAACTGATTCTTAGCTTCAAAACTAAAGTTAGCCACTAACACCTCCCATGAAGACTGACCTCAATAGAGCACAACCATTGCAGATATATTTAAAATACATTTTCTTCCTAATAGGATTACAAATACTTTGAGACAAGTCATACCCATTTAGCTACGTAAACTAAATTAGAAGACAAAAAAATGCAAATTTTGGATTACAGACTTTTGTTTGCTTGAAATTCTGAGAATTAAGCCATGCTTTCAAGTACTCCAAGTGATCACTCTCCTAGTCTTGAAGGGAAGACTCAAGGCCACTAAATTTACCTAAACACTTGAAATGTGTAAAATGAAGTACTGATTTTTTCCTACCAGTTCAAAATCATTTCCTATTTAGTCTGCCTTAATAGATGGGAAGCTATAATTCTAGATTTTACAGATGGCTGGCAAAAAAAATCAAGTATTAAATATTTGAGACGAAATTAAAATGAAACATAACTGAATTTCTTATCCGGTTAGAAAGGATTAGCTAGAACTTACCTTCCTGAGGGCTTTCCTCAACTTCTTCATGGATTTTTCCTTCATCCAGGTCAACACGATCCTCTCTGACGTTTCGCAGACTCCAACACAGGCGATACAGCTACCCGGAAAACATACATAAGTCTGTCAACAAAGCTGCAGCTCCATAACAAGCATTTATTCTAGGTGTGGGTGTGTGAATAATAATAACAATAATAATAATAATGGCAGTTACTAAGTGCTTACTATGTGCAAAGCACTGTTCTAAGCACTGGGAAGGTTACAAGGTGAGCAGGTTTTCCCATGGGGGGCTCACAGTCTTAATCCTCATTTTACAGATAAGGTAACTGAGGCACAGGGAAATTAAATGACTTGCCCAAAGTCACACAGCTGACAATTGGCAGAGCTGGGATTTGAATCCCTGACCTCTGACTCCAAAACCCGTGCTCTTTCCACTGAGCCATGATATTTAGGCATTCCAATAAGAGTTCTATTTAGTGGAGGAGATACTCCACATGTACAGATTTTTTGCGTATGCAGTTATTCCAATGAGATGTTAAGACATTAACATAAGCACTAACATGAGTGAGTCACACTGAGTTCTCTCCTGGACAGTATCATGATTCTGATAGTGGAAAAAAGGCCATTTGGTGTAATTGTATGGTAGTTGCTCTCCTTGGCCCTGTTTCAAAATATCACTTAAATCCCCTTTCTAACAAACAGTTTTCCCTCTAGACTGTAAGCTCGCTGTGGGCAGGGAACGTGTCCAACAACTCTGTTCTATTGTGCTCTTCCAAGCTTTTAGTACAGTGCTCAACACACAATAAGCACTCAATAAATATCACTGATTGACTGACTGGATTACTGATTTTTCCTCTCCATATCCCAACCATCATTCCCTTGTTCCCTTTAGTAACCCAGTATGGATTGCTACTCCAAGGTGTACCTATCCTACTAGTATTTCTGGCCTGCCCAACCACCTGAATTCAATCAATGGTATTCACTGAGTGTTTATAATTTGGGGAGAGCCCTGTACCAAGCACTTGGGAGAATGCAATATTGGGAGAGTTGGCAGTCATGTTCCCTGCTCTCAAGGAGCTTACACTCTACAGGGGGAGACAGACACTGAAATAAATTACAGCTCGGTACATAAGTTCGGTGTGGCTGAGGCTCAGGTGAATATCAAATGCATAAAAGGTACAGATCCAGGTGACATGACAGGGAGAGAGATGAGAAAAAAATGACTGATGAGGTGGGAAAGGCAGATGAATTGAGAAGCAGCGTGACCCAGAGATAGGGCATGGGCCTGGGAGACTGAAGGTCCTGGGTTCTAATCCTGACTCTGCCACTTGTCTGTAGTGTGACCTTGGGCAAGCCGCTTAAGGTCCCCAGTTCTCTCATCTGTAAAATGGGGATTAAGACTCTGAGCCCCATGTGGGACAGATACTGTGCCTACACTGATTAGCTTGTACCTACTCTAGCACTTAGTACAGTGTCTGGCACATAATAAGCACTTAAATAACATTTTTTTAAAAAAGGTGTCTTGGAGATGGGCTTTTAGTAGGGCTTTGAAGATGGGGAGAGTGGTAGTCTATTGTATATGAAGGGCAAGGGAGTTCCAGGCCAGAGGGAGGATGTGGGGCAAGGGGGTGGGGGTGAGATAGACGAGGTTGAAGAAAAGTGAAAGACTGGCAAGAGTGTTAACAAGTTCCCTATATTTAGGGAAGAAGCCCCCTTTTCTTCTATTTGAGCCTATTACCTTCAAATTTCAAAGATTGCTTGTCCTAGTAGCATGATATGTGGGGAACAATTTCTGTGTTCATCTTGTCCTCCCTTCATGGGTTCTTAAGACTTCAAATATTTCCCCTCCTAATGCGCATCTTTTCCAGTAAGAAAGCTTCTCTCTCTTTATCTTGGTTGCCACCCACAAGTGGTATTTATTAAGTGCCTACTCCGTGCAGAGCACTGTAGTAAGTGCTTGGGAGAGTACAAAAAGACACAGTCCCCACTATCAAGAAATTTACAGTTAGCAGAGTGAGTGCAAACTCCCTAAAGGAAGGACACTCTTAAACCTGCTTACCTTCCAGTGTATTTTCCCCTTTTCCCTTTTCTCTACCTTATCCAGCTATTTAATGTCCTTCTAAAAATGAAATAACCAGAATCTCCCAGGGTATTCCAAAGGTGGGTGGAGCATGATTTCAAACTCTGTTTTGTTTTCAAGCCCCTTCCTGATGATGCCTAGCAATTGGTGATTTAAATGACAACCATAATGATCCAGATCCCATGCATGAGTCATGCCAAACCCATCCATCAACATTATGCAGTTGTAATTTGCCTTACTTCTCCTTAGGTGCACTATCTTGTTGTTTCTCACACTGATGCCCTTCTGCCATTTTATGAAATCTCACAGTTTATTTCCATCTGACTCACAGCGCAGAACAGTTTACTGGCTTTTTTTATGAAACTCATTAAGCACTTACTACTGTACCAAGTGCTGGGGTAGATAAAAGATGATAAAGTTGGACAAAGTCCCTGTCCCACATGGAGCTTGTGTAATCTATAAACTCAGAGATTTCAGAACACATTTCCCTTTACAGATTAAGATGTTTATCCAAATTGGCCCCAGCACTGACCACTATTAACATTTCTCCAGCCTGCAAGTTAGCTGTGTTTCCTTTGTTCAAGCCAATTATCTACCCATATCAGCATCAGTACTTTCCTTCCAATCTTCTGGTTACTTGGTTTTTCTAGTCTTTAGTGTAGGAGTCCATCAAAAATCTTTTGCAAAAAAAAAAAAATAAATCAAATCACATAGCTGATAGGTACACAGCAATGGACTAAGTTCTTGGGAGAATACAAAAAAGATGACATGGTTCCTGACTTCAAAGGGGAGATAGATAAGGAAATTACAGATTAGGGTATAGATAGGATATGTAAGATATATATTAGCAGTACAGTGCTAAGTGCTTAGTGCAGTGCTCTGCACACAGTAAGCGCTCAATAAATTCGATTGAATGAATGAAAGGTATATACATAAAGGCTGGGGTTTGGGGTAATTTAAGGGTTGGGTTAATTTAAGAGGTTGGGGGCAATTTAAGGGTTTAGGTGGCACAGAGAGGCTGAAGTGGCAGTTGGTGAAAATACTCAGGCCTCTTGGAAGATATGTGATCTCAGAAGGGCCTTGAGAATAGAAAGCTTTGATCTGTTGGATATGGAGGGCAAGGGAGTTTCAGGCAGAGGGGAGTATGTGAACAACAGACTGGTGGCAGAAAAGATGAGAATGAGACAAGGTGAGTAGGTTGGCTTGAGAGGAATGAGGTGTAAACTAGAGGAGAGAGGACAAAGAGAATGGTCAAGTAGGAGGAAGAGTTGATTGAGTGCTTTAAAGTCAATGGTCAGGAAATTCTGCTGGATGTGGAAAGGAATAGGCAACCACCGGAGGTTTTTGAGGAATGGAGAGACGTTAGTGGGGATATGTGAGGAGTATGGCACTTTAGAACAATGATCTAGGCAGCAAATTGAAGTATGGGCTTGAGGTAGGGAGGTCGGCAAAGGGGGTGATACTGTCATGAAGCTGGGGGAGTGAAAAGTGTCTGGACCACCGTGGAGGCTGTTTGATGGAGAGCAAGAGATAGATTCTGGAAATGCTGCTGAGGAACAACTGACAAGGTCTGAAAACAAACTGAATACAAGGGGTTGAAAGACAGGGAAGAGTCAAGAATAACACCAAGGATTCAGGCTTGAGAGGCATAGTGTTGCCAACAATTGGGAAAGTAAGGGGGAGCAGAAGATTTGGGATAAAAGAATAGGAGTTCAATTTTAGACATATTGAGTCTGATGTGCCAGCAGGGCATCCTTACAGAGATATCCTTGAGGTAAGAGGAATTGCAAGACTGCAGTGAATGAGAGAAGTCTGGGCTAGCAAGGAAGATTTGGGAGTCATCCGCACAAAGGTCATAATGGAAGCTGTGGAAGCAGAGGAGAACTGCCAGGGAGTGAGATTGTAAGTGCAGAACTGAGCCTTGAGGGATACCCACACCTAGGAGGTGGGAGGCAGAGGAAGAGTGGGCAAAAAGATGGAGGACAGGCAGAGGAAGGAGGAGGAGGAGGAGTACCAGGAGAAAACTGTCAGGAAAACCAAAGTCAGGGTTTCCAGAAAAAGTGAGTGATCTACGTTAGCAAAGGCAGCCATGAGGTCATGAAGGATTAGGGCAGAGTAGAACCAGTGAGACTTAAGAAGCCACATGACTTAGTGGAAAGAGCATGGGCTTTGGAGTCAGAGGTCATGGGTTCAAAATCCCAGCTCCACCAATTGTCAGCTGTGTGACTTTGGGCAAGTCACTTAACTTCTCTGTGCCTCAGTTACTTCATCTGTAAAATGGGGATTAAGACTGTGAGTCCCACAATGGACAACCTGACCACCTTTAACCTCCCCAGCGCTTAGAACAGTGCTTTTCACACAGTAAGCACTTAATAAATGCCATCATTATTATTATTAATGACTGGTGATACTGGAGAGAATGGTCCCAATAGAGTGAAGGGGGCAGAAACTAGACTGTAAAGAGTCACAAAGGGAGGAGTTGGAGGAAGGAAGAAGAGAGGCTGTTTATGCCCTCTGTTCATGGAGTTCAGAAAGAAATGGGAGGAAGGAGATGGGGCAACAGCTGGATGGGACAGTGGGGTCCAGAGTAGGTTTCCTTAAGATAGGGGACTCATGGGCATGTTTGTAATCAGAAGGGAAAGAGCCATTCTAGAGGGAGCAGTTGTGCGTGAGCAAAAATGATGGTCAGGAAGAGAAGGGAGTGAGTATAAGGATGTGGGAAGGGATGGGGTGGGAGGCACAGGCCGGGGGAGTTGAAATATCTGAACATATTATGTCGACTAGTCCCCATCTATTCTTATGCTTATCTACCCCTTTACAGAGAAGTCATGCAGCCTATTGAGCTATGATTTCTCTTTACCACATCATGTTGGCTTTCCTCAACAGGTTGTGTTTTTCTAAGTACTCGCTGATCCTAATATTAAAATCATCAGGTGGCTCCCCTAATTCCCTTGGTGGCTTCCTGTTTTTGTTATATTAGAAGACTCTTTCTCCAAGGTATCTCAAATTCCAGGAGTCTTCGGGGAAGCAGCTTGGCTCACTGGAAAGAGCCAAGGCTTTGGAGTCAGAGGTCAGGGGTTCAAATCCTGGCTCCACCAAATGTCAGCTGTGTGACTTTGGGGAAGTCACTTCACTTCACTGGGCCTCAGTTCCCTCATCTGTAAAATGGGGATTAAGACTGTAAGCCCCCCATGGGACAACCTGATCCCCTTGTGACTGCCCCAGCGCTTAGAACAGTGCTTTGCACATAGCAAGCGCTTAATAAATGTCGTTATTGTTATTATTATTATTATTATGTTCTTTTCTAACCCTTCCTACTCAACAAGCAGCAGCTACTATCAAGTTGGCCTTACCAGCTGGGAAGAATAATCACTGTAACAAGACTGCCACAAATATGGTTGTGTATTTTTCGAGAAACGTTATTAATGCTGCACCTTTTGAATTTCTGCCCAAGATATTTCCTCTCCAAAGATAGCTTTCGACAGGGAAAAAAATTGCTTACTCATGGCCAACACAACATTATGAGGACAAAGCTAGCATGAACAGATTAAACGCACAGACGATCCAAAATTCTCAATCGGCAACAATCTCATTCTCTTCCCCGACAATACACTTTACCAGAGGTGCTCACAATAACTAGGTTGAGTGATGAGTTGTGATCTGCACATAGGAAGCACCCAACAAATACCAATGATTATTTCTCATATGGAGGTGTGCAGCTAATCAGCAGTAAAATCGTCAGAACACCGGGAGTCGGAAAGAGAAGAAACAAGAGGCTCGGACAATCGGAAGTTGAATAATGCATTCCTGAATGACTGAGCCTTTTTTTTTTCCCCATGGTATTTGTAAAGTGTTTATCTAAGTGCTGGGGTAGATGCAAGTTAATCAGGTCGGACACAGTCAGTGTCCCACATGGGGCTCACAGTCTTAATCCCCATTCTACAGATGAGGTGAGTGATTTTACAGAGAAGAGAAGTGATTTGCCCAAGGTTATACAACAGACAAGTGGCGGAGCTGGAATTAGAACTCAGGTCCTTCCAACTCCGAGGCCTGTGTCCTATTCTCTAGGCCATGCTACCTCTCCTAGGTCATTCTGCATTTTCCAAGGGTTTGGCTAGGACCGATAGGTTCATCTTTGCTTGCACCACAGAACTAGCTAACATATCCAGAGCAAGTCAAGTATGCTTCTCTTGGAGGACAACGACCATCCTCTGAAGCTTATGTGGTACCTTCATGTTTTTCCTTATCCCACAAAACTGAATGGCAATACCTGAGAATTCCAAGAAAGACAAAATCTGAACTTATATTTCTAATATACAACTAAATGTTATTGACCGCATAAGTCTGTTCTTGTCAATGAAGTATTGTTAGAATGTAGGCACCGAAACACTTCATTAAGTGGAATAAGGCCGTAAAGCTACCAATACTTACATTTACATCGGGAATGGGTTTGGTTACTAGAGAGACTCCCACGATGACGACGGTGACCACGGAAAAGAGGATCATGGCAAAGTAAAGGTAATGGACCCCACAGATGATATGGGGGCAACTGGAAGGAGCCATACATGTTCCTGACCCATACACAAACTCCGTAGTCATCCTTATAAGCCCTAATACAAGTCCAGTGATCAGTCCCCAGAAGGCACCCTGTAAAATAAAGGTAAAAAGGAGAGTCACCAAGAACTTTCACAACCACGTTCATATTAAAAAAAAATCACAACCACGTTCATAATGGACAACCATCATCTAACAAAATAAAACAGTTAATAGAAATTACGTGTGGTGGCTACATGAAACTAAGTAATGAGAAGATGAGCTTTAGGACCATATTCATTCATTCATTCAATCAATCGTATTTATTACTGTGTGCAGAGCACTGTACTAAGTGCTTGGAAAGTACAATTCAGCAACAGATAGAGACAGTCCCTACCCAACAACAGGCTCACAGTCTAGAAACGGGAGAAAGACAACAAAACAAAACAAGTAGGCAAGTGTCAATATCATCAAAATAAATAGGATTATAAATATATACACAAATTATAGATATGTAGCCTGGGTTGGAAAAGGATGAAATTTAAAGAATAATTTTGAACAAGATGATCATCAGCAAGTCCATTGTTTCTTCCATTATTTTTTGGGTAAAGGAGTGTGGGTTTTGAGAGCTACTGCTCTCCCCCCCCAATTTGTCCACTTTTACATTTCTTGCTCCTGTTTCACTACCTGCCTCACTCCTTTTATATTCCCCTTTCCAATTTGCTCCCTAAGTCCTTTGATCTCCTCCTTGATCCTATCTTCTTCTCCTGTTCCTTCAACAAGGGACCCCAGAAGAGAGGATTAGACAGTGAAGGAGAAAGAAACTCACCTAGATGGCCATTTCCCTTAATACCCTGGGATTACCGCTAAATGCGTTTTAATTACAAATGCTCTGTTTTAAAAAACAAAACAACAAAAAAGACTTTACCAGCCACCTCTTAGAACAATGATTATTTTTTAGATGTAGAAGGTACTTTTCTTCCAAAGAAGAACTTATTGATTTTCACTGATATAGTTGTTAGATAGCAATCAATCCTCTGTCCACATCTTGTCATGTCTGTCTCCTCTGTGTTGTCTACAGCAGATTTTAAACTACTAAGAGTGCCTCACACTCGATTCCTCAAGAAACTTTTATTTATGTATTGAAGAGAGCATAAAGTATTTCAGATGCTTTATTCAGTTCATGAGGGATCAACTAGAAAACTTTCAGGAGTCAAAAATATTCACCATTTTTTTAAAAAAAAGGGCACGTGGCCCCCACGGCCATGGGTGCTAATGCTTTGAGAAAGTAGTGTGGCCTAGTGGAAAGAGAACGAGCCTGGAAGTCAAAGGACATGGGTTCTAATTCCAGCTCTGCCACATGTCTACTGTGTGACCCCGGGCAAGTCATTTAACTTCTCTGTGCCTCATTTTTAAAATGGGGTTATTATTATTATATACTACTATAATAACAGTGTTCGTTAAGCACTTACTTTGTGCCAGGCAATTTACTAAGAGATGGGGTGGATATAAGCAATTCAGGTTGGACACGGTCTTTGTCCCATATGGGGCTCACGGCCTCAATTTCCATTATACAGATGAGGTGACTGAGGCACAAAGAAGCGAAGTGACTTGCCCAAGGTCACACAGCAGACAGGTGGCAAAGCTGGGATTAGAACCCATGACCTTCTGACTCCTGTATCCATGCTCTTGATCCACTAGACTGTGAGCCCGCCTTCTAGACTGTGAGCCCGCTGCTGGGTAGGGACCGTCTCTATATGTTGCCAACTTGTACTTCCCAAGCGCTTAGTACAGTGCTCTGCACACAGTAAGCGCTCAATAAATACGACTGAATGAATGAATCCACTACGCTATGCTGCTTCTTACCTGAGCTTAGCCAAAAGGCCAAGAACCAATTAAGACTGTGAGTCTCATGTAGGTCAGGGACTGTGTCCCACTCAACTATCTTCTATCTACCCTAATGTTTAGAACAGTGCTTGGCACATACTAAATGCTTGACAAATACCACTACTATTATTATTACTACTATTAAGAAACTTTAAAACAGAATAACTGTATTCACAGAAAGGTAATAATAATAGTTGAAATATGCTTTCCACTGGTTGCTAACGCTGCCCTAGCCATCATCACCATCAATGGTATTTATCAAGCGCTTACTACATGCAGAGCACTATACTAAGGGCTTGGGAGAGTACAATCCAACAGAGTTCGTCGACACATACCCTGATCCTAAAATGTTTGCCAACAATGATACTCAGGGCCAGATTTAGATGTACTGGGCCTGAAATCATCTGGGTTGCTATGGAGGCCTAATATTGAAATGGCTCATCCCCAAACCCACACAGAATGGGGTAAAAATGAGCAGGTGTGGAGATATGAAGAAACAAGACAAATTAGAGAAATGGTGGAAACACTGCCAGCTGGAATAGGACTGAGGCGTGGAGGGTTGAATCACCTCAGGCAGAGCAGGATGTGCATGTGGCTGAGAGCAGGGAGAGGTTTTCAAGCCCATCTCTTCTCAACTCCCCAAAATACTATTCTTATTCTTGACTTCCTCCCCTCTCTCATCATTACTTTACTCTCCATAATGAAGCAGCATGGCTCAGTGGAAAGAGCACAGGCTTGGGAGTCAGAGGTCATGGGTTCTTATTCCGGCTCTGCCACTTGTCAGCTGTGTGACTTTGAGCAAGTCACTTAACTTCTCTGTACCTCAGTTACTTCATCTGTAAAATGGGGATTAAGACTTTGAGCCCCATGTGGGACAACCTGATTACTTTGTATCCCCCCAGCACTTAGAACAGTGCTTTGCACATAGTAAGCGCTTAACAAATGCCATCATTATTATTATTATAAAGTCATCCCTCACTCCCACTGCACCATCCAATTATGCCCACCTGAGGTCCCTTTTCCTGCCCAAACTCCTTGAACAGTGTGGATAACCCGACTCCCACCACTTACCCTCTAGCACCTCTTCTTGATCCAACACAATCTGGATTTCTCCCTCTTCACTCTTCTGAGATTCCAAGAATTCCAGTGATCTTCCTCTGGCTAATCTAATGGGCTCTAACTCCATCTTAATCCACTCTGACCTTTTGTTTGCCTTTGACTCATGAATACCCAACTGGACCATCTGCCAGAAACTCTCTTTAGCCAAGGGTTTACCACCCAGTATTTACTGGCTCTCTATTTCTCTGATGAATCTTAGTCTTGTTTCTCCTTAGCTTTTGTTTGAGGGTGTTTTGCAAGGGTAAGTCTGGGGACCTCTACACCTCTTGATTAAACTTATCCATTCAGGGAGCTTATCTGTAAACATGGATTCAGCTACCATCTGTGCCTCCCATTCCATTACAGAATTCAGAAGATTCTTGGAGTCACGAATTCCAACAAATATGAGGCTTCCAACAGAAATGCTACAAGTCCTTAATTGCTGAAGAGTTGTTTGTTTGTTTTTTTAAGTCTGAGACACTCTGAGAAAGAAAGTCTCATGGAAAGAAAACAAGTCACGGGAAATAGCTGAAAATCTCAATTGCTCCCAACAACTTTGTTTAGAGCCTCTCCCTTGTCCCCCACCCCCGATCCACCCACACATACTCACAGGCTCATTGACCCTCTTGTAGAAAACAGCCAGTAGGAAGACAGCAGCAATGGGGGGGCCCAAGTAGCTGGTGATAGACTGGATATAGTCAAAGAGCTGTCCACTTTGAGCTGACTGCACAATGGGCACCCAAGCGATACTGATGGCAAGTAGCAGGATTATGAATAGTCTGTAAATAACGCAGACATTTAAGCATCAATAATAAAACACCTGACAATGAAAAGTAATTCACTGAGGAATAAAGGTATTTCTATATAATAATCACCTGAACGACAAACAATAATCTGCCATATGTAAAATACCAAACAACCCAAAACTTCCCAAATTAACCCAGGTTAACTCAGGTTTCTTCAAATATCCTGAGCAGCGCTCTGGTTGGATGGAATCAGGGTCAGGGTTCCCCAGAACACCTGCCAATGCACTTATGTATGGGAGGTTTCAAGGCTTTAAAATTACACCTGCCGCATTTCCCACTCTAGTCCAGTCCAACTGGAACTTTGAGGATTTAGGCCTGGTCAATATCAGTATGCCCAAGAATTCCCCAGCAGCAGCACTCTTGGGAGGTCCAGACCAGCTTTCGGTTCTCCCACCTTCTAAGGGCTGTGCACATAGTAAGCACTCATTGAATACCACTGATTTATTAATTGACTAAAAAAAAAGTCAGACCTGGGGACCACCATGAGGGTATGGGTTTTCACTGTCACTCGGATCATTTTGGGCCAAGTTGGTTCAAAACAGACCCTAAGGCTTGCCCAGTAATGACTAACCCCCAGGGTAGGATCAGGGACCCTATGGGACCAGGATAACCTGGATCAGCCAAAACAGTCACTGGAAGAAAGACCTAAACTGTACTAATCAAAGCCCAATCTGAACCTAACAAACTGAGTAGCCTTTTGACTAAACATTTTCAGTATCTGTGGACACCGCCACAAGATACAGGACCTGTAATCAAGGAGGGAAAAACAAAAAGCAAATACAGGATCAGGAAAAACTGGCTGGCCCCCAAGTACTGCAAAAAAGACCCAGGAATCAATTTTGTCCACTGCTATGCTGGAATGCATAAATAGACGTTTGATAGATAAGTGTACAGAAGTAATCTTTCCACTGAAGTTAGACCCTTAAGAGTAACATTTCTATTCTTGGTCTCTTCTAGGTAAGAAAGGATGAGGAATAACTAGAGATGGTCCAGAGAAAAGTGGTAAAATACATAAATCACCTGAAAAAGGAACTTCAGAATTATATCTAGTACAAGGATGAAAAAACTAAGGAGGTGACTTCATAGTTGCCTTCAAAAATATGAAGCGTCTTTAATGCGGAGGCCATTCACTGTCTACTAAACAACAAACAAGGAGAAGTGGGTTTAAGCTTAAAGCAAGAGATATTGTGGTTGGACATAAGGAAGATCTACTTGACTCTTTGAGGGATAAAACAATGGGTCAGATCCCCAAGGAATCCACCAAAGGAGGACCCCCGGAGAAGTTTGAAAAAGAAGAACAGGCTCTGGATAGTTTAGTCCTTCAACTGGCTGGATTAGATCATCTCACAATAGTAGACTGCGTGTCCCATTTGGGACAGAGACTGTGTCCCTCTTGATTAACTTACAGCTACCCCAGAAGAATGTTTGACACACAGTAGACACTTAACAAATACCATCCTAAAAATTACAATAATGGAACATATTAATATTCTGTATTAAAGACCAAATCTAACCAGGCACTAGAGGATACTATTGCTCCACAGGCATCTTAGCCCCAAGACACATACGGGACTTCTGAAAGTCACATCCAGACCATTCTCACCAGAGAAGAGAGAATAGGCTGCAACAAATCAGCAGATTCAGATATAAATATTTTTTTTGTGAAAAAGTCCTAGAAGAGGTAAAAGAACATAGGCTGGGGAGGCAGATACTTGGATGTCCTCCCGTCACCTCAAACACAACATGTCCAAAATAGGACTCCTTATCTTCTCATCCAAACCCCATGACTTTTCCATATCTAGAAAGCACCACCATCCTTCTTGTCTCACAAGCCCGTAACCTTGACATTATCCTTAATTCTCTCATTCAACCCACATATTCATCCATCACTAAATCCTGTGTCGGTTCAACCTTCACAACATCACTAAAAGCCACCATTTCCTCCCCATCCAAACTGCTACCAGGTTAATCCAATGATTTATCCTATCCCGCCTTAACTACTGTATCAACCTCCTTGCTGATCTCCCAGCCTCCTATATCACCCCACTCCAGTCCACACTGCACTCTGCTGCCTGGATCATTTTTCTACAAAAATGTTCAGCCCACGTTTCCCCACTCCTCAAGAATTCCAGTGGTTGTCCATCTACCTCTGCTTCAAACAGAAACTCCTCACCATTGGCTTTAAAGCATTCAATCATCTTGCCCTCTTCTACCTCACCTTGCTGCTCTTCTACTACACTTAAACCAACACAATTTATTTCTCTAATGCTAAACTTCTCATTGTACCTCGATCTCATCTATCTTGCTGTTGACTTCTCACCCACATTCTGCCTCTGGCCTGGCATGCTCTCCTTTATATCCAACAGAAAATTACTCTCCCCCCATTCAAAGGTTTATTGAAGAACATCTCCAAGAGGTCTTCCCTGACTAAGCCCTCCTTTCCTCTTCTCCCACTCCTGTCTGCATTGCCCTGACTTGGTCCTTTTTTTCAGCCCCACTCCGGGCCCCAAAGCACTTATGCACATTTCTATAATTTATTTAATGTCTGTTTCCCTGTGGGCAGGGAACGTGTCTGTTTATTGTTATGTTGTACTCTACCAAGTGCTTAGTACAGTTCTCTGCTCCAGCAAGTGCTCAATAAATGTGAATGACTGACTGACTGACAGCTGAAAGCTATTTGAGGTCACAGCAATTTTTGTTGTTTCCCTGAAAGAGGATTGTTTGGCATCAATCTCCTTTTTCTGGCAATCACATGTGCTGCTCCTAGTTGGGGAGTAATTATTTCCTTTAACCAAGCACGAGCTGGAGGAGGGTAGGGAGCCGAGGAAGGGACATGAAAGGAAGCCCCTTCCCTTCCATCCCCCTACGTATCAAATTTGTTTATATAGCAGCTAAATTGGGGAGGGACGCTTATTTACCTTCCTGCTATCATGAGCTCTCTCTCAGTTGCTGTTTTTCGGACTTTGGTATAGATGTCCATGGTGAACAAGGTGCTGGCACTGTTGAAAATGGAGGTCAGGGAGCTCATGAGAGAAGCCCACACTACTGCCAACATCAGACCTCGTAATCCTGGAACAAAAAAAAAAAAGTTTGGGAGAAATCCAGTTCTTGCCTTTGAAGAGTTGACAAGGTGTCAATCAGTACCAGATACAGGATGAGGCTGAACGAGGCAAATTTTTGTTTTCTGAGAGAAGATAGCTTTCATTTAAAATATCCATTTGTGACCCAAATCTGCAGAGACCAAATCTCTCATTGCCAAACTAACACTGTGGGGGAAGGTGCCATGCAGATAAGACTTTTGGGAGACCATGTACTACTATTCCCACCTCAGAACCTGCTCTGTCAATCATGGCATCACCCCAACTCTCTGACAGACTGGATTGCAGGGTTTACTGCCCTGCCCTGATCAATCAGTGACCATACCCAATTGGATGCCTTCCCAGATTGCAACTGGGAAGCCATTTCCATGAGGGGAAAATGGTTCAGGGTTCTCAATGTTTTGAAGTTCTCAATGTTTCTCGATGTTAAGTGTTTCCTATTGAAGGCATATGACAATGACAGTGACCAAAGATATTCTGGGTTTTAGTCCTTTTTGGTGAAATAGTCTCCCCATAATATGTCAACCATTAACTTTCTGAACTGAGAATAATCAATCAACGGCACATTGTTTACTATGTGCAGATGCACTGTACTAAGTGCTTGGAAAATGCAATACAATGAAGTTGGTAAACAGGATCCAAACCCACAGTGAGCTAACAGTCCAAACTCAGATGCTCTCCCTAGTTTAGTTGGCATATAATGTTAAATTATACATCTGAAGAAATAAACACAGGCCATTACATTTGACTACACTCAAGCAGGTAATGCAGCCCTTCCACAAAGAAAATGAGTTAATACTACTACTACTAATAATAATAATAGTAATATGTTCCAAGCACTGCATTAATTGCTGGGGAGATGCAAAATAATAAAACTGCACATGGGGCTCACAGTCTCAGTAGGAGGGAGAATGGGTACTGAATCCTCATTTTGCAAATGAAGGAACAGAAACAGAGAAGTAAATAGACTTGCCAAGGTCATGTAGCAGGTAAATGGCAGAGCCAGGATTAGAACCCAGGTCCTCTGACTTCTCTGTGAAGCAGCAGGGCCTATGAATTCTATGAGAAGTTGTCCAACATCGTTTGCATTTCCATCATTCTACACGGCACCTTTCAAAAAGATATTCTTATCTATTTTTAATTCTTTCCTATTTTTCCCCTCATAAAACTTAGCTGTTCCCTTTCTACTTTTGCATACGTATCTAATTGGAACTGTTAGTGATTGAAAAAGAGCTGGTGAGTCACTGAAAATAATGGGAGTGATTATACTGCCTGTCCTTTTGGAACCAGTCTGTGTGCGTAGACATCCTCAGCAGAAAATGTGGGAGCAGGGAGTAGGGAAAGGGAGAATTGGATTAACTCAATTTGGGGGTTGATTTACAGGAGTTAGAAGGGTATCTCTTCTCTGATCAAAGCGGAACACATCTTCTGAATCAATCATAGTAATTGAGTGATGACTGTGTGCAGAGCACTATACTAAGCACTTGGGAGAGAACAATATAATTATAGTATTTAAGTGCTTACTATATGCCAATCATTACACTAAATGCTGGAGAAGATACAAGATAATCAGGAATTGGTTCACGCGTTCCCTGCCCGCGAGGAGCTTACAGCCTAGAGGGGAGTTAGGCATTAATATAAATAAATACATTAAATTACAGATACATACATAAGTGCTGTATATATTTTTAGACTGTGAGCCCACTGTTGGGTAGGGACTGTCTCTATATGTTGCCAACTTGTACTTCCCAAGAGCATAGTACAGTGCTCTGCACACAGTAAGCGCTCAATAAATATGATTGATTGATTGATTGCTGTAGGGTTAAGAGTGGGGTAATAATAATAATGGCATTTGTTAAATGCTTATACTATTTGCAAAGCACTGTTCTAAGCGCTGGGGAGGATACAAGGTGATCAGGTTGTCCCACGTGGGGCTCTCAGTCTTAATCCCCATTTTACAGATGAGGGACCTGAGGCCCAGAGAGGTGACTTGCCCAAAGTCATACAGCTGACAAGTGGCAGAGCCGGGATTAGAACCCATGACCTCTGACTCCCAAGCCCATGCTCTTTCCACTGAGCCACGCTGCTTCTCTAAGTAAATATCAAGTGCAAGGGAAATGCAGAAGGGAGAGGGAGTATGGGAAATGATTAGGGTTTAGTCGGGGAAGGCCTCTTGGAGGAGATGTGATTTGGCTTTAAAGGTGGGGAAAGTGATGGTCTGTTGGATATAAAGGGAGGGAATTCCAGACCACTGGCAAGATGTGGGCAAGGGGTAAGCGGAAAGATATACGAGATCAAGGTAGGTTGGAGATCAAGACCGAGTAGCATGATGGTAGTGGAGTGAAGTGAGAGTTCTCGGTTGTACTAGGAAATCAGTAAGGTAAGATAGGAGGGGGCAAGGTGATTGACTATTTTAAAGCCAATGATAAGGAGTTCCTTTTAGATGCAGATGTGGACAACCATTGGAGGTTCTTATTCACAATACATTCAGCTTTACAATATACATTTTGTTTTTTAAAATGTAAAAATGCCTCTACTTTGGAAGTCCTGTCATTCATTCATTCTATCATATTTATTGAGTGCTTACTGGGTGCACAGCACTATACAAAGTGCTTGGGAAGTACAAGTCGGCAACGTATATACGTCCTACAATTATAATTATCACTTTATCTTCACTCAGGCAGAGTAACAGTCATTTATTTTGAAGTTCTATCAGCATAACACAATAATAATAATAATAATTAGTGGTTCCAAGCACTTTATTAAGTGCTGGGGTAGATTAATCAGGATGGACACTGTCCCTTGTCCCACACTTGGGTTTCACAGTCTAAGTAGGAGGGAGAACAGGTATTGAATCCCCATTTTACAGGTGAGGAAACTGAGGCCCAGGGAAGTTGTGACATCCCCAAGGTTCTCTGCCAAGTGGTCATCAGAGGCTCTCTCTTGGCTGTTAAAAACCCCAATTTCTGTGAACATAGAACTGTGTCCAACTTCAGATTTCCATTTTGACTACACCTTGGAACAGCCTGCTCATTGAAGCTGGCTATGAAGTGGATTTGTAGGAACTGTGGTTCCTGGCCAAGCATGAGAAACAGAGGGCCAACTAAATGAAAGCCCTGCCCTGGCACGTTAAAAGTGGGCAGGAAGTATTCCTCAAATATTTGTTTGGTAGTGTCATTAAAAAGACAATGTTGTATACTTGTGTAGCTTCAGGAAATTGTTTATAAACTGCATTGTTATTTAGCAGCTGACAATATTAAGGGGCTTAAGAGGTCACTGTGTATGTGATAAAATTGCTTTCCCATTTGAATCACCTGTGCCTAGCACTTCTCTCTTTCACTTATTGTACTGACAGAAAACGCAAGCTATATCATAAAGCTAATATTGATGGAAGAATCCTATTAAGTGGATTCTTCTTCCAAATGTCACTCATATTGGATTTCCCTAAAAGACAAGTTCACCCACAGCAGACACTACGAGTCACGATATTCGTTATTATGATCGTGAAGTTGCAGCCCTGGCTTATAAATACAGTTGCCATGAAAGCATAAGTCTTTGTCTGCAAGGCAGTTGCATTGATTTTACTGATGTGTGCCCACTAGGAAAGCAACTTTTTGCTTCTCCAGCTTTACTTTTTCTGGTAAGTCTTTTTGTGGAAACAATTAGCTTAGTCTGTCTTTTTCTATGCAGTCATTTGGCAAACCAATCACTTTAACTCACTCTGTTTCATTATCTCGAGATTCTCTATGTTCATTTTTCCTAATGCTTTGTATTTTCTTTTCTTGGAGTTTTTCATTTTGCTGTTCATTGTTGCTCTTTAGTTTTCAGACATTCTATTAACTCCCATTTCTTTAGTTTTTCACATCACATCCACTTCTTCCGAGATTAACTTTTTTATTCTCCCTATTATTCTGCATTAAAATCATTTTGATGGTTTCTCTCTTTGTAGTTTATTTTGGAGGGAAAAAAAATCACTGGCTCTCTTCTCATTAGTTATTGTTATGAAAGTTACATTCAGAGCCCTGTCTTTTTGTACCTTATTTATTCTCTTCTTTTGGTTTATTTTTATTCCTGTTGAACACATGTTTAGATTTGGGACCACAGGTGATTTCCAAATAGAAGTATAGGGTATTAAAAATTATAATATACAAGTTCTTTCAGAAATTTCTTCACACCATTCTTGCTTTTTAGCAACTCTTAGCAAAGATGAAGAAGCAGCAGGTAACTGGTGGGGGACAAGCCACATGTATTTAAGATTCTACTGACACACCCTAGTTAATGATCTTGTAACTGGCCTAGAACTGCTTGGGGAGTCTTGGACCCAGAATAAAATGGAGAATGGTGTAAATGCACTACAAATTTCCCTGGATCTGACCTCCCCAGGCCCTTTCATGATTGTGCATGGAGCTTTATGCCTAAAAGCACAGGAAAGCACCTCAGTGAGAAAGAAAAAATTAATAAACCAACAAAACAACCATTTGTGCGTATGTGTGTGTTGGGGCGGGGGGTCTTTTCATGTTGTGAGTGGGGAAGTAGAAAGGTTCCATATACAATGTGCATACTTCCTTCCAGATGTGTATGTGACTTCTATGACATGGAGAATCTGACACAGCACTTAATAGAGTGAAACCATAATCTGATGGCAAGGATGCTAAATCAATGAGAGATTTCATCCCACTGCAGTTTCAATAATCTTTTCAGTGGTTGAGATTCTAAGGCCTTCACCCTGCTCTGTAAATTTATAGTTGGGCTGTTTTGAGTTTGAATCTGTACCCCAGACCTGTTCAGTAGGGGACAATTTACTAAGAGTTTAGAAAGCTCCAAGTGGCTTAGTCCCAAGGGTCTGTTAAATTATGAAAATCTTCCCAACATCTACAGTGACACAATCAATTAGAAAAGCATGCCCTTGGATAACTAAACATACTAATTGAGTGGAGAATGGGGTGGAGGAGGGAGGAAGGAAGGGAGGGAGGAAGGAGATGCAGTGAGATGAATTCTAGGTATTTGTGCTACACTTCACATGAGAACTAATAATGGGACTTTGAAAGGTCCTTTTGGGCAAGGAACATGTCCCACCTATACTTAGTGCAGTGCTCTGCACATAGTAAGTGCTCAATAAATACCATGGACTGATTGATTCATTCATTCATTTGAGAGTTCCCGCAGTAGAATTCATTTATCAGGGAGAGGCAATTTTACAATTCAGTGTTAATCTCAGGAAATTCAGGCAATCCTCAATGTTTCTATATGCATAAATTCACCACCACATAGGTCACCCATTATCTTCCCTTCTCCCTGATACTCTATAGATTCCATTGGGAATATCCCACCATTCATTCATTCAATCGTATTTATTGAGCGCTTACTGTGTGCAGAGCACTGTACTAAACACAAATCGGCAACACATAGAGATGGTCCCTACCCAACAACAGGCTCACAGTCTAGAAAGGGGAGACAAAGAAAAACAAAACAAGTAGACAGGTGTCAATACCAACAGAATAAATAGAATTATAGCTATATACACATTATTAATAAGATAGAGTAATAAATACATACAAATATACACAAGTGCTTTGGGAGGGGAAGGGGAAAGGGTAGGGGAGATACAGTTTGACCCCCAGGCACTCCAAAAGCAGCTTAGGTATATACTCAACAACTTAAGTCCTATTACCAACACTTAGATTCTGAGGCAGCCCTGGGTCCCTCAGTTGCCCTAAATGGGGTAACGTATTCTCATTTCTTTATCTCTTTCTTTGTCTTCTCCCTCCTGTGCCTCTTATTTTCCTTTGTCTCTAGCTTTTTGCCTGTTTGCTGTTTATCCAACATTCTCTCCTCCTCTCTATCTCTCCTACCTCCCAATCATTTTTCCTCACTTGTTTCTTCTTTCTCTGACTCTCTCAAGACTGTTTACTCTCAGCTCCCTTTTCCTGAAATCATTCAATCAATGGGATTGATTGAGTGCTTACTGTGTGCAGAGAACTGTGCTAAGCACTTGGGAGAGTACAATCTAAACTGTAACTATTCTTCTCTTTCCTCCTCCCTATCGCCGTTCTTCTCTCTGTCATGCTTAACTTGGGCTGAGGCACTAAGTTGGGGTAGGGGGAGCGGAGGAGGTAAGGAAGAACTTGAGGAGTCAAAGCTCCTATCATCATCATCATCAATCGTATTTATTGAGCGCTCACTGTGTGCAGAGCACTGTACTAAGCGCTTGGGAAGTACAAGTTGGCAACATATAGAGACAGTCCCTACCCAACAGTGGGCTCACAGTCTAAAAGGGGGAGACAGAGAACAAAACCAAACATACTAACAAAATAAAATAAATAGAATAGATATGTACAAGTAAAATAAATAGAGTAATAAATATGTACAAACATATATACAGCTCCTATATTTCCTGAATAAAGTGCTACAAGTTGTCGTTCATTCAGTCATTCATTCAATCATATTTATCGAGCGTTTACTGTGTGCAGAGCACAGTGCTAGGCACTTGGGAAAGTAGAATGCAGCAATAAACAATAATAATAATGATGGCATTTATTATGTGCTTACTCTGTGCAAAGCACTGTTCTAAGCGCTGGGGAGGTTACAAGGTGATCAGGTTGTCCCTCGGGGGGCTCACAGTCTTAATCCCCATTTTACAGATGAGGTAACTGAGGCCCAGAGAAGTTAAGTGACTTGACCAAAGTCACACAGCTGACAATTGGAAGAGCTGGGATTTGAACCCATGATCTCTGACTCCAAAGCCTGGGCTCTTTCCACTGAGCCACGCTGGAGACCATCCCTGGCCTCAACGAGCTCACAGCCTTGGAGCAACAATCTCAGAACAGTGTTGTAGCCCTTGTCCTTGGAAGCTAGTTCAATATTAAGATGGCTCTAACTCGCTGGGGTAACATTCCCTAAGAGCTGCATGCATCTGAGGCACCAGCACACTTTCAAAGGAACACTGATTCGGGACCCAAGTGCCAGGACTCTGGCCGAGGGTTTGGAAGCTCTGACCTAAGTGTCAGGGCTCTCCCCACATATGCCAGAACTAAGCCTGGCAAGCTTTGGTACAACAACCCTACCCCTCTTCTTCCTCTCCACCTCATGAAGCAATTTCATTATTCTTGAACCACTGTGTTGCTCACTTCCTAATAGTAATAATAACAATAATAATGGCATTTATTAAGCGCTTACTATGTGCAAAGCACTGTTCTAAGCACTGGGGAGGTTACGAGGGGATTAGGTTGCCCCATGTGGGGCTCACAGTCTTAATCCCCATTTGACAGATGAGGTAACTGAGGCACAGAGAAGTGACTTACCCAAAGTCACACAGCTGACAATTGGCGGAGCCAGGATTTGAACCCATGACCTCTGACTCCAAAGCCCGAGCTCTTTCCACTGAGCCACGCTGCTTCTCTAATGCAAGGGATCCAGTGACCTAGAGCCCGTCAGGCGAGATGTATAATGTGGCCTGATACTGGGCTCCCTGCAGCAAGAGTTACGATTTTAAAATAAAAATCCCCATGGATGGGATATATGACACATACTGACCTTGGCCCTCGGGCTTTAAACCTAGGGAGGAGGCAGGACCCTATACCCTAACTCATATTCCTCATTAAATCAATTACTTAAAAAACACAATTTCATAAGGCTTGACATTTTACAAAAATGTCACTAAAGTGCTAGGAATGATTTCTCTGTATTTCAGTAAAACCTACATTAATTGAATGGGTTGGGGTTCATCAGACAGAACTCTTTAGATTCAAGAAGCCGGCCACTTTTTTCCCCCCAATTCACCTCCTTCAATAAATACTGTTGTCTTTCTTGAAGGCAAGAAAGCAACTGGAGAAGATAGCAATGCCAACAAATATCTCATCCACAGAAGACCCCCATCCAAATGCAAATAGCTTATTTAGCCATAACTATTCTTTGACTAGGGCAAAACTAGTCAAAACACTTTCATTCAATCGTATTTATTGAGCGCTTACTGTGTGCAGAGCAATGTACTAAGCGCTTGGGAAGTACAAGTTGGCAACAGAAACACTTACAACCATACCCTCTCCTCCAAAATCATCCATTTGCAGACCTCAAATTGGGGCAAGAAATGGAGCACTCTAGACCTTAGGGTTTCCTGTATCCCTCAAAAAACAACCCCAACAGGACTTGTTTCTTACCATCTGGCATGAGCTCCACCACCAATGTTGGATAGGCAATGTTAGTACAGCCAACTTCGGTACCACAATGTTTTTGGCATTCTGAGGGTACAGCACAGGCCACTTTATCTGAGGAAAGAATCACGGATCATTTTAATGATTCCAAATCCCGACGCCCGCTGGAACAGCAGAGTGTCTGTGGGTGAGGGCTCAAACAGAATATACAAATATCCTAAGAAGCCACCAATCAGTTACTAAATGGCAAAACATACTTTTTACTATTGAGTTTCAGGGTAAAACTTTTTTAAATGCATTTATAATTATTACTGTAATTGTTAATAATAATAATAACATTAAGCACTTAACTGTATGGTGAATACTGGTATAGTTACCAGGTAATAATAATAATGGCATTAATTAAGCACTTAACTGTGTGATGAGCACTGGCATAATTCCCAGATAATAATAATGCACTTATTAAGCACTTAATTGGGTAGTGAGCACTGGTATAATTACCAGGTAAGAATAATAATACTAATGTCATTTATTAAGGGCTTACAATGTGGCCGGCATTGTGTACTAGTGTTTATATAAGATAATTAGATCAGACAATATCCATCTTATCCCCATTTTACATTTGAGGAAACTGAGACTACTTGTCCAAGTTCGCAAAACAAGCCAATGACACAGCTAGGACTAGAACCCAGGTCTCCTGATTCACAGTCCCATGCTCTTTCTATTTATTTTATTTTGTTAATATGTTTTGCTTTGTTGTCTGTCTCCCCCTTCTAGACTGTGAGCCTGCTGTTGGGTAGGGACCGTCTCTAGATGTTGCCAACTTGTACTTCCCAAGCGCTTAGTACAGTGCTCTGCACACCGTAAGTGCTCAATAAATACGATTGAATGAATGAATGAATGAATTAGGCAACACTTCCTCATTTGTGCCAAGCATTGTCTAAGCACTGAGGTAGGTACAGGGTAATCATACCAGGTAGTCCTTGACTCACAATAAGCTCATAATCCAAGAGATAGGGAGGACAGGTATCCCATATCCAGCCTCCAGATGAGGAAACTGAGGCACAAAGAGACTAAGTGAATTGCCAAAGGTTACACAGCAGACCAATGGAACAGCTGGGGCTAGTATCCAGGTCTCCTGAGATCCAGTTTCATGCTTTTTCCAGAAGACCACATTATGTCCCTAGGCCATGGAGGGTGAATTTGGCAGCTCTCCACTACTGGAGGGGTTCCTGCTATTTGTCCTCACAAATGTCAGTAACCTCATTGTCAAAATGAATCAAGTCATTCAAATTAAGTCACTCAAAGGAGTTCTAGTTCATTAACTCAAGTTTTGGGATGGAAAAGGTATTCTTTGATCCTCACCGTTCCCCTAAAAGTTGAAAATAGCATGAGAATTTGAATGTGCCTGGTACACAAGAATTCCCAATAAAAAACACTCCCGAACATCAGAATACATAGGAAGAAGAGCTCAGGAGAGCTACATGTAGGGGACAGAGGCAGCATGACAGAAGCGGTGTGACCTAGTGGATAGACCATGAGCCTGGGAGTCCGCCACATGTCTGCTGTGTGACACTGGTAAAATTACTGAACTTATCTGGGCCTCAGTTACCTCATCTGTAAAATGTGGATTACAACTGTGAGCCCCATGTGGGACAGGGACTGTGTCCAACCTGATTAGCCTATATCTACCCCAGTGCTTAGTCCGCACTTAGAACAGTGCTTGGCACACAGTAAGCGCTTAACAAATACCATAATTATCAATTATTATTATAGTGCCTGGAAAATAGTAAGCAATCAATCAATCAATCAATCGTATTTATTGAGCGCTTACTATGTGCAGAGCACTGTACTAAGCGCTTGGGAAGTACAAATTGGCAACATATAGAGACAGTCCCTACCCAACAGTGGGCTCACAAGTCTAAAAGGGGGAAACAGAGAACAAAACCAAACATACTAACAAAATAAAATAAATAGAATAGATATGTACAAGTGAAATAAATAAATATGTACAAACATATATACATATATACAGGTGCTGTGGGGGAGGGAAGAAGGTAAGATGGGGGGGATGGAGAGGGGGGCGAGGGGGAGAGGAAGGAAGGGGCTCACTCAGCAAATACCATCAAAACATAAACCCAAAAAACAGAAATCAAGTGTTCTATGGGGAGTGAAACAAAGCAATTACAGGCAACTGGAGTACGTTAATTACCAGGAAACAAAATCCGACTGATCATTCCAGGCATCACCATCAGGAACATGGGGAGGAGCTTCAGGTACCCACACATGACGCAGCCGGCCTTTGCGTGAGACAGGCTCTTGGCTGAGAGGCAGCGCTGCACGATCACCTGCCAGGAAAATACAGAGTGCAGAGGCAGAGATTCTCCCAGCCATGTTAGATCCTTATCTATCAGGAGGGATACCAGTACATTTGCTCAGGTAAAGAGAAGATATTTGGAAGGAACAGTTTTAACACTGGACAGTTATGGTTTGATTTGACCTTGGAGTGGGAAGGCTGAAAAAGATTCTCCGCACGGCCTATTTTAACTGTTATTCTGTCTGTAATGTGTTTTAATGTCTGTCTCCCCCCTTAGACTCTAAGGTCATCATCATCATCATCAATAGTATTTATTGAGCGCTTACTATGTGCAGAGCACTGTACTAAGCGCTTGGGAAGTACAAATTGGTCCTTGTGGGAAGTAATCAGGTCTACCAACTCTATTGCACTGTATTTTCCCAAGTGCTTAGTACAGTACTCTGCACAGGTAAGCATTCAAATAACATTGATTGATATACCGCTGATTATGTTTAATGAAAAAGGGGAAAGTTTCTTCCCCCATCACAGATTTTTCCATTCAGAAGAGCTCCCGATGGAAGACTGTGTCAGAAATGAGAATTACTTCATTCATCTTCATACTTCATTCATTGAGAAGCAGCGTGGCTCAGTGGCAAGAGCACGGGCTTTGGAGTCAGAGGTCATGGGTTCGAATCCCGACTCGTCACATGTCTGCTGTGTGACCTTAGGCAAGTCACTTAAATTCTCAGAGCCTCAGTTCCCCTATCTGTAAAATGGGGATGAAGACTGTGAGCCCCACATGGGACACCTTGATCACCTTGTATCCCCCCCAGCGCTTAGAACAGTGCTTTGCACATAGTAAGCGCTTAACAAATACCATCATCATCATCATCTACTCAGTTATCAATCCTTTCCTTGGCAGCCTCCATGGATCTTAACATCTTTTCTAATCCCATCCCATCACCAAAAAACTCAAAGAAACCAGCGTGGCTCAGTGGAAAGAGCATGGGCTTTGGAGTCAGAGGTCATGAGTTCAAATCCTGGCTCTGCCAATTGTCAGCTTTGTGATTTTGGGCAAGTCACTTAACTTCTCTGTGCCTCAGTTACCTCATCAGTAAAATGGGGATTAAGACTGTGAGCCCCCCATGGGACAACCTGATCACCTTGTAACCCTCCTAGTGCTTAGAACAGTGCTTTGCACATAGTAAGCACTTAAGTGCCATCATTATTATTATTATTATCATTATTAAACCACTGCAGACATCTTTGGGAGTGGGCAGGAATAGATGGGGGTCATTTACTCTATTTATTTATTTTATTTGTACATATTTATTTTATTTTGTTAATATGTTTTGTTTTGTTCTCTGTCTCCCCCTTCTAGACTGTAAGCCCGCTGTTGGGTAGGGACCATCTCTATATGTTGCCAACTTGTACTTCCCAAGCGCTTAGTACTGTGCTCTGCACACAGTAAGCGCTCAATAAATACGATTGAATGAATGAATGAATGAATCTCTTAGGGGTAAGGAGTTTGACCCAAGTAGAACAATAATGCATCTCTGAATCAATGAGGAGGAGGCAGGAGACTAATGGGAACTGGGAGGGGGAAAGGCAGAAAGAACAGAACTGCTTTAGAAGGTAAGATAGATGAGAGAAAGAACAAACACTTGGGAAGAGGTAAGACTCAAACACCTATGGAGGAGAGTAATGAGGCAACAACTCACCAAACAAAATCTCCCCGCCAAAGGGCTCCATTTGATCACAGCCTCCTTCTAGTCTCCCTGAATTCCTCTAAAGGTTTGTGAAAAACAAATGATCTCCACAAATATATAAAATTAAAGGCTTGAACCTTGCGAGAGCCCAACTGAAGGCTTCTGATGGGTCCTCTTGTAATTTAGCTTCTGGTGACCATGGTATTCATTCATCATGGTATGAGATATATAATTAACAAAAACATATACATAGATGAAATAATTGAACATAATAATTGAAACCATAAGGACATACAAAATGTCATTACTAGATCAGGCTAATGGTCCATCAACCCAATACTATAACTGCCAGAGGACATCTGTGTAATGGTTACTCTTCCTGACATCTATCCCAATAGTTCATTCAGTCACTCATTCAATCGTATTTATTGAGCGCTTACTGTGTGCAGAGACAGTACTAAGCGCTTGGGAAGTACAAGTCGGCAACACATAGAGACGGTCCCTACTCAATAACGGGCTCACAGATATATCACCAAGAAGTCTCATTTTTTTTTTCCCTGTTCCACCTTAACAATTCCCTTTAGTAACACTCTGGGACCTCTTGGTCTATAAATTTTTTCCAAAATTCTGGGTATTTTTTGACCAGCATAACTCCCTGTTGTAATAAATTCCATTTTATTACCTCCCCTTGTGAGAAGTGTTTCTTCCAGTTTGTTCTAAATCTACCACCTACACGCTTCAATGGGTAGTGTCTTGCCCCGATGTGCTTGTCCTATTCACGAGCTTCATGATTTACCCCCCTTAAAACTGATCCTTTTCTTTGGGGATGTAAAAAACTAATATCTGTCCTCCACATCCTTACTTCTCCCTCTAGTAACCTCTTATGAACTGCTTGTCCATGAATTTTACCAAACCCCTCAAAGGAATTTTAGACGTTTTCTCTCCATTGGGTGAATGTTTCCTTTCGTTTGTTTTAAACCTCCTACCTTCAAGAATGTCCCTTTGAACTGGTGTTGTGTTTGCGCTGCCCAAACTCTTCACGACTTCAATCATGTCTTCGCTCAGCCTGCGCCTTTCCAGACTGAAGAGTCCTAACTCTTTCAATCTCTCCTCATAAGGAGCCTTCTCCATTCACCTCCATTAACGAGGTTACTCTACTTTATATTTCCTCTGGCTATATTAATGCCTGACTTCAGATTCAGGCAACAGAATCCCAGATGTGGAAGGGCCAAGCCTTATAATAATAATGATGGCATTCATTAAGTGCTTACTGTGTGTCCAGCACTATGCTAAGTGCTGAGGTAGATACATTACTATAAGCCTGGCTAGTGCTCTTAATATTTTCAGTAAAATATTACATTAGTGAAAGAGTGCAAATTAAAGAATGGTTTCTCATAGAAAATACATTGCATTAATGTGTTCCCAAGATCCAAAAAAGGACTACAACATAAAATACATACAACTATATATAAATGTACTAAAAGCAGTGATAATATAATATAGCTACATGATCAAATATTAATGTAAATATATAGCAATAATGAAAGACATGGAATTAGAGTTTTGCCTGTGATCAAACGGAAATACGGGACTAAGTTTTCAGGGTTTTTTCACCTTATTCAGCACAAAGGTACTTTGATAAATTAGACACATGCTTTGATCTATGTTTTAAAAAGTCATCATCCAATGTGAAGTTGTGATGGCCTTTAATCACTATTCAAGTGAGTCCAATACTTCAGGGGGAAAGGAGGGACTTAATTCAGACCAAGTAAACGTTGCAGTATTATCTCAGAGTGAAGAGCTATAAGTAATTCTGTCATTACAATGCAATGAAGCTATCAGAAAAAATGCCCAAAGAAGAGCCTAACAGCTGGAAAGCCCATAGCAGCAGTGGCCACTGATTGTGCAACTGAATTGTGGAACAAATGAAATTACCTAGGAAAATGCCTCCTAGGAGAAGCGGGCTTTGACCTGTATAAAAGGGGAAGGTGGACAGGAATAAGGTTGACTGCTTTTACACCTAAGGGATACAGTTTCATGACAGAAGCAGGAGTCCTGAGAGTGAGCTTCTGTGCTTCTAAGGTCTTGGAAAAGGGAAAAGCTGCCTTCCCTCCACCTGACATCATGGGAGTGAATAATAATAATAATTGTGGTATTTGTTAAGTGCTTACTATGTGCCAAGCACTATACTAAACGCTGAGGTGTATACAGGCAAATTGGGTTGGACACAGTCCCTGTCCCACATGAGGCTCACCGTCTCAATCCCCATTTTACAGATGAGGTAACTGAGGCCCAGAGAAGTGAAGTGACTTGCCTAAGACCACACAGCAGACAAGTGGCGGAGCGGGGATTAGAACCTATGACCTCTGATTCCCAGGCCTGCTCTCTATCCACTGTGCCAAGCTGCTTCCCCCTACATCTGCTGCAGAAGCACAACTTCGGTGGAAACCATCTTAATGTTTCTCACCAAGAATTGTTTCCCTGAAAACAATCTGAAGATTGCCATCCCTAGGTAGATAGATTAATTAATTAATTACGGCACTTGTTAAGCACTTACTATGTGCCAACCACTGTTCTAAGCACTGGGGTAGATACAAGATAATCAGGTTGGACACAATCCCTGTCCCACCTGGAGCTCACAGTCTTAACCTCCATTTTACAGGTGAGGGAACTGAGGCCCAGAGAAGTGAAGTGACTTGACCAAGGTCACACAGCAGACATGTGACAGAGCGAGGATTAGAATCCAGGTCCTTCTGAGTCCCAGGCCCATGTTGCTTCTCTAGAAGTAGAAGTAGTTTGCTTCTCTAGTAGACTAGTTTTATGTGGAGATTTCATTGTTGACACGATGATTGCTGATTTTTAACGTTTCATTATTGACTGAACTGTATCCTTATTGTAGCTACCCTCCCCCTACTTAGACCCTGAGCCAGCCAGGGGGGATTGGGTCTACTCTTTAACCATTAAGCCAAGCACTTAGAACAGTGCTGTATACCCAATATGCTGTCCATCAAGTACTTGTTGGCTCCTTGAGGTCTCCCAACTCTATTATAATTTACTCTCCCAAGCACTCAGTACAGTGCTCCCCACACAGTAAGCACTCAAGATATGTGATTGATGGATTGATCTGTCCCATTGAGTGACAAGGAAACAGAAGTCAATTCTTACAAAATTAAAACTATCCCCTGTGCTCCAACTATAGGTCCTCCACATTACCTGATCTGTGCACCAGTACCAGAGAGCGAGAATAGACAGTCCAAAGGTAAGACCAGGCCAGGGAAGGTCACCGGTGAAGGGATCGCGGAAGATGTGGAAGGCATCTTGCCGGGGAGAATAGCAACTTGCTTCAATAGTTGAGTTTTCATATGTGATGATGCTTGGAATAGCTTTCATGTACTTCTCTACCATGCCCTGGTAGCCTCCCACTTTGGCAAAAGCTGAAAAATACCATAGCACTCATTAGCATTACTGAAGCTTAAAACACCTGAAGATCCAAACAATAATACACTAAAATGTGATTAGCATTTATTAACTGAATCTCATGCTCAACTTTCCCACTTCCAACCTATTGCATATACCATTCCTCCTGTAGAAAACTCTCTCCCCACTCACACGTCCATTAAATCCTGCCCCTCCCCTCTCCAGGAAGCAATCCCCCAAACTAATCTCTACCTCTCTGGCCAGATTGTCCCATCAGCCATCCTTCTAAACTGCGGTATTTGTTAAGCACTATGTGTCAGGCATTGTACTAGGCACTGGGGTAGATACCAGCAAATTGGGTCGGATGAAGTACCTTTTAAGTATTGGCATATATCTGTTTAACGGGTTAATTGTCTCCTTTTACTTTCACCAGCTAAATCTATGTTCTTATTTCTACTTCCTCTCCTCTCACCCCAAGGTGCGTCAACCCGAGTCATCCTTAGCACTTATATTTTCACCCTTAAGTACAGTCAGTCCTCGGATAGCACAGGGCTATATTCTTGAAGAACCCACATTAAGAAAAACTGACAGTGCAGTATACACGCCTTGAACAGTGCCACGCAAATGTACCCAATGGCCTCTTCTGATATTGCATCATTTTACATCCAGACAGCTGTGCATTACTGGAAGAACAGCCCTTAATTCCCCAATAGAATTCTATCCAAAATGTGCAGTGAAAACTTTAGAAATGGGAGAGCTGTTTATATCAACTAGTATAGTGGTGGTAGTTATCAAAGCTACATAGGATACTTATTTTCTTTATTTCAACTTTCCATACTCCTGCTACTTCCAGATATATACTTATTCTTCCCTCCTGCTCCCACTATCCCAGATTGCAAACTCCTTGAGGGCAGAGATCATGCTGTTTGCTTCTGTTGTACTCACACATATTTGTACTTCCCAAGTGCTTAGTACAGTGCTCTGCACACAGTAAGCGCTCAATAAATGATTGAATGAATGAATGAATATTTATTACTCTATTTATTTACTTTACTTGTACATATCTATTCTATTTATTTTATTTTGTTAGTATGTTAGGTTTTGTTCTCTGTCTCCCCCTACTAGACTGTGAGCCCACTGTTGGGTAGGGACTGTGTCTATATGTTACCAACTTGTACTTCCCAAGCGCTTAGTACAGTGCTCTGCACACAGTAAGCACTCAATAAATACAAATGATTGATTGATTCCAAATATTTAGAACAATGGTTTGCAAATACTAACTGCTCAATAAGTATTTTTGATGGATTGCTCTCTGCATTTTGTGCCTGCCTGTCTTTAAGAGCTGGGGCCAAATCTTATACTTCTACTTCCTGTACCTAAGAATCTAGTGCAGGTTTCCTGTTAATTGCTACTGATCATTACCGTCCAAGGACACCTAGATATCCCCAAGAGAACTCAATAAACAACAGGGATATAGAACCCACACTGCTAAAAATATTCGACAAAGTTTCTCAAGGGCTTCTTGAAATTTAATTTCTCATATGGAATTGGACAGCATCATATACCAATTTGTCACCCATTAATATTATCCTGAGACATTTTGTAACAATTAATAAGATCCCAGAGTCATATTATTATCCCATTTTTGCAGGTATAGAAATGGAGGCAAGGAGGCATTTAGGGAGTGGTGGGAATGATTGTAATGGAATACTGCCCTCTTGGCTCCTGGTTCAGTGTAGTAAGCAATAGATCACCCCGGCTTCATTCCAACTTGCCAAGCCCTCTCCAAAAAAAACCAGTATCTCCCACTTCACCCAAACGTTGCTGACAACTTACCAAATCCCATAAGCAGAAGAGACCCAACCAACATGATGACAGTCTGTAGCGTATCAGTATATATAACAGCGGCAAGTCCACCTAGTAGACAAAGAGAATTTTGGAAAAGGATTAGTCCTAACTTCTGAGGAAACCAATTCGGAAACATATTTTAAGGGATCTTTTTTTCTTGTTTCTGCCATTTTGCTTCTTTACATCTCTCAAGAATTTCCCAAATATGCATTTTTGCCCACTTCCCAACCATTTTTTCCCCCTCACCAAGACTGCCAACTTTCCAACTTGGCACACAAATTTGAGGTGTGACTTTTAGGGGTCATGGGATTGGGGGAAGACATCTGCTTTCAGTGGTGGTGGTGGGGGGAGATGACTCTAGCCTTTCTGGCTGATTCTGGGGCCAATGTCAGGCCCTGGCAGAGGTCAGAAAGGCCCTTCTTGGAATCAGAGCATAGGAGAGTAGGGGGAGTGAGCTCTAAAGCCCACTAGAGGTGAAAGAATCCCGTCAAATCTTTGGGCCAGGCCCAGGCAAGAGAATTCTCCTGCCCAACCCTGAAACCCAGTGAGGGTGAGAGGAAGCCTCATTCTCAAGGTCCCTGATACACATATAGACTCCACATCAGACAGAGTGACTGAGTAGCTGGAGTGAGGAAGCTACCTGCCATGCCTCTGAGTTACTCTCACCATGCTACCTGGCTGGGAGGGACTCAGGCTAAAAATCAGGGACAATATGGTAGCTAAAGAGGAGCAGCGTGGCTCAGTGGAAAGAGCCCGGGCTTTGGAGTCAGAGGTCATGGGTACAAATCCTGGCTCTGCCACTTGTCAGCTGTGTGACTTTGGGCAAATCATTTAACTGCTCTGTGCCTCAGTTCCCTCATCTGTAAAATGGGGGTTAAGACTGTGAGCCCCCCGTGGGATTACCTGATCACCTTGTAACCTCCCCAGTGCTTAGAACAGTGCTTTGCACATAGTAAGTGCTTAATAAATGCCATTATTATTATTATTATTATTAGTTGAAAGAGCACACGTCTGGGAGTCAGAAGGCCCTGGCTTCTAATTCCAGCTTCACCACATATCTGCTGTATGGCCTTGGGCACATCACTTTACTTCTCTATGCCTCAGTTACTTCATCTGTAAAATGGGGATTAAGACTGTAAACTCAATGTGGGACAGGGACTGTCTCCAACCCAGTTACTTTATATCTTCCCCAGCCCTTAGTAGTACAGTGCCTGGCACACAGTAAGTGCTTAACAAACACCACAGTTGTTGTTACTGTTGTTGTTAAATACTAGTAGGTGCCATGCTAACCCAGAGCGGAGTAAACTCCGCTAAACTGCTTTCCCATAATCTCCTCTCCAGCCAGACACAAGTCTGCCCCATATTCAGATTGCACTGCTGTTGGGAAATAGGAAAACATTATATGCTTCCTAAAATGAGTGTGATTATTTCTCCTTAGGAGAGCTAGAAAGCAATATACCTTCAGTTACCTCATCTGTAAAATGGGGATTAAGAATGTGAGCCTCATATGGGTCGGGGGCTGGGTCCAACCTAATTACCAGGTATCTACCCCAGAGTTTAGAACAGTGCCTGGCACATAGTAAGCGCTTAAATACCATCATTGTTATTATTATTACCATGACTAGGGTAGCGCCAGGTCATTCTTCCTCAAAAGCCTGTGAAAAACATGTGGCCGCACACACACAATAAAAGGGGTACAACCCCCTTCTCTTCTACGTGAGCTCAGGGAGTCTGAATAGGATGATGTGCTGTCCCTTAGAATCAAACCAAGTTCATGAAAAGGTGCAAACTCACCTGTAACAGTATATACGCCAGTCACAGCCAGCAAGAGGAATACAGCCAAGTAAATATCCAGCCCCAGGGCCATTTTAATGAACATGGCTCCAGAGAATATGTCAGCCTGGAAAAGGGGGGAAAATGTCAGCTTTGAGGATGAAGTAAGAAAGTTGCAATTGAGGGATCACATTTGGAAGAAAATGATTTGGCATAAGGGATGATTCAACATAGCCATCTAGAGGGCAGTGCCTTGTGAAAAATATATGGTAAGGGTTTTCAGACATTTTAAGAACTTGCCCATCAGATTACATGGCACTAGGACAACAGGATACCTATTGAAGCAGTGGTAAATACAAAAATATAGTACTTTTTCACACAGCAGGTAGTATTCTCAAGACGTTGTGAGTGCCAAAAATATCAAGAGACTCAAAATTAGGGTGAAAGACACATAATGGGCTACTAGATGGAAAAATAGGTAGTTGTCAGGGAAAATTTGGGATATAAGAACATAGTACCTCCCTAACATTGGAATAGTTGACAAGGCAGGAAATCATCACACTATTCCCCCAAGTGTTCAAGCTGCTTGTGCTGTTGCCAGTATATTGCTCTTGAAGGACCATCGGTGTTACTCAAATGACATTTTGTATTCTCCTATGCTCTTCAATCAATCAATTATATTTACTCAACACTTCCTGCATGCAGAGCAATGTACTAAGTGCTTGGGAGAGTGCAATATAACCGAGTTGGCAGACACACTCCCTGCTCATAACAAGCTTACAGTCTAGTGGGGGAGACAGACATTAATAAAATTAAATTATGGATATGTACATTAAGTGCAGGGGGCTGAGAGGGGTGGGGAGAATAAAGGGTACATATCCAAAGGCAAGGTTGACAAAGAAGGGAGTGAGAGAAAAGGAAATGAGGTCTTAATGGGGGAAGGCCTCTTGGAGGAGATGAGTTTTGAAGGTGGGGAGAGTGATTGATGGATACGAAGAGGGAGGTCTGAGGCAGGATGTGGGTTGCGGGTCAGCAATAAGATAGAAGAGTTCGAGGTTCAATGAATTTGTTGGAATTAGAGGAGTGAAGTGTGAAGGCTGGGTTATAGTAGGAAATCAGAGGGGCAAGGTAGGAAGGGACAAGGTCACTGAGTGGTTTAAAGCCAATGTTAAGGAGTTTCTATGTGATGTGGAGGTGGATGGGCAACCACTGGAGGTTCTTGAGGAGTGGGGAAACATGGATTGAGCAGTTCTGTAGAAAAATGATCTGGTCAGCAGAGTGAAGCTTGTACTGAAGTGGAAAGAGAGAGGAGGCAAGAGAGTCAGCAAGGAGGCTGATACAGTAATCAAGATCAAATAGGCTAAGTGGTAGCAGTTTGGATGGAGAGGAAAGGGTGGAGTATAATGATATTTTGAAGGTTGAACAGAGAGGATATGGTGACAGATTGAATATGTGCGCTGAATGAGAGAGATGAGTTGAAGATAACACCAAAGTTATGGGCTTGTGAGAGAGAGGGTGGTGTTGCTGTCTACAGTGATGTGAAAGTCATGGGGAGGACAAGAATTGGGTGGGAATATGAGGAGTTCTGTTCTGGGCGTGTTAAATTTGAGGGGTCGGTGGGACAACTAAGTAGATCAGTGCCCCAGGAAGTCAATTTAAAATTGTAAAGTCGGTCTCTTTTATCTTCCCCTCTTTGTTAAAGAAAATTATCATCTTAAGGATCCCAAAGTTTGACTCACTGAGATCTTGGTGAAAATGTAGAGAAGCAGAGAAAGAGTGGACAGGTAGATCTGAATCCGTTGACCACCAAATCGCTTCTTCAGATATTCCGGCATAGTCACCACCTGTATAGTAGGCACAAAGGGTCACCCCTGGAGAACTTACACAATGAGATCTTCAGAGAAAGCCCTGGTTCAGGCTTCCTGGGGCCAGGAAAACTGTAACCCCTGACAATCACAGCAACTCAAGGAAGTATGGCTGGACATCCATGACTGATGCACTGAACTTGTGCAGAAGTCCAAGGATGCCTGAAGATATCCCAGTAGTCCAAGGATGCCTGAAGATATCCCAAATGCTCACAATCTAAATGGACCACAATCAATCAATCAATCAATCAATCGTATTTATTGAGCGCTTACTATGTGCAGAGCACTGTACTAAGCGCTTGGGAAGTACAAATTGGCATCACATAGAGACAGTCCCTACCCAACAGTGGGCTCACAGTCTAAGAGGGGGAGACAGAGAACAGAACCAAACATACCAACAAAATAAAATAAGTAGGATAGAAATGTACAAGTAAAATAAATAAATAAATAAATAGAGTAATAAATATGTACAACCATATATACATATATACAGGTGCTGTGGGGAAGGGAAGGAGGTAAGACGGGGAGATGGAGAGGGGGACGAGGGGGAGAGGAAAGAAGGGGCTCAGTCTGGGAAGGCCTCCTGGAGGAGGTGAGCTCTCAGCAGGGCCTTGAAGGGAGGAAGAGAGCTAGCTTGGCGGATGGGCAGAGGGAGGGCATTCCAGGCCCGGGGGATGACGTGGGCCGGGGGTCGATGGCAGGACAGGCGAGAGCGAGGTACAGTGAGGAGATTAGTGGTGGAGGAGCGGAGGGTGCGGGCTGGGCAGTAGAAGGAGAGAAGGGAGGTGAGGTAGGAGGGGGCGAGGTGATGGAGAGCCTTGAAGCCCAGGGTGAGGAGTTTCTGCCTGATGCGCAGATTGATCGGTAGCCATTGGAGGTTTTTTGAGGAGGGGAGTAATATGTCCAGAGCGTTTCTGGACAAAGATAATCCAGGCAGCAGCATGAAGTATGGATTGAAGTGGAGAGAGACACGAGGATGGGAGATCAGAGAGAAGGCTAGACCACAAAACACTCCCGATAAGTGGAAAGTGTCATGCAGGCTTAAAAGCCCCACCTCCCAGCCTCCCAGGCAGTGTTGGAAGTTAGAAATAAAAGGAGTTAATCTGTGCATTGTTTCGCCTGGAGAAATCAGGAAGTGGTATAGTTTAATTATACACGTAAATTTAACCTCTAAGAGATGTTTCAGGTTCTCTTTAAAAAGATGTGGGATGGCATCCCACTTCATCTTACTCCACTTCCAACACTTCTCCTGGAGCCTGGTTCAGGTCAGAGCTCTTCCCAGTCCCAGATTTTCTGGGGCTCTGAGGCCAAGGCAGGGAAATTCAAGAATGACTCAGGTCCTCAATGTCAAAGAGATACGGACATGGAAAGTACATCACAAGAACTAGACTGTAAGCGTGTTGTGGGCAGGGAATGTGTCTGTTATAGTGTACTCTCCCAAGCGCTTAGTACAGTGCTCTGCACACAGTAAGCACTCAATAAATACAACTGATTGATTGATCACATACAACATGAACGAAGAGTATAAATATTGGTAAAGAGGTGGAAAATATTAACCCACCATCTTGGAAGATGAATAAAGGCACAACTTCAATACACACCGATCAGGCAGACAATCTGATACAGATGCCACCTCTAACCACAAGGAAAATCCGAATCTCTAACGTTTAATGCAGAAATTTAAAATCATCCTAATGATAACTGTCGGTTCACTCACACAAACTCTGCTTAAAGACCCACCTTCTCCATGGGGTTTCCCCCCTACACCTGCCTTTGAGCATTCTAATCACTCCAGAACATTCTTACCACCTAAAATCATGTATATTTGCTTCGGTTGCCTGAACCTTTACATCTTTTCTGTTCTACTACTTTAATTTTGCCTATAGTTGTGCTAATCCTGTAAGTATAAACTCTTTTGGGGCATAGAATGGGTCAATTTTCTGTGTTGTTCTTTCTCAGATATTTAGTTCAATACAATGAATCCAGTGAGTCCTCAATACAAACTCTTACTATTACTCCTTAGGGGCAGTAACCACACATAGTTTTCTCCCCACCCACTTCAACTCCTAGCACAGGGCTTGAATGGATAATTGATTGCTACTCCTTCAAGGATGACACAAACCCCATTTCAGAACAAGACAGAAGAAATATTTAACTCTCCCAAGACAGAAAGGAGTAACTGAAGGCTGATACTCACCCCAGCCCTGATATAGATAGGGACAAATATCCATCCCAGGAAAACAAGCAAAAACAGGGCCTGAAATCAAAAAGAGTTGAAACCATATCAGGTTTCATTTCAGTCATCCATTTTTATTTATTTGGTATGTTCCAGGTGAACCTTGCACTGTACAGAAAATACAAACCCTAGGCTGGGGGTCTGAGGGGGAGGGAGGGCTCGGGAGGAGGAGAGAGAGGATGTTATTTTCATAGGACAGAGAATTACGGTTCAGTCTTTCTCTCTGTTTCTGCCCAAGAACATGAACTTGATTTGCATTTCCCAGAAGGTCTGAAATGATAGCTTGGAATCCCTCTTACCTCAGTCTGTTCCATCTTGAGATGAGAAAAAGGAGAGCCTATATGGTCCCTGAGAGTCCTCTCCCCCTGCAGAGGCCACTTCACTATGATATAGCCCACAATATCTAATTTTTCCTTTGAAGAATGATGTAATTTTTCAGAAAAAATTAGAGGAAATAACTAAGTCTGTAAACTCAAAAATATATTAGTGGGCTTGGGGTAAGAAAGGGGATAAGGTGATCAGATACCCTTAAATATAGAAATTTAAGATTCTATCTGTCCCACGGTCCACTTTAGGTTCTTTAGGGCACATTTATGGGCTGCTGTCTCTTCAAAAAAAAAAAAAGTCTGGTTGAAATGCTCTCATGGCACATCAATGGGAGGTATAAATTAGGGCAAGCACCATAAGCTCATACCAGCATTCATGTCCTTTCTTACGTATGGGGGAGAAGCTAGGTGGAATGCAGGAAAAAGGCATCTTTAAGCTGGGCCCCTCTGAGACCGAGGGTGGTCGTGGCAGCCCTATTTGTAGAATTGAGGCCATCAATATCTGCTGCTGCCACTCAAATGAAAGCAGCAGCAGCCCTGGCTCAATTGGTCCATCTTGGATCAAAATATTGAACTTACTTGGGAGGGTTGCAATGGTCGCAGACAGCAGAAGATGCAACAGTGGCCACGCCTGAGTCCTCTCTACCTTTCCCCCCTTTACCTTTCCCGCTTCCCCCATTTTCCTTCGCTCCCTCTCCCCCGCTTCCCTCTTCCTCTTTCCCCGCTCTCTGCCTCTCGCTTCGTTCCCCTCTCACCTTGTCCCCTTTTAGGAACTATTCCCATTATGACCTGCCCACATACAACCTAGCTTAGGTGGGGCCTGAAGAGGGAGACTACATCATCACCACTTACGTTCCATTCGAAAGCTCCGATAGCAATGCCTGAAGCCGCTCCCGTCCCAGCCAGGCCCACGAAATGTCCAGCACCAATGTTACTGGCAAACAAGGAAGCACCAATCTGGAAGTAAACAGATTGAATGAAGATGAGAACCCCTGTCCAACTTATAAGATCTCCTGATTTACAGACTCGTATTGAGTTTTTCTTTTTCACAAATGGGGCATCCTATCTGACTTGTGGGTTTTTGCCACTCAAACCTTCCTATTCTTTCTCCAAATAAGGACTGTACATAATACAGGGAGGAATAAAGAGAAACCAGAAAGAATACAAGATGGGAAAAGAAAGACAGTGATCAGTCCTTCCCTTTGAATTCTGTATGCCAGGATCATTTATCCTTAAAGCTTCTCCTTTAGATTCTAAGTGCCTTGTGGGGACTCAATCAATCGAATTGATTGAGCACTTACTGGGTGCAGGGCACTTTACTAAGTGCTTGGGAGAGTACAACACAACGAGACACATTCCCTGCCCACAACGAGTTTGGAGTCTACAGGAGACAGGGATCATGTCTACTAACTCTATTATATTTCATGTTCCCAAGCACTTAATACTGCACTCAATAAACACCAGTGATTAAGAAGCACAGCAGTTGGTAGGTTACAGAGAAGAGGAAAGGCCAACAAAAAACTCCCCTTTATGACCATTATCACTTTGATTCTGCTGTTCCAGGAGGCAGATTGGTAAGAAGGGGGTTCTGATGAGGCACAGGATGGTACATGCCACATATATACTTCTCATTGCACAGTCCCCTTAGCCAGTTAATGCCTGGGTCCTTCTTCACACCAGGGGACTTGGAAGCTATGATACATATGGCAGTATTTTCAGTTTGTTATGATGAACTACTGCCCAGAATCTGCAAAACACTAAGAATTGACAATTAGCCTGAAGAAGGCAGAGGTATACTCAGTACAGCTTACACCCAACCAAGGTTCAACATTATATCCCCTAATTCTAGTGTACTCTCTCAAGCGCTTAACGCTATGCTTTGCATACAGTAAGGGCTTGCTCAAAAAATACCATTGATGGATTAACATCAGTGACACAGATTTAAATTCTATCACTGAATTTTGTTACCCAGGAAGTGCATTGTTCAGTGATGCATGAAATGACAAAGAGATAGAAAATCAAATCGAGATTAGTCTGGGAGGCTCAAAGGCAGAGCTAGATGCCAATACAGCATCAAGATTCTGACTAAACTGAAGGTACCCAGGATAATTAAGGGTTCAATCTGCTTTATGACCTTGAAACCTAAACCTACCATAATAACAACTGTGATATTCCTGCTTACTGTGTGCCACGCACTGTACTAAGCATTGGGGTAGATACAAGATAATCTGTTAGGACATGGTTCCTGTCTCTCATTCAATCAATCAATTGTATTCAGTGAGTGCTTATTGTGTGCAGAGCACTGGACTAAGCACTTGGGATAGTACAATATAATGGAGTTGGTAGATAAATTCCCTTGCCACATTGAGCTAACAGTCTAAAGGGGGAGACAGCCTCTAAATATAAATATATTTTTATACAAATTTGTAGTTATACATTTTATATTTATATATAATAAATATCTATATTTATTTATAAATAAATTATAACTAGATGCATAATAGTAATAATAATGGCATTTATTAAGCACTTACTATATGCAAAGCACTGTTCTAACCACTGGGGAGGTTACAAGGTGATCAGGTTGTCTCACAGGGGGCTCACAGTCTTAATCCCCATTTTACAGATGAGGGAACTGAGGCACAGAGAAATTGTGACTTGCCCAAAGTCACACAGCTGACAATTGGTGGAGCCGGGATTTGAACCCATGACTTCTGACTCCAAAGCCCATGTTTTTTCCACTGAGCCACGCTGCTTCTCCATTCTGTGCTTTGGGGCTGAGAGAGGGTGAATAAAGGGTGAAAATCCAAACAAGGGTAACACACACGGGAGTGGGAGAAGGGGAAATGAGAGCATAGTCAGGGAAGGCCTCTTGAAGATGTACCTTCAATTAGGCTTTGAAGAGCGCATATCTGCTAATTCTGTTGTATTATACTCTCCCAAGAACTTAGTGAGTGCTCTGCACATAGTAAGTGCTCAATAAATACTGTTGATTGATTGATTGACTGAAGATGGGGAGAGTGATCGTCTGTCAGATATGAAGAGAGAGGGTGTTCCAAGCCAGAGGCAGGAGCTCTTGCTTGCAGAGCAAGCAGAAGCAGCGTGGCTTGGGAGTCAGAAGGACCTGTATTCTAATATCAGCTCCACTACCTGCCTGCTGTGTGACCTTGGGCAAGTCACTTAACTTCTCTGTGCCTCAGTTACCTCATCTATAAAATGGGGATTAAGACTGGGAGCCCCATGTGGCACGGGGACTGTGTCCAACCTGATTATCTTGCACCTACCTCAGCTTAGTACTGTGCCTGGCACATAGTAAACACTTAACAAATACCTTAAAAAAGAGATAGGTGAGATTGAGATGCAGTGAGTTGGTTGACATTAGAGGAGCAAAGCGGGCAAACTGGGTTATAGTAAAAAAGCAACCATGTACAGTAGAAGGGGGCAAGGTGGCTGAGTACTTTGAAGCCGTCCTTAAGGAATAACCCTTATGTAACCCCGATGAGGAATCCTCATTAAGGTTACAAGCTAATAGGGAGGGGGGACATGTGTTGAATCCCCATTCTACATATGAGGAAACTGAGGCATGGAGAAATGAATAATTTGCCCAAGGTGCGAAGCTGGGTTAGAACCCACAGCCATTAACGCTCAAGTCTGTGCTCTTTCCACTAGGCCATGCTCCATACCCAGTGCTTAGAACAGTGTTTGGCACACAGTAAGCACTTAAATACCATCAACATCATCATGCCATCAGATTTAAGGTATTCAATCAGCTCTCTATCCCCCTCCTTCCTTACACCACTGATTTACTACAACCCATTCTGTCCACTTTGCTGCTCTAACATTAACAAACTCCCTGTACCTCAATCTTGTCTAATCCAGTGCTGATCCCTTGCCCATGTACTCCTTCTGGCCTGGAACTCCCTCCCCGTTCATATCTAACATCCGCCATTCTCCCCATCTTCAAAACCCTCCCCAAATCACATCTCCTCCAAGAGGCCTTCTCTGACTAAGTCATCATTTCTGTTACCCATCCTCTTCTCTTCATCGCCTATACATTTATGTACTTTAATTCTCAACCCAGCCCCACAGCCCTTACGTACATATCCTTATTTTATACTCCTCTAAATCTGTAATATATTTCAAAGTCTGTCTCCTCTGTAGACTGTAAGATCCTTGTGGGTAGGGACCATGTCTCTTTGTACTTCCCCAAGCACTAAGTACAGTGTTTTGCACACATTAAGCACCCAATAAAAACTACTAATTGACATTCCTCATCACTTCCCTCCCACCTCTTCCTTCAAATGAATTACCAAATTTAATTCAATGTTATTAGAGAAGCAATTAACCATATAAGGTTAATCTCCACTTAAAATCTGCTCCCAGATATTTTGTTCCTTAACAGAGGCCAAAAATTATCTAATAGGAATCCTGAATTTGAAATGGCTTAAAAATCTCTTGTGACTGACAGTGACAGTTCCAGGATCACTTGGGTATTCCTCAAGCAACTTCCAGAGACAATGAGCATGTTTCCTTGGCAAAGTGATGTTTAAAGGATTTTGTTCACTTGAAATATTTACTTCTGCCTCTGCACAAGGCAAATCTAACGTGAACCAATATCCACAGGGACAGAGCTGTGCAGATAAGAACAATGGCGCCGCACCCCTCTAGTCTAACACCAGAGCTCAACCTAGGGGAGATGTCTATCAGATCAAAAGTCAGAATTTCAAGCTTTGCCAGCTTCATACCCCATCCCTTTATCTGGCTCTTATTCTGGGAGTCTCAGACCTGTCCGTAGAATCTAGGCATACTGGCAATGGGGGATGGGGAATGAGGAATTATTCAGGGCTCCCTGGTATTCTCAGTCAGCAGCTTTCAATTAAGTTGCCTTCTCAAGTCAATCAGGAATTATGCATAAACCCACAATCAATTAATCAAGATACTGTAGGAAATTCAGCTGTTGTGTATTATAAAACAAAGAACTGGCTGCAAATTCCCTTTCGATTGTTTAGATGTAAAGCTGGAAACATTTATATTGTGAAAAATACAAAAATTCAAGGTATTCTCCCCTCAAAAAAAAAAAAGTGGTTTTGTCCTATGCAGACAAGAGTCACTGGTTTTCTCTAATGATGCCAAATGTAGGACATATATTAGATCAGTCAGGTGGATTGATAAATAAATAACTCATTTATAGTAATGTCTGTCTCCCCCTCTAGGTTGTAAACTGATCGAGGGAAGAGAACCTGCCTACCAATCCTGTTATACTGTACTCTCCCAATTGCTTAGTACAGTGCTCTGCACATAGTAAGCACTCAATAAATATGATTGATTGACTGAATCTTCCTTTTTACTATGGCAGCTCACCCTGGTTGACTCACCCTACCACCTACTATAAGCGTGGGCAGAACTACATTTGAATGCTCCACTCTCCCTTAAGAAAAATTGGAAAGGGTCAAAGGGAAAGCAAGGGTGTAAGGATACTAAACAGATTAAAAAGCGCTAACCACCTACATCTTTACCCTGAAACTCAGCATTGTAGAGACTGCTTCCCAGATTCCGGCTGCCATAGGAAGTTCAGCCTAGTACTCCAGGGCTCCGGGGACTCTATCTAGTATGCTCTGGTGGCTGCTAATCTGATTACAGCTGGGTTTCAGCCAGCTTTCCACCTCAACAATACAGAACCATAATTCTTCAGCCTACGAAACCACAGAAGTCTCAAAAGCCCTTAACCTAGGCATTATACTCAACTCACCTCTCTCATTCAACCTACATACTCAGTCTGTCACCAAATCCCATCAGTTCTACATTGATAACATTGCAAAAATCCATCCAAACTGACCTTATTGCCTCCTGGCTCTTCCCTTTCCTCAAGAACCTCCCGTGATTACCCAGCCACCTCTGTATCAGAAGCTCCTTACTGTTGGCTTTAAAGCTCTCAAGCAGCTTGCCCCCTCCTAATTTACCTCACTGATTTCGTACTGTAACCCAGTCTGCACCCTCAGCTTCTCTAATGCCAACTTATTGACTGTACCTCCATCTCATCTATCTCGCTGCTAAATAATGATGGCCTTTACTAAGTGCTTTCTATGTGCAAAGCACTGTTCTAAGCACTGGGGAGGTCACAAGGTGATCAGGTTGTCCCACGGGGGGCTCACAGTCTTAATCCCCATTTTTCAGATGAGGTAACTGAGGCACAGAGAAGTTAAGTGACTTGCCCAAAGTCACACAGCTGACAATTGGTGGAGCTGGGATTTGAACCCATGACCTCTGACTCCAAAGCCCATGCTCTTTCCACTGAGCCACGCTGCTTCTCCATCCCTTGCCCACATCCTCCTTCTGGCCTGGAACTCTTTCCTCCTTCACATATGACAGACCACCATTCTCCATCTTTAAAGCCTTATTAAAAATCAAATCTCTTCTAAGAGGCCTTTCCCAACTAAGCCATCAGTTCCTTTTTTCCTCCTCTCCCTTCTGCTTCGGCTTTGCCCTTGGATCTGTCTCCTTTAAGCACTTGATATTCACTCCCCCCTCAGTCCCACAGCACTTATGTGCATATCCATGATTGATTTTACTGTCAGTCTTCCCCTCTAGAATGTAAGCTCCGTGTGGGTAGTGAACATGTTTACCAACTCTGTTGTACTGTACTTTCCCAAGTGCTTAGTACAGTGCTCTGCACACAGTAAGTGCTCAATAAACACCATTGATTGATCGATAAGCATGCGGATAAGAGTTAAGGGATTTGATCTGATCTTGAAGTACCACATGGGATTCAGTCGAGCCTCACTCTGTTGCAGAAAAGAGAGAGCTGACGATATATGACATTTTATTATCAATATGAGAAAACAAGGCTTGGGAGAGCTGAAATTGATAAATATTTGGCTTTCAGAAGATAATAATAATAATGACGATGGCATTTGTTAAGCACTAACTATGTACCGAGCACTGCTCTAAGCGCTGGGGTAGATATAAGGTAATCAGGTTGTCCCATGTGGGGCTCACAGTCTTAAATCCCCATTTTACAGATGAGGTAACTAAGGCACAGAGAAGTTAAGTGACTTGCCCAAAGTCACACAGCTGATCAGTGGCGGAGCCGGGATTAGAACCCACGACCTCTGACTCCTAAACCCGTGCTGTTTCCACTGTGCCAAGCTGTTTCTCTATTATTGATTTTTTGAAAAGACATAGGCAAGGAGAGACTTACAGAAGATTAGATCCATGGATGAGTGGCCAAGGAAATGGGCTGTTGCTGAGACAATGAGTAAATGGGCAACTGACCTGCAACCCATGGGAAGCAGCATGACCTAAATGAAAACATCACAGGCCTGGAGTCGGAGGATCTGGGTTTTAATCCCAGATCTGCCACTTGTCTTCTGTGTGAACTTGGGCAAGTCATTTAACTTCTCTGGGCCTCAATTACCTCATCTGTCAACTGGGGATTAAACCCCCCTCCCTCCGACAGACTCTGAGCCTGTGACAGGGTCTGTATCCAACCTGATTTCTTGTATTAGCACACATGGCACATAGAAAGCACAAAGCAAGTACCATTTTAAAAAAGCCACCATGGATCACCACCTCAGTACATTTTCCTCCACTTTGGGGCTCAAATTGTGAAATGATCAGACCCCAGGCTGACTTCATCCATCTAAAATTTATCCTCACTTACTTTAATTCTGCCCTGTCCTCTGCCCAGAAACATTATTTCTCCATCCTTATGGACTCTCATGCCCACTGCCCAGCTGCACCAGCTGTTGCAGACATTTAACTACCTCGACCCCCTCATCTCTTGCTCCTAATGATCTGTCCCCAAACTTAACTGATAAAATTGATCAAATTAGGGAGATCACACCTGATGAGAAGCAGTGTAGTTTAAAAGAAAGAGCATGGGCCTGGGTCCTATTCTCAGCTCTTCCGCTTGTCTGCTTTGTGACCTGGGGCAAGTCTCTTATCTGTGCTTCTGTTCCCTCATCTGCAAAATGGGCATTTAATACCTGTTCTTCCTCTTAGTCTGAGCCCCATGTGGACTATGATTAATATTGTACCTACCCAAGCATTCAATAAAGTGCTTGGTACATAATAAATGCTTAACCAAATACCAAATTAAGTCTTCAATATTATCAATATTATCAATAAAGTGTCTTTATTAATCAATAAAGTGTCTCAGGTGTCTTCAATTTTATTCCTTAAATCTCCCTAAAATCACCCCTGCTCCTCTCCAGTTTCTCCCTCCTCTCCTCTTCAATTCAAGAGATGTCCGGCCTCATCTCAAAATCTACACGTTCCATCTGCGCCTGATCCCCATTCGTTTACACCTTATCAAAACACTTCCTCCACCCACTTCCCTCCCTGACCACTACCTTCAACTGTTCACTTTTCAATGGCTTCTCCCCTACTGCTTTCAAACATGCTGATGTATCCCCTTTGCTAAAAATACCCACCCTTGATACCATGGCTCCCTCCAGTTATCATCCCATCTCCCTACAAATCCTTCAAATTCCATGAGCAAGTTGTCTACTCCCATTGCTTCCACTTCCCTCTCCTCCATTCTCCCTGTGACCCCCTCCAATCTGGCTTTCACCCCTTTCTGGAAACTACCTTCTCTAAAGTCATCAATGACTTTCCCCTTGCCAAATTCAACAGCCTCTACTCCATCCTAATCCTCCTCGACTCCTCAAACAACTTTATACTATGCATCATCCCTTTTGCCTGGAAAATTTATCTAACCTTGGCTTCGCTCTTGGTTCTCCTATAGCTCTGGGTACCCCTTCTCACTCTGTTCTGTGGGTTTTTCCTCTGCCTCCCACCCCCTAAGGGTGCTCAGTTCTGGGTCCCCTTCTATTTTCCACTTATGCACTTGCTCAGAGAACTCATTCCCTCCCACATCTTCACCTACCACCCCTCATGGATGATTCCCCAATCCATCTCTAGACTGTACACTCATTGTAGAAAAGGAATGTGTCTGCTGACCCTCTTGCACTGTACTCTCCCACATGCTTAGTACAGTGCTCTGCACAGAGTAAACACTCAATAAATACCTGTTTGATCAGCCTCTCCAGCCCTGATCTCTCTCCATCTCTGCAGTCTCATATTTCCTCCTGCCTTCAGGACGCTTCTACTTGGATGTACTGCCACCACCCCAAACAAAGCACGTTCAAAACAGAATTCCTCATCTTCCCACCCACACCTGTCATCTCCCTGTCTTTCCCATTACTGAAGACAACACCACTATCTTCTCTGTTTCGCAAACCCGTAACCTTGGCATTATCCTCAACTCAATTCTCTCATTCAACCCATATATAACCTGTCACCTAATCCTGTCAGTTCTACCTTCACAACATCGCTAAAATCCTCCCATTCCTCTCCAAACTACTACCAAATTTATCCATGTACTTAAACTGATCCATGTATTTACCCTATCCTACCTTGACTACTGCATCAACCTCCTTGCTGACTTTCCTGTATTCTATCTCCCCCTGCTCCAGTCTAGACTTTACTCTACTGCCCAGATCACTTCTAAAAAAAGTTTATGTCTCCCCTGTCCTCAAGAACCTCCAGTGGTTGCCCATCCACCTCCGCATCAAACAGAAATTCTTTACCATCATCTTTAAAGCACTCAATCAGCTCGACCCCTCCAAATTACCTCATTTTGCTGTTATAATGCAGTCTGCACACTAATCCTCTAACACCAACCTACGCCCTGTATCTTCAAGATCAACTATCTCGCCGCCCAGCCCTTGCACACATCTTACTTCTGGCCTGGAACTCCCTCCCGCTTCATCTTTGACAGGCTACCACTCTCTCCACCTTAGAAATGTTGTTAAAAATCACATCTCCTCCAAAAGGCCTTCCGTGACTAAGCCCTCATTTCTCTACTCCCTTTCCCTTCCGCATTGCCTATGCACTCGGATCTATACCTTTTAAGCACTTGATATTCACCCCAACCTCATCTTGTATTTTAATGTCTCTCTCACCCTCTAGACTGTAATCTCCATGTGGGCAGGGTACATGCCTACCAGCTCTGTTGTACTGTACTCTCCCAATCTCTTAGTACAGTGCTGTACACACAGCATGCACTCGATAAACACCATTGATTGATTGATGGGTGAATAAATAAGTGGAGGAAGGGGTGGAGAGTTAATGATCAAGCTGGGGAGAGAGAATGAGGGGGCATAGCAGAGAAAGAATGAGAGTGAGAAAGGAAGTGTAAAAAGACCAACGGGGAAAAAATATCTGAGGCTAGCTGTGAATGTATGGGTTTTTAAAGCAATCAGAAAAGAGGTGGACATGTGTGAAAGGGAAAAAGGTGGACAGATGGTGCCTCAGTTCCCTCATCTGTAAAATGGGGATTAAGACTGTGAGCCCCACGTGGGACAACCTGATCACCTTCTATCCCGCCCGCGCTTAGAACAATACTTTGCACATAGTAAGCAGTTAACAAATACCATTATTATTATTATTATTATTATCCTAGGCAGGACCAGCTTCAGACACTTAGCCATTCTGAAACAGGGAAAAACATGCCACCTTTCCCGACCTATATTACATCACTACAGAATAATGTAATACAGAAGCCTGTTTCAATTTCCAAATCTACAGCATTTCTCTGAAAAGGGCCAAGGAGCGGGCCATGGAGCACATCCCTTTCCTCTAGACCCACTGCTTTCCTTTCCCAGGTCTCTGGTCATACAGGCGCTGCTTCTGGGGAGTGGGTAGTTTTAAATCTTTGACCACCAGCTCGCTGCTACCCCTGGCAACTGCTTCCCCTGTTTACTGCCTGAGGCCAGCCCTGGTCCGGAGATGAGGATGCTTCCAAATAGGTAGCTTTAGAGAAGGGGAGGTAGCTTCGAGTGATGGTGGCATTTTTGGCAAGTTAGTGGGAGGCAGGCTAGCAGGCCAAAAATTTGCCTCTGCAAGACTTCTGACCATCTATCTGCTTTGCTCTGAGCATAATCACTGCATTTCGTCAAATTTCCCCTGCCACCTCCAAGTACCACAGATTATTTTCAGAGTTAGTTGACCTGAGGAGGGGGATTTGCTGAAGTATGTGACACTTTTTAATACTAATAATAATCGTACTTAAGTGCTTATTATATGTCAACTGTGGTCCGCTCACTCTGTGTGGTCCACTACTTTTTCCCCTCTCTTCCTGAGTTCCAACTTCTCTTTAATAATTATGGTATTTGTTAAGCACTTACTATGTGCCAAACACTGTTCTAAGCACTGGGGTAAATACAAGGCAATCAGATTGTCCCACAGGGGGCTCACAGTCTCAAGCCCCATTTTACAGATGAGGTAACTGAGGCACAGAGAAGTTAAGTGACTTGCCCAAGGTCACACAGCAGACAAGTGGCAAAACCGGGATTAGAACCCACGACCTCTGACTTCCAAGCCCGGGCTCTTGCCACTAAGCCATGCTGCTTCTCTTTCTACATGAATATGTCATAAGATGCCTTTATCCTTTGCCCTGCGTGAATTACTTGAGTACTGAGAGCAGGACAATGTAAAAAAATGAAGTGAAAACGTAGTTGGGTCATTTTGGCCACTAGACTTGTAACAAAATCCTCAATTAATTGCTAATATTTAATAGGCACTTCCTTTGTGAAGAGTACTGTACTAAGCTGCTGGGGGAGTACGACTGAGTTGGTAGAAAGGATTCCGGCCTTTAAAGAGCTTACAGTCTAGTAGGAAGACAGACCCTAAAATCAATTACAGGTAGGAGAAAGCAAAAGTGTAAAAGTGCAATGGAGAGGAGTCGGGGGACATGAGTACTTCAGTGACACTGATACAACATTTGGAAGTGGGGAAAAAAAAACATAGGGTTTGACAATGGACAGAAACGTAACTGTTCACTTTTTAAAGCCTCCCCCCAACAACAAAATCAAATGACAACCCTGATTTATGGTACACTTACAAAAAGAGAATAACAGATTTAACCAAAATACTTCTCAGCCACACTCACCGGCCACCACAACATATTCCTATTAGCCAAGAAGAAGCCTCCAACTGTTCCACGACTACTCGCCCGCATAGCCTAGGAAGAAATAATTGATTAAAAGCTCCGAATTTTGGACCAAATGACTGTACAACTAAGCAAGACCTTTTTTTCCCTCCTCCCCAGGGTGCCTTATGGGGTTGATTACTGACCTTTGATTGGGCTGTTTTGAAAGATTGCCGAGTCTGTCTATGAGTTGAACAGTTAAATGCCACCGGACAACTGCCTCCAAATCACTTGTGGAGTACTTACCTTGATTTTGCTATTTTCCTCTTCATTATAATGCTCACAATTATCATGGTAGCCTCTGATTTCTAAACCCATTCCTGATGTACATGTAAATACAGATCTGCCAACTCAAGGACTGATCATCTTCAACACTCTTGTATATATGGGCATTCAACCGTACATTTGATTTTTTATTTTGACTACAACTGTACATATTTTTAAGCTTGTCCTCCCCCATTAAAGTATAAGTTCTTGAAGGCAGGGAATGTGGCACTTCTTTACTCTGTACTTCTCATGCATCTAGTACAGTGGGAGGGCATTCAACAATTACTACCACCACAGTTCAATCAACATTTATGACATTTTTCTTCACCCGTTTTTCTGCTCACCCATAATGGTAGGTTCTTGTTTCAACACCAATTGCCAAATGGCCTTTCATAAAGAACTGGAGGAGGAAGCTTTCAAAGAGGCTAGCTAACACATTGGCAAGAGTCAATCAATCCAGTTGAATGAAAATGAATTCAAGTAAATCCTAGCCAGCACCAAAATTACCAATTGAAAAAATACCATCTCAGAACTCAGACTTTATAACACTAAGCAAGATACTAAACTCTATTCTCCAGTGCCCAAATCACTGCCTTTACTACTCTAAAACTGAGAATGTTAAAAATGAATTGCTTCCAAATGGAAAAATATTATATTGTTCTGAAAACTAGCAAATTGTTTAATTTTTTTTGTTCTTGTAAATAGCTACCAAAATATCCCGGCTCCGCCAACTGTCAGTTGTGTGACTTTGGGCAGGTCACTTAACTTCTCTGGGCCTCAGTTACCTCATCTGTAAAATGGGGATTAAAACTGTGAGCCCTCCATGGGACAACGTGATCACCTTGTAACCTCCCCAGTGCTTAGAACAGTGCTTTGCACATAGTAAACACTTAATAAATGCCATCATCATCATCATCACCCCAGCCTCACCCAGGATTAGAAGATAGGGGTAGGGCAGAGATGGGCAAATTTCTGGGCTGGAGAGCCGGCCACTTAAACACTTTGATTCATCAATCAATCAATGGCATTTATCAAGTGTTAACTATGTGCAGAGCACTGTACTAAGTGTTTGGGAGGGTAAAATTTAACAGAATTAGCAGACGTCCCCTGACCATGAAGAGTTTACAGTCTATACAATGAAAACTACACAAACTTCTTTGTTTTCTTCTCAAGAGCGGAACAGGGACTGTAGAAGAGGAAGAGATGAGTTAGGAGGATGAAGAAAAGTGCAGGTTGGGAGCCATGGTTCTTAACCATCTTTAAGTCTGCTACAGATGCAGTAAACAGTCCCAACACACTGCTGAATAACATCGGGGCCATAGCACCAATCAAATGATGCATCAGCTCTGAATCAATTGGTGGACCACCTAAACTACCTTATACATACTCTTCCTTAAGCCCCCCACCAAACACATTTACCCACAAAAATTCTCACAGGAGCACATCCCAACATACCTACAGCACTGACATCCTCTCAACTTCCTTTCTCTCCTTCCAAGTTTCCTCCCTCCTTTTAGTTTCTCACTTCTACTCTGTTGCAAACTCTGCCAACTCCTATCATCTCCACAACCCATTCTTCCCCAAAAGAATGTCTGTTGAAGGAAAAATCAGAAAAGCAAGCTGCAAGGCCCAGAATAACCACAAACACTACCTAACATCATCATCATGATGGGTGTTTATTGAGTGCTTACTGTTTGCAGAGTTGACAGACACGGTCCCTCTGCCCACAACAAGCTTAGAGTCTTGGGGGTGGGAGGGAAGAGACAGGCATTAATATAATTTATAATAATAATAATGGGATTTGTTAAGTGCTTACTATGTGCAAAGCACTGTTCTAAGCACTGGGGGGATACAAGGTGATCAGGTTGTCCCACATGGAGCTCACAGTCTTAATCCCCATTTGACAGAAGAGGTAACTGAGGCACAGAGAAGTTAAATGACTTGCCCAGTCACACAGCTGACAAGTGGCAGAGCTGGGATTAGAACCCATAACCTCTGACTCCCAAGACCATGCTCTTCCACTGAGCAATGCTGCTTCTCTAATACATAATGCATTATATAGCATTATAATCATTCTGCCACAAACAGAAACTTATCTCTTGGAGTAGTATAAGGTACTGGAGGACTACAGCTACTTTTCTAGACTGTATACTCGTTTTGGGCAGGGAATATCACTGTTTATCATTGTATTGTACTTTCCCCAGCACTTAGTACAGCTTTACACAAAGTAAGCACTCAATAAATACAACTGATTTAAGTAAACCAGTCATGGCTATTTGGGGAGGAAAAATGGAGGCCACTGAGTTAAAAGAATCCAGAACAGGACGTACCCAGCAGATATTTAAGGGGACTGAGTAGGTAAGAAAGGTAAAGCGGGGGAATGAGAAGACTGTGGGAAAAAGTGAAATGAGTCTGGAGGATCCTGCATCTGAATTATAAATGATAATTAATAGCAAGGGAGTTCTTTTTAAGTAGGAATTAAATATTACTCACTCCTCCAGTTCCTAGTGTGGAAGCAGAGGCAGGGATTCTGGGGACAGCTGGAAGGTGGGTAGGAAAACTGCCCTGGTCTTTCTTTTTAGCTGACTGTCCCTGCCATCTGAACCTGTTTCAGAGCATCAGGGAATGTGAAGAGGCTGAATGGGGCTGGGAAGGGAGGGGTGGGGGAAGCGTGGTGGGGCAATTTGAATCTGGTCCTCCCACCTGATCCCACACTGACACACCGACCTCTCTAAACTCATCACACCTGGCCCATTCAGCAGTCTCAACCCCACCCACAGGCTCCCCAGACTAGGGAATGGGTAAATCAAGTTGGATAGTCCAGAATCAAGGCAATAGGTTGGGGGCTTTGAACGGAGTCTTTTGTTACCTCACCTGTAAAATGGGGATTAAGACTGTGAGCCCCATGTGGGACAACCTGATCATCTTCTAACCTCCCCAGGGCTTAGAACAGTGCTTTGCACATAGTAATCGCTTAGTAAATGCCATCGTTATTATTATTATTATTATTATTATAACTGCAGCATTTGTCAAGCACTACCATGTGCCAGGCACCATACCAATCAATGGTATAGAGAAGCAGTGTGGCTCGGTAGAAAGAGCCCGGGTTTTGGAGTCAGAGGTCATGGGTTCAAATCCCAGCTCCACAACTTGTCAGCTGTGTGACTTTGGGCAAGTCACTTCACTTCTCTGTGCCTCCGTTCCCTCATCTGTAAAATGGGGATTAAGGCTGTGAACCCCCCGTGGGACAGCCTGATCATCTTGTAAACTCCCCAGCGCTTAGAACAGTGCTTTGCACATAGTAAGCGCTTAATAAATGCCATTATTATTATTATTATTATTTAGCACTTTCTGTGGGCAGAGCACTGCGCTAAGCTCTTGGGAGAGTACAATACAATTTGTTGTGTGTCTCCCCCTTCTAGACTGTGAGCCCGTTGGTGGGTAGGGACCGTCTCTATCTGTTGCCGAACTGTACTTTCCAATCGCTTAGTCCAGGGCTCTGCACACAGTGAGCACTCGATAAATCCGACTGAAAGAATGAATGAATACAAGAGTGCGGTGTTCACAGATTTTAGACTGTGAGCCCACCGTTGGGTAGGGACTGTCTCTATATGTTGCCACCTTGTACTTCCCAAGCGCTTAGTACAGTGCTCTGCACACGTTAAGTGCTCAATAAATACGATTGACTGATTGATTGATTGTTCTGCACCAAGAACAAAAATAGCATCTTTGAATTCAGCCCCCGCCCCTTCCCTGACGTACCCACAGCCCCACGCCCATCACCACCACGAAGTAAACTACAATGACGGAGATGTCCAACGTGTTGTTGATCCGCCCCGAAGTGCTCCTAGCCACGGGGCCGGGGTTTTCCATGGGGGCGATGGGCCCAGCCTCCCGTTCCCGCCTTTTCCCGGCGCTTCCCGCCTCTTCCCGGCGATTGGGAGCGTTCCAACTTTGGCCTTGGTCGCCCCTCGGGCCTAAGGAGGCGGGGCTGAGGTGGCAACCGTTAAACACCAACCGCCGCGACGCCAACCGTCTACACCGGCAGCCCGTTGATGAGTGGGAATTGTCTCTTCTCTGTGGCCCAATTGTCCTTCCCAAGCGCTTAGTCCAGTGCCCTGCGCACGGTGAGCGCTCAATAAATACGACTGAATGCATGAATGAAACGCCCTCTCAGGGGCCTGCAGGGCCAGGGAGGCGACGAGGAAAGGAGGGAGTTTCCAAAATCGGGGAGCGGGAAACAGTGGCTCTCCCTCCCTCCAAAGCCTTACTTGCATCTCCTCCAAGCGGCTTTCCCTATATTAATAATTCATTCATTCAGTCGGATTTATTGAGCGCTTACTGTGTGCAGAGCACTGGACTTATTGCTTGGGAAGTACAAGTTGGCAACAGAGACGGTCCCTACCCAACAGCGGGCTCACAGTCTAGAAGGGGGAGACAGACAACAAAATACATATTAACAAAATAAAATAAATAGAATAAATATGTACAAGACAAATAAAATAAATAAATAGAGTAATAAACATTAAGAGCTTACTATGAGCCAAGCACCACGGTGGATACAAGCAAATCAGGTTGGACACAGGCTGTCATTCATTCAATCGTATTTATTCATTCATTCAATCATATTTATTGAGCGCTTACTGTGTGCAGAGCACTGGACTAAGCGCTTGGGAAGTACAAGTTGGCAACATAGAGAGACAGTCCCTACCCAACAACGGGCTCACAGTCTAGAAGGGGGAGACAGACAACAAAAAAAACATACAGACAGGTGTCACAATCGCCATAATAATAATGCTGGCGTTTTTTAAGTGCTTACTATGTGCAAATCACTGTTCCAAGCACTGGGGAGGATACAAGGTGATCAGGTTGTCCCACAGGGGGCTCAGAGTCTTAATCCCCATTTTACAGATGAGGGAACTGAGGCACAGAGAAGTTAAGTGACTTGCCCAAAGCTGGGATTTGAACCCATGACCTCTGACACCCAAGCCCGGGCTCTTTCCACTGAGCCATAGCTGCTTCTCTGACTAAGCCTTCTGGTTTCGGGGAAAGAGCCCGGGCTTGGGAGACAGAGGTCATGGGTTCTAATCCCCGCTCCGCCACTTGTCAGCTGGGTGACTTTGGGCAAGTCTCTTCACTTCTCTAAGCCTCAGTTCCCTCATCTGTAAAATGGGGATTAAAACTGTGAGCCCCACGTGGGATAACCTGATGACTTTGTAGATACCCCAGCGCTTAGAACAGTGATGATGACGATGGTGTTTGTTAAGCGCTTACTATGTGCCAAGTACTGTTCTAAGCGCTGGGATTGATACAAGGTAATTAGGTTGTCCCACGTGGGGCTCACAGTTTTAATCTCCATTTTACAGATGAGGTAACTGAGGCCCAGAGAAGTGAAGTGACTTGCCCAAAGTCACCCAGCTGATAAGTGGCAGGGTCCGGATTAGAACCCACGACCTCTGACTCCCAAGCCCCTGCTCTTTCCACTAAGCAACGCAGTGCTTGGCACATATGTTTTGTTCGGTTGTCTGTCTCCCCCTTCTAGACTGTGAGCCCGTTGTTGGATAGGGACCATCCCTATATGTTGCCTTTTTGTACTTCCCAGGCGCTTAGTACAGTGCTCTGCACACAGTAAGCACTCAATAAATACGACTGAATGAACGAATAATAAGCGCATAGCAAATACCATCAACATCATCCTTTCATCTCCTCCCACTCCCTTTTGCGTCGCCCTTACTTGCTGTCTTCATTCACCACCACCCCCAGCCCCACAGCGCTTATGTACAAATCTCTGATTTATTTCTTTCTATTAATGTCTCCCCCTCTACATTGTAAGCTCACTGTGGGCAGGAAAGGTGCCCATTTATTGTCATGTTGTACTATCTCAAGCACTTAGTACAGTGTTCTGTGCACAGTAAGCGTTCCATAAATACAGCTAACTGCCTGAAAACCGTTTGAGGACTGGCAGCAGGGGGATAGGGATTATCTCCATTTGTTGCTGAACTGTACTTTCCAGATGCTTAGTACAGTGCTCTGCACACATTAAGGGCTCAATAAATACGATTGAATGAATGAATGAATGAATGAATGAACTATTTTTTCCCTTTCTTGGGAAGTGAACCCCAGGGGCTTCCCATCTGGGCTTAGTACAGTGCTCTGCACATAGTATGCGCTCAATACATACGGTTGAACGAATATTAAAATATTTGGGGGTTAGGCGATTGCTGTCTTTAACGAATTTTGAAAAATAACTTGCTAAAGTAACATTGAATCACTCTTTCCTTGCTTAAAATGATGCGGCAAAAGAACAGAAATAGTGATAATACTGGGGCCTGGGCACTGTTCTAGTCACAAGAAGGGTAGGGGCTGTCTCTATCTGTGGCCGAATTATACTTTCCAAGCACTTAGTCCAGTGCTCTGCGCACAGTAAGCGCTCAATAAATATGATCGAATGAATGAATGAACGAATGAAGAAAATCAGGTCCCCCTAACGGGCAGTCGCCGCCACTGCATGGGACTCTCAGAAGCGCTTAGTACAGTGCACCGCCCAAAGTAATAATAATAATGGCATTTATTAAGCGCTTACTATGTGCAAAGCACTGTTGTAAGCGCTGGGGAGGTTACAAGGTGATCAGGTTGTCCCACGGGGGGCTCACAGTCTTCATCCCCATTTTACAGATGAGGTAACTGAGGCCCAAAGAAGTGAAGTGACTTGCCCAAAGCCACACAGCTGACAGTTGGCGGGGCCGGGATTTGAACCCACGACCTCTGACTCCAAAGCCCGTGCTTTTCCCACTGAGCCACGCTGCTTCTCTAAGTAAGCGCTCCCTAAATAGCATCGATGGATTCATCCCGGCTCCGCCAACTGCCAGCTGTGTGACTTTGGGCAAGTCACTTCACTTCTCGGTGCCTCGGTTACCTCGTCTGTAAAATGGAGATGAAGACTGTGAGCCCCACATGGGACCACCTGATCACCTTGTAACCTCCCCAGCGCTCAGAACAGTGCTTTGCACGTAGTAGGTGCTTAATAAATGCCATTATAAAAAAAAGTCACAACTTCTCTGGGCCTCAGTTACCTCATCTGTAAAATGGGGTTGAAGACTGTGAGCCCCCCGTGGGACAACCTGATCACCTTGTAACCTCCCCAGCGCTTAGAACAGTGCTATGCACATAGTAAGCGCTTAATAAATGCCATTATTATTATTACTTTGGGCGGTGCACTGTACTAAGCGCTTCGGAGCGTCCCATGCAGTGGTGGCGACTGCCCGTTAGGGGGACCTGATTTTCTTCATTCACTCATTCATTCATTCATTCGATCATATTTATTCAGCGCTTACACTGGACTAAGCGCTTGGAAAGTACAATTCGGCCACAGATAGAGACAGTCCCTACCCTTCATGTGACCAGAACAGTGCCCGGGCCCCAGTATTATCACTATTTCCGTTCTTTTGCCGCGTCATTTTAAGCAAGGAAAGAGTGATTCGACGTTACTTTAGTAAGTTATTTTTCAAAATTCGTTAAAGACAGCAAAATAAAAAAATCCTCAACTTGTAACCACCCCTCAGCGGGTCCTCGCCCCTTCCCCGAGCGGCCTTTCCCGCCTGGTGGTTTCCCGCATACGGCGGACGTACCCACAGCCCCACGGCCATCACCACCACGAAGTAAATCGCAATGACGGTGATGTCCAACGCGTTGTTGATCCGCTCGGAGGCCCTCCTGGCCAGGCTGGGGGGGCTTTCCATGGCGGCAGCCACGGCCTCCCTCCTCAAGTGGTTTCCCTCTGCTCGTTGTTGGGCCTGACGGGGCCTGATGGCGCCTGACGGGGCCTGACGAGGCCTGACTAGGCCCGACGAGGCCCGTCCGTCGTTGTCGTCGCGTCTCAGGCCTTCCGCGATTGACCGTTGACGCCGAGCGCGTGCAGCGTGGTGGCCAAAGGAGGCCCCCCCCTCACTTCATTCATTCATTCATTCAGTCGCATTTACTGAGCGCTTACTGTGTGCAGAGCACTGGACTAAGCACTTGGGAAGTCCAAGTTGGCCACATCTAGAGACGGCCCCTACCCAACAGCGGGCTCACAGTCTAGAATCAATCAATCAATCAATCAATCGTATTTATTGAGCGCTTACTGTGTGCAGAGCACTGGACTAAGCGCTTGGGAAGTCCAAGTTGGCCACATCTAGAGACGGTCCCTACCCAACAGCGGGCTCACAGTCTAGAAGGGGGGAGACGACAACAAAACATTCATTCATTCGTTCAGTCGTATTTATTGAGCGCTTACTGTGTGCAGAGCACTGGACTAAGCGCTTGGGAAGTCCAAGTTGGCCACATCTAGAGACGGTCCCTACCCAACAGCGGGCTCACAGTCTAGAAGGGGGGAGACGACAACAAAACATTCATTCATTCGTTCAGTCGTATTTATTGAGCGCTTACTGTGTGCAGAGCACTGGACTAAGCGCTTGGGAAGTCCAAGTTGGCCACATCTAGAGACGGTCCCTACCCAACAGCGGGCTCACAGTCTAGAAGGGGGAGACAGACAACAAAACATTCATTCATTCGTTCAGTCGTATTTATTGAGCGCTTACTCGGTGCAGAGCACTGGACTAAGTGCTTGGGAAGTCCCAAGTTGGCAATATCTAGAGACGGTCCCTACCCAACAGCAGGCTCACAGTCTAGAAAGGGGAGACAGAGAACAAAACAAAACATATTAACAAAATAAAATAAATAGAATAAATATGTACAAATAAAACAGAGTAATAAAAAATTGTCAGCTGTGTGACTTTGGGCAAGTCACTTCACTTCTCTGTGCCTCAGTTCCCTCATCTGTAAAATGGGGATTAAGACTGTGAGCCCCACATGGGACAACCTGATCACTTTGTATCCCCCCAGCACTTAGAACAGTGCTTTGCACATAGTAAGCGCTTAACAAATACCATCATCATTATTATTATTAAATACGTACAAATATATATACATATATACAGGTGCTGTGGGGAGGGGAAGGAGGTAAGGTGGGGGGATGGGGATGGGGAGGAGGGGAAGAGGAAGGAGGGGGCTCAGTCTGGGAAGGCCTCCTGGAGGAGGTGAGCTCTCAGTAGGGCCTTGAAGGGAGGAAGAGAGCTAGCTTGGCGGATGTGGGGAGGGAGGGCATTCCATGTCCGGGGGAGGACGTGGGCCGGGGGTGGACGGCGGGACAGGCGAGAACGAGGCACAGTGAGTAGCAGAGGAGTGGAGGGTGCAGGCTGGGCTGGAGAAGGAGAGAAGGGAGGTGAAGTAGGAGGGGGTGACGTGATGGACAGCCTTGAAGCCGAGGGTGAGGAGTTTTTGCCCCACACCAAGCCTTTCAAAAGTCGGGGCTTAGGAGCCCCCCATACACCTTCACATCACAACCCTATTACTCTATTTTATTTGTACATATTTATTCTATTTATTTTATTTTGTTAATATGTTTTGTCTTGTGGTCTGTCTCCCCCTTCTAGACTGTGAGCCCGCTGTTGGGTCGGGACTGTCTCTATATGTTGCCAACTTGTACTTCCCAAGCGCTTAGTACAGTGCTCTGCACACAGTAAGCACTCAATAAATACGACTGAATGAATGAATGAATGATCAGCCTCCTCTGATCTCCCATCCTCCTGTCTCTCCCCGCTTCAGTCTATACTTCACTCTGCTGCCTGGATTACCTTTGTACAGAAACGCTCTGGGCATGTCACTCCCCTCCTCAAAAATCTCCAGTGGCTGCCTGTCAACCTACGAATCAAGCAAAAACTCCTCACTCTCGGCTTCAAGGCTGTCCATCACCTCACCCCCTCCTACCTCACCTCCCTTCTCTCCTTCTACAGCCCACGGGTTAGCGCTTCTCTGCCGCTAACCTCTGCACTGTACCTCATTCTCATCTGTCCCACCATCAACCCCTGGCCCACGTCCTTCCCCTGGCCTGGAATGCCCTCCCTCCCCACATCCGCCAAACTAGCTCTCTTCGTCCTTTCAAAGACCTACTGAGAGCTCACCTCCTCCAGGAGGCCTTCCCAGACTGAGCCCCCTTTTTCCTCTCCTCTTCCCCATCCCCTCCTCTGCCCTACCTCCTTCCCCTCCCCACAGCACTTGTATATATTTGTACAGATTTAGCACTCTATTTATTTTTCTTGTACATATTTGCTACTCTATTTATTTTGTTAATGATGTGCATATAGCTGTAATTCTATTCATTCTGACAGTTTTGACACCTGTCTACATGTTTTGTTCTGTTGTCTGTCTCCCCCTTCTAGACTGTGAGCCCATTCTTGGGTAGGGACCGTCTCTATATGTTGCCGACTTGTACTTCCCAAGCGCTTAGTACAGTGCTCTGCACACAGTAAGCTCTCAATAAATATGATTGAATGAATGAAAACCCTTCCTTTGTCCTTGGGAAGTGATTCCTGGGGTTTCCCATCTGGTGGGTATTAAGGCTTTGGAGGGATAATTGGATTTGGAATTGGTCTTCCTCTCATTTGGAGGGGGTCTTCCTATCTCCACTCATTTATTCATTCATTCAATCGTATTTATTGAGCACTTACTGTGTGCAGAGCACTGTACTAAGCACTTGGGAAGTACAAGTTGGCAACATAGAGACGGTCCCTACCCAGCAGTGGGCTCACAGTCTAGAAGGGGGAGACAGAGAACAAAACATATTAACAAAATAAAATAAGTAGAATAAATATGTACAAGTAAAATAAATAAATAGAGTAATAAATATGTACAAACATATATACATATATACAGGTGCTCATCAGCTCTTAGTTAATTCATTCATTCAATCATATTTATTGAGCGCTTACTGTATGCAGAGCTGTACTAAGCACTTGGGAAATACAAGTCGGCAACGTATATATGTCCTACAATTATAATTATCACTTTATCTGCACTCAGGCAGAGCAACGGTCATTTTTTTGAAGTTTTATCAGCATAACACAATAATAATAATAATAATAATTAGTGGTTCCATGCACTTTATTAAGTGCTGGGGTAGATTAATCAGGATGGACACTGTCCCTTGTCCCACTTGGGTTTCACAGTCTAAGCAGGAGGGAGAACAGGTATTGAATCCCCATTTTACAGGTGAGGAAACTGAGGCCCAGGGAAGTTGTGGCATCCCCAAGGTTCTCTGCCAAATGGTCATCAGAGGCTCTCTCTTGGCTCTTAAAAACCCCAATTTCTGTGAACCTATAACTGTGTCCAACTTCAGATTTCCATTTTGACTACACCTTGGAACATTGCTGGCTATGAAGTAGATTTGTAGGAACTGTGGTTTCTGGCCAAGCATGAGAAACAGAGGGCCAACTAAATGAAAGCCCTGCCCTGGCACATTAAAAGTGGGCAGGAAGTATTCCTCAAACGTTTGTTTGGTAGTGTCATTGAAAAGACAATGTTGTATACTTGTGTATCTTCAGGAAATGTTTATAAACCGCACTGTTACTTAGCAGCTGACAATATTAAGGGGCTTAAGAGGTCACTGTTTATGTGGTAAAACTGCTTTCCCATTTGAATCACCTGTGCCTAGCACTTCTCTCACTTATTGTACTGACAGAAAACACAAACTACATCATAAAGCTAATATTGATGGAAGAATCGTATTAAGTGGATTCTTCTTCCAAATGTCACTCATATTGGATTTCCCTAAAAGGCAAGTTCACCCACAGCAAACTTCGTATATGCTCCCCCCCCCAAAAAAAATACAAAAAGGATTATTTTGTACGTCAAAGAAGCATGGAACCACTCCACCTTAAAATGATAATAATACTGATGGTGTTTGTTAAGCGTTTACAATGTGCCAAGCACTGTTCCAAGCCCTGGGGGAGATACAAGGTAATCTGGTTGTCCCACTGGGGCTCACAGTCTTAATCCCCATTTTACGGATGAGGGACCTGAGGCGTAGAGAAGTGGAGTGACTTGCCCAAAGTCACACAGCTGATGAGACGGAGTCGTGATTAGAACCCATGACCTCTGACTCCCAAGCCCGCGCTCTTTCCACGAAGCCATGCTGCTTCTACATTGCTCTGCTCCTCGTAGGTGCTCAATAAATGTTATTGATTTGATTCTCTTCCTACAGTGAGAATAGTGATAAATGGTTGCTTAAAATAATGCTGCAAAAGAACGGTAATTGTGATAATACCGGTGCCCGGGCACTGTTCTAGTCACAAGAAAATCAGGAACCCCGCAACGGACAGTCGCCGCCACTGCATGGGACTCTCCGTAGCACTTAGTAATAATAATAATAATAATAATTATAACTTAGTACATTGCACTGAACAAAGTAAATGCTCCCTAAATAACATTGATTGATTCACTTCAACTAGTAATGACCTCTGACCATTGATTGATTCACTTCAACTAGTAATGACCTCTGACTCCCAAGCCACTCTTTCCACTGAGCCATGCTGCTGGAAGTAATTTCTAGACACACTTGAATTTTATAAAGAGAATAACTTTGCCCTATATTAAGTAAAAACGGGAGGTGATTCCAATATAGTGCATTCATATACATTAATGTCTGTCTCTCTGTCTAGACTGTAAGCTTACTGTGGGCAGGGAATGTGTCTGTTTATTGTTGCATTGCACACTCCCAAACATTAAGTACAGTGCCCTGCACACAGTAAGCACTCACTGAATATGACTGAATGAATGAATGAATAAATGAATGAGTTTCTCCCCATCTAGACTGTAAACTGATTGTGGGCAGAGATCGTATCTGGTAATTCTGTTGTAGTGTGCTCTCTTAAGTGCTTAGTACAGTGCTCTGCACATAGTAAATAAATACAATTGATTGATTATAATTGAGCCCACCCTCCCCAAGTCCTCTTACTGATGTTTGACACTTGGGCAGTTTCCTGTGGAGCAAAAAATCCCCAATAATAAGGGTGTAAAGAAATTATATCATTCAACTAGAAGATCCAAAGGGAATGATCAGTTAGACTTTCACCTAAAGAAAAACTTAAAGAATAGCAGTGTCTGCATTGAAACCACATGAGGTGAAGTAAAATGTCAAGAAAACAGATTTATATATGGGTTTTGTGAAATTTTGAATGAAAATGTTTGTGAATGTAGATGCATACAATTATTCTGTTTGGCATAATTTACAATTGTATTAAACTTGTAATGACAGAGTGGAATATTGAAAATGAGTAAAGATATCCAAGCCTTTGTAACCAAATTTTATAACTCAGAATAAGATTTATGCATAGTAAGCATGAAGGAAGACAGCAACTGCCAGGAGAATAATGGCATTGATATTCACTATGTTTCTCCAAAGGGGCTTCTCTGAAGTGTCAGTCAGCTTTATCTTCATGGCTTTCTCCTCTTCTTCAGTCCTCTTGGGGCCTTCCTTTTTATCCAAACCACAGAATAAATCATAGGCACGTTTGATGCACCCTTTATTTTCCTCAGGAACTTCTACATCAAGGGAAAATAGCAATAGTTCACTTTCTGAATGGTTAAAAAAGATATCTTCACCTGTGTTCTAAGGAGTGAGTAGCATACTGATTATATCATTTGCCTGGCAGTGAGACCTGAGGAATGGTCATTCTACTGACATCCTGTGTGGCATGGGTGTTGACTGATTATTATATAATCTGTTTCAATTCTCACTTAAAATAAAAACAATTTTCTACAAAGCGACCCCCAAACTGTCAATAACTGAAAGTGAAATTCCTAGAGAACAAATAAGTCTGCAGTGACAGAGCAGTCCCTATCAGACTAGTGGTAAAGGCATTTATTTTAGTGTCTTCTGTGTTCAGTGCTCTGTACTAAATGCTGGAAAAGAATATACAGGTGAACCCAAAGGGGCTCGCAAAATAAAAATGAAGGCAGGAGGGACAGGGGGAGAAGGAGGTTGGTGACAGCCACCTTAAGATGACATATGAAAATGAAGCAATAAATACAAAACAGCTTGAGACAAGGGCAGTGGTAAACATGATAGGAGTAATGGGGCACTTCTGATAGAGAAGCACAGCTTCAGACTCCTCGTAGCTCAAGTCAAGTGACAGCTGCCATCAATTAAAACGTTCTTCCAAGCTACAAGTCTTGGTGGTCCAGTAGGGAAGAGGACTAGTAATATTTAAGTGGTATTTAAGTGCTTATTATGTGCCAGGCACTGTACTAAGCACTAGGATGGATACAAGCAAATGGGATTGGATACAGCCCATGTCCCACTTGGGGCTCACAGTCTTAACCCCCATTTTACAGATGAAGTAACTGAGGCACAGAGAAGTAAAGCACTCAATTGTATTTACTGAGCACTTACTGTGGGCAGAACATTGTACTAAGCACTTGGAAGAGTACAATGCAACAACAGACACTTTCCCTTCCCACAATGAGCTTACAGTCTAGAGGGGAAAACAGACACTAATATCACATTGCATCACTCGAGGTGTAATGTAATAATGTTACATATTACCTGGGGGCCCCATAAACCCAAGTAGCCCTGGATACACCTCCCTCAGTGAGGGTGGGGGAGGTTAGAGGTTAATTAAGTCCAACTGCCAAGCAAGCACTGCATGAAGGGTGGAGGTGTGGGGGGGGGCAGGGGGCAAGAGTTAGGTTGTTAATCGCGGATTTACATTGTGCAACTGGCTCTCTATGTGTCCACTCCTCAAAGGTTTTATTTTGCTTGACTCTTCTTCACAAGAAAATTACCGGCACCTGGGCTAAACTAAGGATTATCAATAGGGAAAAGGATTAAAATCAAAACGAGCAGTGTAACCAGAAACCTAGGAAAAAGGGGACAGAAACAGGAAACTACACAAGTTTCCACTGCTGACAAACTCTTTTACTTACACGCCTTCCCAGTTGGACAGAATCTCACTGAGCTAGATCACCACAGCACTGGAGATATTCTCCTCCTGCTTGAATTGTTCTTTCATTTCCTTTTTTCTTTTGTGTACATCTTTAGTTTCTCGCCTTTGACCGACTTGCCCAAGATCACACAACAGGCATGAGCCGAGATTAGAACCCAGGTCCTTCTGACTCCCCAGGTCCGTGTTCTATCCTCTAGGCCACACTGCCTCACTAACAGGCTGGTGTCTCTCCCCCTTTCCCAGGCTGGAGGAGGAGATCATGGAAGCAGCGTGGCTCAGTGGAAAGAGCACGGGCTTTGGAGTCAGAGGTCATGGGTTCAAATCCCAGCTCCAACACTTGTCAGCTGTGTGACTTTGGGCAACTCACTTAACTTCTCTGTGCCTCCGTTATGTCATCTGTAAAATGGGGATTAAGACCCCCCGCGGGACAGTCTGATCACGTGATAACCTCCCTAGCACTTAGAACAGTGCTTTGCACATAGTAAGTGCTTAATAAATTCTATTATTATTATTATTATTATTATGGGAATTTCCATGGGGTGGGGGCCGGGCACCTTTTGTCCCACAAGCCTCTGGTGAAAGAACCATCCAAAACCCCATGCTCCTGGTGTCTCTTCACCCCTCTGAGGGGAAAAGCAAGAAACCCCATCTGTTTGCACCCAAGGAGAGCAGCAAATGAGTGTCTATGAAATACTGTCTGTATGAAAATACTGCCCTTCATGCAGTCATTGAGACTATCGACATTGCTTGAAAAAAGCGCAACAAATGTTTGACAAAAAAAGACTCTGAGACCAAAGAGCAGCAACAACAATGCATCATCAACACCTCACTCTTCCTCAGGATCATAATCAGAGAGAGTCTAATTAAAGTTCACTTTGATCTATACAGAGAACAAACAAAGGAACATGCACAATAAGTGGTGGTATGCTGAAGTTGAGGGGGCCCAAGGTTATACAAGGCAATACTCAAACCACAGATTTCTTTGTATTTGTGAAGAAGCTTTATAGATCCATATATACCACCAAAGGATCATTGAAGATGGTAGAGGGCACCTCCCTCACCGTAGACAAAGATGAAATCTTACGGAGTTGGCAACAACACTTTTCCTGAGCACACTTTCCACCTTTAAGGATGAGGCTGTGTAAGGAATAATTAACCTGCCAACAAGTGAAGAGATGGTCCTTGCTACAACCTATCAAAGTCACCACCATTATTGGAACTGAATCTGTTGGTTCACCTGCAAGCAAAGGTGGGAAATACTGTTCACTGCTGGCAAAGGCTCTCTCAATGTATGAAATACAGAGGAAAAGTCACAGAATTTCAAAATTTCACTCTTTCAGAAGAAAACTGTTCATTCCCCATTGTTGGTAAAAAGATCTTAGCCAGGATTCCCAGAAATTGGCTTCTGAAGAATAAGCACTGTTAACTATAAGTTCCCGGAATCAAAATGTGGCTTTTGGCCTCAGCAGAGCACAGCACATATGATCTTTGCTGCATGTGCTCTGCACACAGTAAGCCCTTAATAAATACGATTGAATGAATGAATGTCAGATATAGAAAAGGGTAGAGATCAATAGAACCGCCTCTGATTGGACTTCGTAAGTCTAATAAAATTCATTTAAAACAATCAGCATCCTGAAGTTCTGGTACCTACTAAACACCAAACTGTATGGGTGTGACAACTGTTGCCTGTTCTGAGTTTACTGGCCCAATAATAACAATTAACCCTCTCAGAATTGAAGGGGCTTTATATAACTTTTTCCCCGTCAATCAGTGGAGTAAACAGGCTAATGTATTAAGTACAAACTTATTCAACCAACTCTTCACAGCCAAGCTTAAGGACACAAGTAATCTAGATGCTGTTGGAATGTGAATGCTGGAACTCTGGAAAAATCCCCTTCCATTCAGTCTCGCATTTCCTTCAACCTCCAGGGCATATCTGCATGAATTTTCCACTGACACCTGAAGCTCAACGTGCCCAAAACTGAACACTTCTTCCCTTCCAAATCCCCTTGTCAACTGAACTTTCCCATCGCAATTTTTTAATGGATTTATTAAATGCTTACTACGTGTCAAACACTGCTGTAAGAGCTGGAGTAGATATGTTAATCAGGTCGGCCAGAGTCCCTGTCCCACTTAGGGCTCACAGTCTAAGTAGAAGGAAGAACAGGTACTGAATATCCATTTTACATTTGAAGAAACTGAGGAACAGAGAAGTTAAGTGACTTGCCCAGGGTCACCCAGCAAGCGACAGAGTCGGGGTTAGAACCCAGGTCTTCTGACTTCCAAGCCCATGCTTTGTCCACTATGCCACACTGCTTCAATTGACATGGCTACTATCCTCCCTAACTCTCAAGCCCATAACCTTAGCATTACCTTGGACTCTCTCCTCTCTTTCAATATCCAATTCATCCTGTTGACAAAAGCTTTCAGTTCTTCCTCCACAACATTTCCAGGATCTACTCTTCTCCATGGAAACAGTCACCGGGCTCTTGTCTTATCCCAGTTTGATTGCTGTGCTATCCTCCTTGATAATCCCCCTGCTTCCGCTCTCTTCCCTCTCCAATCCATGCTTCACTCTGGGAATAGGTTTTGCCCTCACCTAGCAGCAGGCAAGCCTGAGCATAGGTTGCCAGGATATTCTTCCTTTCCTCTAGGTGTAAACTGGGTTGCAGAGACAAAATGAAGTGCAAAGAAGGGAAAACGTTTCTTGCCTCTGCACTCAGCTTATGCCTTCCTCATCTTGGAGAGAAGACCAAGGCTTAATTGGTTCTTGGCTTCAGAACGCTGGTTAGCTACTAGCTCCTCCCATGAAGCAATGAGACTGCAGTGAAAGCCACCATAATTGCAGGTATAATTAAAACCATTTTCTTCCTCAGAAGATTACAAATACTATGAGACAAGTCAAACCCATTTATCTACTTACACTGAATTGAGAGGCAAAAATGCAAATTCCAGTTACCAGGCTTTTGTTTGAAAGTTAGAATTAAGATTCCTTTCTTGGAACCCGGTTCAGATTCAAGAATTAAATATGAGGATACTCAGGAGAGGAAGAGTTATGAACATTTCAATCCTACATCAAAATGAACAAGCAGCCTACCTTCAACACTCTAAAATGTGGACGTGACTGCATATTTCTGACCCATGTATGTTTGAAACAATGTCTTGTGGGGCTTCAACCAGAAACTATCTCAGAAAGGAATAAAAGGCTTACACTCAAACTACTGAAAATACCTTAGTCCTAATGGAAGTTGCTTCTTTCACAAGGGAAAAGTACACTTTGGGAAGGAAAAAACTGATATTCATCAGGGCAGTGGATTCTTAAATAAGAAACACATTAAGGAATAGTTTGAGCATGCCTACAAATAGCTGCATTCTTTTATTTGGTTTCATTATTTGGCACAAAGATAAATGAAATAGAGCAGGAAAATGGCATATTGGATCAAATAATATATTGACCTGAGATATATTTGTCTTGGGAATTGCCACAGTAAATCTTCCCTGTTTAGTCAAATGACAACAAGCTACCAAGTTTTGCAACATGCCCTTAACTGTATGATTAATATACCTTGTCCCTTCCTTACTCTTGCCATCAGAAACTTTAATTGGGAAGAGGGAAAATAATCACTCTTTACCCTTCTGTGCATGGTCACTAAAGTCCCAAACGTTCTTGGGACAAAGAATGAAAGTATTATCCTAATATTAATTATTATTATCCCATTCAATTCAGTAAGGGGATGGGGAAATGGCAAAATAGGAGAATGGAGGCAGGGAGGAACCAGGGATTGGGGATTAGGACCAGGGATTAGGTCAGGGAAGCAGAGATTCTAAACCAGAAAGTAACTAAGAAACAGTGCTGTCTTTAGAGTTGGCACCTTGGAGCCCTCCAGGGAATGAGTGGAAATGCAGGATGCTGCTTCCCATTCATTATTCCAAGTTGACACCTACTAGAATCTGCCCAGATGGCATGAAACAGTAGCCCTTCTGCTGGGCATTACCCAGCCACAATTCTTCAAAGGCAGAAGTGACCCAGGGAAGAGTAGGAGCAGGCTGGAGCCCGCCAATCAGGCTCTGAGGCAATTTTGGAAGGTCTCCTCATGACTTTTCCATAGTGCCCTGCTATACATATTTGATATAGTATATATACTAAACGTACACATATATACTTTTATATACATATATATAAGTATAGACATAATACATGTAATATATACACAGTATTATATATGTGTATAATTGTTTTGTTTTGTTGTCTGTCTCCTCCTCCTTGACTGTGAGCCTGTTGTTGGGTAGGGATTGTCTCTATTGCCAAATTGTACTTTCCAAGTGCTTAGTACAGGTGCTCTGCACACAGTAAGCGCTCTGTAAATACGATTGAATGAATGAATCAATGATTTGAGTGTAGCTGAATCTTCCCTCTAGCTGCTGCAAGGACAAATGAATGGCTGAAGATGGTAGTAATCGAGGCAATTTCCAAAGAAGCTAGGCTTGCACGCATTACACTGGAGAACACGAAAAAGCATATCTACCCTCCATGTTAACACTCTCTTATTCTTCAAGAGAAGACCCAAGCCCAGTAAATTTCTTTGTGGTCACTTGAAGTTCATAAAGCAAGATGATGATTTTTCTTATCATTTTCAAAATAATTTCCTACTGAGCCTGCCTCAGTAGATGAGAATTTATAATCCTGGATTTTACAGTTGGTTTGCCAAAAAAGCAAGCATTAGAGTGAATGTTAGGATGCTTTAGGTGACATTAAAATCAAACCTATACATTTGTTTCTTATCAGATAATGAAATGTTGGCTAGAATTTACCTTCCTGAAGACTTCCATCAGCTTCTTCACAGACTTCCTCTGCATCGAGATCAATGCGTTCCTCTTTGCTGTTTCTCAGACTCCAACACAGGCGATAGAGCTGTCCAGAAAACATACACCAGTCTGTCAACAAAGCTCCGGCTCTCTAATAAGCATTTATCCTATATAAACATGCTCATAAAATTATATTGTATTTTAAACTTCAAATATATTTAAAGTATTTTGACACTAGCATGAGTTCCATTTAGTGGAAGGGAGAATCCACATGTACGGATTCTGGCATGTTCACAGTTGTTCCACTGAGCTGGTAAAACTTAATAACATTAGCACTGTCATTATTGGGTTGTAATAAACTCAGTCCAGTCCAGGACTCTGTCTCTAATCGTGGCAAGAAGCCACTTGGAGAAAGTGGGTGGTGATTGCTCTCCTTATTTAGGAATGTTATTTAGCATGACTAACTTTCCCCCTCTACATCTCAACAAATATTCTCATGTACTAACCCATTTCGGACCACTCATCCATAAATGTATCAATTCTACTGATATTTGTGACCTACCCAAGTTCCCAAGTTAACAATTTCCAAATATTCAGTGGTGCTTCCTCTTTATTTGTAAATTATACAAAATTCAATGGATGCTTGTCATTCATTCATTCAATCATTCAATCATATTTATTGAGTGCCTACTGTGTGCAGAGCACTGCACTAAGCGCTTGGAAAGTACAAATCGGCAACATATAGAGATGGTTCATACCCAATAACGTGCTCACAGTCTAGAAGGGGGAGACAGACAACAAAACAACAAAACAGATATACTGTGAGCCCGTTCTTGGGTAGGGACCATCTCTATATGTTGCTGATTTGTACTTCCCAAGCACTTAGTACAGTGTTCTGCACACTGTAAGTGCTCAATAAATACGATTGAATGAATGAAGTAGACAGGTGCCAATACCATCAGAATAGAGAAATAGAATTATAGCTATATACACAAAGGGTGTGATATTTGGTGAACAATTTCTGTGTTTGTCCTGCCTTCCCTTCATGAATTCAGGGACTCCAAATAATTCCCCCTCTCAGTTTGCATCTTTCAGTCTTTTCTCAAAAGAAAGTTTCTCCCTTTCCCCCTTATCAGCTTGGTTGCTACCCATCGACTAAGTGGCTACTGTTTGCAGAGCACTGTACTACGTGCTTGGGAGAGAACAGCCGAGTTAAAAGACACAATTCCTGCCTTTGAGGAGTTTACAGTCTAACCAATTGAAAGCAGGTTTCCTAAGGACTGAACTTTGTTCAACTTGTTTGTGTTCCCTTACATTTCCCCTTGAACCTTCTCTTTATTTTATCCAGCTTTATTATGTTCTTCCTAAAATGAGATGACCAGAAGCAATATGGCCTAGTAGAGCAGCAGTGCGGCGTAGTGGAAAGGTCATGGATCAGGGAATCAGAGGACCTGGGTTCTAATCCCAATAACGCTACTTGTCTGCTGTGTGATCTTGGGGAAGTCACTTAACTTCTCTGTGCCTCAGTTTCCTTGTCTGTAAAATGGGGATTAGGGAATTAGGATTCAATAATCCTAATCCCCCCTAAAACCATGAGCCCCATGTGCAACAAGGATTTTGTCCAATATAATTACCTTGTATCTACCCCAGTGTTTATTACAGTGCACATAGTAAGCATTTAATAAGTATTATTATTGTTAAAAATAATAATAACAATAATAATGATGCTCATGGTATTCCATATGTGGGTGCATCACTGATTTTTAATGGTAATTGTTAAGCACTTATTATATGTCAAGCACTGTTCTAAGTGCTGGATTAGATAATCAGGTTGGACACAGTCCCTGTCCCACATAGGGCTGACAGTCTAAGTCAATGGACGGAGGCTTTAATGCCCATTTTAATGATGAAGTAACTGAGGCACAGAAAAATTAAGTGACTTGCCCAAGGTCACCCAGCAGACAAGTAACAGAGGTCACCTGATTCCCAGGCCTGTGCTGTTTGTCAATAGTATTTATTGAGCACTTCCTGTGTGCAGAGCACTGTCCTAAGCGCTAGGGAAAGAACAATATAACAGACATATTCCCAGCCCATGCTTTTTCCACTTGGCCATGCTGCTTCTCCAATTGTGGCAAAAGTCTGTCTTTTCTTTTGTTTTTTAGAACTCATGCATATTACTGTGGCATGATTTCCCCTTATCAACTACCATGTTGTCTTTCCTACAAGAGGTTACATTTACATTTAAAATCTTCAGGAGGCTCCACTGATTCCCTTAAAGGCTTTCTGTTTTTGCTATATTAGAAGAATCTTTCTCCCTGGTTCTTTCACGTACTCCCAACCTGAAATTTCAGGAGTCTTCCTGCATGTCCTTTTCTGACTCTTCCTGGTCAACAAGCGGTTATTGCTATCTAGATTGTCTTACTGGGTGATAAGAACAGCCACTGTAACAGAACCGCCACAAATATGGTTGTATATTTTTCTAGAAACACTATGAACATTGCACCTTTTGAATTTATGACCATGATATTTCCTCTCCAAATATAGCTTTTGACAGGGAATAGAATTGCTTATTCATGGCCAACACAACATTATGGGGAACAGAGTTAACATGGATGGATGAAATGCAGAGAATCTAAAATTCTCATTCATCAACAATCTCATTCACCTCCCCGACAAAGCATTTTACTAGAAATGCTTACAAAAACAAAGTTGAGTGATTTGAGTTTCACCTACTTTATTTCTCATATGGCAGTGAGCTTGTCAAATTATCAAAAGGCAGGGATCTAGAAACAGAAGAAATAAGAGGCCCAGACAAACCCAAGCTGGATAAAACTTGACTAAGACTTATGACTAATGACTAAGAGTTTGGTTAGGACTGATTTAATCTTTCCTGGCACCACAGAACTACCTGACACATCCAGAACGAGCCAGGTGTGCTCCTCTTAGAGGTCAAAGACAGTGCTTAGAACAGTTTGGCATGTAGTAAGCAGTTAACAAATACCATCATTATTATTCACGAGTTTGCATCATCCTTTGAACATCAGGTAGTGTCTTAAAGGTTCTTTCTTATCCCACAAAACTGTAAAATAATTCCTAGACAAAACAAAAACCATTCTTATATTTCTAACATAAAATTGACAGTTACTGACCATAAAAGTTGGCTTTTGGATAAGAGGTATTGTTAGAACATAGGCATTGAAACAGGTCACCAAATGGAATAAGTCCATAAAGCTACCAATACTTACATGTACATCAGGAATAGGTTTGGTTACTAGAGAGACTCCCAGGATGATGATGATGACCACGGCAAAGAGGATCATAGCAAAGTAAAGATAATGGACCCCACAGATAATATAAGGGCAATTGGAATGACCCATACAACTTCCTGTCCCATACACAAACTCCGTGATCATTCTAATCAGCCCTAACACAAGTCCAATGATCAGTCCCCAGAAGGCACCCTGTAAAATAAAGGTAAAAGGAGAGTCACCTCCAAGGGTTTTCATAGCTATGGAAAACCATAATCACATTCATAATGGATGGTCATTACCTGACAAAATAAAAGGGTTAAAAAGAATTAGGTATGGTGGCTTCCTGAAACTAAGTCAGGAATTTAGGGGATGAATGGATGGATGGATGGATGGATGGATGGATGGATGGATGGATGGATGGATGGATGGGTGGGTGGATGGATGGATGGATGAACAGATGGATGGACAGAAGGGCGGATGGTGGGTGGATGGGTGGGTGGATGGGTTGGTGGGTGGGTGGACATATAGTCTGGGTTAGATCTTTTCAGGTCCACATACAAATGCTATGGACTACCTGAAAAACAAACAAATGAGTTTTGGAGAAATGCAGGCCAGTGTGGCTTTTGGAAGGCCAAATAATACATCATTAGGAGGACTAATTCTCAGGAGAAAACACTAATGCTAGGAAAAGTGCAGGGAAAATGTGGACGAGGCAGACCAGCAACTAGATAGATCGAAACCATAACAATGAAAATGGAAGAACCGTTAGCAAGGTTATGGATTATGGCAGAAGATAGGACATTCTGGAGAAAATATATCCATAGAGTAGCTATGAATTGGAAATGACTTGAAGGCATTTGATAATAATAATAATAATTGATTTTAAGCAAGACAATCATCAGTAAGTCCACTGATTTTAACATTATTTCTTGGGCAAAGTTGTGTAGGTTTTGAGAGGTCTTCCCTTCTCTCTATTTTGTCTTCCTTCATATTTCTTACTCCCATTCACTACCTTTCACACTTCTTTAATCCTTCCCAGTTTGCTTCCTTTCTGTATCCCTTGATCTCCACCTTCCTGTTCTTATCTCCTTTTACTCTCCCTTCAACTTGAGATTTTAAGAGACCCTAAAAGAAGTAACCAGTGGGAAAAAAATACAAAGAGAACAGTCCAAAGATATTTTCTTATCAAGTCTAAATCACTTCTCACTGCTACTCACCTGCTCATTAACTCTCTTGCAGAAAATAGCAAGAAGGAAGACAGCAGCGATTGGAGGTCCAAGATAGCTAGACATGGACTCTATGTAATGGAAGAGTTGTCCACTTTGAGCCGATTGTACCATAGGGACCCATGCAATGCTGATAACGATTAATACAATGATGAACAGCCTGTAAATATAACCAGCAAAACCAAAGATACCAAATAAGTATACAAAATGCTTAGCAAAAACCTGTCCAAACTATTAACACCCAAGAATGAATAATCTTTCATAAAAAATAATCATATAATAGCAGCAGGAAGCAAGAAGGAGCACGGCCTACTGGAAAGCACGAGCCTGGGAATCAGAAGATCTGGGCTCTGCTACCTGCCAGCTGTGTGACCTTGGGCAAATCACTGGTTTCCTTATCTCAAAAATGGGGATAAAGTACCTGCTCTTCTTTCCCCTCTGACCATGAGTCCTATGTGGGTCAATGACAATGTCTGATGTGCTTATATTGTATCTACCTCGGTGCTTAGTACAGTACTTGGCACATCATAAATGCCTAACAAACACCACAATTACCATTATTACATTACCAGCACCACAGTACTTATGTACATTTTTAGAAAATGTACATCATAAATTATTTATTGATATTAATGTCTTCTCCCCCTCTAGACTATAAGCTCGATATGGTTAGGGAACATGTCTACCAACTCTGTTGTATTGTACAGTGTGCAGTAGGCAATGAGCAGCAGTGGAACAGTTGCTTCACTGTCAGAAATCAGCCATGAATAAAATGTTTTCTCAATCCAGAAAAGGTAATTAATAATATAATTTTGAGTCAGCCAGTAACCATAAATAATTAATTATCCAGTAATTAAGTAATTAAAGTTCTTCTGCATAAGTAACTCTTTGAATAATGAATTCCTTTTAGGCCCTACAAAATCAGGTTGCAGTACTAAGATTTAGCAGGAAGCGATATGCCTCAACTCATAAGTGGATCAAATTTATAGAAAGATGTTGCTCCTGAAATGCTTTTCATTCATGTAGACAGGTGTGACTGAAAAGACTATTGTTTCATTTCCTACTCTAGGTATATCAACTATCCATTATTGTGGTGTTATACTTTTATTTGCCAGCCCTGGAGTTATTTTGAGCCTGCCTCTAAATATCACGATCCTCTTGAAATTTTTGCTCAAAATGAGCTACTCCATTTCTACAGCCTTGTTTGTTGTCTGTATGCCACCTGTGTCTATTACCTCATATATTTCACCGTTTGAGGTTGTATTTCCCTGTTTGTTTAAAATTATTTTTCAGTCACTCCAACTGAACTCACCATGCAGCAGATTCTTGGGTGTCCTGCCACCATCATTATTTTTTTTAATGGTATTCATTAAATGCTTACTTTGAGGCAGGCACTGTACTAAGAGCTGGGAGAGATACAAGCTAACTAGTCTGTACACAATCCATGTCCCATGTGGGGCTCACAGTCTTATTCAGGTGAGGTAACTGAGGCATAGAGAAGTTAAATGACTTGTCCTGGGTCACACAGCTGATAAGTGACAGAGCCAGGATTAGAACCCAGTTCCCAGGCCCATGATCTTTCCACTATGTCACTTTGCTTCTCATTTTCATCACAGGACACACTCCCCACCCTCCCAGCAAGTTTTTACAATCTATCACCAGTATTTACTGAGTATTTACTGTGGGCAGAGCACTGTACTAAACACTTGGGAGAGTTCAAACGAATAAGTAGACATAATCCCTGCCTTCAAGACGTTTACACTCTAGCAAGGGGGCAGAAATTAAAATAAATTACAGGGAGGGGAAACGATTGATTATAAGGCCACATATGTATAAATGCTGTGTTTGGAGTGAATACCTAACTGCTTAGGAGATAGGACTAAGGATGCAGAAGGGAGGGAAAATAGGATGGGATAGTGGATAGGAAGGAGCATAGTGGAGTGAGTAGAGCCCAGGCCTGGGATTCAGAAGGTCATGGGTTCTAATCCCGGCCCTGACACTTATCAGCTCATGACCTTGGGCAAGCCACTTCACTTCTCTGTGCCTCAGTTACCCCATCTGCAAAATGGGGATTGAGACTGTGAGGTCCCACATGGTATAGGGGCTATATCCGACTCGATTTGCTTGTATGCACCCGCACTTAATAAAGGGCCTGGCACATAATAAGTGCTTAACAAATACCATCAGTATTATTAGGCTGGAAAGATGAGGGATCAGTCAGGAAAGCCTACCTGCAAGAGATGAGATTTTAGTAAGGCTTTGAAAACAGGGAGAGTTGTAGTCTCTCTGACATGCATTGGGAAGGAATTCCAGGAAGGAGGGAGGATAATAATAATAATAATGATGAAATTTATTAAGTGCTTAGTATGTGGAAAGCACTGCTCTAGGCGCTGGGGAGGTTACAAGGTGATCAGGTTGTCCCACGGGGGGCTCACAGTCTTAATCCCCATTTTACAGATGAGGGAATTGAGGCCCAGAGAAGTGAAGTGACTTGCCCAAAGTCACACACCTGACAATTGGCGGAGCCGGGATTTGAACCCATGACCTCTGACTCCAAAGCCCGGGCTCTTTCCAATGAGCCACACTGCTTCTCTATGCGACCAAGTGCTGCTGGCAAGAGAGATCAGAATGAGGCACTGTGCATATTAGAGGAACAAAATATGTGGGATGGCTTTTAGTGGAAGAGTGAGGATAGGAAGGAGAGGGGAAAACTGACTCAGTGGCTTAAACTCAATGATGAGGAGTTTCTGCTTGATGAGGTTTTGTACTAGGTTAAGTATGATTTTAATGCTGGTAGATTTCATACCAGGAATTTGCTTGTGATCCTGCCGTGCCATTGGTTATTAAATGTGGCACATAGGTAATGCTGAGGAAACTCCTTGTGACGACAATAAGTTTAGATCTAAACAACAAGTTTAGATCTTGCAGCCATTTAAAAATCTGGACTTCGTTAACCTTCAGTTGGGTCTGAAGTTTGATACCATATTAGAGTCATAATTTTTTATATTTTTTGGTTCATTTTTCTGTTTCCTTGTAAATCTGCACTGTTAGCCAGTGTGTGCTGCATAATGATCAGTGTTCCATGATGACTTTCAGCTATTTCAGTGCTGTAATTAGGCATTTTAGCACCTGGGTAGGGCGTAAATGCTCTGTGTCATTCCCCCACCTTGAAAATTCAGGAAGCTCTTCACAAGCCCTGATTAAATAGCTAGTCTGACTACCCTTAAGACATCAATGATTTGTTCACATGATTAAAATACCTTGTTCATGCGCGACAAAAATTACTTTTGATGGGTAAGCTTATTTATTTTGTGGGGAATTTATTCTAATCATTCTGTTATTCCAAGTTTGGGTACCAAGCAGGATGGCAGCATGAGAAGCAGCGTGGCTCAGTGGAAAGAGCCCGGGCTTTGGAATCTGAGGTCATGAGTTCGAATCCTGGCTCCGCCACATGTCTGCTGTGTGACCTTGGGCAAGTCACTAAACTTCTCTGAGCCTCAGTTACCTCATCTGTGAAATGGGGATTAAGACTGTGACAGTGCTTTGCACATAGTAAGCGCTTAACAAATGCCAACATTATTATTATTATTATTATTATTATTATTATTATGGCATAGTGGATTAAGCATGAGCCTGGGAATCAGAAGGTCATGGGTTTTAATTCCAGCTCTTCCACTTGTCTGTGTGACCTTGGACAAGCCACTTCTCTTCTCTGTGCCTCAGTTAGCTCATCTATAAAAGGAGGATTGAGACTGGGAGCCCCATCTGGAACAGGGACTGTGTCTAACCCAATTAGTTTGTATCCACCCCAGTGATTAGAACAGTGCTTGGCACAGAGTAAATGCTTAAGAAATGCCACAATTATATATATATATATATATATATATATATATATATATATAATTGTGGCATTTCTTAAGCATATATAGTATGCACTAAATACATATAGTAATATATATATTTACTATGGAACCCTGAACAAATGTGTTTGATTTCTAGGCAGCAAAATCCATTTAGCATTCATTCATTCATACTTATTGAGCGCTTACTGTGTGCAAAGTACTTTACTAAGCTCTTGGGAGAGTACAATATAGCAACAAACAGACACATTCCTGCCCATAACAATCTTAACATGGGAGTTGCTGTCTATAAGCTCCAGCAGGGGCCAGATTACTGAAAGCATAGGGGTATCACCCAGAAACCATATCCTTTTGAGATCAGACCCCCATAACCCTCATCATACTCCTCATAAGCAGGGATCACATTTCCTTCTGTTGTACTCACCCAAGCACTTATTACAGTTCTGTCCCCACAAGAAATAGGCTCTCCCTCCTTGCATTCATTCATTCATTCATTCAATCGTATTTATTGAGTGCTTACTGTGTGCAGAGCACTGTACGAAGTGCTTGGGAAGTACAAGTTGGCAACATATAGAGATGGTCCCTACCCAACAGTGGGCTCACAGTCTAGAAGGGGGAGACAGAGAACAAAACATATTAACAAAGTAAAATAGAGTAAATATGTACAAATAAAATAAATAAATAAATAGAGTAATAAATACGTACAAACATATATACGTATATACAGGTGTTGTGGGGAGGGGAAGGAGGTAAGGTAGGGAGGATGGGGAGGGGGATGAGGGGGAGAGGAAGGAGGGAGCTCAGTCTGGGCCTATCTCTTACTCACAAGGCTAACAATTTTATGGGTTGGAAGTCATGGTTTACTTTAATTAAGGGGCTGTGGGACCATGTCAAACTGAGCTCCTTTTTCAAGGATTAGGAGTTCTGAAATGCTCTTTAAGGATACTTTGCCTCAAGTCCCTAATTCTAGTGATAAGGGATAGACAAAGCTTCTTTCACCTTCCTGCTATCAGGAGCTCTTTCTCCGATGCCTTCTTTCGGACTTTGGTATAGATGTCTATGGTGAACAGGGTGCTGGCACTGTTGAAAATGGAGGTCAGGGAACTCATGAGAGAAGCCATCATAACTGACAACATTAGACCTCGTAGTCCTGGAAGAGAAAAAAAAACCAAAGCAACTTTCTCTGATCTCACCAACTGAAATAGTCACTGCTCACGTCATCATTATCATCATCGTCATACTTAAACATGTAATAATAATAATATTAATGTTGGTATTTGTTAAGGCTTACTATGTGCCAAGCACTGGTCTAAGCGCTGGGGTAGATACAAGGTAATCAGATTGTCCCACATGGGGCTCAGAGTCTTCATCCTCATTTTACAGATGAGGAAACTGAGACACAGAGAAGTTAAGTGACTTGCCCAAGGTCACACAGCAGACAAGTGGCAGAGTCAGGATTAGAACTCCGATTCCCAAGCCCGGGCTCTTTCCACTAAGCCATGTCACTTCTCAATCCTTAGAAACATAGAACATCCCTCTAACAGCCTCCTTAATGCCATCAGCAACCTCACCCTCATTATTATTGAATGTTGATTAAATGTTCGAGGAAATGGCACTGAGTATAAGAAGTAAAAAGAAAATTAAACAGACAACCACTGACCTGCAGGATTTTACTATCTAAGATGTTACACACACACACACACACACACACACACACACAATGCAATTAAAAATACTAAGCAAATATCAAAATGACCAAAAACAAGATTTTTAAGAGTTCCAAGACAAAAACAATAATTATTTACATCAGTGAAATAGAGGACAAGACTCAGGCCCTTAAAGAAACCAGTCTATAAGTATAAGTAAAAATCCTAATAAAGCATGGGAATATAATGGCTAGAACTAGGTCAATAAACATACTCCTTAGACTAATAATGTTCACAATTACAATATTCGTCATCAAAATAATATTTTCAACTGTGGAGGGGCTGATAAAAAGTTTTTTTAGGTCCAGAAATGTTCTCACACAACTTGCAAAGTTGATGTCCTTGTTTTTTCTACTGTAGTGCATGTAGTGTAGTGTAGTGTGCATGTGTGCATGCAGAGAAGCAGGGTGGTTCAGTGGAAAGAGCCTGGGCTTTGGAGTCAGAGGTCATGGGTTCAAATCCTTGCTCCACCAACTGTCAGTTGTGACTTTGGGCAAGTCACTTAACTTCTCTGGGCCTCAGTTTCCTCATCTGCAAAATGGGGATTAAGACTGCGAGCCCCCCGTGGGACAACCTGATCCCCTTGTAACCTTCCCAGCACTTAGAACAGTGCTTTGCACATAGTAAGCACTTAACAAATACCATCATTATTATTATTATTATGTTGCATCTAGAGCTGGAAGTACAAATGTTTAGGAATATGAGAGAAGATGTGTACTTGGAAAAGGCACCTCTCGATGAAGAAAACAACTAGGAAGTTCCACTGGGTGAAGAGGAGAGAGAAGAATAGAGTGAACAAGGAGATTAAAATTATTGGACATTCTGAAATGGCCTACTGGAGGGTCTCAAAACCAAGAAAGAAAATCTTATACTTAATGGATGGATTAATGGAGAGGAGCATTTTAATTTGTGTTTAACGGATATAAAGCAGCCCTAATTAATGATTCATTTATAAACTACGAACACAGCAAAAAGCAATCTTGCAGATCACTGATTTTCTGAATCCTCAAAGAACATCCTCAGCTTTGCATTTTTCTTACCATTGGGCATAAGCTCTATCACCAGTGTTGGGTAGGCAATGTTTGTACATCCAACTTCAGTGCCGCAGTGTCTCTTACATTCTGAAGGTACCACACAGGCCACCTTGTCTAAAACGAGAGGCAGAGTTTATACAGTGAGTTAGCCTAAAACAAATAACACTCAAGGGCCCTTATCCAGAGATTGAAGATTTGGATTCTGATGAAGTTGCTTCACATGGGGACTTTAAAGTCACTGCTATCTGAAAATACTTCCACAAAGAGCATTAAATAAAGTGCGTTCAGGTCATCTTTCTGTGCCACTCAGTTTAGACTTACTGGAAGTTTTAAAACTGATGTCCTCTGTGATGTAGCCCATTTCCACTCTACCTACCTTTTTCATTTATTCAAGCATATTTATTGATTACGGCTTGCAAAGCAATGTACTAAGTGCTTATTCATTTACATTTCCATAATCACAATCCAAAGTAGTGTTCTAGCAAATTAACTGGATACAGAATAAGTTCTACTTGTGGGATAGCCATTCCCCTGAAAGACTTGGAAATTCTGAGCTTTACCAGGGCTGCTTGAAACTTTGGGGTGAGAGAGAGGAAACAGCGAAGAAGCCTGATAGCTTGAGAACTCTATATGAAGATCTAAGAAGGAAGGCAAGAACACCTAGCAAACTTCATGGGGAAAAGAAGAAGAGTTGACAAGACCATAGGAAACAGGAATTACCTGTGTACAAAATCCGACTGATCATTCCAGGCATCACCATCAGGAACATGGGGAGCAGCTTCAGGTACCCACACATGATGCAGCCGGCCTTCACGTGAGACATATTCTTGGCTGAGAGGCAGCGCTGTACAATCAGCTGCCGAGAAAGCCAGAGTGAGGGTTACACAGTAGACCCCTAAAAGATGGTAAACCATCTTGAAATTACTGTTGTTTTATGCAAGCAAACTTCCCAATGAATTCCCTGTTTGTTTCCCACCAGGTGACAAATTATCCTTTTTCGCTTGTCTTGACCTTAACACCTCCACACTTTAATGGATGTTCCCTACTTCTGATGCTGAGGGGTGTAGAGAATGATTTCATATTCACTGAGCCCATATGATTCATGCTTTTGTAGGATTATCCCAGCTCTGCCACTTATCTGCTGTGTGACCTTGGGCAAGTCACTTCTCTGGTCCTCAGTTCCCTCTTCTGCAAGGTGGGAATTCAATACCTGTTCTCCCTCATACTTACTCTGTGAACCCCAAGTGGGACCTGTTGATCTTGTATAAACCTCAGTACTTAGAACAGTGTTTGGCATATGGTAACCACTTAATGCATACCACAGTTGTAATTACTATCCCTTCTCAGTTCCAGACTGTAGATCCTAATCGCTTTCAAGGAAAATGTAGCTGTCCCAGGTGCTAAGAACAAGCCAATGTTAGAGTTGAGATAATAATAATAATAATAATGACATTTATTAAGCACTTACTATGTGCAAAGCAGTGTTCTAAGCACTGGGGAGGTTACAAGGTGATCAGGTTATCCCATGGGGGGCTCACAGTCTTAACCCCCATTTTCCAGATGAGGTAACTGAGGCACAGAGGAGTTAAGTGACTTGCCCAAAGTCACACAGCTGACAAGTGGCAGAGCCGGGATTTGAACAAATGACCTCTGACTCCAAAGCCTGTGCTCTTTCCACTGAGCCATGAGTTCTTAATCTTCACAAACATTTTCCTGGAGACACATCCAGAAAGCCCTGCCCAGACCAGAAAACCATAGCTAGATGTAACTGGGTTTGGGCCAGAAGCGAGTCCAGGTCAAATCTCATTTGGATAATCTGTTTCCCATGTACGAAGGCCCTTGAGGGGCGGGCAGGGGTGCACAACAGTTCAGGGGTAACTCTGCACCTGCAAAACTACTGCTCAAGCCTCGTAACACCTTAGCAACCACACTAGGCCCCTCAAGACTCCAACCCCCTGAAGAGGAAGGGAGAGGGAAAGCTAGAGAAGAGATGCAAAAGGCCTGAAAACTGGGGTTAGCTTTGTGCCAGCCCAAACTGGCCCCACGAGCTCCATACCTAAAGATAGGCTCACTTTCTAGGAGTTCTATCATTTAGACAAATTAAATAAAAGCACTCAGACCTGCTATACCATGTGTTTTCACTGCGTTTTGGCTAGAAGACCATTAGGTAATGTTTAACTAAGAATGCAAACACATTCGGATTCAGAGAGGTGAGTTTTTAGAAATAATGGTTGGTAGCTCCTGAGCTTGTACAATATATGTGCAGTGTCACAACAAAATTTTCCCTCGGGCAGGTTTTTTCAAGAAAACAATCCCTGCACCATAGGAGGACTGGGCGTATTATGAATATAATAAATGATCTACTCGCATTATTTTCAAGTTAAAAGTTTAACACTGTCTTTCTTAATACTGCTGATTATTGATTTTGCTGTTTTTCCCACCACAAATAATCTTGATCACCTCACTAAACGTATATAGGGAAGGGAGAGACAACAGAATTAGAGTTAGGGTGAGAAATGGATGATAACTGCACCAGAAACATTTGCCTGGCCATTAATGAGTTATCATTGGAGAATATCAGGGGTAAACGATACTATCCAGCCGTCACGGATAATTATGTTCTTGGAATGCATCTTGGAATGGGATCAATCAATAACATTGATATGAGTGTCTACTCTGTGCAGAACACTATACTTCGGTGATTACAGTGGAGTGAGAAGACACAGGCCCTCCTCTTAAGAAACCTGTAATCTAGAGGGGGAGTCAGACATTATAATAAATTACAAGTAAGGGAAGCAAAAGAGTAGAAGGATATGTACATAAATGTTGTGGGTGTGGGGGTAGGGTGGATGAGTCCCTAAGTGCTTACAGGGCAGGACTAAATTCATAGGGAAGATGGGAGGGAGGGGAAATGAAAGCTTAGTCAGGGGAAGCTTCTGGAGGAGATGTGATTTTAGCAGGGCTTTGAAGAAGAGTATAAAGTGTTGAGTCCCTAAGTGTTTAGAGGGCGGGACTAAATTCATAGGGGAGACAGGAGGGAAGGAAAATGAAAGCTTAGTCAGGGAAGGCTTCTTGGAGGAGATGTGATTTTAGCAGGGCTTTGAAGTTGAGGAGAGTGTTGGTCTGTCAGATCTGAAGGAGGAGGGGGTTCTAGACAGGAGGGAGGGCATGAGCAAGGAGCAGTCGGGTGGGGTGTACTTTCCAAGTGCTTAGTACAGTGCTGCATACAGTAAGCATTCAATAAATACTATTGAATTAATGAATGAGTTTGGGTTAGGAAGCATCATTGAGTCAGTATGAACAACAGAAAACTTTTTACATTACCTGATCCGTACACCAATACCAAAGAGCAACAATGGTCATTCCAAATATAACTCCTGGCCAGGGGATATCGCCAGTAATGGGATCCCGGAAGATGTGGAAGGAGTCTGCTTGAGGGGTATAACATTTTGCATCAACAGTCGTTTCTCCATTCTGGATTATGGATGGAATGGCATTCATATACTTCTCTGTGAAAGCCTCATATCCTCCCACTTCGGCAAAGGCTGAAAAAGATCATATGAAATGCTGGGCCCGGAGCTTGAAGTTTGAAATGGCTAAGGGAACCAAGATACCTAAAAAAGAAAAACATTCTGTGCCTAATGTGTCCATTCTACTCAGCCTCATCAAAATGATAATGGAAAAAAATAATAACAATATGGTAGTATTTGGTCACTGTGCCAAGCACTGTACTAAGCTCTTGGGATAGATACAAGATATGCAGTTGTGTGATGTAGTCCCCAAAACATGAAAATATTCTTATTCTTACTACTACCACCTACAAAATACAAGTCACCTAACTTCTCTTCATCAAGGAGGTTGCTTGGGTCTTTTCATTGTCCCTGGGGTGAGTTCAGAATACACCCCACTAGACTCCACTACCCAGAAATTGAAAAGAGAACTCCAGGGATTCCTGGATCCCCTACTGCCCTGACTCTGGGAGAGAGGGGAACTCATTTTTGCTTATCTCCAAGACACTAGAGCTGCAAAGAACCCAGGGGTTGTGAGGGCCCATTTTGAATATGATGAGGACTTGGATGGAAATCTCTGAGCACATAGCAGCATAATAGTAAATAGGTCCTAATGTTCTCTAACTCTCGCAAACCCAGATTCATATTCATATCATAAGTGATATTTCTGACTGGATTGAGCTTGAGGGTACCAATTTTTCCCCCTTCCCCCCACCCCTATCCCCCAGTCCTCACCCTGTACTGGTAGCTAAGTGAACTCCACCCCAAACTAAACAGATTAGCTACAAGCGAATCTGGACACAATCCATGTCCTACACGGGGCTCCCAATCAATCCCCATTTTACAGATGAAGTAACTGAGGCCCAGAGAAGTGAAGGCACTTGCCCAAGGTCACACAACAAGTGGTGGAGCCGGGATTAGAACCCAGGTCCTTCTGGATCCCAGGCCCATGCTCTATCTACTAGGCCAGGCTACTTCTCCTAATCAGTGGTTGGGTGTTTTTGCTTAGTGCAGCGAGGAATGAATAACCATCAGAGGGTTATAAGGTGTGGGGAAATGTGTGCCAAATGATGTCTTCAAAGAATGATCCTTTAGAAAGGCTGATGGAGGCAGCAGAGTGAAGTAAGGACTGGAGAGAAGAGACCAGGAGCTCAGTGAGGAGGCTGATGCAGTAGTCGAGTCAGTACATGTAAAGTGCTTGACCAGCACAGTGAGCAGTTTGGATGGATTCTGGAGTTGTTTGAAGACTTAATATATGGGTCGAAACTGACTTGTGTCAGACATTATAGGTGAAGTATGTAATCCATCTCCTTCTCCTCTCCCTCCTTTCCCTGAGGTGTTTCCTCCTTCCCCATCTTGTCCTCCACACTACTACCCTCTTCCCTTCCTCCCACTCATTGCCTCCAGAATCCTCCACCCCACTGTTTGGTAGGGACTGTCTCCATATGTTGCCAAGTTGTACTTCCCAAGCGCTTAGTACAGTGCTCTGCACACAGTAAGCGCTCAATAAATACGATTGATTGATTGATTGATTGATTCTCCTAGTAGCCACCCCCACTATGCCGCCACTACCGCTACTATTCCCGATATTAGACTGTGAGCTTCATGTGGGACAAGAACTATGTTCAATCTGTTTAGATTGTACTGACTGCAGCACTTATTACAATGCTTTGCACATAGAAAACACTTCACAAATACCACAGTCGTCATTATTATTACTGCTACCAAACTTGTACCTGCCGCTGGAAGTGATTAGTGGCGTGGCATGAAGAGCAGAATCTGTGGCAGTAGCACAGCAACAGAAACGACCGTTAAGAGTCCCTTTTAGCAGTTCCTAAGGTGCAGGAGGCAACGGTGAGAAAACAGGGAACAGTAATGATGGCTTTACAGAGGAGGAGGAGGAGGAGGAGGAGGAGGGAAGTAGCCAGCATAGTGGCTCAGGAAGAAGACGGGGGAAATAGCAGGAGAAGGTTAAAAAAAGAGGCAGTGAGTTGAGAGGGGAGGAGGAGGAAGGAGTTGCCAATCTCCCACTAAGACCAGCTCTCCAGGCACCTCAGGCTGTGGCAGTTATAACACGTGATCACAGCAAATTTCCTGGACCTTTAAGCATTATTAAAACAGGATCCCACTGGCGATAGATAAGGTAGGCATGGACAAAGCTGGAAAGAGATCCCTAACTCCAGATTTCCAGACCACAGTTTTCTCCTCAAAACTGTGCTGCTTAAATATGATTGACTGACTGAAATACCGTCTTCAAAAAGACCTGACTTACATATGAGTGATGTTTTTAGTCCACTATTACGTGGTTTAACTTACCGAATCCCGTAAGAATGAAAGATCCTATCAGCATGATAACGGTTTGTAAAGTATCAGTGTAAATCACAGCTGCAAGGCCACCTATCAAGAAAAAGAGAACATAACATCATTTACTTTCCTTACTGAGGGTTCTGTGGGAATTACCCCTTAATGTATCTCTGAATCTCCTTCTTTTTCCGCTTTCCTTAATGTCACTTACCTCCTTCAATCTTCTTGCTCTCCCACATCATCACAGGCAATCAATCATATGCATTTATATATATATAATACGTATTTTTATTTATTTATAGAGAATCAGAATGACATAGTGGATAGAGGTTGGGCCTAGGAGTCAAAAGGTCATGGGTTCTAATCCTGCACTGCACCACTTGACTGCTGTGTAGACTTGGGCAATCACTTAACTTCTCAGTACCTCAGTTACCTCATCTGTAAAATGGGGATTGAGACTGTGAGTACCATGTGGGACAGGGCCTATGTCCAGCCCGATTTGCTTATATAATAATAATAAATAATTATGGTATCTGTTAAGCACTTACTATGTGCCAGGCACTGTACTAAGTGCTAGATGGATACAAGCAAATTGGGTTGGACAAGTCCCATATAGTCTTATTCCCCATTTTACAGATGAGGTAACTGAGGCACAGTGTGGCTCTGTGGAAAGAGCATGGGCTTTGGAGTCAGAGGTCATGGGTTCAAATCCCAGCTCCACCAATTGGCAGCTGTGTGACTTTGGGCAAGTCACTTCACTTCTCTGTGCCTCAGTTCCCTTATCTGTAAAATGGGGATGAAGACTGTGAGCCCCCTGTGGGACAACCTGATCACCTTGTATCCTTCAGTGCTTAGAACAGTGCTTTGCACGTGTAAGCACTTAATAAATGCCATCATCATCATCATCATCATCACAGAGAAGTCAAGTGGCTTGCCTAAGATCACCCAGCAGTCAAGTGGTGGAGCCAGAATTAGAACCCATGACCTTCTGACTCTCAGGCCTGTGCTCTATCCACTACGCCATGAGTAAGTGCTTAATAATAATAATAGTAATAATAATATAATAATAATAATTATTATTATTATTATTATGGTATTTGTTCAGCACTTACTATGTACCAAGCACTGTTCTAAGCACAGGGATAGATACAAGGTAATCAGGTTGTCCCATGTGGGGCTCACAGTCTTAATCCCCATTTTACAGATGAGGTAACAGGCACAGAGAACTTAAGTGACTTGCCCAAAGTCACCCAGCAGCCAAGTGGTGGAGCCGGGATTAGTGGAGCTAGGATTAGAACCCACGTCCTGACTCCCAAGTCCATGTTCTTGCCACTAGGACACGCTGCTTCCTGTAACTTAACGAATACCATAACAAATATTGTGCTTAATGAATACCACAGTTATTGAGTGCTTACTGTGTGCAGAACATTGTACTAAGCACTTGTAAATCCTACTACATCCCACCTCTTTACACCTCTATGACTTTTGAATTACTGCAGAACCATTGTAGTTTTCGTTTTATTAACTTCACCAATTCATTCAATCGTACTGAGCACTTGAAAGTACAGTTCAGCAATACCTCAGATAAGCTAGTTTCATATGTGAGTGGCAAATTGAAAAAAAAAAGGCTAAGAGGGGAGACCAGCCACAGTGTGGCCTCTCTTTCATTCCTCTGCTATTTTCCTCTGCACCTAGAAGTGTACCCGGCTAAAAGGGAGAATGTCCTGGCAGCTGCAGAAGGTTGCTAGGAATGGGTGTGGGGGGGAAATCGTTACAGTCCCATTAAAATGAAGGTATTTAGTCACTGTAGAGGGAGAAAATCAGAATGAGAGAAATGCCACAGTTCCAGGGTGGCCAGCTTGGCCAGCTCCTCTTTATCTCAAGCATGCCCCAAGAAGCAATGTGGCCTAGCGGATAGAGCAGGGACCTGGGAATCAGAAGAATCTGGGTTCTGATCCTGGCTCAGCCTCTTGTCTACTGTGTGACCTTGGGCAAGTCACTCCCCACTCCTCAAGAACCTCCAGTGGTTGTCCATCCACCTCCACATCAAACAGAAACTCCTTACCACTGGCTTTAATGCACTCAATCACCTTGCCCTTTTCTATCTCACATCACTGCTCTGTTACTACAACCCAGCCCATGTACTTCGCTTCTCTAATGCCAACCGATTTTATCTCTATCTCCATCTTTGAAGCCTCCATCTTCAAAGCCTTTACTGAAGGCACATCTCCTTCAAAAGTCCTTCCCTGACTAAACCCTCATTTCCTTTTCTCCCACTCCCTTTTGTATTGCCCTGATTTGCTCCCTTTATTCACCACTCCTCTACTCAACCCCACAACACTTATGTACATATCTGTAATTTATTTATATTAATGTTTGTCTCCCCTCTAAACTGTAAGATCATTTTAGGCAGGGAATGTATCTACCAACTCTGTTATATTGTTATACTGTACTCTACCAAATGCTTAGTATAGTGCTCTGCATACAGCAATCACTCAGTGAATACGATTGATTGACTGATTGACATCATTTCTCTGTGCCTCAGATACCTCATCTGCGAAATGGGGATTAAGACTGTGAGCACTATTTGGGACAGGGACTGTGTCCAACCTGATTAGCTTGTAGCTTCCCCAGTGCTTAGTACAGTGCCTGACACATAGTAAGAGCTTAACAAACAATTTTAAAAAACTCTTCCTTGAAGGACAGCAAAACCCAGTAATAGTGGGTTTATAGTGGTGATAACTAAATTCCATTTAATTTTCACCCACATCAGTCCTCCTGCTTGTTACAGCACATAAAGAAGCCCTCACCAACTCACTGCTTGCTCCCCCTGCAAATTGCTAAGAGCAGCATTCTTCCCTTGAAACAGGAATAAGATTCAAACTCTTTCATGGCATAAAATGGGCTCCTTGCTGGTAGTTGTTACAAGTAGTTGGAATATGCAAGCAGATTTTGAAGGTGGGTGTTAAAAGACTGGTGGTCACTGGGATGTTGAGCGGGGAAGCTATCTACCAATTCTGTTGCATTGTACTTTCCCAAGTGTGCTCTGCACACAGTAAGCTCTCAACAAATACCACTGATTGACTGATTCTGGTCATTGGGATGGCTGCCTACATATAGATGAGCGACTATAATGGGCTACTAGAGGGAAAGCTGGGAAAGTAAAGAGAAAAGTTATGAGTGTTAAATGGTAAACCCAAAATCAGTGACAGAATCTTAAGCACGGTGGACCACTGGTCTGAACCAGGAGTGGCATTTTTTATGTTTTTATTGAAATTCTACCTTCATTATAAATAAAAAAGATTGCATAGGGACAAATGGAAAGAAAAGACTATGAATAATTGGGCAAACTCACCTGTGATCGTATAAACTGCAGTAATAGCCAATAGGAGTATTATAGCCAGATAAAGATTCAATCCCAAGGCCAAGTTGATGAATATTGTTCCAGAGAATATGTCTGACTTTAAAAAAGAAATTGGGTTAGGAAATTAGGTAAGAAAACTCACAACAATAGGAATTGCTGTGGGAAATAACACATTCCTAGGCTTCTATTTTGAGTTGTATCCAAAATTAAGTGCTGCCGATGATTTGTTGAGGGAGGAGAGGTGGTCTCTGGGATACCTCCAGAAGTCCCACGATTTATAGGACCATATGCTAGGGGATTCAGAAAGAAACATGAACAGCTCAGTGGCAGAATAGCCCAATTTTGTTCCTAGTATGAAGGTACCCTACTTCTCTAAACAGGTACCCCTCCTCTTCCCTGATATTTCCAGAGTTTCTCTGAGGACAAAATAAAGTGGCAGTCAGATTTCAGGGCCCAGGGCAGCCTCTATCCCTTTCAAAAACTTCCCCCTAACCAAAGAGGCAAGGGAACAAAAAGCCCTCATCGCCTACCTCTGGCCTCAGGAAAGGTCTCCAGAGGGCTAGTATGGCCCTGAATCTTGTCCCTGTACTCATCTTATAATGATGAAAATTACAATAATAATAATAATAACTGTGGTATTTGTTAAGCAGTTGCTATGTGCCAAGCACCATGCACTGGGATAGATATGAGATGATCAGTCCAAAACAGTCTCTATCCCACCTAGGGTTCACAGTCAAACTAGGAGGGAGAAAAGGTATTTGATAATAATAATAATAATGGCATTTATTAAGTGCCTACTATGTGCAAAGCACTGTTCTAAGTGCTGGGGAGATTACAAGGTGATCAGGTTGTCCCATGGGGGGGCTCAGAGTCTTAATCCCCATTTTAGAGATGAGGTAACTGAGGCACAGAGAAGGTAAGTGACTTGCCCAAAGTCACACAGCTGACAATTGGTGGAGCCTGGATTTGAACCCATGACCTCTGACTCCAAAGCCCATGCTCTTTCCACTGAGCCACACTGCTTCCCCATTTTACAGATGAGGAAACTGAGGTTCAGGGAAATTAAGTGACTTGCCCAAGATCCCATAGCAGGCAAGTAGCAGAGTCAGAATTAGAAACCAGGTCTTCTGACTCCCACACCGTGCTCTTTCTACTAGGCCACACGGCTTTGGGCTGATGCAAATGTCTCCTGCTCCTGTGGAATCAGGGGCCTCATGTTGCCAGTATCTGCAGAGACCAGGGAAGGGATGAGGGGAAGGAGGGGCCCAGAGCCAGGTCACTCAGGCTATGATATATTACATGATCCCCAAAGCTCAGTTCTCTCCCTCTGACCAATTCACTTTTCTCCTAATGCCCCCTAACTCATTCAATCCATTCCTCCCAAGCTCATCTGCACACTGTGCTTTTTTCCAGACTCTCCCACCTCCAATCTCTGGCTCATGCCCTTCCCCTACCTGGGACTCCTTCCCCCTTCAGATCCACCAGACCACAGTTCTTCCCATCTTGGAAACCTTTCTGAAATCCCCATCCTCCAGTAGGCTGTCCCTGATTCATTTTCCTTCCCCCCGGCCACACCCTCTGCACTCATTCATGCAATGGTATTTATTGAGTGCTTACTGTGTGCAGAGCACTGTACTAAGCGCTTGGGAAGTACAAGTTGGCAACATCCCATCTCAGTCCTTTTACACCACCTTAGCACTCAATACTTCTTGTTAAACGTTTGCAGGTATCATTGTACACACTATATTTGAGCATGGTCTTCACCCTATTTGTGAATCATTTTAAATCTACCTCTTCTTCTAGATTGTAAATCAATAGTATTATTGAATGCTTACTCAGTGCAAATGACTGCACTAAGTGCCTAGGAGTGCACAGTAGAGGAACTAGACAGTCTAAGATCTTTGTGGGCAGGGATCGTGTTTTTTTCTACTGAACCGTCCAAGGATATAGTACTGTTCTCTGCACACCCGATAAATATTATTATTTGATTGGTATCCTGTCCCACCTCAGGCCAAGGGTCAATCAATCATATTTAGTTAAGCACTTGGGAGAGTACAATATAACAGAGTTGGTAGCACATTCCTTGCCAATAACAAGCATACAGACCAGAGGGGAAGACAGATATTATTAATGTAAACAAATTTAAGTGCTGTGGGACTCATAGAGGGGTGAATCAAAGGGAGCAAATCCTAGTGCAAGGGGGATGCAGAAGGGATTGCAAGAAGAGGAAAGGGGGGCCTTAGACAAGGAAGGCCACTAGGACAGCATTTCCAGAGCAAGCATATAGACGTAGGTAGAAAAAGTCACCTCAGGCTCATTTCTGTACTACTTTCGCTACTGTGCCTTGCACAAATGTCACAGCATGCCACAGTTCTGTGCCAATCTTGAGAGTACTTTGGTGGCAGTAATTGGAAACAAGGAGGCCAAAGATAAGATAGAACCAGATACTAAAAGCATTCAGGGACAACTTTTTGATTGCTAAAGTAGTCAGGACTATGGATTCCAAGTTGGCTTTTTCAACTACACTCCCACTCATAAGTGAACTTTGCTGTCAGGGGTGTCTTCTTCAGATAGAAAGGACAACTATATATATATATATATATATATATATATATATATATATATGTACATATTATTACTTTTAGGGAACTGTCCAGGGGCACATTTAAAGCCAATAAAAGCAATGTGTTTTATGGAGATAAAATTATTTTTTGAGGGTAATTAGAAGAACGTGAGATAGCAATTAGAGCACAGGACTGGGAGTCAAAAGGGCCTGGGTTCTAATCCCTGCTCTGCCACTTGTCTGCTGTGTGACCTTGGGCACATCACTTAACTTCTCTTTGCCTCAGTTCCCTCATCTGTAAAATGGGGATTAGGACTGTGAGCCCCGTGTGAGACAGGGACTGTGCCCAACCTGATCACCTTGTATCTACCCCAGTGCTTAGAACAGTGGCTGGTGCATAGTAAGTGCTTAATACACACGATTTTAACAAAAGGGGGCAGAGGAGCATCTTAGAGGTGTATGGCAGTTTGAAATTGCACTAAACAGAAAGCAAAAAATTATACTTAGCTGTACATTGTAAACTCGCTTTGATGTAGAGTTTTCTTTTGTTTACTGTGTGCTGTTTACTATTTACAGTTTACTGTGTGCAGAGCACTGTACTAAGTACTTGGGATAGAGCTCTGGACCAGAAATTAAGGGTCTCACATCCCGCTCCGTGCTCTATGACTGACTAGCAGGCCTCCCTGGGCAAATCTATAATAATAATAATAATATAATTTATTAAGCACTTACTATGTGCAAAGCACTGTTCTAAGCGCTGGGGAGGTTACAAGGTGATCAGGTTGTCCCATGGGGGGCTCACAGTCTTAATCCCCATTTACAGATGAGGTAACTGAGGCACAGGGAAGTTAAGTGACTTGCCCAAAGTCACACAGCTGACAATTGGCGGAGCTGGGATTTGAACCCATGACCTCTGACTCCAAAGCCCGGGCTCTTTCCACTGAGTCACGCTGCTTCTCCAACTGACTACTTCTGACAACTATAAAACAGGGACTATGCATTTTATAAAAACAACTTTTGCCACCCACTACAAACAATGCTTGTTAAGTATTTATGTCACTGGCAGAGTGGTGACTTACACTGCATTATCATTATTATTTTAGGGCTCACAAATATCAGCTAAGGTCAAAGTTGGATTTGAGAATATCGTAGCTGTAAAATTTTATGGCAGTGATATTTTGTGATATTAGGCATATCGTGATTAATCCAGAGTCAGAAAGGGGAGGTAGCAGGGTGGGAATAGAAAAGATAACAAGAAAATACTCCTTAATACTAGGCCAAAAGAGCTGGACTAAGAAAAAATCTAGGAATAAATGGCTTATTTCAACTTCCCTTAGGTGAACACATAGCTTACTAGTGGGTTGCAGCTAAACAGTAGAACTTAGTGATTTCTCTGAATGAACAGATGATCTTGGAGTAATAGTAATACTATTAATTAATCAATCAATCAATCATATTTATTGAGCGCTTACTGTGTGCAGAGCACTGTACTAAGTGCTTGGGAATTACAAGTTGGCAACGTAACTAAGCACTTGAGCATTCTTTTACACCCTTAACCCTGGTTGGGGAAAAATTCACTCCAGACCATATGTGAGCAGAGTGCTAATACAGAACAGCAGTAAATCCATGTGTTCTTCAGGCCAGACAGCCTTTAGGGATAGCTGGGGAATTCTTGGGAAGAACTGGCTACTGTGTTGCTATGGCAATTCTGCCAAAGCTGCAGATGACTTTTCAGAAGGCTACGGCTTTGTACATTTTGAAGTTCGACTAGCTACTACCCTCTCCCAGTAACTATGTAGTTGGAGCTCCTCTCTCCTTCTTCAGGGAGGACATTACCCTGCATTGGTACATTCCCCTAATCTCAGAGGGAAATCTTTCAAGTGGAATATCACAGAGCTAAATCCAGGGGCAATATAACTTAAAAAATATATTCTGTACTTGGATGATGAAATTGAGAGCCTGCTCATTAAATTTACTCCTGACATCTAACTGGGCGCAGTTACTGACCTTTCAGAGAATGGAGAGCTATTTTCCCTTGTAACCAGGAATGAAAAATGCAACTGGAAGGCCGAGGGAGGATTTCACGGCCAGTAGGCCACATATTTACTCTCTTTTTTATGGTGCTGTTAAATGCTTACTATGAACCAGACACTGTACTAAACACTGGGGTAGACCCAAGATAATCTGGTTGGACATAGTCCATGTCCCTCATGGGACTCACAGTGTTAATTCCCATTTTACAGATGGTAACTGAGTCACAGAGAAGTTACATGATTTGCCCAAGGTCACCCACCAGACAAGGGGCAGAGCCGGGATGATGTCTCCAAGAGATGAAGAAGAAATTTGGGGTAATTATATCGAATGTTCATCTCTGAGACTACCTAAAAGTGTCCAGGCATCTGCCTATGAGGGCATAGAATCCATAATCTCAATAATTTGTGTCATCTGTAATTCTCCTCTCCCTGCAGGAGGCAAGCAGCCTGATCTGAAGGCAGGCATATGTCGAAGCCTATAGGTCTAGAAAAAGTCAAAAATAGCACCTTTCTCAACCTAAACCCCACCTGACTGACTGTGAACAAATATGAAGGCACAAAGCAAGTATTAAGTATAAAGACACTTAATGTACACAGAAATACTATTTTTTTCTTAATTAAAGGACAAAGAAAAAGTGTTCACAGCTCAGTACACCACAGAGTGAGTGGTTTAATTAGTAACCCTCCCTATACATCAGCAATCATTCAAATGTAAAATGAACACAAGGTCAAGTCTTAATCTGTATTAATATCACTAATCATATCTTCAGAAAACAAAAAGTCGACTTCTGCACTGCACTGCAGCAATATTCACACCCACCTCTACCTGAACTGTGAACTTGCTGATGGATCAGAGGACGAAGGTAATCCTTGTATGACTGTTTATTCATTAAATAACTTCTTCATTGTCATCAGCAAAAGTATTTATTGAGTTCCTAGTGTGCCGAGCACTGCATTGATTAGGTGCTTTGGAACATGCAACAGAAACAAAAGTTAGTCCCTTCTCCTCAAGGAGTTTATAATCTATTTGAGGGGTGGAGGAGACAAGTGGACACAAATAGCCAAATTAGCAATAGGTAAAAAAGATGATAAAATAAAAATAAAGAATTACACAAATAATGAACAGATGGATCAATGAATGTAAAGGTCTTTGTTGGGATAGTTCAGCCAGCCAGGAAGGGGAGATTAATGAGGAGAGTGACTTTTGGAGGGGTGGGAAGGATGGGGTACTTCTTCAATAAAAGTTAATAATGATAAAACTCCATTCTGACTACTCTCCTCAAACTCTCCACTATCTCCTTTTTCCTGACTCTTGCAATAATAATAATAATAATGGCATTTATTAAGCTCTTACTATGTGCAAAGCACTGTTCTAAGCGCTGGGGAGGTTACAAGGTGATCAGGTTGTCCCACGGGGGACTCACAGTCTTAATCCCCATTTTACAGATGAGATAACTGAGGCACAGAGAAGTTAAGTGACTTGCCCAAAGTCACACAGCTGACAATTGGTGGAGCTGGAATTTGAACATGTGACCTCTGACTCCAAAGCCCAAACTCTTTCTATTGAGCCACGCTGCTTCTCAATGATCATGCTTGTAAAAAATGATCATTCTTATACACAGTTCTTCCCAGGACCTGCACCTAACTTTGCATAGACTGAAAGCTCCTTGTGGGCAGGGAACGTATCTACCAACTCTGTTGTTTTGCCTTCTCCCAAGTGCTTAGTATAGTGCTCTGCACACAGTAAGTGCTCAATAAATACGAGTGATCGATTATTACCAATCCTGTCGCTTCTCTGAGATTGGAGCTAAAGTGAGGAAAGAAGGAGAAATTAAGAGGATATGAGGTACATTTCACTTTCCGCCCTTGAGTCAGAAATACAACTAAATCACCCACCTAAATAAATAGAAAACCAAAAATGTGGTGTTCATATGTGGTTCTTCAAACCACAAAGTTTTATCCTAGTGTTCAAAGCTCTCCACTTTTGTACCTCTTTGGCTATCCAAGGGAACCATGCTACCTCCCCAGCAGTCTTCTAAGACAGTATGTCAGTAACCAATCCTGGAACCTCCATATTTAATGTGCCACCCTTCCAGAGCCTGAGGCTGTAGAATAGGATGTGATACCCGCTGCATTTTTCAAGCCTTGGACAGAGTCAAAATCAGGATCAAAAAATGGAAGCGGATCCTCCACTTGGCTGATGCCTGACCTTGGTTTAGTCACTCTGGGCAACTTCTCTGTGCCTCAGTTACCTCATCTGTAACTGAGATGAACATGAACATGTTCGTTAAGACATGAACTAAGCTATCCAACCTGAATAGCTTGTGTCTACCTCAGTGCTTAGTACAATGCCTGGCACATAGTAAGCACTTAATAAATACCATAAAAAATACCAGGCAACCCCTCTTCCCTGCATTTCAAGCTCTAGGGATGAGCCCCTTTTCAGCTCAAACTCGGGGTTGTAGGTGATTGTGGGAACACCTGGATTCTAGACACCTAAAGAGTCCCAGGGATCAGAAAATGGGATCGGAGATTTGATTATTCCCCTTTGCTCTGGACTCTGGTCTGGAGATGGACTGACAATGAACCCTAATTAGCTTATCAATTAGGGTCGCAGGTTCAACTGGCTCAATTCAAAAGGACCTTCTTCTCCGAGATTCCACTTCAGGCATTCTACTGAAAAACTGAATTCTTTCAAAGTTCCAATTCCAGACTTCAAAATTCCTACTTAAGCAGTACCCTCCAGAAAACAATTTAAGGTTGATACTGAGTTCCAGCCACACTCACTTTGTAGTTCAGTAAACAGGAACTATGCAGTGAATTTCTCTTTGCTCTTCCCCTCGCCCCCCACCAGCCCCACAGCACTTACGTATATATCTGTAATTTTATTTCTGTCTCCCCCACCTCTAGACTGTGAGCTCGTTGTGGGCAGGGAATGTCACTGTTTATTGTTGTATTGCACTTTCCCAAGCACTTAGTACAGTGCCCGGCACACAGTAAGTGCTCAGTAAGTACAATTGAATGAATGAATGAAAGAATTTCACCAGAACTCACCAATTGAACACCAAACTATGGTTCCAAATAGCAACGTAGTCCAGGTTTTTCACCCACTCAGACACAGCCTCTAGCTGCTACCTTTCCATTGAAATTAGGTGGGTAAACTCCAGAACTTTTACAATCCCTCAGATAACCACAAAGGGCTATTGACTTGTTCCTCTGTGCCCTTGGGTTCCTGCAGTTGCTTCTTTAGACAAGTAATTGCACCAGGTGCCTGGGGAACACTGAACTTACCGAGATCCTCAGGGCAACATAGATGAGCAGAGAAAGAACTGACAGGTAGATTTGAATCCTTTGACCACCAAACCGCTTCTTCAAGTATTCTGGCATTGTCACCACCTATACAAGGAGGAGGAGTCACCATAGATGAATTGCTGAAAAGAGGTAAGCCTACCATACAGTTACTGAGCAAGGACTCAAATCCTCCTACTTCCCAGTGCAGTGTTCTTTCCACTGTCAGTCGGTCAATGGCATTTACTGAATGCTTTCTGTGGGCAGAGTACTAAGCACTTGGGAAAGCTGGTAGACTCAATCTCTGTGTACAAGGAACTTGTAGTCTACAGTAATATATCACAACCACCTAATGCCATAATGAAAATCACTGGACAGTTTATTTAACTTGTTCCTAACAGTCTGGTTCCACAGGCCTGGGAGTCAGAAGGTTCTTGGGATCTAATCCCGCCTTCACTGCTTGTCTGCTGTGTGATCTTGGGCAAGACACTTCATTTCTCTGGGCCTCAGTTACCTCATCTGTAAAATGGGGATTGAGACTGTGAATCCTGTGTGGGACAGGGACTGTGTCCAACCCTATTTGCATGTCTCCACCCCAGCGCTTAGTGGCACATAGTAAGCATTCAACGAATACCACAATTATTATTACTCAGTTCACATCTAGTTTTCTCTAGATTATAAACTTGTTGTGGACAGAGAAGGGGTCAACCAACTCTGTTATAATGTCTTCTCCCAAGGCTTAGTGCAGTGCTCTGCATATAGTGCTCAATAAATATGAATGATTCACACCAACTGAACTCAGACTGAATTAGAATTTCCTGGGAAATTCTAGGAGTGGAAAGATAAACCAGAGCATCATCATCATCATCATCAATCGTATTTATTGAGCGCTTACTGTGTGCAGAGCACTGTACTAAGCGCTTGGGAAGTACAAATTGGCAACATATAGAGACAGTCCCTACCCAACAGTGGGCTCACAGTCTAAAAGAGCAGCGCCAAAGGACCCAGTCTAGTCTAGAGAGTCACCCAATGTGGCCCAGTCTCTAACTAGATTTACTCTGGCCTGGAGGGATCCCCACAGATCAATCAATGGTATTTGTTTAGTGCTTACTATGAACCCAAGGCTCTGTACTAAGCGCTGGGGAGAGTACAATGCAAGAGTTAGCAGACATGTTCCCTGACCACAACGAGTTTTATGGTGTAAGAAGTCTCAGGCTCTTTAAGGGTGTTAATCCACTTGGAGTGTGGGGATAATTCTAGATTGGTTAAGGCCCTCCATGACCCTCTCTGAACAAAACAGCGGGAGCAGGGCCTTGAAGACCCCGGAATCAGCCAGAGGCATGAGCGGAGAGTGGCCAGTAGACAAAATGTATTTCGGGGCTATGCAGCACCTCTTTGGACTGTTGACTTCCTGGGATTCACTAACCAGACACCCACCAGGATAGTCTAGTGTCTGTTGTGATGGGAACTTGATTGTAGAAATGAAAAGCAATCTGGTCTAGTGGACATTCATTCATTCAATCATATTTATTGAGCACTTACTGTGTGCAGAGCACTGTACTAAGCACTTGGGAAGTACAAGTTGGCAACCTATAGAGACAGTCCCTACCCAACAGCGGGCTCACAGTCTAGAAGGGGGAGACAGACAACAAAATAAAACATATTAACAAAATAAAATAAATAGAATAAATATGTACAAGTAAAATAAATAGAGTAATAAATATGTACAAACATATATACAGGTGCTGTGGGGAGGGAAAGGAGGTAAGGAGGGAGGGATGGGGAGGGGGAGGAGGGGGAGAGGAAGGAGGGGGCTCAGTCAGGAAAGGCCTCCTAAGCATAGGCCTGGGAGTGAGAAGGACCTGGGTTCTAGTTCCGGCTCTGCCACTTGTCTGCTCACTGACCTTGGGCAAATCACTTCACTTCTTTGTGCCACAGTTACCTCATTTGTAAAATGGAGGTTAAAACTGTGAGCCCCATGTGGGACTTGGACTGCGTCCAACCTAATTACCTTGTGCTTAGAACAGTACTTAGATCAGTACCTGCCAAATAGTAAGCGCTTAACAATTACCATTAACAAAAAAGAAAAGAAAAGGAGGAACTGATTGCCAATACGTACCCCAGCTTTGATGTAAATTGGAACAAATAACCATCCTAGAACCAACAGGAGCACCAAGGCCTGAAACCAAGAAATTAAACTGAATGAAGCAAAAAGACATTATCTTTTTTCACCATCCACTGATACTACCAGTTAAGAAATATCTACTGAATATTGGAAGGATGCATGTTTTTGACAGGTGTAGACCACTGTGCCCTTTACTTTTTTGTTTTCTTAGAATTTGACAGCTGTGCTGAACTGAAAGGTGGCAATGCCTGAGAGTAAAAATGGTTGGGTGATTTTCTTGGGATCGTTCCCCTCACTACCCTTATAGTCCAAAACTTAGCCCAGCTTTCAGCCCCTCTCCTACTTCTAATTTTTCATTCTCTCTTTTGCTCTTCTTTCCTCTCCTTCAGGAACCAAACACAACTACAAATAGGAGGAGAAAGGTCAGGGTCAAGAACAAAAAGCAGAGTCAAAGTAAGTTTGGGAGAACAGAGAAAGAGGAAAGGAAGTAAATCACTTGGAACAGTGCCTTTGAGTATAGTACTGCTAAAAAAAACCCAAACAAACTCAATGAACAAATCTTACGTTCCATTCAAAGGCGGCAGTGGCAATGCCAGACGCTGCCCCTGTCCCAGCCAGCCCCACAAAGTGACCACTGCCAATGTTACTGGCAAACAGAGAGGCGCCAACCTGGAATCAGAAGAATAAAACATTAAAAACTCTGGATACACCCTTCTGAAATATTTGCAATGGGTACCACTCTTCCAGTAATAAGTGATATGGAAGAATGAAAGGTTCAACTTTTTTCCTTGCTTGATAGCTTTAGTCCACCCACCCATGTTCTTCTTGGGCTGAACCTCTGGGCAATTCTCGTTTTGATGCTCGGCAGGCCGCCCACCTAGAAGTGCTCACAGCCTCTGAGGCAAAGGAGAGGAAAAGCAGATTGCCTCCTGTCTCTTACGCTCACAGTCTCGCCATGGGCAGCATCATCTTTGCCCTGAAGGGCCGCACTTCCCACCACAACAACTCAGTCAGTCACTCAGTCATATTTATTGAGCGCTTACTGTGTTCAGAGCACTGTACTAAGAGCTTAGGAGTGGGCAATATAACAATAAACAGACACATTCCCTGCCTGCAACGAGCTTAGGGTTCGGGGTGACCCCTCAGAAATGAAAGCCTCATTCTCCATGGGTGCTACTAAAACCCCTGCTGACCCTGTGACCATTACAAGGGCTCCAACCTAAAGGTTTCCGAAGCAGAAAATGGAACGTCAGTGGTCTCATTTGCCAAGAGGCATTTACTCGCCCAAGGACACACAGGAAGTCCCACATTGATAACTTTTGGGGTTGCTCCTCTGGAAACCTTTCAAATAGTTGTACACTACCACTTGTTAAAGAGTAAAAAGTACTCCTCAGTCTAGAACATTTTGCCATCTTTAATTTTTTAGGACAATCCTGTTCCTACTCTAAAAGCAAAGATAATGAAACATGACGACATTAAATTATTTCTCCAAGGCCACCCAGAGAATAAACAACTGAAAAATCAAATTCCAAAGCAGGAGTCATCTATAACTACTCCTTTGGCTCACCCCAGTGCTTAGTACAGTGCTCTGCACATAGGAAGAATGCAATAAAAACCATTGATTAATTGAAAATATGGGAAGTAGCCGGGCCTAGGGGAAAGACCATGGGCCTGTGAGTCAGAGGATTTGAGTTCTAATCCTGGCTCCACCACTTGTCTGCAGTGTGATATTGGGCAAGTCCCTTAACTTCTGTGTTCCTCAGTTACCTCATCTGTAAAATGAGGACTAAGAATGTGAATCCCATGTAGCACATGGACTGCATCCAATCTGATTTAATTGTATCTACCCCACAGCTTGTACAATACCTGGCATGTAGTAAGTAAGCTCTTAACAAATATCATATTAAAAAAAGTCCCAGGTCACTTCAATCTCTTGGTAATCTTCAGGCTTGCTTTCATACCTGGGTGATTTCATGGGAGAGATATGCTCCCAACAAATTTCCTGAGCAACCCAGGAGTTCCTGGGAAACAAATAATTCACCTTCATCTCCAATGACCTCCTGTAGTCTGCAGTTCAACCACACATCAATCTCAGCCAGAAGGATAGTCACCATATTTCAGTCTTTGATTCTTGGGGAAGGCACAGTGAAGGGGCCTTTCAGACTAGTATTAAAATATTGCTAGGAGAGCAGTATACCAGCTGACTTTTCAACTCATTCACCAAGGAAGAAGGTACCATTCCACAAAGATACACTTAAGACATACTTACTGGACACCATGTCATACTCCGGCCAGCTAAGAAGAAGCCTCCAACTGTTCCTCGACTGGTTCTCAGCATAGCCTGAGGAGAAAGGAGTTGAGAGTTCACACTACAGCCAACATACATAAAGCACTGAAAAATACGTCAGTGAGAGAAACAATTGAGTGGTGGTGATTGACATAATGCTTATAAAGGAGAGAAAGCTGTTCATTTACATAATCAGAAAGGTTGCTTGAATAATTTCTGCCCTTTTGGAACCTACAACCTGTGACTGTGCATCTGTGTTGCTGACAAATACACATTTACAAATGCAGAAAATGAAAAATGTTCATTATGTATAAGCAATCAAGTGAAATAGTGGTGGAGAGTGTAAACACCCCTAGACGTTAAGCTCACTGTGGGCAGGGAATGTGTCTACCAATGCTGTTGTATTGTACCCTACCAATCTTGTATCTACCCCAGTGATTGACACATAGTAAATGCTTAACAAATACCATCATCATCATCATCATCATCATCATCCCAAGTGCTTAGTACAGTGCTCTGAACACAGAAAGCGCTCAATAAATATGATTCATTGATTGCTTGAGTGAGAAAAGACTGTGGTAGCAGGAATTTAGAGTGCAGTGTGAAGGAAAGGAGATTGCTTTCAGAACTGGTAAAAGCAAAGCATTCTGGACATTAGGAACTGTGAGAGAGAAAGCTCAGAAGCAGAAGTGCAGTCACCTGACCCAGAATTCCTGGCTCTGGGTTTCATGAAGGTGAAGGGATGGCTTCCCTCCAAGGCAGGCCCTTTCCCCTACTCCCTGTGCAGTTTCCCTTGGAAGAAGACCTATCCCACTGGAGGAATGAAGACCCCAAGTACTCCACCCTCCCTGAAGTATTGTATTACTGATTTTGACTGAATAATCATTTTTACTAAATTACCCCAATGTTTCTTTCTGTGGATGTCCTTCCCCTCCTACATTGTCAGCCCACTGTGGGTAAGGGTCCACATCTGAATCAATATCTTTTAACTTTTCCCAGCATTTAGTATAGTACTTTGCACATTGAAAGTGCTTAACATCTGTCATACACAAAATAATTAAGGGAGATGTGCACAAAAACGGGACTGTAGGTAAATATGTCTGCAAAAAGTAGAAAGGCGGGGAGTGTGGAAAGACAAGGATTATGAAATCTAGGGAAACAATAGAGGGCTTCAAAATAAAATAAAGTCCTGAGTTCCAATTTTTGGAGCAGGTCTCCAACAGCCATTTACATTTCAAATAAAATGACTCCCTGTCAACTGAAAGGCATGTTGTCAAAATCCTAAACATCATTTGCCCTGGAAATCGCAGGAGAGTCACTGTACAGCCTTCAGGAAGAGGGGAGGATTCAGTGGCAAAGCAAGGCGTGGGAAAGACAAGTTCGGTGGCCACAGTTAGGATTGACTGAGGTTGGAGAGGAAAAGAAGGGCTATTAAGATAGATTGGAAGAGGAAACTTGAAGAGAAATTATATTCTAACAACAAAGTAGATGCGTGGAGCTAAGAGTTGTGAAAAGTAAGAGGTTGCGCTACTGAAAGATAAGTGATCTGAAGGCATCATCTCACATTTTGATAGGGAACATGGGAGACGATAGCGAAGGGAAATTGGGCAGCTCTGTCTCTGCCACATACCATCCTTTGAGTTATAGATGTGCTAAGTAGACACTAAAATAAATAATTTATTTATTTATATTATTGCCTGTTTCCCCCTCTAGACTCTGAGCTCATTGTGGGCAGGGAATGTGTCTACTGATGCTGTTGTATTGTACTCCTCAAAGCACTTAGTACAGGGCTCTTCATATAGTAAGTACTCAATAAATATGATTGATTGATTGATTGGGTTTAAGGGTAGTCCAGGAAGGATCAAATAGATGTGCATTTCATCCTCACAGAAAACAGTAGGTGAAATATGGACTCAGGCGACATTTTCCAAAAGCTGGGAGAACAGAGAGAAAAAGCAGGGAGATAAATTCAGAAGCCATAAGGCATTGTACATCTCCATTGGAAGGTGAATTTGCAAAGAGCCTTCAAAGAGGTTTGAGGAGCAAAGTGAATACTTGGGTTATCTGTTAAGCACTTATTATGTGCCAGGCACTGTACTAAGCACTGGGATGGATACAAGCAAATTGGGTTGGACACAGTCCCTGGCCTCTATAGGGCTTGCAGTCTTTATCCCCATTTTACAGATGAGGTAACTGAGGCACAGAGAAGTTAAGTGACTGGTCCAAGGTAACAAAGCAGGAAAGTGGCAGAACCAGGGTTAGAATCCAGGTTCTTCTGACTCCCAAGCCTGTGTTCTATCCACTAGACCACATTTTGTTCAGTGGATCCCTGATGCATTAAAACTTTCAAACACTTTGGAACACTTCAAATTCAGAGCCAAAAAAGGCATAATTCCATTCACCTCATTGCATAATGAAATTCATACCTAGATAATTCCTTTTTTCTGAAACTCACCTCTGATGCCCTAGATATTACTATGCCCCGTTTGGTTATACTGATTCACAAATATACCTGCTCCAATTCATTCACATGTGCACTTCCATAAAATAGTCTGTAAAAGGCTAGTCTTGTCAAACTTAATTACAATGTAGAATTCTGAAAAAAAAAGTTAGTGGCACGATTAACCAAATATCAATTAGGTGAGAGAATCGATTAAACCCTTAAAATAATAGTAATAATAATGGTGTTTGTTAAGCACTTACTATGAGTCAAGCACTGTTCTAAGCACTGGGTTAGATACATGGTTGTCAGTTTGGACACAGTTTCTGTCCCCGTGGGGCTCACATTCTAGGTAGGAGGAAGTGGAATTTAATCTTCATTTTACAGATAAGGAAACTGAGGCACAGAGAAGTTAAGTGACTTGTCCAAGATGATACAACAGACAAATAACAGAGTCGGCATTAGAGCCCAGGTCCTCTGACTCCAAAGCCCTTACGCTATACACTAAGCCATGCTGCTTCTCTGAATCATGGTAGATCAAGTAAAAAGATACCAATCTTCCAAAATGGTGCAAAGGTGATCACTGCAAATGACCTTGTAGAAAGATAGACCGTCACAATTTTCTCTTACCATTTGCCAAGTATCAATTAATCATATTTACTGAACACTTACTGTGTGCATAACACTCTATGAAGCTCCTGGAAGAGTACAATATAGCAGAATTGGTCGGCATTTGGCCTGTCCACAACAAGCTCCTTCCTCATATCAGACAGACAATTGCTCTCTCCCACTTCAAAACCTTATTGAAGGCACATCTCCTCCAAGAAGCCTTCCCTGACTAAGCCCTCCTCTCCTCTTCTCCCACTCCTTTCTGTGCCGCTCTTATTTGCTCCTTCATTCATTCTCCCTCCCATCCCCCCAGCATATATGTACAGATCTGAGAAGCAGTATGGCCTAGTGGCAAGAGCAGAGGCTTTGGAGGCAGAGGACATGGGTTCTAATCCTGACTCCACCACTTGTCTTCTGTGTGACCTTGGGCAAATCACTTCACTTCTCTGTGCCTAAATTCCCTCATCTGTAAAATGGGGATTGAGACTGTGAGCCCCACGTGGGACAACCTGATGACCTTGTATCTAACCCACACTTTTAACAGTGCTTTGAAAATAATGAGTGCTTAACAAATACCGTGATTATTATTACTATTATTGCCATCTGCATATATCTGTAATTTATTTATTTATCTATTTATTTATTTGTATTAATGTCTGTCTCCCCTCTAGACTGTGAGCACGCTGTGGGCAGGAATGTGTCTGTTTGTTGTTATACTGTACTCTCCCAAGGGTTGCTTTGCACACAGTAAAGCGCTCAATTAGTATGGCTGAATAATAATAATAATAATGGCATTTATTAAGCACTTACTATGTGCAAAGCAGTGTTCTTAGCGCTGGGGAGGTTACAAGGTGATCAGGTTGTCCCACGGGGGGCTCACAGTCTTAATCCCCATTTTACAGATGAGGGAACTGAGTCCCAGAGAAGTTAAGTAACTTGCCCAAAGTCACACAGCTGACAATTGGTGGATCCAGGATTTGAACCCATGACCTCTGACTCCAAAGCCTGTGCTCTTTTCCACTGAGCCACCTGCTTCTCTAATGAATGAATGAGCTTACAGTCTCCTGGGGTATTAACTGCGAGGCTTCTATTCATAATGATAATAATAATGATGGCATTTACTAAGAGCTTACTATGTACAAAGCACTGTTCTAAGCACTGGGGAGGTTACAAGGTGATCAGGTTGTCCCACGGGGGGCTCACAGTCTTAATTCCATTTTACAGATGAGGGAACTGAGGCCCAGAGAAGTGAAGTGACTCGCCCGAAGTCGCACAGCTGACAATTGGAGGAGCCGGGGTTTGAACTAGTGACCTCTGACTCCAAAGCCCGTGCTCTTTCCACTGAGCCACGCTGCTTCTCTGATTCAATCGTATTTATTGAGCGCCTTACTGTGTGCAGAGAACTGTACTAAGCTCTCGGGAGAGGACAGTACAATAAAGAGTGACAGCCGTGGCCGCAACGAGCTCCCTCAGTTCAAGAGTACTTAGCCCTCACCCAGAGGCCTTCCTTCCTTCCTCCCCCACCCCCGAAACCCCAAGGCCCAAGTGTCAAAAAGAAAGGCCGGAGGGGCCAAACTGGCGGCTTTGGGGGGCGTCCCCCCCAGTCCTTCCATCCCCCCAGAGTCCTTCCGTACCCAGAGCCCGACGACCATGACGACGACGAAGTAGATGAAGATGACGGCGATGTCTGCGGGGTTTCGGATGCGGTCGGAGGGCGGGGGGGGCTCCAGGGTGGGGGGCAGAGGGGAGGTGGGGGGCGGCAGGGCCATGGTGGAGGAGGAGGAGGAGGAGGAGGAGGAGGAGGAGGAGGAGGAGGAGGAGGCTTCTGGTCCGGCCTGGTCCCACTCCCTCCTTCTATAAATACATAGATAGATAGATGGATGGATGGATGGATGGATGGGTGGGTGGATGGATGGATGGATGGATGGATGGATGGATGGATGGATAGATAGATAGATAGATAGATAGATAGATAGATAGATAGAGATAGATAGATATACACACACATACACTCACACACATACACACACACACACATACACACACACACACACACATATATATGTATATATATAGACCGCCCCGACACCCATTTCCCACCCCCAAGGTTAATCATCAGCCCACACCAGGGCTCTCCCTTCTCCAGGACCAGCAAGGCTGAGGGGTTATTATGATCGTTATCATTCTATATTACTACTTATAGATAACGTATACTTAGATACTTTTATGTATTTATATACTGATGGTATTTGTTAAGCGCTTACTATGTGCCCAGCACTGTTCTAAGCGCTAGCTCTCTTCCTCCCTTCAAGGCCCTACTGAGAGCTCACCTCCTCCAGGAGGTCTTCCCAGACTGAGCCCCCTCCTTCCTCTCTCCCTCCTTCCCCTCTCCACCCCCCCGCCTTACCTCCTTCCCTTCCCCTCAGTACCTTAATATATGTTTGAACGTATTTATTACTCTATTAATTTATTTATTTTACTTGTACATATTTATTCTATTTATTTTATTCTGTTAATACGTTTTTTGTTCTCTGTCTCCCCCTTCTAATCAATCAATTGTATTTATTGAGCGCTTACTGTGTGCAGAGCACCGTTCTAGATTGTGAGCCCACTGTTGGGTAAGGACCATCTCTATATGTTGCCAACTTGTACTTCCCAAGCACTTAGTACAGTGCTCTGCACACAGTAAGTGCTCAATAAATACGATTGAATGAATGAATGAATAATACTAATAATGATGGCATTTTGTTAAGCGCTTACTATGTGCCAAGCACAGTTCTAAGCACCGGGGTAGGCATAAGGTCATCAGGTTGTCCCACGTGGGGCTCACAGTCTCAATCCCCAATTTCCAGATGAGGGAATTGAGGCCCAGAGAAGTGAAAAGACACCCAGCAGACAAGAGGCATTGGTGGGATTAGAACCTACGGCCCCTCACTCCCAATCAATCAATCAATCAATCGTATTTATTGAGTGCTTACTGTGTGCAGAGCACTGTACTAAGCGCTTGGGAAGTACAAGTTGGCAACATATAGAAACAGTCCCTACCCAACAGTAGGCTCACAGTCAAAAAGGGGGAGACAGAGAACAAAACCAAACATACTAACAAAATAAAATAAATAGAATAGATATGTACAGGTAAAATAAATAAATAAATAAATAAATAGAGTAATAAATAAGTACAAACATATATACATATATGCAGGTGCTGTGGGGAAGGGAAGGAGGTAAGATAGGGGGATGGAGAGGGGGACGAGGGGGAGAGGAAGGAAGGGGCTCAGTCTGGGAAGGCCTCCTGGAGGAGGTGAGCTCTCAGTAGGGCCTTGAAGGGAGGAAGAGAGCTAGCTTGGCGGATGGACAGAGGGAGGCCATTCCAGGCCCGGGGGATGACGTGGACCGGGGGTCGAGGGCGGGACAGGCGAGAACGAGGTATGGTGAGGAGATTAGCGGCAGAGGAGCGGAGGGTGTGGGCTGGGCTGTAGAAGGAGAGAAGGGAGGTGAGGTAGGAGGGGTTGAGGTGATGGACAGCCTTGAAGCCCAGGGTGAGGAGTCTCTGCCTGATGCGCAGATTGATTGGTAGCCACCGGAGATTTTTGAGGAGGGGAGTACCACGCCCAGAGCGTTTCTGGACAAAGACAATCCGGGTAGCAGCATGAAGTATGGATTGAAGTGGGGAGAGACACGAGGATGGGAGATCAGAGAGAAGGCTGATGCAGAAAGCTGATCCCAAGCTGATCCCAAGCCCGGGCTCTTGTCGCTGATCCACAGTGTTCAGCAGTTACTATGTGCCAGGTGCTGGACTAAGCGCTGGGGTGGATCCGGACCAGCCGGGTTGGATGCAGTCCCCATCCCTATTTTGCAGATGAGAGAACCGAGGCCCAGAGAAGTGAAGAGACTGGCCAGAGGTCACACAGCGGACAAGTGGCGGAGCCGGGATTAGAACCCAGGCCCTGTGGTGGGTTCTGGAGGCGGGCATTGGTGACTTGAGGGGACAGAGAGGAGATGGGCCCCCAGCCCCCCATTTTGGGGGGATGCGGAGGCAGGCGGGAAGGTGGTCGAGGGGCCCGCATTTCGGCCCAGGAGGGGCCCGCCATCAACACAGCCCTGCCGACACCCAGGCCCCAATGCCCTGCCTCCAACTCCCAGCTCCTGCTCCCATCCCCCAGCCCCTAACTTCCAGCCCCAGCTCCCACTCCCCAGCCCCATACCCCAAGTCCCAGCCCCCAGCTCCCAGCCCCCTGATCCCAACATCTGGCCCCAAACCCCCAGTCCCCAGCCCCCAGCTCCAAGCCCCTAACCTCCAACCCCCAACCTGCCATCTGCCATTAGGTAAGCAGTGTGGCTCAGTGGAAAGAGCCCGGGCTTTGGAGTCATAGGTCGTGGGTTCAAATCCCAACTCCGCCAATTGTCAGCTGTGTGAGTTTGGGCAAGTCAGTTCACTTCTCTGGGCCGCAGTTACCTCATCTGTAAAATGGGGATTAAGACTGTGAGCCCCACGTGGGACAACCTGATCGCCTTGTATCCCCCCAATGCTTAGAACAGTGCTCTGCACATAGTAAGTGCTTAACAAATACCATCATTATTATCTGTCATATACTGAAAAGGAAATGCTGCAAAGCAGGGCAGTCAATGTTTGGGAGGCAAGCTCCCCCTCCTCATCCTCCTCCTCCTCCTCATCCTCCTCCTCTGTGGCTGCCCCTCCATCTTCCAGGGCGCCATCAGATCAGGTAGAGTCACCCCCCACACCAAGGGCAGGCCGCTTCTGACATGAGCCAGTCTTGGGGGCACCATTTCTGGACTGACTCTCTCCAAGTGTGACAGACGAAGCCCCCCGATCCCCCTCCTCAACCTGCAGGAGTCTGGAGCATGTAGGTGAGACCCAAAGTCAACTACACTAGGCCCCCCCGCACACAAACCCCTTACCTTAATTGTCTCACTTCCAGCATTGAGCTCTGACAACGTAGGACCATGGATCTAACCTTCCCAAGCTCAGTCAATCGATCAGCGACTTTTATTGAGCACTCACAGTTAACAGAGAACTGTACTAAGTGGTTGGGAGAGTACAATAATTGGTAGATTTTATTCCTGCCCTCAAGGAAATTACAACCTAGCGCCACCTTAAATTTAAGGAGCTGAACTACTCTACCAAACAAGAACTTTAACACCATAGAAACATAGAAAATTGGGCTCTGAAGGTTTACTTAAATTTGAATTTAATCCATAGTATTTAGTGAGCACCTACTGTGTGCAGAGCACTAGACTAAGCACTTGATTGACTACAATAGAATGAATATCCTGCCCCCAGAAGGTATTACAATCTAGTGGAAGAGATTATAATGAAAATTACTGTGGTATTCAAGGGTGTACTATGAGCTAGGACTACAGTGTACAGTGCTAACACTGTACTAAGTGCTAGGGTAGACACAGGCAATTGTGTTAATTCATTCAATTTTATTTATTGAGTGCTTACTGTGTGCATAGCACTGTACTAAGCGCTTGGGAAGTACAAGTTGGCAACATATAGAGATGGTCCCTACCCAACAGTGGGCTCACAGTATAGAAGGTGTCCCTTATTGGGCTCACTGTCTTAATCTCCATTTTACACATGAAATAGCTGAGGCACAGAGAAGTTAAGTAGACTACACACCAAAATAAATTACTGATATGAGGAGGTAATGTACTATAAAGATATCTACGTATGTACTGGGGGAGGGAGGGAAAGAGGAGTGAGTACCTGAGTGCTTAAAGTGCAGGTGGAAGTGCTGAAGAGGCAGTTTGGGTGGATTGGGAGAAGCAGCATGGTGTAATGGAAAGAGAACACGCCTGGGACTCACGAGGTCTTGGGTTCTAATCCCAGCTCCACCCCTTGTCTACTGTGTGACCTTGGGTGAGTCACTTTGCTTCTCTGGGCTTCAGTTCCCTCATCTGTACAATGGGGATTGAGACTGTGAGCCCCACGTGGGACAGGGACTGTCTCCTACCCAATTTGCTTGTATCCACCCCAGCACTTAGTACAGTGCCTGGCACATAGTAAGTGCTTAACAAATACCACAATTATTATGTAGGGTGAGGAGATGAGAAATGAATCAGGGGAGGCCTCCAAAAGACATGTAGTCGGAAGAGCTTTAGAGATAGGGAGAATAGTGGTCTTTTGGGTGTTAAGGGGATTGGAATTCCAGGCAGGAAAGAAGGCATGATCATAGGGTAGAGAGTAGGATAGGTGAGAGAGAGAGGGGTGCAGTGAGATTAGCTGGAGAGGAATGAAGCCTGGGAGGTGGAAAGTAAGGGGAAAAGAGAGTGGATAAATAGGAGGGAGAGAGCTGGTTGAGTGACTTGAAGCTGATGGTTGGGACTTTCTGCCTGATATAGAGAGGAACAAAACCATTTTAGGCTTTGAAAAGGAACAAAACCATTTTAGGCTTTTGAAGAGTGGGAAAATGCAGAAAAATGTTCCAGACAGAGTAAAGTATGAACTGGAGAGGGGACATTGGAGGCAGAGAAAGGACATGATAAGTGATTGGGCTGGTGTGGTGACATTTGGATCGAGAGGCAGACTCTGGAAATGATTCTGGAAATGATTCTGGAAATTCTGAAGTACAACCCTGTACCTCAATCTCATCAAGCAGCGTGGCTGAGTGGAAAGAGCACGGGCTTTGGAGTCAGAGGTCATGGGTTCAACTCCCAGCTCCGCCAATTGTCAGCTGTGTGACTTTGGGCAAGTCACTTAACTTCTCTGTGCCTCAGTTACCTCTTCTGTAAAATGGGGATTAAGACTGTGAGCCCGATGTGGGACAACCTGATCACCTTGTAACCTCCTCAGCGCTTAGAACAGTGCTTTGCACTTAATAAATACCATCATTATTATTATTATTATCAGTCTTGCTGCCAACCCCTTGCACATGTCCTGCCTCTGAACTGGAACACCCACCCCTTCATATCCAAAAGATCATCAGTCTCCCCACCTTCAAAGTCTTACTAAAATCACATCTCCTCCAAGAGGACTTCCCCTACTAAGCCTTCATTTTCACTACTCCCTCTCCCTGCTGCATCACCTTTGCAGTTGGATTTGAACTTTTAATTCACCCTAACCTCAGCCCCACAGCACTTATGTATATAGCTGTAATTCCTTTTAATGTCTGTCTCCCCTTCTAGATTGTAAACTCATTGTGAGGAGGGAGAGTGTCTACCAACTCTGTTGTATTGTACTCTCCCAAGTGCATAGTACAGTGCTCTGCACATAGTAAGTGCTCAATAAATATGATTGATTGATTGAAATGTCAAGAAGGAAGAGCAAACAGTCTTTGATAACAGACTGTGTATGGGGCTTGAAAGAGAGGGATCAGTCAATAGTCACCATGTTTCCAATTATCTGGGAAACTCAACAGAACCTAATCTTATCTCACTTTTCTTCTCTCCTTCTCCAACCCAGCCCGTACACTCCGCTCCTCTGGTGCAGCTAACCTTCTCACTGAGCCTTGTTTTCGCCTGTCCCGCCGTCGACCCCCTGGCCCACGTCCTACCTCTGGCCTGGAATGCCCTCCCTCCTCAAATCCCCCAATCACACTTCCCCCCTTCAAAGCCCAACTGAAGCCTCACCTCCTCCAAGAGGCCCTCCCCGACTAAGCCCCCCTTTTCCTCAGCTCCCCCTCTCCTCTGCATCACCCTGACGTGCTCCCTTTGCTCTATTCCCCTCTCCCCGCAGCACAGCCCTTGTGTATATATGTACATATCTATAATTCTATTTATTTGTATTGATGCCTGTTTACTTCTTTTGAGCACTTAGAACAGTGCTTGGCACATAGTAAGCACTTAAAAACCATTATCATGTGTATATATCTATAATTCTATTTATTTATATTTATGCCTGTTTACTTGTTTTAATGTCTGTCTCCCCCCTTCTAGACTGTAAGCACAGTGTGGGTAGGGATTCTCTCTTTATTGCTGAATTGTACTTTCCAAGTACTTAGCACAGTGCTCTTCACACAGTAAGGGCTCAATAACTACAATAGAATAAATGAGTAAATCAGTCAGTTAAAAAATGATATTTATTGAGCACTTACTATGTGTAGAGCATTGTACTAAGCTCTTGGGAGAGTGCAATACAACAGAATTAGCAGATATGCTCCTTGCCCGTAAAGAGCTTACAGTCTAGAGGAGAAGCACACTGATTCTTGAATTCCTGGTAGACCAGTTCCCCTGAACAAAAGTCCAACTTCCCCCAGAGGACTCCAACACTGAATGAGGAATACATCTGTTACTATCAAGCTACTTAGTTGCATTGTACTCTCTCAAATGTTTATTACAGCACTCTGAACACACAGTAAGTGCTCAATGAATACCATTGATTGATCAGTTGATTATCTAAGGAATGACAATTTTATAAACAGAACAACCTTCAGAGAGCTATTATAAGGATAGTGATATTTCATTTCCAGTTTTCCTATTTAGTTCAGATCAAATTTGAATTCTATTGATCTTCATTTCTATTGCATCCACCACACCTTCAGTTGAGACAAGTGGAGACCTGTGTATATGTATATATGTTTGTACATATTTATCACTCTATTTATTTATTTATTTTACTTGTACATATCTATTCTATTTATTTTATTTTGTTAATATGTTTTGTTTCGTTCTCTGTCTCCCCCTTCTAGACTGTGAGCCCACTGTTGGGTAGGGACCATCTCTATATGTTGCCAACTTATGCTTCCCAAGTGCTTAGTACAGTGCTCTGCACACAGTAAGCGCTCAATAAATACGATTGATTGATTGATTGATTGGAGACTAGAAAACCTAATATTTATGAAAGATAAGAACACTATTCAAAAGAGATTAACTAATAGAGACCTGAAGGGCACAAAGGCACCTGTTTTGTAAATATACATTTTCAAGGCAGACAATAGATCTGCTCTGGAACATTTTTCATACAAATATGGAAAATACTTATAATTGCTGGACTTTAAGGCAGTCAACAAAGAATTCCTTTGCTTTCCTATGGATGAGGCATCCAGTTCTGAGCACAAAGCTTCTTGCCCACCTGACTGGCAACTGTGCATTTGGATCTGTACCCCTTGAGCACTGGATATTCACCCCAACCTCACAGCACTTATATATAGATCTTCATACTCTGCCATTTCCCCTATCTGAAATTTATTTTAATGTGTTTCTCTCCCAGTTGTCTGTAAACTCTTTGTGGACAGGGAAAGTTTCTACCAACTCTGTGAGAAGCAGCATGGCTCAGTGGAAAGAGCACGGGCTTTAGAGACAGAGGTCATGGGTTTGAATCCCGGCTCTGCCAATAAGCTGTGTGACTTTGGGCAAGTCACTTAACTTCTCTGAGTCTCAGTTACCTCATCTGTAAAATGGGGATTAAGACTATCAGTCCCCTGTGGGACAACCTGATCACCTTGTAACCTCCCCAGCGCTGAGAACAGTGCTTTGCACATAGTAACCGCTTAATAAATGCCATCATTATTATTATTATTGTATTGCCCTCTCCCAAGTGATTAATACAGTGCTCTGTGCATAGTAAGTGCTCGATAAATATGATTGACTGATTGATTAAACTGAGATTTCAACTGTCACTGACCCACCTTAACCTTCTTTAAAATGTACTGAAGAGGGGAGCTATCTGTCACTTACAGTTGGCTTTCACTCTTTCCTACCAGTTCTGATTTGGACCAAGCATTTGCCAGAACAAAAGTGAGGGAGTTAATTATGAGATCCAGTTAAGTGACAATTGATCCAAGGAGAAGTGTCCAATTTCGGATCAAGATGTCGCAGGGTTTTTGAGCCAGACCTGGCTTATAAGCACCGATCAGTCCTTACGTAGGAGAACTGGCTGTGTATACCAGAGTTGTCATGATTGGTGTGGTGGAGATGGGGGTAACGTATAACGATAATAACAATAATAATAATAAGGGTGGTATTTGTAAAACGTTTACTATGTGCCAAGCACTGTACGAAGTGCTGGGATCGATATGAGCAAACCAGGTTGGACACAGTCCCTGTCCCACATGGTGCTCACAGTCTTAATCCCCGTTTGACAGATGAGGTAACTGAGGCACAGAGAAGTGAAGTAACTTGCCCAGTGTCACACTGCAGACAAGTGGAGGAACCTGGATTAATACCCAAGCCATGCTGTTTCTCTAAGCAATTAAATCCACCCTCCCCTCCACATAAACCCCAAATCCCTGGTTTAAGAAGCCAATGTCTTAACCACTAGGCAATTAGGCACTGTATGTAAATTGGTAGAAATGCAAACAATAGTGGCAAAAGCTTAATCCCAATTTAAATGCATATAATATCCTTACCTTTTTAATGCAGAAAAATGAGTCATAATAAATGTTAACAATATTTTATTTGATTTACAAAAGATGCACCCTTTGCGATTTTCCTTGGGTACCCACTGTACAAAATATAGAAATAAAATATACAAAAGTCAAGTTTTTGGATCTTTTTACCCTTTGTCCTTTCATTAATTATAGAAACAAATGTAAAAAGCTTTGTATAGTGAATCCTGAATATCAGTAATTAAAAATGCTTCTAGATTAGAGCATGAGAAGAATTATAAAGTTGGATGTTGCTCACTGGAGCGTAGGCAGTACTTGGCTTACATGTGTGGTTGATATCTTGGCACCAATGACACTGACTTCTGTTCTGTGACCTACATGAGAAAACAGTGTGAGGTGCTTTCAAGAAAACAAGGTGAGATGCTCTCTAAGGTAATGAGTCCAAAAAAAGAGTCTTTTTGAATGTCATGAATTGCACTTAGAAACCAATAAGGTTCCACGATTGGTGGATGTCTTTTACACAGATGCCCCTCATTGTCACCTCCATAAGAGACACGCACCATTTACTAAGAAAACTGCTCACCAGTTCACTTTATTTGATTTTCCTGACCAACTAAGGCTTTTAATTCTGCGAACAATTAGGTCGTTCTACCACTGCTTAAGATTCTAACATATTTTATCCCAGTATAGCTAGGATGATTCTAATTCCATTTATGTCTGGAGTTCTCTTTTGATAGCCACAGCACTTAGAACTGTGATTCACACATAGTAAGTGCTTAATAAATGCCATTATTACTATAATAATGATGGTATTTGTTAAGCACTTACTATGTGCAAAGCACTGTTCTAAGCACAGGAATAATAATGATGGTATTTGTTAAGCACTTACTATGTGCCAAACACTGTTCTAGGGGTAGATACAAGGTAATCAGGTTGGACACAGTCCCTGTCCCACATAGGGCTCACATTCTTAATGCCCATTTTACAGATGAGGTCACTGAGGCCCAGAGAAGTGAAGTGACTTGCCCAAAACTCATCTCCACCTATGGAACCCAGTTGCAACATTTGCACTGGAGAGGAGATGGGACTAAACTATAAATCACATCCCATCCACATCACTGCTTGTTTCAGCATCCTTGAAATGTTGCTTATAGTCCTTGTTCAAAGAAGAGCTGAACTTGGTACCCTTTGGTTACAAATGTCTGGGATCTTAAAAAATACGTTTACTAATTATATCAGTCACAGAATTCCAAAAAGGAGACTATTCAACTATGTCTACAACTATTGGAAAACAAATGAGAATTGAATTTTTTTTTCTCTATGACAACACAATGAATGCAGTATATTTTATTGTTACAACATTTTTCCTTTGAAAACCTCACAAACACTTTATAAAATAACCTTGTGACGCCCTCTGAGGTAGATGTCAGATATTGCTTACCCCAAGTTTTAAGGCTAGAAAAAGTAAATAGCAATGTTAAGCGATCTGCCTTAATTTATGAGAGAAGCCAGTAGCAAAGCTAGAAACATAACATAAAATATTGAGTAATCCTTTGCTACACCAACCAATACTCTCTTCTTCCCTTTCTTTAACCAGCAGGAGCACAGGCATAATCGATGTATACTGCAACATACTGTCTACTTCACTGAGGACTGTGATACACAGATTGGTTCCAGATATTTACCCATCACTTAGTGGGTCAAAGAGAAATTAGAAGTGAAATCAAATTTCCCTTCCATTTTTTTTTTCTCTTCAGGGTTGAAAAAGCATTCAGCCTCTTCTTGCTCTCTGGAATCCTCCATACTCAGGCCTTTCTTTTAAATTAACACCCATGACTACAAACATTTTCTCTCGTTCATCTCAGAACCCAATCTCTTATTAAAATTCCAGAGTCATATTTAAAGAACCTGAACAGGTTACAGTTAATATCAGTACGACATTCACCTTTCTCCGGAGGGGTTATATTACACTAATTATTTTTAAAATCAATTTTTCATTAAAGAAATGAAGTAATTACTTGTGCTCAAAGGAAATAAGAGAAAAAGGGATCAAGAATTCCATTTGCAGAAACAGTCTACAATTATTTTGTATACTTGACAACACTGACCTAACTGGAGTGAAAAGTTCATGCCCATCTTTCTAGTCACACGACAAAAAAATGGAAAATAAAAGAACACCTTTTCTCCACCTCGAGACATTCTGTCCATAATGGAGATCGTCTAAAATATTTTCTAGTCTCATTCTCCTTACTGAACAGTTGACACCAATGCCTTTTACCCAGTGATGGAAGTACCGAAGGGTGGAAGTACAGTGGTGATGAGACCGAAAGAAATGCTTGGAGAAGCTAAAGAGACACCGATGTTTGAACTTTAAGGTAAATAATCATAACTGGCCACCCAACTAGCCAACTTAACTCCTGCATTAGCCTCCACACTGATTTCCTGGCCTTTAATCAATCCCAATTTGGGGCCATACTCTGCTGACTGGACCGTTTTTCTAATCTGCCTTCCCTATCTACTCTTGCTATCTCACTATTGCTATCTCAACTCTCTTTTCCCACCAGACCCCAGCTCCCACTCTTCATTTTTCTCAAGTTAACCTACTTGTCTTATTCTCACAGCTCCCACCACAGATCTCTTGCTTACACCCTCCTTCTTGCCTGCAACTCCTTTCCCTTTGGCATCCTCCGTTCCCCAGGAAATCTTCCCCATATGATTTCTAATCTCACAAGTGTCTATCTCCCAACTATCATTTTAACACGTCTATGTCACCCTAGCACTTAAGTACACTGCAGCACTTTATGCATATCTTTATATTCTACTACTTCCTTCTATCTTTGATTTCAGTGTTTAACTCCCCTGGTAGATTGTAAGCTCCTTCAGCACTTAGAACAGTGCTTAGTAAGCCCTTAACAAATACCAACATTATTATTATTATCGGGTCTATTAATTCTCTGCACTCGCCCATTTGCTTGGTATCTGCTCGTAGTAAGCACTTAACACATACTACCGATTGATTTGTTTTAAAATTGGCAAAAATGTTTGCAGAATTTTCAACTTCTAGGTCTGAGCCTGATTGTGAAAGAAAATTCTTCCCAAAAATGTTGGTGTTGGAGGCAAAGCACTACCTTTGGCAACGCAGACCTAACTGAAGTGAAAAGTATACACCCATCTTTCTAATCACACACCAATAAATGGAAAAGAAAGGAACATTTTAGTGCCACCTTGAGACTGTACAATTGAAACAGATCATCGCTTCCTATCCATAATTCTGTCTATAGTGGAGGTTGCCTGAAATCTGGACAGATTTTTAGTGGTGGTGGGCAGAACGTTTCTCTCAGAATTTCCCCCCTTTTCTTGGCCCTCCCTGGGTAGTAGCAAGTTTCTACAGACAAAAAAAGCCCTGGTCATGAACAATTGTAGTGCCCACCCAAGTGCCGTACTATTAGAGTAAAAATATTGGACATAGTGCAAATGCTTCTAGATTAATGGCAATCGTGGGAGGTAAGAGGCATTTTAAGGAGATGAGGCCTGGGAATCCAAAGAAAGGGGAAGGTGTGTCGTGAAAGAATATTAACATTCTTATTCTAACATTATTTTAACATAGAGAAAACACAAGAAAAAAGAAAAGTATCCATAGAGACGGAATTCTGAATTAAAATTTTAAGAGAAAATCAATGCTTATGCAATGAGAGCAGTTGAGATTCAATAAATTGAGTCTCGGGGGAACAGAGGTCTTTCTAATCTCCATATTCAATATGATACCAAATGGAACTTTGCCTCCTGAAATTCTGGAAAGTATGCTATTTCATGTATTTAAAATTTTAAAAACAACAACAAAGATCATTGTTTCATTAACAAATCTTTAGGTCACAAATATACAAATGCTTCTATCTAAAAGTAGTTTACAACTAAATCCATCTCCCTTTAACCCATAGTGCAATCTTAAAGGGAAGAGGAATAAAGTGATTCAAGCCTTCATAACCATACTGTGCAGCACAGGCAGACTTATGCAAAATAACCATGGCAAAAAACAGCCACAGCCAGTAGAATGATGCCATTGATGTTCACCACATTTCTCCAAAGGGGCTTTTCTGAAGTGTCTGTCAGCTTCATCTGCATAGCTTCTTCCTCTTCTTTAGACATCTTGGAACCTTTCTTCTGATCCAAACCACAGAACAAAGAATAGGTTTTTTTGAGGCATCCCGGGTTTTCGTCAGCAACTTCTATGTCTGTTTTGAAGAGAAAGAGGAAAAGCCTTGAAATTAAGAGTGGAACTCCAAAGTATCAATGTCCCAATTTCCTAGAGAAATGTTCTCTCTGGAGGACAGCAGTGCCTAGGAATAGCTCCCTTGGACGGGATCAGAAATCAGCAGAAATGAAAAGTATGCAGAATAGCTCTTCAGAGAAAGAGAAAGCTAAGCAACAGTGAGCATGTGAATGGATGACCTGTAAATCTTCGTGTCAGATCCTGCAAGTTTCAAAGATGAAGGTAATTTTTAAATTGTTGCTGCCAAGTGCCATAGCTGAAAAACCCCTCTAGCTAAAAACTTTTGCCGAGTACCCTGTAAACACTTTGATACTTACTCCAACCCCACAGGAGAAAATATTCTTATACTCTGTTATTTCCCCTATCCATTCAATCAATCATTCAATCGTATTTATTGAGCACTTCCTGTGTGCAGGGCACTGTACTAAGCACTTGGGAAGTACAGGTTGGCAACATATAGAGACAGTCCCTACCCAACAACGGGCTCACAGTCTAGAAGCGGGAGACAGACAACAAAACAAAACACGTAGACAGGTGTCAAAATCATCAGAACAAATAGAATTATAGCTATATGCCCATCATTGACAAAATAAATAGAATAGTAAATATGTACAAGTAAAATAAATAGAGGAATAAATCTGTACGAATATATACAAGTACTGTGGGGAGGGGAAGGAGGTAGGGTGGGGGGGATGGGGAGGAGGAGAGGAAAAAGGGGGCTCAGTGTGGGGAGGCCTCCTGGAGGAGGTGAGCTCTCAGTAGGGCTTTGAAGGGAGGAAGAGAGCTAGCTTGGCTGATGAGTGGAGGGAGGGCTTTCCAGGCCAGGGGAAGGACGTGGGCCGGTCTATAATCTATTTTAATGTCTGTCTCCCCCGTAGACAGACCCTGTGAGCAGGAATTGTGTCTACCAGTTCTGTTGTATTGTACTCTCCCAAGAGCTTAGTACAGTGCTCTGCACACAGTAAGTGCTCGATAAATACCTTTGACTGATTTACTGATTGATCTCAAGCAACCATGAATGTGACTGACCTACTGTTCCTTTTATAGCACTCTTCCTTCTGAGGTACTGTAACAAGTTACCAAGCAAATTCTTGATGGTCATCATTCATAGGAATTAGCGTGGCCTCGTGGAAAAAGTACGGGACTGGGAGACAGAAGACCTGACTTCTAATCCCATCTCTGCCGCTGATCTCCTGTGTGATCTTAGGCAAGTTACTTAACCTCTATGTGCTCCAGTTACCTCTCTGTAAAATAGAGATAATATACCTGTTCTCCCTACTGCTTTCATTTTGAGCACTGTTATTATTATTGTTACTTTTATCATTATTATTTTGCATTTGTTGAGCACTTACTATGTGTCAAACACTGTTCTAAGTGCTGTGGTATATACAAATTAATCAGGGTAGACACAGTCCCTGGTCCCGTATGGGGCTCTCAGTGTAAGTGAGCCCCACGTGGGGCAGATTTTGATTATTTTGTTCCTACCATAGGCTTTGGCACATAGGAAGCACTAAATAAATACCACGAACAATAATATCACAAACTAGCTTGTTTAAGAAATATGTTAATCAATCTATAGTGTCTACAGAACTCATATTGTGAAACAGTGCACTGTACTAAGTGTACAGTCTTCTAGACTGTGAGCCCACTGTTGGGTAGGAACTGTCTGTATATGTTGCCAACTTGTACTTCCCAAGTGCTTAATACAGTGCTCTGCACACAGTAAGTGCTCAATAAATATGATTGATTGATTGATTGATTCCCCTCTAGACTATAAGTAAGCTCGTTGTGGGCAGGGAATGTATCTGTTATGTTGTTATATTTTGTATTCTCACAAGCGCTTAGTATAGTGCTCTGCACACAGTAAGCACTCAATAAATATGACGGACTGACTGCTTGGGGTGTACAATATAACTGAGTAGCTATGATCCCTACCTTTAAGGAAGACAGGCACTAAAAATATACAATCGGTTCAATTCTCTTCTTTGGGCTCTGGATAGTGGCTCATGTAATCATGGTTCTGACACTCATATTCCCCCACCCCAATATTCATCCTTTCATTTCCCTAGGCAGCCAGGAAAAGAGAATTCCTCCCCTTTCTATGAACCATCCCCCTAGATTCCTTAAATTGTACAGCTTGGGAAAGTTGGAGTAGCCTAGAGTGTAGCAGGGATTTTTTTTTGGTGGGGTGGTGGCGTGGGGGTCCCCTGCCTCAAAGGTACAGTGATTCTGCTACCTCTGCAGAGGGGAGAGCTTCTCCCACTAAATGGCCAGGGAGAATCCTACAGCAGGTTTCTTTGCTGCAGTTTGCCCCTGCTGCATACCCAAGTGAGGTCACGGAATTATTAGTAAATAAAAGGAGAAGGAACGTGCTCTAGCAGATAGAGCATGAACCTGGGAGTCAGAAGGATCTGGGTTCTAAATCTGACTCCACCACTTGTCTGCTGTGTCACCTTGGGTGAGTCACTTAACTTCTCTGGGCCTCAGTTACCTCATCTGTAAAATGAGGAATAAGATTGTGAACCCCATATGGGACATGGACTGTGTCCAAACAGATTAGCTTATATCTACCCCCGCACTTAGAACAGTGCCTGGCACATAACGAGCACTTAGCAAACACAATTACTATTATTATGATCACTGTCTAGAAGCAGGAATTATTATTATTATTATTATTATGGTAGAATGAGAATCATCAAGCACCTGTTGTAGTGCTTTCTTCCTGTTCCCTCTGGTCCTCCAAACTGTTATCTCCGGCATCCAGATCAATACGTTCCTCTGTTCTATTGCGTAAACTCCAAACCAGACGATAGAGCTATGAGAAGAGAGCATAAGTAATTGAACAAGGCTATAACCCTAGTAGTGAGCACAAAGCAGTCAGTGGAGAAGAGGAGCCTTGTTTAATTCCAACTCATAAAAGGCTCCAACTTTCCTACCTCTGTCCCCTCCCACTGAATCATACTGAATTCATTAATGATACATTAATGATAATGTGTAAATAATTACATTATAATGATAATGTAATAAATAAATAATGATAGATTAATGATAAATAATATATAAAACATACAAAATACATCACAGCTCAAGCCTATTCTCACTATGGGAAATATTACTACTAATAATAATAATAGTAATGATGGCATTTGTTAAATGCTCACTATGTGCAAAGCACTGTTCTAAGTTCTGAGGAGGATACAAGGTGATCAGGTTGTCCCACATGGGGCTCACAGTCTTAATCCCCATTTTACAGATGAGGTAACTGAGGCACAGAGAAGTTAAGTGACTTGCCCAAAGTCACACAGCTGACAATTGGCGGAGCTGGGATTTGAACCCATAACCTCTGACTCCCAAGACCATACTCTTTCCACTGAGCCACGAGGTGTTACCTAGTCTCCTTGTCTATTAGCAAATATTCATTTCAGTTTTTTTTAAAATATTGCCTCAAGAGAAAATAGTGGCAGGGGGATAAAATGCATTTTCTCATTATCAAGTAGTCAATCCCATTAGGTTAGCTTCAGTGATGCCACTCGGTCATAATCATTAAGTTTAATTCATAGTCAGGACTCTGACGGAAAAACCCTTGCTTTACATTTTGTCATTTATTTTTTGTTTGGACCCAAAGCAGGCCAGAATTTTTGAAGACATTTATAAAATGGAAAACTGGTAAAATGTTTGCTTTTTAAAAATCAAGTTATGGATCGCATAAGATTCTAGCCATGCTGGAATATAAGGAAAACATAAAGTAAGGGTCAATTATCTAAATAAGATAAAGCACCCCAAAGAAAATACTTACGTTTTCATCAGGAATGGGTTTAGTTAACAGGGAGATTACCAGAATGATGACAACGGAAATGACAAAGAGGATAATAGCGAAGTACAGGTAGTGCACTTTACAAATAATGTCAGGACACTTGGAGGGTTCCATACAACTGCTTGTGCCATATGCAAACTCTGATAACATTCGAGACAGTCCAATAAGAAATCCAATGACCATTCCCCAGAAGGCACCCTGAAAAACAAAGGCCCAAGGACAAGGTTACAGATGAATTTGGTCAAGGAGATCAATCAATCAAACATTCAATCGGATTTATTGAGCACTTACTGTGTGCACAGCACTGTACTAAGTTTGGGAAAGTACAATAGATGAATACACTTAATACTACTAATAATAATAATGATGGTTTTTGTTAAGTGCTTACTATGCGCCAAGCACTGTTCTAAGCGCCGGGGTAGATATAAGGTAATCAGGTTGTCCCACGTGGGGCTCACAGTCAATCTCCATTTTACAGATGAGTTAATCAGTTAATCAATCAATCAATCAATCGTATTTATTGAGCGCTTACTATGTGCAGAGCACTGTACTAAGCGCTTGGGAAGTACAAATTGGCAACATATAACTCAGGCACAGATACTTAAGTGACTTGCCCATGACCTCTGACTCCGAAGCCCATGCTCTTTCCACTAAGCCACGCTGCTGCTTGTGAAATGAATACCCATTTTCATAAAATCTTGGCATCATTGTCAAATTGATCACTAGTTACAGACTCAAGGGTGTTCTAGCATGTCAAAGGATAAAAAAGTGAGGGAACATAGATTATCAGAATGCCCCTAATTTTCTCCTGGGGACCAGCGAGTAGTACTGAGGACACGGTACCCCATTTAGGGCAACTGAGGGACCCAGGGCTGCCTCAGAATCTAAGTATTGGTAATAGGATTTAGGTAGTTGAGTATATACCTAAACTGTTTTTGGAGTTCCTGGGGGTCAAACTGTATCTCCCCCACCCTTCCCCCTTCCCCTCCCCAAAGCACTTGTGTATATTTGTAAATATTTATTACTCTATTTTATTAATGATGTGCATATAACTATAATTCTATTTCTTCTGTTGGTATTGACACCTGTCTACTTGTTTTGTTTTGTTTTGTCAGTCTCCCCTTTCTAGACTGTGAGCCTGTTGTTGGGTGGGGACCGTCTCTATGTGTTTTCGATTTGTACTTCAAAAGCACTTAGTACAGTGCTCTGCACACAATAAGCACTCAATAAATACGATTGAATGAATGAATACTTGCCAGAAGGCATTCTGGACAAAAGTATGTCAGGTTCATGAAGGGTTTGGATAAATTCTAGAATGTGAGGACCTGTTATGGCCTCCAAGGGAATAAGTTCGGGAGTAAAAAGGAAAGTTAGGCATGAAAGTTTTAGGGCAGAAGCCAGGAAGGGAGAGCTCTACACTGTTCCTCTAAGCTTCCTAGTTCTTCTATTTGGAGGCAGAAGATTGAGCTGGACCACTAGTCTGACCAAGTAATGGCAATTTTTATATTGTTTCTAGGTGGTGGCAAACTAGGGCAGTGTTGAAGGGGGAAAGGGAGAACTTCATCTTTGCGTGGATTTTTTCCTAAATTTAAAGTTAATTCTCAGGGAATTTCCCATCTATAATCTCCACTCCATGGATATAGTCCCCCTGAATAAATTTATACTGTGAGGAACAACCTCAAGAAGCTCAAAAAGATCCACAGAAAGTCCTGCTGTCCTTCCTTCCAACTTTTCATACTGGCATTCTCGTGTTGCAACCAGCTTGTCCTTCCTCCTGCTCTCTTTCTTCGTAAATTATTGATCTGTTTCCCCCATTAGTTTGCAAGCCACTAGAAGGCAAGTACTGAGGCCCAAGCTTATGGAGTCAGCTTCATTGTTCTCCAGGCAACAATTTATCACTGTACCCTAAGCAGCACTCTGGAGTTATGATCAATCTGACAATTTCCTCTAGCCCTCAAGGTCATAAACTCACTGCGGTCAAAGTATGACACTAGTTATTGTTGAATTGTACTTTTCCAAAAGCTGAGTAGAACGATCTGCACATTGTAAATGCTCAATAAATAGGATTGAATGAATGAACTTTTGAAAAATCTTTTTTTATCAGTTCAAATAATACCACTGCCTTTGTTACTCCTACTAATCTCACATGCAGAACAGCACCAGATGCTATAAAGAACAAACATAACTGCCCACAAGAGTCAGCCCTCAAATGTGTACTACGCACCAAAAGATGCCTTCTTTGAGTATGAAGGATAACAATATATACACATACAAAAGGGATCATCTATCTAGTAAAAAAAGATTTCATTCCCACATTTGGAGTTAAGGAGTCAGAACTCCAGAAAAACATATAGTCACAGTCAAGGTCTTTTAGGCTGTGAGATCCATTTGAGGCCATACTGTGTTAATAATAATAATAATATTGGTACTTGTTAAGCGCTTACTACGTACCAAGCACTATTCTAAGTGCTGGGATAGATACCAGTTAGTCAGGTTGGAAACAGTCCCTGTCCTACATGGGGCTCACAGTCTCAATTCCCATTTTACAGATGAGGGAACTGAAGCACAGAGAAGTGAAGCGACTTGACCAAGGTCACGCAGCAGACAAGTGGTGAAGCCGTGATTAGAACCCATGACCTTTTGTCTCCCAGGCCCATGCTCTATCCACCTCAGCACGCTGTTCAACGTGATTATCTTGTATCTACCCCAGCACTTAATGCAGTGCTTGGCACACAGTAAGACCTTAACAAATACCATTATCATCATCAAGGTCTCAGGGCCGCATACCTAACTTGCTAATTAAAGCAAGAAAGGGAATACTGTAAGGAATGCCCATGTGTTTAGTGAATGATGGAAAAGGCTGACTCTGAATGTATAAGAGGGACTCCCTAGTCTCCTCTGTCTGATCTTGAAGAAAAGAGAGGGAAGAACCCAATTGTCTAGGAAAGTGCTACTCAGGAGGAAAATATTCTGAGAACAAAGATAAGAGTTATGGAGGGCAGGGAAGTAAGGGTGAAGTATATGTGTTTATGTTCCGTGACCCTGTGTGTTGGAGGAATTATCCATAAATTACAGATTCATTCATTCAATCATATTTATTGAGAGCTTACTGTGTGCAAAGCACTGTGCTAAGTGCTTGGGAGAGTACAATATAACAATAAACAGTCACATTCCCCACCCACAACGAGCTCACAGTCTAGAGGAGAGGGAAAAGAGTAGAGCATGAGGATAATTACAGAAGCACTATGGGGCTGGGGTCAAACCCTACTATAGCCATTCACTGGGAGATGTGAAATCAATTCTGATAAGATCGATCACATTCGAATATTCAATCGTATTTATTGAGCGCTTACTGTGTGCAGAGCACTGTACTAAGCACTTGGGAAGTACAAGTTGGCAACCTATGGAGACGGTCCCTACCCAACAACGGGTTCACAGTCTAGAAGGGGGAGACAGACAGCAAAACAAAACAAAACATGAGGTCAGGTGTCAAGTCATCAGAATAAATAGAAGTAAAGCTAGATGCACATCATTGACAAAATAAATAGAATAGTAAATATGTACAAGGAAAATAAATAGAGTAAAAAATCTGTACAAACGTATATACAGGTGCTGTGGGAAGGGGAAGGGGGGTGGGAAGGGGGAGAGGAAAAAGGGGGCTCAGTCAGATATCACACTTTAGCTCTCCTGACATTTCAGACAGCAGGGTTATTGAGTGTACACTTGGGTCCGTGGACTGTACACCTTAGTGAGGGATGGGAACTGGGTCTAATCTGCATGTATACCCTACTGAGATCAGATAGTTATCTATTTAACTGGGAGCAAATTTTCAAATGACGGGCTATTGAAAAACTTAAGAAAAAATAGCTCCTTTAGAGAATGGTACTTATAAATAACAGTGGGAACAGGAAATAATCTTTCTGTTTCTTTAGAAACCCTCTATGCTACTCACAGGCTCGTTGACCCTCTTGCAGAAAACAGCCAGCAGGAAAACAGCACCAATGGGGGGGCCCAAATAGCTGGTGATTGACTGGATATAGTCAAAGAGCTGTCCACTTTGAGCTGACTGCACAATGGGCACCCAAGCGATGCTAACGAAAATCAGTCCTACCATAAATATCCTGCAAATAAAACCAGTTCATTAAATTCCAAGAAGCCAGATATTTGCCCCCCCTCCCAAATAATCACGAAAAGCAACCAGCATTAATCAATTCATATAATAAGCAAAAACACATATTATCGCTATTTTACTTTGATGGGGTTGGTTATCTTTTGGCCTACTGATCTCAGATCATTGACTGCTTCTTCGATTGCTAGTAACTTTTTTGTTCTGAAGTATCCAAGGTGGTTGTCAACCCATCCCAAATGCACTATGGCATACCTAGGCTCAGAATAAGGATTGTTAAGTGTGGTTTATCTCAATAAGCATACATTTGCCCAATAATAATAACAATAATAATGATGGTACTTATTGTACTTTCCCAAGTATTTAGCACAATGCTCTGCACATAGTAAGCACTCAATAAATGCCACTGATTGACTGATTAAGCATTTACTTTGTGCCAAGCACAATGTTAAGAGCCAGAATAGATACAGTATAAGATACTCCATAGATATCACCTTTATTTGGGATAGTAAAGTATCTAGTCATGAATATCAAAGTAGATTTGTTTCACAAAGTTATTTTGTTTCACAAAGTTATTTCAAATGGTTGATTATAATAATGATAATGATGATATTAATAATAATATTTGTGGTATTCATTAAGCCCTGCTATATACTAAGCATTGTTCTAAGTGCTGGGGAAGATGCAAGCTAATTAGGCTGAACATAGTCCCTGTCCCACATGGGGCTTATGGTCTAAAATGGAGGTTCTATAGCCATTGAATCCCCATTTTATGGACAAGGCTGCTGAGGAGAAGTAAAATATTTAGTGAATGATTCATTCATTCATTCAATCATACTTATTGAATGCTTACTGTGTGCAAAGCTTTGTATTAAGTGCTTGGGAGGGTACAATACAACAACCAACAGACACATTCCCAGCCCAAAATGAGCTCACAGTCTAGAGGGGGGAGACAGACACTAAAATAAATAAATAAATAACAGATCTATACATATGCGTCGTGGGGATGGGAGAGAGGATGAATGAAAGGAGCAAGTCAGGCCAACGCAGAAGGGAGTGGGGGAAGTCAGGGAAGGCTTCTTGGAGGAAATGTGTTTTCAATAAGACTTTAAAGTGGGGAAGAGCAATTATCTGTCTGATAGGAGGAGGGATGGCATTCCAGGCCAGAGGTAGGATGTGGGTAAGAGTTTGGAGGCGAGACAGGTGTTGATGGCAGAGCCTACGTAGTCCACCTGGTTGACACTAAAATTAGTATATAAGAGGGTTTCTCAGTTCTCCTCTGTCTGATATTGAGGAAAAAGAAGGAACTGATTATCTAGGGAAGTGATTCCCAGAAGGAAAGCATTCTGAGAGAAAAGATGATATTTATAGGGGAGAGAAGTAAGGGTGTGGTGTATGTGCTTATATGTCCCTTTGTACTGGACGCTTTGGATGCAATCAGTCAATCGGGCAAGTGGCAGAGCGGGGATTAGAACCGGGTCCTCTGACTCCCAGCTCCATGTTTGTTCTGTTAGGCCGTGTTGCTGGCTCAAAAATAAGTGGGATATTAAAACTTGTTCTCTTCTAGATCATTTTTATGTCCATGAATTTAATATTGAATGCCCAAATCCTCAAATTAGAATATGCTACTCGGCCTTTCTAGGTTATTGAAAATTGCATGTAACACTCATGTGTCAACAGAATGGTAGCTGAAGATCAGCATTAATATATGTCAACATTGGTACATGAGAAGGTGTGTGGCCTAATAGAAAGAGCACACAACTGGAAGTCAGGAATCCAAACCTAATCTGGTTCTGAAACGCGGTTGCATGTAAACTTGTGCAAGTCACTGAACTTGCCTCAGTTTCCTCATCCGTTCTCTCCACAACCTTAGACTGTGAGCCCGACACAGGCCTGGGACTATGTCTGATCTGATTTGCCCTATAGTAAAGTATAGGGCAAATAGTATATGCCCTATATGCCCTATAGTATATGCCCTATAGTATAGTATATGCTTGACATATAGTAAGCACCTAATATCACAATTATTATTATTATCATTATTATTGCTGTTATTACTGCATCTAAGAATGTGGCAATGGGATTTGCATTAAAATAATCTAAGGGTTCCATGCAGATAGGTGGGAGAATTTCACTTGCTGGCATGTACAATTTTATTACTTGTAATTTTACATAATGGTCCCACCTGTTAAACAGGCCAGTCCTTGTATTCATTTTTCTTCATTTGCCCTGTCCTCCTCCTGCACCTTCCTCCTTCCACCATTCCTGCTTACCTTCGCTCACCTGCAGCTCTTTAAACCCCCAAACCAAAGCTCCTCTACACATACACACCCCCCAAAATCCAAATCCACCCTGTGCATTTTTTAAACTGTGTCTTGAAATGGCCACCCGTTTGTTATTATTATTATTATTATTAATATCAGTGATGCATGACTGCGCCTGTGAGACATGCACCCAAGGAGACACACGTGTCAATGACAGAAAACCAATGAAACAGTAGCCAATATCAAAATTAAATGAAATGAATATCACTGCTATTATACAATCTGACAACTCCAAAATGGAAAACAACATTTAAAACGGGAACAAAGCTTGCCTTCCTAAAATTAGTCTCTACATTCCATATGAACCTACATGCAGCATTAAAAGACTGCTGTGTCTGCCGTGTGACCTTAGGCAAGTGACTTAAATTCTCTGGGCCTCAGTTACCTCATCTGTGAAATGGGAATTAAGAGTGTGAGCCTCAGGTGGGACAGGGCCTGTGTCCAACCTGATTCATTCTCGCCTGTCCCGCCACCGACCCCCGGCCCACGTCCTTCCCCTGGCCTGGAATACCCTCCCTCCACACATCTGCCAAACTAGCTCTCTTCCTCCCTTCAAAGCCCTACTGAGAGCTCACCTCCTCCAAGAGGCCTTCCCAGACTGAGCCCCCTTTTTCCTCTCCTCCTCCCCATCCCCCCCACCCTACCTCCTTCCCCTCCACACAGCACTTGTATATATATTTGTACAGATTTATTACTCTATTTATTTTACTTGTACATATTTACTATTCTACTTATTTTGTTAAGGATGTGCATATAGCTTTAATTCTATTTGTTCTGACGACTTTGACACCTGTCTTCATGTTTTGTTTTGTTGTCTGTCTTCCCCTTCTAGACTGTGAGCCCGTTGTTGGGTAGGGACCGTCTCTATATGTTGCCGACTTGTACTTCCCAGGCGCTTAGTACAGTGCTCTGCACACAGTAAGCGCTCAATAAATACGATTGAATGAATGAATCTAGCTCTGCGCTTAGTACAGTGCCTGAAACGTTGGAAGGACTTAACAAATGCCATAAAAAGCACCAACATAATTAGCCACTGGAGGTCACTGTTGTCCCAAAGATAAAAACTGTTATCCCATTCATTCATTCAATCGTATTTATTGAGCACTTACTGTGTGCAGAGCACTGTACTAAGCGCTTGGGAAGTACAAATCGGCAACATGTAGAGACGGTCCCTACCCAACATTCATTCAATCGTATTTATTGAGCGCTTACTGTGTGCACAGCACTGTATTAAGCACTTGGGAAGGACAAGTTATGTTGCCAACTTGTACTTCCCAAGCGCTTAGTACAGTGCTCTGCACACAGTAAGCGCTCAATAAATACGATTGATGATGATGATGATGACAAGTCAGCAACATATAGGGAAGGTCCCTACCCAACATTCATTCATTCAATCATATTTATTGAGCGCTTACTGTGTGCAGAGCACTGACCATTTGATGATGATGATGATGATGGCATTTGTTAAGCGCTTACTATGTGCCAAGCACTGTTCTAAGCGCTGGGGGGATACAAGGTGATCAGGTTGTCCCACGTGGGTCTGACAGTCTTAATCCCCATTTTACAGATGAGGTACCTGACTTGGCCAAGGTCACATAGCAGATGTGGTGGAGCCGGGATTCGAACCCATGACCTCTGACTCCAAAGCCCGGACTCTTTCCACTGAGCCACGCTGCTTCTCTAGGACTGACGTTCATTCTATTTTTCCAGGAATTGGACAGTGACAAGGCTCCCCTTACCTTCCTGCTATCATGAGCTCTCTCTCAGATGCCTTTTTTCGGAGTTTGGTATAGATGTCCATGGTGAACAGGGTGCTGGCGCTGTTGAAAATGGAGGTCAAGGAGCTCATGAGAGAGGCCATCATTACTGACAACATCAGACCTCGTAATCCTGGAAGAGAAAGAAAGCTTTGTAAGATGAGGACTATGTCTAGTAAGTACAAGAAACCTCTTCTCGATGCCTTGCCAAAAATGCTAGTAAAGTTAAGCCAATCCCCCTCTAGACTGTAAGATGGTTGTGGACAGCGAATGTGTCTGTTTATTATATTGTACTCTCCCAAGCACGTAGTACAGTGCTCTGCACCCAGTAAGCACTCAATAAATACAACTGACAAAAAGTGATGAAGAACAATTTTTGCATCCTGACATCTTGACAAAGCAGCGTGGCTCAGTGGAAATAGCACGGGCTTTGGAGTTGGGGTCCTGGGTTCAAATCCTGGCTCCACCAATTGTCAGCTTTGCGACTTTGGGCAAGTCACTTAACTTCTCTGGGCCTCAGTTCCCTCATCTGTAAAATGGGGATTAAGACTGTAAGCCCCCCGTGGGACAACCTAATCACCTTGTAACCTCCCCAGAGCTTAGAACAGCGCTTTGCACATAGTAAGCACTTAATAAATGCCATCATTATTATTCTTTTACAAATTGGGGTTTGTTTGAAAGGTCTCTAATGCAAGAGATTCAGGCTAGGGAGAGTGCTGTTTCCCAGAGAGTGTATACACTTTGGGAAGACACTAGCTAGGCAGCTTTGAGGCTTGGAGGAGAGAAAAAGCTTCTCAGTGATCACTCCCACATTCTCCAGTACACTCAGGTTCTTAGAAAATGCCTAAGTTGCCTGTCTTTAGCTGAGCTCCTACGTTTAAGAAAAGGACCAGCAATCCTTACTTTAGCTATTCACAAGTAATGCACACTGGGGAAATTCATTCAATCGTATTTATTTAACACTTACTGTGTGCAGAGCACTGTACTAAGTGCTTGGGAAGTACAAATTGGCAACGTTTAGAGACGGTCTCTACTCAACAACGGGCTCACTGGGAAATGACCTATGGATATTTTCACTGGCTCTCCCCATTCTTTCCCTCGGTACACATTTATTTATTTTGACTACTCTAGTTGTATTTTTTTTGTTTCCTGAATTTGAAGGTAAACTCCTTGTGGGCAGGGAATTTATCACTTCTTTATTCTGTATGCCCAAACACCTAGTGCGGGGCACTGGTTCAAAGGGGCGCTCACGAAATATTACTATTACTACTCCTACTACTACAAGTCACTTATTTAACTTCTCTGTGCCTCAGTACCTTCATCTGTAAAATGGGAATTAAATGCTTGTTCTCCCTCCCTTTTAGACTTCTAAACTGAGAGCCCGTTGTTGGGTAGGGACTGTCTCTATATGGTGCCAACTTGTACTTCCCAAGCACTTAGTACAGTGCTCTGCACACAGTAAGTGCTCAATAAATGATTGAATGAATGAATTGTGAACCCCGTGTGGGAAAGGGACTATATCTGATTATCATATATCTGTTGTAGCACTTAGTACGGTGTTTGGTAAATGCTTAGCAAATACTACTATTGCTGCTATTATTATTATTATTATTACTTCTACTAAAACTTTCAATACCACTACTATTTCCTCAACAACCTGAGACCATGCCATATTTGGGGGTTGCAAGCCCTGAGAGCAAAAGAAATCTAAGCTATTGTAATTGTACACAGAGGATGAATACATGCATTCCATATCATCCTTCTTCCCCTGCCAGCCCCTAGAAGGATTAGTTGTTATTATCATTATTATTACTATGGTACTTGTTAAGCACTTACTATGTGCCAGGCACTGTTTTAAGTGCTGGGGTAGACACAAGTAAATCAGGTTAGACGCAGTCCCTGCCTCACAGGGGGCTCACAGTCTAAGTAGGAAGGAGTAGGATTTAATTCCCGTTTTACAGATGAGGTAACTGAGGCACAGAGATGTCGAGTGACTTGCCCAAAGTCACACAGTAGGCCTATGGCAGAGTTGGGATTAGAACCCAGGCCCTCTGACACCCAGGTCCAAGCTCTTTCCACTAGACCATGCTGCTTCTTTGTACACATTTGCGATGCCTCCCCCGATAAACCAAGTCCTGGTTCTTAAACTAATTATATCATTTCTCTGTCTGTGTACAGTAACCATGATACAAACTCAAAAGTGGCAGGTCTGACTGAATCGTCTGGATCCCAGAGTTAATCAGTCAATCAAAAGCATTTATTATCTACTATGTTCAAAGCACTTTATTAAGGATTTGAGAGAATGCTTAGTACTTAGTACAATAAAATTAGTAAACATGATACCTGTCCTCAAGGAATTTACAATCTAGCTGGAGAGAGAGACTCTAAAATAAATTACAGATATTATTGATTGATTGATTGACAGGAGGAAGTAGTAGAATATAAAGATATGGACATAAATTGTACAGAGTGGAGGGGAGGGTTCGAATCCCGGCTCCACCACATGTCTGCTGTGTGACTTTGTGCAAGTCACTTAACTTCTAGGAGCCTCAGTTACCTCATCCGTAAAATGGGGATGAAGACTGTGAGCCCCACGTGGGACAACCTGATCACCTTGTATCCCCCCCCAGCGCTTAGAACAGTGCTTTGCACATAGTAAGTGCTTAACAAATGCCATCATTATTATTATCATTATTACCCAAATGTTTAGGTGGTACAGAATTTATTTATTTATATTACTACTTTCCTTCTCCCCCTCTAGACTGTAGGCTCTTTGTGGGCAAGGAATGTGTCTACCAGCTTTGTTATATTGTACTCTCCCAAGCGATTAGTAACAATCATAATAATAATGATGGCATTCGTTAAGTGCTTACTATGTGCCAAGCACTGTTCTAAGCACTGGGGTGGATACAAGGTAGTCAGGTTGTCCCACGTGGGGCTCACGGTCTTCATCCCCATTTTACAGGTGAGTTAACTGAGGCACAGAGAAGTTAAGTGGCTTGCCCAAGGTCACACAGCATACAAGTGGCGGATCTAGGATTAGAACCCACATCTTGTGACTCCCAAGCCCGGGCTCTTTCCGCTAAGCCACGCTGTTTCTCTAAGTATAGTGCTTTGCGCACAGTAAGTGCTCAGTAAATACCATTGATTGATTACAGAAGTGCTTATGTGACAGTAGGGAGGATTTAAGATGGGGAAAATTATACGAAAGGCCTCCTTAAGAGATGTGGTTTCAGAAGAGCTTAGCAGTTGGGGGAGAGTAGTAGTCTGGCAGATTTGAAAGGGGAGGGAGTCCCAGGCAGAGGAAAACAACGCTGACTGAAGATTTGAGCAAGAGGTCAATAACAGGACAGGTAAGGGCAGGACACAATGAGTGGGAGTAGCTTAAATGGAACAGAATGTATGAGTTGGTGGCAGAGAGAAAATACAGGAGGAAGAGAAATGATGCAGTGGCTTAAAGCCTAAGGTCAGGAGTGTCTGCGTGGTCTGGAGAGGAATGGACAAGGATTTGAGGTTTTTGAGGACATGTGCAGAATGGTGTCTTAGAAAATTCTGAGGTGTGGACTTGAGAGATAAGAGACTGCAGCTGCCACCCAACTTTTCTGTGCCTCAGTGACCTTATCTGTAAAATGGGGATTAAGACTGTGAGCCCTTTGTGGGACAGGGACTTTATCCAACCCAATTTGCTTGTATCCACCCCAGCGCTTAGTCCAGTGCCTGGTTGTTGGATAGGGACCATCTCTATATGTTGTCAACTTGTACTTCCCAAGTGCTTAGTACAGTGCTCTACACACAGTAAGCGCTCAATAAATACGATTGAATGAATGAATGAATGAATGGCACATAGTAAGGGCTTAACAAATGCTGCAATTATTATTATTACAGTTATTATTATTACTGTTATCTCCCTGATCCCATTCTTGTCCAAACTCCTTGAACTTGAACTTGGCTTCTTCTCCGCCAACTCTCTCCTTGACTCACTACAACTGGGTTGTTCACTCACACTGAGTTAGTACTTGCCAAGGTTACTAATGACCTCCTCTTAACCAAGTTCAATGGCCTCTACTCTGTCATAACTCTCCTTGATTTCTCTATGGCCTGTGGACCATTCTCTCCTCCTTAAACGAATTTATGACTTCAGATCTGTGGACACAGTTCTTGCCTGGTTCTCCTCCTACATCTTACTGCTTGGGGATTACTGCTTCTCAGTCTCATTCACTGAGTCCTCTTTCACTTCTTATCTGTTAACCATAGGCATCCATTTATGTTCTGTTGGAGGTCCTCTACCCTTCTCCCTCTTTATTCACTCGCACAGAGGGAGCTCATCTGCTTGCATAATTTTAGTTACCACATCTATTAGGAGGACACCCACATCTACCACTGTAGCCCTAACCTCACTTCTAGTCTACATTCCCTCATTTCCACTTGCTTCACCTCAAACTCAGCATGTCTAATAGTGAGCTTCTAACCTATCTTACTAACCTATTCCTTTGCCAAACTTTCCCATCTCCATCAATAACAAAATCCTCCCCGTTCCAGAAACCCACCGCCCTGGTGTTATCTTCAAATCTGCACAATCTTTCGGCTCCCACATTCAGTTAACTGCAAAATCTTACCAGTTCTCCCTCTTCAACATTTCCTGGATCTACCCCTTCCTCCTCACCCAAACAGATGCTCTCTTAGTCCAAGCTCTAGTCATAGCTTGCATTATCTAGACTGTAAGCTCCTTATGGACCAAACTCTGTTATATTGGACCCTCCCAGGCACTTAGTACAGCACTCCACACACCATAAGTAGTCACCTAGTGAACAGAGCATGGGCCTGGGAGTCGAAAGGACCTGGGTTCAAATCTCAGCTCCATTACTTGTCTGCTGTATGACCTTGGGTAAGTCACTTAACTTCTCTGTGCTTCAGTTACTTCATCTATAAAATGGGGATTAAGACTGTGAGCCCCAAGTGGGACAGGGACTGTGTCCAATCTGATTAGCTTGATTACCCCAATCAGTAAAATTTATTGAGCGCTTACTGTGTGCAGAGCACTGGACTAAGCGCTTGGGAAGTACAAGTTGGCAACATATAGAGACAGTCCCTACCCAACAGTGGGCTCACAGTCTAGAAGGGGGAGACAGAGAACAAAACCAAACATATTAACAAAATAAAATAAATAGAATAGATATGTACAAGTAAAATAAATAAATAGAGTAATAAATATGTACAAACATATATACATATATATAGGTAAGTACCCCAGCACTTAGAAAAGTGCTTGACACACAGTAAGTGCTTAAATACAATCATCATTATTATTACTAATTATTATTAATAATAATAATACATTCAATTGATCAATCGATTTATAGCAGCCTCTTCACTGGTCTTCTTGCCTCGGGCTTCACTTCAAACTGGTACCCAGATCTCACCTTCCTGAGCTATCCACTCACCACCATGGCTCTCCACTCCTCCAAAAACTTCAATGCTACCCATATCCCTCCCCAGCAAGCAAAAAAAAGCTCCTCACAATTGGCTTTTTCACCAGCTCTCCACATTTTACATGTTGGCTCGCTTCATCCGCTATTCCCCATTTCTTCAATTCCTCCAAGCTCACCTCCACACTTACCTTGTTCTCAACTCTCCAGCCTCAGATCCCTGGCTCTTGCTCTCCAGGCCAACTGCCCCCACTTCCTGGAACTCTCTCCCCATATAAATCAACCAGACCACAGCCCTTTGGAGATCTCCAGTGCTTGGCACATAGTAAGCACTTAACAAATACCATCATTATTATCTCCAAAAATCCTGCCTCTTCCATGAAACTTTTCTCAATTAATTGATAATTTTGTTTTGTCAACCCAAAGCCACCCATAGCATTTATGTATTTAATTCCAATTCTCAGCCTTTATATACATATAAATATTTTATTCAAATCTCTACCTGGTTATTTCAATCTGACATATTTGTATTACTTCCTATTACATCTATTACCTTCTAGACTGTAAGCTAGTTGTGGGTAGGGAATATGTCAGTTTATTGTTTTGTATTGTACTCTCCCAAGTGCTTAGTACAGTGCTCTGCACACAGTAAGCACTCAATATGACTGAATGAATAAATGAATGCATCCTTGTTGGTCCTCCTGTCTTTGTAAATAAGTTTTGCCTTTCGCTTTCCCCCATTATATTTTAAGTTATTTGAGGGTAGGGAACATGTCTTGCTTTCTTTATCCTCTCCCAAGCACACCATAAGCACTCAATAAATACCACTAATTGACTGAACTCAACTTTATATGCACTATGTAAGTATGTCTAAGTAGGTACTTCTCTGGGGATGATAAAGACATTCTTATCCTCCTCCCACCTCTTAGAGCACAAGAATGTTATGTGGCATTCTTACATGAGCTGTGTTACGAGGGAACACAGTGTTCCATTTGGGAGCATGAATGTGGGTTTTTTTAGGTCTGGTTAAGTTGGGACTAACTAGTTAGTCAGTTACATTTTTTATTAAGTGGGCTTTAGGCCCTACTTATGGCTGCTAAGGGGTATGCATCCAGAAATTCTGCTGTCATTGTAGTCGCCCCCATTCCTCTTCAACTGCAAAATTTCCTTTCCCAGTTGGGCTTCAAAAAGTCATATTGAGGAGTTATATGGTGATTGCTAAAGCAGGTAGCAGTGCCAATATAGGTGCTGCCTGGGGAGAAATTCTGAATCTGATTTCAAGCAGGCAATGAGGGATGAAGTGGAGGGAATCTGCTTTGACCTCAGTTGGGAGAACAAGGTGCAGGAGTGGTGCTCCTTAATTACTCTATTAAATTAACACATACTCTAACTCTGTGAAGTAAGTTAAATATTCTCTACATTTGGAGAAGGAAAAATCAAATGACTTTCCCAAGGTCACATATCAAGTCCACGGCAAAGGACTCAAAGTCCTAACTTCCAGGCCTGAACACTAACTCATTGCTGTTGACTGATCTGGTTTACACCATTAGCAGCTTTCCAATTTTCAGCTCCAGTGCTTTAATGCAGACCTATCTGTTCACTCTCAGCAAATACCCTGCATTGAGCTCTTTGGATCATCCTGGGCAGGGGTATGCGTTTTACTGCTCACAACAACTCTTGTATTCTGTTGGAATGCTGTATTGCTAACCTTTCCACATAGCCTTGTCCAGGATGTTGAAAATGTTGCAAGTGTACCTTAGAAGACCCTCCTATATGGGGAATGTGGCTACCTACTCTACTGTATTGTATTCTCCCAAGTTCTTAGTACAGTGCTCTGCACACAGTAAGCACTCAGTAAATACAGTTGACCGATTGATTGATTGATTGATATGGAGAAGGGAGAGGGAGCGTGTGTTGCCTTTGACTGCAACTTACCCCGTCATTTCCATGAATATGCTGCCAAATTGCTGGGCAGTAGAGTGCTTAAAAAAAAAAAAAAAAGCACTCGCAAAGGCTAACCCCATGAGCAAGTGAGGAGCATAAACACTGTCACAGCCTTTGAGCTCGTTGTGGGCAGGGATTGTCACTGTATATTAATAATAATGATGGCATTTGTTAAGCACTTACAATGTGCCAAGCACTGTTCTAAGCACTGGGGTAGATACAAGGTTATCAGGTTGTCCCATGTGGGGCTCACAGTCTTAATCCCCATTTTACAGATGAGGTAACTGAGGCACAGAGAAGTTAAGTGACTTGCCCAAAGTCACACAGCTGACAAGTGGTGGAGCCGGTATGGGAATCTACAACCTCTGACCCCAAGCCCATGCTCTTTCCACTAAGTCACACTGCCTCTCTATTCTCTTTCCCAAGCACTTAGTTACAGTGCTCTGCACACAATAAGTGCTTAATAAATACGATTGAATGGAATACGATTGAATCAGCCCTCCCCTTTCTCCATCCCACTCCCTGGCACTGAGTAATTGACTGACCAGCTGGATAACTGTGCTTAAATAAGAAACATGATTATCCAGTATATTATCCCTCAAGACAGTAAGTAAGTTCCTCCCTCTAGACTCTAAGCTCCTTGTGGGCAAAGACTATATCTACCAACTCTATCATATTATGCTCTACCAACCACTTAGAACAGTGCCCTGCACACCGTAAATGCTCAATAAATACCACAGATTGATTGAGAAGCCAGATAGAATGAAATCATAACTGTGCCACAAGCAACAAAATGCGAGGTATTGTATTATCTATCACAGTCCTCAGGTCACTGACTCAAGAAGCAGTGTGGCCTATTGGAAAGAGAGTAGGCCTAGGAGTCAGAGGACCTGGGTTCTAATCCTGGCTCCACCAGGTACCTGCTATGTGACCTTGGGCAAGTCACGTAACTTCTCTGTGCCTCTGTCCCTTCATCTGCAAAATGGAGGTTCAATACCTGTCCTCCCTCCTAGATTGTGAGCATCGCATGAGACCTGATTATGTTACGATGATGATGATGGTATTTGTTAAGCACTTACTATGTGCCAAGCACTGTTCTAAGCACTGGGGTAGATACAAGGTAATCAGGTTGTCCCGTGTGGGGCTCAGTCTTAATCTCTATTTTACAGGTGAGTTATCTGAGGCACAGAGAAGTGAAGTGGCTTGCCCAAGGTCATACAGCATAAAAGTGGTGGAGCCAGGATTAGAACCTACAACCTCTGACTTCCAAGCCCGGGCTCTTTCCACTAAGCCACACTGCTTCTTGTGGCTTATATCTGCCCTAGCGTTTAGTACAGTGCTTAAGACATGATAAGCACTTAACAAATATATTATTCTTATCATTATTATTATTAAAGTTCATTTGCCTTTTCGATTTTCCTTCCTTCTACTTCCTTTGGTCAACTTATCTAGGTTATATAACTCCTAAAATCCATTTCTAGACCGTGAGCCCACTGTTGGGTAGGGACCATCTCTATATGTTGCCAACTTGTACTTCCCAAGCGCTTAGTACAGTGCTCTGCACACAGTAAGTGCTCAATAAATATGCTTGAATGAATGAATGAATGAATTTGGCCTAGGAGTTGAGTTGTGGTCTTTAAATAAAATGTATAGGGGGTCGTGTTCAATGGTTAGGGAATTTTTTCCACTCATTATTCAGATCAGGAAGAATTTCTGATCCATCTGTCCTTCAAATTCACTTAAATGAAGTAAATATTAACCAAGTAGGTTAGGGTTCAGAAATCCAGGTATTCAAAAAAACTAGGCTCCTTTTTCAGACCACCCCTTCACAGGTGTCTCCTTTCTTCTAGAAAGAAAAGCCATTCTTAAGGAAAATACTGGTGCACACCCTTGGCTTGGATTGTCCTAATACTTTCATAAAAGACAGTCTTTCATAGAAGACCTGTCCTAATACAATTCAGCTTAAGCTGAAGGTTATCCAAATCTTTGGGTGGACTATTTTCAAAGCTTAAACAAAGCCAAAGTCACTTTTCTTAGCCAGAAGAAGAAAAATTCAAGAATGACTTACCATTGGGCATAAGCTCTACCACCAATGTTGGGTAAGCAATGTTGGTACACCCAACTTCAGTGCCACAGTATCGCTTACATTCTGAGGGTATAACGCAGGCCACTTTATCTGAGAAGAGAGACAGAGTTCATATTAGTGAGTTAGCCCAATTCCAAAATTCCCAATTAGGACAACAGGTCTGTAAGCTCACTGTGGGCAGGGAACGCCAACCAACTCTGTTATATTGTACTCTCCCTAGCACTTAGTACAGTGTTTTGTGCACAGTAAGCACTCAGGAAATATGATTGATTGATTAACAGGTAGCATGTAAAGAACCAGGAGAGGAATCATAGATCTACAGTCCAGGTCCTGTGTGCTCACTGGGCATCCCAGGGAACTAACTTTATGGAGATAATCAGCTCCCTTTTCACAGATTTCATTCATTCATTCAATCATATCTAATGAGTGCTTACTATACGCAGAGCACACTGTGCACTTGGAAAGTACAATTCAGCAATAAAGAGAGACAAACTCTGCCCACACCGGGCTTACAGTCTAGAATGGGGAAGACAGCCACCAAAACAGAATTACAGCTATATCCATAGAATGCTGTGGGCAGGGGTGTGGGGGAGAGCAAAGGGAGCTAGTCGAGGTGATGTGGAAGGGAAGGAGAGCTGAGGAAAAGGGAGGCATTGGGAAATTTGGGAGCTTTGGTCAAAGTTTCACATTCTGGGGAGCAAGGCAGACAGCTACAACTAGCATGTTTGGTCCCTTATTGAGGGCTAGAAAGCAGGCAGATGCAGCACTTATAATAATAATAATGATGGCATTTGTTAAGCGCTTACTATGTGCAAAGTACTGTTCTAAGCACTGGGGAGGATACAAGGTGATCAAGTTGTCACACGTGGGGCTCACAGTCTCCTAGACTGTGAGCCCGCTGTTGGGTAGGGACCGTCTCTATATGTTGCCAACTTGTACTTCCCAAGCACTTAGTACAGTGCTCTGCACACAGCGCTCAATAAATACGATTGCATGAGTGAATGAATGAATGAATAATCTCCATTTTACAGATGAGGGCACTTATGTACATCTGGGTAATTTTACTTATTCATATTAATGTTTGTCTACCCCTCTAGACTGAAGCTCACTTTGGGCAGGGAATATGTCTGTTATATTGTTGTATCGTACTCTTCCAAGTGCTTAGTACAGTGCTCTGCACACAGTAAGTGCTCAGTAAATACGACTGACTGAATGACTGACTCACTGATTGACAAAAGCCTGCCAAGGTTAAGACTCTAGCTTGCCCTCTTCTGCAGTGGCTTAGCTCATTCCATCTTGGGCAGCCATCTGGCTCACCACTTCACTCCCACGGTCTGGAAAGTAATTTAAAACATGAGTAGAGTGGCTTAATGGAAAGAGCCCAGGCTTGGGAGTCAGAGGTCGTGGGTTCTAATTCCAGCTCTGCCACTTATCAGCTGTGTGACTTTGGGTAAGTCTCTTAACTTCTTCGTGCCTCAGTTCCCTCATCTGTAAAATGGGGATTAAGACAGTGAGCTCCATATGGGACAACCTGATTACCTTGTATCTACCCCAGTGCTTAGAACAGTGCTTGGCACATAGTAAGCGTTTAACAAATACCTTTATTATTATACCAAGAAGACTAAGTAGGCAGAGAAAAGGATCTCAGTGTTTAGGAAGCTCACTTTTCTCTTAAAAGTAACAGAACAATGGAGTGTCAGTGGGTTTTTTTTTCCATTATACTTTGTTTTTGTGGGTTCCCAGGAATTTTGAAACAAAAATACTTTTTTATGACTCAAGATAGAAAAAAGAGAAGAAGTTGAGAAAGCCAACAGGCGGAAATAAGGACTAGGTGCAAAGAAAAGAGAAAAAGTGACAGGTAATTCAGTTACCTGTGTACAAAATCCGACTGATCATCCCAGGCATCACCATCAGGAACATGGGGAGCAGCTTCAGGTACCCACACATGATGCAGCCGGCCTTCACGTGAGACATGTTCTTGGCTGAGAGGCAGCGCTGCACAATCACCTGCCAATGAAACAGGATGAGAGTGAAATCACCCTCCACTGAGTTAGACACTCAGTAAACTCTCCATTGTGCTGGGGTAACCATCCAGGTTGTGAATTATCCAGGCCCTTTGTTCCTCTTCCTCTCTCTGATTTGCTGCCTAGGGTGGCCACTGAAAATCCTCAGGGATACTGGGCCCTGAGAGGCCTCTGATGTCACACACATGTTACACTGGCACACAGTGTGATGCAATGACGTTACCCTGTCACCATTTTTCCTCATACCTGTCTGATTCAGCCAAAATCAGCCTGAAATTGGAGCATTTTTCTGGGGAGCTCAACTGCCCCAAGGCAATTGTTTTCCCCCCCTAGATCCCTATGAACTATAGTTCCTTGTTTGAGGTGTGGAAATTCAGAGCTGGAATCTTGGCAGAAGGAGGCTAGGGGCTAAAAATGAAAAATTGATATAAAAGCATCTGGTTCAATATCGACACTGGGCAAGTAACAGACCAGCTGAAAACTGCCTAGTATAACTAGGATGAATACCCATCATATTCCTGTCATTTGTGAGACTGCTCCCATCTGGTTTGCGGCCTCCTGGCACTTCTCTCAATATAAATTAAATGCTTTTCAGCATCACATCCACCACTTGGCATATACTACCTAACTGGGAGAATTAGACTCCAACATCCCTCTGAAATTTAACAATATTCTAATCTTGGTTTTATGGGGAGGGCTGAATATTGGAGTGAGAAAAACGATGACATTTACACAAGATATAATGAAAAGCTGAATATGATTGCCAATTACCCAAAACCCCAGGCTTTTGCAGAGTGAAAGGAAAGTAAAGCCACCAAAATATATATATATATATATATATATATATATATATATATATATATTCATTCATTCATTCATTCATTCATTCAATCGTATTTATTGAGCGCTTACTGTGTGCAGAGCACTGTACTAAGCACTTGGGAAGTACAAGTTGGCTACATATAAAGACAGTCCCTACCCAACAATGGGCTCACAGTCTAGACGGGGGAGACAGCAAAACAAAACATGTGGACAGGTGTCAAGTCATCAGAATAAATAGAAGTAAAGCTAGATGCACATCATTAACAAAATAAATAGAATAGTAAATATGTACAAGTAAAATAAATGGAGTAATAAATCTATACAAACATATGACTCATTTCTGATCAGTCTCTAAAGATCACATTCCAAAATACATATTGGTTGTATTGATCATTGGAGAAATTGATGATTTCACATGAAAGCACTAAGTTGACTTACATAACCTTGACAAATTTAGAATGAATTTATAAATCAAGGTAAACCCATTTGGCAATCAAAATGTTAAGAAAAAAACTTAACAAATGCTTTAAGTTTGGTTTTTGGGCTTTATTTGGATCCTACTTTAATTTTTAAAACACAATTCAGGAGGAAAAAAAGATTAAATTTGGTAAAGTCTAAAACTCCGTATTCTAAGGCAGTTGGGATTTCATCAACATTCCAGCTAGTTTTGCAGGCAGAGAACGTGTCTACTAACTCTGCTGTACTTTACTCTCCCAAGTGCTTAGTACAGTGCTCTGCACACAGTGAGTGCTCAATAAATTGACTGATTGATAGATTGCATTACCTGATCTGTGCACCAATACCACAGGGCAAGAATACTCAATCCAAAAATAAGGCCAGGCCAGGGAAGGTCTCCAGTGATGGGATCTCGGAAGATATGGAAAGAGTCTTGCCGAGGTGTGTAGCATACTGGATCAACTGTTATATTACCATATTTGGTTCTCGTTGGAATGGCATTCATGAATTTCTCCATGAAGGCATCATAGCCCCCCACTTCACTGAAGGCTGAAAAACAACATGAGGTACCACTTGTCAGCATTTTGAAGTTCTGAAATCTTCAACGCTCTTTACAAATAAGTGAAGAACTAATATCATCAGGATGGGTTTGGGGGGAAGGCAGGAATGACCTCCTACAATAAGTGAGAATTCTGAAACCTCTAAAGTGGCTTCTCTGCCTGCAGAAAGTACCTTCCTCTGAGGTGGGCCCCAAGAAGATTGCCTATGGGAATAAAGGACTGTGAGCCCATTGTGGACCAGGATTGTCTGTCTTTATTGCTGTATTGTACTTTCCAGGTATTTAGTAGAGTGCTCTGCACACGGTAAATGCTCAATAAATATGACTGAGTGAATGAATGATTAAAACCAAAGCACAAGTGGCAATACATGTATACCGTTTATTAGTATCATCCCTTTGCACCTTATTAAAACACTTGCCCCTCCCTTCTTCCCTTCCTGACCATCATCTTCAACTCTTCTAATCTCCATTGACTCTTTCCAAATAGCCTCAATCCTAAAAAAACCTTCCATTGACTCAATTGCATCCTCCAGTTGTCACCCCATTTCCTGCCTACATTTCCTTTCAAAACTCCTCCAGCAAGTTGGTTACATCTGCTGCCTCCACTTCCTCTCCTCCAATTTTCTCCTCGATACACTGCAATCTGACTTCCTCCACTTTCTAGTCCATGGAAACTGTCTCCTTTAAAGTCACCAGTGACTTCTTGCCATATTCAATGGCCTCTCCTCCACTCTAATCCTCTTAGACCCCTCAGCTGCCTTCAACACTGTGGATCACCCCCTTCTCCTGGAAACACTATCTAACCTTGGCTTCACTGATCCTATCCTCTGCTGGTACCTTTCCTATCTCTTCAGCCTCTCATTCTCAGTCTTTCTCTGCCTCCCACCCCCTAACTGTGGGAGTTCTTCAAGATTCAGTTCTGGGTCCCCTGCTATTCTCCATCTACACCCATTTCCTTGGAGAACTCATTTGCTCCCAAGGCTTCAACTACTATTCTATGCTGATGATTCCCAAACCTCTCTCTCCACCCCTAACCTCTCTCCTTCTCTGCGGTCTCGCAGTTCCTCCTACCTTTAGGACATCTCTGCTGCTGACATCTCAAATTTAACATGTCCAAAACAGAACTCTTCAACTTCCCACCCAACCCTGCCCTTCCCCAGACTTTCCCATCACTCTTGATAGCACTACCCTTCTCCCTGTCTCACATCCTCGATTCAGCTCTCTTATTCAACTTGCATATTCAGTCTGTCACCAAATCCTGCCAGTTCTACCTTAACATCTCTAGAATCTACTCCTTCATCTTCTTCCAAAACTGCTCCCATGCTGGTCCAAGCACTTATTACATCCTGCCTCAATTACTGCATCGGCCTCCTTACTGACCTCTCTGCCTCCAGTTTCTCCCCACTCCAATTCACACCACTCTGCTGCCCAGATCATTTTTCTAAAAAAAGTCTTACACATTTTCCCACTTCTCAAAAGCTTCCAATGGTTCCCCAACCATCTCTGCATCAAACAGGGACTCTTCACTACAGGATTTAAGGCACTCAATCAGCTCTTCCACTCCTTCTTAGCCTCACTCATCTCCCACTACAACCCAGCCCACAAACTGTTCCTCTAATTCTAACCTAAGTACTTTACCTCAATCTTATCTCTCTCATGTTTGATCTCTTGCTCATATCCACCCTCTGGCCTGGAATTCTCTCCCATTTCATATACGGCAGACTACAACTCACTCAATTTTTGAAGCCCTGCTAAAATTACACCTCCTCCAATAAGACTTCCCTGACTAATGCCTCATTTTCCCTTTTCTATCATCTAAGCACTTGTGTCTGTACCCCTTAAACATTGTTACTCACCCCACCTACAGACCCAAAGCATTTATGTACATATTCTGCTCTCCCTATCTGAAATTTATTTTAATGTCCATCTCTGCTATTACATTACATTATATTACATCCCTGACTCCTTGAAGTCAGGGATCGTCTGTACCAACCCTATTGAACTGTACTCTCCCATATACTTAGTACAGTACTCTGCACAGAGTAAAGACTCACTAAATACCATTGAATAATTGATTGATTGCATGCTGGGCTAAATTCTCTGAATCGAAGAGCTACATATTCCTGCTGTATAACCTCCTTCTAATCTTTCAGATTCTACACCATATAGCAAATTACTGTTTCAGAATATGACACAATAACCTCATTATCTTAAAGATAATGCACCTTCCAAGGATCTTAAAACCATATATATTATGGCATTTGTTAAACACTTACTATGTGCCAAGGACTCTTCTAAGCACTGGGTTAGATATAAGGTTATCAAATTGGACACAGTCCCTGCCCAGCAGGAGGCTCACAGTCTACGTAGGAAGGAGTAGGACTTAATCCTCATTTTACTATAAGGAAACTGAGTCACAGAGAAGTTAAGTGACTTGCCCAAGGTCAAGCAGATAAGTAACAGAGCCAGGATTAAAACCCTAGGCCAAGCTGCTTCTCTCTCTCTCTCTCTCTCTCTCTCTCTCTCTCTCTCTCTCTCTCTCTCTCTCTCTGTTATATATATATGGCTGCATATATAAATATTTGTTTTGCTAGAATAACCCATATATATACATATTCTAGAAAAACAAAGGACATACTTTGTTATATCCCAAAGGACACAATTGACCCCCATCAAAAAAGTATGCTATGAAACTTCACACCTAGAACAAATTTCCTTATTGCTGCATATGGTACAATTCCTCTATTGAAATTCAGTTCCACCTGAATACAAATTATGACACTTTGATATCATTCTATGGTTCTTAATAAAGTTCTCAAAGCCTTTTAAATAATCCCCTTTCATATGGCCTCCAAGTCATATTATTATCCTAAATTTTGCTGATGGAGAAAGTGAAACAATAAGGCACTAAGAGACTGGCGAGAGATAACTGGAATGAATACTGCCCTCTTGGTTTATGGCCCAATGTTTTCAACATTAGACCACATCAGCTTCATTCCAACTCAGAAAATCCTCTTCTTAAAAAGCAATATCTCCCATTTTGCCCAAACTTCTTTGGTGTAACTTACCAAATCCCATAAGAATGAAAGACCCCACCAGCATGATGAAGGTCTGTAGGGTATCAGTATAAATCACAGCAGCAAGGCCACCTAACAGGTAAAAAGGAAAAGAAAATACTAGATAAATTCTCTGCTGCCAGGTAACGCAACATCAATTTTTATGTATTTTTGCTTTCTTCATCTCTTTCTCTTCCCTCTGCCCTTTATCATTTCTACAAATCTTGGTGGCTACCCCCAATTTTTATCATTCTCCTCCTTTTTTCTCACCATCATCCCTTTTTAAATCCCTTCTGTGTTTTTCCATTTCTCAGCTTGTATTTTCTGCTTCCCATAATGGTAATAATGAATAATGATACTGTTTACTAAGCACTTTCTTTATTCCAGTGTCCCGGGGAGGTGGGAAAAACCAGTATTTTATCCCCATTTTACAGATGGGGAAATTGAGGTTTAGGCAGATTAAGTGACTTACCCAAGGTCACCTAGCTGGTCACTGGCAGAACTGGATTACAGCCCAGGTATCCTGACTCCCAAACCTGGGCTCTTTCCACTTGCCTCCCATTTCTCTATCTCCTCTTTCTTTATGTTCTTCCCATTACTGCTGATGGCACTACCATCCTTCCCGTCTCACAAGCCCGCAACCTTGGTGTCATCCTCGATTCTGCTCTCTTGTTCACCCCTCACATTCAATCCGTCACCAAAATCTGCCGGTCTCACCTCCACAACATCGCCAAGATCCGCCCTTTCCTCTCCATCCAAACTGCTACCCTGCTGGTTCAATCTCTCATCCTATTCCGACTGGATTACTGTATCAGCCTCCTCTCTGATCTCCCATACTCCTGTCTCTCCCCACTTCAATCTATACTTCACGCTGCTGACCAGATCATCTTTGTGCAGAAACACTCTGGGTATGATATTCCCCTCCTCAAAAATCTCCAGTAGCTACCAATCAACCTATGCATCAGGCAAAAACTCCTCACCCTCGGCTTCAAGGCTGTCCATCACCTTGCCCCCTCCTACCTCACCTCCCTTCTTTCCTTCTACAGCCCAGCCCACACCCTTTGCCCCTCTGCTGCTAACCTCCTCACTGGGCCTCGTTCTCACCTGTCCCACCGTCGATCCTTGGCCCACATCCTCTCCCTGGCCTGGAATGCCCTCCCTTCGCACATCCGCCAAGCTAGCGCTCTTCCTCCCTTCAAAACCCTACCGAGAGCTCACCTCCTCCAGGAGGCCTTCCCAGACTGAGCCCCCTCCTTCCTCCCCCCCTCCTCCCCCGTCCCATCCCCCCACCTTGCCTCCTTCTCCTCCCCACAGCACCTGTATATATGTTTGTATATATTTATTACTCTATTTATTTTACTTGTACATATGTATTATTATATTTATTTTATTTTGTTAATATATTTTGTTTTGTTGTCTGTCTCCCCCTTCTAGACTGTAAGCCCGTTGATGGGTAGGGACCGTCTCTATATGTTGCCAGCTTGTACTTCCCAAGCACTTATTACAGTGCTCTGCACACAGTAAGCACTCAATAAATGTGATTGAATGAATGAATAATGGACTAATATCTAATATTGTGTTCTCCAATCCAAATATTTACATATGAAGTCAATGAAAGTATGTTGTAGGTTATCTGAAACCATGTTTAGAAAACTATTTAGACCATCAAAGTTACCCAAATGATCATGCATTTCTCTGAAATATTTTCTGGGCAGAAAATAGAAATTCTAACCCTGCAGAAAGGGATGAATAAAGTACTCTGCCCACAGTAAATGCTGAATAAATTCCATCAATCTATTGATTAATTGCAAACTCACCTGTGATAGTATAAAGTGCAGTAATACCCAGTAAGATAAATATGGCCAGGTAGAGATTCAACCCCAGGGCCAGGTTGATGAATATAGCTCCAGAGAAAATGTCTGCCTATAAAAGGAGGAAAAAGGGTCAACACTGGGATTGAGATAGGAAAACTGGCAAAAAAATAAGCTTGCATTCTCCAGAAAAAGATATAGCTGCCAAGGAGTGGAGCAAGGCAGGTAGATGGAGAAGATGTTTGCATGATAAGTATGTGGAGTAAACAGGATTGCTTATACTTGCCCCAAATGGCATCCCAAATGACCAGGCAATTCTTCAAACTTCTTCAGGATAAGCTGAGCTTTCATTTTTGTTTGTTCAGTCCAAAAATGTCTCCTAGTTTAGAAATCCCAGACCTCAATCAAACCTTGCTAGATGGATCGCTGTATCTATGGCCCCCTGAGTTGCAAAGTTTTTGGCATGATCTTCAAGCAATCAACTACTAAAAACTTCTTAATAGCAAAATTGCAGGAAAGAAATAGAATTCTGAAGATGTCTAAGTGGCTTCTCCAAATGATAGTACTTCATGTGTTTCTAACAGGACTATGCCAAGTTGAAAGTCATTGTTCTGAAAGTGAATTATGGACCATAGTAGGGAATGGTGCGTGCTGTAATGGTGAATGCTGTGCTGTAAAGGAGAAGGCCAAACACAGAACTTAAGCATTTGATTGCATCTTATGGTAAACTTAAACAAAAACTTTGTAGTAATGCCTTAGATGTGTATCGATCAATTAGTGGAATATCTTGAATGCTTATTGGGTGCAGAGTACTGTACTCAGTGCTTGGGGAAAGTATAATACAATTGGGTTGTTAGACATGATCCTTGCTCACAAAGAGTTGACAGTCTATGGGGTGAGACAGACATTAATGTAAATCACAGGTAGGGGCAATAGTAGAGCACACAGTACCTGTCTTCTAAAGAGCCCACAGTTCTTTTCTTATTTATTGTAGTAACTCTGTCAGGAAAGGAATTAATATCCTCATCTTACATATGGGAAAGTGAGACAGCAAGAAGTTGAGGGACTTGTCTAAGGTCATCCAGTTAGTAAGTAGCAAAAAACAGGACCCAAATCTTTAGGAAATTTTAAAGAATAGCAAAAGTACAGCCACATCCAGAAAGAATCTTGGTATGACAGAATATATTCTCCTAGGTTGCTTGCCCAGCTTAGTACCAAATGGGCACTATACAAATAAAAACAGATATGAACAAAGAGGCAAGGTTGTTTTCTACATAGACCCCCTCTTTGGAGTCAGGGCTCTTTCATTCCATTCTCATCCCTTGGACTGATTCACTGTTGTCTTTAGGCAAAGTGGGGTCAGTCTTCTTTGCCTCAGTTTCCAGGTCTGAAAATGTAAGATGTCATTCTTTCAGCTTCTATCAGGGAATGAGAATTAATGTGTTTTGAACATTTTCAGAAGTGAAAGCTGTATTGCCCAAGGCTAAAATTAGATGTAAGAGTAGTTATAAAATTGTAAGGCATTAATGAGTCATGATTATAGTCATTGGAGTCATAAATGGTAACATTCAGTTATCATATGCAAATGATTTAAAAATATTACAGGTGATTTGTGCTAATTTGTGCTTATACCAAAGTATCCTATGATATTACTTTTTTTTTCAGTTTACAACTTCTACTCTGGGGAACCAAAAAGACTCATTTCCCAAACAAACAGTGTAGCATTATTTCTTCAAAAACCTCTGCAGGGCCTCACGTCAGAGTAGCATGCCAAAAATCTAACTAAATCTGTTTTCTGTATACCTTTGATTAATGTTTACAATATATATCTAATCTGTTTACTGTTACATTTCCCTTCATTCGTACCCTTTCCAGGATAAAATAGGATTACCCATGCATACACACACACACAGACAAAAAAAAAGGACACACGAACTCATCAGAGGTAATACCCAGTGACCCTACCCATTAATGCTCTATTGACTAGTTCTGTTGAGGTGTTCAATTCTCTGGAACTGAAAGATACCAGTTCTTGGAAAATTCCATCTATGTGCCTGAATTTTCAGTCTCTCCTCACTCTGTTCTGAGGCATTCAGTACTTATTTTCGCCAGAGATACAAAGCCCACAGGTTTATGCCTGCATATTAAGTCCTTATGCAGGTTCCTTAAAATTGATTATTACACTTAACAGATTTATAGGGCTTTGGCCCACAGTTTCCTGAATATTGGAACCCTTAGAAAAAGACACTGTAGCATGGTCTTGTCTTGTCTTATGATGTCGAGTCGTCTCCGACCCTTAGCAAAGCCATGGACAAAGCTCTCCCAGAACGCCCCACCTCCATCTGCAATCGTTCTGGTAGTGGATCCATAGAGGTTTCTTGGTAAAAATACGAAAGTGATTTCCCATTGCCTCCTTCCACTGCAACACGGCACAAGCAGTAAATCATGCCTGCCCATGTCGGTGTGCAAACCACATAGACTGGCTTGCTGAAAATTTGAATGGTCCTCAATGAAATCAAAATATGAGTACTACGTTTTGAAAGATGGGGGCTCCCAAGTGAGGGAGAAGTTTAATCAGTAACCACGATAAGAATTGGTTATCATCATAGAGTGAGAAAGGGTAGCTCTTTTAGGTTAATTTGTATTATTATCACTCAGCACTGCCTCAAAGGGCAAAGACTAGCCTCCCATGGCAACTACAACAAACAGCCCACATTTGCTTGAACTGTGGACTTGACTGGAGATTTGATTATTTCAGAGGAGAATGGTAAAACCCAGTTTCCCCTCCTACAGTGTGCTCATTAGACACGCTTAGCAAAGCAAATTGAACCAAAAAGCAACAATCTTGCTAAACCCTCCCTTCCTTTCATTTGCTACCTCTTTGCGCTTTCCTATTCTCTCCCTCTCTCTCTCTTCCCCCTCCACCAACTGTAGCTTCTCTTTCCCAAATATACAATTGATTTAAGGGTAAACTGTCAAGTGATTAAAACTTGGAAGCTGAAATCCCAAATTCTCATTTCATGTTGCAAATCTTTTAAAGGTGACTATGCAGAATTTTCAAAAGAAAGGGAATACCTAGGTACTTCCTGGCTGCTTCTGAAAATTTTCTCTGAATCTTGGGCATGCCCAGTTCTGAGCTTGGTAAGAAGTAAGAAAAAGCAGGTACACAGACAAGAGTTAGCTTAAAATGACCAATGATTTTGAGACTCAAAGTAGGACATGGTGAGGCTTTAAAGTAAACTGTACTTAAAATACGGTGGGGACAGAGAGAGGTCAGGCAAGAAAAAGGGACAATGAAAGGAGAAGGAAGAGAATGGGGAGAAAAGATAAGAGAACAGGAGAAAAGCAAGAAGGAGAAAGGGAAAGGGAGAAGAGAGCAAGGGGAAAAGGGGAGAAATTGAGTTCCAGGAAGACAGATTGTAAATTCTTTGTGGACAGGAATCATGTCTACCAACTCCATTGCACTCTCCCAAGTACTTAGTCCAAAGTCTGCACATTGTAAGTGCTCAATAAATAACACTGATTAATTGATTGACAGACAATAATGCACAGAGAAGAGGAAGAAGTGTTGAAATAGCAGAGTATGTAAAAGATGTACAGAAGTGCAAGGGGTTGTTAGTGTAAAAGAGCTGAGGTGGCCCCAAAGTCCCCAGAGGATATTTGTGAGGATGTAACCTGGGAAGAATGGAAGATTTCCCCTTTCCAGAGGAAATGGGATTTCAAAAGGGCTTTGAAAGTGGGGAGAATTGAGATCTGGTGGATTCAAAGGGAAGAGAGAAATTCAGAGAGGGGGAAGGATGTGATTCAAGGATGAGAAGTGAGAAAGTCTGTAACAAGGCACAGAGGAAAGGTGAGTTTAGGAGGAACAGAGAGTGCTAGCTAGGGTTTACTAGAAGAAGAAAAGAAAGAGGAAGACGACCGATGGAGTCACTTAAATCCAACTGTCAAGAGTTTTTGGTAGAGAAGACTAATTACTGAAGATTTTGAAAGAATGGAGATGTGTGTGCAGAACATTTCACAAAGATGATCTGAGTAGCATATATACACTGGAGAGGGGAGGGACTGGAAGTAGGGAGACCAGCACAGAGGCTAGTAACCATAATCTAGAAGGGATAGGAGAAGCAACTGGACCAGAGTTGTATCCATTTAGATGGAGAGGAAAGGGTGGAACTGGGAAATGCTGTGGAAGAAAAACCTAAAGGACTTGGTGACAACTGTATTTGAAATGAAAGAGAGCAAAGAGTCAGGATTAATGCCAAGGCTGCAGCTTCAGAGACAGGGAGTATGGTGGTTTTGTCAATTGTGAGAGGCAAGATAGGTGGAGGAGAGGATTTGAGAGGGAATATATCTTAAGCTTTTTGGATAGTGGGAAAGAATCTCTAAAAGTGGGACCATCCCACCCATTTTAGGATATTTGGTCAACTTAAATTAACACTAAATTAAAACTGACCTTCACAAGGGCAGGGGCCATGCCATTGAGGAGCCATGCCATGAAAGAAGGATGGTATTATTCAAGATTGTTTATCTTTAGTCCTCCAAAGAAAACCTTCCGCGTGTGTGCAGGCCTGGGGCCATCTAGCTCGCTGCTCTTCCTTCTATAGACTAAAATCTGGGCGTTGTCTACTAACAAAGGAAAAAATTTACAGCCCTTGCAGTGAAATCCCAGCAGACCCCAGTCTATAGTTGCCTAGAGTTTTTACTCTCAAATGCTTTTAGATTTAATCGAACAACTCAGTCCCTTTCAGGCCCTGTTGGAGGGAACTTTACCACCGACATTGAAATAATTATCTTGGTTGTGGAGATAATAATTGCCTAATCTGGGTAATTCACTGGGTGACTCTGATTAATTGCCAAACATGGGTAATTCTACCTTAATCTGAATAAATCAACCCTAATTTGGGTAATTCACTTCAATCTGGATATCAGATTACCTATGCTTTACACATAAACAAAAATATACATACATCAACATATACACAGAAGTATACAGAGAGTAGGCAGCCATCTAGTCTGGGATCTCTCTGACTCCGGAATTCATAGGCCAGGGGACAGGGAGATCTGAAATCCAGTCCTCTCCCACTCTTCTACCATCATCTAAGAGGGGAAGATGGATGATGGAGCCAGCCCAGGAGCCTTTAATTCAGTTTGAATATAGTGAAAAATTTGAATACTTCAGGCCTTGGGTACATATTGTACAAATTTACTATTCCATTTATTTTCTTAATGATATGCATCTAGCTTTATTTCTATTTGTTCTGATGACTTGACACCTATCCACATGTTTTGTTTTGTTGTCTGTCTCCCCCTTCTAGACTGTGAGCCTGTTGTTGGGGAGGGACCATCTCTATATGTTGCCAACTTGTACTTCCCAAGTGCTTAGTACAGTGCTCTGCACACAGTAAGCGCTCAATAAATATGATTAAATGAATGAGTTGGTGATCTTGGGGGAACTACCAAGTGTTGGAATTGAACTGCTTTTTATATTTTCTTTAAATTGCTACTCTGTCACCATGGATGATTTCAATGATTCTTGAAAGTCTGGGCTTTTTCTATGTGTGTGTGTCTTCTCTCATTTGAAATTGCTAACAAGACAATTTCTGCTAATTTTCATTAGATTTTTCCCCAGGATTTACCAAGCACATTGTAGTGTGCTTAATATATCATTGCAAGAATGATGATGACCATAAATGAAATTATTAACTTGATAGAGAAGAAAGTGCCTGGAAAGTCTAGGTAATTCCCTGAATGGTCCCAAGATTTTTGCCCACCTCTCCCTCTATTTGACTGCAACCTGGACAGCATATTGCTGTACCCTACCCTTGAACAAAAAAATGTCACCACATAAAAATGCTCGCATGAGTAAGGCATTCTTCACTAAAATATAATGTTACTTTTTGGTTTTGTGCTGCCATTTTAATTACTGTGACTTCTTTTCTCCAATTCATTCTACTCCTGATTTCTCACCACCTATGTTATCAATCAATCAATGGTATTTATTAAGGGCTTACTATGTGCAGAGCACTGTATTAAGAGCTTGGGAGAGTAAAATACAACTGAATTGGCAGACACGTTCCTAGACCATAGTGATATTTTATCATTTTCTTTGATTACTAATGGATCATCTCTGATGATGGAATGTAAAGAATCCATACAAAGTTATCATATTAACTTTATTCCTCAAACAACATTTTGTATTTTCACCAGAGGGTCTCAAAGAATACTAATTATGAAAAAGGCCTCATGAACCTTGTTTTTAAGTTGAGAAAAAAGTTGAAAAAAAAAATGCCACGGCTCATTCAAGGTTGCACAGGTAACTGTTAGGCTGGGTCATTCCCTTTAACCACTGATCTCGAAATCCAAAATTTTATTCTCCCTCAAAAACACCCAAAAAGTAGGAGAGGCCTAATAGAGTATAAAACTAATTTTACACTCACCACAACCCTCTGAAAGTGTGATGAAGCTCATAAAATGAGGAAAAATGGGGAAAGTGGGGAGAGATCAAATGTCCTGCCAAAAGACACAAAGAGAGTCTGTGGCAGAGCAAATATTAGAACTCAGATTACCTGTCTCGCAGGCCAGCCTCTTTTCACTAGGCTATGTTGTTTCATATGCCTTTCTATGCTCCCTTTCATGGTGTTCGGGAATTAACAATCTGATACCCAGTGACCTGCACACTGTGACAAACCTGAAATGTCAAAAGAATGAAATGGGAAACCAGAACTCACTGAAATCTTGGTGAAGATGTAGAGGAGCAGAGAAAGGACTGACAGATAGATCTGAATCCGCTGACCTCCAAATCGCTTCTTCAAGTATTCTGGCATTGTCACCACCTAAATAGTAATAAAATAGAAGTCATTACTGAAGAATTCATCCTGAAAGTAGGAAAACCCAGGAAAACCAAGAGTAAATAAAAGTCTTGAGGTCAGAGACCCCAAAACTACATCGATGCAGCAATTTGAATCAATATTGCTGCCTTCCCTGGAGTATTATATAGGGACACAGGAATGCAACAAGAGGATATAAAGTTTGTCATTGGTTTCTGAAAGGAAAAGCAGGAATCATGGGCATGTTTACAGCCACTTCTGAGGTTTTACTGCTTTGCAAGACACAGGCCCAGTCAGGTGTCTGGTAGCTTATCATCTGATCAGAATTACCAACAGTGCTTGGGCATAGTGGCTAAATTTAATGCAGATACTGTGGGTGATCATTTTGGGATCCTGGAGTCAGAGATCAGAAACTAAGCTATCTCTGCCATTCATCTAGAACAGTCTATTCTTCCAGCCACTAGGGTCACATAAAAGAAAGTTTGATATCTAGAGAGCAAGAAAAGGAATAATTAACTGGGTCTGCCTGGGATAAAAAACTAACAGCAGACTGAAAAACTGTCCTGCAGCCCTTCTTCACTTTAAAGGGAGCTACTGTACCTGCCATTAATCAACTGAAATTGTGATTTGATGAGTACCTTTGGTTGCAAATCAGAACATTAGCACCTAGAAATATTAGACAGAAGTCATGTAGACATGTATTTTTTCTATGACATTGCATTCCTTAACTTCTCTGAGCCTCAGTTCCCTCATCTGTGAAAATGGGGATTAAGACTGTGAGCCCTACGTGGGACAACTTAATCACATTGTATCCCCCCCCCCAGCGCTTAGAACAGTGCTTTGCACATAGTAAGCGCTTAACAAATGCCATAATTATTATCATTATTATTATTCCTTCTGAAAGAATCATACTTGGACAGAGAATCTCCCTGACTGATAGTTTGTGCCTAAAGAGATGATGACTCTGTACTTAGCCTTGCCCCTCCACCATCCTACTTACATTCTAGAATTGGCCCTGAAGCCCTTGAGCCAACACTGAGACTGGGGGAGAGTTGTAGGTGGAAAAGCTTGAGGGTGCTGATTTTGGTAGTTCTGACTCGGCTCCAAAAACATCGGTCCTGATTGCAAGGAACAATCATTCCTGAAGTGATGATTCTTAAAGCTCAGCTTGTTCTGTGTAAATTCAGACTACAAACTCATCTTCTAGAGGAAACTTCTCTTCAAAACCTACTCTTAGCCCAATAGTCCCAGCCAATGAGGGCTGATACTTACCCCAGCCTTGATGTAGATAGGAACAAACACCCAGCCCAGGATAACAACCAGTACTAAGGCCTGAAACCAAGAAGAGTTAGAATTCAATCACACTTTCATTCTGGCTTTCCATTACTTCCATTTTGGTGAAATCTGCAAATACCATTATGTTCAACACTCCCAAGCACTTAGTGCAGTACTCTGCATAAAGTAAACAATATATACTATGGATTGGAATCAGCAAAATCACCTGCTCTCTCTCTCTCTCTCTCTCCCTCTCTCTCTCTCGGAATCAGCAAAATCACCTGCTCTCTCTCTCTCCCTCTCTCTCTCCCCGTTTCTTTTTTTTCTCTCTTTTTTCTTTCTCTCTATAAGATTCAGTTACAAAACATCTAAACATTTTCAGTGTTTGGTTTTTAAAACATCATTTCCTGTCCTTTTTGGCCCCACCTCATAAAGACCTGCCCCTTCCCATTGTGTAATTTATAATAATAATAATGGTATTTGTTAAGCACTTACTATGTGCCAGGCACTCTACTAAGCACTGGGGTGGGTTCAGGCAAATTGGATTGGACACAGTCCCTGTCCCACATAAGGCTCACCATCTCAGTCCCCATTTTACAGATGAGGTCACTGAGGCACAGAGAAGTGAAGTGGCTTGCCCAAGATCACAAAGCAGACAAGTGGCAGAGCCGGGATTAGAACCCACGACCTTCTGACTCCCAGTCCTGTGCTTTACTCACTACACCATGCTGCTTACCTCACCTATAAAATGTGATCCTCTTATCCATACCCCAATCTATAAAATTTTACTTGTACAGGAGCCATAAAGTTTGCTAGAAAAGAAGATGCTGCTCTCTAGAAGCCAGAAGAGATTAGGGAAGGAAAACCATCACTTACATTCCATTCAAAGCCTCCAATGGCAATGCCAGCAGCTGCCCCTGTGCCGGCCAGCCCCACAAAGTGGCCACTGCCAATGTTACTGGCGAAGAGAGATGCTCCAATCTGGAAAGAAAAGGATGAAATAAGATCAGAATCACTAGCCAACAATTTTCGACAAGATACACTCATGTTGAGTTTCCCACTGAGGATGGTCTCTTTCCCGTTTTTGACAGGTCTGGGACTCCTCATTAAAAATGCCTGTTTAAAAACTTAATCTTGTTTCAGAGACTTTTAGCAGAGGGGGAAAGAGCTGAGAAGACAAAAAGCAATATTAGGGGGTGTTGCTAAGGGCTGTGGGGTGGATCCTCATGACTTGTGATTGCATTGCTACTCCTAGGCCCATAGCAAGCTCATGACACAGTTGGGAAAATATAGTGTGGATGATGGAGTTTCTTGGCTAAGACAGTGGACAAGCCTTGAACTTTAGACTTTAAAAATGAAAGCCTGTGTAGAGTGCTAGTGGTTTGCGAAGTTCCATGTGGGACGTGGACTGTGCCCAATCTGATTACCTTGTACTTACCCCAGCACTTAGAACAGTGCCTGGCACATGGTAAAAACTTAACAAATACTATAAAAAAAATCACACTCTCTCATCCCTTCCAGGCAGGTTCCCACTGGGACACTGGTTAATGAGCTTTCTCAAAAGAAGCTGCCAAATCTCATTTCTTGAACTTTTTAAAGGAAAGGTATCTGGGATGGTTTGTGTGCAGTCCTGTCTGGGGGTAAGGGGTTAATATCAATAATCTTTTGAAGACCCTTCAATCCCAGGATTCTCTTATTCAAAGCCTAATTCTTCCAACTCATTCTCACTCATCTTCCACAATGGACCATTGAAAGATTCAAAGGTATCCATGAAAGAGAAAGACAAGAGTCTCACTGAATGGCATAGGAAGAGCAGCAGAATGATTATATCAATCATAAACCTTTTCAATGAGCTCTTCTAGAACACATTACCAATTGCCCCTTGCTCCTTACCACGTTCAATAGTTTGGGGCTGAGTTATTCTTCTTGGGTCATCAGAAAGAGGCTGAAGGGCAAAGACCTATCCAAGTCAGCATTGTGATTTTAATTAACTCAGTTCATTTCTGAATTACAGCTCCCCAGATCCCTCTGATTTACAAGCACCATCACCTAGCAGATAGAGCATGGGCCTACAAGTCAAGAGGACCTGGGTTCTAATCCCTGCTCTGCCCTTGTCTGCTGTGTGACCTTGGGCAAATCACTTAACTTCCCTGTGCCTCAGTTCCTTCAAGTGTAAAATGGGGATTAAGACTCTAAACCCCATGTGGGACAGGAACTTTATCCAACCTAATTAGCTTGTATCTACACCAGTGCTTGGCAAATAGTGAGCACTTTAATACCATAAATACCATTGATTGATAAAAAAAAATCTAGCATCTTTGTTCTGAAAAGCTTGAAGTAGTGTAAAAACTGAGTAGTAACTCATTCACTCACTAGTAACTCAGGTAAATAGGGACTGGCATTATTATCCCCATTATGGCAAATTAAGAAACTGGGGTTATTTAGTTGTCCATGCCTTCTTAATGAAACCTTGCCTTGCCTAAGACATGGATCTCTTGAATCCCAGTCTAATCCTTTTGCCATGATTTTCCAGGATTTCTTTGCGGAGCCATGCCCTGTGACTCTCTCAAATTTCTTTCCCCCTTTTCCATAACATAATATCAGACTGTAGATGCCCCCTTGAAAGACCCAAACCCTTCAAAGGGAAATCATTTCCATATGCAACCTCTTAACCCTATCAGTCATCATCCATCCTGATGTGAAAATACCAGGAGAAAACTTGGGGGATAATCGAAGTGGATGCTACATCTGACAACGAAAGGTAAGAAGAGGTTTCGTGACATAGTTGCATTATATTGACACTGCTCCAAAGACTCCACTTGATTTCACAGCCTATGATTGGAGCTGTAAATGGCAGAAGACACACTGGATTGTGATTCCTCAAAGGTTTTTGTCTTGTTATTTCTTTGTAATTTCCACAGCAAACCTAGTGCTATGCCATGGGAGCATCCAACATAGATTGTTGACTACCTGAGAGAATTGGTAACCCCCCATCCTAGTGTTAAACACATAGTGGGCATTTTGTTGATGATGATGGTGGTGGTGGTGATGATGATGATGATGATGATGATAATCCTGATGATAAGATACTAGTGATGGTGAAAAACCTCAGTACCTGCCCATTTCTGTCTGGATCAAACAGGTTCCAGAAAATTGGCTTCAGTCAATCAATCAGTGTGGCCTAGTGGATAGAGAACTGGCCTGGGAGACTGAAGGACTTGGGTTCTAATTTTGGCTCTACCACTTGTCTGCTGCATGATCTTAGCAAGCAAAGCAAAGAAGAGTCACGTGAGGCTTGAGAGGCACAGTTTGGTCACCTCTGCAATAATTCACTTAACTTCTCTGTGCCTCAGTCATCTCATCTGTAAAACAGGGATTAAGACTGTGAACCCCATGTGGGACGGGGACTGTGTCCAACCTGATTATCTTGAATCTGGCCCAGTACTTAGATCAGCGCTTAGCGAATACCACTTTTATCATTATTATTGTTTTCATATTTATTGATCACTTACCGTGTGCAGAGCCCTCTACTAAATGCTTGGGTGAGTACAATACAACAGAATTGGTAGATACGTTCCTTGCCCACAATGAGCTTACAGTCACGACGGGAAGACAGACATTAATATAAATACATAAATTGTGGATATGTACAAAAGGGCTTTGGGGCTGAGGGAGGGGTGAATAAAGGATGTAAATCCAAGGGCAAGGGTAATGGGAAAAGTGGAAATGAAGGCTTAGTTAGGGAAGGCCTCTTGGAGGAGATGTACTGTTAACAGGGTTTTGAAGGTGGGGAGAGTGATCATCTGTTGGATATGAAGAGGAAGGATGTTCCAGGCCAGAGGCAGGATATAATAATAATAATTATGGTATTTGTTAAGCGCTTACTATGTACAAAGCACTGCTCTAAGTGCTGGGGAGGTTACAAGGTGATCAGGTTGTCCCACGGGGGGCTCCCAGTTTTAATCCCCATTTTACAGATGAGGTAACTGAGGCACAGAGAAGTTAAGTGACTTGCCCAAAGTCACACAGCTGACAGTTGGCGGAGCCGGAATTTGAACCCCTGACCTCTGACTCCAAAGCCCATGCTCTTTTCACTGAGCCATGCTGCTTCTATGGGTGAGCAATCAGCAGTGAGATAGATGAGATCTAAGTACAGTGAGTAGGTTGAAATTTAAGGAGTCAAGTGTGTAGGCTGGGTGGTATTAGGAAGGCAGTGCGATAAGGAAGGAGGGGGAAAGCTGATTGAATGCTTTCAAGGCAATGATAAGGAGGTTTAGGCTTTCCACTCACTCCCTTTTACATATGCATTCTCTTCATCCTCTACACCCCAGCTCGCACTCTTCAGCTCTCCTAAACTAACTTCTAAGTTGTATCTTCTTTTTGAGTCCTCCCTCCTCCTGCCTGGAATTCTTCCCTCTTCAAATCTTCCAGCCACATCCCTTCCAATCTTCAACACCCTCCTGAAAACTTCACTCCTCTGGGAGGCATTCCCCAACTAATTTCCACTACCTCTGGTCATGTCATCCTAAAAATATGCTTAGCATTGATGTTTATATTGATTTATGAACTCCACTGAATTGTTCATATATTTATTTATTAATTTCCCCATACCCTTGATTGTAGTGAAAGTTTTTATTAAGTGCTTATTAAATGCAATCCATTGAACTAGCTCTCTGGGAAGGACAACAGCAGCATAATACATGTTCCCTGCCCACAGGAAGCTTATTTTCTAATGAGGCAGACAGAAATATTCACAAGCACTGTGATCAGAATAAATAAAACTGAATGTTCAATTTAACACAGATATATGTCCAAGTGCTGAGGGTGGGCAAAAATAAGTAAATGCTAATAATTAGTTGGGGGAGACTTAGAGGAGGATTTAGTAAGATTTTGAACATGGGGAGGGTAAAGGTTTGATGAATTTGTGGGGGAAGAGAGTTCCAGGCCTTGAAGATAACATGAGCAAGGAGTTGGAGGTGTATAAGAAGGAAACGGGGTACAAGCCAGGAGATAGGCTTGGGAGGAGTGAAGAGTAGGGGATAATGGGTGAGTAGAGACTAAAAGTAAGGTGGAGAAGGCTGGAGGAGATCCTTGAAGCCAATGGCAAGGAGTCTTTGCTTGATGTGAGGCGAGAGTGGCTCCCAACTCGGTTTTGAAAGGAGGGGAGACATGTTGAGTGACTTTTCAGGAAAATTATCCAGAACCATAAGGACAAGGAGGCTGTTGGCCGGAAGACCAGAGAGGAAGCCAATACACCAGTCCAGGGGTTGCCAAGTTTCATGATCCACAAACCAGATACATACCAAGAGGCTCAAGTCAAAAAAACAGAAAAATTACTATAACCAGAATGGTGAGCAAGCAGCCTAGGTGGGAAAGAAAAGGGAGAAATGGTGGTGAGTGGCGGCAGTGAGTAAACATTGGCCAGGGTGGAAGCCGCGGGTGTGGGGAGATGGGAAATCACTGCTGCTGTGGTGGCCAAATGCTAAATGATGATGGTATTTGTTAGGTGCTTACTATGTGCCAAGCACTGTTCTAAGCACTGGGGTACATACAAGGTAGTCAGATTGTCCCACATGGAGCTCACAGTCTTAATCCCCATTTTACATATGAGGGAACTGAGGCACAGAGAAGTTACGAGATTTGCCCAAAGTCACACAGCTGACAAGTGGCAGAGCCAGGATTAGAACCCACAACCTCTGGCTCCCAGCTCTTTCCACTAAACCACACTGCTTCTCTAAATGACAGACTGCATGGGAGCCAGACACACAGCAAGCAAAGAAGAGTCACGTGAGGCTTGAGAGGCACAATTTGGTCACCCCTGCAATAATTCAACTGCGATAATGACCATCGCTTGGTCCAGGGTGGGGACTGGAAGGGGAAGAGAAAGTAATGGACTCACAATTAATCAATCAGTGGCATCTTTGAGTGCTTCACTGTGTGCAGAGCCCTGTACTAGGCGCTTACTCCACAGCATTCATAAGATGCTCTTGAGCAAAAATCACAGATGCTAGCAGTAGATTTGATAGAGCAGAACCACAGTGAGAAGTTGAGGATGATTCAGTGGCTGTTTGGGCTTGGGGTTGTTGTCAATGGAGACGGAGAAATTGGGAGGAGGAGAGCTACGTTTAGGAGGGAAGATAAGAAGTTCCATTTTGAAAAGTTTTCATTTATATTATTTCTCCTGCTCCAACTATAAGTACATAATATAGAGTTGCTTGATTCCTCCCTAAGGAATGTAAACTTACTGAGGGTAGGGACCATGTCTGTCACCTTAATTGTACTCTCCTGAGCTCCTAGTACAGTGTTCTGCATACAGTAGATGCTCAATAGATACTACAGAATTTGTGAATGAAAACTCACTCAAGAATTACAGCAATTTCTGCTTCTCTATCCATTCAATCACATTTATTGAGCACTTCCTGTGTGCAGAGCACTGTACTAAGCACTTGAGAGAGTACAATATGACAATAAATAGACACTTTCCCTGCCCACAGCGAGCTTACATTCTGGAGGAGCTGTTTGGTTGGGTTTTTTTTTTTTTGAGGGGGTGGTTTCTGGGCCAATAGGGAAAATTTAACAAAACTTCACTTGGGCATTTTGGCTTGTGCGATACACCCATCATCTTTCCGCAATCACCTTTGCCTCCGAATGAATTAGTTAACCTAATGCTGGGAGATTAAGGTTGCAATTACCAGCAATGATTAACTGAATTTGAGTAACCTCAAATTCTCATAAAATCTGCTCTTTCACCTTTTACTATTCAGCAGAGGATAAAGCAAGGAACACTGGACTTCAAACAGTTCCTAGGAAAGTAATCGATATGTGATTGGATTCCCCATTAGAGCTAGAGGAGCAATAGATAGGAACAAACAAGACACTCAGAAAATTAGGACTCTTCAGTTTGAAAAGATGAAGGTCGAGAGGGGACAGTACTGAAATTTATAAAATCACAAAGGAAGGGCAGAAAAGAGAAAGAATACAACACCAAAAATTTGAGGCAATTATTGAAGCTTGAAAGGTGTTGGATTCTGATCAAACAACAGGAAAGACTGTGTCACACAATAGGAAGAATTCATTATTTCAGGAAGTTGTCCCCATAGAAAATATCAAGAAGTTCAGAAAGAAGTTGAATAAGTTCATGGTTAAGAGATCCAGAAGCAGTGTGGCCTACGGGAAAGAGCAAGGGCTTCGGAATCAGAGGTCGTGGGTTCTAATTTCGGCTCCACCACTTATCAGCTGTGTGACTTTGTACAAGTCGTTTCACCTCTGTACCTCATTTACCTCATCTGTAAAATGAGATTTAAGATTGTGAGCCCCACATGTGACAACCTGATTACTTTATATCTACCCCAGTGCTGAGAATAGTGCTTGGCCCATAGTAAGCACTTAACAAATACCATCATTATTATTGTTATCTGCAGTGGATTACTAAAGGGAAAATTAGGGATATTAGAAAGCGCTTAATAAATGTGATTGAATGAAAGAATGAATAATGCCAACCTACGAACTGAACTTTGATCTCACCTATCTTACTGCCAATCCAATGTCCACAACCTCTCTCTGGCCTGGAACTCCCTCCCTTTTCATATATGATGGACTACCGCTCTCTCCACCTCCAAAAGCTCATTAAAATCACATTTCCTCCAAGACACTTTTCCTGACTCAGCCCTCATTTTCCCTACTCCTTCTGCCTCCTGCATCACCCACAAAATTGGATCTGTTCCCTTTAAGCACTTGATATTCAATTCAATCGTATTTATTGAGTGCTTACTGTGTGCAGAGCACTGTACTAAGCACTTGGGAAAGTACAGTACAGCAATAAAGAGAGGAAATCCCTGCCCCGCAACAAGCTCACAGTCTAGAGAAGAAGAAGCAGCATGGCTCAATAGAAAGAGCCCAGGCTTCGGAGTCAGAGGTTGCGGGTTCTAATCCCGGCTCCACCACTTGTCAGCTGTGTGACTTTGGGCAAGCCACTTAACTTCTCTGTGCCTCACTTCCCTCATCTCGAAAATGGGGATTAAGACTGTGTGCCCCATGTGGGACAACCTGATTACTTTGTACCCCCCCCAGCGCTTAGAACAGTGCTTTGCACATAGTAAGAGCTTAACAAATGCCATTATTTTTTTTAGAGGGGCGAGACAGACAACAACACAGGTACACAGGCATCAAGACATCAATACAAGTAAAGAGACATCAATATATAGATATTGATATTAGAGATATATACATAAGTTCTGAGGGGGGAAAGGAAGGGAGGAAAGCTAAGGGTGTGGGACATGAGGAAAAGTGGGGCTTAGTCTGGGAAAAATATGGACTGCATCATGAATTTGCGTGTGATTCACCTCACCCTCAGCCCCACAGCACTTCTGAACATATCCATAGTTTATTTTAATGTCTGCCTCCCCCTCTGTACTGTAAGTTCCTTAAGAACAGGAAATGTATCTATCAACTCTTTTGTGTTGTAGTAATAACCATAATAATAACTGTGATACTTGTTAAGTGCTTTCTATTTACCAAGCAGCGAACTAAGCACTGGGGTAGATACTAGATAATCAGGTTGGACAAAGCCTCTATCCCATATGGGGCTCACAGTTGGAGGGAGGAATTGAATCCTCATTTTACAGGTGACAAAACTGAGGAACAGAGAAGCTAGGTGACTTGCCCAAGTTCATACAGCAGGCAAGTGGCAGAGCCGGGATTAAAACACAGCTCCTCTGACTCCCAGGATAGTGCTCTTTCCCTTACGCCCTGCTGCTTCCCAAGTGCTTAGTACAGTGCTTGACAAACAGTCAGTGCTCAATGAATACCATTCTGGCCAAATCCAATGGTCTCTACTCCAACCTAATTCTCCTCCACCTCTCAGCTGGCTTCAACACTCTAGACCATGCCCTTGGCGTGGAAACACTGGGCATGTCACTCCCCTCCTCAAAAATCTCCAGTGGTTGCCTATCAACCTTCAAATCAAGCAAAAACTCCTCACTCTCAGCTTCAAGGCTGTCCATCACCTCGCTCCCTCCTACCTCACCTCCCTTCTCCCCTTCTATAGCCTAGCCTGCACACTCCACTCCTCTGCCGCTAACCTCCTCACTGGGCCTCATTCTCACCTGTCCCACTGTCGACTCCCAGCCCATGTCTTTCCCCTAGCCTGGAATGCCCTCCCTCCACACATCTACCAAACTAGCTCTCTTCCTCCCTTCAAAGCCCTATTGAGAGCTCATCTCCTCCAGGAGACCTTCCCAGACTGAGCCCCACCTTTTTCCCCTCCTCCTCCTCCTCTCCCCATTGCCCCCTTCCCTCCCTCCCTCTGCCCTACCCCCTGCTCCTTCCCACAGCACTTGTATATATTTGTACATATTCACTACCCTATTTTATTTGTACGTATTTACTATATTTATTTTATTAATGATGTGTATTTAGCTATAATTCTATTTATTCTGATGGTATTGACACCTGTCTACTTGTTTTGTTTTGTTGTCTGTCTCCCCCTTCTAGACTGTGAGCCCGTTGTTCAGTAGGGACCGTCTCTATATGTTGCCGATTTGTACTTCCCAAGCATTTAGTACAGTGCTCTGCACACAGTAAGCGCTCAATAAATACGAATGAATGAATTAATGAAACACCATTTAACCTTGACTTTGCTGACACTGTCCTCTCCAGGTTCTCCTATCACTCTGGCTGCTCTTTTTCAGTCTCTTTCCCAGGCTCCTCCTCTGCCTCCCAAACTTTCACTGTGAGCGGCCCTCAAGGCTCAGTTCTGGGTTCCCTTATATTGTCCATCTACACCTTCTCCCCCAGAGAATTCATTTGCTCCCACAGCTTCAACTACCATCTCTATTCTAATGATTCACATTTCTACCTCTCCAGCCCTGATCTCTCTCCTTCTTTGCAGTCTCTCACCTCCTTCTGCCCTCATAACACCTCTACTTGGATATCACACCAACACCTCAAACTTTATATGTCAAAAACAGAACTTCTCATCTACCCAAACAAACCATGTCCTCCCTGGGATTTCCCATCTCTCTAGATAGCACCATCACTATCCTCCCCGTCTCACAAACCCATAACCTTGGCATTATTCTCGACTCACCTCTCACATTCAACCTACCTTATTCATTCAGTCACCAAGTCCATCACATTGTCACTAAAATCCACCCTTTCCTCTCCAGCAAAACTGTTACTGACCTGTGCATCAACCTCCTTGCTGATCTCCCTGCTTTCTGTTCCCAACTCCAGACCATTCTTCTCTCTATTGTCCAGAATATTTTCATAAAAACGTTCCATCCATGTTTCCCCACTCCTCATGAACCTCCGGAGGTTGCCCATCCTATCAATCAATCAATCAATCCATGGTATTTATCGAGCACTTACTATGTGCACTATAGTAAGCACTTGAGAGAGCACAATACAAAAGAGTTGATAAACACATTCTCTTCCCATAGTGTGCTTATGGTCTAGAGGGGGAGACAGAAATTATTATAAATAATTTACGAATAGGTACACAAGTTTTATGGAACTAAGGGTGGGGTGAATAACAAATTCCCAAAGGGTACAGATCCAAGTGCGTAGATGATGCAGAAGGGAAAGCGAGTTGGGGAAAAGATGGCTTAAATGGGAAAATCTTCTTGGATCCACCTCCACAACAAACAGAAAATTCTTACCATCAGCTTTAAGGCACTTAATCAGCTCTCCCCCTCCTATATTACCTTGCTGTTTTCCTGCTAAATCCCAGGCAGCTCACTTCATTCCTCTAACTCCAACCTTCTCACTGTACTTTGGTTTCATCTCTCTCACCGCTGGTCCCTTGTTCACTTCCTCCCTCCATCCTGGAACTCCCTCCCCCTTCATATTTGACAGACCACCACTCTCCCTGCCTTCAAAGCCTTATTAAAATCACATCTCTTCAAAAAGGCCTTTCCTGAATAAGCTTTCTTTTCCCCTACTCTAACTTCCGAGTCACCCTTGCACTTGGATTTGTATTCATTCATTCATTCAATCATCTTTATTGAGCACTGACTGTGCAGAGCACTGTACTAAGTGCTTCGGAGAGTATGATAGAACAATAAAAAGGCATATTCGCTGTTCACAACGAGCTTACAGTCTAGAGGGAGAGACAGACATTAAAATAAATAAATAAATTACAGATATACACGTAAGTGCTTTGGGACTGGGAGGGGGGATGAATGAAGGGAGCAAGTCAGAATGACGCAGAAGGGAGAAGGAGAAGAAGAAAGGAGGGCTTACGGAAGGCCTCTTGAAGGAGATGTGCCTTCAGTAAGGCTTTGAAGTGGGAGAGAGTAATTGTTGAATACTAGGTGGAAGGATGCTCCAGGCCAGAGGTAGGATGTGGGCGAGAGGTCGATGGCTAGATAGACGAGAACGAAGTACAGGGAGAAAGTTAGCATTTGTATCCTTTAACCACTTAATATTCACCTCATCCTCAGCCACACTGCACTTGTGTACATGTCCATAATTTATTTTACTGTTTCCCACTCTAGACTGTAAGCTCCTTGTGGGGAGAGAACATGTTTACCAACTCTGTTGCAGTGTACTCTACCAACACTTTATACAGAAACAATCACTCAGTAACTGCTATACTCTGATGACTGAGCTTTAGAGACAAACACCCAAGAAAACATGCAAATAATTGTAACTCCTTTTCCAAATCAGCCAGGATGATAATAAGTCTAAGAGAAAGCATCCACCAACTCTGTTATATTGTACTCTCCCAAGTGTTTAGTAAGTGCCCTACACACATTAAGCACTCAATAAGTATGATTCATTTATTGATTGATAAATTAAAGAAAGCCAAGGTAATATATCAGCCTGTACCAGAGAAGCTGTTCTCACAATCTGAAGTCTTTATTTAAGTTAATGTCTGTCTCCCCATCTAAGAATAATAATAATGGCACTTATTCAGCACTTACTTCGTGCAAAGCATTCGTCTAAATGCTGGGGAGGTTACAAGGTGACCAGGTTGTCCCACAGGGGGCTCACAGTTAATCCCCATTTTACAAATGAGGTAACTGAGGCACAGAGAAGTTAAGTGACTTGCCCAAAGTCACACAGCAGACAATTGGTGGAGGCAGAATTTGAACACATGACCATTGACTCCAAAGCCCATGCTCTTTCCACTGAGCCATGCTAGACTGTAAGCTCATTGTGGGCAGGGAATGTGTCTGCTTACTGTTACATTGTATTTTCCCAAGAGCTTATTACAGTGCTCTGCACACAGTAAGCTCTCAATAAATGTGACTGAATAAATGAATAAATATATTGGCAATACAGAGCTAGATGCTGTAACCAAATTCTGTTTCCAAGGCTGCGCAGTGGCCAAGCACACCACGGTAGACAAGGAAGCAGAAATCTGAATCCGTGAAGCCAGCACATCCTTTGGGAAACTGTTAAGCCCAGGGTGCTGGAAGAGTGGAATCTGGCTCTGGAAAAAACGAAAGGTCTAGGGAGATGTAATGCTGTCCATCCTCCTCTACCCCCAGATGCCACATTCAAGTTCTTGAACAGTTCCAGCAACATCACTGATGGGCTACACTTCTCATCAAATGGCAAGACAGAATCACCAGCAAGCCAGGACAGCTGTAGATGACATTATTATATATCTCTCAAATATACATAAATGACAACAGTTATTTGTCTATACCGATTCCTTTTGATTTATTAACAACTCTCAGTACTGCTGATCAAGGTATTGCTAACTCATTTAAGATCTCTGATGGGAGTGGGTAGGTGGAATCATCTTAGCGTGTGTGTGCAGTGAGTGTCTCTATCTATCTATCTATCCATCTCTGAGAAACAACAGAATGGTAATAGGAATCTCTTCTCTATTCAACAGTTTCTCTCTTTTTTGAAACCCATAATCAGTATTCCAGAACTCTCTGAATAGAATTTCATGCCCTGGAGTCTGAGCAATGGACAGAAACTCAGGAAACCATCTTGAGTTTTAAAACCTTACTCTATTGATGGTTTCAGATAGTCCGAGGTCTGAATCAAGTCACTGAATGTCTCTGTGACTCAATTTCCTATAAAAAAGAAGGTAAAAAAATACTCCAAAGGCTGTCGCACAAGCTCATAAATAACCTGGGTGAAAATATGCAGACTTGTTTTGAAACTCATACTCACCTCTCAATATTAATAATAGAATATGAGAAGGAGCATGGCTTAGTGGAAAGAGCCCAGGCCTGAGAGTCAGAGGTCATGGGTTCTAATCCTGGCTCCGCCACTTGCCACCTATGTGACTTTGGGCCAGTCACTTCACTTCTCTGGGTCTCAGTTCCCTCGTCTATAAAATGGGAATTAGGACTGTGAGCCCTACGTGGTACACTCTGATAACTTTATATCTACCCCAACGCTTAGAACAGTGCTCGGCCCATAGTAAGCGCTTAACAAATACCATCATTATTATTATTTTTATTATTAAAATAGCTGCCTGCAACAGGAAGAGCAGTCAGCCCCAACATGGAAAGAAGACCAGCACTTTGCCGAATTGAAGGTGAAATCTGACACTTTGCACCACTACCATACTGAGGTTCATGTGGGCCCATGGAAGCGAGCGGTGTGTACCTGAAAGATAAAGGAGGGCACAAGTCCCTGCCGTCAAAAGCAGTAACTCCTGGCCCCACCTTTTCCCTCAGCAAAGAGCTGCAGTATCCAGTGCTTACACAAAGGAAGATGCTCATCTAGGATGGGCACATACTGGAAAGGAGTATAAATTGGCCTTTCCCACTCCCTATATACACCAGACCCACTCTATCCACTTCCAAGAGGCCTTCCACAGTTAAATCCTCTTTTCCCTTGCTCCCTCTCCCTTCTGTGTCATCTATGTTCTTGGATCTATGACCTTTGGACATTTGATATTTGCCCCTCACCCAACTCCACGGTACTTATACATTTCTTTAAATGATATACTGTAAATTATTGATTTATATTGTCTGTCTCCCCCTCTAGACTGTAAGGTTTTTATGGGCAAGGACCGTATCTCCCAATTCTTTGGTATTGTAATCTCCCAAGGGCTTAGTACATTGTTCTGCACATAGTAAGCACTGAATAAATACCACTGATTGATTGATTGATTTCTGTCAGCACCTTTGATCACCCGGGGTGACAGTGGTGAGAAAAGTGGCAGGACAGAGTGTGTTGAAGAATTTTGAACTACAAGCACAAAAAATGGCCATCCTCAGCCCTGAGCAGATGAACGCCTCTGAGCCCTAGGGTAATGACCTCCACTAGGCAAATTTCACTGAGGAGATTGCCAGGGAAAGGCAGACCACTGAAACTCAACTTTCTCCAGCATGTACTTCCCTGTCTTTATTTGTTCTATTTGAATGCTGTGGGGGGCTAGAGCAAGGGTCCCCAGAAATGGACCCTTGGGGTACAGAGAAAGCACCTATCACCCTAAATTCACATCAGATTCAAGAGGCTCTGTGCCTTTTCCACTCTCCTGGGAGTACTTCCAAGGAGAAAACAAGTAAAACATTTATTTGATCACATTTAGCATGCAAAAATGTTCCTTTAAATAGTCCACATTAAATCAACATTTAATTTCAGTGTTTCCTGTTGCCTTGTTGGACACAATATGTTTGTCTTCTTTAACTTTTCTATTCCCTTAACTCCTTCCTTTAGATATGGGGTACTAAGGTTTAACCTGTGACCTTTCCCATCAATTTTAGATCCAGCAATTCCAGACCTGGAGGAGAGATAAAGTGTAGCTCATTTATTCTGAATTTATTCTCATTTATTCTATTTCTGAGACTCTGTAAATAGACACAAACCACAAAGTAATCAAAATCTGTTTATCCAGCAAGAGATAATTCTCAGAATGGACAATAGAGGTATTTCATTTATCAGGATGAACCAGTAACTTGTTACAAATAGCGTAAAAAGAAGAATTCAGTATATACTGGCCAGGACTACTGAATACACAGGCTTTTTTTCAGCATTTAGGGAACAAGAAGCACTTTAGGCATCAGTGTCTAAGCTTCTGCCAAAAGATAATAAGTATATCATCATCATCATCATACCATCAAGAATGAATTAAGTCAGGGTGCTCTGCATTCTTTGGGGTTCTAAATGTCTTACAGACTTTAGTTAGACATAGTCTAAACCAGTCCCTGGCCTTGAGAAAACTTCAGGCTAATTGAGGGATAAGACAGACAAACAAGAATAAACAGTGAATACGTAAAAATGGGCCCATACATATTGTCAGGCATGTGGATAGTACAGCTATGGAAAAGATTGAAACAGGGATGAGGGTGGATGAGAGGAAATGGAGAGTGGCGTCAGACTCTAGGGATGGGAGTTGTCCACAAGTATTCATGCATTGATTCATTCAACCATTTATTGAGCACTTACTGTGTACATGGCACTGTACTAAGTGCTTGGAAAATACAATTCAGCAATAAAGATAGACAATCCCTGCCCACACAGGGCTTCGGGACTAGAAACACTAAATACACTGGCCTAGCTCTCAGTACCAAAACGGCATAAGTACATGCAACTTCACTCATTTCTTCCCGATCTGGTTATTGAAGTGATGGGGACAGAGAAAATCCAAAATTATCATTTGAATTATTGGTTTCTACTTCGTTCCCCAGTAACCTTTCACCAAAGCTTCTAATTAACAATAAAATGGATGGGCCTGAGTTCCATCTCTCTTTCTTGCCCTCTCGTCTTCACTCTGGCGAAAGTGCCAACGAACAGTAGCACTGAGCAGGAGAAGTCTAAAACGGGTAATCCATCCATACTCTGTACAATCAGCTCCTCAGTCATGGAAAGCTAGACGCACAAAGCATATGTACCCAAGAGTGATGGAGGTGTTGTTACACGGAATTGTAAGTGGTTGTGATTTAACTACAGAAGGGTTACTGGAAGAGCAGAGGGAATGAATTTGTTCTGAAGAATAGGAGGGATATGGGCTATGAGAAGCAGCAAGTTTCAGAGTAGGGCGGGAAGTGGGGTTTTTGGGGGGTTTTTATGGTTTTCGTTAAGCGCTTAGTATGTGCCAGACACCGTATGAGGCACTGGAGTAGATACAAGCTAGATGTGTTGGACACAGTCCCTGTCCCAGATGGGGTTCACTCTCTTAATCCCCATTTTACAGATGAAGTAACTGAAGCACAGAGAAGTTAAGTGACTTGCCCAAGGTCACACAGCAGATAAGTGGTGGAGCCAGGATTAGAGCCCAGATCCTTCTGACTCTCAGGCCCCTGCTCTATCATGAGGCCATGCTGCTTTGGCAAGTTGACTTAAAATATTCTGGGATTAGACATCCCAGGAAAATACCTATATTTACAAGGCTCTCATCTGATAATAGCCACTAGACATGCTGAAACGGATACAGGCAAATAGGCAAACAATAGCAGGCAAAAGGCATACACTCAATGCATGTGATTGCTAGGTACATAAAGTAAGAAGGCATTTTATTGAGGAAGGATATAACCTAAGGAAAGGGCAGGAACCTCAGAGTCAGGAGACTCGGCTGTAATCCATCACTCAATCAATTGTTTTTATTGAGCATTTACTGGGTGCAGAACACTGTACTAAGCACTTGGGAGAGTACAGTATAACAGACATATTTCCTGGCCACAATGAGCTCAATCTCAGCTCAGTTATCAGACTGCTGTGTGACCTCAGGCAAGGTACTTAACCTCTCTGAGCCTCCATTTCCTCAGCATAAAACGAGGATTAGATACCTGTTCACCCTACCTCAAAGAGATATTGTGAGGACAAAATGAGATAAGTACTGTTTTCTGCTTTACTATTATCTCTCTAAATTAATCACCATCAATGGTATCTACTGAGCACTTACGATGTGCAGAGCACTATACAAAGCACTTGGGAACGCACAGTACAACAAAGTTGGCAGGCAAGTAATCTGTTCTTCACGTGTTTCTGATTTAACAGAGCACCTCCTCAGAAGCAGGTTGGAGGTTTTAGGAAAGATAATAGGTATTAATAATTACTCAGAAGTAAAACAAAAAAGGCAAGACTGAGGAAGAGGGGATGATATGGCCAGGAGCAGTCCTTACGAAATCACCTGAACCTAAACATATTAAAATTTTGCTCAGTTAAAGAGGCTTGGTTAATTCTTAATCAAATAAGCAATGAGTGAGTTGTTTATTTTATCTCATCGTCAGGAAAAGCAATCCAAGGCGGAAGAGTTCTTAACTAAAGCCCTGTAAAAAAAACACCCAGAGAATCCCTAAATTCCACCTAGTGTCAGTATCTAACCTCACCTCATAATCTTCCACGGAAGGGATCAAAGGTGAGATCAGAAAGTTTCCATCCCTTGCCTTTAAGAATGCTTTTATCATCCCACTCAGTTTTTGAGTAGCTTGAAGTCATACAAAGAAAGTTTTTTTTTCACATGGCAGAAGGTAACTCATGAAATTAGCCACAGGAACCACCACAAGTTGTGCAGACATTAAATATTTGTTAGTTCAAGGAGATTTGAATAAATATATGAATAAGAAAACATTTAGAGGGGCCAAATTGGTGGTTTCCTCCTCTAGCCTGCAAGCTCCCTGTGGGCAGGGAACGTGGCTACCAACTACATATAGCATGCTCTCCCAAGTGTTTAGCACAGTGCTCTGTGCACAGTAAGTGAGCAGCATGGCTTAGTGGATAGAGCAAGGTATCCACTCCAGTGCTTAGTACAGTGCCTGGCACAAAATAAGCACTTCACAAATACCATTATTATTTCTTTTATCTCTGGGGGTCTGTTGGGTCTCTTTTCTGCCCTTTTCTCATCTCCCACCCCTTAATCCTCAGAAGTTCTACAAGTTCCCTTCACCCCTGCCCTCAGAAAGTATTAAGAATAGTAAAAGGCTCAAAAAGGGATCTAAATAGATGCATTCACAAACACCATGAAGAACACTAGACAATCATCAAGAGTGCAAGTATGGCAAGGCAACCCTTCTGAAACTGCTTCACTGAGGACAACTCAGAATTTTGAAAAATCTTTACAGTAAAACAAGAAATGTATCAATACTTTGCAGCTCTTCCTGATAAAAACAAAGAAAACCTCCAAGAACTGGCAAATGTCAACGGCAGATCAAGCTGAGGAACCTATACGATGAATTAGTGATGGATGCCAAAACTGAAGCGATCCAAAGCTAAGCAGGCTGCCACCAAAGCAACAACTTTTATTCCCGTCTAAAGAAGCTAACATAGCTTCACCATCATCACAGATAAAGAGGGAAACCTCCTGAGGTGGTAATCGTTTCACTTATCTTCTGAATGTGCCTTCTACAGAAATCCTACAAAGCTGAGAGAACTGGCCAAAATGTAAGAGTACGCCCTTCACTCTAACATTTGAGGATGTTACTCTCACAAAGCCATGAGAACTGTTAAAGCTAAGAAGGGACTTGATTTTAAGACACCTTCCCACGCTTTTCCTCTGCCTGTCAACCCTCTAAAACACCACAGGATGCCACCACGATCACCATCCGAGGTCGCTGCCTGTGGAAACTAATGGGGTATCTCATGACTTTCCATTGATGGCAAGATGCTAGCCAGAATCCTGTGGACAAGCAAAATACAGTCAACCATCAATCAGTTGACACTATTTATAGAGCTCCTTCTTCATACAGCACACTGTACTAAGCACTTGGGAGTGTACAACATAAGCCTCAGTAAATATGATTGATTGATTGATAAGTAAAAGACACAATCCCTGCTCTCAAAGACCAACGGTTTGATGGAGGAGTTGCCAATGCACTACCTGAATCACAGGGTGGTTCTAAACCAAAAGGCAGCCCAAAGCAGGGCTTTTGCAGGAGTGCAGATTTAGGAAAAATCAGAGAGCAACACCAATACCTTTGGATAATTTTCCTAGACCTTGAAAAAGCATTTGAAAGCATCAACAGACCAGGGCTCTGGCAACTGATAAGCAAATGTGATTGCCTTGGGAAGTTCCATCCTACTTAGACTGAGCCCTATGTGAGACAGGGACTGTGTCTGATCCGGTTGAATCTTATTTACCCCAGTGCTTAGTATAGTGCTTGGTGCAGAGTATGTGCTTAATAAATGCCACAATTATCATTACTATTATTATCAGTTCACTAAAATTATTACGTTTCTCAATAATGATTTAGTCAGCCAAGTCAGGATTGACAGTATCCTTTCTGATGACTTTCCTCTCATCATCAGAGTACAGCAGAGCTGTGTAGTATGTCTAATCCTGTTTTGTCTCCCCCATTACATTGTAAGCAACCTGAGGGCAGGAAATGTGTGTCTGCTTTCAAGCATTTATGCTTAGCACAGTATTTTCCACACAGAAGGTGCTCAGTAAATATCATGATAGGTTCACTTTGCAGATACAGCACGGACTGGAAATGAGTTTGAAAACCCTGGTGTGGTGTGGCAACCTGCACCTGAGAGACATTCGACGGTATTCATTAGCAACCCAGAACTTGATGCTGACACTAAACTCCACTCCCTAAGCAGTACACAATCCAACTATGTACAAAACAATATCAAAAAGACTGGCTTGGTTTAGGGAAGATGGACAATGTTTTGCAACATCTGGACATCAAACTTTATCCCAAGTTAAAAGTCTATAAATCTGTAGTGGTGGCCAACATTGTCTATGTCTGTGAAACCCACACTTACTACAATAGATACCTCCAACTTCTTGAGAAGTTTCAACAGCATCATCTACAAACATTATTCAGCATCAAATCGAAAAAATTTCCAAAAATGAGGTCCCAGAATGCAGATAGCATACCTGCTCTGAGATACTGAGAAGGAGCATGGCTTGGTGGAAAGTGCACAGGCTTGGGAGTCAGAGGATGTGGGTTCTAATCCTGGCTCCACCCCTTGTCTGCTATGTGACCTTGGGAAAGCCACTTAACTTCTCTGTGCCTCAGTTACCTCATCTGTAAAATGGGGATTAAGACAGTGAGTCCCACGTGGGACAATCTGATTACCTTGTAACCACCCCAGCGCTTAGAACAGTGATTGGCACATAGTAAGTGCTTAACAAATACCATAATTATTAATTATTATTATTATACACTGCTCCAAGAGGCTTTGTGAAGATCGGGTGCCTCCAAAACAGAGGAAGTCTCAGCATAGATCAAATGCATCGGCTCAGCAAGAAACGATCTTTATGTGCACAAGTACGGAAGAGAGTGTCCTTCACGCACTGCCACACCCACGTGCATGGACCGGACTCCTCAGCAGGAGTGTTACCTTCAAAGGCCTGAAATCGCTATATAAAATATTCCCCGCTGTATTTTGAGCTAGGTGGAAAAGCCTGATAGCGGTTTTCCTGGACCATACCAAGAAGAGCAGACTAATTTAACAGGAATATTACAAGGTCCCAAGGTCAGTAAAGAGTGTCTCAAGACTGTAAACTAAATGGGTTTATGAGCATTAACTGGACATTGAACCAATCCAAAAAGCAATTTAGGAGCTCTGAAAAGGAATTAATAAAGAAGACATTGGCATAACAGGTGTTTCAAAACAAGGAAAACAATCTACCAAAAAAATTGAGGTGGAATGCTGAAAGAATCCCCTCTCCTAAAAGGTAATAGTCTGTGAAATCCACTGCTAACGAAGATGAATGGAGAATAGAGGAACAGAGCTTATACACTCAGATGAGAAGACGCAAAGAGCATCTCTGAGTTGATGTGGAAAACAACACTCCCAGGAAAATCCAGATTCCGGCAGAAAAGTGGGCTCTGTGTTCGGCACCTGTTGCAGGCTGACAGGGAGGCAGGACTAACTTCTAATTATCTCTCTCTATAATTAAAAGTGGAATAGTATCACTATCTTAGTAAGTCAGCCCTGTGGTACAAAGGACAGGACTGGAGAGGGACGATGTAGAAAAGAGTGCAAGCTCTGCACATATTCCCTTTCTTGGTGCTGGAAGGGAGGTACTCTTCCTTTCTGGCCAAATTCCACTGGCACCAACTCAGAGGGAACATGCTGTGATAAGCCAAGGAACAGCATTCCCCTTCCTGCCCGCCTACCATATTACCAACTGAACCAAGGCTCAACCTAAAATTTTTGACTAAATTGGTTTTAATGGTGGCTTCCGGGAGTTCAATGAGGAGTAGACCAAAGGCAACTGAATCAATCAATCAGTGGCATTTATTGAGCGTTTACTGTGTGCGGAACACTGTACTAAGCTCTTGGGAGAGTACAGTACAACAGAATTAGCGGAAACATCCTCTGCTCAAAATGAGCCGGCAGTCTAGAGGGGGAGACAGACATTAGTATAAATAAATAATTTACAATATATAATTGAAACATATATACATAAGAGCTGTGGAGTTGAGGTGGGGGGTTAACTGCAGCTCTTATGTTTCAATTATATATTGTAATTGTAATCGAGGTGGAATGCTGAAAGAATCCCCTCTCCTAAAAGATAATAGTCTGTGAAACATATATACATAAGAGCTGTGGAGTTGAGGTGGGGGGTTAACTGCAGCTCTTATGTTTCAATTATATATTGTAATTATTTATTTATACTAACGTCTGTCTCCCCCTCTAGACTGCTGGCTCATTTTGGGCAGAGGATGTTTCCACTAATTCTGTTGTACTGTACTCTCCCAAGTGCTTAATGTAGTGCTCTGCACTTAGAAAATGCTCAATAAATGCCACTGATTGATTGATTGATTGATTGAGAATACAACAGAGTTGGGAGACATGTTCCCAGCCCATAAGGAGCTTACAATCTAGAGGACTGTAGCAGTGGCTTCAGTTTTTCTCTTCTTGCCTGTTTTGTCCCAGCTCCATCACTCCGAACTGGGCCATCAGCTTTGATGATCGTGTATCTATGCATGTGAGTGTACCTAGGTGAACACTGCATGTTTCTGTTATTTTTTTAAGTCATATTTGTTAAGCAATGTAAACTTGTTGTGGGCAGGGAACATGTCTACCAATTTTGTTTTGTTGTACTCTACCAAACACTTAGTACAGTGCTCTGCACACAGAAATCTCCCCATCAATACAACTAATTGATTGATTACTATGTTCCATTAATTCAGTCATTTCATTCAACTGTATTTATTGAGTGCTTACTGTGTGCAGAGCACTGTACTAAGTGCTTGGAAAGTACAATTCGGCAACAGATAGAGACAACCCCTACCCAACAGGCACTGTACTAAGGTTGGACACAGTCCTTTTCCCACATGGAACTCCCAGCATAAGTTGGAGGGAGTATGATTTAATCCCCATTTTACAGATGAGGTCATTGAGACACAGCGAAATTAGGTGACTTGCTCAAGATCACTCAGGAGACAAGTAGCAGAGACTGGATTAGAACCCAGGTCCTCTGACTGTGCTCCTTCCACTAGGCTACTCTTGTCACTGAGGATGGTATATGTCTCTATCTCCCTAAAATTCAGTGAGACACAGTTAATTCCACTTGTGTCAATAATATTGAGAAAAAGCATTGGCTGAACGATATCCCATGGAAGTCATTTGGAAGTCTTCCCAGCCTCTAGACTGTAAGCTTGTTGAGGGCAGGGGAAATATCTGCTAAAGCACTCAGTATAATGTGCTGCACCTAGTAAATGCTCAATAAATACCATTAATTGATTGAATGATTGATAATCACCCACTGGTCCAGGCTCTTGTCATATCCTAGTTATTCTTCATTCTTTATTCTCATCATTTGTGAGGTTATTGGGAAAGTGTGGCAAGTGGGGAGGCTGTGATGTTTGCCATAAATTGCATGTCCTTTAAGGATGTCTAGCTTCCTGAGGTTCATTGATGTCAAGTGGGGGAGAGGAAGACCTCTGCTGAGGGATGGCAAACTTTACCCACTTCTGCAATTCTCTACTGTTTTCTTATCTTAGAAAGTGTGAGAATCTTTCCCCCTTCTGTATGTGTTCATCTTTCTATGTGCAAAGGATTTGAAAGCACACTGAAACACAAGAAGAAGATACAAGGGAATAGGGCACCAGCAGATGTAGAACTTTGCAGTGACAAGGAAAGTTCCACAGAAGATAGAAAAGTAGCTGTCTGGTTCTCAACGGAGCAATAAACTGAACAACATTCCTGATTTAACAGGTACAGCTACAGAGAGGGAATATCATGTTTAGTCAAAATGGCTCTGAGATATACTCACTGGCCACCAAACCATACTCCTGCCAGCCAGGAAGAAGCCTCCAACTGTTCCCCGATTGGTCGACAGCATGGCCTAGGGAGAAATGATTAGTTAAAAAATTTATAAACACACAGAACTACAGACAAACTGACAGCCCAACTCAAGTCAGTCAGCAAACAGATCAGATTTCCTTTGTCCTGACCACCTGACTATGGTGGTAGCCTCCTGCCACTCTACCAATAGACCATTAAGATCATATGGTCTTTGTTGACGGACTGTGCTTTCCAAACGCTTAGAGAAGCAGTGTGGCTCAGTGGAAAGAGCCCGGGCTTTGGAGTCAGAGGTCATGGGTTCAAATCCCGGCTCTGCCAATTGTCAACTGTGTGACTTCGGGCAAGGCACTTCACTTCTCTGTGCCTCACTTCCCTCATCTGTAAAATGGGGATTAAGACTGTGAGCCCCCCGTGGGACAACCTGATCACCTTGTAACCTCCCCAGCGCTTAAAATGGTGCTTTGTACATAGTAAGCACTTAATAAATGCCATCATTATTATTAGTACTAGTAGCAGCAGTAGTACAGTGCTCTGCACACAGTAAGCACTCAATAAATACGATTGAATGAATGAATGAATAAGGATTGGAGGAAGAAAGCTTTAGAAGTTTATATCTAACACTGATTGGTCATTAATGACCAGTTAATTCAGTAGGCTTCAATCTGCACATAATGATAGTGAAATCCACTGAACATTCCACTTAACCAACGCTACCGATATAGAAAATGTTAATAAATTCAAACTAACAGTCTAGCACTCGGACATTATAGTGCCATGAAAATCACTCTTTCTGGATTATTTTTTTTTACCTGGTTCAGCATTTTTCATCTTAATGAAGTGATTGGCACACAGTTTAATATAGAGCCTAAAGCCTGGAGAGTTGAAGCTCCCCATCATTGAGAGGTCTGATCCAATTTCCAGGAGGATGAAAAGAAGAGTGTTGGGGTGAGATGTGGGAGAGGAGAAAAACAAAGCTATATGGAAACGGAATGACCAGACGTTCCTCTTGCCCATAACAACCTTACCCTTTCTGAGAAAAGTGCTTGCTCCCAGCAATTAAAGGTGTTCTCTCCTATTTGTGGTGTTCTCTCCTATTTTTTTGTTTTGCAAATCCACCCCTCCATTCTATAATCTTTGGTGCTCACAAAGGAGGTGTGAGTGAAGGCTGACCAAAGAATCTTCCTCCAGGTCTTTCCCTGACAAGAATATGCTGATCCTAAATTCAGAGGTCCTTAAACTATACTATAAACTAAACTGTAGCGACTAGCAGTCCTGGTAGGAAGGTGTCTGACCAGAAATTAGAAGAAGCAGTTGCTCAATTAAGTAAAAAAAAAATCTAATAACATCATTAATGAAGGGGTGTATCCCTGAAAAAGATTTTCCTGATGCAAATCAAGAGAAAAATTAAACAATTGGCATCCTGAGTGAACAATAAAATGAAATTCAATACAGGAAGTAAAAATTCAAAGGAAAAGCAGGATGAGAAAAAAGGAGGGGTAAGTAGAAAGAACAGAGGGCTGGGAGTCAGGAGAGCCAGGTTCTAGTTCCAGCTATACCCCTGGCTTCCTGTGGGACCTTCAGAAAACCTCTCTGAGCCTCGGTTTTCTCATCTGAAAATGGGAATTATAATTCAGCCTCTCCATATATCACAAAGATGTTTTGAGAATAAAATGAGATCATTCATGTGAAAGTGTTTTGGAAAAATTAAAGAGCTGTATAAAAAACATTGTTTCTTATTATTATCATTTTGATTTGTACTTTGCTTTGGGTAGGGAACATGTCTACCAACTGTGTTATATTGTACCCTCCCAAGTGCTGACTAGAGGGCTCTATGCACAATAAACAATAAATATAATTGATTGATTAACTGATTATGAGGCAATTTAAATAGCCAATACTACTTGGAATGGCATCTAAGACGGGGTGCCTGGTCATACTAGCGCTCCTCTGACAAAAACAAGGGTTGCGAAGAGGAGAGAATCCATAGTCATAAAATGATTAAAGGTGTTAAGGGACTAATTTAAGGGAGAAGCTAAATCCTCACACCAGATTCTGGTTATTATTGTTCTTACTATAATCATCATCTTTGTCAAAGTATTTCCTAAGGTCCAAGTGCTGTGCTAAATGCTGAGGTAGATACAATACAATCAGATGAGACACACTCCCTGGCTGGAATGACCTCAAAATCTAAGGAGGAGAGGGAACGGGTATTTAATCCTCACTTTACAGATGAGGAAACTGAAGCACAGAGAAGTTAAGTGATTTCCCTGAGGTCTCACAGGATGCAAGAGGCAGAAACAGCATTAGAACTCAAGTTTCCTTACTCTTAGTCCTATGCTCTTTCCATTAGACCACACTACTTTTCTCTACGGCAATTAATGGGGCCCAGGATAGCGGTTTATGATGGTGATGATGATGGCATTTATTAAACACTTACTATGTGCAAATCACTGTTCTAAGTGCTGGGGAGCTTCCAAGGTGATCAGATTGTCCCACGTGGGGCTCACAGTCTTAATCCCCATTTTACAGATGAGGTAACTGAGGCACAGAGAACTTGAGTGACTTGTCCAAGGTCACACAGCTGACAATGGGTGGAGCCAGGATTTGAACCCATAACCTCTGACTCCAAAGCCTGTGCTCTTTCCACTGAGCCACGCTGAATATGTTAATAACAAAAGTCCATTCAAAGAACGAGTGGGGTAGATTCCTCCTGAATCAGGACTGTAACTGGAATTAGGAGGTAAACTTTGGGAAGGGTGATTTAGTGTCAAGCATTAGGAAAACATTTCCCAGCAAAAAATTTTTGAAAACCACGGGGCAGTGGCAAAAAAATCTCCCATGATAATTTGAGTCTACACCAAATTCTGAAGAATATAGTATGAGAAACAGCATGTTCTGCCCTCTGGGGTCGGGGGGGTGGGGTATGTCAGTATTTGGAGGTCAGTATATAATAATAATAATAATAATAATAACGGCATTTGTTAAGCACTTACTATGTGCAAAGCACTGTTCTAAGTGCTGGGGGGATACAAGGTGATCAGGGGGGCTCACAATCAATCCTCATTTTACAGATGAGGTAATTGAGGCTCAGAGAAGTTAAGTGATTTGTCAAAGATCACACAGCAGACATGTGGTAGAGCCAGGATTAGAACCCATGACCTCTGACTCCAAGCCCATGCTCTTTCCACGGAGCCACGCTGAAGGTAGTGCGCTGCCTGTCTTGTCTACCCCCTAAAAATAGTAACTTCATCACTATCAAGGTCATAAAAGTCTCTCCTCCTTTTAGACTGTGAGCCCACTGTTGGGTAGGGACTGTCTCTATATGTTGCCAATTTGTACTTCCCAAGCGCTTAGTACAGTGCTCTGCACATAGTAAGCGCTCAATAAATACGATTGATGATGATGATGATGATAAAACGGAGCTGAAGGCACAGCGTACTGCATATAGGTAAGGAGCACTGGGTAATTCTGGAAAGTCAGAAGTGACCAGTAGATGAGGGCTGGAGCCAGTGAGGAAGGCTTATCAGGAAGGTATAATTGGCATAGGACAATTTGTGGGGAGGGGAGAGGATTTCATTTGAGTGGTGGGAAAGGATTGTTCCAGACATAATTATTTTACCTAAAAAAAAAAATGCACCTGCTCTGTAAATTGGAACATTCTTCTTTGGCAGTGGTTGTGGAAGAGTTAACTTTCCAGTACTCCACTAAATAAAACTTCATTCCTGCTTCTTTCACAATCATTGTCCTGCCAGTAATATTTTGAGCGCTGTGTGAAGCACTCACGTTCTGTCACTGGGTGTGCCAGCCTCTGCTTCAAGTGAGTTTTAAAAGTCATCCTGCTCTGAGAACGGGTTTCTCTGGTTAGGTGTGTTCCCCGGTTCCCTGCAGGGAGACTCTCCCTGGCCTCGTTGTGGCCAGGAAACGCTTAGTACAGTGCTCTGCCCACCGTAAGCGCTCAATCAATGCCATTCATTGGTACGATTAACTGATGACAGACAAGATCCTGGACTTTTCATCGCCACTGCTCCTCCCGCGCTGAATCCTCCATCTGATCTTTCCCGTGACTCAAAGCATTGGAACTAAAGGATCCTTCCTTCGCCCCTCGGTCCGGCCGGGATAACCGGGATTCCCGGGGCTCTGTGGAAACCGGGATACTGGACGGCTGGTTGGGAAAGACAGGCTTTCCACAGCTCTTTTACGCGACTGGAAATTTCCTCGACAGTCCCGGCTCAGCTTTCCCAGACTAAGCCCCCTTTTCCCCTCTCCTCTCCCCACACCACTTATATATAGTACAGTGCTCTGCACACAGTAAGCGTTCAATAAATACGACTGAATATATATGTATACACACATATATATCTGCATTTCTATTTATTTATATTTTTGTCTGTTTACTTGTACTGATACCTGTCTCTCCCCATCCACCCCTGACTGTCAGCTCGTTGTGGGCAGAGATTTTCTTTCTTGCTGTATTGTACTTTTCCAAACGCTTAGTCCAGTGCTCTGCACACAGTAAGCGCTCAATAAATACGATTGAATATATATGCACACACATATATATCTGCATTTTTATTTATTTATATTTTTATCTGTTTACTTGTACTGATACCTGTCTGTCCCCATCCACCCCGGACTGTCAGCTCATTGTGGGCAGAGATTATCTTTCTTTCTTGCTGTATTGTACTTTTCCAAACGCTTAGTCCAGTGCTCTGCACACAGTAAGCGCTCAATAAATACGATTGAATATATATGCACACACATATATATCTGCATTTTTATTTATTTATATTTTTATCTGTTTACTTGTACTGATACCTGTCTCTCCCCATCCACCCCGGACTGTCAGCTCATTGTGGGCAGAGATTATCTTTCTTTCTTGCTGTATTGTACTTTTCCAAACGCTTAGTCCAGTGCCCTGCACACAGTAAGCACTCAATAAATACGATTGAATATATATGCACACACACATATATATCTGCATGTTTTTAATTTATATTTTTGTCTGTTTACTTGTACTGATACCTGTCTCTCCCCATCCACCCCGGACTGTCAGCTCATTGTGGGCAGAGATTATCTTTCTTTCTTGCTGTATTGTACTTTTCCAAACGCTTAGTACAGTGCTCTGCACACAGTAAGCGCTCAATAAATACGACTGAATATATATGCATACACACAGATATATCTGCATTTCTATTTATTTATATTTTTGTCTGTTTATTGGTATTGATGCCTGTCTCTCCCCATCCACCCCGGACTGTCAGCTCATTGTGGGCAGAGATTATCTTTCCTTCTTGCTGTATTGTACTTTTCCAAACGCTTAGTTCAGTGCTCTGCACACAGCAAGCGCTCAATAAATACGATTGAATGAATGAATCCTTTCTCCTTTCAGCCCGGAGCCCCTACCACCTCCCCTTTGTCCCCCAGGCCCCTTTAATAGTAGTGGTACTTGTTAAACGCTTATTCTGGGCCAAGCGCTGGGATCGTTACGATGTACTCTCCCAGGCGCTCAGCACAGTGCTTTGCACAAGAATGCGCCCAATAAATAAGATTAATAATAACAGTAATAAGAGGTCGGGGTAGACACAGTCCCCATCCCACGTGGGGCTCTCCATCTAAGAGGGAGGCTTTTAAAGGCCATTTTTCCTCTGAGAAAACCGAGGCACACAAAAGTGAAAATTCGGTTCAATTCAATTCGGTTCAATCGCATTTATCGAGGGCTTACAAGAACCCGGGTTTAGGAATCAGAAGACCTTCTTCTAGGTCCTTCTAGACTGTGAACCCGCTGTTGCCAACTTGTACTTCCCAAGCGCTTAGTCCAGTGCTCCGCACACATTAAGCGCTCAATAAATACGATTGATTGATTGAATCGCTCAAAAAATACGATTGATTGAATGAAGGAATGAATCAATCAATCAATCGTATTTATTGAGCGCTTACTGTGTGCACAGCACTTTTCATTCAATCGCATTTATTGAGCGCTTACTGTGTGCAGAGCACTTTTCATTCAATCGTATTTATGGAGCGCTTAAAGTGTGCAGAGCACTGTACTAAGCGCTTGGGAAGGACAAGTTGGCAACATATAGAGACGGCCCCTACCCAACATAGGGCTGATCCCGCCTCTGCCACTTAGCTGTGTGACCTTGGGCAAGTCACTTCACTTCTCTGGACCTCAGCTCCCTCATCCGTCAAATGGGGATGAAGACTGTGAGCCCCAGAAAAGCGCTTGGCCCACAGTGGGGGCTTTTACAGTGATCATTGCTGGGCGCTTAGGAAAGTACAATAATAATAATAATGTTGGTATTTGTTAAGCGCTCACTATGTGCAAAGCACTGTTCTAAGCGCTGGGAGGAACACAAGGAGATTGAGGTTGTCCCACGTGGGGCTCACAGTCTCAATCCCCCTTTTACAGATGGGGGAACTCAGGCACAGAGAAGTGAAGCGACTTGCCCAAGGGCACACAGCAGACATGCGGGGGAGGCGGGATTCGAACCCATCATCATCAACAACCGTATTTATTGGGCGCTTACTGGGTGCAGAGCACTGTACTAAGCGCTTGGGAAGTACAAATTGGCAACATATAGAGACAGTCCCTACCCAACGGTGGGCTCACAGTCTAAAAGGGGGGGACAAAACCAAACATACTAACAAAATAAAATAAAATATAAAATAAAATAAAATATAAAATAAAATAAAATGAAAAATAAAATAAAAAAATAAAATGAAATAAAATAAAATAAAATAAAATAAAATAATAAAATAAAATAAAATAAAATAAAATAAAATAATAAAATGAAATGAAATGAAATTAAATAAATTAATAAAATAAAATAAAATAAAATAATAAAATAAAATAAAATAAAATAAAATAAAATAAAATAAAATAAAATAAAATAAAATAAAATAAATGACCTCTGAGTCCCAAGCCCGCGCTCTTTCCAGTCTTTCTTTTAGACTGTGAGCCCACTGTTGGGTAGGGACCGTCTCTGTATGTTGCCAACTTGGACTTCCCAAGCGCTTAGTCCAGTGCTGTGCACACAGTAAGCGCTCAATAAATACGATGGATCGATTGATTGATTGCCACTGAGCCACGCTGCTTCTTTCTCTACGAGGCCAACGACTCGTCCACAGTCTCCCGGCTGGCAAGCGGAGGGGGGTCGGGTGTGCGGTCCCAGCCCTCTGCCGTCCGGACGGACCCCCCTCCAGCTCCCCACCGGCTTTGGGGGGCGTCCCCCCCAGCCCCTCCAGCCCCCCGGGGCCGTACCCAGAGCCCGACGGCCATGACGACGACGAAGTAGACGACGATGACGGCGATGTCTGCGGGGTTTCGGATGCGGTCGGAGGGCAGGGGGGGCTCCGGGGTGGGGGGCAGAGGGGAGGTGGGGGGCGGCAGGGCCATGGTGGAGGAGGAAGAGGAGGAGGAGGAGGAGGTGGCAGCAGCTCCTGACCCGGCCCTTCCCTCCCTCCCTCCATATATTTTAACCGTCCAACACCCACCCACCCACCAGGTTAATCATCAGCCCGCAGAGGGGCTGGGCCTCGGCCTGGGGGTGGGACTGGGGGCTTAGACTTGGGGTGGAGGGCTGAGGCTGGGTTGTTTCTTTTTTAATGACATTTATTCATTCATTCAGTCGTATTTATTGAGCGCTTACTGTGTGCAGAGCACTGGACTGAGCGCTTGGGAAGTCCCAAGTCGGCAACCTAGAGAGCAACAACGGGCTCACGGTCTAGAAGGGGGAGACAGACAACAAAACAAAACATGCAGACGGGTGTCAAAATCGTCGGAACGAATAGAATTAAAGCTATATGCACATCATTAACAAAATAAAAAGAATAGTAAATATGTACTAAACTTTTTCCATTGGCTGTTAACACTGTCCAAATATTTCCTGACATAGTGTTGTGATACCCAACCAAGAGGGAAAAGCCTCAGTTGTATTTTCAACACAGTCTTCTAGATGTCTCTTAAATATCTGATGCAGAAAGAAATATTTGATACCACCAGCATCTGAATCACTTACTGTGTGCAAAGCACTGTTCTAAGTGCTGGGGAGGTTACAAGGTGATCAGGTTGTCCCACGTGGGACTCACAGTCTTCATCCCCATTTTATAGGTGAGGGAACTGAGGCCCAGAGAAGTGAAGTGACTTGCCCAAAGTCACCCGGCTGACAATTGGCAGAGCCGGGATTCGAACCCATGACCTCTGACTCCAAAGCCCGGGCTCTTTCCACTCTTTCCACTGAGCTGCTTCTCTTGAGGCTGGGGGTTGAGACTGGGGGTGGGACTGGAGGCTTAGGGCTGGGGGCTGAAACTGGGGGCTTGAGGCTGGGGGCTAGGTCTGGGGCCGGGGGCTGAGGCTTCCCAAGCACTTAGTACAGTGCTCTGCACACAGTAAGCGCTCAATAAATACGATTGATTGATTGATTGGGGGCTTAGACTGGGAGCTTGGGGTTGGAGACTAGGTCAGGGCCTGGGGTTGGGGGCTGAGGCTGGGGGTGGGACTGGGGGCTGAGACTGGGGGTTTGGGGCTGGGGGCTAGGTCAGGGCCTGACAGTGTGGCTCAGTGGAAAGAGCCCGGGCTTTGGAGTCAGAGGTCATGGGTTCAAATACCAGCTCTGCCAATTGCCAGCTGTGTGACTTTGGGCAAGTCACTTCACTTCTCTGGGCCTCAGTTCCCGCATCTGTAAAATGGGGATGAAGACTGTGAGCCCCCCGTGGGACAACCTGATCACCTTGTATGCCCTCGAGTGCTTTGCACATAGTAAGTGCTTAATAAATAGTAATAATAATAATGGCATTTATTAAGCGTTTACTATGTGCAAGGCACTGTTCTAAGCGCTGGGAAGGTTACAAGGTGATCAGGTTGTCCCCCGTGGGGCTCACAGTCTTCATCCCCGTTTTACAGATGAAGGAACTGAAGCCCAGAGAAGTGAAGTGACTTGCCCAAAGTCACCCAGCAGACAATTGGCGGAGCCGGGATTCGAACCCATGACCTCTGACTCCAAAGCCCGGGCTCTTTCCACTGAGCCACGCTGTTTATTATGATAATGCTAATAATTATGGTATTTGTGAAGGGCTTACTATGTGCCGGGCACTGTACTATGCACTGGGGTGGATACAAGCAAATCGGGTTGGACACAGTCCCTGTCCCACGTGCACAACCTAAGTAGGAGGGCGAAGTAGGGAAAAGAAGTAGAAGTAATAATAATGATGGTGTTTGTTAAGCGCTTACTATGTGCCAAGCCCTGTTCGAAGCGCTGGTGTAGATACAAGGTAATCAGGTTGTCCCCCGGGGGGCTCACAGTCTTCATCCCCATTTTACAGATGAGGTCACTGAGGCCCAGAGAAGTGAAGTGACTTGCCCAAGACCACACAGCAGACAAGTGGTGGAGCCAGGATTAGAATTTATGACCTTCTGATTCCCAGACCCGCGCCCTCTCCACTATGCCATGCTGCTTGCAGCGTACTCTCCCAAGCGCTTAGTACAGTGTTCTGCACACAGTAAGCGCTCAATAAATACAACTGACTGACTGACTGAATAAGTCACTCTCCCGATGGTAGACATTTGCCGTTTTGTATTTTTTTTTAATGGTATTTGTTCAGCACTTACTACATGACAAGCACTGTTTTCCCCTCCAGACCCTGGGTCTCAAACCATATTGCGACATTTTTGTTTCCCTCATGATCCAGGAAGCCCAAAGAGATTATTCTGAATTTCACGTTACAAGCATCAACGATTTAAACCCATTATTATTATTATTATTATTATTATTATTATTATTATTATAACTCCTAAAATATTCACCTTAAAAAACCTAATAATAACAATTAAAATAATTATAGTATTTGTTAAGCGCTTGCTATGTGTCAAGCACTGTTGTAAATACTGGGCTAATAATAATAATAATGATAATGTTGGTATTTGTTAAGCGCTTACTACATGCCAAGCACTGTTCTAAGTGCTGGGGGGGGATACAAGGTCATCAGGTTGTCCCACGTGGGGCTCACAGTCTTAATCCCCATTTTTACAGATGAGGTCACTGAGGTACAGAGAAGTTAAGTGACTTGCCCAAAGTCACACAGCAGGCAGGTGGCAGAGGTGGGATTAGAACCCATGACCTAGATACAAGTTATAAATGCCCTTATTATGATGATGATTATTATTATTATTACTAGACTGGGGGCTTGGGGTTGGAGCTGGGGCTGGGGGCTGAGACTGGGGGCTTGGGAGTGTATATGTACATATGTTTTTATGTATTTATTACTCTATTTTATTTGTACATATTTACTATTCTGTTCATTTTATTTTGTTAATATTTGTTGTCTATCTCCCCCTTCTAGACTGTGAGCCCACCGTTGGGTAGGGACTGTCTCTAGATGTTGCCAACTTGTACTTCCCAAGAGCTTAGTACAGTGGTCTGCACATAGTAAGCGCTCAATAAATACGATTGATTGATTAATTGATTGATTGATTGATTGAAGCTGGGGCTGGGAGCTATGTCCAGGGATGAGGCTGGGGGCTAGGTCAGGGGCTGGGGTTAGGCTGAGGCTGGGGTCGGCAGGGAAGGGGCACCGGGAAGGGAGTGGCATCTCACGCCTGGCACAGTGCCCACCCCGGGGCTCCCCGGGATGGGGCACGAGGCGGTCCGAGCTTGGGGAGGGTCCGGAGCCCCCAAAGCTGGACCCCCGCAGACCGGCAGCTGCAGCTTCGAGCTCCGACGGGCACCCCAACTTCCACCTCCAACCAGGCCTCAGCCTCTCCACATTCTGCAGCCTCCGGCCCTGCCCTGCACCATCTGGAAGGGGAGAAACTGAGGCCCGGGAAGGGCATCCGGGCTCCGTCACGCACCTAAAAGTGTAGGAAGGAAGGAAGGCTCCGCCATTGCTAGTACGGTGCTAAGCACTGTGTGCTTGTCATTCAATAAGTCAGTCAATCATATTTATTGAGCTCTTACTGTGTACAAAGCACTATACTAGGCACTTGGAAGAGTATATTATAGCAATAAATAGACACATTCCCTGCCCATAATGAGCTTCCAGTACGGTGCTAAGCACACGGTAAATTCCATTGATTGATTCCCTCCAGCTTGCCTCCCTTATATTAGACTGTAAACTACTACAGGGCAAGGAGGATGTTTTCACTTCTTACATGGTGTAGTGGAAAGAGCAGGGGCCCGGGAGCCAGAAGGTCATGAGTTCTAATCCCGTCTCCACCACTTGCCTGCTGTGTGGCCTTGAGAAGTCACTTCGCTTCTCTGGGCTTCAGTTCCCTCATCTGCACAATGGGGATTGAGACTGTGAGCCCCAGTCTCCTACCCAATTTGTATCGACCCCAGCACTTAGAACAGTGCCTGGCACATGGTAAATGCTTAACAATTATTATTATTATTATTATCATTATTACAAGCTCCTTTTGGGCAGGGAACATGTCTACCAATTCTGTTGTATTCACCCAAACGTTTAGTGCAATGCTCTGCGCACCTAAAACGCTCAAAAAATACCATTGATTGATTGAATGAATTTCATAGACTGTGAAGATTCCCACAGTTTTTCCGGTATTCGTGAGGGTATCACTGAACCACTGAAGAAAAGCAAGTGGAGGCTGCTGAGAAGAGCGCTCAGAGATGATCTGAACTCCGGCCTCAGGCTTCCCTCGACGCCCCTCCGACCCAGTTGCCTCCCTTACATTAGACTGTAAACTACTCCAGTGCAGGGACCATGTTTTCACTTCTTATTAGTCGTAATCACAGGTATTGAGTGCATTACTATACACTGTATCTTGTGAAGAGCCTGGGGTGGACAGAATAAAGATGTGGCACTTTCCCTGCCCAGGAGCAGCATGGCCTATTCTTCCTGCCCTTCAAATTTTATTGAAGGTATATCTCTAGACTGTAAATTTGTTGTGAGCAGGGAATGTGTCTGTTAATTGTTATATTGTGCTCTTCCAAGGGCTTAGTACAGTGCTCTGGAGTCCCCCTCTCCATCCCCCCTGTCTTACCTCCTTCCCTTCCCCACAACACCTGTATACATGTATATATGTTTGTACATATTTATTATTGTATTTATTTATTTATTTTACTTGTACATATCTATTCTATTTATTTTCTTTTGTTAATATGTTTGGTTTTGTTCTCTGTCTCCCCCATCTAGACTGTGAGCCCACTGTTGGGTAGGGACCGTCTCTATATGTTGCCAACTTGTACTTCCCAAGCGCTTAGTACAGTGCTGTGCACACAGTAAGCACTCAATAAATACGATTGATTGATTGATTGCTGTGCACACAGTAAGCATTAAATAAATACCAACAATTGACAGACTGACTGAAAGGGCACAGGCCTGAGAGCCAGGGGATCTGGGTTCTAATCCCAGCTCTGCCTATTGTGGGCTGTGTGACCTTGGGCAAGGCATTTAACTTCTCTGTGCCTCATCTGTAAAATGGGGATTAAGACTGGGAGCCCCAGGTGGAACAACCTGATTACCTTTTATCTACCTCAGGGTTTAGAACAGTGATTCAATCAATCAATCAATCGTATTTATTGAGTGCTTACTGTGTGCAGAGCACTGTACTAGGAGCTTGGGAAGTACAAGTTGGCAACATATAGAGACAGTCCCTACCCAACAGTGGGCTCACAGTCTAGAATATGATTCATTCAGTCGTATTTCATTCAATCATATTTATTGAGCGCTTACTGTGTGTAGAACATTGTACTAAGCTCTTAGCGCTGTACTAAGTGATTGGCACATAGTAGGTCTTCTTCTTCTTAGAGAAGCAGTGTTGCTCAGTAGAAAGAGTATGGGCTTTGGAGTCAGAGGTCACGGGTTCAAATCCCAGCCCCACCAATTGTCAGCTGTGTGACTTTGGGCAAGTCACTTCACCTCTCTGTGCCTCAGTTACCTCATCTGTAAAACTGGGATGAAGACTGTGAGCCCCCCATGGGACAACCTGATCACCTGGTAACCTCCCTAGTGCTTAGAACAGTGCTTTGCACATAGTAAATGCTTAATAAATGCCATAAAAAACAAATACCATAAATATTACTATATTTATTGTTTTACTGTGTGCAAAGCACTGAAGTAAGCACTTGGGAGAGTACAATATAACAATAAGCAGACACATTCCCTGCCCACAATGAGCTTACAGTCTAGAGGGGGAGACAGACATTAATATAAATGAATAAATTACAGATATGTGCAAAAACTGCTGTGGGGCAGGGTGCAGGGGGTGAATAAATGAAGGAAGCAAGTCGGGGCAATGCAGAAGGGAGAGGGAGAAGAAGAAAGGAGGACTAAGTCAGGGAAGACCTCTTGGAGGAAATGTGCCTTTAATAAGGTTTTGAAGGGGGAGAGAGTAATTGTCTGTCAGATACAAGGAGGTAGGGCATTCCAACCACAGGTAGGACGTGGGCGAAAGGTTGGTGGGGAGCTAGATGAGATCGAAGTACAGTGAGAAAGTTAGGATTAGAGGAGCGAAGTGTGCAGGCTGGGTTGTAGTAGGAGAATAACAAGGTGAAGTAGGAGAGGGCAAGGTGATTGAGTGCTTTAAAGCCAGTGGTGAGAAGTTTTTGTTTTTCACAGAGGTGGATTGATTCATTCATTCATTTAATCATATTTATTGAGCGCTTGCTGTGTGCAGAGCACAATATAGCAATAAGCAGACACATTCCCTGCCCATGAACTTACAGCCTAGAGGGGGAGACATTACAGATAATAATAATAATAATGGCATTTATTAAGCACTTACTATGTGCAAATTACTGTTCTAAGCGTTGGGGAGGTAACAAGGTGATCAGGTTGTCCCACGAGGGGCTCACAGTCTTAATCCCCATTTTACAGATGAGGTAACTGAGGCACAGAGAAATTAAATGACTTGCCCTAAGTCACACAGCTGACAATTGGCAGAGCTGGGATTTGAACCCATGACTTCTGACTCCAAAGCCCGTGCTCTTTCCACTGAGCCATGCTGCTTCTCTGGGGCTGGGAAGGGGGAAGAATAAAGAGAACAAGTCTAGGTCCGTCACCAAATCCTGCCAGTCTCACCTCCACAACATCACCAAGATCCTCCCTGTCCTCTCCATCCAAACCGCTACCTTGCTGGTTCAATCTCTCATCCTATCCCGACTGGATTACTGCATCAAGGCTCCTCTCTGATCTCCCATCCTCCTGTCTCTCCCCACTTCAGTCTATACTTCACGCAGCTGCCTGGATTATCTCTGTGCAGAAACGCTCTGGACATGTTACTCCCCTCCTCAAAAATCTCCAGTGGCTACCAGTCAACCTAGGTATCAAGCAAAAACTCCTCACTCTCAGCTTCAAGGCTCTCCATCACCTCGCCCCCTCGCCCCCTCCTACCTCACCTCCCTTCTCTCCTTCTACAGCCCAGCCCACACTCTCTGTTCCTCTGCTGCCAACCTCCTCACTGTACCTCATTCTCGCCTGTCCCGCCGTCGACCCCCGACCCCCATCCTCCCCCTGGCCTGGAATGCCCTCCCTCCACACATCCGCCAAGCTAGCTCTCTTCCTCCCTTCAAAGCCTTGCTGAGAGCTCAACTCCTCCAGGAGGCCTTCCCAGACTGAGCCCCCCCATTCCTCTCCTCCTCCCCATCCCCCCCGCCCTACCTCCTTCCCCTCCCCACAGCACCTGTATATATGTTTGTACAGATTTATTACTTTATGTACATATTTACTGTTCTATTTATTTTGTTAATGATGTGCATCTAGCTTTATTTCTATTCATTCTGATGACTTGACACCTGTCCACATGTTTTGTTTTGTTGTCTGTCTCCCCCTTCTAGACTGTGAGCCCATTGTTGGGTAGGGACCATCTCTATATGTTGCCAACTTGTACTTCCCAAGTGCTTAGTACAGTGCTCTGCACACAGTAAGCGCTCAATAAATGTGATTGAATGAATGAATGAATGAATGAATGAAAGGTGATGCAGAAGGAATGGGCAACAGTTGGAGTTTCTTCAGGAGTGGGGAAACGTGGCCTGAACGTTTCTGTAGAAAAATGTTCCAGGCAGCAGAGTGAACTGCTGTGGGGAGAGACAGGAGGCAGGGAGGTCAGCAAACTGCAGTAGCAGTTTGGATGGAGAGAAAAGGGCAGATTTTAGCGATGTTTTCAAGGTGGAATCTACAGGATTTAGTTAGGGATTGAATATGTGGGTTGAATAAGAGAGAGGAGTCAAGGATAACACCAAAGTTATTCAATAATATTTATGGGCTTGTGAGACAAGAACGGGCTTGCACAATATAACAGAGTATATATATATACATCTATATATACTATACTCTGTTATAGCTATATCTGCATATAGATTTAAATATATACTGTTATATCTATATATGAATAGAAATAAAGAGATAGAGTAAATATCTGCACCTAAGTGCTGTGGTTAGGAATAAGTTAGTACCTAAGCGCTACTGTGTGATGCACCGATGGGGGAAACGTAATCAGAGATACGTGGTCCAGCCCACTGGTCACTTGGTTGCTGACAGCTGGCTTATGGGCAGGGAATATGCCTGCTAACTGTCCTATTATACTCTCCCAAGTGCTTAGTACAGTGCTCTGCACATAGTAAGTGCTCAATATATACCTCTGGTTGATTGAAAAAGCCGCAGCCCCACTTGCTAACTAGGGCTCCCTGTGTCTGAGCAATCCTTAGGAACACACTTCTGGCCACAGATGGGGAGGGGGGCAAAAAAATGGTGTCCGATAAAAACTACTTGAAAAACTCCAAACTGAAGCTGAGTTCACCAGAAAACCACAGGTGGTCTTGGCAGTGTAAGAACAAGAGCTTACCAAATATAAGGCAGAAATGGAGTAACTCTTTGCTTAGTACAGTGCTAAGTGCTTCGTACAGTGCTAAGCACTTAGTAGAGTGCTCTGCACACAGTAAGAGCTCAATAAATACGATTGAATGAATAGACTTAGGGAAGACTGATACACCAAGAAGAAATAAAAGCAGCACCAGGCACAGTAGATAACCCATGAAATGAAGCAGCAAAGTGTGGTCTTTACATAAACACGATGCAGAAAAGATTGTCAGTCATGTACTGGTTTTATCAATCACACCTGCATACCTGATGAAACCTCACCTTCAGAAGCATCATCTTTGAACACACACACACACACACACACACACACACACTCTCACACTCCCTCCGTGTCTCTCTCTCTCTCTCTCTCTCTCTCTCTCTCTCTCTCTCGCTCTCTCTCTCTCTCTCTCCCTCTCTCTCTTTCCCGCTCCCACTGCCACTTCCCAGTTGTTTCCTGCTAGTTCCAAGATGGACTCAGGGGAGCCAGAGATAGGAACTTTGGTCGTGGGAGAGAATGGGGAAGGAGATAGGCATACTAATGAAAAGTCCACCCTGATCCAAGCAGCCTAAAGTTTATAAAATCCCTGGTTCCCCTGGGTCTTGGGCAGGGAATGTATCTACCAACTCTGTTGTATTGTGTTCTCCCGAGTGCTCGGTACAGTGCTCTGCACATAGTAAGCACTCAATAAATATAATTGATTGATTGGGAGCTGAGAGCTGAGATATCTACTTTTCCAAACAGCTTGGGCTTGATGACAATCAAATGGAAGAGCAGGGTGAAGATTCCTTAAGCACCAATTCAAAGTTTTCCCAAGGTTGCCTAGGTGCTAGGTGTTTCTGAGCCATGTCAGGCCTGTATTCCCACCCCTGACAATCTAGCCCCAACTTTCCATCTTCACTACACAACCAACAGGGAAGCCAAGTACTCACCGTGTCTACAAATCAGGAGACCTGATTTCTAGTCCCAGCTCTGCCCAGTGGTCTGCTATGTGGCCTGAGACAATTCTTTCCGTTGTTTCAATTCTTTCGATGAGGCCTTCCCAGACTAAGCCTCACTTTTCCTCATTTCCCACTCCTTTCTGCATCACTCTGACTTGCTCCCTTTGCTCTTTCCCCCTCTTCCAGCCCCACAGCACTTATGTACATACCTGTAATTTTATTTATTTATATTGATGTCTGTTTACTTGTATAGATGTCTATCTTCCCTGCCTCTAGACTGTGAGCTCACTGTGGGCAGGGATTGTCTGTCTTTATTGTTGAATTGTACTTTCCCCAGTGCTTAGTACATTGCTCTCCACACAGTAAGCACTCAATAAATATGATTGAATGAATGAATGAATACTCTGTGCCTCAGTTTCCTCCTCTGTAAAATGAGGTTAACAATTCCTGCTCCTCCCTACCTCACAAGCTCGTTATATGGATAAAATTAAATGTGGGATATTATTATTAGCCCCAACTCCCTACATTTAGCTTTAAGACCACTGGCCACATTGGTCATACCTTCAAATAGCCTTCAGTTCTGTTTGTTCTCCGTGTCAAATCCTTAATTTGTGGACTTCTAAAACCACCAGATCCTTTTCTTACTCTCTCATGCAAAGCTGATTATTACTCAGCTGGCATTACAAGGAATTTGTTAAGTGCTATCATAAAGTGGCACTGGACTATTTCTCAGAAGCACAGAACAATCGCACAATTGAACTTGGGACCTGTAAATTAGGACTGGAGCAGGAAAAGAATCTTAGACATGTTATTGGCTTTTCCGAGTTGTTGACTTAATGACCAATTTCTACACACCTGCAGCATTTGTTGCAGAAGAAATCAAGAGCTTGGGCATGCCTTAATCGGTTCTTTATGATACTTCATTTGTGCTAATGCCTATAATTTGGGGACCTTCCAGTGCAGGAACAGGAATCATTAATCTGATCTTTTTTTTACCTTCCAGTGATTGTAGGGAAAAAGTACATTCCCAAGCCCTTAGTACAGTGCTCTGTACCCAAACAGTCAATCAGTGCTATTCATTGAGTGCTTATTGTGTGTAGAACATTCTATTAAGCATTTGAGAGAGTACAACAGAGTTGATGGACACGTTCCCTGCCCACACGGAAATTAAAGACTAGAAGGAGAGGCAAACATTAAAATAAACTATAGGTATGTACATAAGTGCTGTGGGGCTGAGGGTGGGGTAAATATTAAGTGCTTCAAGAGTACTGAAGAGGAGCAACATGGCCTAGTGGAGGAGCATAGGCTTGGGAGTCAGGGAACACTTGTCTGCTGTGTGACCTTGGGCAAGTCACTTAACTTCTCTGTGAGAAGCGGCATGGCATAGTGGAAAGAGCATGGGCTTGGGAATCAGAGGTCATGGGCTCTAATCCCGGCTCCGCCACTGACCAGCTGGGTAGCTTTGGGCAAGTCACTTGACTTCTCTGTGCCTCAGTTCCCTCATCTGTAAAATGGGGATTAAGACTGTGAGCCCCAAGTGGGACAACCTGATTACCTTGTATCTACCCCAGCGCTTAGAACAGTGCTCGGCACATAGTAAGCACTTAACAAAAGCCATCATTATTATTGAGACTATGAGCTCCACATGGGATGACCTCATTACCTTATACCTACCCCAACACTTAGAACAGTGCTTAGCACATAATAAGCACTTCACAAATACCGTAATTATTATTATTACTGATTCAAGTGCAAAGACAACACAGAAAGAAAGGGAGAATCAATCATATTTATTGAGTGCTTAGTATATGCAGAGCACTGTATTAAGAGCTTGGGAAAGCAAAATACAGCAGAATTAGCAGACACAATCCCTGCCCACAATGAGCTTACAGTCTAAGGGGGAAAGAGAGCTTAATCAGGAAAGGTCTCTTGAAGCACATTAAATGCTCAATAAATACCATTGATTGATTGATTGGTTGGTCTTGTGGGTAGAATGGCAGGAACTATGGAGAGACAGCTCTGCCTTCCCTTCCCCCTGTTGCCCCTTGGCCATCTTGCTAGATATGAGTGTAATCTGGGGCCCTACGGGCCCAAAAGCCTTAGTGAAGGTCTGCATTTAGGAGGGTGGGAAGGAAAGAGGAAGGAGACTATTATCACCATTCCTTGGTCAGCCTATCATTGTCATGGATGGATAGGTTTCCAGAGAGACGACTGGGGCTGATTAGGGTCAAATCAGCTCAGGGCCTTGGGAAACTACTTAAATTCTCTGTAGCTCAAGAATCATCACACATAACAATAACCTCACCGCCTATACACGGCAAAGAACAACTACTTAAATTCTCTGTAGCTCAAGAATCATCGCACAAAACAATAACCTCACCGCCTATACACGGCAAAGAACAACCTAAGAGATAGTCAGTGGGATGATTCCCTGACAACTTGTCCTCCGGAGATCGGAAAATAGCCTTTTGTCACTGTGGGAGGGGGGCAAAGTAGGGAGGTGAGATGGCACTTCACATGGGCGGGATGATGGGGCAGGTGAAGGTTCAGGAGTTGGTTGAGCAGCTGAAAGGAAGACAAATGGCCAATGGGGTGGAGGTTCCTCTGGGAAAACGTCTCCTAAAAAAACTTTCCACTGAACACATCTTAAAAGCCTCAGTCTCCCCAGTAAAACGTTGCTGCCACCTGGACTGTAAGCTCCTTGTGGACAGGAACATGTCTACAAGGACATGCTTGGAGAAGCAGCGTGGCTCAGTGGAAAGAGCATGGGGTTTGGAGTCAGAGGTCAGGGGTTCAAATCCCAACTCCACCAGTTGTCAGCTGTGTGACTTTGGGCAAGTTACTTAACTTCTCTGTGCCTCAGTTACCTCATCTGTAAAATGGGGATTAAGACTGTGAGCCCCCATGGGACAACCTGATCACCTTGTAACCTCCCCAGCGCTTAGAACAGTGCTTTGCACATAGTAAGCGCTTAGTAAATGCCATTATCATTATTATTATTACTAATTCCCAAGCCCTTAGTACAGTGCTCTGCATCCAATCAAACAATAGTATTCATTGGACACTTATTGTGTGTAAAGCACTCTATTAAACGTTCGGGAGAGTACAATACAACAGAGTTGGGAGCCCCACAGCATTTATGTACATACCCATAGTTTATTTTAATGTATTGTATTCTCTCAAGTGCTCAATACAGTGCTCTGTACATAGTAGGTGCTCAATAAATGCCAAGGATGATTCATTCAATCGTATTTATTGAGCACTTACTGTGTGCAGAACACTGTACTAAGTGCTTATGATGATGACCAGGAAGATCCACAGACCCCAGGTGCAGGTTATCAATATCTGGATCAAGATTTTCCATAGAACAATGTCAGAGGGGAGCAATTTCCACATTCTTTGACATAGGGGTGATTCTTATAACAGAGGCTTGCTTAATTAAAAAACTGATGGCAAAGCACTTGACAAATATAGAGCTTCCAATATTTGAAGAGAAGATAATAAATGGTGATTCATTCATTCATTCATTCAATCGCATTTATTGAGCGCTTGCTGTGTGTAGAGCACTGTACTAAGCACTTGGGAAGTACAAGTTGGCAACATATAGAGACGGTCCCTACCCAACAGTAGGCTCACAGTCTAGAAGGGGGAGACAGACAACAAAACAAAACATATTAACAAAATAAAATAAATAGAATATGTACAAATAAAATAAATAAATAAATAAATAGAGTAATAAATACGTGATCATCTGTGTGGGCAGATATGACTGAAAAGACAAATGCACAGCCAACATTCATATATTCATAAATGCCATTATGCTTCTAGATGCTTCTAGACTGTGAGCCCACTGTTGAGTAGGGACTGTCTCTATATGTTGCCAACTTGCACTTCCCAAGTGCTTAGTACAGTGCTCTGCACACAGTAAGCGCTCAATAAATATGATTGAATGAATGAATATTCATTCATGCATTCATTCATTCATTTAACACTATTTAAAACCCACTCTACACTACTCCAAGCATTTTGGAGAAATTACACAATCACGGTCTCTGCCAGGGATGAAAGAAAAAATTGGTTTACCAGATGTAGGTGTGTGGCAGAGGTACTAAAAAGGACCCTAGTTGTTGGGGGTTTCTGGTTTTTTACAGTATTTGTTAGTGTTTTCTAGTGTCAAGCACTGTTCGAAGCACTAGGGTAGAAACAAATTAATCAGGCTGAATATAGTCACTGTCTCACATGGGGCTCACAATCTAATAGGAGGGAAAACAGGTATTAAATCCCCATTTTGCAGTTGAGGAAACTGAGGTATAGAGAAGTTAAGTGACATGCCCAAGGTCCCAGAGCAGGCAAGTGGAAGAACCTGGATTGTGCTCTTTGCAGGCTCTTTCCACTTGGCCATGTTGCTGCCCAATTGCTTGTTGTTTATTGATCGTTCCAGTTAGAGCAGGCGTGGCACGGTCAGGATGGGGAGAGGGGTGGCGAGGCAAAGCACTGAGAGCTGCTCTTACAGGCCCAGAGATCCCCAGGATAGAGGAGGCGCTTCCTGCGGGTTGACAGAGCTGAAGCAGCAGGAACATAGTAATAATAATAATAATAATAATAATGGCATTTATTAAGCACTTACTATGTGCAAAGCATCATCATCAATCGTATTTATTGAGCGCTTACTATGTGCAGAGCACATAGTACTGTGGACTGTTCTAAGTGCTGGGGGAGGGTACAAGTTGATCAGGTTGTCCCACAGGGAGCTCACAGTCTTCATCCCCATATTGCAGATGAGGTAACTGAGGTCCAGAGAAGTGAAGTGACTTGCCCAAAGTCACACAGCTGACAACTGGCAGAGCAGGGATTTGAACCCATGCCCTCTGACTCCAAAGCCCGGGTTCTTTCCACCGAGCCACGCTGCTTCTCGAACATGGTATGATTTCTCCCGGTCTGCACCCCCTGCACCCTAACCAGAGCCGTGCCGCCTCTCCGTGGGAGATGATCGCTTTTCTGGAGACCACCTGTCTCCCTGGCATACCTGCAGTCTGGGTGATGGCTGGCACTGCATCAATCAATCAATCAATCAATCGTATTTATTGAGCGCTTACTGTGTGCAGAGCACTGTACTAAGCGCTTGGGAAGTACATGTTGGCAACATATAGAGACAGTCCCTACCCAACAGTGGGCTCACAGTCTAAAAGCAGACTGAGCATCAGGGCTCAGTCTGCTCCTGGACACACTGCCTCAGCTGGGGACAGCCAATCCCCATATTTCTGTGGAAGCAATCATTTAATGCAGTGCTCTGCAAACAGTAAGTACTTAATAAATAAGCAAGTAGCATAAAACAAACAATAAAGATGATTGATTGATCGTTTGATTAATTGATGCTCCAAGCAGCTCCAACCCGGGGTTAAAAACTTTTTAAAGTGCCTGCTTGGGAAGCATTACACCGAAATGGAAACACCAGCCTAACAGTTGACACCTGTCTACTTGTTTTGTTTTGCTGTCTGTCTCCCCCTTCTAGACTGTGAGCCCGTTGTTGGGTAGAGCCCCCCGTGGGACAACCTGATCACCTTGTAACCTCCCTAGCGCTTAGAACAGTGTTTTGCACATAGTAAGCGCTTAATAAATGCTATCATTATTAGGGACCGTCTCTATATGTTGCCAAATTATACTTTCCAAGCCCTTAGTACAGTGTTGTGCATACAGTAAGTGCTCAATAAATACAATTGAATGAATGAATGAACCAACACATTTCCTTCTACCGTTTTACTTGCACTCTGTCTCTGAACACAATAAAAATAATAGTAATAAAAAATGATAATATTTTTTAAGTGCTTACTATGTGCCAACCACTGTACTAAGCACTGGGGTGGATACAAGCAAATTGAGTTGGACACAGTCCCTGTCCCGCATGGGGCTCACAATCCCAATCCCCATTTTACAGATGAGGTGAAGTGACTTCCCAAGGTCAACAGCAGACAAGTGGCAGAGCCGGGATTAGAACCCAGGACCTTCTGACTCCTAGTCCCATCCACTATATCATGTTGCTTCTCAATGAATTTATAGCCTAATTGAAGAGGCGAGATTCACAAATATGCCAATATCCAGGTAGATATAGAGTATACTGATAGAGGCGTAGTAATAAGAAGAAAAAGAGTGGTATTTGTTAAGCGCATATTCTGTGCCAAACACCGTTTTAAGGACTAATCAGGTCTGACACAATCCCTGTCCCACATGAAGCTCACAATCTAATCCCCATTTTACAGATGAAGAAACAGAGGCACAGAGAAGTTAAGTGCCTTGTCCAAGGTTGCACAATAAGCAAGTGGCAGAGCCAGGATTAGAACCCATGTCTTCTAATAGTAATAATAATAATAATGATGGTATTTCAATCAATCAATCAATTGTATTTATTGAGCGCTTACTGTGTGCAGAGCACTGTACTAAGCACTTGGGAAGTACAAGTTGGCAACATATAGAGACAGTACCTACCCAACAGTGGGCATTTGTTAAGCACTTACTATGTGTAAAACACTGTTCTAAGCGCTGGGGAGGTTACAAGGTGATCAGGTTGTCCCACGGGAGCTCACAGTCTTCATCCCCATTTTACAGATGAGGTAACTGAGGCACAGAGAAGTGAAGTGACTTGCCCAAAGTCACACAGCTGACAGTTGGCGGAGCCGGGATTTGAACCCATGACCTCTGACTCCAAAGTCCGTGCTCTTTCCACTGAGCCACACTGCTTCTGGCTGCCAGGCCCGGGCTCTTTTCACTAGCCCAAGCTGCTTCTTTTTGAACCTGTCTGAATCCTTCGGCAACCTACTGATGGTCTCTAATTGCGACTTAGAACAGTAATAGTAATGATATTTATTGAGTGCCTACTCACCCCACCTCCAACAGCTCTGTACCCATCCCTACACTCATCTCTAGTAGTTTTTGTTACCTACTGGGTGCAGAACCCTATACTAGGCATTTGCAAACACAATAAAGGTAGACGTAATGCCTATCTTCAAGGAGCTTATACTCTAATGGGAAAACCAGGCAGACACTGATATTAAGCATACAGCACAAGAGGGAAAATTCACAACTGACAACATGTAATTTACAGTGATCCAGCAAAGTGTAAGGGGAGTTGGAAAGATCAGAATGACCAAGAATTAAATGAAATTAATCTGGGCAGCACAGAAAACCTACCAACAAGTGAAGGCACCCGGCAGAGTGGTTAGAGCACAAGTCTGGGAGTCAGAAAGTCATGGGTTCTAATCCCAGCTCCGCCACTTGTCTGCTTTGTGACTTTGGGCAAGGCACTTTACTTCTCTGGGCCTGTTAACTGTAAAATGGGGATTGAGACTGTGAGCCTCATATCGGACAGGTAACATGTCCAACCTGATTTGCTTGTATGCACCCCAGTGCTTAGTACAGTGCCTGTACATAGTAGCACTTAACATATACCATCATTATCCATAGTCTTCTTGGTAAAAATACAGAAGCAGTTTACCATTGCCGCCTTTTGTGCAGTAAACTCAAGTCTCTGCCCTCGTCGCTCTCTTATACCGCTGCTGCCCAGCATGGGTGAGTTTGACAGCAGATTGCCTTCCACTTGCTAGCGACTGCCCAAGCTAGGAATGGAATGGGTCAGCCTCCACTTGACTCTCCCTCCCTTAGCCAAGACCGGTAGAGTACAGGAAATTCTCCAGGTGCGACCCTGAGAGTGGGCTCAAGGTTTATTATTGATTAAAAACCAATGCAATCCTGATTGCTGAATGCCAGGCCAGTCTGTTTGCCACCGATGTTTCCAGAAGACTGCATCTATACCACAAAGACTGAGGTTATGGTGCAGTGCAACATTAAAGTGCTTCTTCTGCTCATCCTCCTTATAGTCACCCCTCTTAATTCCTTCTATGCTCTGCTGCCACTCTCTATTTTCTGCTTATGCCCCTGTCAGGAGAATGTGTGGCATTGAATATTGTTTCAGGGTTAGTGGGCTTAAAACAGAGGATGCTAGATCACCTCCAAAACAGAACTCACAAGCATCCAATGTTTGAAATAATAGTAATGATGATGATTATGCTGATGAACATGATAATAATAACAATAATAACTGTTAAAGGCTTACTATTTGCCAAGCACTATACAAACCACTGGGGTAGGTACAGGATGATAAGATGAGGTAACTGTACTTCAATTACCTCATCTGTAAACTGTGAGCCCCAGGTAGATCGGTGAACAGTATCCAAACTGATTCTTTTGACTCTACCCCTGCACTTAGTACAGTGTCTGGCAAATAGTAAGCACTTAACAAATACCATTAAAAAACAAATAATAATAATGGTATTTGTTAAGCACTTACTATGTGCCAAGCACTGTTCTAAACACTGGGGTAGATACAAGGTAATTAAGTTGTCCCACGTGGGGCTCACAATCTTAATCCCCATTTTACAGGTGAGGTAACTGAGGCATAGAGAAGTTAAGTGACTTGCCCAAAGTCACACAGCTGACAAGCGACGGAGGCGGGATTAGAACCCGTGACCTCTGACTCCCAAGCCCGCACTCTTTCCACTAAGCCACGCGCTTCTCAAACAAACAAAGTGAGCGGTTGGACATAGTCCTTGTCCCTCACTGGGCTCATGGTTTAGGTAGGAGGGAGAATGGTAGGCCCTAAAACTCCCACTACACCAACACTCTTGCACTAACATTAGCCTGAACTGATCAGTCCAATTCTCATTTTCAAAATCCTCTTCCTCGAGATAATAAGAATAATAATTCTGGTATTTGTCAAGCACTTACTGTATGACAGGCTCTGTACTAAGCACTGGGGTGGGTACAAGCAAATCGGGTTGGACACAGTCCCTGTCCCACGTGGGGCTCACAATCTTAATCTCCTTTTTACAGATGAGGAAACTGAGGCATGGAGAAGTGAGGCGACTTGCCCCTGGTCACACATTAGGCAACTGGCAGAGTAGGGATTAGAACCCACAACCTTCTGACTCCCAAGCCCAGGCTCTATCCAATAAGCCATGAATCTCCATCTTGTGACACTCGGAGTCGGGCTAGCTCTCTTCAGCACTCAAGGGTTCAGAGCCGAGGGTCTCCCTGTTGAAGTATTACTCAGTTCCAGCCCTACCTGCACAAAGGGGCCCTGGTAATTGAGGAGCCCCAAATTCCCCATTTCCTTTGCAGATCTGCTGCCTATTTTGCCCAGCGGTGAAGAATTGTGGCAGTTGTATTGTTGGCTACACTGGAGAAGTGAAAGAGGCACAGTGATTGCTCTTCTCTCTAGCGAGCAGGCCGAGTTTGATGTCAGGGTAGTCTCAGAGACCCTGCAGATACCATTGCCCCTCTATATACCCTGGTACAGTTCTTGCTTCTTTAAAAACAGGGTCACATTGGGATCCACTGTGACCCAGATCCTTTTCTGCTTTTATTTGTACTTTGGGCAATCATTCCCCAACTTGCATTGAGCCCATTTCTTTTCCCTTTTTTAGTTTATTGTCTGCATAAGCACCAGATGAACTTCATTCAGGTGTTTCTTTACCACTTCTCCAGTTAATGTGGTCATTTCTTAATCCCCAAATCCTAACTACTCTCTCTCACGATTTGGTTTTGTCTGCAAATGTATTAAGATTTTTTTAAGTACCATCCTACCATCATCCACATCTGAGAGGAAAATATTAATTCTGGGCTTAGGGCCAAACTGATTTTATTTTCCACCAAACCAATTTTGACCTCACCCAGCATTACCACAGTCATAAACACATAGTCTGAGGAACCACAGTTACAGTAATAACACCTTGGATTTTCCTAAAGCCTCAAAGTGCATATGTGCTTTTTTTTTAGCCTCACCATTCATTCATTCATTCATTCATTCAATCGTATTTATTGAGCGCTTACTGTGTGCAAAGCACTGTACTAAGCGCTTGGGAAGTACAAGTTGGCAACATATAGAGGCGGTCCCTACCCAACAGTGGGCTCACAGTCACCACATCCCCAAGCAGTCAGAAAAGTCAGGTATTATCAACTCCATTTTATAGATTGGAAATCTGAGACACTGTGAGGTTGAAGAGATTTGTCTGAGGCAATAATAATAATAGTTTATGGTATTTGTTAAGTGCTTGTTGTGTACCAGGCACTGTACTAAGCGCTGGGGGAGATACAGATTAATTAGATTGGACCCTGTCCCACATAGGGCTCACAGTCTTAATCTCTATTTTACAGATGAGGTAACTGAGGCACAGAGAAACTAAGTGACTTGCCCAAGTGACAGCAGACAAGTGGTGGAGCTGGGATTAGAACCCAGGTCCTTTTGACTCTCAGGTTGGTGTTCTATCCACTACACCATGCTGCTTTTAGTATTTGTTAAGTGTTTACTAATCGCCAAGCACTGTATTAAGCACTAGGTTAGATAATCAGGTCCCACATGAGGCTCACAATCTAAGTAGGAGGGAGAACAAGTAGTGAATCCCTATATTATAGATAAGGAAATTGAGGCACAGAGAAGTGAAGTGACTGGCTCAAAGTCACCCAGCGGGCAAGTGATGGAGCCAGGGTTAGAACCCAGATCCTCTGTCTTCTGGATCCATGCTCTTTCCCCTAGACCACACTGTTGCGATAGAGGAGTTACAGAGTGGTTACAGATGAATGCTGTCACTGAGCTCCACTTCCGAGGCAGTGGTGTAAGGAATGACACAGAGGCAGAAAACCAAATTAAGAAGGCCAGCACATCTGCTGGGAAATTGACAGAGGGCTTAAAAGCGACACATTAAGCCTCACACCAAAACGGTCTCCAAAGCAGTTGTGGTAGCCAATCACCTGCGGAGCTGTGTGATGCAGACTTACTACCCACGCAACATCCAACTTTTAAAACCATTCCTTCGGTGCCATCAGTGTGCCAACTTTAAAATCAACTGGCAAGGAAGAATCGAAACCAGTGAAATCCTGGAAATGCTTCCGTTCCCTCTCGCTACACTGAAAGCTCCTTGAGGGTGGGTATCATGTCAGAAAACAGGCCAACCTTTGTAAACAACAATTAGAAATGGGGTGATTCTTATCATCATCATCATCAATCGTATTTATTGAGCGCTTACTATGTGCAGAGCACTGTACTAAGCGCTTGGGAAGTACAAATTGACAACATATAGAGACAGTCCCTACCCAACATTGGGCTCACTGTCTAAAAGGGGGAGACAGAGAACAAAACCAAACATACTAACAAAATAAAATAAATTAGAGAATCTCTTCTTAGAGAAGAGACTTCAGGAAGGTGGAGAACCAGAAGGCAGAAATGAAAACTGTGCCTGGTATTTGAGGTAGCAGGTTCAACAAAATAGCCGGGAACATTCTATAGGCACATACTGTGGGAAGAATTGCCTGTCCTTCATCAGTTTTGTTTGTCACCCACTCATACTGAAAAAAATTCAACAGCCACATTATTTTCAAATCCTGAAAGCCTGCTATCTCTCTCTCTCTCTATATATATGGGTATATGCAACCCAATAGGGGAGAAAAGAGAGATGCTGTGTCCATAAATCTATTCAGTGAATTTATTTATTATTAAAACATAATCTGTACTCAGCTGCACAGCACAGAGATAGGAAAGTAAAGGGGAGCCCTGGAGGGGAAGGGGAAGTTTCCAAGGGGAATGGAGAAGTCATAGAAAGGAGAGGAGGGAGGAATTACAAAGGGAAAGAGTAAGGAATGTGCAGAGGGGAATTTGTGAAGGGCAAGGGACATAGGAATGGGGAGGTGAACAGTCACGGAGGGAGCTGGAGGAAGCCAGAGTCTTACCTCTGTTGCTCCCCTCTGCTTTATGGTTCCATGGTGTCTTTCCAAATGACCACCATGGCCTAAAACAAGATCCTTGTGGGTTCTTCTGACCTTGGCCACTGCCCTGGTCCCATCCCTGTGAGAGGAGGAGCTAAGGCCACAGCAGAAGTGGTCTGGTGATTGGTAGGGCAGAGCATGGGAACCAGATCTCCAAGGCAGGGCTAGGGTAACGGAAAAGGTACACTGAGGCATAAAGGGTGGATGGTGTCATCTCAGGCCTCACAGCCAATCACTTCCTGGGCATCACCTGCAAGCCAATGAGAGCACATGCACACAGTCATTTCAAGAAAGAACTGAAGAGCCAGAATGGCTTTTCTCAGAGGTTTTTCAATCGAAAACTTTTACAACTGATGGTGGTATTCCCCTACTTCTGGCTGCTACACCTCCCTCACTGTGGTGAGGTGTGGGTCAGACCTAGAAGGGGGTTAATCACTTTCATGTTCCTGTGTAGGTCCACCACCAGACCTTGTGATTGAAGTTTTAGGGGCAATGGAGGGAAAGCAGGATGGAGTTTGTTCCAACTTTTTAGTTGGCTCCATCCCGCTTTCCCTCCATTGCCCCTAAAACTCAAGTGTTTGCAGGAGTGCAGGGAGAATAGGCCCTTTGGCAACTTTGGAAAGCTGCTGGCAAAAGGGAGATAGGAGGAGGAGACCTGTCATCCCACAGAGGCTATGGCTGGTACATCTGAGAGGCTTGTGAGGGGAAACACAGTCAGTTGCATTGCCTACCCAGGTAGGGAGGGGGATGAAGTGAAGCCCTCATAACCATTAGCTCGGGAAGTCTGCACAGGAAAGGATGACTGGGATGAGAAAATTGACTTTTCCAATCAGGGGATCTTTATGGTTCTAACAACAATTAAAAAGGATATTTGCTTCTAAGAGAGGTTGTGAAAACACCACACAGGTCACTTCCAGCCCACCTCATCTTCCACCCTCACCAACTCAGAAATATCTGATGATTGTTCAATCTGTCAAATTAAAACAGCTCCCTCAGGTATTTAGTTCTTTCAATAAATAAATAAGGTTACCCTTAAATAGCTCAACCCAATCCCTGTTGAGATAGTGCAATGCACTAATACCATAAGCAGGAGAGATGGTCAGTCCCTGCTTTAAGGAATCTCATCAATGTCAGAGGAAAAGAGCCTAATCCCCCATTGTGTTAGGCTGATAACCTGATATCTAGCCTAGCAGACCCAACACTTGGGGTCAACCAAGCAACTTATTCAGTGTTTTCTGCCTTTGGAAAATCACCTGAGGACAGCAGGAATTAGCAGTCTCATTTCTGCTGTCTGCAGTGATAAGTGAGTTCAAACAAATCTAAAGATAGCCAAGAACTTTTCCTATTTTTTCTCCTTCTCTCTGAAATCTGGAATACAAGTCTGTTCCCGGGTCTGCAAAGGTCTTGACTTCTGGTGTGGGGTCTTCCACTCAGTGACTAATGTCAGTCAACAAGACAATCCACCACACTGTGCACTGCACTGTACTGGGTGTTTATACTGTATAGGTACTGAAGAGAAGACCTTTCTATGCCCTAAAGGAGTTTTCAAGCTAGTATTATCTTGTTAATAGGGGGCCTTGAAAGTATGCCCTTCTTTTGTGCAAAGCAAGCCAAATGCACACTTTAATACCTGAGATTGTCCGTTTCTAACTGCATAATAGTAAATATAAGTAGGGAGAGTAGAGCAGACGAAGTTGGTCTGAGGGACGTTATTTATGTCAATCAGTCAGTCAGTCATTCATATTTATTGAGTGCTTTCTGTGGGCAGAGCACTGTACTAAGCAACAACAAACAGATTACCTGCCCACAATGAGCTTATGGTCTAAAGGATTTGTCAAAGAGATGGATGGTCTGGTTGAAAGAGCAAGGGGCTAAGAGTCAAGAGGACCACCTCTGCCACCTCTGCCACCTGCCTGTGATCTTAGGCAAATAAGTACCTTCTCCCATCTCGGATCCCTTATCTGTAAAAAGGGGATAATGACCCCTTCCCTTACCTAATGAGGGGACATAAAGAGGACAAATAAGATAAGCAATGGAAAATAGAGGAACTAGAAATTCAAGAAACTGCTATACTACTGAGCACATTCTACTTTACTGCAAACTTCCAAGCTCTGTTACTAAAGCGGTCTGCACAGAGGAAGTAGTCAATAAATGCCATTGATTGATTGATTGAGTAGGGTGTAGTACAATGCCTCTGGCCTGCAGTGTAGGTTGCAGCAAGGCTAAACTCCTTGCCCAAGACAGTGTCTGAAGGAGACTCTTGCCTGCTGCTGCTACTAGATAATGGGACAACTCTGTGGCTGTGCAGTTGCAAGACAGCTGAGTACTTACAGAGTACAGAATGCTCCCTAACAATAAAAAAAATTGTGGTATTATTTATGCATTATGCAAAGCACCGGAGTGGGTACATGAGAATTGGGACATATTTAATCTCTGTCCTATACGGGGCGTCCAGTCTAAGGGTAGGGGAGAGCAGGTATTTGATCCCCATTTTACAGAAGAGGAAACTGAGACACAGAGAAGTGATTTGTGCAAGGTCACCCAGCAGGTTAAGTGGTTGAGCTAGGATTAGGAATGAGCTCCCCCAGCTTCCAGAGCATTTGGGAAAATCCGAGCGGGCCAGTGCTCGTGGGTCAACCCTGCCACAAACACTCTAAAATGGGCCTTTAGAAACACTCCAGCCTCAATCAATCAATCGTATTTACTGAGCGCTTACTATTTGCAGAGCTCTGTACTAAGCATTTAGGGGAGTACTATTTAACAAAGTTGGTAGATATGTTTCCTGTCCTATACGAGCTCTAAATCTGCCTAATCTTAACCTCCTCCAAAACCCTCCAAATTCTACACACTACTCTACAGTGAAATGAAAAGTTCCTCCATGATGCCTTCCTAGATTAACTTCACCTGCCTCCAGACACTCCAATCACTCTTGAAGCCCCTGATACCCACATATAGCTCTCCAGGCTATGTGTATTCTGTTAGTTGTGCTATTTAAGGTGTCTTTTATATTTGAGTCACTTCCGTTTTATGTTAGTTTGCCAATGTATTTGATTCTGTCTCATCTCTCCCACGATACTTTAAATGCCACTGGCCAAATCCGCTTGTCCTTCCTTTGTAAGACCCCATGTTATTGGCACAGTTATTGGCAAACACCCTTCCACCAAGGGGTAATCAATTTGCTCAGTGAATGACTTGTGGTCCAACTAGTCTTGTCCCTCACCACCAGCTCTTGAAGGAGTCGCTCTGCTATCATACTTCCCAGTTGGGCTACACCTCAGGCAATGGAAGGAAGCTTACATTATTTGGGAAGCAACATGGCCTAGTGGAAAGACCATGGGCATGGGAGTGAGAGGACTTGGGTTCTAATCCCGCTCCGCCATTTGTCCTCTGTATGACCTTGGGCAATCACTTTCATCATCATCATCATCAATCGAATTTATTGAGCGCTTACTATGTGCAAAGCACTGTACTAAGCGCTTGGGAAGTACAAATTGGCAACATATAGAGACAGTCCCTACCCAACAGTGGGCTCACAGTCTAAAAGGGGGAGACAGAGAACAAAACCAAACATACTAACAAAATAAAATAAATAGAATAGATATGTACAAGTAAAATAACTAAATAAATAAATGAATAGAGTAATAAATATGTACAAACATATATACATATATACAGGTGCTGTGGGGAAGGGTAGGAGGTAAGATGGGGGGAATGGAGAGGGGGAGGAGGGGGAGAGGAAGGAAGGGGCTCAGTCTGGGCCTCAGTTCCCTCATCTGCAGAATGGGGATTCAAACCTGTACTCCTTCCTACTTAGACTGTGAGCCCCATGTAGGGCCCGGTTATCTCATATCTCCCCCAGTATTTAGTACAGTGCTTGGCACGTAATAAGTGCTTAACAAACACCACTATGATGATGGTTATTATTACTTCCTTTTCCACATGTGGTAACAGAAAGGGCTCCTCTCTGTGGCCCCCCCACAAGCACTGTGGAGGCTGTCAATCAGGGGAGGAGCCTTCACCTGGGAATCAGAAGGAGCTGGGTTCTAATCCTGGCTCCACCCCCGTCTTTTGTGTGACCTTGGGCAAGTCATTTAACTTCTCTATGCCTCAGTGACCTCATCTTTAAAATAGGGATTAAGACTGTGAGCCCCATGTGGGACAGGGATTGTGTCCAACGTGACTAGCTTGTAACTACCCCAGCGCTTAGAGTGGTGCTTGATGTATAGTAAGCGCTTAACAAATACTATCATAATCATTAAGAAGGTAGCAGAAAAGAAATGGTCGGCATCCCCAACAGAACTTAAGGGACTTCCTGACAGCCTCTTGTGCCCTGTGCCATTAACCCCTAAACCTAGGCTGCATATGTCAGATTACTGCTCTGAGAAAGCGGGTGGAGTCTCTGGTCAGAACAGGGTTCTGAAAGTAAGCATTCCTTAGCCCCTTTTTTCAGTTGTATCACTGTTTCAAGGTGACCTTTGGCTCCTTTGGGTGGAAGAGAGGGTTGGAATCATGGGATACGATGAAGTTTTTGGTTTACCTGCCACCTTTGATCACAGACATTGAAATTGGAGATTTTCAGGAAGCTCACTCACCCACCAGAATTCACCTAACGGAAAAGCCCAACAAGGATGGAAGCAGAGACCTGTGTCCTGGGCCTCAGTTCCCTGATCTGTAAAATGAGAATTCAAACCTTTTCTCCCTCCTGCTTAGATGAAAGCCCTGTCCTTACACCTGCCCTCTTCACAAGTTCTCTTCCATAGTCAGAAAATGACCAGCAGATAGGAGAATTCTGCGTGCATTCACTCATGAAGCACTCACTCTGAGGGAAATAGCAACTGGTAAAGCTTTGAGAGCTTCTCAATTTTTGAAAGTCTAACTCTCGGAGGTTCACAGTGATAGAATATGAGAAGATCAAGGATCCACAAATCCAAAGGATAATTGATCGACCTCACTTTAGCTGAGTATTTCGGGCTTTTCAATCAACTAAACCCTAACCCAGAAGTGAAACACAGGGCAAAATGGGTTTGAGTTTTGTGTCCTCTGTCCACAGCACTTACGTGCATATTTGTAATTTATTTATTTATATTAATGTCTATCTCCCCCTTTAGGCTGTGAGCTCACTGTGGGTAGGGAATGTATCTGTTTACTGTAATATTGTACTCCCATAGGTTCTGTTGGGGATGCCATTTCTTTTCTGCTACCTTCTTAATGTTTATGATAGTATTTGTTAAGCGCTTACTATACATCAAGCACCACTCTAAGCACTGGGGTAGTTACAAGCTAGTCACGATGGACACAATCCCTGTCCCACATGGGGCTCACAGTCTTAATCCCACCTTAATCCAGTGCTCTGCACACAACAAGGGCTCAATAAATACGACTGAATGAATGAATGGATGAATGTCCAGTCTCCTCTATTGAGGAGGAAAATTACCACCTGGCAAGTAGCCAGAGGGAGGAGGAAAAATATGGGACCTGGGGATTTCATGGTCTGGAGACAATCAATCCCTGAATTGCGGAGAGTGAGCCGCAAAGACCAGAATCCTTTGAAAACTAGAATGATCCAGTCATCTAACCTAATCTGTGATGGGAAATGGCAGTCACCGGAATACCCTAGGCAGGTTGAGGAAACAGAAGAATTTCCTGACTCTCCCAGCTCAGGTAACTTCTTAGGAAGACCTCGAGGTATCACTCCACCCACTCCCTCCTGCCACGACGAAGGCGGAAACAGTCACACATAATGCAGGACCTAACTAGCCGTGCTACTTGTGAAATTCCCCACAAGCTGAACAGGAAGGAGAAACTGGAGCACCTAGTTTCACTGTCCTGTGAAAATGCAATATTTCCCAAGAGCCACCCATGGGCCCACATCCCATGCTGCACTAACTATCTACCCAGCAAATCATCTAGTCTCCTTTCATTTCAAAAGCTCGAGCCCATTTCACAACTAAGAGCGAGGCCCAGCCGAGGATAGAGAGAACAAAGAAGATACAGTGGGTGAACCAGATAGAGGAGCAAGAATGCATTGTGCCTCTCCTTTGCCCATCCCTACACTGTTACCAGCAGTCCACCCTCAGCTACTACCTCCGTGGCTCCTCTCCCTAACCCAGCCCTCTCCGCTACATCATATCATATCACAGCTGCTGCCTCTGTCACTTTTTAACCAGCTTTTCTCCTTTTCTAGTTGAAGTTGAAAGTTGAGGGATGTTCTGGGCAGACAGAGAGCAAAGTTGAGTTAAGGTGGGGAGGAGAGTCTGGGGGAAGACTAGAGTGCAGTAGCAATTTATCCCAACCCCAGACAAGTCAGGGCCCTACAGTTCTTCTAATTGTGCATAGGTGCCCAGAGAAACAGACCCAGGCCCAGCCATTGGCTTGAAGTCCATCCATTAATGACATTTTTCCCCCAGTTACCTCTTCTGGGCTGCAAATTAATTATGTAGCTTTCTCCAAATTAATTTAAGCCATTTTGATTTGCTCCCAAGTCCAATCTACAATGGCCAAGGAAATCCTTTGAGAATCCAGCTTCGGCAGCGCCGGCCATTCCAGTGGGTTAGGGTGGGTGGGACGGAGAGTAGAAAATACCTCCCACAAGCCTCAGACCTATGTGCTACTCAGTAGCCCAGAAGGGTACTGAGAATAGCCTTCAAATTCCTCTAGTCCTTTGACTCTGTTCTGGTATTCCCAAGAGTCTTTGGTCCCTCTCCATTCTTCTGGTAACAGCTTGACCATGCTTGAGAGACCTGGCCACTTAGGGCTCCTTCGTGTAAGAAATTCCTCCCCTCTCTGTTGGCAGTGCCTGCTCCTCAGGTGGTCAGGGAGCTGCCAGGATTGGAACTCCGCTTTCACTTGATGATTATGGTGATTATGGTATTTGTTAAGTTCTTACTGTGTGTCAAGCGCAGTTCTAACCACGGGGTAGACACAAATCAGTCTGATCAGACACAGGCCCTGCCCCACAGGGGACTTGAAGTTTAAAGTGACTAAGTGACTAGAAGCAGCGTGGCATAGTGGAAAGAGCCCGGGCTTAGGAGTCAGAGGATGTGGGTTCCAATCCCACTTCCACCACTTATCTGCTGTATGACTTTGGGCAAGCCACTTAACTCTTTGTGCCTCAGTTACCTCATCTGTAAAATGGGGATTAAAACTGTGAGCCCCACGTTGGACAACTTGTTTACCTTGTATCTACCCCAGTACTTAGAACAGTGCTTGCACATAGTAAGCATTTAACAAATACCATAGTAGTATTATTATTAAGTAAGAGGGAGAGCAGGATCCCTTTTTGACAGATGAGGAAACTGAGGCACAGAAAAGTAATGTGATTTGCCCAAGGTCACCCAGCAGGCAAGGGGCAGAGCCTGGATTAGAACCCAGGTCCTCCGACTCCCAAGCCTGTGCTCTTTCCACTTGGACCATACTGTCTCCCTGGCCTCTTAGTAACTGCATTTACTAAGCACTTACTCTGTGCCAAGCACTGGGCTAAGCACTGATATAGATAGACGATATTGTGGCCTTGTGTATTTCCAGATTTCCACTCTTTTTTGTGTGTAAACTCACTGTGGGCAGAGAACATGTCTACCAGCCCTGTTGTACTATATTCTACCAAGTGCTTAGTACAGTGTCCTGCACACAGTAAGCACTCATTAAATTTGATTGAATGATTGATACAGATAGCCGTATATCTGTGGGTTCAGTGCACTCCTCCCTGGCCTGCCTAAGCCTGGAACCCCTGCTCATCTCTTGTATCAACTCTCAGGTCCAACCAGGTAGATTCCCGGATCTGGTTCTGCGTCATTTTTCCACCCAGGGACTGAGCAGTAGGAACAAAGCTAAGTAACCAATAGTGATGGTTCACACTCACACTGCTCCTTCCTCCTCCCAAGGCTGCTCAACCTGTTTTACAGGTGTTTACATGCCTTACAGGTGTCATCTCACTAATCCCTAAAACTTCCTTTGCAATGATGTAGCACATTTGCTATTTTTTTCTGCTTCATGAGAAAGAAAAATGAGGCCGGAGACTCAATTAGGTCTTGTCCGGTTCAAGTGGGGCTGGCGGAATCCACGCAGATGTAGTCGGTACCTGACAGCTATTTGCAATTCTAATATCGTGGTACCACTCCCAGCACTCAGATGTTGGGGCCCCAGTATTGCCACTCCATGCTCCAGTTCCACCCAGGCTGGTGACAGCATTTCTGGGAATCCCCAGGATTGCAGCAGTGAATTGGGATTCGAGCCCCAGCTGAGGTTAAACAAATGGGCCGCCCCACCTGACCCAACTGAGGCAGTGTTATGAGTCAACAGAGTTCCGAGTTTTTGGGTGGGGCTCCATCCCAGCACTGTGGCTCTGAGAAAGCTACCTGAAATGCGGGAAGCCAACATCACTCCCAGCCTGGGACACAACATCAGAGGTTAAAATTAACGGTTGGTTGGGGCTCGGCGGTCTCGGATCCCAGGAGGTCCTAGACCCTCTCCCCGGCTGCTTGATTGTTTCCTGGGTCCTTGACCCTGAAGAGTCTCCTTCCTGCTTTGCTCCCCAGATTTCTTCTCACTTTGCCACCCCAGGGGGCTGTTACTGGCAAAGCCCGCAGGCAAAAGTCTTCCCTTAGTATTCCTCTTCCAGTTGTCATGGCTGTCTGGTTTCAGAAGGCACTCGCCTCCTTTTATTATGTTAGTCAATAATAATAATAATGAAGGTACTTGTTAAGTGATACTATGTGACAAATGCTGTTCTAAGTGCTGGAGTAAATACAAGTTAATCAGGTTGGACACAGTCCCTGTCCCACATTGCGTTCATACCCTTAATCCTCATTTTTTACAGATGAGGTAACTGAAGCACAGACACAGCAGAGAAGTGGTAGATCTGGGATTAGAATTCATGACCCTTGAATCCCAGATCCATGCTCTAGCCACTAAGCCATGCTGCTTCTCCAAGCACCTTGTTCAGTGCTTACTACGTGCCAGGCACTGTTCTAAGCGCTGGGGTAGGTCTAGGGTAATCAGGTTGGACTCAGTCCTCAGTCATGGGGCTCACAGTCTTAATCCACATTTTACAGATGAGGTAACTGAGGCACAGTTACTCTGGGCTCACCCTCTGCTTGGAGACTCTCAACTGGCCGTGCCACCCATTTGGCTTAGGAGAGAGCACAAAGGAGAGTCTCAAATCATCTTGTGCAGGGGCCGGACCACTCTTCTTCTCAGCAGCCTGGTTTCCTCAGCTGATTAAGGCTCCTTCCCTCAGCTGACTTCTGCATTGCACTGACGAAGGAAGCAGTGGAGCTAATAAAACCGTTCTACTACCCACAATTAAAACTGTTCAACGTGGCTTCTCCTCAGCACTGCCTTCTGCCCCCCTAGTTAGAGTTTAATTCCAGCCTGCGGTTCAGATTTAGAAGGTTTCTGGGGGGTTTGTCCCAATCTTTCTCACTCTTCATCCACATACTCCTACTGCCAAAGGGAGGAATTGTTAATAATAATAATAATAATAATAACATTTATTAAGCGCTTACTATGTGCAAAGCACTGTTCTAAGATCTGGGGAGGTTACAAGGTGATCAGGTTGTCCCACTGGGGGCTCACAGTCTTAATCTCCATTTTACAGATGAGGTAACTGAGGCAAAGATAAGTTAAGTGACTTGCCCAAAGTCACACAGCTGGCAATTGGAGGAGCCAGGATTGTTCTCCACAGGTGGAGCACTCAGGTGCCTGAATCCCCTGGGAAGCCAAGCAGAGTCTGCCCTTCCATCTTGCAGATGCCTACAGAGCAGACTAAGATTAGGATGTCTGTCCTCTGCCCTCTCCTCCAAGAATAATCCCATAGCTAAGCCACAGCATTACCAGTTAATAGCAGCAGAGGTCCAGAAAGCCTCTCTAGTGAAGTGGCCAGGTTTTAGACTGCGAGCCCACTGTTGGGTAGGGACTGTCTCTATATGTTGCCAACTTGTACTTCCCAAGCGCTTAGTACAGTGCTCTGCACACTGTAAGCGCTCAATAAATGCGATTGATTGATTGATTGACAGGCCCATCACTCTGACCAAGTCTTCCATGAATGTTGACTGAACTGGGAATGTGCTATCAGCAACATTAAAGGAGGAAAATACAGAATTTTGCTATTCAGGTGGTCAAATACACCTGACACCCATACCCTCAAAGGCTGCTCAGTGTGTGTGTGTGTCCGCATGAGAATGAGAGAATGAGAAAATGAGAGAGTGTATGTGTAAGGGGGGTCTTGTTAGGGACTAGGACTTCTGGGATATGTCATCTCCTACACCAGCTACAGTAGTAACAAAACTTTCCACCTTTCCCTATAGCAGTAGTAGCACTAATAATAATAATAATGGCAATTATTAAGTGCTTACTATGTGCAAAGCACTGTTCTAAGCGCTGGGGAGGTTACAAGGTGATCAGGTTGTCCCACGGGGGGCTCACAGTCTTAATCCCCATTTTAAAGATGAGGTAACTGAGGCACGGAGAAGTTAAGTGAGTTGCCCAAAGTCACACAGCTGACAATTGGCAGAGCTGGGATTTGAACCCCTGACCTCTGACTCCACCTCTTTCCACTGAGCCACTCTGCTTAGTAACAGTGTTTATTGAGCACTCACTTGGTACGATGCATTGTACTGGATGCTTGAGATGACCAGAATAACGAAGAGACCCATGCCCTGCCCACAGAGAGCTTACACTTTAACTGAGGAGATAAACATCAAAGTAACTAGAGTGGTCAAAAATAAAGGGGCTATGTATACATGACTGCTAAGCTGAGAGAGGTAAATAAGTGCATAAATGCTTCAGTTGATGGAAGGGATGATATGACTCAGGGTGCTGGGAATTTAATCGAGGAAAGTTTGTTGGAATACGTGGGAATTTAGGAGGGAGGTGAATGTGGGGAGAGCTGTGGTCTGATTTAGGAAGGGCATTCTAAGCTGGGGGAACAGGGTGGAGCGAGCATCTGGAGGTGCGAGAATCGAGAGGGAGGTACAGCTGGAAGGTTGGCTTGGGAGGAACAAAGACAGCAAGTTGGGGAATAGTGGGAGGGGAGAACAGACAGGTAAGGTGAGGCCAGGTAAGCGGAGAACCTTGAAGCAGACCGTGAGGAGTTTCTTCTTGATGCCCAGACACACAGGCAGCCAGTGGGGGTTTGGAGGAGAAGAGAGATGTGGGCTGATGTTCATTCATTCATTCATTCATTCATTCAGTCGTATTTATTGAGTGCTTACTGTGTGCAGAGCACTGTACTAAGAGCTTGGGAAGTCTGAGCACAGGCCCTGGAGTCATCAGGACCTGGGTTCTAGTCCCAGCGTTCTAGTTCCAGCTCTGTCACCTGTCTGCTATGTGACCTTGGGCAAGTCACTTCACTTCTCTGGACCTCAGTTACCTCATCTGTAAAGTGGGAGTTATGACTGTGAGCCCCATGTAGGACATGGACTCTGTCCAACCTGATTAGCTTATATCTACCTCAGCACTTAGTGCCTGGTACATTGTAAGTGATTAACAAATACATTTTTAAAAATCCTGGAATTACAAAGACTCTCTTCTTCCCAGAAGAGAAGGGACCCTACCTTTACTCCCTCTCATTCAAGCGTATTTATTGAGTGCTTACTGTATGCAGAGCACTGTACTGAGAGCTTGGGAAGTACAAATCGGCAATAGATAGAGACTGTCCCTACCCAACAATGGGCTCACAGTCCCAAAAGGTCAACCAGCATGAATTGGGAGATAGTCTCTGCTGCTTAGTTCTTAGTTCCAAACCTACTGGACCAACCGAAGAAATTTCAGTGTGAAACATTAGGATGGTATTCATTCATTCATTCAATCATATTTATTGAGCACTTACTGTGTGCAGAGCACTGTACTAAGCACTTGGAAAGTACAAGTTGGCAACACATAGAGATGGTCCCTACCCAACAACGGGCTCACAGTCTAGAAGGGGGAGACAGACAACAAAACAAAACATGTAGACAGGTGTCAAAATCTGTATGAGACTCATCTGAGCCACTTTGTTTTGCACTTGTTAATTAGTGGCCAATTAAACCCTCTGTCTCGCTGCCAAGTGAGAGTCTGCTAAGCATCCTTGGGACAGTTACCCAAGGGTTAGCTGGGAAAGATTTATGAGGGACGATATTAGGTCAGAGGCTCAGTAGTCAGATGCACTGTCATTTAATGAGATCAGACTTTTTCATGTAGTTATTATGTAAATGGGACTGCTCATTTATCAAACTGTTTGGCTTTTAAATAATCCTCACCACTGGCCTCTTATTGTCTCTTGAATCATCTCTAGCTCCAATACTCAGCCATGACCTCAGCGCTTGCTGCTCCTTTACGTGTTTGCTTTCATCTCCAGTAACAGCATTGGCAGCAGTATAGTAGGCACTTAAATAGGGCCTACTAAGGATTAACCCACCAAGCAAACAAAAATCAACGCAACAAGGGATGGTCTTTTTGTGTGTACAAAGCACTTGTGACTGTGGGTCCTGCTATGGCCTTTTCCCTTAGACATGCACCTGTAGAAGAATTTCACCATCCCTGAAGAAATCCACCTTCCTGGCCATCGTCCTAGCTGTTGTCTCAGTTCCAAACCCGATTAACCAAGCAAAGCGATTTCAGGATGAAATGTTAGAATAGGACAAGAAAAACTGTGTGTGTGTTGTATACCTTGTGTGCTAAGCATTGTACTAAGGGTTTAAGGATCATGCAAAAGAAGGAACAGGTGTTATCTCTGTTCCCCCACTGACAGTCTGAGAGCAGCGGGTACAAACTACTGAGTCCACAATAGGTAGAAGAGGGTGAGAGCTGATACAAATGAAAATACAAGTAGTACGATAATGGATAAGCTCCTAAATGCAAAGGTAATGACCAGAAAGGAGTGGGATTAGTCAGGGAATGCCTGTTGAATAAATCAATCAATCAAGCCCATAACCTTGGCATTTTCCTTATCTCATCTCTCTCATTCAACACACATATTCAATTTGTCACAAATCCAGTTAGTTCTACCTTCACAACAGTGCTAAAATCTGCCTTCCCTCTCCATCCAAACCGCTACTAGGCTGATCCAAGCACTTACATCCTGCCTTGTTTACAGCATCAGCCTCCTCTCTGATGCTCCCTGCCTCTTGTCTCTTCCAATTCCAGTCCATACTTCAGTCTGTTGCCCAGATCATTTTCTAAAAATCCATTCATACTACACCTCCCCACTCCTCAAAAACCTCCATCAAACAGAAACCCCTTACCGTTGGCTTTAAAGCAGTAAATCAGCTCACCCCTTTCTTCCTTACCTCATTTGTATTGTACTCTCCCAAGCTCTTACTACAGTGCTCTGCATACACTAAGCGCTCAATAAATATGATTGACTGACTCAGTGATTTCCTACTACAACCCGATCCACATGCTTGGCTCCTTGAATGCTAACTTACTGAACCTCGGTCTCATTTATTTTGCCACTGACCTCTTGCCCACATCCCCCTTTGGGCCCAAAACTCTCTCCCCTTCATATACAGCAGACCACCAGTCTCCCCACCTTCAAAGCCTAACTAAAATCATATCTCCTCCAAGAGACCCACTCCAAGGAAGCCATTTCCCCTATTCCCTCTCTCTTCTCTTGTCCCCTATGCATTTGGACCTGTACCCTTAAGTACTTGATACTCACCCCACCCTCGGGCCCACCTCATTTATGTACATATTTATAATTTATTTTAATGTCGGTCTCTGCTTCTAGAGGGTAAGTTCTTTGTGGGCAGGGAGCAAGTCTATCAACTCTGTAGTACTATACTCTCCTAAGTGCCTAGTGTAGTGCTCTACACACAGTCAGTGCTCAAATACTCTTTCCCTTCTATACTGTTCTCCCCCTTCTAGACTGTGAGACCGTTGTTGGGTAGGGACCATCTCTATATTTTGCCAACTTGTACTTCCCAAGCGCTTAGTACATTGCTCTGCACACAGTAAGTGCTCAATAAATATGATTGAATGAATGAAATACCATTGAATGATTGATTGAGGGAGTGCTTACTGTGTGGAGAGCACTGTACTAACTGCTTGACAAAGTATAATACAATGGAGTTGGCAGACACAATGGAGGGGGGGTGGGGGGGAGACAGACATTAAAATAGATTACAGATAAGGGAAAGAGTAAAGTATTGGAAGTACTCTATTTTGTTAATGATGTGCATATAGCTATAATTCTATTTATTCTGATGATTTTGACACCTGTCTACGTGTTTTGTTTTGTTGTCTAGACTGTGAGCCCATTGTTGGGTAGGGACCATCTCTATATGTTGCCAACTTGTATTTCCCAAGCGCTTAGTACAGTGCTCTGCACACAGTAAGCGCTCACTAAATACGATTGAATGAATGAATGAATGAAGTATTACCTCTTGGAAGATGTAACTTTTAAGATGTATTTTGACAGTGGGAAGGGCATGGTTTGATGTTTCCGAGATGAAAGGGGTTGCAGACAGTGGAGAAAACACAAGCAATGGGTCAGAGATGGGAAAGTTGAAAGCAAAATACAGTTGGAAGATTAGTTCATAGGAGTGAAAATCATAAGCTGGAGTCTAACGGGAAAAGAGACAGGACAGATAAAAAGAAGTCGGTCAAAGCCAATGTTTAGGAGGTCCTTATTTTATGCAAGAAGAAATAAGGAGCTATTAGGGATTTATGAGGAGGGGAGTGGTGTGCTCTGATTAGCTTTTGTGGAAAATAACCAGTGTCACTTAAGATAGACTGAGGAAGAAAGAGGCTAGAAGTGGGGACATCAATAAGGAGGCTGTTGAAAGTAGTCAGGTTGGGAGATAATGAGAGCTTGAAACAGGATGCTCATGGTAAGGGTGGGTAGAAAGAGTGGATTCACGAATTATTGAAGATAGTAATAATTATTGCTGAACCAACCAGCAGGACTGAATGTGGGAGGTAAATGATAGAGCAGGGTCATGGATGACACCAAAATTGTGAGCTTAGGGGCAGAGGGGAGTGTGGTGTTGTCCACAGTTCCTTGAAAGTAGGGCCCTGGCACAGCCTGGTAAATGGAAGAGACTCCTGCCAGGTTTTTTCTGGCTCCTATAACAGGAACAAAGGCAAGATATAATGAAAACATTCTCTAAGCAGGGCAAGACCCACTGGATAAGAAAAATGATGAGGGCGGCTCTCCCAGAGCTAGAGGTTGTAAACTTCTGGCAATCCATCCAAATACCTAAACTGCTTAGGAAGGAGAGGGACCCTCCCATGGGGCCTGGGGACTGCAGGGGAGGAAGAGGAGACATCAGATGGGACGATCTCAGTCGTAGGAGAACCCCAGAGCAGAAAAAGTACTGAACGACTTCTCTCAATCAAGATCTCTCGTTTAATATTTATCTATTTATTTATTTATATTAATGTCTGTCTCCTCCTCTAGACTGTGAGCTCACTGTGGGCAGGAATGTGTCTGTTGTTATATTGTACTCTTCCAAGCGCTTAGTACAGTGCTTTGCACACAGTAAGCACTCAATAAATATGATTGACAGAATAAATGAATGAATGAATCTCTCAGGCTGTGACAGGCAGGACATCTTTGAAGATGAAGAAACTAAGGCAGAGAGCAGTATAAGTGATTTAGCCAAGTTCACAACAAGTTAGTAACTGTAAGCTCATTGTGGGCAGGGAAAATGTCTATCAATTCTATTATACTGCATTCAATCAATCAATCATATTTATTGAGACCTTACTATGCAAACATCAGAGCATCTGTCATTTGTCCACAAGTCACCAGAAGTCCACCCAATCTCGAAAAACTCTCTTCTTGTGCTTGGTGTGGACTCAACCTTCTGGACAGGGGCCAGGTACTTTCTAAAAGGGTCAGGAAGATTAACCATTGGCCACTGAGCTGGGCCAGTTCCAGAAGAGATTAAAAGATTAACCAAGTGGCTCTTGTTTTCCCCTTTAATCTTTAGCGAGGGTAACAGAACAAGCTGAGATGGACCCTCTAATGCCATTTTCCTCGACATTCCCACCAGTCAAGGCCAAAGCTGGTGAAAGTCCACTGGGAAGGCCAAGGCAGTTGCAAGTCCCTAGAAATGCCCAATTTCTGAAGCAGCTCATTCCTTCCCCCAGTTGTCCATTCTCGGTTATCTCTTCCTGGGGAAACCACAAAGGTGTAGCAATAAACATCATCATCATCATCATCATCATCAATTGTATTTATTGAGCGCTTACTGTGTGCAGAGCACTGTACTAAGCGCTTGGGAAGTACAAGTTGGCAACATATAGAGACAGTCCCTACCCAACAGTGGGCTCACAGTCTAAAAGGGGGAGACAGAGAACAAAACCAAACATACTAACAAAATAAAATAAATAGAATAGATATGTACAAGTAAAATAAATAGAGTAACAAATATGTACAAACATATTCATATATACAGGTGCTGTGGGGAAGGGAAGGAGGTAAGATGGGGGGGTGGAGAGGGGGACGAGGGGGAGAGGAAGGAAGGGGCTCAGTCTGGGAAGGCCTCCTGGAGGAGGTGAGCTCTCAGTAAGGCCTTGAAGGGAGGAAGAGAGCTAGCTTGGCGGATGGGCAGAGGGAGGGCATTCCAGGCCCGGGGGATGACGTGGGCCGGGGGTCAATGGCGGGACGGGCGAGAACGAGGTACGGTGAGGAGATTAGTGGCAGAGGAGTGGAGGGTGCGGGGTGGGCTGGAGAAGGAGAGAAGGGAGGTGAGGTAGGAGGGGGCGAGGTGATGGAGAACCTTGAAGCCCAGGGTGAGGAGTTTCTGCCTGATGCGCAGATTGATTGGTAGCCACTGGAGATTTTTGAGGAGGGGAGTAACATGCCCAGAGCGTTTCTGGACAGAGACAATCCGGGCAGCAGCATGAAGTATGGATTGAAGTGGGGAGAGACACGAGGATGGAAGATCAGAGAGAAGGCTGATGCAGTAGTCCAGATGGGATAGGATGAGAGCTTGAATGAGCAGGGTAGTGGTGTGGATGGAGAGGGAAGGGCGGATCTTGGCAATGTTGCGGAGCTGAGACCGGCAGGTTTTGGTGACTGCTTGGATGTGAGGGGTGAATGAGAGAGCGGTGTCGAGGATGACACCAAGTTTGCGGGCTTGTGAGACAGGAAGGATGGTAGTGCCGTCAACGGAGATGGGAAAGTCAGGGAGACAGCAGGGTTTGGGAGGGAAGACAAGGAGTTCAGGCATTCATAGATGTCTGAACATTTATTTATAGATATTTATTGTCATGTCTATAAACATGACAAGTGAAAAACAGAGTCCTCTACACCCAACTTTCGACATTCTCTATCTCTGCTCCTGCTGCTTCTGAGCTCACCTCCTTCCTCTTCCCCATATGGGACCTCACTGTGGACCATGAAAAACCAGATATACCGGGACAACTGTCTGGGCCAAAGTCATCACATCCTCCTGCCTCCAGAGGCCAATCAGGCTGCAGCCCATCCTGGATGTGCAACAGAATGAACAACATTAATAATAATTAATTATTATTTAATTAATAATAGTAGGGTGAGCCCTACTGAGAGCTCACCTTCTCCAGGAGGCCTTCCCAGACTGAGCCCCCTCCTTCCTCTTCCCCTCCTCCCCCTCCCCATCCCCCCGCCTTACATCCTTCCCCTCCCCACAGCACCTGTACATATGTATATATGTTTGTATGTATTTATTACTCTATTTATTTCATTTGTACATATTTATTCTATTTATTTTTTGTTAATATGTTTTGTTTTGTTGTCTGTCTCCTTCTAGACTGTGAGCCTGCTGTTGGGTAGGGACCGTTTCTATGTCTTGCCAACTTGTACTTCCCAAGTGCTTAGTATAGTGCTCTGCACACAGTAAGCACTCAATCAATACGATTGATTGAATGAATGAATGAATGAATGAATAATTATTATTATTAGACTATAAGCTCTCTAGATTGTAATCTGTAGACTGTAAACTCATTGTGGGCAGGGAATTTGTTATGTTGCTATAGTGTACTCTACCAAGTGCTTAGTACTGTGTTCTGAAAACAGTAAGTACTCAATAAATACGATTGACTGACTAATGATAATAATAGTGTTTGTAAAGCACTTACTATGTGCCAACCACTGTGCTAAGTGCTGGGCCAGATACAAGATCACCAGGTCCCACATGGGCCTTACCGTCTAAATAGGCAGACGAACAGGCATTTGAATCCCCAATTTAAAGATGAAGAAACTAAGGCAGAGAGCAGTATAAGTGACTTTCCCAAGTTCACAACAAGTTAGTAACTGTAAGCTCATTGTGGGCAGGGAAAATGTCTATCAATTCTATTATACTGCACTCTTAATCAATCAATCGTATTTATTGAGACCTTACTATGCACAGAGCACTGAATGTTTGGGACAATATAACAGTATAATAGAGTAGATACCCTTTCCCTGTCCACAGTGACAGTCTTCCAAACACTTAGTACAGTGCTCTACACACAGTAAGCTCTCAATAAATATGATTGATGGATTGATTGATTGAAGTAGACTGTGAGCCTGTTGTTACGTAGGGACTGTCTCTATACGTTGCCAACTTGTACTTCCCAAGAGCTTAGCCCAGCGCTCTGCACACAGTAAGCACTCAATAAATACAATTGAATTGAATGAATGAAGTGGTGGAGGCAGGATTAGAACCCAAATCCTCTGAGTTCTAAGCTGCTCTGATCTGCTGCAGCACCCACGGCAAGCCCAGAGTCAGCCCTGGGCCAGAGGTTCCAGGAGGCTGAGTGGATTCTAGGGTTGAATGAGGGCTTGGGGTCCATTCTGGGGCAGATGTGGATCAGTCCAGGGCTACCGAGATCACCCTGAGGTAGTACTTGACTAAAACTCTCCAGAGCAACATAAAGCCACAACACCCAGGCAGGAGATAACTTGAAATTGAGACAAACCCCAACTGGTACTCTAGTTAACCACCCCAACTCGTACCATCTTCAGGGCATGCTGGAACTAAACCAATCTCTTGGAATGAGTCAAAGCAGCGTGGCTCAGTGGAAAGAGCCCAGGCTTTGGAGTCAGAGGTCGTGGGTTCTAATCTCAGCTCCGCCACTTGTCAGCTTCACTTAACTTGTCACTTAACTTCTCCGTGCCTCAGTGACCTCATCTGTAAAAATGGGGATTAAGACTGTGAGCCCCCCGTGGGACAACCTGATCACCCTGTAACCTCCCCAGCACTTAGAACAGGGCTTTGCACAGAGTAAGTGCTTAATAAATGCCATCATTATTATTATGTGTGGAGAGGGAGAGGGAGAGGGGGAGAGAAGGAGAGAGAGAGAGAAAGAGAGAGAGGAGAGAGAGAGAGAGAGAAGGAAATAGAAGAGAGGAAGAAATGAGTGAGCCTTCCCTGGTGTAGTGGAAAGAACAAGGGCCTGGAAATCATAAGACCTGGATTCTAGTCCTGGCACTTTCACTTGTATTTCATGTGACTTTGGGGAAGTCACTTAACAGCTCTGTACTTCAGTTTCCTCATATGTAAAATGTGGATTAAATCCTACTCTTATTGTAAACCCCATGTAGGAAAGGGCTAAAGTGACCCTGCTGGATTAGAAGACCTGGTTCCAACCTGATTAGTTTGTATCTATCCCAACGCCTAGTATAGTGGCTTGACACATAGTAAGTGCTTAACAAATACCATTGTTATTATTATTACTATCATTATTATTATAACCCAGGACTCTCCCTTCTCCAGGATATTTTTAATCCCTCAAATGCCTTAAATACCTTCCATTTGCATATGCACACTGAGTACTCAATTCCTATTCTGACCTGGGCTCCTTTCCTAGAGCAGCATCCTTGTTTTCCTGATCTAAACTGGTTTCCCAACAAGGTATATAAAGTTTCTAATACATGCCAGGCCTCCCTCCATTTTCAAAATAACCTTAACAGTTGCAGTCCCACAGGGTGCTGAGGAAAATGTGAGGAGTCACCCTTGACCCTCTCTTCTTGCTGGGAGACTCCAGGATTCACCCGTGGTTTTGCAGAGGTATGTGCATTTCATCCTGTCAACACACCTAACTGCAAGGGAAACCAATAAAATGTGGTCCCACCCACATCTCTTCCCCAGAGCCTGAAATTGGCCAGGAATCACTGAAATCCCTTGGATTCAGGCCAGTGTTTAACTAGGAGTGTTTGCCTCCACCTGAGAAGAGAGTTAGTGTTTGAGAGAACGCCTGTGTGTACGAGGAAAGCAGCATATAGTCAGGGGCAATGACTTCATGGTCTAAATCTCAGCTTTGCAATGCTCAGACTCCTTGGAACCAGGTCTTCTAATCCAGTAGGGTCACTTTAGCCCTTTATCCAAGATAGGTAAACTAAGAATTACCTACTCTAGGGTATATGTGTGAATCTGTCCCTAGGTCAGGACAGGTGAGGATGAGAGTTGTGTAGTTGAGGCTAAGATAAAGCATAATAATAACAATAATAATGTTATTATTATTTAAGTGTTAAGTGTTGTTAAATGTAAAATGCTTACTATGTGCCAAGCATTGTACTAAGCTCTGGTATAGATACAAGATGATTTGGTCAGTAACCACAGTCCCTGACCCACATGGGGCTCACAGTTTTAGTAGAATCAATCAATCATATTTATTGAGCACTTACTGTGTGCAGAGCACTGTACTAAGCGCTTGGGAAGTACAAGTTGGCAACATATAGAGACGGTCCCTACCCAACAGTGGGCTCACAGTCTAGAAGGAGAACAGATATTGAATCCCCATTTTACAGCTGAGGAAACCGAGGCTAATAATAATAATAATAATAATGATATTTGTTAAGCTCTTACTATGTGCAAAGCACTGTTCTAAGCGCTGGGGGGATACAAGGTGATCAGGTTGCCCCACATGGGGCTCACAATCTTGATCCCCATTTTACAGATGAGGTAACAGAGGCACAGAGAAGTTAAGTGACTTGCCCAAAGTCACACAGCCGATAAGTGGCGGAGCTGGGATTAGAACCCATGACCTCTGACTCCCAAGCCTGTGCTCTTTCCACTGAGCCACGCTGCTTTCTGAGCCAAAGTGGAACAACTTGCCCCAAGTCAAGCAGCAGGCAAATAGATGGAGCTGGGATTAGAACCCAGATCCTCTGCTTTCCAGTCCTTTGCTGTTTCCACTAGGCCTCGCTGCTTCTCAAGCAGAGACATATGATTTTAGTAAGACTTTATATTTTTTATATGCTAAAACTTGATCAGCTTGTAATTTGCAGGAAACCCAGACATCAACAAGAAAACACTGTGGTCAGGTCTTGGGGCTACAAGGCAAAACTTGCATTTCCCAAGCGCTTAGTACAGTGCTCTGCACACAGTAAGCACTCAATAAATATGATTGAATGAATGAATGAATGTTGGGTGGGGACCGTCTCTATATGTTGCCAACTTGTCCTTCCCAAGAGCTTAGTCCAGTGCTCTGCACACAGTAAGCACTCAATAAATACGATTGAATGAATGAATAAATGTTGGGTAGGGACCAGGAGGCCTTCCCAGACTGAGCACCCCCTCTCCTTCCCCATCCCCTCACCTTACCTCCCTCCCCTCCCCACACCACCTGTATACATGTATCAATGTTTGTACGTATTTATTACTCTATTTATTTTATTTGTACATACTTATTCTATTTATTTTATTTTGTTAATATGTTTTGTTTTGTTATCCGTCTCCCCCTTCTAGACTGTGAACCCGCTGTCGGGTAGGGACTGTCTGTACATGTTGCCAACTTGGACTTCCCGAGCGATTAGTACAGTGCTCTGCCCACAGTAAGCTCTCAATAAATACGATTGAATGAATGAATGAATGCCACTGCCTCCTTCCCAAGGAGTCAGCATTCTTTGGGCCAATCAGAAGGAAATCTTCGTGGGAGAAAGTCAGCCATCAGAGAAGGTAGTTCCAGCCACCCTCCCCACCCACGCATCAGGTGTGGCAGAGAGTGCCCAGATCCGGCCTCAATAACAGCTCAAGTAAAGTTAGGGCATATCAGGAGCCACACTTGCTTCAAGTGGCTTTGTGCTAAATGTTTGGCACCATGTTACTCCTGCTCCAGAAGGCAAGCTGGAAAAGGGCAGGGCAGAGCTCCTCGGAGGAAGAGACCTAGGCCCCAGGTGGCTCTGGCCTTTGAAGCTGCCCCTATTCAACTTGTCCATGAGAGATGGAGATCCTAGCTGTTTTCCAAATGCCCTGGAATGTTTTCCTGGAATGCCCTCCCTCTGCCCATCTGCCAAGCTAGCTCTCTTCCTCCCTTCAAGGCCCTGCTGAGAGCTCACCTCCTCCAGGAGGCCTTCCCAGACTGAGCCCCTTCCTTCCTCTCCCCCTCGTCCCCCTCTCCATCCCCCCATCTTACCTCCCTCCCTTCCCCACAGCACCTGTATATATGTATATATGTTTGTACATATTTTTTTTTACTCTATTTATTTATTTAATTTATCTGTACATATCTATTCTATTTATTTTATTTTGTTAGTATGTTTGGTTTTGTTCTCTGTCTCCCCCTTTTAGACTGTGAGCCCACTGTTGGGTAGGGACTGTCTCTAGATGTTGCCAATTTGTACTTCCCAAGCGCTTAGTACAGTGCTCTGCACATAGTAAGCGCTCAATAAATACGATTGATGATGATGATGATGACAATGAAATGCAGACCCAAGATGGGTCTGACCCGCTGCCAAGAAGCACACTCCTCATTTGCCTAGAAAGCATTCTGGAGACAAGAAGCTGGTCAGTTCCTGTAGCGTGGCATCTCCGGGGAGGTGATGTGAGCGTAACATTCTCCCTACCCCTAACCTACTGCTAGTTTGCGAAAGCAGGCCCCGGGGCTTCCTGCCCAAGTGCCAGAGATCACAAGAACCTGCCAGCCAATCCTGCTTTCCAAGCCGGCTTTTCCTGTTTGGGCAGGAAAATTCATTCAGTTGTATCTATTGAGCACTTACTCTGTGCAAAGCACTGCACTAAGCACTTGAATCTAGAGAAGCAGCACAGGCTAGTGGAAAGAGCATGCACCTGGGAATCAGAGGGCCTGGGTTCTGCCACTTGCATGCTGTGTGATCTTGGGCAAGTCACTTAACTTCTCTGGGCCTCGGTTTCCTCTTTTGTAAAATGGGGATTAAATACCTCCTTAGACTGTGAGCTTCGCTAGGATAGAAATTGTGTTGGACCTGATCATTTCATTTCTTCCCCAGTCCATGGTGCTTTGTGCCTCACTTTCCTCATCAGTAAAAATAGGAATTAAAAACCTGCTCTCCCTTCTCCAAAGTCTGCTAGCTCCATATTGTGTCCAACCTGATTAATTTGTATCACTCTAGTGCTTATCGATCAATCTATCAATGGTAATTATTGAGCCCTTACTGTGTGAAGAACGCTGTACTAAACATTTGGGAAAGTACAATACAACAGAAGGATCACTTCCAGATTCTCCCATGTTATACTCTTTTTAATACTGTGCTTGACACATAGTAAATGCTGAACAAATGTCACAATTATCGTTATTGTCCACTAAAAACTACATTCTGAACTGAAGAAAAGTACAGGTGGATCACTCTTAATACCTCATTTCTACTTCCATGTCCCCTTCTTCCGAGAGGCTGGGAGAGCTTTCCATCCTGATAAGGTCAGTGTGGAAAAGGATTAAAGAGCAAAAATACCCAACAATGTCCACGCATACATCCAGCAGAAAAAGACCTATGGGTCAAAGCAGGCCCCCACAAAGCAGAACATGAATTAGCTACTGGCTAGTAGAGCCCGATAAAGCTGAACAGGTAATGCAATGCAGGGCTGATGATTAGCTTATCGACAAAGAGGAATCCAGCAGTAGATAAGAGTGCTAAAGTGGTGTGGGAAATTTGAAGAGAGCCTGGAGATGTCCAGTGAAAATTATTAAAAGGATGGAAATGAGACTTACTGACACTTTAAAAGCCTTGAAATCATTTAGCAAAGAAGACTGAAGAATGACTTCAAATATTTGCAGAGCTTTATGGAGAAGATGGTAACCTGCTCCATTCCGTTAAGAATAGCAGAAGGATTGGGTGTCATCATAATCATTTATTTTTCTAATTGTGGTATTTATTAATTTATTTATTAATAGCAAGCACTGTACTAAGTGCTGGAGTTGATAAGCCAGTCAAATATAGTCCCTTTCCCAGCTGGGGCTCACAGTCTAAACAGGAGGGAGAAACAGGTATTGAGTCCCTATTTTACAGATGAGGAAATTGAGGCACAGAGAAGTTCAGTGACTAGCCCAGTGTCCCACAGCAGGCAAGTGGTGAAGCAGGTCACCATCGACATCATCATCAAGAAATACTGCGTGATCCGTACTGTACTAGGTACTTCCAGTCAGGCCTAACATTCCATCAGTGAGGATTAGGAGTTGCTGTTTGGGGCTACCTCCCCTCTGATAGACATCAGTTAATCAATCAATCGTATTTACTGAGCACTTACTATGTGCAGAGCACTGAACTAAGTGCTTGGGAGAGTAAAATATAACAGAATTGATAGATACATTCATTGCCCCTCTAGACTGTAAGTTTGTTGTGGACAGAATATGTGACTGTTGCTGTATTGTACTCTCCTCAGCACTTAGTACAGTGCTCTGCACAGAGTAAGCGCTCAATGAATACGATTGAATGAATGAATGAACTTACAGTATAAAGGGTGATACAGACATTAATATAAATAAATAAATTGCAGATATGTAATAAGTTCTGAGGGGCTGAGGGAGGGGGTGAATCAAGGGTGCAAATCCAATGCATCAGCCAGCCTGAGGTGATTCAGTGCAGTTACTGTATGATTGTGGGGGTGGATTTCCAGCCCAGCGACAGTTTGGTATTCCCTCTTTTTTTGGGTGAAATCGAGACTGCAGGAAAAGTGCCCTGGGACAAATGAACACAGAAGCGATGAACAGAACCGGGCTTCCTGACTGATTTCCCTTCTCTATCTAGGGTCAGCTTCTCTGTACTTCAAGGTCCATTCTCCAAATGACTTCAAATGGAGCAATAGTCATGTTTTTTGATTCTGGTGCTGAGAGGGGAGAAGGGGGCAGGATACTAACCACAGCCTGGCCTAGTGGATAGAGCACGGGCCCGGGAGACAGAAGGACCTGGGTTCTAATTCCAGCTCTGCCACTTGTCTGCTTGTGACCTTGGGCAAGTCACTTCACTTCTCTGTGCTTCAGTTTCCTCATCTGTAAAATAAGGATTGTACTGTGAGCCCCATGTGGGACATGAACTGTGTCAGCACCCCAGTGCTTAGTACAGTGTCTGGCACATCGAAAGTACTTAAAAAATACCATATTAAAAAAAATAACCAAAGCAACTGTGCCCTGAAAGGTGGGATAACCCATATTGAGCCAAGTAGGACTGAACTCATAAAAATAAATAGAAACCTGGACTGTCCCCACTAAACAACTGTTGGATCATTTTAGAGGATTATCCATGGCCTGCACCATGAGAATGCTAAAGGAAGGTGTAGAAGAAGGGTGAACGGAGCAAGCCAGAGATGAGTGTCCCACCAACACCTCAAATTTAACATGTCCATAACAGAACCCCTTATCTTCCCACCCAAACCCTATCCTCCCTGTGACTTTCCCATCGCTATAGACAGTATCACCATCCTCCCTGTCTCATAAACCCATAATCTTGGCATTATCCTTGACTCATCTCTCTCAATCAACCCACATATTAAATGTCACCATATCCCATCAGTTCAGCCTTCACAATATTGCTATAATGCACCTTTTCCTCTCTATCCTAACTACTACCCTGTTGATCCAAGCATTTATCCTATCTTGCCTTGATTACTGCATCAGCCTCCTCGCCAACCTCCCTGCCTCCTGTCTCTCCCCACTCCAGTCCATACTTCACTCTACTGCTGTGATCATTTTCTACGAAAATGTTCAGTCTATGTTTCCACACTCCTCAAGAACCTCCAAGTGGTTGCCCAATCACCTCCATATGAAATATAAACTCCTTACTTTGGCTTTAAAACATTCAGCGACCTTGTCCTTTCCTACCTTATCTCCCTGATTTCCTACTACAAACCAGCCTGCACACTTTGCTCCTCTAATATCAGCCTACTCACTCTACCTCAATCTCATCTATCTTATTACCCACCTGTTGTCCATGTTCTGGAATGCCCTCACTCTTTATATCTGACAGACAATTACTCTCCCCACCTTCAAAGCCTTATTAAAAGCACATCTCCAAGAGGTCTTCCCCCACTCAATTCTGTATCACCTTTGCACTTGAATTTGCACCCTTTATTCATCCCACCCTCAGCCCACAACACTTGTGTACATATCTTAATTTATTTATATTAATATCTGTCTCCCCCACAACACTCTAAGCTCATTGTGGGTAGGGAATGTGTCTGCTTATTGTTATTTTGTACTCTCCCAAGCACTTAGTACAATGCTCTGCACCCAGTAAGCACTCAACAAATACGATTGAATGAATGAGTGAAAGTCTCCCCATCTAGATTGTAAGCTCGTTGTAGGCAGGGAACAGGCCTACCAATTCTGTTATACTGTAGTCTCCCAAGGGCCTAATACAGTACTGTGCACACAATAAGTGCTCAATAAATACGATTGATTGATTAATAGCATGTAGAATGCATTAGCGTGGAGTTTGTAGTAGAGGCAGAGGCCCATTGGGTTTTGGTTACAGTTCCTCAGCTTCCTAGAATGCAACTTTTTAGTTCAGTGCACAAGCTCAGGGCAGGACCTCCACACTTCTGGGGTCAGGGTTAACGCTGATTCCCTGTCTCTCTAAAAGGTGTCAGAGCAAGAAATAGAGAGTGCCAACTCCCTAGTGCGGACCTGGATTCCTGGTTTCTAGAAACTAGGTTCTTGGGTGCCTTTCTTTCTGAGAGCAGGAGTGGGCTGACTCATCTCCAAGCAATCATTCAATCATTGACTCCACCCAAGTGGTTCTTCCTTCTTGTTCATTGTCAATCATTCACTAGGACTCCAGAGCTGGTGGCTGGGCTGAAAAATGAGGTATCTCCTTCCCATGAACCTTAAAGGGACCTGAATCCTTTTGTGGCTCCTGGAAAATCTTTTTTCTCCACCGTTGTCAGATCACTACCTTCCTACAGTTGGAAGGAGCCTCTAAGTTCTGTTAACTGCTCCACGGCCCCCTGTTCCTGTCCTGCTCTCTCTGATGGGAGAAAACCTTCCTCAGGGTTGGAATAATAGTACCAATAATAATTGTGGTATTTGTTAAGCGCTTACTATGATCCAGGCACAGTACTAAGCGCTGGGGTGGATACAAGTAAACTGGGTTGGACATAGACCCTGTCCCAAATGGAGCTCACAGCCTCAATCCCCAGTTTTCAGGTGAGGTGATTTAGGCACAGAGAAATGAAGGGACTTGTGCAAGTTCACACAGCAGAGAAGTGGCAAAGCCAGAATAAGAAACCATGACCTTCTAACTTCCAGGCCCATGCTCTATTCACTACGTCACACTGCTTCTCTGCTCTTCCAGGCCAGGGTGAAAATGCTTCCTGACATCCGTCGGAGAATAGTTAGGATTTTAGGTTAGAGACAGCTTTGGGAACCTTTGTGTGGTCCTAAAAAACAAAGGTGAAAACACTCTTTACTAGTGCCACACAGTTAACACTCAGTCAGATTGCGTTCATTTCTTATGGAACAGTGCTCTGCACATAGTAAGCACTCAAAAAATACCATTGATTGATTATAACACACACACAACTCCATCCTCTCCTCCAAAGTACCTGCTCTTGTATACTGTCTTGCCCATGCCAGTGTGTACAGCAGGGGCCCAATTATTATTATTATTTATTATTACTATTATGCTTTCATTAAGTGCCTATGTGTCTAAGCACTGGTCTAAGTGCTGGAGGGATGGTTTGTCCTCCAGATGTATTTTTTTAAGGTATTTAAGTGCTTACTCTGTGCCAGGCACTGTACTAAGCTCTGGGGCAGATAATCAGGCTCACAGTCTAAATCCCCATTTTACATTCATTCATTCAATCATATTTATTGAGCACTTACTTTGTACAGAGCACTGTACTAAGTGCTTGGAAAGTACAATTAGGCAACAGATAGAGACAGTCCCTACCCAACAACGGGCTCTCAGTCTAGACGGGGGAGATAGACAACAAAACAAAACAAGTAGACAGGCGTCAATACCATCAAAATAGATAAATAGAATTATAAATATATACACCATGTCATGGATGTCATGGAAAAGCGCTTAGAACAGTCCTTTGCACATAGTAAGCGCTTAATAAAAGTCATTATTATTATTCCCCAAAATGAAATCTTGTTTCATCATTTGCTCTGCAACCGTGTTGTTGAAAGGAGCTAGATGAGGTAATTGCGGCACAGAGAAGTGAAGTGGCTTGCCCAAGGTCACACTGCAGACAGATGTTGAAGTCAGGATTAGAACCCAGGTCCTCTGACTCCTAGGATAGTGCTCTTCCCACTATGCCATGCTGCTTAATCTATGATTTAATCCTCCTCAAAACATCTCCCTGTTGGCCCCCTACCTCACAGGGGTCCCATTTTGTCCACATGTGGGCTACCAACTCTGTGGTATTATACTCTCCCAAGTGCTTAGTACAGTGCTCCACACAAAGTAAGTGCTCAATAAATACCACCAACTACTGACCATGTCACCTTGTCTCTGGTCATGCCTCTCCCATTAAGTAGAAATATTCAGGGCAGTTTAACTGGGGTTTTCTTCATGTTACTGGGGAAAACCATGTTTAAAGCTGCATTTATATCTTGCAAATTATGCTTCACAGGTTAATGACTCCTGAGTTTCCTTGACAACATGCTGTCCACTGGTTTAATAAATTCTGCCCCCAGGGTGAAAAGGGGCCAGCCAAGAACTTTTCTTTGGGAGGTTTCTTCATCGGGCCCCCGCTTGCCCAAGGGGCAATACCCGCAGTCTGCCAAGCAGAATCTGGTGCCAACCTGCCAGGTGGGCCAGTGAAACACCTAATCCGATTAAACAGGCACAAGGCCCCCTTCTTTAGGCCCAGAAAGGAGGCATGGGTGGGTGGGAGCAGGTTCTGTTAGTGCCCAGCCCACTGTTGGGTAGGGACCGTCTCTATATGTTGCCAACTTGTACTACCCAAATGCTTAGTACAGTGCTCTGCACACAGTAAGCGCTCAATAAATATGATTGAATGAAGGAGTGAATGCCCAGCCTGCCCCATCACCCACCACCGAGACTAGGGTGGCCTATGTTGCCTTCACAGACATCAAGTCGAGGCTTGTGACAACCCAGGCATTACGCCAGGGACACAGTGTAACGTGGTGACACCGATGCACCATTTTGCGGAAGGGCACCCGAGCCTGGAATGTTTCCGGGAAATCCCTGACCCTCCCTAACAATTGTGGCATTTGTTAATCACTTACTATGAGCCAGGCACTGTAGTAAGTGGTGGGGTGGATATGAGCTAATTGGGTTGGACCCAGTCCCTGACCCAAAAGGGGCTCACAGTCTTAATCCCCATTTTACGGATGAGGTAACTGAGGCACAGGGAAGTTACGTGACTTGCCCAAGGTCACACAACAGACAAGGGGCAGATCCGGGAGTAGGACCCAGGTCCTTCTGACTCTGAGGCCTGGCCTCTATCCACTAGGCCATGCTGCTTTCCACACACATGTGGCTTCAGAACCTCCTTCTACCTCACCTTGCTACTCTTCTACTACAACCCAGCCTGCACACATGGCTCCTCTAATGTTAACCTTTTCACTGTACTTCTTCAATCTCTCTATCTTGCCACCAACCTCTCATCCATGTCCTGCTTCTGGCCTGGAGAATCCTCCCTCCTCACATCCAACAGGCAATTACTCTCCCCACCTTCAAATTCTTACTGAAGGCACATCTCCTCCAAGAGGCCTTCCCTGACTAAGCCCTTTCTTCCTCTTCTCCCACTCCCTTCTGCATCATCTTGACTTCCTTCCCTTTATCCATTCCCCCTCCCAGCCCCACAGTACTTATGTACATATCTGTCATTTATTTATTTATATTAATGTCTCTCTCCCCACTTCTAGACTGTAAGCTCGTTGTAGGCAGGGAATGTGTCTGTTATATTGTACACCCAAGTGTTTAGTACAGAGCTCTGCACACAGTAAACGCTCAATAATCAATCAATCGTATTTATTGAGCGCTTACTGTGTGCAGAGCACTGTACTAAGCGCTTGGGAAGTACAAGTTGGCAACATATAGAGACAGTCCCTGCCCAACAGTGGGCTTACAGTCTAGAAGATAAATAGTGACCCCTCTGAACATGGCCACTGCTTCCAAGCCACGAAACTCGAAGGCAGGAACTTTGGCAGGGGGAGGCTGGTAGTTTATAATAAAGACATACATAAACACATCAATTGATGAATCTGTACCAGACAGGGAACAGACTAGTTAAAAACTAGACTGCTATCATAAAGACACATAGGCATACATAAACCACATAGGCGTACATAAACGCATCCACTGACAAATCTGTAGCAGAAAGCAGACAGACCAATTGAAAATGGAACTGCTATACTAAAGACATAAAGGCGTAGATAAACACGACTATTGACAAATCTGTAGCAGACTGCAGATGGATTAGTTGAAATCAGGAATGCCAGCCACCCTAGAGGAGACAGGAGAAGGGTCAGGCAATCTCATAGCCTTCACAACCATCAGGGTGCAATGAAGAGGGATGGAGGGCTAGAGTGTAGGGTGGGTCTGAGGCCACAGTAGTGCCAAGCTGGAGGGAGACTGATAAATGGGGCTTCCTGCAGGGGATTCTCACCAGCAGATGATATCACCCACTTCAAGTTTAAGCACTCAATCTCTGGAACCCCTTTGCCTCTGCGTACAGTGGAATTGAGGAACCTTCTCTGGCTTTTCTCCCTCTTACCCAGCCTGGCATTCAGACCCTGGGAAACCACTCCACTCTCTTCTGCAAGGCTCCCCACATCAAACCCGCCCTCCTTCCTTCCTTGCTTTCCCAACTCAGACACAACCTGCCTTGCAACACTGCAGATGGCCCCCCTCCCTTCCTCGAGGAGACCTAGCCCCCACCCAAAGGGCCTGGGAGAAGATGAGGGAACTTCCCTGAGAGACCAGAGCCCCTGATAGTCTCTAAAGAACCTGAGATGGTAGGGAGAGCCAGAGCGGAACTAGGATCATCATCAATCGTATTTATTGAGCGCTTACTGTGTGCACAGCACTGTACTAAGCGCTTGGGAAGTACAAGTTGGCAACATATAGAGACAGTCCCTACCCAATAGTGGGCTCACAGTCTAAAAGGGGGAGACAGAGAGCAAAACCAAACATACTAACAAAATAAAATAAATAGAATAGATATGTACAAGTAAAATAAATAAATAAATAAATAGAGTAATAAATATGTACAAACATATGTACATATATACAGGTGCTGTGGGGAAGGGAAGGTGGTAAGATGGGGGGGATGGAGAGGGGGACGAGGGGGAGAGGAAGGATCAGGTAGGAGACCCTGCCAAGATGGAACAATAATTAATCAATCCTACTGATTATTAATCCTACTGTTTGCAGAGCACTGTCCTAAACAGTTGGCCGAGTACAATATAACAGAGTTGTTGGCAAGTTCTCTCCCCACAAGAAGCTTGCAGTGTAACTGAGGTATTTGTCAAACCTTTAATATGTGTCAAGCATTGTTCTAAGCTCTGGGGTAGAGACAATATAATCAGATCAGGCCCAGTTCCTGGTCTTAGAAAGAGGTAGACCAGGCATTGGATCCCCAATTTACCAAGGAGGAAACTGAGGCATAGAGAAGTGACTTGCCTGAAACACATCAGGCAAGTGACAGAGTGAGAATTAGAACCCAGGTCCTCCTGATTCCCGGGCTTATGCTATATTCATTAGGCCACACTGCTTCTCTATTTTCTCCTGTGCCCGTGACTGTAACTCTCCCCAAGTGTGGAGGCCAAAGGCAGGAAGGCACCCAGGTGGAGAGGAGTGTAAGGGAGGCAGGCCCCCTCACAGACTAACACCTGGGCCCCGAGACCTTCCTTACAGTGCAAGTGACAACAGTGGCAAGAGGCGACCATTTTTCTATTGGTGTCCCCTGATACCTGACTGGAAAGAAGAAATGAAGAAAAGATCTTGTTCACTCATTCGATCGTATTTATTGAGCGCTTACTGTGTGCAGAGCACTGTACTCAGCGCTTGGGAAGTACAAATCGGCAACATATAGAGACGGTCCCAACCCAACAATGGGCTCACAGTCTAGAAGGGGGAGACAGACAACAAAACATTCATTCATTCATTCATTCCATCGTATTTATTGAGCGCTTACTGTGTGCAGAGCACTAGACTAAGCGCTTGGAAAGTACACGCCGGCAACAGATAGAGACGGTCCCTACCCAACAACGGGCTCACAGTCTAGAAGGGGGAGACAGACAACAAAACAAAACATGTAGACAGGTGTCAAAACCGTCAGAATAAATAGAATTATAGCTATATGCACATCATTAACAAAATAAATATAGTAAATATGTACAAGTAAAATAAGTAGAGTAATAATCTGTACAAGTACATACAAGTGCTGTGGGGAGGGGATCTCAGGACACTTAGGCCAGTGTCAGCCCCAAGACCCCCCACCCCCAACTCCCCCCCCCCTTTATTTGATGATGATGATGATCATCATCAATCGTATTTATTGAGTGCTTACTATGTGCAGAGCACTGTACTAAGCGCTTGGGAAGTACAAATTGGCAACACATAGAGACAGTACCTACCCAACAGTGGGCTCACAGTCTAAAAGGGGGAGACAGAGAACAAAACCAAACATACTAACAAAATAAAATAAATAGAATAGATATGTACAAGTAAAATAAATAAGTAAATAAATAGAGTAATAAATATGTACAAACATATATACATATATACATTTATTCAATCAATGGCAATCAATCAATGGTATTTACTGAGTGCTATGTGCAGAGCACTCACTCTAATAAGCTTTTGGGAGGGTACAACATACAACACAACAAAGTTGGTAGACACCATCTCTGCCCACAAGGAAGCATCTTGGCCCAGTGGAAAGAGCATGGGCTTGGGAGTCAGAAGGGCCTGGGTTCTAATCCTACTCCACCTTAAGTCTGCTGTGTGACCTTGGATAAGTCCCTCTGCTTCTCTGGGCCTCAGTTAGCTTGTCTATAAAATGGGTATGCTTACTATGTGCCAAGCGTTGTTCTATTTGAATCCCAGTTATTAGTGCCTGCCTCCCCTCCTAGACTGCAAGCCCCTTGAGGCCAGGGAGCGTGCCTGCTAAGTCTATTCATTCATTCAATCGTATTTATTGAGCGCTTACTACGTGCAGGGTACTGCACTAAGCACTTGGAAAGTACAAATCGGCAACATAGAGAGACGGTCCCTCCCCAACAACGGGCTCTTGCAATCACCCAAGCACTGAGTATATGTTGCTGATTTGTACTTCCCAAGTGCTCAGCACAGTGCTCTGCACACAGCAAGTGCTCAACAAATACAATTGAATGAATAAGTACAAACTAGAGCACTCAATAGGTGTGACCGATTTATTGATCACCCGCCCGCCTCCTACCTGAATGATGCGGAGACAAGTATATGGGTGTCAATACCATCAGAATAAGTAGAATTATAGTTATATACACATCATTAATAAAATAAATATAGTAAATATAGAGTAATAAACACATACAATATATACAAGTGCTGTGAGGAGGAGGGGGGGGTAGGGCTGGGCGGGGGGGTGATGGAGTCTGGGTACTCAAGGAGGGCTGATGTCGGGATGGGAGGCAAGAAGTGGGGGAAAGGAGAATTAGCTTACAGTAAGGTCATTGTGAGAAGGGAATGTGTCTGTTGTTATATTGTACGCTCCCAAGCGCTTAGTACAGTGTTCTGAGCATAGTAAACTCTCAATAAATGATTGAATCAATCAATCAATCAATCATATTTATTGAGCGCTTACTGTGTGCAGAGCACTGTACTAAGCACTTGGGAAGTACAAGTTGGCAACATAAAGAGACAGTCCCTACCCAACAGTGGGCTCACAGTCTAAAAGGGGGAGACAGAGAACAAAACCAAACATACTAACAAAATAAAATAAATAGAATAGATATGTACAAGTAAAATAAATAAATAAATAGAGTAATAAATATGTACAAACATATATACAGGTGCTGTGGGGAAGGGAAGGAGGTAAGATGCGGGGGTCGATGGCGGGACAGGCGAGAACGAGGTACGGTGAGGAGATTTGCGGCAGAGGAGCGGAGGGTGCGGGGTGGGCTGGAGAAGGAGAGAAGGGAGGTGAGGGAGGAGGGGGCGAGGTGATGGACAGCCTTGAAGCCGAGGGTGAGGAGTTTCTGCCTGATGCGCAGATTGATTGGTAGCCACTGGAGATTTTTGAGACGGGGAGTAGCATGCCCAGAGCGTTTCTGGACAAAGACAATCCGGGCAGCAGCATGAAGTATGGATTGAAGTAGGGAGAGACACGAGGATGGGAGCTCAGAGAGAAGGCTGATGCAGTAGTCCAGACGGGATAGGATGAGAGCTTGAACGAGCAGGGTAGCGGTATGAATGGAGAGGAAAGGGCGGATCTTGGCAATGTTGCGGAGGATTGAATGAATGAACTCCACACCCAGCCCTCCACCACAGACCTAACTCCTGCTGTCCACTTCTCCTAAGCTTTCTCCCTACTCTCCACTTAAAGACAAGAACTTCCCCAAGGGACTTCTGCCATCTTTCTTGTGAGTCAGATCTGATCGCTCTCTACTCATTTCTTTATCTCCCTGGGGCATACACTATTTCCTGCTGTTCATTCCTGTGTCCCTCTTCCACTTCTCCTGCTGGTAGATGCTTCTTCAATTAAACCTGTGCAACAAGACCAAAGATGACAGCATCCAAAGCGGGAAGGATGATTGATGAGGAAATCACGCACTCTAGCTGGTTTCACTGGAGGTGAGGTGGGAAGGAGGAGATGGAATACAGGGACAGGGTCCTCACACTGTCATTCCTGATGAAGGAGGTTGGAAAGCACTATCCTAAGCTATGCTACTACTTTCAATCAAATTGGATTTTTACCTTTTTCCTCCTCATTTTTCACTGTACCATCTTTCCACAATGTAGTCTAGTGGATAGAGCACAGGCCTGGGAATCAGAAGGACCTGGATTCTAGTCCTGGCTCTGCCGTGAGACCCTGGGCAAGCTACTGAGCTTCTCTGTGCCTCAGTTATCTTATCTGTAAAATAGGAATTACTTCTGTGAGCCCTATGTGAGACAGGGACAGTGTCCAACCTTATTAGCTCATACCTACACCAGTGCCCAACCATATTAGCTCGTATCTACCCCAGTGCTTCGTACACCTGGTGCATAGTAAGCACTTAACAAATACCATTTTTTTAAAAAGGGAGAGAGAAGTCCTCCTAGGATGTGGGCTCTTTTAGGGATGAGTTCCTCCCCAAATCAATTATGTAGTCTCCTCTCTAAAGCCCCTTCTGCCCTTACAGGACAAAATAAAAACAAACCACACAAGGTTTTCCCAGTACCTGATAGTGAGGGCAGCATAAAACCACAAAGGTGCTGCCTCCATAAAATTAATCAGTAGCTAACATTAGTGAAAGGCCTGTGAAGGTAAGCCCATTCTTGAGTTCAGTCTTGAATTATACTGACTGGTCCTGGGAAGAATCCCAGAGATAGAGGATCCCAAAAGGCCAGGTACAATGCTGGGGAGACACTATATAATAATAATGATGGCATTTATTAAGTGCTTACTATGTGCAAAGCACTGTTCTAAGCACTGGGGAGGTTACAAGGTGATCAGGTTGTCCCACAGAGGGCTCACAGTCAATCCCCATTTTACAGATGAGGTAACTGAGGCACTATCACTATTTAGGGGTACATGGAGTTGACCAACACTCCAACCAGACTGTCATTGTAGAGGAACAGCTGGTCTGGCCCCCTAGACACCTCAGGAGTCCCTGGTGTTTTTCAAAGGCACGGACCCTTGAGCAGGGAGAAAAATGCCAGTTTCCAGTTTTCTTCCTGGCAATTCTAAATTTTGGGCTGGGGGATGAAAGAAAACCTGAGGCTGGCCACATTGATATAAATCCCTGCCAGAGCTCCCATTGCCTCTACTACTGCCATTTTACCTCAGTTATAAGCTCAGAGACTTGAAGTTGGCTTTCTTATCAAGGGAGAAGATGGGAAAAAGGAGGCTGCAACAATGGTAGTGAGCAAATGGACTAGAAAGAGCATCGAGAGGACCACCTCCGCATTGCTCCAGAAGGAATTATATTTTCTACTTGCCAGGCCTGAATCATTATTCCAGAGTGGCTATTTCCAAGACAAAGAAGCATCTCAGTATGCTTCTCTATATCACAGAGAAGAGGGCTTAAGTCAAAACTAGAAAGAACAAAAATCATGGATGTCTGACTTGCTGAGGGTGATCAGTCACCCAATTTTACTGCAGGCAGTCCTGTTCCCAGCTGGTCTGACCCCTGAATGACACCAACACAGTACCAGATGCTTTTGTGTCCAGTTATTTTTATTTCCAGCATTGAGCTCCCTCCCCTGTGGCTCTGACACTGACCCAGTTCAGTTCAGTTCAGAACTCATCCAGGTCCTGGGAGGGGAATGTAAAGATACTGGAGCAAGCTGGGGTTTTCAGAGAAACCCACTAGAATCTCAAGAAATTAGTGTGCTTCCACAAAGCAGATCTTGTGACCTCATCATGCTATGCTGCACATCCAGGGTTACGCCTGTGACATCGGTATTCGTGAGGGCCATAAGGGGCCATCCGAGGCTTGTCCCTCTGGACTTTTCCTGCATCAGTGAACTGCGCTGCCTCGCAAGCGCTTAGTACAGTGCTCTGCACACAGTAAGAGCTCAATAAATACGATTGAATGAATGAAGGGCTCTACACTGGCTCCTCCAAGCCCTAACCCCTAGCCTATATAGGGTAGTGCTAACCAACACCATAGCCCTGGTTACCTCTGGCTGTGCCCTGGAAAGTCTTTGTTCCCGAATCTGAAACGTGAGGCTGAAGTGAGAAACCTCTGCAGCCCTGCCCCTCCTGACTGAGCCTAAATAGTCCCTGGAAGGACGTTCAGTATCCTCGTCTCATTTCACTGGAGAGAGGAGGAAAGAAACAGGAAGCAGAGAATTGTGCAGGGCCCAGTGAACAAAGAACCAGAATCAACCTCATATATGAGACAACAAATGTTATATTAGGTGCTGGGGGAATATACCAAAAGGAGAAAAAAAAAAGACACGATTCCTGCCTTCAAGGATCTTCTAATATAATGGGGGAGGCACCGGACATAAATTAGATAATATACTACAGTTAAAAGGGAAAGGCTGGCTAAAAATAATAAACCCAAGTAAATGAATAAATAAAGAAATATCTAAGTGAGCTCTGAGGAGACCAAAGGGCTGATGTGACCAGGAAGCAGGGATCTGATCCTTGCCTCCTGTTTAACTGCTGGACTTTGCTTCATAGTGGTTCAGAGGACCCCTGGGGACTGAGGTCTGTGGGACTCATGCTCGATGGCTGCCTCACCCTAGGGCAAGGGTGTGGAGGAAGCCTCTAAACCGTTGCCCGCTCCTGCCAGTAAGTAAAAATACTGAGCGTGCCTGTCCCCTGCTTCCCACCCCTTATCTAAGAGGCAGCCTCCTTTCTTCTGCTGTTCTTTTTAGAATGCAGTCCCCGTCTAAAAATGCTACCCCCTGGGAAGTGGCTGAAAGCCATCCCCCTCTGTGGATATGAAGCCAAGTGGAGGTGGAGGTGAAATCGGCCACAGGTGGATGAGCACCAGGCTCTCGCCTGTCCCCCTCCTCTGTGGTAGTCCAGGTTGCCTGAAAAGTTCATCTGGGCAGAGGAGGTGGGCTTCGAGAATAGATGGGCCCAGTAGATGGCAGGTCAAACTGCTCCGGCAAGCGTCGGTGGAGTTGCCAGATCGTGGAACAGAAAAAAACCCAAAAAACTGTAGAGGACCGGTTAACCCAGTTTAAGGGTGCCAGTAATAAAAGAAGACACAACCAACGTATACTGCTGCAGGCTAAAGCTGGCTTAGTTTAGGACTGGCTCTGCTATTTCGCTGGGTTACCCCCTTATGATTCTGTCCTAGCTGTGCTCCTGGAGCACTGGTGTCGGTCAGCTGGAGCAGGCAGGGAACCTTGTCGGGTTTGGGGAAAGGAGTGTTTGTGCCCTACTGAGAAGAGCATGAGCCTGAGGAAGAGGAAACCTGGTTGTAACACCGGGTTCCGTCTCTTGCCTGTTAGATGACCTTGGGCAAGTCACTGTGCCTCTGTTTCCTCATCTGTAAAATGGGGATAATATACCTGTTCTCCCTTCCACTTAGTTCATTCAATCGTATACTGAGTGCTTAATGTGTGCAGAGCACTATATAAAGTGCTTGGGAGAGTGCACTATAACAGTAAACAGACACATTTCCTGCACATGACAAGTTACTCTGTGAACTTCATGTGGGGCAGGGACTGTCTGACCTGATTCTCTTATATGTACCCTAGCACCCAGTAAGCACTTAACAAATACCATTATTATTATTAGGGAGTCTCAGACAGGCAGGTCCCTGGGCATCAGTACCCAAAGGTCAGTGCTACTCAGAGGTAAACGTGAGCCTTTCCCCTGAGAATGATAGGCCTTGAGTGTGAATAGCAGCATGGCCTACTGGGTAGAGCATGGGACTGAGTCAGAATGACCTGGGTTCTAATCCTGACCCTGCCACTTGTCTGCTATGCGACATGGGGCAAATCATTTAACTTCTCTTTACCCAAGTACTTCATCTGTAAATTGTACATTAAGACTCTGAGCCCTATGTGGGACCAACCTGATTTGCTCATATCCACCCCAGTACTTAGTACAATTCCTGGAACATAGTAAGTGCTTAACAAATACTATTTTTAAAAAAGCAGCAGTCAAGGTAGCATCTGCCTACCTACCTGAGGAAAACAGCAAAGGCCAAGAAAGAATAGAATCATTCAGAAATCAACAAACTCAGTGATCACTTGACATTTGACTGGCAAAGGCACTTTAGCTTCCTATAATTGCTGTTGGCCCTGGGAATCAGAAGAACTGGATTCTAATCCTGGTTTTGCAAGCAGGGGAATGCTTGATGGGGCTAGGCCATTAGCAATGAAGGTTTCTGACCACCAAGGGCAATCTGTGACATCCTGAAAAATAGCTGGTTTATGTAAACTCATTGTGGGCAGGGAATGAGTCAGTTTATTGTTATAGTGTACTCTCCCAAGCGCTTAGTACAATTCTTTGCACAAAGTAGATACTCAATAAATACGATTGATTGAATGAATGTGGATGGCAATGATACAGCAGCTACCAAGGCAACCACCTGCAGGTTACTGTGTTTTGGCCATCGGCACTATGCTACAATCACTTTGGCCGAAATAAGGTCCAGGTGAAATTTCTCCCTTTGACATTCAATAAAATCTCCTTTTTGACCCAGTGGATTTCTATTCATTCATTCAATCGTATTTATTGAGCGCTTACTGTGTGCAGAGCACTGTGCTAAGCGCTTGGGAAGTACAAGTTGGGAATATATAGAAATGGTCCCTACCCAACAGCGGGCTCACAGTCTAGAAGGGGGAGACAGACAACAAAACAAAACATATTAACAAAATAAAATGAACAGAATAGTAAATTTGTACAAATAAAATAGAGTAATAAATACATACAAACATATGTACATATATACAGGTGGTGGGGGAGGGGAAGGAGGTAAGGTTGGGGGGATGGAGAGTGGGAGGAGGGGGAGAGGAAGGAGGGGGATCAGTCTGGGAAGGCCTCCTGGAGGAGGTGAGCTCTCAGTAGGGCTTTGAAGGGAGGAAGAGAGCTAGCTTGGTGGATGTGCGAAGGGAGGGCATTCCAGGCCAGGGGGATGACATGGGCCAGGGGTCGACGGCGGGACAGCCGAGAACGAGGCACAGTGAGGTGATTAGCAGCAGAGGAGCGGAGGGTGTGGGCTGGGCTGGAGAAAGAGAGAAGGGAGGTGAGGTAGGAGGGGGCGAGGTGATGGACAGCCTTGAAGCCCAGGGTGAGGAGTTTTTGCCTGATGAAGAGTTTTTGCCTACAGTTTCTATCTGTGTGTAGGTTTAAATGTTGCCCCCCTGCCTCCCAAATGCCAGCTTCTCTGGCTTTGCCTTCTTTCATTCATCCATTCAGTCGTATTTATAGAACGCTGACCGAGCGCAAGTCACCTTCTCCTGGTTGACCCTCCTCCTGACCTGTTACATGCTCTTCTCCCCTGCTAATTCTGTTTCATTGTACTTTCCCAAGTGCTTAGGACAGGGCTGTGCATGTAGTGAGCGCTCAATAAATACGGCTGATTGATTGATTGACAGTTTTGTCTTGCTGTGGATCTCTTGTTCCAGAGATGTCTCAACCAGATGGCCCGACCACTAATCCTGGCGCTCCCTCTTGTGGCTTAGGGACCACTTCCTTCAGGACCTGGCAATAAAATTCTCCCTTGGATATGATTCCTAGTGCCAAATCCCCACTCCCGCTCATTCAACCGTATTTATTGGACGCCTACTGTGTGCAAAACACTGTACTACACTGCTCCCCACAACCATGCCTCACCAGCTGCAGCCCACACTACAGCCCTCCCAGGCCACCTTCATCAAGAAAAGTAATAATAATTGTGTGCTTGTTAAGCGCTTACTAGGTACCAGGCACTGTACTAAGTGCTGGGGTGGAGAAAAGCAAATCGGATTGGACACAGTCCCTGTCCTACGTGGGGCTCACAGTCTCATTCCCCATTTTACAGAAGATGTAACTGAGGCACAGAGAAGTGACTTGCCCGAGGTCACACTGTAGACAAGTGGCAGAGTCAGGATTAGAACCCACGACCCTCAACAGATCATCCCAGCTCCTCCTGCTCTCCATACTGCTCTTTAATCTCTCTACCATGCCTAGAGAAGCAGCATGGTCTAATGGAAAGAGCATAGGCCTAGGAGCCAGAGGGCCTGGGTTCTAATCCTGGTTCTCCCCACTTGCCTGCTGTGTGACTTTGGGCAAGTCGTTTAACTTCTTGAGGCCTCAATTTCTTCATCTATTAAATGGGGATTCAATACCTGTTCTCCCTCTCCTCTAGACTGTGAGCCCCATGCGGGACAGGGACTTTGTCTGACCAGATTAACTTTCTTTCTACCCCAATTCTTGGTACGGTGCTTGACACATAGTAAAGGCTTAACAAATACTATAAAAATAACAATAATAGTGATAACAATACAGCCTTCTTCTTCCAATATGTATTTGAGCTCTGCTTCACTGAGGACAAATTCCCGCTTATTCTGAATTTATTCTTGACACGGACACTACACCGTGATATTGGTGAAACCTGCCCCATCTCGAGGACTTCACTGTTCCTTCTGTCCTCTTCACAGGGGATTTTCACCTTCTTCAGCTTTCTCGTTATCCTCTAGTGCCACTTCTGTACAATCTCATCAACTACATCTCTCTCGTCAACTGAAACTTAAGCTACCAGCCTCTACCACCCGTGACAACTCCTAGTTTATGTTTTCTGCCAGCTGCTAGGGCCCTTCTCTGTCATTCTGTCTGAATTTGATATCTTTTTTCATTTTTTCTCTCTCTCCATTTCATCTCCTGCCCTTATCCTTAGAGACATCAACATTCATAGTAGCGAATCTTTGTACACTCATTGTGATCTAATGGTTAAAACACAAGCCTGGGAATTAGAAGGACCTGGGTTCTAAACCCAGCTCTGCCACTTGTCTGTTGTGTGATCTTGGGCACTTCTCTGTGCCTCAGTTACCTCATCTGTAAAATAGAAATTAAGATTGTGAGCCCCATGGGGGACAGGGACTTGGTCCACCCTGATTACCTTGTATCTACCCCAGAGCTTAGAACAGTGCCTGGCACATAGTAAGAGCTTAACAAATACTATTTTAAAAAATGATTCCTTCCTTTCCTGAATTCTGCTGACCTCTAGCTCCATCCCCTTTAAGTAGCCCACCTTGGGATACCTTGAATTCATCATCACAAAATTTCACTCTCTCTCCAACATCACTAACCCATCTCTCCCCACCTCCAGATGTTAATTCCCTGCTTCACATTTCCTAAAAGACGGAGCAACCGAGCCATCATTTTCTCTAAGTACAGGAGGATGTGCAGATTGTCAGAGAAGAGGAATACATCTCTGTTGCCTGGTAGAAGTTGAATATGGAGGAGGAGGGGGGAGCTGCCATCTGAGGACTTCATCAGCTAGTGAGGGGATGGTGCTTTACAAATCTTTTGATAATGCCTTCCTTCCTGAATGCACGTACCCTTCTGTACATGGTGTAACTCCTTTCCCCCTAAAACAGACACACACACAAATTCATTCATTTGAGCCCACTGTTGGGTAGGGACTGTCTCTATATGTTGCTAATTTGTACTTCCCAAGCGCTTAGTACAGTGCTCTGCACATAGTAAGCACTCAATAAATACGATTGATGATGATGATTCAATCGTATTTATTGAGAGCTTATTGTGTGCAGAGCTCTGTACAACTACTACTACTAATAATAATGGCATTTATTAAGCGTTTACTATGTGCAAAGCACTGTTCTAAGCTGGGTAGGTTACAGGGTGATCAGGTTGTCCCACGGGGGGCTCACAGTCTTAATCCCCATTTTACAGATGAGGTAACTGAGGCACAGAGAATTTAAGTGACTTGGCCAAAGTCGCACAGCTGACAATTGGCGGAGCCGGGATTTGAACCATGACTTCTGACTCCAAAGCCCGTGCTCCTTTCACTGAGCCACGCTGCTGGGAAGTACAAGTCGGCAACATATAGAGACGGTCCCTACCCAACAACGGGCTCACACACACACACACACACACACACACACACACACACACACACACACACACACACACAAACCAGTTAAAGGCTTTGATGATGCTTAGGCAGGGAAAAGTCCAGGAGCCTCAGGTCAAAAATTGCCCCCTCCCAACCCTCCAAAGACAATGTACAGTAGCTCTGATGGGACTAACAGTTATGGAAGAGGCAAGAGGACTGAGGGGAGAGGATATTTGTGATGAGCAATGGACCTCTGAAAGCCATAAGGGGCTCCCTGAGGGTGACAGAGCCAGGGCAATTCCCAAGTGTGCCCAGTGGTTCTTGAGGTGAGGGGGGACAGGTGTCTCACCCTGTCCCCTTCCCCATACTGTACCATATCCCGGGCATCTCCCAGCCCTGTCCCAAAACCCACCAACCCACCATATTTAGTCGTCATTCATACCCTGTCCAATCCACATCCTTTAGTCACATGGGGTCCTCCCTTTTTTTTGGAAATCATATTTGTTAAGTGCTTACTATGTGCCAGGCACTGTATTAAGCACTGGGGTAGATAGAGCCAATCAGTCTGGACACAGTCACTGACCCACGAGGGGCTCAGCATCTTAATCTCTATTTTACAGATGAAGCAGTTGAGATACAGAGAAGTTAAGTGGCTTACTCAGGGATGTTCAGCAGATAAGTGGCAGAGCCAGGATTAGAACCCAGGTCTTCTGATTCCTAGACCCATGTCCCTTTCACTAGGCTGTGGTGCTATCCCGTGTGCTTCAATGTGCTTCCTTTATCCATCTACAGGAGGGGAAGGTGTCAGATATTGAGCCCAAATGATGGAACAAAAATTAGAACACCTATTGCAGTAAAAAAAAAACTGGGTCAACTCTCTCTAGGAGCCTAAGGGAACTTACAATTGTAACAGGAAAAAAAAAACTCTCCTGCTTTCCAACAGTTTATTTCAATCTTTGCTCTCTGTCCTATATGACTTCTATTGCTTTCCTCCTCCTTTGTCCTTTTTCTGTTTTCTCGCCCTTTCTCTCACTGCTGTTTTCTCTTTTATCCCCCGCTCTCTCTTCTTCCACATTTTTCTCTCCTTTTTCCCATTTGTAGAAAAGAAAATCTCCCTTTTGCCTCTTCTCCAACTGGTTGGTAACCCTGGCAACTGTCTCCAGAGCAGTGACATCATATTGTTTCCAAGGTGATGGTTCCCAGTGCAGTGACATCATGTCATCACCATAGCAATGCTCCATGAGGATATTTCTGCAGTGATACTGAGAAAAAGCCTAAAGAGTGAGGAGGAAAAGTGGAGGGGGTGGTGCAGAGAAGGGATTAAAGGAAGGAATCATTCAAAGGGATGAAAAACCCTGGATTTTTAGGAAGATGAGTTAGAGAGTAGGGAACTGAAGGAGAGCAGTGAAAATCTCAGCAAGAGGAAGTGTGTTTTCCTGTAATGACCTACCATCCTGGTCCTCTCATCTCCTGGACCATCCTCGTGACTCTTCAAGCCGTTAGGAACAAGTGTGGCCTCATGGAGAGACCATGGTCCTGGGAGTCAGAAGGACTTGGATTCAAATCCCCACTCTGCCACTCATCTGTTGTGTGACCTTGGGCAAGTCACCCTCTCTGGGCCTCAGTTACCCCATCTATAAAACGGGGATTAAGACTGTGAGCCCCACATGGGACATGGACTGAATCCAACCTGATTAACTTGTATCTATCCCAGTGCTTAATAAAGTCCCTGGCATTTAGTAAGTGCTTAACAAATATCGTTTAAAAAAGCCGTTGAACCAGGCTACTCAAGGACCATTCCTAAGGCTGATGGCATGTTTTCAAGGATCCAAGGGAGAGCTAGGGAATAAAGTCTCATACCACAAGAGCGGCAGGAAGAGACAAGTTCTCTAGCAAGAATTTCAGTCTAATGCACATGCCCATTCTGTTGTTTTAAAGTCTGAAAATCTCTCCCTGAACATCACAGGTGGCTCAGACCCAAGGCCCTAATAATAATAATGAAGAATTATGGTATTTAAGTGCTTACTATGTGCCAAGCACTGTTCTAAGTGCTGGAGTAGATACAAGGTAATCAAATTGTCCCTCATAGGGCTCACAGTCTTAATCCCCATTTTACAGATGAGGTAACTGAGGCATAGAGAAGTTAAGTAGCTGGCCCAAGGTCACTCAGCAGACAAGTGGCGGAACTGGGATTAGAAACCACATCCTCTATTCTCAAGCCCGTGCTCTTTCCAAGCTAGAGGTGATGCCAGAGACGATAAACAGCAGTGTGAGAGTTGGCTAAGCCTCTTAAAGTTTCTCCTGGAGGTGGAGAAGAATGGTCAATCACAGGGGGTATTTGATGAATAGGGAAGAAAGGTGCAGAATGATATTTAAGAAAGATGAGATGGGCAGCAGCGTGACGTATTGACTGGAGAGGGAGAGACTGGAAGCAGGGAGGGCAGTGAGGATGCTGTTGCAATAATTAAGCTAGGATTTGACAAGTATCAGAAACTACGTAGTGGTTGAATGGAGAGGAAGAGGCAGATCTCGGAAATGTTGCGGAGGAAAAATCAGCAGGATTTGAATGACAAACTGAAGACGAGGGATGAAAGACAGCGGGAAGTCGAAGATACTGCCAAAATTGTGAGCCTTGGAGTCAGGGAGGTTGGTGAGATTGTCCACTGTAATTGAAAATGTGGTTGAAAGAGTGGATTTGAGAGAGAAAAGGAGTTCTGTTTGAAGTTTAAGACCCTGGCCTGACACCATATGAAAGTGTCCTGGAGGCAGAATGAATTCAGATTGCAGAGGAGAAATGTTGGGCCAGCAAAAGTGGATTTGGGAATCATCCACAGAAAGGTGTAGTTGAAGCCAGGTGAAAAGATAAGCTCCTCAAGGGAGTGAGTGTAAAATAAGAGAAAGGGAACCAGAACAGAGACTTGAGAGACACACAGAGATAAAGAGTAGGAGGCAGAGGAAGAGCCAGCAAAAGAGATTGAGAGAGAGCAGCCAGAGAGGTCAGAGAAGAACCAAGAGAAAACTGTGCCAGGACAAGCACCATTAGTGTTTTCAGGAAACACAAGCGGTCCAGTATCGAAGGCAACTAGAGGTGCTGTACTCATTCATTCATTCATTCATTCAATCGTACTTATTGAGCGCTTACTGTGTGCAGAGCACTGGACTAAGTGCTTGGGAAGTACAAGTCGGCAACATATAGAGACGGTGCCTACCCAACAACGGGCTCACAGTCTAGAAGGGGGAGACAGACAACAAAACAAAACATGTGGACAGGAGTCAAGTCATCAGAACAAATAGAATTAAAGCTAGATCCATGTCATTAACAAAATAAATAGAATAGTAAATATGTACACATAAAATAGAGTAATAAATCTGTACAAACATATATACAGGTGCTGTGGGGAGGGGAAGGGGGTAGGGCAGGGGGGATGGGGAGGAGGAGAGGAAAAAGGGAGCTCAGTCTGGGAAGGCCTCTTGGAGTAGGTGAGCTTTGAAGGGAGGAAGAGAGCTAGCTTGGTGGATTTATGGAGGGAGGGCATTCCAGGCCAGGGGAGGATGTGGGCCGGGGGTCGACGGCAGGACAGGCGAGAACGAGGTACAGTGAGGAGGTTAGCGGCAGAGGAGTGGAGGGTGCGGGCTGGGCTGGAGAAGGGCTGGGCTGTACTCCTTTTTCACTGTCTGAAATGCTCTGCCCCTTTATCTTTGCCAAACCACATCCCTCCTCCTCCTTCAGAGCCCTCCTAGAAAGTCACTTCTCAGCGATATTCACTGATTAATTCTTTCCCCTTCCCAGTACTGCCACCCCAACAATACCCTAGCCCTTAGCTGTTCATCTGTTTACTCATTTATCCACTCTGTCCCTTAATCATTTAAATCCATTCTCCTACTTTTATCTACGGTATTTTGGGCAATGTGTACCCACTTATCTCCCCAGTTAGACTGTACACTCCTGGAGGGCAAGGATCCTGACTTTTTTGAATTTTTTTCCAGGGTCTAGTAGAGCATGTGGCCTATAGGTGCTCAATCAATTCCACAGATGAAGATGATAATGATTCCATGATCTATATTGTACCTGTAACTCAATATAGAGCCACAAGGGGATGAGGAAAAGGAGGAGGTGGTAGAGGAAGAGGAGGAGGAGGTGGAGGAAGAGAAAAAGGAGCAGGAGTAGAAAGAAGAGGAGGAGGAGAAAGAGAAGCCGGAGGAGGAAAAAGAGGAGGAGGAGGAGGGGAAGGAGGAGGAGAAAGAGAAGGAGGAGAAGGAAGAGGAGGAGGAAAAATAAGAGGAGGAGGAGATAGAGGAGAAGTAATAAGAGGAGGAGGAAGAAGAAGAGGAGGAGGAGGAGGAGGAGGAGGAGGACAAGGACAAAATGCTGACTGTGGGAGGGATGCCTGTGAATTATATTGCAGGAGTCACAGACAGTTATGTTCAGGTTTGGTCACTCTACAGAGTCTGGCACCTACTGGATTTGTGAACAGCTAAACCAGTCAGATCCATAAGCAACCAGTGGCCAGTGTTAAGGGAAAGCAGTTTTGATACTTCCCCACCAGCATCTCCGATGGAAGGTTTCCTTCTCAGCAAGCCTGTTCCCGTTGCCATGGAGACAAGAAGAGCTGCAGATGGCCCCAACGGCTGACGGCTTGAGAATCTGTTTGCACCCGGCTTTCAGTCCAGCACAGGAAATTGCTTCTGGAACTGAAAATCCAATTAACTTGAGAGCATCTCTTCCCTTCTCAGCAGCTAATTTTCTGCTTTACATCGGGTCTATGCGGAGGTATTTTGTTGTGGTTGTTTTCTCCTTCCAGTATCTACCACATAATCCCAACTTCAACCAACCAGACTGCCAGGGGGTCACCCCATGAATGAGGGCCACGATTATAAGCAGATTGCAGAGACTGGGCTTTATCCATAGGATGGACATCACGCAAGAAATGTGGTACCAAATGTGATGTTATCCAATGGGCATGAGGTACCCAGAAAATGAGCACTGGCAATCATGTAATCAGAGAAGTAGCATAGCTCAGTGGAAAGAGCCCGGGCTTTGGAGTCAGAGGTCATGGGTTCAAATCCCGGCTCCGCCAATTGTCAGCTGTGTAACTTTGGGCAAGTCACTTAACTTCTCTGGGCCTCAGTTCCCTCATCTGTAAAATGGGGATTAAGACTGTGAGCCCCCCGTGGGGCAACCTGATCACCTTGTAACCTTCCCAGCGCTTAGAACAGTACTTTACACATAGTAAGTGCTTAATAAATGCCACCATTATTATTATTATGTAACAAATGCCCTGAAATTGATCATTACTCCGGATGGGGTCATAGCTAATATGCACAAGTAATGAAAGTCTTTTGTGTTTCTGTACATCTTTCCCAAAACAACACCACAAAATCGGAGTCTGGAGCCCAGCTAGAGCAGTGGGCTCCAGTCTTGGGGCTGAGGATTCTGAAATTCTGCCACGAATTGAAAGGAAGTCACGGCCAAACCCCATTGGGGAATGCAATGCAGAAAGGGTAAGGGCATGGTGCCAGTTACATGATGCTCTAAGGGCTAGTGCAAAATCAGCTACATCTGATAGTCAGGGGGGGATAAGATGGAAGATCTAACTTGGCCCTAGGGGCCACCCTTCCAAGTCCTTCAAAGCTCCAGAATGCTCCATCCACTGACACAGGATTAGTAAACTAAAAATAATAACTGTGGTATTTGTTGAGCACTTACTACGTGACAAGCACAGTACTAAGCACTGGAGTGGATACAAGCAAATCGGGTTGGATATAGTCCCTGTGTCACGTGGGGCTCGCAGTCTCAATCCCCATTTTACAGATGAGGTAACTGAGGCACAGAGAAGTGAAGCGACTTGCCCAAGGTCACACAGCAGACCTGTGGCAGAACTCATGCCCTTCTGATTCCCAGGCCTGTGCTCTATCCACTGGATGCAATGCACTATACTAAATTTTTGAAAAGATACAACAGAAGCACGAGACACATGAGATCTGAATTAGTTGAACCCTGTTTGTATAAGGAATTGGGGGAAAATGCATGAAGAAGCAGACCCCGCTACAGGGGCTGCCACTCCCAAACGGTCATGGATCTGACACCCTCTGGAGGTGTGGGGTTGGCCAAAGTTGGACAACTCCCCTCCAACTGTCATCTCTTCCTCCCCACCCTCCAGGGGCTCATTTGATATGGTGAAAATGCTGGCAGCCAGACTTGGCCTGAGCTCAATAACTGACACCAAGGAGGCTCAGTAGCTAGACCAGAAATGAATTTATCAATCAATCAATCAATCATATTTATTGAGCGCTTACTGTGTGCAGAGCACTGTACTAAGCACTTGGGAAGTACAAGCTGGCAACATATAGAGACAGTCCCTACCCAACAGTGGGCTCACAGTCTAGAAGGGGGAGACAGACAACAAAACCAAACATATTAACAAGATAAAATAAATAGAATAGATAGGTACATGTAAAATAAATAAATAGAGTAATAAATATGGACAAATATATATACATATATACAGGAGCTGTGGGGAAGGGAAGAAGGTCTTTTAGACTGTGAGCCCACTGTTGGGCAGGGACTGTCTCTATATGTTGCCAATTTGTACTTCCCAAGCGCTTAGTACAGTGCTCTGCACACAGTAAGCGCTCAATAAATACGATTGATGATGATGATGAAGATGCGGGGGATGGAGAGGGGGACGGGGGGAGATGAAGGAAGGGGCTCTGGTAAAGGAACTCCTCTAAGAGGAGTCCATGAGACTCCAACTCCTTGCCTCACAAGCCAGCATTATTCTTGACTCATCACTGGCCTTTCAAATTTCACACTGTCTATTTTTCTTTTTTTTTTAATGGTACTTGTTAAGCATTTACTAAGTGCCAAGCAATCAATCAATCAATCGTATTTATTGAGCACTTACTGTGTGCAGAGCACTGTACTAAGCGCTTGGGAAGCACAAGTTGGCAACATATAGAGGCAGTCCCTACCCAACAGTGGGCTCACAGTCTAAAAGGGGGAGACAGAGAACAAGATCAAACATACTAACAAAATAAAATAGAATAGATATGTACAAGTAAAATAAATAAATAGAGTAATAAATATGTACAAACATATATACATATATACAGGTGCTGTGGGGAAGGGAAGGAGGTAAGATGCGGGGGATGGAGAGGGGGACGAGGGGGAGAGGAAGGAAGGGGCTCAGTCTGGGAAGGCCTCCTGGAGGAGGCTGTACTAAGCGCTGGAGTAGATAAAAGCTAATGAGGTTGCACACTGTCCCCGTCCCACTTGGGGCAGTAGGAGGGAGTAGGATTTAATCCCCTTTTTACAGATGAGGAAACTAAGGCAAAGAGAAGTTAAGTGGCTTGCCCAAGGTGATACAGCAGACAAATGGAAGAGCTGGAATTGGAACTCAGATCCTCTGACTTTCAAGCCCACGCTCAACCCTTCTAGACTGTGAACCCGTTGTTGGGTAGGGGCCGTCTCTATATGTTGCCGATTTGTACTTCCCAAGCTCTTAGTACAGTGCTCTGCACACAGTAAGCGCGCAATAAATATGATTGAATGAATGAATGAATTCCACTAGGCCACACTGCTTCTCTGTTGCTGCTTCCTGCTGATTTTTCCTTCACAACATTTCCTAGGTCTTCCTTTTCCTCTCCATCCAAATGGCCACAGCCCTGGTCCAGGCCCTTCTCATATCCCAGCTAAACTAATATTCTGCCTTTTTTCTGGTCTGCCCTGCCTACTCACTGAAGCAGCGTGGCTCAGAGGAAAGATCGCGGGCTTTGGAGTCAGAGGTCATGGTTTCAAATCCCAGCTCCGCCAATTGTCAGCTGTGTGACTTTGGGCAAGTCACTTACCTTCTCTGGGCCTCAGTTACCTCATCTGTAAAATGGGGATGAAGACTGTGAGCCCTCATGGGACAATCTGATCGCCTTGTAACCTCCCCAGCACTTAGAACAGTGCTTTGCACATAGTAAGTGCTTAACAAATGCCATTATTATTATTATTATTATTATTGGGAGCCCCTCAAGGGACAGGGCAATTCCTGTCCCTTGAGGAATAGAAATAGGTCTAATGCCTATTTGGGTACTCTTTCCCAGCCCTTAGGAGAAGCAGCATGGCATAGTGGCTAGAGTATAGGCCTGGGACTCAGAAGGTCATGGGTTCTAATTCCAGCTCCACCACTTGTCTGCTGTGTGACCTTGGGCAAGTCACTTCACTTCTCTGTGCCTCAGTTACCTCATCTGAAAAATGGAGATTGAAACTGTGAGCCCTACGTAGAACAGGAACTGTCAATCAATCAATTGTATTTATTGAGCACTTACTATGTGCAGGGCACTGTACTTGGGAGAGTACAACAGAATTAGCAGAAATGCTCCCCGCCTATAATGAGTTTACAGTCTAGAGGTATCCAACCTGATTATCTTGTATCTAACCTAGTGCTTAGCACAGTGTTTTGTATAGTAAGGGCTTAACAAAGACCATTGAAAAACAGTAGCAGCAACAGTTGAGTGCCCACTGTGGACAATGACTGCAATAATAACTGCGGTATTTGTTAAGTGCTTACTATGTGCCAGACTCTGTACTAAGCACTGGGGAGGATACAAGTAAATCAGGTTGGACACAGTCCTTCTCCCACATGGAACTCACAGTCTCAATCTTCATTTTACAGATATGGTAACTGAGGTGCAGAGAAGTGAAGTGACTTTTCCAAGGTCACCAAGTAAACAAATGGCAGAGCCAGAATTAGAACCCAGGACCTTCCCAGGCCTCTGCTCTATCCACTATGCCATGCTGCTGCTTCTTAGTGCTTGGGAAAAACAAACCAAAGTAGTTATATGTTCCCTGTCCAAGAGGATCTTGCACTCTAATGGGTGAGACAGACAGGAAAATATTTACAAATTACCAAAATAAATAAATGAATAAACATACATCTTACAGTGCTGAGGAGGGGAATAAAGTACATAAATGCTAGAGATGACTGATGGGTGCATATGACTGGGGATCTTGAGAGTTATGGATGATGGTTTGCGGTAAGCCAACCACACATCCTCGCCTGTGCCCAACAACTAGATGGATAAAGAGTGCAAACAGGTTACATGGAGCCTCTCTGGTCCCTTCTGTCCTGGGACATGGGCTGCAGAACACCGAATCACCTCACTCGACCCCATCAACTCCGTTTCTGGTAGGGCGAAAAACTGAAAATCAGTGACAGAGTGATGGCACCGTCATTTTAAGTAGACTGACACACCTTGGAAAAACTCCGCAACCCTGCCACTGGACAGACCCCGGTTACTTCCACTTCATTGTAATTAATCCTGCATGAGAGCCTCCTTAAACACAAATGGCAGGGGACAATTGTTGTGGAGTTTGGAGTTTGAGAGATGGCTTCAACAGTCTTTTAGACTGTGAGCCCACTGTTGGGTAGGGACTGTCTCTATATGTTGCCAACTTGTACTTCCCAAGCGCTTAGTACAGCACTCTGCACACAGTAAGCGCTCAATAAATACGATTGATTGATTGATTGAGGGCATTTAAGAGTGCACATTCTAATTCTGAAGAATGCTACATGAGTAAGGACTAAATAAACAGATTAAGATCACTGGGTGTATTTCCTTCCTGATAGACATCCAGCATAAAGAGGTCCCTGAGTTGTGCTTTTGCTTCAGATTCTGAGATTAAGGGCACCGTGACTGAGGTAGATTTGAGAATTTGCCTTCCCTATGACAGGATGAAATGAGTAACCGCCCCCCCCCCCGAAAAAACCTCAATCTTATATACGCTTTATGTTAAGTAAGAGTGTGTCATCATTTGGGGGCTGCCACAGTGAGCCCTGCTTGACTCCCAATCATCTCCCAGATGACAAATGGCCGGGAAGAGTTGGGAAGGTAGGGGTGGGGGAAGGTCCAGAGGGGGACCACCTCCCCATGCTTAAGGTAACCCCTCTTTTGACTCCATGTTCTGGGAGAGTGGAGCAGTGACCTCAATCACTCTGGGAGGGGCAGGGTGACGGGGAATTTACCAGTCTTCCATCAGCCGCCCACAATGTCGATGCTATCAGCTTTTTAGTCCCACCTCCTTTGGAGTGAGGCTGCTGTGGCAGAAACAACTGAAGTCCCTGTTACAGCTCTGGCAGTAGAAAGCAGAAAGACACAGGACTGTCTTTGACTTCCCCCTATCTACCCTGACTCCTTTTTTTTTTTTTAGTGGCGTTTGTTAAGCGCTTCCTATGTGCCAGGCACTGCACTAAGCACTGGAGTAGATAAAAGTTTATCAGGTTGGACAAAGTCCCTGTCATACATAGTACGCTGTGCCCTTCCTCTCCCTTTCCCTCCCTCTCTTCCTCCCCCATGCCTCAGGGTTTCTATACTCTTCCCCTGGTCCAGGGGAAGCCCTCATAATAAAAATAATAATGGTATTTGTAAAGCGCTTACTATGTGCAAAGCACTGTTCTAAGCGCTGGGGCGGATACAAGGTGATTAGGTTGTCCCACATGGGGCTCACAGCATTCATCCCCATTTTACAGATGAGGTAACTGAGGCCCAGAGAAGTTAAGTGACTTGCCCAAAGTCACACAGCTGACAGTTGGCGGAGCTGGGATTTGAACCCATGACCTCTGACTCCAAAGCCCGGGCTCTTTCCACTGAGCCACGCTGCTTCTCTGCGCTCAGTAAGCATAGTAAGCACTTAACAAATACGATCATCATCATCATCATCAGATGGACATTTATTCATTCATTCAACCGTCTTTATTGAGCACTTACAGTGTGCAGAGCACTGGACCGAGCGCTTGGGAAGTCCAAGTCGGCGACATATGAGAAGCAGCGCGGCTCAGTGGAAAGAGCCCGGGCTTGGGAATCAGAGGTCTTGGGTTCTAATCTCAGCTCCACCACTTGTCTGCTGTGTGACCTTGGGTAAGTCACTTAACTTCTCTGTGCCTCAGTTACCTCATCTGTAAAATGGTGATTAAGACTGTGAGCTTCATGTGGGACAACCTGATGACCTTGTATCTACCCCAGCGCTTAGAACAGTGCTTGGCACATAGTAAGCGCTTAACAAATACCATCATTATTATTAAATATCTGATCACTAGATAGATAAATAAATGAATGGTCACTCTCCCCACCTTCAAAGTCTTATTAAAAGCACATCTCTTCCAAGAGGACTTCCCTAAACCCTCATTTCCTCTTCTCCCACTCCCTCTGTGCCACCCTTGCAACTTGGATTTGTACTTATTATTATTATTATTAATAGTAATAGTAATAATAATAATTATGATATTTGTTAAGTGCATACTATGTGCCAGGCACAGTACTAAGCGCTGGGATGGACACAAGCAGATTGAGTTGGACTCAGTCCTTGTCCCATGTGGGGCTCACATTCTCAATCCCCATTTTACAGATGAGATAAATGAGGCCCAGAGAAGTGAAGCCCAAGGTCACCCAGCGGACAAGTTGCAGAGGCAGGATTAGAACCCGCTACCTTCTAACTTCCAGGCCCATGCTCTATCCACTATGCCCTTTATTCACCCCTCCCTCAGGCCCGCAGCATTTATGTACATATCCATAAGTTATTTATATTAAAATCTGTCTCCCCTGCTAGACCGAAAGCTCATTGCGAGCAGAAAAGCGTGTCTACCAACTGTGTTATACTGTACTCTCCCAAGCACTTAATACAGTGCTCTGCACACAGTAAGAGTTCAAAAAATAAGATTGATTGATTACTATACCCTAGCCTCCCTAGCCCCACTAATCTCTTTAATGCTACTGTCAGCATTCATCCTCAGAATTTGTTTCTGTGTGTCTGTGCAGGTCTGAATCACCGCCTGCATGCATGGAGTCAGAGGTCATGGGTTCAAATCCCAGCTCCGCCAATTGTCAGCTGTGTGACTTGGGGCGAGTCACTTCACTTCTCTGTGTCTCAGTTACCTCATCTGTAAAAGGGGGATGAAGACTGTGAGCCCCCCGTGGGACAGCCTGATCACCTTGTAACCTCCTCAGTGCTTAGAACGGTGCTTTGTACATAGTAAGCGCTTAATAAATGCCATCATTATTCTTATTCTTATTATGTGTGAATCTGCACCACTCTGTGTGGGCATATAATTGGCACAATCTCACAAAGGACAGATTTTGTCATGCATACCACCATATTTAGAGACAACGTTATCATCAATTGTATTTATTGAGCGCTTACTGTGTGCAGAGCACTGTACTAAGCGCTTGGGAAGTACAAGATGGCAACATATAGAGACAGTCCCTACCCAACAGTGGGCTCATGGATGGTGAAGTCCTTTCCTGGGAAGTAGGGGTAGCCAAAAAGCCCTATGAGTGAGCACAGTCCATTCTTCTTTCACTTTGGGCCTGTAAGAATTCTCTTCATTATGTTGGTGCATTTGCCACTCCAAGTACCTGTGACTATTTCCAAATCTGCCTCTTGGCTTCCTGATCTTTCCAAGCCCTCTGCTCAAGGCAAAAATCCCTCCTACCTCACAGTCATGTTTTGAGCCTGTTGTTGTGTAGGGACCGTCTCTATATGTTGCCAATTTGTACTACCCAAGAGCTTAGTACAGTGCTCTGCACACAATAAGTGCTCAATAAATACGATTGAATGAATGAATGAGGAAAAAGTTATATCCTCAATGTGAAAACATTCTGGAAAAAATTAAAGGGCTACACCAACTCGGGTTTTAATAATAATATCAATAATAATGTTGGTATTTGTTACATGCTTACTATGTGCAAAGCACTGTTCTAAGCGCTGGGGTAGATACAAGGTAATCAGGTTGTCCCACGAGGGGCTCACAGTCTTCATCCCCACTTTACGGATGAGGGAACTGAGGCCCAGAGAAGTGAAGTGACTTGCCCAAAGTCACACAGCTGACAAGTGGCGGGGCCGGGATTTGAACCGGCGGCCTCTGACTCCAAAGCCCGTGCTCTTTCCACTGAGCCACGCTGCTTCCCTTTTATTTTATTTATTTGTTTTATTAAACAAATCTTCTGGTTACCACACAACCTGCGGTGCAATATCAATGCTCTGCTATGGTCCTTTCAGCCATAAATGGGGTTCTCCATATGTTTTGATCATCGCATAAACAAAATTGCTTTCTTCATTGTTTCTGTGTAAATCAAATCGACAGAAATAATACGAAATGTGAATAATTTCTTCTCTATATCCAGTAAATACCCGACCCAACAAAGCACGGCTTTGTTCGATCACAGTTTCAACACTCCCTATAGGCTGCAATGGTGGAGGGACCCGTGCTTTGTGTGGGCGTGAAAGAAGAGAAAGTTGTATGTTAGCGGAACGGATTGATGCAGAGGGAGACAGAGACGACTCTCAACTACACGCCCACTCATTCAGCTGCTCAGAATCTCCCTCCCTTCCCACTTCAATCAATTTATAGAGGGTTTACTGTGTGCAGAGCATTGTACTGAGCACTTGGGAGGGTACACACTTCTCAGATACATCCAGACCACCACATTCAGACTCACCTATCTGGACTCACATACACCTTTCCTCCACCAAGTTACTCAGTTCCGCACTCATTTGCACGAACTGCAGCTTTTATTTCATTCCTTCATTCATTCAGTCATATTTATTGAGCTCTGTGTGCACAGCACTGTACTAAGCGCTTGGAAAATACAATTCAGCAACAGAGACAATTCCTACCCTACAACGGGCTCACAGTCTATATAGAGAAGAACTTATTTTCTTTTGTAGTTTTCCCAGGCATCAAGTATAATGTACGTAGGAGGTGCTGAAAACCCTGAGAGATTTACACACGCACTCTCACTTAATCACTCACAGACTCAGGCGTTACCATGGTAGATATCCTTCCCAGACTGAGCTCCCTTTTTCCTCTCCTCCTCCCCATCTCCCCCGCCCTACCTCCTTCCCCTCCCCACAGCACCTGTATATATGTTTGTACAGATTTATTACTCTATTTATTTTACTTGTCCATATTTACTATTCTATTTATTTTGTTAATGATGTGCACTTAGCTTTAATTCTATTCATTCTGATGACTTGACACCTGTCCGCGTGTTTTGTTCTGTTGTCTGTCTCCCCCTTCTAGACTGTGAGCCCGTTGTTGGGTAGGGACCGTCTCTATATGTCACCAACTTGTACTTCCCAAGCGCTTAGTACAGTGCTCTGCACACAGTAAGCGCTCAGTAAATACGACTGAATGAATGACTGAGAGGCCCCGAAACCTGTCGGAAAGCATGGGGACCGATGAGGGTTCGCGCCTGTGGGAGCATCTTCAGGAGGGCCAAGGGGAGCTGCCTGGGTCAGCCAGGGGTGGGCTTAAAGGATGTCCAAAAAACCCACTGGTGTGAGTGGCCGGCGCTCAGTATGTAGGCCGCACCGCCTCGTGCCTGGAGTGGTGGTCATGTGCCGAGAGGAAGTGGATTATAGCTCCCTGACTTAAGAGCAAGCTGTGGCGTTTGTCGTCTCTTTGCTATTCATTCATTCATTCATTCAATCATATTTATTGAGTGCTTACTGTGTGCAGAGCACTGCACTAAGCGCTTGGGAAGTACAAGTCGGCAACATATAGAGACGGTCCCTACCCAACAACGGGCTCACAATCTAGAAGGGGGAGACAGACAAGTCACTCAATTTCTCTGGGCCTCAGTTACCTTATCTGTAAAATGAAAATTAATGAATCAATCAATCAATCAATCGTATTTATTGAGTGCTTACTGTGTGCAGAGCACTGTACTAAGCACTTGGGAAGTACAAGTCGGCAACACATACAGTCCCTACCGAACAGCGGGCTCACAGTCTAGAAGGGGGAGACAGAGAACAAAACCATACTAACAAAATAAAATAGACTAGATATGTACAAGTAAGATAAATAAATAAATAAATAAATAAATAGAGTAATAAATATGTACAAACATATATACATATATACAGGTGCTGTGGGGAAGGGAAGGAGGTAAGATGGGGGGATGGAGAGGGGGGCGAGGGGGAGAGGAGGGAAGGGGCTCAGTCTGGAAAGGCCTCCTGGAGGAGCCCACGTGGGACATGACCCGTGTCCAACCTGATTTGCTTGTATTTACCCCAGGGCTTAGTATAGTGCCTGGCACATAGTAAGCACTTCCAATTATAACTTTTAAAAAATGGGAGCTGGGGGGAGGTAGAAACTTTAAAGCAGTGGTAGCTACATCTCTCTAATGTCTCTTACGCTCTGCAGTTGCTTCATCAACAGTGACGGTACTTATTGAGCGCTTACTGTGTGAGGAGCACGGAACTAAGCGCTTGGGAGGGCACAGTGCAACAGAGTTGGTAGACACGTTCCCCTCCCTGCTTCACTCTACTCATCACTCAGCTGACTAGATAGTTTATAAGAATAATAATGATGGCATTTATTATGCGCTTACTATGTGCAAAGCACTGTTCTAAGCACTGGGGAGGTTACAAGGTGATCACAGTCTTAATCCCCATTTTACAGATGAGGTAACTGAGGCCCAGAGAAGTGAAGTGACTTGCCCAAAGTCACGCAGCTGACAGTCGGCGGAGCCGGAATTTGAACCCATGATCTCTGACTCCAAAGCCCGGGCTCTTTTCCACTGAGCCATGCTGGGGAGGAGGAGAGGAAAAAGGGGGCTCAGTCTTGGAAGGCCTCCTGGAGGAGGTGAGCTCTCAGTAGTTTGAGAGTCTCTGGAAGTGTAGGGAGTCAAATAAGCATGTGTACATCTGGGTACATAACCCAGGAGTAGCAGGATGGTCTAGTGGCCAGAAAGATGGGAATTAGATTGTTTCCAGGCCATTTCTCCTGGACTCAGTGTATCACTTTTCAGGACTGCAGGGACAACTGTGAGCCCGTAGTTGGGTAGGGACCGTCTCTATATGTTGCAGATTTGTACTTCCCAAGAGCTTAGTAAGTGCCCAATAAATACAGTTGAATGAATGAACTGGTGTGGACAAGCAACCAGGTGAGGGGGATAACCGCCTTTGGGCGGGGCTCTTTCATTCATCAATCGTATTTATCATCAATCGCATTTATTGAGCGCTTACTGTGTGCAGAGCACTGGACTAAGCGCTTGGGAAGTACAAGTCGGCAACACATAGAGACAGTCCCTACCCAACAGTGGGCTCACAGTCTAAAAGGGGGAGACAGAGAACAAAACCAAACATACTAACAAAATAAAATAAATAGAATAGATATGTACAAGTAAAATAAATAGAGTAACAAATATGTACAAACATATATTTATTGAGCGCTTACTGTGTGCAGAGCACTGGACTAAGAGCTTGGGAAGTACAAGTTGGCAACATATAGAGACGGTCCCAACTTAACAACGGGCTCACAGTCTAGAAGGGGGAGACGGACCACAAAACAAAACACGTGGACAGGTGTCATCAGAATAAATAGAAATAAAGCTAGATGCACATCATTAACAAAATGAATAGAATAGTAAATATGTCGTGGCTCAGTGGAAAGAGCCCGGGCTTTGGAGTCAGAGGTCGTGGGTTCAAATCCCGACTCCGCCACTTGTCAGCTGTGTGACTTTGGGCAAGTCACTTCACTTCTCTGGGCCTCAGTTCCCTCATCTGTAAAGTGGGGATTAAGACTGTGAGCCCCCCCGTGGGACAACCTGATCACCTTGTAACCTCCCCAGCGCTTAGAACAGTGTTTTACACATAGTAAGCGCTTAATAAATGCTATCATCATCATAGATTACTAAATCTGTACATCCCCCCCTCCATCCCCCATCTTACCTCCTTCCCTTCCCCACAGCACCTGTATATATGTATATATGTTTGTACATATTTATTACTCTATTTATTTATTTATTTATTTTACTTGTACACATCTATTCTATTTATTTTATTTTGTTAGTATGTTTGGTTTTGTTCTCTGTCTCCCTGTTGGGTAGGGACTGTCTCTATATGTTGCCAATTTGTACTTCCCAAGCGCTTAGTACAGTGCTCTGCACATAGTAAGCGCTCAATAAATACGATTGATTGATTGATTGTACAAACATATATACAGGTGCTGTGGGGAAGGGAAGGAGGTAGGGCGGGGGGGGATGGGGAGGAGGAGAGGAAAAAGGGGGCTGAGTCTTGGAAGGCCTCCTGGAGGAGGTGAGCTCTCAGTAAGGGCTTTGAAGGACCTTGTTAGAAGCCACCTAGGGATGCCCCAAGGCAGCAAAGCCTCAATGCGTGGGGTTCTGGGTTGGAGAGGCGGCATGCTCACCTCTCTGCCCCAAATGGGATGTTGGGTAGGGACTGTCTCTATATGTTGCCAATTTGTACTTCCCAAGCGCTTAGTACAGTGCTCTGCACATAGTAAGCGCTCAATAAATATGATTGATTGATTGATTGATTGATTGATTGATTTCCTGGGTAGCCGACTGACATTTCTAGCCACAAAAGACGCTCATTTAATAGCCCTGGAGGGCCAGTTCAGTTGTGGCGGTGGTGGCGGAGCCTGAAACAGTGGCAACTGCTATTGCTGCCACTGAGGAGGAAGGAACCCTACCTAACTGCCACCCTGGCTACTGATAACCCTCTTTCAACCTGGAGCCCCGGGCTGTGACACCACTTGGACCGAGTCTGAAATTTGTCAGGAGGGAGGGAGCTGAAGGGATCCTTAGTTAGGTGCAAGTTTAGTTAATCAGATTGGGAAGCAGCATGGCAAAGTGGATAGAGCGCAAACCTGGGTGTCAGAAGGTCATGAGATCTAATCCCACTTCTACCACTTGTCTGCTGTGTGGCCTTGGTTAAGTCACTTCACTTCTCTGTGCCTCAGTTACCTCATCTGTAAAATGGGGATTAGGACCGTGAGCTCCATGTCCCGCTGTTGGGTAGGGACCGTCTCTATATGTTGCCAACTTGTACTTCCCAAGCGCTTAGTGCAGTGCTCTGCACACAGTAAGCACTCAATAAATACGATTGAATGAATGAATGAATGAATGAATGACAGGGACTCTGTCCAACCTGATTTGCTTATATCCAGCCCAACTCCTAGTACACTGCATGGCACATAGTAAGTGCTTAATAAATACTATAATTATTATTATTAGAGAAGCAGCGTGTCTCAGTGGAAAGAGCATGGCCTTTGGAGTCAGAGGTCATGGGTTCAAATCCCAGCTCTGCCAATTGTCAGCTGTGTGACTTTGGGCAAGTCACTTAACTTCTCTGTGCCTCAATTCCCTCATCTGTAAAATGGCCATTAGGACTGTGAGCCCCACATGGGACAACCTGATTAACTTGTATCTCCCCCAGTGCTTAGAACAGTGCTTGGCACATAGTAAGCACTTAGCAAATACCATCGTTATTATTATTATTATCACTATTATTATTGTCCCCAATTTAGACTCCTACTGAATTTAGTTTTAATCTGGGGGGTCAAACCATGGTTTACTGAGGCAAACCACCAAGTACAGTGCTCTGCACACAGTAAGCGCTCAATAAATATGATTGAATGAATGAACAGTAAAATCTCCCATAGCTCATCCTCAGAAGACCTTACTCCACCAAGGCTCTGCAATTTGATAGATAAACTATCTTGATGAAGTAGGGTCTTCTGAGGATGAACTATGGGAGATTTTATTGTTCATTCATTCAACCATATTTATTGAGCGCTTACTGTGTGCAGAGCACTGTACTACGCGCTTGGGAAGTACAAGTTGGCAACATATAGAGACGATCTCTACTCAACAATGGGCTCACAGTCTAGTAGGGGGAGACAGACAACAAAACAAAACATGTGGACAGGTGTCAAGTCGACGGAACAAATGGAATTAAAGCTAAATGCACATCGTTAACAAAATAAATAGAAGAGTAAATATGGACAAGTAAAATAAATAGAGTAATAAACCTGTAAAGGTGCTGTGGGGAGGGGAAGGAGGTAGGACGGAGGGGATGGGGAGGAGGAGAGGAGAAAGGGGGCTCAGTCTGGGAAGGCTTCTAGGCGGGCTGAGGGGTGGAGATGGGGCTTCAGCTGTGATCTGGGAGAGCGGGCTGGGTGGGAGTCCAGGGGGGTCCAGGGCCCCATCGATTTCTACAGGGTGGGCTATTGGCAGCGATGGGGACACAGGAGACTGGGTGCCCAGCCAGATGGCACTCTCCCGGGTGGCAAGGAGGAGGGGGACAGTCTCCTGGATGCAGGCGAAGGGCAGAGTCGCCTCCCGCACCAAGGCGTAGCCGAAGGCTACTGTTCTGTCATCTACTAGGGTGAATCCCTAAGGATGACAAACTTGCTTAGTTTTTCAAAAGTTCTCAATATTGAATAGGCAACCAAACAGGGTAGAACCATTCCAACAAAAAGATACTTTTAAGAAACCAAATAAAAGCAAATAAAATCCCCTCTGATCATCCATTATGGGTGGGTGATGCAGGCATTGTCTGTGCATTTCTTGAATCTATTTTTGTTTCCTGCCTTCATTCATTCATTCAGTCATACTTATTGACTGCTTACTGTGTGCAAAGCACTGTACTAAGCGCTTGGGGGAGTACAATATAACAATAAACAGACACATTACCTTCCCTCAATCAATCAGTCAATCAATCAATCGTATTTATTGAGCGCTTACTATGTGCAGAGCACTGTACTAAGCGCTTGGGAAGTACAAATTGGCATCACATAGAGACAGTCCCTACCCAACAGTGGGCTCACAGTCTAAAAGGGGGAGACAGAGAACAGAACCAAACATACCAACAAAACAAACAAGCTCACGGTCTCTCCATATAACTTCCCAGGGTAACAGATGCTCACTATCACCTACTCTGAAAAAAACATTTCCTTTGGTTTGTTCTAACCTACATTCTCAAGCTTCAGTGTCTTTCCCTTTGTCTTGGGATTGTGGGATTTGGTAAACAACAGTTCTGTATTGCCCCTAGCCACATGCTTTAGGATTTTGAGACTTCAAGCTTGTCCCCATTTAGCTTCCTCTTTCCCAGTTGAAGAATCCTCTTTCCATCTGTCCTTTTGATTATCCTTCTCTGTATCTTCTCCTATTTAAGATGGGGCAACAAGAACTGCCCAGTGCTCTGGATATAATAATAATAATGGCATTTATTAAGCACTTACTATATGCAAAGCACTGTTCTAAGCGCTGGGGAGGTTACAAGGTGACCAGGTTGTCCCACGGGGGGCTCACAGTCTTAATCCCCATTTTACAGATGAGGTAACTGAGGCCCAGAGAAGTGAAGTGACTTGCCCAAAGTCACACAGCTGACAATTGGCAGAGCCGGGGTTTGAACCCATGACCTCTGTCTCCAAAGCCCATGCTCTTTCCACTGAGCCACACTCTGGGTTTGCAATGGTTGTACTGAAAGATAGAACTCTACCTTTTCTCCCCCTCTAAACTGTAAGCCCCTTGTGGGTAGGAAACACGTCTACCGAATTTGTTGTTTTGTATTTTCCCACACAGTACACAGTAAGCACTCAATAAATTTTTTTTGTTTTATTGATTGATTTATTTTTTATTGATATTTATTTTTTCTTGTTTTCTTAAGTCTTCCTGATGCACTCAATAGGCCTGCATTTTGGCTGCTGTCATGTATTGGATCATTGATTCATTCAATCGTATTTATTGAGCGCTTACTGTGTGTGGAGTACTGTACTAAGCACTTGGGAAGTACAAGTCGGCAATATATAGAGATGGTCCCTACCCGACAATGGGCTCACAGTCTAGAAGGACAGACATTTATGTAAGAGAACAGTCCATAATGGATATAAGATCTCTTTCCTAAATTGTAACTGACTGCTCTGAGTTCCTTTTCATCATGTTTTTATAATTTGGATGAATTTTCCTTTAGCGTTTAGTTAGTGCATTAACTTGCACTGCTCATACTAAATGAAACATCTCTGACATTTGTCAGGCACTCGGCTGTATCATGGCTCTCCAGGAGTTTGTCCCTGACCTGGATTCTAATCCCAGCTCCAGCACTTGTTTGCTGCTGGATGACCTTGAGCAAGTCACTTCACTTCTCCGTGCCTCAGTTACCTCATCTGTAAAATGGGGATCAAGACTGTGAGCCCCATGTGGGACATGGACCGTGCCCAAGATGATTAACTTGAATATACCTCAGGAGTTAGTTCAGTGTCCGACACATAGTAACGTGGCTCAGTGGAAAGAACATGGGCTTCGGAGTCAGAGGTCGTGGGTTCTAATCTCTCCCGCCACTTGTCTGCTGTGTGACTTTGGGCAAGTCACTTAACTTCTCTGTGCCTCAGTTCCCTCATCTGTAAAATGGGGATTAAGACTGTGAGCCCCCCATGGGACAACCCGATCACTTTGTACCCTCCCCAGCACTTAGAACAGTGTTTTGCACAAAGTAAGCGCTTTATAAATGCCATCATTATTATTATTATAGTAAGAATTTAATGAATACCATTAAAAAAAACCAAACCTTGATGAGTTTAATTAGCAATGGTAATGATTCTATTATTTAGCTTTTCTCTAGGGTAGATATATCTGAATTTTTTTTTCATTTTTAAGTTTACTTCTTACAATAATCCCAGAAATAGATCACCTTATAAAAAGGGATCCAGAGAGTTTAATTTACTTTCCCCAAGGTCACTCAATGGATCGTGTTCAAACTAGTGTATCTCGGAGGACTCCTGAGATACAAAGCCACTTCTGCACTCACCAAGTTTACGTGTTAGGAAACGCTAAATAAATGCAACTACTGCCAAAACAGTAACATTTATGGAATATATATTGTTTACTTCTGTCTCTGTCCTTCCTCATTAGATTGTACACTTGAGGGCAGGAATTGTAACATCTATAGTGCCTGTTCCTATAACGCTTTGTGCTCTCTCTCCCAAATGAGTGCTCAGTAAATATTTGGTAATAAGGTAGTTGTTTGCACATGTCTAAGGAGAGTAATAGGGAATTATTTTAGCTACACTTGGATCTGTTTCTTTTCTTGGAAAGGAACAAGTGTTTTCCAATTCATCCTGTTTTACTGAACCATAGTTGTTCACACCTAAAAATTAGTTTTTTTCCCTTTACAATTGCCTGCCACAGTTCAACTCTTGTCCAGGAGACATTTCAGGTTGAATATCAACTAAGAAAACAACGCAGCAAAACAGATTGTTTTTCAAACACTCCAGGCTCCTTCACTGCTACCAAAGAAAGAGAACAGTTGCCTGGCTGCACCAGATTCCAAAATACCATTTTTTTTCCACTGAACATTTAAGTTGTGAGTGTTAGAGTAGGGTCATCATTCCAGGAGAAGGATCCATACAGGATAGCAGGCAATATGAGAGCAAGGGAAAGAGCAAGTCATTCTCACACTGACCCATGAGAACTTATCTGTAGAACCTCTCCCAAACCATCAGTCTAGCCTCAGATCAAAGTCAACTGGGACCTTTCTGGACTCAGACACTGGAATATTAACCACTTTAGAATATTAATGATTATCATCCACCTCACCCTCAGAATAGGATTCATTCTGAATCCCCTTCTTGCTTTACACAGTCCCGTGGCTTTAATTATTATCTCTATGCAGATGATTTCCAAATCTACCTCCTTAGCCAAGACTGCTCACTCTCTCTGCAAACTCTCTTTTCCTCCTTCCTCCAAGGTATATTCTTGGCTGTCCTACAAGCACCTCAAACTCAGTATGTCTAAATCTGAACTCATCTTCCCCACAGTAAATCTTCTTATCAACCTCACTTCCCCATTACAATCAATCAATGGTATTTATCAAGCACTTACAGCTCAGGAAGCTTACGATCTAGTGGGGGGGGGTTGGGTGGGGGAGCAGGGAGTAAATTAAATTACATATGGGGAAATGGTGGAGTATAAAGAAGATGTAGATAAGTGCTGTCAAGAGTTGGGTGAGGAGCAAAATGCTTAGAGGGTACAATCTTAAGTGCACAGGGAATGCTAAAGGAAGGGCAAACGGTGGGGAGATGAGAGATTAGTTAGAGAAGACTTCTTGGAGGAGATATGGTTTTAGTAGGACTTTGAAGGTTGGAAGAGTGATCTGTTAGATAAGAAGGGAGAGGGAATTCCCTGCAGGAAGGACGATTTATGCAAAGCAGGAGAAATGAGATTGAGGCACAGTGATTAGGCTTGGGTTAGAGGAGCAAACTATGTGGGGTGGGTTATATTGAGAGAGGAATGAGGTCAGGAGGGGAAGAGCTGATTGCCTTAAAGCCAATAGCAAGTTTTTGTTTGATGTGGAGATGCATGGGCAACTTATGGAAATTTTTGAAGATTGGGGGGATGTATGCAGAAGGTTTTTTTTAGAAAAATGATCTGGGCATCAGAGTGAAGTATGGAGTGGAGTGGGGAGAAACTGAAGGCAGGGAGTTCAACCAGAGTAGTCAAAGGTGGGTATGACAAATGCTGGGACCGGAATGGTAGCTATTTGGTTGGAGAGGATGGGGAGGATTTTAAAGATGTTGTGAAGGTAGAACCAACAGGATTTGGCAACCGACTGAAAATACCAGATGAATGAGATGTTGAGGATAATGCCAAGGCTTTGGGCTGATGAGATAAGGAGGATGGGGTAATAATAATAATAATAATGGCATTTGTTAAGTGCTTACTATGTGCAAAGCACCATTCTAAGTGCTGGGGAGGTTACAAGGTGATCAAGTTGTCCCAAGGGGGGGCTCACTGTCTTAATCCCCATTTTATAGATGAGGGAACTGAGGCCCAGAGAAGTCAAGTGACTTGCCCAAAGTCACACAGCTGACAATTGGCAGAGCCAGGCTTTGAACCCATTACCTCCGACTCCAAAGCCCGTGTTCTTTCCACTGAGCCACGCTGCTTCTCTGTGTCTACAGTGGGTAGTGTCTACAGTGACAGCCAAGTCGAGAGCAGGAGAGTTTTTGGATTGAAAGACAAGGAGTTCTGTTTTGGACATGTTAAATTTGAGATTTAACATCTCACCCAGGCAGAGATATTCTGAAGTCCGGGGTAATGTGAGACTACAAAGGAGAGAGGTTGGGAATGGAAAGGGTAGATTTGGGGAATCATCAAGGTGCAGATGATTTTTGAAGTTTAGGAAGCGAATGAGTTCGCCAAGGAAGTGGATGGAGATGGAGAATAGGAGGAAACCCAGAATTGAACTTTGAGAGACCCCCACATTTGGGAGGTGGGAGGCAGGAGACAGCAAGAGACTGAGGAGAAGTGTGGCCTAGTGGATAGAGCACGGGCCTGGTAGACATAAGGACCTGGGTTCTAATCCTGACTCTGCTACATGTCTGAGGTGTGACCTTGGGCAAACCACTTCACTACTCTGTGCCTCAGTTACCTCATCTTTAGGTTCTATTTAACCCATTTTCCCCTCTAATTTTGGTTTCACTTTGGTGTTAATTAAAAGTTGCTTGCTTCTTGAGATCAGCGACATGTAACAATACTTTTTTCCTATGACTCCAGGGGAAGGGACTTACGTATACTCCTGTGAAAATGCAATATAAGGACTTTACGGGTTTTACTATTTTATAATTTTTCCCCTCACCTTAGAGACAGGTGAGGAAATGATGAGAGTTGGTTAGGGGAGGAAGAAGATAAAGTAAGCAGAAGAGGAAGGCATCGAGGAAAGAGAATAATTATTAAGGAAACAGAAAGAAGAGGACAGAGCAGAGAGGTGATGTGAAAATCGGAACAAAAATGATTTTGGGAACTTTCTATGCTCCGTAATCCCAAATGCATAATTATGCTCTAATTTCCGCTTGCTCCTCTTAAGTGATAAACTAGGAGATGTGCATGAGATTGTATGAGTTGAAGTTCAGTTGAAAGTAAGTGTGGGTTCGGGAGGAGATTCGGGGACGATCAAGAGGAGAGTGTGTAGAGATAAAGTAGTGGTAAGGAGGACCAGCGTGGCTCAGTGGAAAGAGCATGGTCTTGGGAGTCAGAGGTCATGGGCTCAAATCCTGACTCCACCACTTGTCGGTTGTGTGACCTTGGGCAAGCCACTTAACTTCTCTGTGCCTCAGTTACCTCATCTGTAAAATGGGGATTAAGACAGTGAGCCTGTGGGCCAACCTGATCACCTTGTATCCCCCCAGCACTTAGAACAGTGCTTTGCACTGAGTAAGCGCTTAACAAATACCATCGTTATTATTACCTGCTTTGCAAGATCAATAATGCAGTTCATTGGCCTGGAACACTCTAACACAGGAGGGTGTGTACTTACTATGTGCCAGGCACTGTACTAGATGAAGTATTCATATTGGACACAGTCCCTTTCCCACATGGGGCGCCCAGTCTTAATCCCCACTTTACAGATGAAGTAACTGAGGCACAGAGATGCTAATTTGCCCAAGGTCACACATCAGACAACTCTGGAGCCACAATTAGAACCCAGGTCCTTTTGAGTCCCAAGACCACGCCTTATGTTTTTCAGTGTCTTAAGCTTTTATATAACCCCCGAGTCTTGCTTTGTACTCTGCACAGAAGGTACTCAATAAGTACGGGTGGTGATGGTGTTGATGTTACAGTCCTTCTGCTTTCGAGGCTGAAGTCTCTCCATAGCCAGTCAGTTTTCTCCTGCCCAGTGTGACTGAACTTGAAGATCTGCCTGCTGCCCACCACCTCAAGAAAAAGTACCTCCACACCACTACCACCTGCCTAAAAAGTACAACTTGAAGAGCAGCGTGGCTCAGTGGAAAGAACAGGGGCTTTGGAGTCAGAGGTCATGGGTTCAAATCTCAGCTCCCCCAGTTGTCAGCTGTGTGACTTTGGGTAAGTCACAACTTCTCTGTGCCTGTTACCTCATCTGTAAAATGGGGATTAAGACTGTGAGCCCCCCGTAGGACAACCTGAAAACCTTGCAACCTCCCCAGTGCTTAAAATAGTGCTTTGCACATAGGAAGCACTTTAAAAATGCCATTATTATTGTTATAGCAGCACACCACGTGGCTATGAGAAGTGGTGTATGCAGAAAAAGGAGCCACAGGAGAGAGGGATAGTTTACTCAGCCTCACACCCATCAGCGGACACACACACACACACACACACACACACCCGCCCCCCCCCCCCCCCCACCACCCCCCATAGCAGAGTGTTTGGTGCAAAGTGGAGCAGTTGAAGCTGAGAGAAACAGCAGCAGCTGACTTCCCAGATTTGTCCAACATAGAGGCACAGATTAATTGGTCCAAATGAGCTCTGTAAGCAGCCAGCAGCCAAACTTCGTTTTACTTGCATTTGGAGCAGGGATCTAGGAAGATGACAACCCTGTTTCATTTTTACATATTTTGTTAAAGTGAAACTTTCAGCTATGCATATTATATATACAGAAATGTGTGTGCATAATTTAGAGCACAACATAAATACGTTGGTGGGGGGAAATCAGTCAAGCTGAGTAATTTCAAAAGATTAAGCTTTAAATTGGGTTGGAAGTCTCTCACCTACATAGCTTTCTAATGTTCAGTGTTCACATAATCTCACCTGATAATTAAAAATAATTAAAATGTGTTCACTTATGCATTAACCCACAAGTCTGACTCTACATAGTCCAATGAGAAGATACTTTTCTGGTTTCCTTTCTTTTGGCCTCTATCTCATTCTCCTTAACAAAATATCAAGCCTAGCCGGGTATTATAAGCACATGGAAACGTACCTACTTGACAACCATCAGCAGAATTCCTTTGCATGGGTTCTTGGTCCTGAGGGCTCGGAACTGAAGCTCTTCTGTCACCGACAAGAATTCCATCAGCCGCAACCCAGCCGCAAGCATGAATCTTATCCGTGATCTTGTAAAACCTCTGCCCCTGCCACGGATAAAACCTTCCCATTGGATCAGTGTGTTTGCTAAAAGAACTTGCCCAGGTGCTGAGAGAATCTGAATCATATAAATTCACCCAAAACAGGGGATCAGTATTCCCATGAAAGGTTCAATGAAAATTTTGAGTTAACCCATTTAAAATCCTTTTCCTTTTTGTGAAGTCAGGTATATTTGAAAAACGTTGACAGCACCTATGAATCAGTCAGACCAAACTACATCTGCCAAGATGTCTAAAACCTAAGAGTAGGATGAGATTGTGAATTACAGGATCCTAAGCAGCATCAGATGAAAATGTCAATGCTGTATGTTCCCATAATGAAGTGCAAATAAAACAAAAATTGGAGAGCAGAGTCAGCCTATGATGCTGCTGAATAGTTGAATAACCAGTCCAAAGATTTAAAGACTTACATCTTGCTATAAGTATCCACACCTGAGAAATATTATTCATATATCCTAATATGTCTAAAGGGTGAGAATACAACTGTGGCAAAGCCAAAATTACTGATCTCAAAAATCAAGCTAAGAGATTCTGCTCAGAAATGGCTAATGGGACCATATACGAAATAAAGTCCGAAGCAGAGAGGGGCACTCTCATACTGCAAAACTGCAGACTAAAAAAAAAAATGTGCACCACAGTGGCTAGTAAGCAGCTACTTAAAACACTACAGACTTTATGGCGGTGATTCTGATCAACTTTTCTGACTGATAAAACCTTTGTTCCTTTTCACAGGTTAAACACAGATATGGGCCTTTCACCAAAGCAGTATGTTATGTATCAGCTTGTTAGGATGCCTACTTCTGCTGATGTCAGTTCTTTTTGACAATAAGCTTTATGAATATGCTGGTCTGCAGGATGAAAAAAACCCCAAACCCCCAAAAACTTCGTATCTACTGGCTTGAAAGTAAAAAATATGAAAATATAAGTGAACTGTTGGTGTATTGCAGTACAGGTTACAACCAAAGACCAGGAGGGAGAAGTAGAGTAGCAAGAGATAGTGATACAGGGGTGAAGACCCAGGAAGCTGTGTGTGCCTAAGGCTGGAGAAAAGCAACTATTTAGATAGTGAACCACAGGTAGGACCAGTGTTTGGCATATAGCAAAGGCTTAAATGCCACAATTATTCTTATTAATAACTCGTTCCGAAGTGGCTTAAAATGTCCATGACCTATCCCCTCAATGGCCTCAGCTATAAGAGTTTGGATAGGGTCCACTCCAGCTCAAGATAAATCAAAGCGTGGGACAGTATTCTAAATACGCTTTTTTCTTTTTTTTGCATGTAAGGGGTGTCTCAGTCAGCAAGGTAGTGAGGGGCCCAAAAAGGCCCCACGAATGGGGAGAGACAATGGGGCAGACCACTCTGCTCAGGCCCAGCCCAGGGGTGACCACGACCACTACCACATCAGGCTCCTATATTATGAAAGTCACCCAGCCTACCCAAGGAGATAATCAGTGCTGATGGCCCTGAGGCTCTACTGAATTAACTATTCAAACTTGATGAGTTTATCACTGTTGTTTAACTTTGAGCAGGATGACGCACAATCCAAAATGCTTCCAATTATTTCAGGGAAACGCAGACATTTTGGTTCAACAGATGGCCATGTGACATTTCTGTGAAGGTGGGAAAAAAAAAAAAGACAAGGCATATAGAGATAATATCCCCAAAGCGGCATTTATTTTATCCATTTAATTCCAAAACATTTAATTTAGAAGTCTGGCATTTCATTATAATCCATCTTGATATGGGCTGACACACATGGTGCTGTCAATGCACAGAGACAACGGCCAAAGAGTTACAAAAAAATAAATCCATGATTCTTTAAAACAACTGCAACCCAACAAAAAGTTACGAGTATCAAAACTTTAGGCGCATTGCATTAAAAGAAGGTTTGTGCACATCATAATTTAAAGAGGCAGAAACAGGGCGCTACTGAAACCTCACATTTTAAACAGTTTATAGTAAGCTGGTGGAGAGGACCAAACTGTCTCGGCATCAGCTTCTACTCACTGTTTCCCAATAGCTCAAAGACAATGGTGGAGGGGGATGAATTTATTTCGCATGCACAAGATGTACTGCTCAACGAAACACTATCAGCTCGTATTCAATGGAAAATTTAAAGATCAATTTTAGCCACTTGGATTAATTTTCCGCCCAATCTTTCTTAACTTTTGCCCAGGTTTTCAGGTCAATGAGCAAACTAAAACGCCTCTTAGAACGTGCCCTTCCGAACAATTCGAGTGGGCTCAAATCAACCATCGATCCAGCAATGCCCTTGAAGACTTATCTGAAATTGCTTCCCGATTAGCAGGAGAGCAAATCTGAAGAGCTGTGCTGACAATACGGACATGTTTAGCACTAGATATTTAGTGATCGTGGCAAGGGAGTATTGGTGATGATGAGGGGATGGTGGCAGGTGGTGAAGGGTTGTGGAACTGAGAGCTCTCTAGTTGTTGCCCTCTCCTGCTTCCTCATCCTGCTGGTCGCTTGTCCAGAGAGTGAGGTTGTCTCGCAGTAACTGCATGATGAGAGTGGAGTCCTTATAGGAATCCTCATTTAGTGTGTCCAGCTCTGCTATGGCGTCGTCGAAGGCTTGTTTGGCTAAAAGGCAGGCCTGCTCGGGGGCATTCTGGATTTCGTAGTAGAACACGGAGAAATTGAGCGCCAACCCCAGCCTAATCGGGTGCGTCGGCTGCGTGTGCTCTTTGCTGATCTCAAAGGCCTCTTTGTAGGCGGCCTCGGAAGCTTCCACGACACTGTTCTTCTTCTCGCCCGCAGCAACTTCTGCCAGGTAACGGTAGTAATCGCCTTTCATTTTCAGGTAGAAGACCTTGCTCTCATACTGGAAATCATTGCAATTCTTGATTAGGAATTTATCCAGCAGAGTCAGGACATCATTGCAGACTGTCTCCAGTTCCTTTTCTATCTTCTCCCTATAGGCCTTGACCTTTTCCAGCTTCTTCTCATTTCCATCTGCCATGGTTTTCTGCTCAATACTACTGATGACTCTCCAAGAAGATCGCCTAGCACCAACCACATTCTTGTAAGCAACAGAGAGCAGGTTTCGATCTTCATTTGAGAGGGGCTCATTCAGCTCGGTCACCTGAAAAATCCACAGAAAGAGCATGAGAATAGTTAGGCAGGCTTGAAGGGAGAGACTCGTGTTTGTGACCCTCATCTAATACCATTTTTTAAACCTTCCCAGAATCAGGCAAGGGTGAAAGAGAAAGCCACATTGGTCACTGGCTGGTCAGAAATCTTTATTCTGAGAGCAAAGTATTAAGCTCTTTTGCATTTCCCTAGGAAAAAGATCCAATTAAAACATGAACTGGGATTCTATTTTTAGTTTCATTTCCCTGGGGCCAATGCCAGTTAAAAACATATACACCTTCACTTAATATAACAACTTAGGGCCAAATCATTTTGAACCCCACACTGTATATAGAAACTGACAGCTTGACCAGACAGTCATCCACTACTAGAAATGTACATTCCTAATTGGAAACTTCAACACAGGCAGGGCCCAGGATGAACTGAAATTTATTCATTCAACTGACTCAAAAGAAGTCATGAGGCAACTTACCCACACTGTTTTCAGACTTAAGTTTAACATTCATGTTCATCAGATAACGGAAATAGTGCTTTCAGGCCCGAAGAACTAGCAAAATAACTGATACAATACTACTATTACTACTAATAATAATTATGGTATTTGTTAAGCACTTACTATGTGCCAGGCACTGTATTAAGCGCTGGGGAGGACACAAGCAAATCGGGTTGGACAGAGTCCCTGTCCCATAGAGGGCTCACAGCTTTAATCCCCATTTTACAGATGAGGTAACTAAAGCACAGAGAAGTCAAGTGTCTTGCCCAAGGCCACACAGCAAATAAGTGGCAGAGCCTTCCCTGAGTGACCGAACCTCCTACAATAAAGTCGCTTTGCAATATGCAAAGACGTTTTCACTACACATGATACTTCAGGGCATTCACTCAGGCAGAGGTGGTCCCTGACTCACAATCTAAAGAAGGGAAGGAATAGATCCATACAGAAAAGATGACAGGCTTAATTCAATAATTCTGAAACACATACGCAAACAAAAAAAAGTTTATTTCTCATCACCATCAGCATCAATGGAATTTATTGAATGCTTACGATGTGCAGACTATTATAATAAGCACTTGGGAGAGTACAAACACAACAGAGCTGCCGACACAACCCCTGCCGACAACAAGCTAACAGTCTAGAGGGAAAGAGTTTACTCATCAGGCCCACTGCTCCATTTGAGAAGCAGCATGGTTCAGTGGAAAGAGCAAGGGCTTTGGAGTCAGAGGTCATGGGCAAATCCTGGCTCCGGCACTTGTCAGCTGTGTGACCTTGGGCAAGTCACTTAACTTCTCTGGGCCTCAGTTACCTCATCTGTAAAATGGGGATTAAGACTGTGAGCCCGTGTGATGACCTGATCACCTTGTAACCTCCCCATTGCTTAGAACAGTGCTTTGCACATGGTAAGCACTTAATAAATGCCATTATTATTATTATTATTTGCCTCATCCATGCTAACAGAAGGGAGGATCTTCTCTCCTACTATGGTGGGCAGGAGGTTGGGGAGTGGTTTCTCTTCAAACCAGGCCCCCTTCCAACCGCTCTAGACTCCAGAGGGCTGGTTCAATTATTTGGGGCCCTAATGACTCAGAAGCCAATTCTTTTTTTATGGGGCTCAATCCTGTTCTCTTCGGACCTCAGAGCAACCACACCACACATGACGGTCCAAACCACACAGAGACTTTACCTCCCTCACCTACCTCCAGATGTGGAGCCCTGCTGGAAGCCCCATCTGAGGTCTGATTAGGCTTCCTGGATATTAACTTTTAATTTCATGTTTATTTTAATTGCTACTTTAAAAGAAATACTTGGTTTTCGACCAGAATCATACAATTTTTACACTCTCCCCAAGATACCTTTCCTCCTACTCTTCTCAGTTTTAGGCCACAGGCACTGAAATTGGGCTAGGTTAGTGTGGGTCATTGAACTTGGCTAGCTAGCTAAGTTCTATTAGCAGCCCCACTGCTTGAAGTCATTTACAGACTATTCTAACAAGATGATCAATAATACTATCAATTTTTTTAAAAAAAGATATCCTCAGACCAGTGACTCCAAATTTTTCTCTGCCAAGAATTCATTTGGCATCTGAAAATACCTTGCCCCACCACTCTTCCCACCCATGGCTCAATGGAAAGAGCAAGGGCTTAAGAGTCAGAGGTCGTGGGTTCTAATCCTGACTCCACCACTTGTCAGCTGTGTGACTCTGGGCAAGTCACTTAACCTCTCGATGCCTCAGTTACCTCATCTGCAAAATGGGGATTAAGACTGTGAGCCCCACGTGGGACAACCTGATTACCCTTTATCTACCCAGTGCTTAGAACAGTGCTTGGCACATAGTAAGCGCTTAACAAATACCAACATTATTATTATTATTCTCCCCTCTAGCCCCAATGCTTTCTTTCAGGCCTCATTAAAGCAGCAGACTTCGCCCTTTATTCCTTGGAATAATCCCTACAGCACTTCCTCATACTCTCTAAAGCACCCACTTCCTGAAATGCCCACACAATCCTGGGAATATGCTCTTACACTCTCTTGAGGTACTCCAATTTGAGAGAAAGTACTTCAGAGCAACTCAGGGGGCTGGAACTAATGACTCAAAAAATTCCCTTGTTCTACTATTTACAGGCTCATGAGTGCTACAGCCATGAATCACAAATTTTACACCTGAAAATGTTAGTTTTAACCCAGATGGGTAAACCACCCCCCAAGTATTTCAATGCAACTGATTTACAATATAAGAGCACAAATCCTTAAAGGGGGGTGGGGGGAGTGTCCTATTTGTGTACATCAAACTATACATACTTTGGTGAAACACAGTGGAATGACAATACCTACATTTTCTTTTTCTGTTAAGTCGAGTGAGGTTACATAGTTGCTCACACCAAAAAATTGTGTTACACTAGCTAGTTTAAATATTAAAACACAAAGAGCTTTAAGGAGGTTTCACATTAATCAGTCTCTTACAAATGTTGGCATAACTGTTACTTCATATATTTACAATTGTGTAACGATAAAAAGGTGTACTTCAGCTGTAATCGACCTATAAACGAGAAACCAATTTAATACCCTAACACCATACCTAGAAAACAAATATTTTCCACCATTTATACTGCATTCTTCTTATTTACTGATGGGAACACAGAAATCAATCAGCATTTTTCTACCTTCCTGCAGAAGGAGAAAATGGGCTGCCTGCCTTAAGGCTGTGAAGGGTCACCGCTGTAGACCCGCAGAAGTCAAGGGAAAACACAGATTTTAAAACCTGATTCAAGGGTAAAGAGTGATCTGTGGTTCCATCCTCTCTGCATTTTGGGCCGGGGGCAGGAGAAAGAGACACATTCTGGAACGGTGGTTCTAGCATCACTAGACAGCTTCATATATGTAGTTAGTTATATGTGACAAAGTTCATGTGTGTTTGCTGGGAATAAGCTTCCCGACAGTGCAAAATAATAACCAAGCATGACATATCACTCATGCATGATCTTTCTCTTCCCTCTCCCCTAAAATTGTGGAGACTCCACCCCACCCACAATGCAAGAATGCAATACAGCATTCTTGAGCTGAAACAATGCCATTCAAGGGCACAAGAGTAGAGACATTTTCCTGGCCCTCCTGCTCCTCCAAAATATCTGAGAGGTGTGTTGAGAAGCTGCTGCCTACGGAACAATTCTGTTAGGCAACATGACAAGCTTGGCTCAAGGGAGCGGACAGAGGAAGATTTGGAGAGGTTATTCCCCTCCAAATAGTTTCTGAAATATCTAAGAGTACCATGCCTCCAACAAAAACAGACAGATTTTAAATAATCTGAGCTACCTCACCCCTCAGTTATCTTCAAGAGATATTAATCTTCTCATTTTCCTTCTGGTATGAATCAGTGTTATTTGGAGAGTGTTTTCTAGTTAGTAACTACTGAAGGTTATATTGAAAATGAAACATTTATATATATATATATATATATATATATAGTCTATTACAAAGGAGCTTCTTTATAAAACTGTTTTACTATATCAAAAAGCTCTCAAAACAGTTACCTTCTGCCTACTCAGGGATCCTTTGCTTCTCCTGTAAGCTATAAACTCATTATGGGCACTGAATGTTTCTACTAATGCTATTTGTACAGAAATGCTCTGGGCATGTCACTCCCCTCCTGAAAAATCTCCAGTGGCTACCAATCAACCTACGAATCAAGTAAAAGCTCCTCACCCTCGGCTTCAAGGCTGTCCATCCCCTCGCCCCCTCCTACCTCACCTCCCTTCTCTCCTTGTCCAGCCCAGCCCACACCCTCCGCTCCTCTGCTGCTAACCTCCTCACTGGGCCTCATTCTCAACCCCCGGCCCATGTCCTCCCCATCCTGGAATGCCCTCCTTCCACACACCCGCCAAGCTAGCTCTTGTCCTCCCTTCAAAGCCCTACTGAGAGCTCACTTCCTCCAGGTCTTCCCAGATTGAGCCCCCTTTTTCCTCTCCTCCTCCCCATATCCCCCCTCTGCCCTACCTCCTTCCCCTCCCCACAGCACCTGCATATATTTGTACAGATTTACTACTCTGTTTTCCTTGTACATATTTACTATTCTATTTATTTTGTTAATGATGTTCATATAGCTATAATTCTATCTGTTCTGATGACTGACACCTGTCTACATGTTTTATTTTGTTGTCTGTTTCCCCCTTCTAGACTGTGAGCCCACTGTTGGAGTAGGGACCATCTCTATATGTAGCCGACTTGTGCTTCCCAAGAGCTTAGAACAGTGCTTTGCACACAGCAAGAGCACAATACAATTGAATGAATTCAATGAATGAATGCTGCACTGTTGTATTGTACTCTCCCAAGCACCTAGTACAGTGTTCTGCACATAGCAAGTGCTCAATAAATACCATTGATTGATTCTTCTGTTTATCCCTCTGGCTGCCCACCGACTAATATTCCAGGAGTATCCGCATTCCACGGACCTTTATCGGACGGTGGAAAGATGGGGGATAAAATAAGGTGAATCAGAGAGGCTGAAACTATTGGATGAAAGTGGGAGTTTGGATTACCGGTATACTTTAATGAAAACATTGTTAATTATTACCAAACATAAGCAGTGTGGCCTAGCGGAAAGAGCACAGTCCTGGGAGTCGGAGAACCTGCATTCAAACGCAGTCACTTAACTTCTCTGAGGCTCAGTTTCCTCGTCTGTAAAATGGGGATTAAATACCTCTTCGTCCTGCTTCGCCTGAGGGCCTCAGATGGGACAGGATCTGAGCCTGACCCTATGCTTTGTCCAGGGCTTGGCATAGAGCGTAAGAGCCTAAATTCCACAATTACTGCTATTATAGTCAAGGGTTGATTTTTACCCTATTATGAATAAAGACACTTTCAAAAGTGATTCAGTCTGGCAAACTACCATTTGACTGTTTCATAAGCATTATTAAGACCAGGTGAGAATTACTAACAATGCCAACAGACATTGTTGTGGAAACTCTGACCAGGGTTATAAAGGAAATAAAGCTGAACTCATCAGCTTTTGCTCATGCGGCAATTATTTTAACAAAGGAAAATATTTTATTTCAATGATGATGTTTCTTTACTACTTGTTTAGGAGACTGCAAAAAAGAGACCTAAACACATTATGGGAGTTAAAAAGATTCATCCTAATGTCTGTAAGAAATAGCATCCCAACCCGCTCAACATCAATTCCAATTAGAGCAAAACACTATGTGGTGATTTCAAAAGAATTCCAATAGCTTCATAAATATGAAAACAAGGAAATGAAATTTAGTGCTAAGCAGTAAGAAAATTTAATCCCTACCTATCAAGTTTTGGGTGCCTCACACTTTCCCCAGCCCCACTTTTGGGCTGTTCCTAAGCTCATAAGGAAAAGTGGACACTGCTGCCTTGGTAATAAGACTCCCAAAATGGTTCTCAGCAAAGCACCCTTTTTGAGAGAGGAGGTTCCTCAGCTCTTCCTGCCTCTACAAGGATCCTCGGTCAGATGCTGCTTTGGTTATAAATTTAATATACTTTTTCCTTGTTTTCAGTTCAGTTTTGGAGGTTCTAAATTCTCTCACTTGCCTTTTTTATATTAAATGCTAATCTCAATTCTAAAGAGGATGGTTAATGTTAAAACCAGGTTTTTTTTTTAACCTACTCTACACTTTATCTGCATCTATTAGCTTGTAAGTTCCTCGAGGACAAGGGAATCACACCTTTTCTTCTACTGTATGCTCCCACTTGCCTGGCACATTGGCTCTGAACACTAAAAATGTGTTGATGATGCAAGGGAAAAGCAGAGGAAATCAAAGAGAACCCATATTTGGCACTTGCTTCCATCCCCCCGCAAGAAGCCCCTGGGTCTACTTTGACAAAGAAGATGGATGATCTTTCTTCCTCGGCTTCTAGGTCAGGACAGAATATTTATAGAGTCCACTCCTCACTCTAGAGGACTCCTGAATGTCCCAACTTCCATCCAGCCCTCTGTAACTAGACACTCCTGGCTATTCTCTTGGCTTCTGCCAACCTTTACTTCCCCAATCCCCCTTAGTAGTCAGCAGCAATGCCAGCATCTTTCAACCCAAACAGCAGGATGAGGGAAAGGAAGGAATTCTCTATAGGTCCACACTTATTTAAAGCACCGGCTATTATGACATTTTGCTGGTCACTCACTAATTGAATTTTTGAGTCCATTGTTCCAAATAGTTTCCTTCATGTAGATGGGCCACGCAGTCCACTCTTTACTTGTTTTGAAGCACACACCTCCAATTTTGCTTTTTCCAGATCTACCACATTTAGTTCCTTCAAACCTCAAGCCATTATGTCTTCGATTCTCCTTTTCATAAGCACTTGGCTAGTTAGACTTTTCACAAGACCCTTCTACATCTGTTAGAGAAAGCATTTCTTCCTCTCTGGCTCCTGCTTCCTGTTTCTTGCTCTTTAGACCGCTGTTCCAAATTTTATTTGAAACACAGACTTCTCCCTCCATTCTTAGAAACAAAAGTCAACGCTGTACCAAGTGTTTTCAGATATGGTAGATGTGAAGTGCCCCAAGCAAGTGGTAAATTGGATTTGGAATTTCACATAATCATTCCACCAAACTTGGTTTTAACTCCAAAAATTGCCTAAAGCAATAGAAAATGCTCCTAAACTATTCATAAAGACTCAGAGCAATCACTCGCTGAAGACTCATCCTTCAGATCATTAGCTGTCTCCGGAGTTTTGTTGCCCCTAGAGGCAAATGTCGCTTGTGAGGCAAAGACAGACTAAGGTCATATATATTAAAGCACACACATATAATCCAAGCTGACGATGTAGAAAGAGTGGAGTTTAAAACTACCCCTTAAGTAACAGTCACAGTTGCAGCATTTACTGAGTGCCCCACTTATAGAGAGAGGGCTCTGTTCTAGGTGCTTGGAAATTATCGAATAGTGTCCTACTCCTAAGGAGCCTACCTTAACAAAGGAGACCAACATAAAAATATTTCCAACGAGAGTAGTCAAAGTAAACAACTGAGTACATATAAATAATAATAATAATAATAATAATAATGTCATTTATTAAGCGCTTACTATGTGCAAAGCACTGTTCTAAGCGCTGGGGAGTTGACAAGGTGATCAGGTGGTCCCACGGGGGGCTCACAGTCTTAATCCCCATTTTACAGATGAGGGAACTGAGGCCCAGAGAAATGAAGTGACTTGCCCAAAGTCACACAGCTGACAATTGGCGGAGCCGGGATTTGAACCCATGAACTCTGACTCCAAATACAGGTGTGCTAAGGAGGGCGTAATAATTGTGGCATTTTTTATACATTTACTATGTGCAAAGCACATACTATGTGCATAGCACATGAGAAGCAGCATGTCTCAGTGGCAAGAGCACGGGCTTGGGAGTCAAGATGTGGGTTCTAATCCCGCCTCTGCCACTTGTCTGCTGTGGGACTTCGGGCAACTCACTTCACTTCTCCGTGCCTCATCTGTAAAATGGGGATTAAGACTGTGAGCCCCACGTGGGACAACCTGTTACCCTGGAGCTACCCCAGTGGTTAGAACACTGCTTGGCAGAGAGTAAGCGCTTAAACAAATACTATCATTATTATTATTATTGTTATTATTACCATACTAAGCCCTTCGGTGACACATAGTAAGCAGATGCCTGTCCCAAATAGAAGCAGTACCCTGAGCCAGATCATCCCTTCAGTGTCAACTCTAACACTCTGGGGAAGCTGTATGGCCTAGTAGGAAGAGCATGTGCTTGGGAGTAAGAGGACTTGGGTTCTAAACCTGGCTCCACCACGTCTGTTGTGTGACTAGTCAAGTCACAACTTCTTTGTGCCTCAGTTACCTCTTCTGAAAAATGGGGATTAAGGCTGCCAGTCATACATGGGACAGGGACTGTGTCCACCCATTATCTTGTATATACCCCTGTGCTTAGTGCAGTGTCTGGCACGTAATAGGTACCTACCAAATACCATTTAATAAATGGAGTTCACAATATAACAGAGAGGGAGGAAGAAAAGGTATTGTATTCCTAGATGAGGTAACTGAGGCACAGATAAGTGACTTGGCCAAGGTCATACTGCAGGCACAATGCAGAGCCAGGATTAAAACCTATGTCCTCTCACTCCCAGGCCCATGCTCTAGCCATTAGGCCACGTGCTTCCCAAAAGCATTAGAGTTGACTGAAGGGATGATCTGGCTCAGGGAACTGGAAAATTAATCAGGGATAGCTTGGAATTTTAGGACGGCTTGGAATGTGGGGACATCTGTGGTCAGTCTGATGTTCCAAACTGGGGGAATAGGGTGGGCAAGAGGCAGGAAAGCGAGAACAAGATATATCTAGGGTAGCTTGGGAGAGACAAAGACAATGAACTAGAGAATAGCAGGGGAAGAGAGCAAATAGACATGGCAGGATGAGATGGTGGAGTCTTGAGGCATATTTTGAGGAGTTTTTAAGCCACAGAGAGCATTTTTAGTCACACATTGGAAAATGAAAATTTGGGCTACTCGAGCTTCAACTTGCAATAACTCAGTATGAAGAATAAATGGGAATGGCATGGATTGGGTCCAACCTGATTAGCTTAGCACAGTGCCTGGCACATAGTAGGTGCTTAGCAGATATCATTTTTTAAAAATGATATTTTAACAGTCACTCCTGCTTCAGCAAGGGATAAATCCCATATTTATAAGACTCTATGAGAACTGCCTTGGGACTGACACATAATACATTACCAAAGATCACAGAAGAGTTATACCCTATAATATAGCCAGTTACTTTTTGAAAACTCCCTGCCTTCTAAGTGCAAATGAATTGAAAAAAATACCTCCTTTCCATCTAAATTTGGCCTAGACTATATATAGTTTCACAGAGTCTAATAGGCGCCTCCATACAGTGCCTTTCCCTGCTATATTCATGAATGTTCTTCCAATAAAAATCAGCCCAATTTTGAAATAAATTGTTTTTACTCAAGCCCATTTCAAATTATTTCTAAGCCTACCCTCACTTAAGCTGTCTAGGAAAGTATTAACATACCTAAACCTAGAAAAGTAGACAGAGGATAGATGTGGCTTTGCCAAATTTGACAAAATTTCCCCTCTCACTTGCCTCTAATCAGCACAGGACAAAAAAGAGTAATACCAAAGCTGAGATGGGGTCACTGCAGTCATGACTCCCCTTCTGGGAAATCAGGTGTTAAGGCCCACCCCTAGCACTTACGTATCAAACAATGATATTTTTTGAGTGCTGTGTGCAAAGCACTGTATTAAGCACATTGGAGAATACAATGGGATTGGTAGATATTTTATACCCTGACATTTCCCCTATTTTTTTAATTAATTTTAACATGTCTCCCCCTCTAGACTGTAAATTCCTTGTGGGCAAGGATGGTGCCGACCAACTCTATTGTACTTTCCCAAGAGTTTAATGCAGTGTTCTGCACCCAGGAAACATCCTATAAATATCACTGATTCATTGCTTGTGGGGGGGAGTATATCACAGAGACCTTAGAGAATATTCGGGCAGCAAAGGACTGGGATGTCAATTTTTTTTCCCCAAAGGGTCTTTAAGGGATTCTCAGACCCACTTAAAACACCAAAATTTCAATTATATAAAAACTGTCCTCCCCTCAATTATAATCAGTAGCAACTTTCAAATTTCCCCTTCACCTCTGTGTTCTTTTCTCCACCCATGCCATCCTTACTTCTCTTCAAACCCAATCTCTAATCTCTCTTCTGATTCTCCATTTTATAGCAGCCTTTTTGAGCAACTAGGACTTTCACATAAGCAATGACACATACCCTGGGTACCCTTGAATGGCCGAAACCTTGTTAAAAAAAAAAAAAGACAAAAAGGTAACACTGTCTACATACATTTTAACACTAAACTATGAAAAAGTATGGAGAGTACTCTACTCTCCCAAGCACTTAATAACACCCTGGACACACTGTGCATTTAATACCATTAAAGGCTTCATTTTATCAATCAATCGTATTTATTGAGCGCTTACTGTGTGCAGAGCACTGTACTAAGCACTTGGGAAGTACAAGTTGGCAACATATAGAGACGGTCCCTACCCAACAGTGGGCTCACAGTCTAGGTATTTTATGTAATATACACATTCAAATAGCACTGTAAACTTTCATTAAGTTTGTCAAAATCAGGATCTTCCATTTGACTAGAAAATGAATTTTCCGTAGGAAATTATCTAGCTGATTTGTTCTTATGGGCAGTCCAAAAAACAAGGCCTTGCACAGTCAGATTAGACTGTTTGCACTGAGAAAAATCAGCCAAATAGAAAAATTCTTCACTAGGTTTCAGCAGATCAAGCCGAACGAATGAAAATTGGTCAAACACTTTTCCTGACTTATAGACTTGCCTCTAATGAAATGCCTTTACTAGAATTCTTAAGGATTTCAAATGCTAATAAGCCACTGAATAAGAAATTGTCTTTTTCTATAACATGTTTCAAATAGAACACATGGCAGACCCGATACAGTTTCAAGACTCCTGAACTTGGGAGTCAGGTGACTTTGTTCTAGTCCCAGTGTGTGACCTTGGACAAGTCACTTCACTTCTTTCCACTTACCAAATGGGAGATAAAAATACTTGTCCTTCCCTATATAATAGTTAGTGAGGTAAGATAAATGTGACTGATTTGTTTTTCTCAGAAGATGATGCTGCCCAATCATCTTAGCATGCACAGTATTATCACTATGATTTGGTGATTGATTCCTTAACCACCACCCCACAAAAAAAATCAGTTATGAAGCAGTGTTCTATCACAGGTCAGAAAAAGTTTAAAAAAAATATCAGATCACCTAATATACCAACTGGATGATCAACTTCCCATAGTTGGGTGTTAACACAGCCCGTGGCTCTGAGGTACATGAAACAAACCTTGAAAATTGGTCTGCAGCATATCAAAAAGCCACCAGAAAGCCAATATTTTCCTCAAGATGGGGCAGCAGGATGGATGTACAAGATAGATGGGCAGACTTCTTGGACAATATGTAATTTTAAAAATAAACCAAAACTAGAAGTAGTACTGAATTTGAAAATCCTATACAGAGAATGAAGTCTAAAGGAGCTAGGCACTATGTAATGATTTCGGGAGGATCAAACACAAACCTGGGCAACAGGCTGTTACCCTCAAACAAAAAAAAATGATTGAGAGGAATGCCACTTCTGTAGTTAACATGTATTTGAACTGGAATAAAATAACCCTATTACCCCAACTCCAAGAACCCCAGGCCTTTGAAGGGTTTGTCCCAAGGTTAAAAACCACATGCTCATTTCAGGTTGAAAATCTGGGAAGCGGGTCCATCCCTGAATGGCTAGAGGAACAGGAAAACCCAACAACTGCCCAAACTACAGAGAACAGCAGCAGCTTGTCTCTGGCAGGATAGCGCTTAGTACAGTGCTCTGCACACAGTAAGCGCTCAATAAATACGATTGATGATGATATGGGGAAGGTGTGTTTCAGTGGGGCAGAGGAGAGACACATCCTGTCAGGGTGATGGATTAATGGACCCCAGGGAAGATCGGTGAAAACACATATACAAGTTAAGAGGGAAAGAGTGGAACTGGATGGACGATTCCCATAAATGGAGCAACAGAAAAACCTAAACCTGAGTGAGACTGGTTGAAGTCTCTCCCCGCCCCACAGCACTTATATATATATTTACAGGTCTATAATTCTATTTACAATGATGCCTGTTTACTTGTATTGAGGTCTGTCTCCCCGCTTCTGGACTGTGAGCCCGTTATGGGCAGGGATTGTCTCTCTTTATTGCTGTATTGACCTTTCCAAGCGCTTAGTACAGTGCTCTGCATGCAGTAAGCGCTCAATAAATACGACTGAATGAATGAAGAAACCACCCACTGGGGGACACACCCAGGGTAGGTCAAAGGGAGGCACCAACAAGCCAAGGAGAAAGGGATCACAACTTCTTTTTCTGAACTCTAGACTGTCAGCTCGTCGGGGGTAAAGAAGGTGTCTATCAACTCTAATATACTGTACCTTCCCAACTGTTTAGTACAGCGCTCTGCACACAGTAAGCGCTTATTAAAGTGCATAGTGGCTTTAGTGTGGCTTAAGGCGTGGAAAGAGCGCGGCCTTGGGAATCAGAGGATGTGGGTTCTAATCCGAGCTCTGCTGCTTGTCTGCTGTGTGACCTTAGGCAAGCCACTTCACTGCTCAGTGCCTCAGTTACCTCATCTGAAAAATGGGGATTAAGACTGTGCGCCCCATATGGGACAACCGGATTACCTTGTCTCTACCTTAGCGCTTAGAACAGTGCTTGGCACATAGTAAGCGCATAACAAATACTATAGTTATTATTATTAAATACAATTAAGGGTTTGAAGAAGAATAACACATACCTGGAAAAGTGGAGGGGTGACGCAGTAATCAATCAATGGCATTTATTGGGCATACACAATGTGCAGAGCACTGTACTAAGCACTTGGGAGAGCCTGTCCAGGGGTCAGTCCTCAGGGTCACCTCATCAGTAAAATGAGGATTAAGACTCTGAACCCCATGTGGGACAGGGACTGAGCCCAACCTAAGTAGCTTGGATGCACCCCAGCGCTTAGAACAGCTGAAGCAGTGTGGCGTAGTGGAAAGAGCAAGGGCTTGGAAGTCAGAGGACATGGGTTCTAATCCCTCCTCCACCACATGTTAGCTCTGTGACTTTGGGCAAATCACTTAACTTCTCTGTGCATTCATTCATTCAATCGTATTTATTGAGCGCTTACTGTGTGCAGAGCACTGGACTAGGCGCTTGGGAAGTACAAGTTGGCAACATATAGAGACGGTCCCTACCCAACAGTGGGCTCACAGTCTGTGCATCAGTTACCTCATCTGTAAAATGGGGGTTAAGACTGAGTGCCCCACGTGGGACAATGTGATTACCTTGGATCTACCCCAGTGCTTAGAGCAGTGCTTGGCACAGAATCAGCGCTTAACAAATACCATAATTATTATCATTATTTTCCCAGCGCTTAGAACAGTGCTTGGCACATAGTAAGGGCTTACCAAATGCCATAATTAGTATTATTACCACCGCGCGTGGAACAGTGCTCGGCACACAGTAAGCGCTTACCAAATGCCACAATTATTATTATCATTACTATCACAGTGCTTGGCACATAGTAAGCGCTTAACAAATACCATCGTCAACATCAACAGCTCTTGGCACATAGTAAGCACTTAACTAACGCCATAATTGTTATTATTACCCAGCAGCTTAAAACAGTGCTTGGCACATAGTAAGTGCTTACCAAATGCCATAATTAGTATTATTACCCCAGTGCCTAGAACAGTGTTTGGCAAACAGTAAGCGCTTACCAAATGCCACAATTATTATCATTACTATCACAGTGCTTGGCACATAGTAAGTGCTTAACAAATACCATCATCAACATCAACAGCTCTTGGCACATAGTAAGCACTTAACTAATGCCATAATTGTTATTATTACCTAGCAGCTTAGAACAGTGCTTGGCACATAGTAAGTGCTTACCAAATGCCATAATTAGTATTATTACCGCAGTGCCTAGAACAGTGTTTGGCAAACAGTAAGCGCTTACCAAATGCCACAATTATTATTATCATTACTACCACAGTGCTTGGCACACAGTAAGCACTTAACAAATAACAAATAATAATAATAACAAACAACAAATAATAAGCGCTTGTGAAGTACAAGTTGGCAACATATAAAGACGGTCAATACCCAACAGCGGACTCAGTCTAGAAGGGGGAGACAGACAACAAAACAAAACATATTAGCAAAATAAAGTAAATAGAATATGTACAAATAAAATAAAGAGTACTAAATACGTACAAACATATATACATATATACAGGTGCTGTGGGGAGGGGAAGGAGGTAAGGCAGGGGGATGGGGAGGAGGGGGAGAGGAAGTAGGGGGCTCAGTCTGGGAAGGCCTCCTGGTACCTACCCAACATTCATTCATTCAATCGTATTTATTGAGCGCTTACTGTGTGCAGAGCAATGTACTAAGCGCTTGGGAAGGACAAGTTGGCAACATATAGAGACGGTCCCTACCCATCATTCATTCATTCATTCATTCATTCATTCAATCGTATTTATTGAGCGCTTACTGTGTGCAGAGCACAGGACTAAGCGCTTGGGAAGGACAAGTTGGCAACATATAGAGACGGTCCCTACCCAACATTCATTCATTCATTCAATCGTATTTATTGAGTGCTTACTGTGTGCACAGCACTGGACTAAGGGCTTGGGAAGTCCAAGTCAGCGACATATAGAGACAGTCCCTACCCAACGTTCATTCATTCGTATTTATTGAGCGCTTACTGTGTGCAGAACACTGTACTAAGCGCTTGGGAAGGACAAGTTGGCAACATATACAGACGGTCCCTACCCAACATTCATTCATTCAATCGTATTTATTGAGCGCTTACTGTGTGCAGAGCCCTGTACTAAGCGCTTGGGAAGGACAAGTCGGCAACATATAGAGATGGTCCCTACCCAACAGCGGGCTCACAGTCTAGAAGGGGGGGACAGACAACAAAACATATCAACAAAATAAATAGAATAAATATGTACAAATAAAATAATAGAGTAATAAATACGTACAAACACATATACATACATACAGGTGCTGTGGGGAGGGGAAGGAGGTAAGGCCGGGGGATGGGGAGGAGGGGGAGAGGAAGGAGGGGGCTCAGTCTGGGAAGGCCTCCTGGTCCCTACCCAACATTCATTCATTCAATCGTATTTATTGAGCGCTTATTGTGTGTATGGACTGTCTCTATATGTTGCCAACTTGTACTTCCCAAGTGCTTGGTATAGTGCTCTGCACACAGTAAGCGCTCAATAAATACGATTGAATGAATGCTGAGCACTGTACTAAGCGCTTGGGAAGTCCAAGCTGGCAACATATAGGGACGGTCCCCACCCAAAGTTCATTCATTCAATCGTATTTATTGAGCGCTTACTGTGTGCATGGACTGTCTCTATATGTTGCCAACTTGTACTTCCCAAGTGCTTGGTATAGTGCTCTGCACACAGTAAGCACTCAATAAATACAATTGAATGAATGCTGAGCACTGTACTAAGCGCTTGGGAAGTCCAAGCTGGCAACATATAGGGACGGTCCCCACCCAAAGTTCATTCAATCGTATTTATTGAGCGCTTACTGTGTGCAGAGCACTGTACTAAGCGCTTGGGAAGTCAAAGTCGGCAACATATAGAGACGGTCCCTACCCAACAGCGGGATCACAGTCTAGAAAACATCCTCCCAATGTCCGGGTTTCGCCGCCCCCCCCAGGGGCAAGTTGGGGGCGGCGGGGAGGTCATTCATTCCTTCATTCAATCGTATTTATTGAGCGCTTACTGTGTACAGAGCATTATACTAAGCGCTTGGGATGTATAAGTCGGCAATATATAGACGGTCCCTACACAACATTCATTCATTCAATCGCATTTATTGAGCGCTTACTGTGTGAATAGCACTGTACTAAGCGCTTGGGAAGTCCAAGTTGGCTACATGTAGACACGGTCCCTACCCAACATTCATTCATTCAATCGCATTTATTGAGCACTTACTGTGTGAATAGCACTGTACTAAGCGCTTGGGAAGCCCAAGTCGGCTACATATAGAGACGGTCCCTACCCAACATTCATTCATTCAATCGTATTTATTGAGCGCTTACTGTGTGAACAGCACTGTACTAAGCGCTTGGGAAGTCCAAGTTGGCAACGTATAGAGACGGTCCCTACCCAACATTCATTTATTCATTCAATCGTATTTATTGAGTGCTTACTGTGTGCACAGCACTGGACTAAGCGCTTGGGAAGTACAAGTCGGCAACGTATAGAGACGGTCCCTACCCAACACTCATTCAATCACATTTATTGTGCGCTTACTGTGTGCAGAGCACTGTACTAAGCGCTTGGAAAGTCCAAGTGGGCAACATATAGAGACAGTCCCTACCCAACATTCATTCAATCGTATTTATTGAGCGCTTACGGTGTGCAGAGCACTGTACTAAGCGCTTGGGAAGTCCAAGAGGGCAACATATAGAGACGGCCCCTACTCAACATTCATTCAATCGCATTTATTGAGCGCTTACTGTGTGCAGAGCACTGGACTAAGCGCTTGGAAAGTCCAAGTGGGCAACATATAGAGACAGTCCCTACCCAACATTCATTCAGTCGCATTTACTGAGCGCTTACTGTGTGCAGAGCACTGTAGTAAGCGCTTGAGAAGTCCAAATGGGCAACATATAGAGACGGTCCCTACCCAACATTCATTCAATCATATTTACTGAGCGCTGTGTGCAGAGCTCTGTGCTAAGCGCTTGGGAAGGACAAGTGGGCAACATATAGAGACGGCCCCTACCCAACATTCATTCATATTTATTGAGCGCTTACTGTGCGAATAGCACTGTACTAAGCGCTTGGGAAGGACAAGTCGGCAACATATAGAGATGGTCCCTACCCAACATTCATTCAATCGTATATATTGAGCGCTTACTGTGCGCAGAGCACTGTACTAAGCGCTTGGGAAGTCCAAGTGGGCAACATAGAGACGGCCCCTACCCAACATTCACTCAATCGTATTTATTGAGCGCTTACTGTGTGCAGAGCACTGTACTAAGCGCTTGGAAAGTCCAAGTGGGCAACATATAGAGACAGTCCCTACCCAACACTCATTCAACCGTATTTATTGAGCGGTTACTGTGTGCAGAGCACTGTACTAAGCGCTTGGAAAGTCCAAGTGGGCAACATATAGAGACAGTCCCTACCCAACATTCATTCAATCGCATTTATTGAGCGCTTACTGTGTGCACAGCACTGTAGTAAGCGCTTGGGAAGTCCAAGAGGGCAACATATAGAGACGGTCCCTACCCAACATTCATTCAATCGCATTTATTGAGCGCTTACTGTGTGCAGAGCACTGTACTAAGCGCTTGGAAAGTCCAAGTGGGCAACATATAGAGACAGTCCCTACCCAACATTCATTCAATCGCATTTATTGAGCGCTTACTGTGTGCAGAGCACTGCAGTAAGCGCTTGGGAAGTCCAAGAGGGCAACATATAGAGACAGTCCCTACCCAACATTCATTCAATCGTATTTACTGAGCGCTGTGTGCAGAGCACTGTACTAAGCGCTTGGGAAGTCCAAGTGGGCAACATATAGAGACAGTCTCTACCCAACATTCATTCAATCGCATTTATTGAGCGCTTACTGTGTGCAGAGCACTGTAGTAAGCGCTTGGGAAGGACAAGTGGGCAACATATAGAGACAGTCCCTACCTAACATTCATTCAATCGTACTTATTGAGCGCTTACTGTGTGCAGGGCACTGTACTAAGCGCTTGGGAAGGACAAGTGGGCAACATATAGAGACAGTCCCTACCCAACACTCATTCAATCGTACTTATTGAGCGCTTACTGTGTGCAGAGCACTGTACTAAGCGCTTGGGAAGGACAAGGGGGCGACATGTAGAGACGGTCCCGACCCAACAGCGGGCTCACAGTGTAGAAGGGGGAGACGGAAAGCAAGAGAAAAGGCGTAGACGTGTCCCCGGGAGTGTCCCCCCCGCTCACCGCCTTCATGGCGGAGGCCATGTCGTCGTAGCGCTCCGCCTGCTCGGCCAGCCGGGCCCGCTGCAGCAGCTGCTCCCGGTCCCCCATCGCTCCGCTCGCCCACGGGCAACGGACTCGGTGCCGGCCAGTGGGGAACTCGCCCTGCCGTCGCCTCAGTAGCCGTCGCCTCAGCAGCCGCCGCCTCAGCCGCCGTCGTCGCCTCAGCCGCCGCCGTCGCCTCAGCAGCCGCCCTCTCCTCAGCCGCGCGCGCGCGCTCTGCGCCTCCCTCTGCCGCTGCAGCCGGCGCGAGGCGGTGCGGCGGACGACTGCGCCTGCGCACTGCGAGCGGGCGGGCGGGGGCGCGTCCTGCCTCGCTCAGCCCGCGCGGCGGACGACTGCGCCTGCGCAGGGCGAGCGGACGGGCGGGGGGGGGCGCGCTCTGCCTCGCTCTGCGCCTGCGCACTGCGAGCGGACGGGCGCGCCCTGCCTCGCTCTGCCGGCGCGGAGGGCGACTGCGCCTGCGCACTGCGAGCGGATGGGCGCGGCTGTGCAGACCGCGGGGAGGGGGGTGGGGGGGGCTCGACGCTCTATTTCAAGGTGACGTCATCTGCTATAAATAGCTACACTCCCCCTCCGTCGCCCCGCCCGCGCTCCGGGATCGACGCATGCGCGTTACGAGTGCTGCATTTTACTGCTGCAAAGGTGGAGGTGACTGCGGAGAGATTCATTCATTCAATCATTCATTCAATCATTCATTCAATCAATCGCATTTATTCAATTATTCATTCATTCAATAGCATTTATTCAATCATTCATTCAATCATATTTATTGAGCGCTTACTGTGTGCAGAGCACTGTATGTACCTGTATATATGTTTGAACATATTTATTACTCTATTTATTTTACTTGTACCTATCTATTCTATTTATTTTATTTTGTTAGTATGTTTGGTTTTGTTCTCTGTCTCCCCCTTCTAGACTGTGAGCCCACTGTTGGGTAGGGACTGTCTCTCTATGTTGCCAACTTGTACTTCCCAAGCGCTTAGTCCAGTGCTCTGCACACAGTAAGCGCTCAATAAATACGATTGATTGAGTACAGCGCTCTGCACACAGTAAACGCTCAATAAATACGATTGATGATGATTGATTGATTGTACTAAGCGCTTGGGAAGTACGAGCAATTACTGTCTGCAATGTTCATTCATTCATTCAATTGTATTTATTGAGCGCTTACTGTCTGCAGAGCACTGGACTAAGCGCCTGCGAAGTCCAAGTTGGCAACATATACAGCCCCTACCCAACAGTGGGCATTCAATCGTGTTTATTACTCTATTCATTTATTTTATTTGTACATCTTTATTCTATTCATTTCATTTTGTTAATATGTTTTGTCTTGTACATAAGTTTATGTACATAATTGCTGAAGGGCTGAGGGAGGAGGGAATAAAAGGGGCAAATCCAAGGGCAAGATTGGCACAAAAGGGATGGGGAGAAAATCAATCAATCAATCGTATTTATTGAGCGCTTACTGTGTGCAGAGCACTGTACTAAGCGCTTGGGAAGTATGAGCACTTACTGTCTGCAATGTTCATTCATTCATTCAATTGCATTTATTGAGCGCTTACTGTGTGCAGAGCACTGGACTAAGCGCCTGGGAAGTCCAAGTTGGCAACGTATAGAGACGGTCCCTACCCAACAGTGGGCATTCAATCGTATTTATCACTCTATTCATTTATTTTTTTTGTACATATTTATTCTATTCATTTCATTTTGTTAATATGTTTTGTCTTGTACATACGTTTATGTACATAATTGCTGAAGGGCTGAGGGAGGAGGGAATAAAAGGGGCAAATCCAAGGGCAAGATTGGCACAGAAGGGATGGGGAGAATATCAATCAATCAATTAATCAGTTGTATTTATTGAGTGCTTACTGTGTGCAGAGCACCGGACTAAGCGCCTGGGAAGTCCAAGTTGGCAACATATACAGTCCCTACCCAACAGTGGGCATTCAATCGTATTTATTACTCAATTCATTTATTTTATTTGTACATATTTATTCTATTCATTTCATTTTGTTAATATGTTTTGTCCTGTACATACGTTTGTATACATAATTGCTGAAGGGCTGAGGGAGGAGGGAATAAAAGGGGCAAATCCAAGGGCAAGATTGGCACAGAAGGGACGGGGAGAATATTCCTCCAAATCCCACCAGTTGTCAGCTGTGTGACTTTGGGCAAGTCACTTCACTTCTCTGGGCCTCAGTGACCTCATCTGTAAAATGGGGATGAAGACTGTGAGTCCCCTGTGGGACAACCAGACTGAGCCCCCTCCTACCCCTCTCCATCCCCCTCACCTTACCTCCTTCCCTTCTCCGCAGCACCAGTATATATGTATATATGTTTGTATGTATTTATTACTCTATTTAACTTGTACATATTTATTTTATTTATTTTATTCTGTTAATATGGTTTTTTTTGTTCTCTGTCTCCCCCTTCTAGACTGTGAGCCCACTGTTGGGTAGGGACCATCTCTATATGTTGCCAACTTGGACTTCCCAAGCGCTTAGTACAGTGCTCTGCACACAGTAAGCACTCAATAAATACGATTGAATGAATCAATGACAACCTGATCATCATCATCAATCGTATTTATTGAGCACTTACTATGTGCAGAACACTGTACTAAGCGCTTGGGAAGTACAAATTGGAACAGCTTATAACTTCCCCAGGGCTTAGAACAGTGCTTTGCACATAGTAAGCACTTAATAAATGTCATTATTATCATTATTATTATTATTATTATTATTGTTGTTGTCTGTCTCCCCCTTCTAGACTGTGAGCCCGCTGTTGGGTAGGGACCGTCTCTGTATGTTGCCAACTTGGACTTGCCAAGCGCTTAGTACAGTCCTCTGCACACAGTAAGCGCTCAATAAATACGATTGAATGAATGAATGAATTTATTGAGCGCTTACTGTGTGCAGAGCACTGGACGAAGCACTTGGGAAGCACAGTAAGCGCTCAATAAATATGATTGAATGAATGAATGAATTTATCGAGCGCTTACTGTGTGCAGAGCACTGTAGTAAGTGCTTGGGAAGGACAAGTCGGCAACATATAGAGACGGTCCCTACCCAACAGTGGGCTCACAGTCTAGAAGGGGGAGACAGAGAACAAAACAAAACATATTAACAAAATAAAATAATTAGAATAAATATGTACAAATAAAATAAATAAATATAGTAATAAATACGTACAAATATATACACATATATACAGGTGCTGTGGGGAGGGGAAGGAGGGAAGGCGGGGGGATGGGGAGGGGGAGAGGTGCTGCGGTAGAACAGGCAGGCCTTTGTTAAGTCACCACCTTAAAAAAAAACAACTATGAAAGGCATCACGTTAACGATTTGGCTGCAGAAATTCACGAGGAACCAAGGTCCCTCCCCCTTCTCCCTCTCCCCAATCATTCATTCAATCAATCGTATTTATTGAGCGCTTACTGTGTGCAGAGCACTGTACTAAGCGCTGGGGAAGCACAAGTCGGCGACATATAGAGACGGTCCCTACCCAACAGCGGGCTCACAGTCTAGAAGGGGGAGACAGGCAACAAAACAACACATGTGGACAGGTGTCAAGTCATCCGAATAAATAGAAATAAAGCTAGATGCACATAATAATAATGGCATTTATTAAGCACTTACTATGTGCAAAGCACTGTTCTAAGCGCTGGGGAGGTTACAAGGTGATCAGGTTGTCCCATGGGGGGGGCTCACAGTCTTAATCCCCATTTTACAGATGAGGTCACTGAGGCCCAGAGAAGTGAAGTGACTTGCCCAAAGTCACACAGCTGACAATTGGCGGAGCTGGGGTTTGAACCCATGACCTCTGACTCCAAAGCCCGGGCTCTTTCCACTGAGCCACGCTGCTTCTTGAAGTGATTTGGCCAAGCCTGCAAGAGCGGAAACAAATTCATGAAGACATCCTGAGAAACTAACAGAAGAGTTTCTAACAGAAGAGTAAATATGTACAAGTAAAATAAATAGAGTAATAAATCTGTACAATGACCAGCACCCCCTCCAAGCTGGTTTCAGCCCCCTTCACTCAGTGGAAAACTACCCTAAGGTCACCAATGACCTTCTTGCTAAATAGGAAGGCCACTACTCTGTCCTAGGCCTCCTTGACATTTCAGTTGCCTTCGACCCTGAGGACCATCCCCTTCTTCAAACGTCCTCCACCCTTGACGTCGCTGACCCTGTCCTCTCCTAGTTTTCCTGTCTCTCTGGCTCCCCATCCCCCCCACCTTACCTCCTTCCCCTCCCCACAGCAGCTGTATATATGTCTACGTATTTATTACTCTATTTTATTTGTACATATTTATTCTCTTTATTTTGTTAATATGTTTTGTTTTGTTCTCTGTCTCCCCTTTCTAGACTGTGAGCCCGCTGTTGGGTAGGGACCGTCTCTATATGTTGCCAACTTGGACTTCCCAAGAGCTTAGTACAGTGCTCTGCACACAGTAAGCGCTCAATAAATACGATTGAATGAATGAATGAAAAGGTAATCAGGTTACAAGGTAATCAGGTTGTCCCAAGGGGGGCTCACAGTCTAAATTCCCATATATATATTCCCATATATATATCTAAATTCCCATATATACCAGAGTTTTTGACATTTCCTTGGCATTTATTAAGCGCTTACTATGGGCAAAACACTGTTCTAAGCGCTGGGGAGGTTAGAAGGTAATCAGGTTGTCCCAAGGGGGGACTCAAAGTCTAAATTCCCTCATATATATTATATATATATGGCATTTATATGCCATTTATAATTATAATGGCATTTATTAAGCACTTACTATGTACAAAGCACTGTTCTAAGTGCTGGGGAGGTTACAAGGTAATCAGGTTGTCCCAAGGGGGGCTCACAGTCTAAATCCCCATTTTACAGATGAGGGAACTGAGGCCCAGAGAAGTGAAGTGACTTGCCCAAAGTCACACATCTGACAATTGGCGGAGCCGGGATTTGAACCCATGACCTCTGACTCCAAACCCCGTGCTCTTTCCACTGAGCCACGCGGTATTTGTTAAGTGCTTAACTATGTGCCAGGTGCTGTACTAAGTGCTGGGGTTGATACAAGCAAATCGGGATGGACACAGTCCCTGTCCCATGTGCCTGTCCCTGTCCCATGTGGGGCTCCCAGTCTCCATCCCCATTTTACAGAGGAGGTAACTGAGGCCCAGAGAATAATGATGGCATTTGTTAAGTGCTTACTATGCTCAAAGCACTGTTTTAAGTGCTGGGAAGGATACAAGGTGATCAGGTTGTCCCACGTGGGGCTCACAATCTTAATCACCATTTTACAGACGAGGTAGCTGAGGCACAGAGAAGCTAAGTGACTTGCCCAAGGTCACACAGCTGACAATTGGTGGAGCAGGGATTTGAACCCATGACCTCTGACTCCCAAGCCCGGGCTCTTTCCACTGAGCCACACTGCTTCTTGAAGTGACTTGGCCAAGCCTGTAAGAGCGGAAACAAATTCAAGAAGACATCCTGAGAAACTTAGAGAAAAAGCCACACTTTTGGACGCGCACGCGAATGCCTACAGTTTGCCCCCACTTCAGGTGGAAAATGCCCCGGAAATCATCGCATGATCAGGCCTCCCGCAAAAAAGTTCAATCCTTGGTATTCCTGCAAGAATGAACTACGCCCTTAACAAAAAACTGACTTTCAGGTCTGCAAAAATGCATCCTGTTCGATAGGCTCACGAAATCACCACACCCGTTATTCTGATTGAACAGCATCGCAATGCTGTACTTGCAGCTGTCTGCGATCGTTAATACTTCACCTTCAAGAAAATGCAAAATGGTGACAGCAAAGATGCATGGGCATTTGACCATAGCTGCATTAATTACTATATATAATACATAGACATAGTATACTGCATATGTAATATGCTGTGCATAGTATAAAAAAAATTATAACATCCACCAACTTTAGAAACATGACCAAACTGGTAACTAAATTAAATCAGGTGATTGGTATTTACATATTTGCTAGTCTTTATAAATTATCTATTTATAATTATCTCTCAGTCTGCTTGCTTCTGCATCACAGATGTTGACTAAATAAACTCACATCCAAACCATCATCCCTAGCGTATTCAGACCAAGAGGCTAATAAAAAAAAATCTTGACCCTGCTTCCTTGAATAATAACCATACAGTGATTCAGAAGACTACAGGGAACAGAAACTGCAATAATAAAAAAGATTGAGGAAATGCAAAAATCTCCTTGGAAATTTTTAGAGAACCAAGTCCAGCTGTAAACCAATTACCTGAACTAATTGGGGCACCAATTTGTTCAGATAGTATAAAATTCAGATAGCCATATCCAATTTTCTTCAATTCATCTAGGGGTATGCCTAAGCTCTCTCAACCTATCCCGACTGGATTACTGCATCAGCCTCCTCTCTGATGTCCCATCCTTCTGTCTCTCCCCACTTCAATCTATGCTTCACTCTGCTGCCTGGATCATCTTTGTGCAGAAACGCTCTGGGCATGTCACTCCCCTCCTCAAAAATCTCCAGTGGCTGCCTGTCAACCTACGAATCAAGCAAAAACTCCACGCTCTTGGCTTCAAGGCTCTACCATCACCTCGCTCCCTCCTACCTCACCTCCCTTCTCTCCTTCTCCAGCCCAGCCCGCACCCTCCGCTCCTCTGCCGCTCACCTCCTCACTGTACCTCGTTCTCGCCTGTCCCGCCATCAACCCCCGGTCCACGTCCTTCCCCTGGCCTGGAATGCCCTCCCTCCACACATCCGCCAAGCTAGCTCCCTTCCTCCCTTCAAAGCCCTACTGAAAGCTCACCTCCTCCAGGAGGCCTTCCCAGACTGAGCCCCTTTTTTCCTCTCCTCCTCCCCATCCCCCCCACCCTACCTCCTTCCCCTCCCCACAGCACTTGTATATATATTTGTACAGATGTATTACTCTATTTTACTTGTACATGTTTACTATTCTATTTATTCTGTTAATGATGCGCATATAGCTTTAATTCTATTTGTTCTGACGATTTTGACACCCGTCTACATGTTTTGTTTTTGTTGTCTGTCTCCCCCTTCTAGACTGGGAGCCTGTTGTTGGGTAGGGACCGTCTCTATATGTTGCCGACTTGTACTTCCCAAGCGCTCAGTACAGTGCTCTGCACACAGTAAGTGCTCAATAAATACGATTGAATGAGTGGTCTATGGTAGTTACAAATTAATCAGCTCAGACTCAGTTCCCGTCCCACATGGGGCTCAGTGAGGAAGGGAGAACAGATACTATGATCCCCCTTTAACAGAAGAGAAAACTCAATCAATCCATCAACCAATCAATCGTATTTATTGAGCACTTACTGGGTGCAGAGCACACCCAGCGCTTAGAGCAGTGCTCCAGCGCTAAGAACAGTGCTTTGCACATAGTAAGCGCTTAATAAATGCCATCATTATTATTATTACAGAGTTCTTGGGAGAGATCAATAGAATGGCATTGGTAGGCACGTTCGTTGCCCTCAACGATTTTACAGTCAAAACGGGGAGACAGATATTAATATAAAGGAATACATTACAGTTATGTACGTAAGTGCTGTGGGGCTGAGAAAGGGGTGAAAAAGGGTGCAATTCCAAGTGCAAGGCTATGCAGAAGGGAGTGGGAGTAGAGGAAATGAGGGCTTAGTTAGGGATGGCCTTATGGAGCTTTAAAAAGACTTTGAAGGTGGGCACAGTCACAGTCTGTCAGATATAAAGAAGGAGTGAATTCCATTCATTCATTCAATCATATTTATTGAGCGCTTACTGTGTGCAGAGCACTGTACTAAGCGCTTGGGAAGTCCAAGTTGGCAACATATACAGACGGTCCCTATCCAATAGCGGGCTCACAGTCTAGAAGGGGGAGACAGACAACAAAACATATTAACAAAATAAAATAAATAGAATAAATATGTACAAATAAAATAAATAAATAAATAAATAAATAGTAATAAATACGTACAAACATATATACATATATACAGGTGCTGTGGGGAGGGGAAGGAGGTAAGGCGGGGGGATGGGGAGGGGGAGAAGGGGAAGAGGAAGGAGGGGGCTCAGTCTGGGAAGGCCTCCTGGTCCCTACCCAACATTCATTCATTCATTCAATCATATTTATTGAGCACTTACTGTGTGCAGAGCAATGTACTAAGCTCTTGGGAAGTACAAGTTGGCAACATATAGAGACGGTCCCTACCCAACATTCATTCATTCATTCATTCAATCGTATTTATTGAGAGCTTACTGTGTGCAGAGCACCGGACTAAGCGCTTGGGAAGGACAAGATGGCAACATATAGAGACGGTCCCTACCCAACATTCATTCATTCATATTTATTGAGCGCTTACTGTGTGTAGGGACTGTCTCTATATGTTGCCAACTTGTACTTCCCAAGCGCTTAGTACAGTGCTAATTCCAGGCCAGAGGCAGGATGAGGATGAGATTTCTGTGGTGAGGTAGAAGTGGCTGGGGCACAGTGAGTAGGTTGGCATTAGAGTGGAGTGTGCGGGCAGGATTGTAGTAGCAAATCATAGAGGCAAGATAGGAAGGGGCAAGGTGTTTGAGGTGAGTGTTATAAAGACAATGGTAAGGGGTTTCTGTTTGATACAGAGGTGAATGAGGAACCACTGAAGGTTCTTGAGTGGAGAAACACGGATGATCCGGGCAGCAGAGTGAAGTGTGGGCTGAAGTGGGGAAAGACAGGAAACAGGGAGGTCAGAAGGAGGTTGATGCAGTAATCAAGGCAGGATAGGATAAGTGCTTGGATCAATGTAGTAACTGGATGGAGAGGAAAGGACGGATTTTAGCCATGTAGGGAAGGTTGAACTGATGGGATTTGATGACAGATTGAATATGTGGGTTGAATGAGAGAGATGAGTCGAGGATAACGCCAAGGTTTTGGGCTTGTGAGACAGGAAGGATGGTGGTGCTGTCTACAGTGATGGGAAAGTCAGTGGTAAGACAAGGTCTGGGTGGGAAGATGAGGAGTTCTGGTTTGGGCATGTTAAGTTTGAGGTGTCGGCAGGACATCCAAGTAGAGATGACCTGAAGGCAGGGGGAATTACAAGATTGTAGATCAGAAGAAAGATTAGAGCTGGAGATGTAGATTTGGGAATCATCCACATAGATATGACAGTTGAAGCCACCCAAGTGAATAATAATAATAATGGCATTTATTAAGCATTTACTATGTGCAAAGCACTGTTCTAAGCACTGGGGAGGTTATAAGGTGATCAGGTTGTCCCACGGGGGGCTCACAGTCTTAATCCCCATTTTACAGCTGAGGTAACTGAAGCACAGAGAAGTTAAGTGATTTGCCCAAAGTCACACAGCTGACAACTGGCGGAGACAGTGATGTCTCCTCGGGTGTGGGTGTAGGTGGAAAACAGAAGAGGACTCAGAACTGAACTTTGAAAGACCCCCACAGTTAGAAGCTGGGAAGCAGAAGAAGAACGCGCAAAAGAAACAGAACGGTCAGACAGGGAGATAAGAACATAGAGAAGCTAAATGACTTGACCAAGGTCACACCGCAGGCACGTGGCATAGGTTCTCTGATTCGCAGGCCCATGCATGTTACAGTAGGCCTCACTACTTCTCTAGCTACCCAAATTTCATTATTATCTAATCTAGTTTAAAAAGTTAACCAAGAATCGGTTGTTTAGCTTTTTGCTATACCTGACTGTGCACACAAAATTAAGTTTTGCTGGGACTGCAAACATACATAGGGCTTCCTCAAGACAAGCTGAGGGTGACTGAAAGGATGAAGATGATGGGAAATGGGAAGAGGGTGGAGAGTGTGATGGGGAGAAAGACCAAAGAGGAAAGGTGTTAAAGGGACAATTATGGGGGGGTTGATGAAAGTGTAGGGAAGGTAGGGAGCTGAGAGGGCCCGGAAAGAAGGGCTAAGATAAACACAGAAGGTAAGAAAAAAGCAACAGTCAGAAGGGAAGAAGAGAAAGGAACAATTAGCAGGGGAGATAAGGAAAGGACAAGAGAAAAAAGAAAATGGCACAGGAGAGCAAATCAATCAATCAGTCAATATTTACTGAGCCCTTACTATGGGAGAAGCAACATCTAGTAATGGATAGAGCACAGGCCTAGGAGTAAAAAGGACATGGGGTCTATTCCTGGCACCATCGCTTGTCTGCTGTGTGACCTTGGACAAGTCATTTCACTTCTGTAGGCCTCAGTTACCTCATGTGAAAATGGAGATTGAGACTGAGAGTCCCACGGGGGACAGGGACTATGTCCAGCCAGATTTGCTCTTTTCCACCCAGCACTTGATAGCATCATCATGCCTGGTGCATAGTAAACACTTAACAAACACCATCATCATCATCATTATTACTGTTATTATTAAGCACTTGCATTATACTAAACAAAACACTCAGACAAGCCAATTAATAGGATTAGAGGTTCAGAAAGAGAGAGGACAACAAAATATAATAGAAGAGAATAGAAAGGACAACAAAGAACCATGGAAGAAGGGAAGGAGGAAAGACAAAGACACAAAAGGACAAAATACTGTGACTATTACGGGAATACTTTATCAGTGGGCATACCATCAGGACAATTAAATACCTGATGTGTGTGGAATAGTATAGTGTTAAAAGCTTAGTACAGTGCTCTGCACATAGTAAGTGCTCAATAAAGACTGTTGATTGAAAGGATGCAAATCTGGCTCTGAAATCAGGTTTTCTGGGGAACAAGTTCCTCTAGTACATCCTGTCATTCTGAGTCACATTCCCAGATTGGGAAAAGAAACAAAATTGAGGTTAAAGAACAAGATTGGCCCTTCACCCACTGAATGTCTTTCAAGTGTTTTACAAATAGTAATTATTTCTCTAATTCATCATCGTTTTTAAGATAGAATAGGAAATAAGTGCCACTTAACCGTAACACCCTGGAAGGTGACTAATTTAAGAACAATACATTGGATAACATTAAGCTGGAGTTTTTAGTGATTTCAATACTTCAGGTATTCTGAAATGACACTGTATTTCAATTATTTAGAGAGCTGTAGGAATAATATGTGTAAATATTTCAAAGATTTGTGTTTCCAAAAGTGCGAAAATAAAAGAGTCCCATTATACTTGCCTAGCTATTTGCTTCCCTCGGGCCAGGAAACAGGAGTTTGGCAGACGTGTGTGAAGATGGAAGTTCCTGGAGTAGTCAACAAGATGTCGGGAGTAGTTGCTCAAAACCATCCTTCATTTTACCTCTTCCTCTATCTCTTCCAAGGGTAAAACTGAGATCATTCATTCAAGCATATTTATTAAGCACTTATTGTGTGCAAAATACTGTACTAAGGGCCTGGGAGAGTACAATTCAACAATAAACAGACACATTCCCTGCGCACAACGAGCTCACAGTCTAGAGAGGGGGAGACAGACATTAATTTAAAAAAATAGATTACAAATATGTACACAGATGTTTTGGAGCTGGGGTGGGTGAGGGGGAAGAACAGAGGGAGCAAGACAGGGTGACACAGAAGGGAGTGGGAGAAGAGGAAAGGGGGGAATTAGGGAAGGCCTCCTGGAGGAGATGTGCCTTCAGTAAGGCTTTGAAGAGGGGAGAATAACTGTCAGATTTGAGGAGAGGGGGTTCCAGGGAAGAGGCAGGATGTGGGCTAGGATTTGGCAGTGAGACAGGCAGAGATGGAGGCACAGTGAGAAGGTTAGCATTAGAGGAGCAAATAGAGTTGTAATAGGAGAGTAGCAAGGTGAGGTAAGAGTGTGCAAGGTGACAGAGTGCTTTAAAGCCAGTGATGAGGAGTTCTTGTTTGATGTGGAGGTGGATGGGCAACCACTGGAGTTATTTTTATTAAAATTCAGATTAAAATTCAGAAATTACTCTTGTTAACTGGCAGAGGAAATTAGAATAAAATTAGTCAATTAACCCAGGTTTGCACAGGCAATGCCCATGAACCAACAGAGTAAAAATAGAGAGAAGAGCATCTAGCCCCAAACCCTGCAGGCTTATGGTTTTGGACCTAAATCACAGAGATCTAGGAACTTGATCTATAGGAGCTTGGGCTCGATCTATATCCAAGGACCCCCAGTAAACTGAGTCTTCTCTGGAGCAGGGGCAGGATGTACCTCGATCTCACCTATCTTTCTGCCAACTCTTCGCCCACGTCTTGCCTCTCCTAAAATCCGACTGCCCCTTCGAAGCCTTATTGAAGGCCTATCTCCTCCACAAGGCTTTCCCTGACTAAGACCTCCTTTTCTCTTCTCTCATTCCCTTCTAAGTCACCCTGACTTGCTCCCTTCATTTATCCCCCTTCCCAGCCCCACAGCACTTATGTCCATATCTGTCATTTATTTATTTATATTAATGTCTGTCTTCCTCTCTAGATTGTAAGCTCATTGTGGGCAGGAAATATGTCTATTATTATTTTGTACTCACCCAAGTGCTTAGTATAGTACTCTGCACACAGTAAGCGCTCAATAAATACGATTGAATGAATGAATGAATGAATGGACTTGAACTAAATCAGAACCTAGACACACCCTTAGTTGAAGCATAATCCCTGAATGACCTAGGACAGTCATTTACCTTCCAAGGTTACTTCAAACCTACCCTCAACACCTGTAGTCTAAACCACAGTACAAGAAGTTCCTCCAGAGCTAAGCTAGCCTGCAGGTATTGTGTTCAACTAGTTCACCTCCCTTTCTCGTCTACATTAGCCTTCTGTATCTCCCAGTGGATTGATGGGTCCAGGTATCCACCCCAAAATTGGGCCAGGCCTAAAAGAAATCAAGCTCTGGGGAAGTGACAAATGTAGAGAGAAACTGTTGTGAGTCACAGCGTTAATCTTTTCTTCAGACCTCTAATTCTCATTGCCCTCTGATGCATCATCACTTTAATATTTGTGAATTCAGGAACAGCTAATTAAAATTTGCCTGTAGATGAGAATGTTTGGAAGGCAAAATGTTTTCTAGGCCTACCTGCAAGGCTGAATCCCAAAGCCATCTGAGTTTAGTAAAATTCGATCTTTGTGGCAAATTGGCCATTTAAGAATGGAGCTTAAGAATGGATTTAAGTGGACTTGCCATGACTCCTCTTAAATAGTGTCCAGTGAAGAGATGACCCAGATAATAGATGTGTTTTTCCGTAATGCCGTGGTGGTCTGCTGTATGTCCTTGGGCAAGTCATTTAATTTTTCTGTGCCTCAGTTGCCACATCTGTAAAATGGGGATTAAGACTTTGAACCCCATGTGGGACAGGGACTGTGTCCAACCTGACTAGCTTGTGTCTACCCCAGAGCTTAGAACAGTGTTTGACACATAGCGAACACTTAAATATCATCATCATTAGTATTATTATTACTATTCTGACCTCCCCCTTGAAGCTCAGTCACTCTAGAGTGAATAAAAAAGAATATCTAGTGTTGTTCTTGTAGAACTGTGCAGTGAGCCAACTGAGGAGGTGGTGAATTGGAAGGGAAACTTCCAGTTACTTCATTGGACTTGGCGAACCACTGCTAAATTCCCCTTGGCTTCCAGTTTTGAGTTGTTGTGTAGTCTAGTGGAAAGAGCACAGGCCTGGGAGTTGAGGACCTGAGTTCTACTGCCGAATCAGCCACTTGTCTGCTGGGTGGCCCTGGGCAAATCATAACTTCTCTGGGCCTTAGTTTCCTCACCTGTAAAATGGGGATTCACTACCAGTTCTCCCTCCGACTTAGACCGTGGGCCCCATGTGGGACAGGAGTTATGTTCACCATGATTAACTTGTATCTCCTCCAGCCCTTAGAACAGTGTCTGGTACATAGTAAGTGCTTAACAAGTATCAATATGAATAATACATAAATCTGAACCAGCTGCAGTACAAACAGCCTGGAAAAACCTCACCTTGGAGAGTAGGGGTGGGAAAAGAGTTGCTCTCTCTGCCTCATTTTTGAACTTTAGCACATCTACTCAGAAAGTCAGGCCAAGAATGTGTTCACTAAGGTGGCTGTGGTGGCAGGGAATGGAGTCAGCATCATTCTATACCCTAGTAATAATAATTATAATAATAATGGTATTTGTTAAGCACTTACTACGTGCCGAACACTGTTCTAAGTGCTGGGGTAGGTATACAATAATCAGGTTAGACATACACGGGGCTCACCACTCTTAATCCCCAATTTACGGATGAGGTAACTGAGGCCTAGAGAATAATTATTATTATTATGGTCCTTGTAAAGTGCTTACTATGTGCCAAGCACTGTTTTAAATGCCGGAGTGGATCCAAGTTAATCAGGTTGGACACAGTCACTGTCCCACAAGGAGTTTACACTCTTAGTCCTCAATTTACAGGTGAGGTAACTGAGCCTCAAAGAATAATAATAACAATAATGGTAGCTGTAAAGCACTTACTATGTGCCAAACACTGTTCTCTAAGCGCTAGGTCGATACTAGTTAATCGGCCCTGTTTTTTTCGCATTCTTCTCCCTTGGCCACATGCCTGCCTTGACCTTTGGTCCTGCCCTTAGCCAATGATCACTGCTGATGGGGTTACTACACCTATCCTCACCTTCAAAAGCTGAGGGCTGGGCCCCTCTGATAAGAGAGTTTGGCTCGTAGGGGAGAGGGGACGGTCACAATAAATACTATTACCAATACCCTTCTGCCTTGAACACGGAAATGGGTACATAATAATAATAATAATAATAATAATAATGGTGATAATAATAAAAACAATAACAATATTTTATTATTTTATTACTTATAAATAATATATTTATATTTATAATATATAATATTATTATAATATTATAATATATTATTATAATGTATTTTATAATAATGATAATAATGATGATGATAATAATAAAATAATAAGCACTTACTATATGACAAGCACAGAACTAAGTGCTGGGGCAGGTAAAAGATAATAGGGTTCCACGTAGCGTTCACAGTCTAAATAGTAGGGAGAGCAGGTAATGCGTCCCCATTTTGCAGTTGAGGAATCTTACAATCCTACCAGGGTGAAGGCAGGAACATATTTTGGAGAAGGTTTTCGAAGGGAAATTCATTTCGGGCCAGAATCTCTAGGAGGTGAACATAATGTTAGGGAGTGTCCTTGCAAACAAGATTAATGTTTTTGGGGAGCCATATACCACTAACCCCACCTTCTTAGGCACCGAGGAATCCTGACGTCAGCATATTCAGGGACAGTCTTGAAAACTCTTCAAGTCCCAACGCCCTTTCTTCCTGCTAGCCTGGAAAGCCTCTACATCCAAAGAAGAACTATATAATTGTGCCCTTACTGCAACTGGCCGTGTTCTATTTCAAGTGGTGGACGGAAATGGGGAGCGGAGGCATGGGAGAGTTACATCCCGGCTCCGTCACTTGTCTGCTGTATAACCTTGGGCAAGTCATTTCACTTCTCTGTGCCTCAGTTCCCTCATCTGTAAAATGGGGATTGACACTGTGATCCCCACCAGGTACAGGGACTGTGTCCAACCTGATTTGCTTGTATCCACCCCAGTGCTTTAGTACAGTGGCTGGCACATAGTAAGCGCTTAACAAATACCACAATTATTATCTGTATGTGGCTGTGTCTAGTGACTCATATTTATGAAGCCAGCCCAGTCAGCGGCAGCAGTTCTGGAAACTATGGAAACCAAACTGGAACAGATGACTGAAAAGAGTAAGGAGCTCTTCAGGCAGGGAAGGTACTTCAGAGCAAATTAATCCATCGTACTTATTGAGCACTTACTGTATGCAGAGCACTGTACTAAGCGGTTAGGAGAGTATACTATAACAATATAGCACTGTACTAAGCGGTTAGGAGAGTATACTGCAACAATATAACAGACCCATTCCCTGTCCACAACAAGCTTACAGTCTAGAGGATCTGGAGGTAAGCACTGTCTATCCAGACTATGGGGAATGGGCACTTGAAGAGATCTGGACAGAATCAATCCCTTTGTGAACAGTTTGGAAGAAAAGTTTCACTATGAAGAAATTATTCTTCAATGCTACAAATCTCCTTAGTTTCCAGGTTTGTTCCCATAGCCTCAGGCTGTCCTTATGGATCGTCTGCAGTCAAATAGGAACAATTTGCAAAAATGAGAGTAACATGAAAGTCAGGTTCCTGCCAGGAAAAGATAATGTTCCCAAAGAGATGTAGTGAAAGTCCCTCAATTTCCTGTCTTTAAAATCATTCTGTTGATGTGTAAACAAATAATGAAAGAAATCCAAGGCCAATAAGACACATTTTTAGTAGCCCACTGTCTAAAACAGATATGAGTCAATAATCCGTGCCGCTTCAGTCTATACTTCACTCTGCTGCCCGGATTATCCTTCTACAGAAACGCCCTGGGCATGTCACCCCCCTCCTCAAAAATCTCCAGTGATTGCCTATCAACCTTCACATGAAGCAAAAATTCCTCACCACTGGCTTCAAAGCTCTCCATCCCCTCGCCCCCTCCTACCTCACCTCCCTTCTCTCCTTCTCCAGCCCAGCCCGCACCCTCCACTCCTCTGATGCCACTAACCTCCTCACTGTGCCTCATTCTCTCCTGTCCCCCAGTCGACCCCTGGCCCATGCCCAGTGCTTGAAACAGTGCTTGGCACATAGTAAGCACTTAACAATACCATTATTATAACTATTATTACCTCTGGCCTGGAATGCCCTCACTCCTCACATCCTCCAAACTAGCTCTCTTCCCCTCTTCAAAGCCCTACTCAGGCCTCACCTCCTCCAAGAGGCCTTCCCAGACTGAGCCTCCCTTTTCCTCTGCTCCTCATCCCCTCCCCAAAGCCCCTATCCCTCCCTCTTCCCTACCCCCTTCCCTGCCTCACAACACTTGTGAATATTTGTACATATTTATTACTCTATTTAATGATGTGCATATATCTATAATTCTATTTATCTATTTTGATGTTATTGATGCCTGTCTACTTGTTTTGTTTTGTTGTCTGTCTCCCCCTTCAAGACCGTGAGCCCGTTGCTGGGTAGGGATTGTCTCTATTTGTTGCCAAATTGTACTTTCCAAGCGCTTAGTATAGTGCTCTGCACACAGCAAGTGCTCCGTAAATACGATTGAATGAATGAATAAATGAATGAATGCCAATAATCAGGACTTCATCTGATGAAGCAGCATGGTATAGTGGTTAGGGCACAGGCCTGGGAATCAGAAGGTTATGGGTTCTAATCCCAACTCTGCTGCTTGTCTGCTGTGTGAACTTGGGCAAATCACTTCAGTTCTCTGGGCCTCAGTGACATCATCTATAAAATGGGGATTGATTAAGATTGTGAGGCCCATGTGGGTCAGGGACTGTGTCCAACCTGATTTTCTTGTATTCACCCCAGCACTTAGTACTGTGCCTGGCACATAGTAAGCTCTTAAATACCATAATTATTATTATTATGAAAAACTACCTCCCTTTTTTGCCAAGATATGCTTAAAAATGTTTTGAGCTTCAAGGATAAAGATGGATTTGTATACATTTATAAAAGCTTTCTTATTGCTTCACAACATCAGACTTAAAACTTGTTTATCAATTGTTAATTTCCAAGTTATAAATAACCTCCCTAAAGAATGGATTTAAGTGGACTTGCCATTGCTCCCCTTAAACAGGGTCCAATGAATAGGTGACCCAGATAATAAATGTATTTTTCCATGATTCTGTGGTGTTCTGACCTCCCCCTTGAAGCTCCGGCACCATGGAGTGAATAAAAAAGAATATCTAGCATTGTTCTTGTAGAACTGGGATTTGAAACTGTTGGTTGGCATGGATACCACCTTGGGCAGGAAGTTGCAACTTGCCACACTGCAAACTGGTGGTCCGGTTAATTTCTTTATCACAGAATGAAGAAACAGTACCTTGTTAGAATCTCAGATTATTATAAGTGAAATGACTGCACAGTATCAGAGTGGGAAAAGGAATTTAAAGAATAGGGATGTATATGGTCTCTTGCTGAGGCTGAGCTTTCTGAATGGGTACAAAATCATAATGCTAACAGATTTCTTATCACATCATAAACCATAATTACTATTAATGCTTGAAAATCATACTTTGTAAACAGAACCATCCTCCACCACTCCCGGGTGGTTTTTAGCACTTTGAAAATGTATGAAAATATTTTGGCTCTTTGAAATCTTTAATCTGCTAATAAAATGGAATTCATTTACCAGACCATTATCATGAGTTTTCATAAAAAGGCTATGACTTGGGTCTTCAATAATGAATGATCTAAGTGCTAGACTGCCAACATTTTCTAATTGTTTCAGGGGGAAATCATTTTGAGGCATGAAAATATAAGGATAATAGCTTTTTGTGGGCAGGAAACTTGTTTACCAATTCTGTTTTATTGTACTCTCCTAAGCACTTAGTACAGTGCTCTGTGCATAGTAAGCCTTCAGCAAATTCCATTAATTGATTGATAATAAGGACAAAATGTCCTTTGAGAGTCTGAGTTAGCCAAGTCATTTATATGGATCTATCAAGGGTTGGTCTCTCCAGACAAAGCCAAGTGAAAGGTTAAGGCAATTATCCAGATCATTCAAACCAAGAAAATTTTTAGCCTCAAGGATCCAGGATTTTTGTTCGGCTGACCTAGTTAGGTAAACCCTCTTTGTTTGACCATGTAGACACAGCAAGACAAAAATGAGTGAACATGGGTGAACATGGACTCTTGTTGTGGCCAGGGAATGTGTCTGTTTGTTGTTACAGTGTATTCTCCCAAGTGCTTAGTACAGTGCTCTGCACACAATAAGTGCTCAATAAATATGATTGAATGAGTAAAGTAACCCAGCTGTAGCTACCCCAGTGCTTCAATACCGGCACATAAAAGCACTTAAATACCATAAAAAACAAAAACAAACAAACCCAACAGGTGAGAGTGATGCTGGGGCTGCTGCCACAGGGATTTCCAAAGTTGCAGTTGAGGACAGTCCGTGTTTGGAAGACCTGGGAGTAAAAATCACCTATCGAAATATGGCCCTGAGCATATCTTGCCTATCTTTTAATATACCCCAGCTTTACAGCTCTTTGCAGCTGAGAGCTACACATTTTCTCCACTTTGCACAGATTCAGCCACTGCACTTATGTTCATATTCGTAATTTATTTTAAGGTCTGTCTCCCCCTCTAGATGATAATCAATCAATCAATCAATCGTATTTATTGAGCGCTTACTGTGTGCAGAGCACTGTACTAAGCACTTGGGAAGTACAAGTTGGCAACATATAGAGACAGTCCCTACCCAACAGTGGGCTCACAGTCTAAAAGGGGGAGACAGAACAAAACCAAACATACTAACAAAATAAAATAAATAGAATAGATATGTACAAGTAAAATAAATAAATAAATAAATAAAATCAATCGATCAATCAATCGTATTTATGGAGCGTTTACTGTGTGCAGAGCACTGTACTAAGCACTTGGGAAGTACAAAATAAATAGAGTAATAAGCTCCCTGAGGGCTGCGAACATGAAGCAGCATGGCGTAGCAGATACAGCACGGGCCTGGGAGTGAGAAGGTCATAGGTTCTAATCCCGGCTCCGCCATTTGTCTGCTGTGTGACCTTGGGCAAGTCACTTCACTTCTCTGGGCCTCAGTCACTTCATTTGCAAAATGGGATTGAGACTGTGAGCCCAATGTGGGACAGGGACTGGGTCCACCCTGATTTGCTTGTATCCACCCCAGTGCTTACCATCATCATTATTATTTCTCTATCAACTCTGTTATATTGTACTCTCCCAGGTATTTAGTCCAGTGCTCTGCACACAGTAAGCACTAAATACCATTCATTCATTTATTCATTCATTCAATCGTATCTATTGAGCACTTACTGTGTGCAGAGCACTGTAATAAGCGCTTGGGAAGTACAAGTCGGCAACATGTAGAGACGGTCCCTACCCAACAACGGGCTCACAGTCTAGAGGGGGGAGACAGACAACAAAACAAAACATGTACACAGGTGTCAAAATCGTCAGAACAAATAGAATTATAGCTATATGCACATCATTAACAAAATAAATAGAATAGTAAATATGTACAAGTAAAATAAATAGAGTAATAAATCTGTACAAATATATACAAGTGCTGTGGGGAAGGGAAGGAGGTATTGATCGAATGATTGATTGTTGATGTTCTATTCTTTTACACCCTGCTAAACTCCAAGTACAGTGCTCTGCACGCAGAAAATTCTCAATAAATACTATTGATTGATTGACATAGAGGTTTTCAGCCACACAAAGTTCCATGGCAGGGCGTACCCCCACTGTCTTGTCTTGTCTTATACCATCGAGACGTTGCCGACCCATAGCGACACCAAGGACACATCTCTCCCCCTCGTCCCCCTCTCCATCCCCCCCGTCTTACCTCCTTCCCTTCCCCACAGCACCTGTATATATGTATATATGTTTGTACATATTTATTACTCTATTTATTTATTTATTTTACTTGTACATATCTATTCTATTTATTTTATTTTGTTAATATGTTTGGTTTTGTTCTCTGTCTCCCCCTTCTAGACTGTGAGCCCACTGTTGGGTAGGGACTGTCTCTATATGTTGCCAACTTGTACTTCCCAAGCGCTTAGTACAGTGCTCTGCACACAGTAAGAGCTCAATAAATACGATTGATTGATTGATTGATTGATTGATTGATCTGTCCCAGAATGCCTTGCTCTCCATCTGCAATCGTTCTGGTAGAGTATCCACAGAGTTTTCTTGGTAAAAATACAGAAGTGGTTTACCACTGCCGCCTTCCGCGCAGTAAATTCGAGTCTCCACCCTCAACTCTCTCCCATTCTGCTGCTGCCCAGCATGGGTGACTTTTGACTTGTAGCAGATTGCCTTCCACTTGCTAGCCACTGCCCAGCATGGGTGACTTTTGACTTGTAGCAGATTGCCTTCCACTTGCTAGCCACTGCCCAAGCTAGGAATGGAACGGGTAGGCCTCTACTTGACTCTCCCTCCCGTTGCCGAGACTCGTAGAGTTATGGAAACTCTCCAGGTGCGACCCTGAGAGGGGATCTCCACTGTATAAGTAGCTAAAAACCTAAGTTAGGAGACTAGGTTCATTGGGCTCTTGGAGGTAAGAGTTTCTTCAAAGATCTGCCGAAATTTCCTGCACCAAGTAGGAGTTTCAATCCTTGTCCTGATTGTAGTTTTCTTCCATCTGATAATGCCTTTGTCAGTGATCATGCTTGTAACTTTTTTTTAATGGTACTTGTTAAGCGCTTACCATATGTCAGGCACTGTACTAACTGCTGGAATAGATTCAAGCTAGTCAGGTTGGACACAGTCAGTGCTCCAAATGGGGTTCACAGTCTTAATCCCCTTTTTACAGATGAGGTAACTAAGGCACAGAGAAGTGACTTGCCCAAGGGCACACAGTAGATAAGTGGTGGAGCTGGAATTAGAACCCAGGTCCTTCTGACTCTACCCACTAGGCCATGCTTCTTCTCTGGCTGATAAGTGATAACTCCCTTGTCAGTGATCAGGATGTCCATTTCCCTGTGACTCAGGGATTTGCCCAGTATGAAGCATGCCCACCAGGGGAAAAGTTTGAATTAGTAATGATCACAATCAGAATATAATTCAGAAAAAGGCTTATTATATTAACTCTTTTGGGTGCTAGCACAGGCTATTTTATTGGCAAGTCCTAGATGAGGATTGAAGTCATAAATTGAGCTTTCTAAAGTCAGAAATCCAAAGCTCCATTTTGTTGCCTTCATTTTGCCGCAGTCTTCTCTGGATTCCAAGTTCCCTGATTTCTTGCCCAAATTCACTGGGTCTCAGCCTCCTGACATCTGTCTGGAAAGAGACAGAAAGAACACTGTGGCAATCTGCTTAACTCCTACTGACATATTAGGGAAGAAGGATATTTTTCAGCAAAGAGCATGTCCCTACTTGCAAGCTCCAGGCAGCATCTCGGCTATCTTGCCTAAAAAGTCATCTTACTTACTCTCACAATTAAGTCTTTAAGAGCAACCTAATACTGTAATCACCTGCTTGAAACACATCCCTGACACCTTGACAGCTAAATAGCCTTGACACCTTAAAAGGTGTCTCAAGATCAGAAAGATTCTTCATTTACATTTTGATTTGCCTGGGTTGTGAGATACCTGATCTGAAGGCATTTGGCAGGAAAACCATATCAAAGTGTTAACTGAAAAGTGGTGTTAGGACTTCTGGAGAGCAAAAATGTATTTCTGCTTTTTTCCCCCCAGTATTTGTTATTATGTGCTAGGCAGTGTACTAAGCACTGGGGTAAATACAAGCTAATCAGGTTGGACATAGTCCATCTCCCACATGGGGCTCACAGTCTTTAATCCCCATTTTACAAATGAGGGAACTGAGGCACAGAGAATTTAAGTGACTTGCCCAAGGTCACATAGCAGAAAAGCCTTTCTGACACTCAGGTACATGCTCTATCCACTAGGCCACGAGGTTTCAGAAAAAAAAAAAAAAACTTCCAAAAAGATTTTTTAAGCTAGCCCAATCAGAAAACTTATTCTTAAAATAAAAAATCCAGCCTTATACTTCCGAAGGAAAGTACAACTGCAAATGTGAATGGAGTAAATAGTATTAGGCCGTCTTCAGTGAAATTCACTTCACTACCTAAATTTCAATGAGGCAGAGACAGGAATCATTGACAGGGAAGACCCTGAGGAAAGGTTTATTGGGGCAGTTTTTAGGGGAGCAGACGTCGCCAGGTATCCTAGCTCAGTGGAGTGGCAGTGGGAGAGTTTCTTGTGAGTTTTGGAGGAGGAAGAGATAGAAGGGTGTAACTTCTGCTCTTTAAACCACTCTCCCCACAGAGGAGCCTCATTCACTAATTCATTCAATTGTATTTATTGAGAGCTTACTATGTGTACTTACCATCCTGTACTTCGCATCTCTCTAGAGTAGGCTGTCGTTCTTGATATCAATCAATTGATCAAAACTATTTACTGAGTGCCTACTCTCAATGAGGTAATGTGGCATAGTGGAAAGATCTCAGGTCTAGGAATCAGAGGAGTTAGATGACCTAGGTTCTAATCCCATCTCCACCACTTTCCTGCTGTTTGGCCTTGGGTCAGTAACTTCTCTGGGCCTCCTTTTCCTGTAAGAGGGAAATCTGTAAAATCTGTAAATGGGGACTAAAAACCTGTTTTCCCACATACTTAAAATGTGAGCTCCATGTGGGACAGGACTGTGTCTGATCTGATTATCTTTTATTTGGCAGCTAATAAGCGCTTAACAAATACCACTATTACTCTGTACTGAGCCCTGAACTAAGTGCTTGGGAGAGTACAATAAAGGTAAAAAGAGAGGAACACTGCCCTCAGGGAGCTTACACGGAGGAAGAAAGGTCAGCAGATGATTATTTCAAAGGAGGAGGACCAGGAGGATCAAAAGTACCACTTGAAATAGTTTGAGTGTGGAATGATGCATAGATAAACAAGGGAAAAGATAAATCAATAGGTACATGTTAAGGATGGCTGTATATTAATAGTCTGAAGGTTGATTCTTGGATTGTGATTATCTGGGGCTATGGAAATTAACTGGAGAAAGGAAGGAGGGAGCTAGTGGAGAAGCTGGAAGCAGATGACCGGGAGTTTCTGCTTGATACAGAAGGAAATTGGAGATTTTTTGAGGTTTGGAGAGATACAGGCCAAACAACATGTTAGGAAGATGATTCAGACAGCGGTATGGTGATTAGGCTGAAGGAGAGGAAGATTGAATATAATAATAATAATGGTACTTGTTAAGCACTTACTATATGCCAAGCACTCTTCTAAGCACTGGGATAGATACAAGCTAATCAAGTTGGACACAGTCCCTGTCCTACATGGGGCTCACACTCTTAATCCCGATTTTACAGAGGAGGGAACTGAGGCCCAGAGAAGTTAAGTGATTTGCCCAATATAGGGATATATGTAGGAGACTTGGTCAATATAATTAAGTGACTTGCCCAATATAGGAATATAGGGAGACCAGGGTGAAGGTGATTTGGTAGCCCAACCTTGAGATGGCAAGACCTTGAAGCAGCAGGTGGCCATTTGGGAGGCTAGAATGAGGTGGATCTGTGAAAAATGGTGGAGGAAAAATAAAAAGAATTTAGCAAAAAGAAGCCGTGAGGCCTAGTGGATGGAATATGGGGCTGGGGGTGAGAAGGACCTGGGTTCTAGTCCCAGCTCCACAACTTGTCTGCTGTGTGACCTTGGGCAAATCACTTAACTTATCTGTGCCTCAGCTACCTCATCTGTAAAATGGGAATTAAGACTATGAGCCCTATGGAGGACAGGGAACGTGTCCAACCTTGCTTGGCTTTTAGCAGTGCTTAGTACAGTGCCTGGCACATAGTGAGCACTTAACAAATGCCATTTAAAAAATTAAATTGGGGAGTTAAAAGGCAGTGAGTGGTTGAGGTTGACGCCAAGATTGTGGGGTTTGGGGAAAGGGAGTGTGGGGTGGGGTGCATTGTGATGGAAAGGTTAGAAGGAGAAAAGGGTATAGAAGAGTTTAGTTTTAACTGTGATGTCTTGTTGGCAAGAAGAAATACCAATCCAGGAGAGAGGTCAGGGCTGGAAAAGTCAGTTTGGAAGTCATCCCCCCGCCCCCCGTAGAGGAGGTAGCTTGAAGCCATTTAAGCAGATGAGTTTCCTGAGAGAATGAGTAGAAAACAAAAAGAGTAGAAAGCCCAAAGGGATATTGCTAATTCACAATCTTGATGAATGAAGTCAAGAAAATATGTGCAAATGTAGTGGTGAGACTGATGTAATACTTTATAAACTGGTTTGTGGTTTACTTGACAATCAATCAATCAATCATATTTATTCAGCTCTGTGTGCAGAGCACTGTACTAAACTCTTGGGAGAGTATGACACAACAATATAATAATAATAATAATGACATTTATTAAGCACTTACTATGTGCAAAGCACTGTTCTAAGCACTGGGGAGGCTACAAAGTGATCAGGTTATCCCACGGGGGGCTCACATTCAATCCCCATTTTACAGATGAGGTAACTGAAACATAGAGAAGTTAGGTAACTTGCCCAAAGTCACACAGCTGACAATTGGCGGAGCCGGGATTTGAACCCCTGACCACTGACTCCAAAGCCCGTGCTCTTTCCACTGAGCCACACTGCTTCTCTAGTATAAGAAACATATTCCTTGCCAACAACGAGTTTACAGTGTAGAGGGGGAGGCAGACATTAAAATAAATAAATAACGAATATGTACAAAAGTGCTTTGGGGCTGAGGTAGGGGTGGAAAAAGGAAGCAAATCCAGGCGCAAGGGTGATTCAGAAGGGATGGGAGAAGAGGAAAGGAGGGCTTAGTCAAGGGAAGACCTCTTGGAGGAGATGTGCCTTTAATAAGGCTTTGAGAGTGGGGAGAGTAATTAATTGTCAGATATGAGGAGAGAGGGCTTTCCAGGCCAGAGGCAGGCCATGGGCTAGAGGTCGGCAGCGAGATAAACTAGAATAAGGTACAGTGAGAAGGTTAGCATTAGAGCATTAGCATATATGTTGCCAACTTGTACTTCCCAAGCTCTTAGTACAGTGCTCTGCACACAGTAAGTGCTCAATAAATACGATTGAATGAATGAATGAATTAGAGGAGCGAAGCTCATGGGCTGGGTTGTAGAAGGCAAGTAGCGAGGTGAGGTAGGAGGGACAAGGTGATTGAGTGCTTTACAGCAGATGGTAAGGAGTTTGTTTGATGAGGAGGTGGATGGGCAACCCCTGGAGGTGCTTGAGGAGTAGGGAAATGCAAACCAAACATTTTTGTGCAAAATGACCTGGGCAGTAGAGTGAAGTATGGACTGGAGTAGGGAGAGACAGGAGGCAGGGAGGTCAGCACCTCGGGATGTCCTATAACTAGTCAATCAGGGGTCTCTCCTCGCAGACCCTTGTATAAGTCAGTGGCTATTTAACTCTTGGGAAAAACACAGAACAGGAATTCTGGGACTTGTAACTAATTGAGATGCAAACAATCACAGTCCCACTGATTTAAATGATTTCACCATCTGTGATGATTAACAGGATATATAATAATGATGGCATTTGTTAAGCGCTTACTATGTGCAGAGCATGGTTCTAAGCGCTGGAGGGGATACAAAGTGATCAGGTTGTCCCACGTGGGGCTCACAGTCTTAATCCCCATTTTACAGATGAGGTAACTGAGGCTCAGAGAAGATAAGTGACTTGCCTAAGGTCACACAGCAGACATGTGGCGGAGCCGGAATTCGAACCCATGACCTCTGACTCCAAAGCCCGTGGTCTTTCCACTGAGCAATGCTGCTTCTCTGTGCATATATGTGCATCCAGCCCCTGTCAGTGACCAGCAATAAATCACAGACCATAAGGGTTTGTTGGAGAAGGCAGAGAGGAGCCTTGGCTCCTGCAGAGAAGTTAGAAGCCTAACTGGATGAACCAAACCAGTCTGTGGTTGATGGTTTCTACCCCCGTATCAAACTCAAGGTGGTTAAGAGACCAGATAAATGGTGCCTCATTCTTTTGAAAGCTGGTTTGTTTCCCTGGAGCTATAGGTCCAGGCTGGTCTGAGCCCTGAGGGAAGGAAGAGAGGAGGCCATTTTGTTCCGTTATAGTCTCAGGGGATCTGGTCATCTCCAGTTCAGAGGACTTTCATTCCTATCTCCTTGGCTAGATTAGAATCAGGAAGATGAAGTGCCATGTGGCCCTACTGAGAGCTCACCTCCTCCAGGAGGCCTTCCCAGACTGAGCCCCTTCCTTCCTCTCCCCCTCGTCCCCCTCTCCATCCCCCCCATCTTACCTCCTTCCCTTCCCCACAGCACCTGTATATATGCATATATGTTTGTACATATTTATTTCTCTATTTATTTATTTATTTATTTTACTTGTACGTATCTATTCTATTTATTTTATTTTGTTAGTATGTTTGGTTTTGTTCTCTGTCTCCCCCTTTTAGACTGTGAGCCCACTGTTGGGTAGGGACTGTCTCTATATGTTGCCAATTTGTACTTCCCAAGCGCTTAGTACAGTGCTCTGCACACAGTAAGCGCTCAATAAATACGATTGATGATGATGATGATGATGTGGACTCCTGACATCATTAACTCAGCATGGATTTCCCTAGGTATAGATAGAAGGAAATGGTAGTTGTATTTTCTAGTTTTGCTTAGAAACAAGAAAGCTTTGTCAACTCCTATGCTAAATAATAATAATCATGTTTATTTTTATGGTATTTATTAAGCCCTTACTATGTGTCAGGCATTGTCCTAAGCGCTGGGAGGGTTTTTTTTGTTTTGTTTTTATTGTATTGATTAAGCACTTATTATGTGCCAGTCATTGTACTAAACGCTGGGGTAGTTACAAGGTTGGACAGTCTGTATCCCACATGGGGTTTACATTCTTAATCCCCATATTACAGATGATGTAACTGAAGCACAGAGATGTGAAATGACTCGCCTAAGGTCACACAGTAGAAAAGTGGCAGAGCCAGGATTGGAACTTAGGTCCTTCTGATTCCCAGGCCCATGCTCTATCCACTAGGCAATGTTACCAGTCCATGTCCCACAAGGGGCTCACGGTTTTAATCCCCATTTTATGGATGAGGTAGCTGAAATGCAGAAACGTTAAGTGACTTGCCCGTCACACAACAGACAAGTAGAGGAGCTGGGACTAGAACCCAGGTCCTCTGACTGCAATTTACTATGTGCCAATCAATCAATCAATCATTCAGTTGTATTTATTGAGCTCTTAATCTGTGCAGAGCACTACACTAAATACTTGGGAGTTTAGTCGATACAGTCCCTTCTCTTGTCTATTGTCTATAGGGGGAGTTTACAGTCTTAGTACTGCGCTAAACCCTGGAGTAGATACACTATAATCTGATCAGACGGCCCCTATTCCTCCCTGGGATCCCAGCCTGAGAGGGAGGGAAATCAGATATTTAATCCCCATTTTGCATACAAGGAAACTGAGGCCCAAAGAGGTTCAATGACTTGTCCAAGTTCACGCAACAAGCAAGTGACGGAGCCGGGAACCCCGGTCACCCGCCACCCCGTTCCATGCTCTTTCCACTAGGCCATGCTGCCTCCCTACAAGAAAATCAGATTTAAAAGCATGGTCTGAGCCATTCTATACACACTATAATGACAAGAGATCCACTTGTGAAGGGCGTTTTGGGAAGGATCTGGGTGCAGAGTGCAGTATTGAAAGAGTTAAGTTCCCCTTGGCCAATATCAAAAGAAAGGTCAAGGCTTCACTGGGCCACCAAGGGACAGATGAAGAGTGGGCAAATAGAGCTGTGGCCTTAGGAAAGAAGTTAAGTTTAGAGACTTAGTAAACAAGCTGAGGGCATATGGGTTTGTCTTTGAGCAATCTGTTTTGTGTATTCCTGGAGAGGGACGGGTGGAAAATCCAACTGCTTGCAGAGAGGGTTGGGGGGATTAAATTCTGCCCAAGCCCACACAATATTGCGAAAAACAAAGCTCTTTCTAGCAAGTACCCTGGGCCAAATGAGTATACATTTGCTTCAAAGCCCACTTTCAAATATTTTTTTCTTGACTAATAAAATCTCCAGATTTGCAAATGGTCTAGACCAAAATGCAGCCTCTTTCTGTGTGGAACTCAGTCCTGCTTTTAACAACCACACGAGAACTAGGCTCACCAAGAGAGTTCAGAGGGTGAAGAAAAATATCAAGCAGGTTTGAATCAGTTGGATAAAATTTGGGTGATCAGAGGCTAATTATCCTAGGTATAATCAGGCGTCAGCATCAGTGAAACATACTTTCTCTTGAAGTGAAAAACACACGGACTTTGGAGTCAGAGGTCATGGGTTCAAATCCCAGCTCCGCCAATTGTCAGCTGTGTGACTTTGGGCAAGTCACTTCACTTCTCTGGGCCTCAGTTCCCTCATCTGTAAAATGGGGGTTGACTGTGAGCCCCCCGTGGGACAACCTGATCACCTTGTAACCCCCCAGCGCTTAGAACAGTGCTTTGTACATAGTAAGTGCTTAATAAATGCCATTATTATTATTATTATTATTATTCTCTATGCCTCAATTCCCTCATCTGTAAAATGTGGATGAAGACTGTGAGCCCCCTGTGGGACAACCTGATCACCCTGTAACCTACCCAGCTTAGAACAGTGCTTTGCACATAGTAAGCGCTTAATAAATGCCATTATTATTATTATTATTATTGTTATTATTGAAAAGGAATCATAAATAACCATGATTGGGTTAGGTTTTTTTCTACTTTTTTTTGTCTTTGGTTTAAAATACAGCTCTTCCTGCAACCCATAATATACTGCTGGGCTATTGATTCTGCAAAAACTAATGGAGATGAAGGAGGAAGGGAAAAGTTGTTCAAAACACAGCTCTTCCTAGTAAGAACCGTGGCCAAAAGAGAAAATGAGTTTACGTTTGCTTCAAAACCCACTTTCAAATATTTTTGCTTGATTCATAAAATCACCGTATCTGCAAATGGTCAGGATGAAAAAGCAGCTTCTTTTTGTGTGGAAGCAGTGTTGCCTAATGGTAGGAGCAGAGGCCTGAAAGTCATCTGTCTGCTGTGTGACTTTGGGCAAATCATTTAACTTCTCTGTGCCTCAGTTACCTCATCTGTAAAATGGGGATTAAGACTGTGAGTCCTATGTGGGACCAGGGAATTTGTCCACCCCAATTATCACGTATATACCTCAGTGCTTAGTACGGAGCCTGGTACATAGTCACTGCTTAACAAATACCATAAAAAAAAAGTCTTGCTTAATGAATTCCTAATGCCACTCCCTGCAGCAGCTGCATGTTCCCTCCAGCAATCCCCTTCCTGCCTTCTTACACATCTCAGCTCTGCTTAGCAGGAACTGTCACACCGCTGGGCATGTCAGCACCCGTTTATGTCGAATTTGAGGGATTCGATATCATTTTTAAAACAAGTTTTTAATCTTAGAAAACTACAACTTTTCAAGAGCAAGAATAACATTACGCCTTCCTCATATCTGTTAATATTTTGCATGGACTTGGATGATTTTCAGTAAAAGCTCCAGGGAGTGTGAAACGTTTTGTTCAGGAAGGGACTTGGGTTTTGCGGGAGTGGGAAAATTTAAAGTCTGAAGCCAGAGTTTGGAGAAGCTCAAGATGGATGCTGACTTATCTGGGACGCCTTACTCTAAGATGTTAATCTGCGGCTCTCACTTCAAATGGACCGGATGGGAAGGGCTGGCCAGGGAGAGAGAAAAGAAGGGTGAAAGGTGGAAGAAAAGGGACAAAAAAGAGCCGGAGAGAAGTAAAAGGCAGGAGAGGCAAGGAGGAGAAGGGAAAAGGAGGGAGAAGGAAGAAAGAGAAGAGGGAGGCCCAAGGGGTGAAAGGTGAAAAAGACTACCCTCATTTTTCTCCTCCATCTCTGCCACTTTAGTCTCGTGGCCCCAGCAGAGATTGATCCAGGACCAGTAGTGGGGCTTCTACCCCAGTGGCAGAAGTGGTTGAGCCTGGGTGAACTGGCCAGATGGTAGCAAGGTCCAAGGCAAAGGGAAGCAGCATGGCCTAGTGGAAAGACCCCGGGCCTGGAAGTTGGAGGACCTGGGTTCTAATCCTGGCTCTGCCACTTGTCTGCTGTGTGACCTTGGGCAAGTCAGTTGGCTTCTCTGTGCCTCCTCTGTAAAATGGGGATTAGTAATAATACTACTAATAATAATGGTGTTTGTTAAGTCAGTCGGCTTCTCTGTGCCTCCTCTGTAAAATGGGGATTAGTGATAGTACTAATGATAATAATGATATTTATTAAGTGCTTATTAGGTGCCAGGCACTGTACTAAGAGCTGGGGTGGATACAAGCAAATTGGGTGGGACACAGTCTCTGATCCACTTGGGGCTCACAGTCTCAATTCCCATTTTACAGATGAGATAACTGAGGCACAGAGAAGTGAAGTAACTTGACCAAGGTCACACAGCAGACAAATGGCAGAGCCGGCATTAGAACACATGACTGGGTTCTATGGACCTTATGTGGGACAGGGACCGTGTCCAACCCGATTTTCTTTTAGCTACCCCAACACTTAATACAGTGCCTAGCACATAGCAAGCACTTAACAAATGCCATTGAGAAAAATAAAAAGGCCAAGAGTTGAGCTTGGGCTAATAAGCAGCAGCATGGCTCAGTGGAAAGAGCACGGGCTTTGGAGTCAGGGGTCATGGGTTCTAATCCCAACTGCCAATTGTCAGCTGTGTGACTTTTGTCAAGTCACTTCACTTCTCTGGGCCTCAGTTCCCTCATCTGTAAAATGGGAATTAAGACTTTGAGCCCCCCATGGGACAACCTGATCTCCTTGTAACCTCCCCAGTGCTTAGAGCAGCGGTTTGCACATAGTAAGTGCTTAATAAATGCCATTATTATTATTATTACTATTATTAATAATAATAATTGTGGTATTTGTTAAGCCTTCACTGTGTGCCAAGCACAGTACTAAGTACTGAAATGGACACAAGATAATTAGGTTGGACACAGTCCCTGCCCGACATGAAGCTCACAGTCTGAGTAGGAGGGAGAACAGGAACTGAATCCCCATTTTATGATGAGAAAACTGAGGCACAGAAAAGTTAAGGGTTCTCCCCAAGGTCACACAGTGGGCAACTGGCAGAGCTGGGATTAAAACCCAGGTCGTCCGATTCCCAGGCTGGAGCTCTTTCCACTAGGCCATGCTGCTTCTCATTGTCACTTTTACTGAAGTAATAGCAGTGGAGGGCAGTGGCTCTGACTTAATTCCAAGGATGTTTGCAACTCTGTGAGCCCACACCCGTGGGCTGTGGGTTGGAGATGCGTCAGCTGTGGCTCCTGTTTATTTTTTCCCCTTTAGGAATTTTGGGTCGAAACATGATCTAAGAAGTCTAAAGTAGGTATCAGGACCCACCCTGAAATTTTGAGTCTGCCTCACTGAAATCGAGACCTCGCTTTACATCATCTTTCCTTACCTTCAGACGATATTGCCAACGTTTCTAGCTGGTTGTGGGCAGGCAACGTTTCTACTGACTCTGTTATATTATACTTCCAAGCACTCAGTACAGTTCTCTGCACACAGTAAGGGCTCAATAAATATGATTGATTTACTGATCACTACCATCATCTTATGTTGCCAACTTGTACTTCCCAAGTGCTTAGTACAGTGCTCTGCACACAGTAAGCGCTCAATAAATACGATTGATTGATTGGGTTGCAGTATGGAGCATTTTGAAGACATCCTGTCTCTTGTTCTGCAGGAGCAGGATGTAAAATGTAAGATGTAAAACTATAGATAATTCACTTTTCATTAATATTTGGTTTTCTACTTTATTTTCCCCCTCTTTGTCCTTAATCAGAAGCAGATAACCTTTCACTTAGTACTCTATTGGCAGAGAAGAGAAGTAAGACTATTATTTGGATCACTCAGGCTACAAACACCCCCCAAAACTTTGCCTTGATTAAACAGATAATTAAATCAATTCTCTGCTTTCTAAGTGGAGATTAGCTGACAGCTATCAATATGAATAAATTGGTGTAATCATAACCACCAAACTCACTTTTTTATGGTATTTGTTAAGCACTTGCTAGGTGCTAGGCATTGTACTAAGTGCTGAGGTAGATACAGGCTAAACAGGTTGGACACAGTCCATGTCCTATAGAGGGTTTACAGTCTTAGTCCCCATTTTACAGATGAGGTAATTGAGGCACAGAGAAGTTAAGGGACTTGCCCAAGGTCACACAGCAGAAAAGTGGCAGCGCTGCTCCTGAAATATAATGCTTATAGAACCGTAGATTAATCAAACGCAGAGGCACTGTAAGAGGTCATATGAACTAGATCTCTGTCTCCAGCTAGGTGAATGACTAAAAATCTAGGGCAGATATTCTCTATTCTTTTCTTAAGCCCTCCTCAGACTGCAGTCACAAAGTTCTTTTGTGTATCTAAATTAAATCACTCCTGCTTTAAGGCCATGTTCTTTAACTCAGCCCTCAGTGAACATGGAGAATGTCACAAAAATCCTTATATACTGTACTTGAAGGAGTGAATTTTCACTCCTTAACTGGCTCTTCTCCAGGGCAAATAATTTCAATTCTTTAATTACATTTTTCAGGGAAATTGAAAGGTAGAGTGGAAAGAAGACCAGATTGCATTTGAGTCAGGGTTTATGTCCATTTTCCCTAAACTTGTAGGGAAGAATGAATTGAAAATCAACTTATCAGGAGTTAGCCCGGGAAACGTTAATGTACCTAGCCTTGGTAATCATTTGGGAGGAACCTTATGGGAGAAGCAATGGGGTTAGGGGAAAAAGAGTTTAGTCAGTCAGTTAATCGTACTTACTGAGTGCTTACTATGTGCAGACACTGTACTAAGTGCTTGGGAGAGTTCAATATAGCAATATAATAGATATACTCCCTGCCCACAACAACTGACAGTCTATACTGTAGCTTCTTTTTGACAGGGAACCTGTCTACCAACTCAGTTATATTGTACTCTACCAGATGCACAGTACAGTGCTCTGCACACTGTAAGTGCTCAATAAATACAATTGATTGATTGTGAGAACATGTGACCTTGGGTAAGTCACTTTACTTATCTGGGCCTCAGTTTCTTCATCTGTGAGTTGAGGACTCAATATTTGTTCTCCCATTTACTTAGACTGTGAGCCCCTCTTATCTTGCATCTACCCCAGACCTTAGTTCAGGGCCTGGCTCATAATAAGCACTTAACGAATCAATCAATTGTATAAGCTCATAATTCTATTGCATTGTATTCTCCCAAGCCCTTAATATAGTGCTCTGCACGTATTAAACATTCAATAAATACCACTGATTGGCTGATTGAGTGCTTACTGTGTGCCGAACACTGTACTAAGTGCTTGGGAGAGTACAATAAAACAGAGTTGGTAGACACATTCCCTGACCATAAGGAGCTAACAAATACAATTATTATTGTTATTATTATTGCAAACATGGGCACTGAGGCTCCAGAATCCAGAAGGGGAAGCACCTCCTTGTGTTTGTTTATTGTTGTATTGTACTCTTCCAAACGCTACAGTGCTCAGCACACTGTAAGCGCTCAATAAATATGATTGACTAAATGAATCTCTTGAGCCCTACTCTGCTCCCTGCTACTCAAATACATCCTGTTTTGTTATATTGTGCAGCTATTAACCCACGGTACCAAGTAGAAGAATTTTTTCAAAATTCTAGGCAAGAACAATCTTGTGGAAGGGCAGAATGGGAATTGTTGGGGTCTCCCACTTATGGGTCAATCATCTTGGTGATATAATTTTCAGGATTCTAAAGAACATTGGTAATTATGCAAGGTTTAGAAAAGTTCTCAAGATCTTACAGCGTATCCAATTGACTGGTAGCCAAGCACCAATGAATAACCCCCTCTAGACTTTAGTTCCCTCTCTAGACTGTAAGCTCATTGTGGGTTGAGAACATGTCTACCAACTCTGTTATGTTGTATTCTCTCAAATGCTGTTACAGCGCTCTGCACACAGTAAGCGCTCAATAAATGAAATTGATTGATTGATTGATTGACTGCTTCCCCACCCCATTAGGTTCTAACTAGTGTAAAGAAACCTTCCCTTCTAAAAGGTAATAGCATCGGCTCACCCTGACAAATGACTGTCTTCAGAAAAGCAGTTCATGCATTCTACTCCTATTTACAAGCTAAGTTGTTAGACACCAGAGCACATAAACTAAGAAGCAACAGGGACAAGGGTTTTTGAGAAATGACCCTCAGACAAATACTGGCATTGGTGCATGAATGAGATTCAGTCAGCAGCAAATCATCTGGGTTTACATCTTTATGGTTGCCAAGTGGGCAAGTTAACTGCTAGCTAAGAAGCAATTTTTCGGTTTGTTTATTTTATTTGACAATCGCTCCTTGAATGTGCTTGATTACATCTGCTTTCTTTATAGTTGAATTATCCAGGGTGGGACACATGAGGATTAACTGGAGCGACTTTGTTTTGTTATTGAAGAAAATGTTTTAAAAATTAAATTTTCAGTTTAGGCTATATCTCACTAGTTTTAATGCAAAGGAATAACCCCCATTGATCTCGAATTATCTCCAATCTGATTATTTTATATCTATCCCAGCACCTGCAAATCAATCAATCAATCAATCACTCAGTCAATAGTAATTGAGCACTTACTGTGTTCAGAGCACTGAGCTAAGAATTAGGGAAAGTACACTAGAATACAATAGAATAAGCAAGAGGGAATGTTTTCTGACCACAAGGATCTTACAGTACTTTAAAAAAAATTACCGTTAGTAGAAGTAATAGAAATAGTTTTAGTAATGGTATTTACTGAGAACTTCATTGAGTGCAATGTACCATATTAAGTATTTGTGAAAGTACAACAGAAACACAAGACAAATGCCCTGCTTACCCAGAGCTTATACACTATTGAATGGTCATAATGATAATGTGACATATTTTTAAACTTATCTCTCCCACTTTTGTAAAAGTTTACTTAAAAGCAGTAGCATTCACATAGAATTTCCCCGGGAAAATAGAATTGCTCCCTCACTTAGGAACTCATGTTCTGATCTCTAAATTGTATCTAAATAATGAACTAAGGGAACTTCACGTATTAAACTGTGATAGTTTTATGTAATTTAACTTGCCTAAACTAGACTATGTTTCCCAAGAGCATTCTGTGCATGGTCTGTAATATCACAACCTGGTGTGTTTAGTAAAGTTCAACTCAGAAAATACTTAATATGCACCCATTGAGTGCACAACATTCTTCAATATACTCAGACTCCATGGGTATCCAGTATATATCAATGATGGTAAAAATGCCTTTTCTGGCTTATAATTTATGAGAACCAGTGTGGCCTAGAAGAAAGATCAATCCCTGATCCGCTATATACCTACTGTGTGATCTTGGGCAAGTCACTTAACTTCTCTGTGTTTCAGTTCTCTCATCGGAAAAATGGGGATTCAATACCTGCTTTCCCTCCTACTTAGACTGAGCGCCCCATGGGGGACCTGATTGTTTTGTTACTCCAGGACTTAGTATAGTGTCTGGCACACAGTAAGCGCTTAACAAATACCATTACTAGGATCTTCATGGTCTTTAAGTTGGTCTGAGTCTTTACATCAAGTATAGTCCACATTCTATGGCTCTCCACTTGGCAATATTAGACTTGATTGTATTCCAAACAGGATTATGTAATGACTCAGCTAAGGATTCCTAGATTGCTTTAGTTTTGTTCCATTACTTCAACAATATGCATATCACATCACTTTATCTAAGAGGTTATAAAAAGACTCTCGAGCAAAGATGTTCTTGAGGCAGTTGTGTAGATTCATTTCCCCCTTTTCTAGGTGGTTGCTAGTGAGCTGGATTGCAGCAGAAGGAAATTAAGCTGATTAAAAGACTGCCCAGTTTTCAGAATGAATGAGAGGGGATTGGTCATTGTTGACTCTCTAACCCAAATTCTGCTTTAGTGAGATGTAAAAGAACCATTTCTTTCCTTTTGCAACAGCTTATGCTTTGGATTTAAATTTACCTCTTTGGTTTCTTAATATTGCTTCCTTGGTTTAGGAGGCCTACTGGGAAACTCTGTTAGAAGGACTAATGTAACTGGGGGAAGAGAATACAGCGATGCTGAGATGGAGACTGTAATGTATATTAAAAGTGCAAGAGCTTTCTGTTCTGTTAAACCTAAACATCTCCTTCTCAGTTAAGAAAATGTCCCTCATTTTGAGTGCCAGGGAGCACTGCTTCTATGTGGGAGATTCCCAAATGTCTCCCACCAGCCCCAATTCCTCACCTGCCTTATAATAATAATAATAATAATAATGGTATTTGTTAAGAGCTTATTCTGTGATAAGCACTTTACTAAGTGCTGGGGCAGATATAAGATAATCAGGTTCCACATAGTCTCCATAGGAGGGAGAACAGGTATTGAACCCCCATTTTGCAGATGAAGGAACTGAGGCACAGAGAGCTAAGTGACTTGCCCAAGGTCCAACAGCAGGTATGTGGTGGAACTGGAATTAGAACTCAACTCTTCTGATTCCCAAGTCTATACTCTTTCCACTAGACCATACTGCTTTATGACATCACATTTCCTCCTACCCTCAGGACATCTCCCCATGGATGATCCACCAATACCTTAAGCCTAGCGTGGCAAAAGCAGAACACCTCATCTTCCTCTCTTAAACCCAGCTCCTCCTAACTTTCCCACCACAGTTGACACCAATGACAAACTCCCTGTCCCAGAAGCTCACCGCCTCGTTTTTATTTCTGAATCCTCTCTGCCTTCCACCTCCCACCTTCAGTCTGTTTCTAAACCCTGTCAGTTTTTCCTTCACGATATTTCCTGGATCTTTCCCTTTCTCTCCACGTCTTCAGCCTCCACCTTGATCCAAACCCTGGTCTCAGCCTTCGTCATCTCCCATCTGGATAGCTGCATCAGCCTCCTTACTGGCTTCCCTGTCTCCAGGTTCTCCTCTCTTCAGCCTATTCAGCACATAGCTGCCTGCATTACTTAACTAATGCTTCCTTCAGGACACCCCTCTCTTCCTCTGAAACTTCCAGTGGCTACATTTCTCTCCACATCAAACAGAAAAACCTAACAATTGGATTTACGACTCACAAGCAACGGTCTCCACTTTTGCTCTTTGCTCCCAGCTCTCCAGCTTACAATCTTTACTTCTCCTAAACTTAAGTACTGAACTACCTTGCTCTCAGTTCTCCCAACTCTGAACCAATGTCTATGTCTTTCCCTCTGTAAGGAACTCGACCCCTCCCTTTAATCTGCTAAACCACATCCTTCCCTGCTTTGAAAGACACATCCTGTGAGAGGCATTTCTTGACTAATCTCTACCTCTTTGGCACTGTTCATTCATTCATTCATTCAATCGTATTTCATTCAATCGTATTTATTGAGTTCTTACTGTGTACAGAGCACTGTACTAAGCGCTTGGGAAGTACAAGTTGGCAACATATAGAGACGGTCTCTACCCAGCAGTGGGTTCACAGTCTAGTAGGGGGAGACAGACAACAAAACAAAACATATTAACAAAATAAAATAAATAGAATAAATATGTACAAATAAAATAAATAAAGAGTATTAAATACATACAAACATATATACATATATACAGGTGCTGTGGGGAGGGGAAGGAGGTAAGGTGGGGGAGATGGGGAGGGGGAGGAGGAGGAGAGGAAGGAGGGGGCTCAGCCTGGGAAGGCCTCCTGGAGGAGGTGAGCTCTCAGTAGGGCTTTGAAGGGAGGAAGAGATCTAGCTTGGCGGATGGGCAGAGGGAGGGCATTCCAGGCCAGGGGGATGACGTGGGCCTGGGGTTGACGGCGGGACAGGCGAGAACGAGGCACAGTGAGGAGATTAGCAGCAGAGGAGCGGAGGGTGCAGGCTGAGCTGTAGAAGGAAAGAAGGGAGGTGAGGTTGAGGGGGGTGAGGTGATGGAGAGCCTTGAAGCCGAGGGTGAGGAGTTTTTGCCTGATGCGTAGGTTGATTGGTAGCCACTGGAGATTTTTGAGGAGGGGAGTAACATGCCCAGAGCGTTTCTGCACAAAGGCGATCCGGGCAGCGGTGTGAAGTATGGATTGAAGTGGGGAGACACAGGAGGATGGGAGATCAGAGAGGAGGCTGATGCAGTAATCCAGTCGGGTTAGGATGAGAGATTGAACGAGCGGGGTAGCGGTTTGGATGGAGAGGAAAGGGCGGATCTTGGCAATGTTGCGGAGGTGAGACCAGCAGGTTTTGGTGATGGATTGGATGTGAGGGGTGAACAAGAGAGCGGAGTCAAGGATGACACCATGTTTGCGGGCTTGTGAGACAGGAAGGATGGTAGTGCCATCAACAGTGATGGAAAAGTCAGGGAGAGGGCAGGGTTTGGGAGGGAAGATAAGGAGTTCAGTCTTGGACATGTTGAGTTTTAGATGGCGGGCAGACATCCAGATGGAGAAGTCCTGAAGGCAGGAGGAGATGTGAGCCTGGAGGGAGGGAGAAAGAGCAGGGGCAGAGATGTACATTTGGGTGTCATCAGCATAGAGATGATAGTTGAAGTCATGGGAGCGAATGAGTTCACCAAGGGAGTGAGTGTAGATAGAGAACAGAAGGGGACTGAGAACTGACCCTTGAGAAACCCCTACAATAAGGGGATGGGAGTGGGAGGAGGAGCCCGCAAAAGAGACTGAGAATGAACAGCTGGAGAGATAAGAGGAGAACTTGGAGAGGACAGAGTTGGTGAAGCCAAGGTTAGATAGCGTGTTGAGGAGAAGGGGGTGGTCCACAGTTTCGAAGGCAGCTGAGAGGTCGAGGAGGATTAGGATAGTGTATGAGCCATTAGATTTGGAACCAGTGAAGAGTGAGTGGTTGAAGATGGGAGTTAAGGAGGGGAGAAGGGATGGAGTGAGAGTGAGAGGTTTCATAAGATGAGAAGGAATGGGGTCAGAAGCACAGGTGGCCGGAGTAGCACTTGAGAGGAGGGAGGAGAATATATAAGATAAGATAATCAAGCTGGTAGTTCCTGCCCCATAAGGGGCTCACAGAGTTGCCTCCAGGCACTGAGTGTGTGAATTGCCATGGTGCAGAGTACAGGTGTGAAGTGGAGTGAAGAAGGAATGGGGTAGGACGCAATTCCAGAGTAGTGTATGAAATGGAAACAATGTCCCCAAAAGATTCCCTAGATGCACAGCATATCCCTTAAAGTTTCGGGGGAATTCACTCGAGTGGAACCTTTCAAAACTTAGTGGTTTTCCACAACCAGAGTAAGAACACTGCCTGCTCTTGGGAGACAGGAGAAAATATTTTTTAGCTCTGACCTCTTTTTGCCTCTAGATCCCATGTTTGTCCCGGTTGTTTCAAGAAGCTGTCTATAAAGGTCCAGTTCTATTTTCTTACCATTTATTTCCATCCTTAGCAGACAAAGTCTTCAATCTAGGTATTAATATGATGGTACCCGGAGTGAATTGCCTCTGAAACCAAGTAATTTTTCTTTGCTCTGTGACTCTTTCAGACTCTCCTTGGAATACCTTGTTGACTTGCCTCCTGCACACTAAGGGAAAGTGGTTCTTGTGCGATGCACTAGGCTAGTTCCTCAGCCAGAGAAAAACCATCTTCCTCTGTTGCTATGGCTCTAGTGGGGTAATAGCCAATCAGAGCAGAGATGAATATATTTGTCTCTGTTGCTAAAGGCAGATCAGGTTCGTCGGCCAATCGAAAGGAGAGATAATTCTGCTCTGAAACATCAGCTTTAAAATTGAGGGCAGCATTTTTGCTTGGTTTTTTTGTTTTGTTATTTTTTTTTTTGGTGAGGGGATTTTTTTATTCATCATTTATTGAAAGCCCTCTTTACATGTTGTACTATATAGAAGTCTGGGAAATGCAAAGTACATATTAAAATGTAGTCATGGCCCTTGAGGAGTTTATAATCCTAAAGGGAAGAAAGGAAAATAGGGCAAAGTCGCTCTAATATAACATTCCTGCTTTGCTCCCCAGGGCCGGCTTCAGTTGGTGATATGCACTGAGTGGAGGGTTCAAAGTGCCACCCCTCAAATACCCCATTATGTAGCACATCACAATGCGTGCAGGATGTGCATGATGTCGTGTGACTTTCTGCAAGTCATCATCGACTGGCGCCTTTTCATCATGAAGTGAAGCGGTGGTCTCCAGACTTAGTAGATCCCCCCTAACGCTAACCCTTCCCGTGCCCTGGGCCGTGGAGCTGAGTCTGCTGGGTCCTTCCCCAGGTAGCTCGTCCTGTCTCTGTCCTTGTCATTCCTGGGTCGGCCCTATCCCCTCCGTCTTCACCACTTTCATCTGCGAACCCCCTGCCGCTCTCTGCTTCTTCCCTCTGGTCTCAACCCAGGTCGTTCAGGGCAAGATCTCAGGCTGGACAAACCCAGGATAGGGGTGATGAGAAGAACTCCTGGGCCGCTGGGCCACCTTTTCTGAGCAGGAAGAGCCAGTCTCTTGCCTTGTGAGCAGCCCCACTCTCTCTGTGGGTGACTCTATGTGTAATAATAATAATAATAATAATAATAATGGCATTTGTTAAGTGCTTACTATGTGCAGAGCACTGTTCTAAGCGCTGGGGGGGAATACAAGGTGATCAAGTTGTCCCACATGGGGCTCACAGTCTTAATCCCCATTTTCCAGATGAGGGTACTGAAGCTCAGAGAAGTGAAGTGACTTGCCCAAGGTCACACAGCAGACATGCCGCGAAGCTGGGATTCGAACCCATGACCTCTGACTCCAAAGCCCGGGCTCTTTCCACTGAGCCACGCTGCTTCTCACGTGTATGGGTGTATGAGGCACCCATGCCTTAATAATAATAATAATGGCATTTATTAAGTGCTTACTATGTGCAAAGCACTGTTCTAAGCGCTGGGGAGGTTACAAGGTGATCAGGTTGTCCCATGGGGGGCTCACAGTCTTAATCGCCATTTTACAGATGAGGTAACTGAGGCACAGAGAAGTGTGCCCAAAGTCACACAGCTGACAATTGGCAGAGCCGGGACTTAAACCCAGGATCTCTGACTTCAGAGCCCGTGCTCATTCCACTGAGCCACGCTGCTTCTGCTTTCCTCTCTGGCTTCTCTCAGCCCCCGGCTTGGAATGGCTGATCTGCTCCCCTTTCTCCATCTCGATGCTGGCAGGGAGCTAGTGTTTGTCAGGTCTGAAACCTTACTCTGTGTACCCCTGGAGCCCACAGTGGGGGACAAATGACATAGGGCTAGCTGGTGGCCGTCACCGGGGTGAAAGATAATCCCAGACTCCCTGCCTTTGTTCGCCATGAGGAGGACCAATCCTGGACTCGGCCTTCCCTGGGGCTGAAATGGTCTCTGACATGGGTCGCCTGATGACCCAGATCCAAATAAAGACAAGCTCTTGGCCCACCAAATTGAGTAGCTCCCTGTCCCTCCTTGGTCTGAGGAAGGAGGAGGAAGGGAGAGCAGGAGAGGAGGGCTCCCCAAAACTTATATTTTTAAAACCCAAACATTTTAAAGAGAATTCTTTATTTCTGAGGGTGGGGAATTGGAGGATCCATGTAGAATTATAACTAATGATGACTACTGTGACTCTGTACAGATACAGTGGCCATCTTGATAAGGAAGCCTGGTATGGGCACCATCTTGAATGTCCCAAGTGACAGCCATCTTGAGAGGGTTGGGTGGCACAACACAGGTGTTTACTTTGCTTAAAATTTGAAGCCAGCCCTGTCTCCCCCTTCTCTGATATGCCTTCTATTTTTTTAGAGTTTTAATCGATATAAAATGTACTCAAGAATGGGTTTTCAACTATTTTTATTTTGGAAACATTTCCTTCCCTTACACCCACAAATGCAGACATTTCCTGCCAATTCCCCACACCTGCTTCATCTCTTAGAAAGACCTTTTACCAGTGAGCGGTGAAGATCATCATTAGTCCCATAAAATGAACAGTGAGGTGAGTTACTTCCAAATTAGGCAGTACACAGAGCTGTTCCTTGACGGGTGGGTGGCCCGGGATAAAAAAGTCAAGGCAGCATTGTCACTTAAGTACACTCACTCTGGAGGCCTAAGGTGAGGGTATTAGTTCACAGTCCTTAAATCACTGCCCTTGGACTCAGGTCATTCTGACTGCTTCAGCCAGACCCAAGGTGCTCTGCCATTCAGATGGGAAAGATGAGGATTCCTAAGGCAAGAAGCCAAAGGAAATTGGGCCAATTCACTCTAACTAAAGGATTGCCCTAGCAGTAAATACCTTTAGTTGAGCTGATCCTAAATCAGGAGATATTCTTTCTCTCCTTCACCTTCCCGATTCCTGAGAAGTAGCTCTAGAGGGATTCTAGATGATTGGAGTTGAAGAATCCAGAAAAGTCATGAATCTAGGACTCCATGACCTAGATTGAGGGAAATAATCAACCAAAACAGGTCCTGGCCTCTGGAGAGGCTGCCTCCCCCTAAGAAGGTCCAAATTTCCAGTGACATTAAGTCATGTCACTTCTGCCAGGATCGCATCTCTTTTGCTCACTAAATCAGTCGTGCCTAGGTTGACTGAGAAATCCACATAAAATGTGGGCTCAGGGTGATGTTTCTGAGATCAAACTCCCTCTGGGAGACCTAACAGAACTTCGATACCTTGTGTTTTATTTCTATGTTTATCGGAACTGAAAACTCAGAGGTAGGCTCCTCTTCTTGATCCCCAACTTTCCACAGCCTCATTATTAACATCAGAAGTAGAAACTCCCAGCCTCAAGCCCACCTTCCATCCCTCAGGAAAAACATCCAAATCATTAAAACCCCTACAACCATCACTACAGGGATGGCTCTCTTCAGGTGCAAGAACTGAGGGCAAAACTCAACAAAGCAAACTTGGTAACAGTCCCCTTCTGCGGAGAAATCCACTTTGCCATGCAGGCTTCTATGCATTTCCACAAAATATCACTGGAAGTCAGCTCTCTGAGGGGGTTCTCCATCAGGCCCTGAAATACCAAGATACAGGGTTATCCGTGGAATTCATTCATTCATTCAATTGCATTTACTGAGCACTTACTGTGTGCAGAGCACTGTACTAAGCGCTTGGGAAGTACAAGTTGGCAACATATAGAGATGGTCCCTACCCAACAGCGGGCTCACAGTCTAGAAGGGGGAGACAGACAACAAAACAAAACATATTAGCAAAATAAAAAGAATAGTAAATATGTACAAGTAAAATAAATAGAGTAATAAATCTGTACAAATATATATACAGGTGCTGTGGGGAGGGGAAAGAGGTAGGGCAGGGGGGATGGGGAGGGGGAGGAGGAGGAGAGGAAGGAGGGGGCTCAGTCTGGGAAGACCTCCTGGAGGAGGTGAGCTCTCAGTAGGGCTTTGAAGGGAGGAAGAGAGCTAGCTTGGCGGCTGTGCGGAGGGAGGGCATTCCAGGCCAGGGGAAGGACGTGGACTGGGGGTTGATGGTGGGACAGGTGAGAACGAGGCACGGTGAGGAGGTTAGCAGCAGAGGAGCAGAGGGTACGGGCTGGGCTGTAGAGGGAGAGAAGGGAGGTGAGGTAGGAGGGGGCGAGGTGATGGACAGCCTTGAAGCCGAGAGTGAGGAGTTTTTGCCTGATGCGTAGGTTGATTGGTAGCCACTGGAGATTTTTGAGGAGGGGAGTAACATGCCCAGAGCATTTATGCAAAGATGATCCAGGCAGCAGCGTGAAGTATAGATTGAAGTGGGGAGGGGAGATGGGTGGGAACTTGACCAAAGGAGCTGAACTTAATTTCTGCCCTTTGGGCCCTGCCCAACTCTCCTCCTAAAGGATTCAATCATCATACTACTTTAAAAAATAGTGATAAAAGTACATTTTTAAAGCCCTTCTTCCTTTTCTCTTGGGCTTAAATAGGATGTCTGCTTCGCTGTATGTTGTCTTTCTTCTTCTCTGTAAATGGCTTTGGATTAACTTCTGCACAGCACTTAAATATTACTCAAGAGGAAGGATGACGATAATGTAAAATGGGCTTAGCAATGCCAACTTTCTTCACAGAGGAAGAGAGACTCATAAAAATAACCATAAAGCCCTTCACAAATGTGAAGTGATATAGAAGGCATAGCAGTAATAATGGAAAGAGATTCCTTTTCCTTCTCCTCTGCTAAGACCTCGCAGTATCTCTCACATCGCAAGAGAAAACGACACTGCTCAAAAACCACAGAATAGGAGGTGACATTAGATGAGGATAATACCACAGTGAATAAGGAACAAATATGAGACAGGGTCATCCACGTGAGAGACTTAAACTCGGGAAAGGAGGCAGACTTTTTCCAAAGAGATTTAACCCCATTTTTTCTCAGTCTTGGAGCGCTGACCTAATAAAGGCAAGCTGGGAGGAGAGCCAGACCTGAGAAGCAGAAGCTGTCCTTATTACAGCTGAGAAAATGGCTCCCACTGGCACAGCTCTGTAACGTTATTTTTAACGGCAATATTTCTGAGCCTAAGGCTCCCTCTTAGATATCAGACATTGGTGTGTTTTAAAATCTGGTTCGCAAAGTTGAAATAGTGCAGAGAGCACAAGTGAGCAATGGGAGCAGCTGCTTAAATTAATTTCCATCTCTCCCCGACTACCTCTAGATAGGACTGCATCGACAACAGACATTTGTCATCTAAAAAAAAATCACCTTTCTCATTTCCTGAAAAGCCCGAGTTCACATTGCATCCCTCCCGAATGTCTCACCATGATCCCAAGGAGGCATAACAACTTAGGGAGTTCGCTGAGCTTTTCCCATCCAGAACGCGGGGCTTCCAGGGAAATTATACCAACATTCCAGCAGGAGAAAGGAACTATGTCCAAAATCGATGATATTTTTCATAAAATCATGGAAATGGCTCAGCTTGGTGACTGGTAAAGAAAGCTCCTCTTAAAGATAGACATTTTTTTATAATGGCATTTATTAAGCGCTTACTATGTGAAAAGCGCTGTTCTAAGCGCTGGGCACTGTTCTAAGTGCTGGACATTTCTAGCCTGCTAACCTCAGAGACTCATGGGATGATTCTGTTGCTACCCATTAAGCCCCAGCATTGTTCAAAACCTCTTTTTACACAAATGTCTTTTAAATTAGTTTGTGCCAACTAAGCTCCTTGAGGGTATAGATGGTGCCTACCAACTCTCATCTATGTCCTGCCTGTAGCCTGGAACGCCCGCCCTCTTCATATCTCCGACAGACAATCACTCTTCCCCACTCCAAAGCCATATGTTTTTTAATGATATTTGTTTAACGTTTACTAATGTCAAACACTGTTCTAAGCACTGGGGTGAATAAAGGTAATCGGGTTGGACACAGTCCATGTCTCACAGAGGGCTCACGGTCTTCATCCTCATTTTACAAATGAGGTAATTGAGACACAGAGAAGTTAAGTCACACAGCAGACAAGTGGGAGAGCAGGGATTAGAACCCAGGTCCTTCTGACTCCAGGCCCGTGCTTTAAGCACTAGACTGCTTCATTTTAAAATCACATCTCCTCCAACAGGCCTTCCCTAAACCCTCATTTCCTCATCTCCCATTCCCTTCTTTGTCACCCTTGCACTTGGATTTGCTACCTGTATTCACTACTCAGAACTTACATACATATCCATAATATATTTATATTAATTTCTGTCTCTCCCTCTAGACTGTAAGCTCATTATGGGCAAGGAACGTGTCTACATTATGCTCTCCCAAGCGCTCAGGACAGTGCTCTGCACATGGTGTTCAATAAATATTTATTCATTCATTCAACTGCATTTAATGAGCACTTACTGTGTGCAGAGCACTGTACTAAGCACTTGGAGAGTACAATTTGGCAACAAATTGATTGATTGATACTTTTCATAAATCAGGGAAATGGCTCAGGTAACAGATAAACTTAGTACAGTGCTAAGCGCTTAGTACAGTGCTCTGCACACAGTAAGTGCTCAGTAAATACGATTGAATGAATGAATAAATAAATATTTCTAGCCTGATAACCTCAGAGCCTCAAGGGAAGACTCCATTTGAGCCCTAGCACTGTTCAAAAGCTCTTTTTAAACAAATGCCTTTTAAATTAGTTTGTGCCACCTAAACTCCCAGAGGGTATGGATGGCACCTATCAACTTTATTGTATTATCACCTCCCAAGCACTTAGTACAGTGGTCTGTATATAGTAAGCACTCAAATTGGTTGATGGAGGGTGGATTCAGTAGTCTTCTATGCTTGCCAAGCTGTACGTGATACCAGAACAACTAAGGGAGGCTGTGAAATTTCCCTAACAGGATACACTCTCAAGACTCTGTAAGGGTATAAATTTGGGTCTAGTCTATTGTCAGGGAGAAGAATTAGATAGTTTCTCTAGGTCCCCTCCGGCCCTAGGATTTTTTTTGAGTCAGTCTTCTGGGTGCCAAAGTGCCAGTTATGAATCGTTTCTGTCTTAGGTCACTTGAAGAAATACATAATTTATATGTTTGCGGAAGTAGTGGAAATGGAGAGCCCTAACAAAGTGTGGTTCTCATGTACTTATCTTTAAATTATATCTTATGGATTATCTATTCATATTAATGTCTGTCTCCCCCTCTAGATGGTAAGTTCCTTATGGGCAGGGAATGCATCTGCTAATTCTGTTGTACTGTTCTGAGTGTTTGCCTTCCCTGACTAAACCCTCCTCGCCTGTTCTTCAACTCCCTTCTGGGACACCCTGACTTATTCCCTTCAGTCATCACCCTTCCCAGCACCATGGTACTTATGTATATACCTGTAATTTATTTATTTATTTATTCGTGTATATTAATGTCTGCCTCCCCCTTTAGACTGTGAGCTCGTTGTGGGCAGGGAATTTGCCTATATATTTATTGTACTCACCCAAATGCTTGGTACAGTGTTTTGCACACAGTAAGTACTCAAATAATGATTGAATGAATGAATGAGCACTCAGTATAGTGCTCTGCACATAGTAAATGCTCAAAAAGTCTCACTGATTGACTGATCGACTGGCCAGGACTTCAGAAGAACTTGGTTTATCACTTAAGAGCAGAATTGATCAAAACTTGGCCCATTTAATCAAACTGAATTGAAATAAGCCCAACAAAATGACTGTACTAGATCTTTTTTTAGAAATTCCACAGTCTTCCAAACTCAGAGAAAGCAGGACCCAGAGAAAAGCAAAACTTTATTTACATAATTTATAATTCCATATGACAAGATTATATAATCTTATGGCACTTCTTTTTGTTTCAATAATGAGTTCACTCCTGGAAAAAGAACGGCCTTTTCTGGGGGTAAAAAAAAACTCCATTTAAAAGAGGGTGGAAGAATATCTTTTCTCAGGTGTAGATGAGAAAGAACTCAAAATATGAGTCCTCCTGAATGCTGCTTTTCTTTCAAAGTTCAGATTACTGGCATTTAATCATTCATTCATTCAATGCTATTTATTGAACACTTACTGTGAACAGAGCACTGTACTAAGCACTTAGGACAGTAGAGTTGGTAGACATGATCCCTGCCACAAGGATTTAGACTGTGAGCCCCACGTGGGACGGGGACTGTGTCCAACCTGATAATCCTATCTCTAACCCAGTGCTCAGAACAATGATTGACACATAGTAAGTGCTTAACAAATACCATAACAAACAAACAAGGAACTCCAAGTTAATCATATGGAGTGCATAGTCAGATAGTTAATTATAAGATTTAAGAGTCTGAAAAGACTGTTATGACATATTCATTCATTCAATCGTATTTATTGAGCGCTTACTGTGGCAGAGCACTGTACTAAGCGCTTATGAAATTGAATAATAATGATGGTATTTGTTAAGTTCTGCACAGGAAGACTAGATCCAGGCCCAAAACACGAGTTCAATAACCTTGAGTTTCAGTCATTTAGCTGCTCTTTCCTTGCATTACATCCCACCTCATTCTCTTTGCTTCTCCCAAGCAAACGTTTTAACTTTCCCTCTCCTCCTTTAGAGCCTTCTTAAAAAGCCCACAATCTGTGTTCTCTCGGAAGCAGGTTGGTCTACTGGAAGGAGCATAGGCCTGGGTGCTAATTGCGGCTCCGCCATTTGCTTGCTGTGTGACCTTGGGCAAGTCACTTGATTCTCCTGTGCCTCAGGTTCCTCATCTGTAAAACAGAGTTAAAATATCTGTTCTTCTCCCTCCCCCTTTGACTGTGAGACCCATGAGCCACGGGGACTATGTCTGATCTGCTTACGTTGTATCAATCCCAGAGCTTAATACTGTGATTAGCACATAGTAAGTGCTTAACAAAAAATTCAATTATTATCGATGGCTCTATCATTTGCCTTCCACATTCAACCTGTTACTAAGACTTCTAGGGTGTGCCACATCCTTCCCTCTCTTCACTTCCTCCCTTAAGACTACCACCCTGGCTCAAGCCCTCAATACCTCCCAGCTGGATTATCCTAGAAAACTCCCTAATGATGCCCAACCTCCAGTCTTTCCTGTCAACTTTACCCTTGGCAACACAAATCATCTTCTTAAAAAGTAACTTGGAACACATCACTGTCTTCAAAAGGTCCAAATGGCTATTTATGCAATTTTTCTTGCAGAAAACAAAAACCCAACCAATCTACTATAGTCATTGTGAGTCTCTTGAATGCAGAGTACTGTACTAAGCAGTTTAGGAGAATGCAAGAGAAGTAAAAGACACTGTCCCTATCCCGAAGGAGTTCACAAACTCACGATCAACAATTCAAAGCTTTCTATCTTAACTGCCTGCTTTCTTTTTCTTCTATTTCCCATCTTGTGCTTTTTGCCTCTCCCCACAAAACTGAACTGTACTATTCTTGTGACTCTCCCATCTGCAACCAATTGATCATGCCTTTCTCCTCCATGGAACACCCTTCCAAACTATGCTCCTTCCTCCCTTCAAAATCTTCTTGTAGAGTCTCCTCTTCCTCCAGGATGACTTCCCTAACTAATCCAACTCCTCCCTGCTGATCCCATCCCATCAATTCATCAATAGAATGTACTGAGTCTTTATATTGCAGAACACTGTACTAAGCACTTGGGAGACCACAATATTGCTAGTAAACAGGATGCCTGCCCACAAGGAGCTTACAGTCTAGACATACATTAAAATAAAGTACGGATATTTAGGGAGGTGCCATGGGGCTGAGGGTGGGGTGAATATCAAGGGCTTAAAGGGTATAGATACAAGTGCAAGGATGCCACAGAAGAGAGAGGGAGTAGGGGAGGACTTAAGGAAGGCTTCTTGGAAGAGTGGATTTTAATAAGGTTTTGAAGGTGGGGACAGTGGTAGTCTGTCCAATATGATGGGGAGGAATTCCAGGCCAGAGAGGGGACGTGGGCAAGGGGCTGACATCAGAAGTCTGGCATTAGTGGAATGAAGTGTGTGTAGCAAATCTGTGAAGTAAGGTAGGAGGGGATGAGCTGATTGAGTACTTTAAAGCCAAAGGTGAGGAGTTTCTGTTGGGTGTGAAGATGGATGGACAAGCCTGGAGGCTCTTGAGGCGTGGGGAGACGTGGACTGAACATTTTTTTAGAAAAACGACCCGGGAAGTAGCGTGAAGTGTGGACTGGAATGGGGAGAGACAGGAGGTGTGGAGGTCAGCAAAGAGCCAATGAGGTAGTCAAGGCAGGATGTGATAAGTGCCTGGATCCACATAGTAGTAGTTTGGATGGAGAGGAAAAGGTGGATTTTAGTGATGTTGTGAAGGTGGAACTGACACAATTCGGTGACAGATTGAATATGTGGGTTAAATGAGAGAGATGAGGGGAGGACAATGCCAAGGTTATGGGCTTGTGAGACAGAGAGGTTGGTAGCTGTCTACAGTGACAGGAAAGACACGGGGAGGACAGGTTTTATGTGGGAAGATGAGGAGTTCTGTTTTGGACATGTTTAGTTTGAGGTTTTTCCTTATCTCCACTCCCTTCTTCATCGCTCTGACTTGCTCCCTTTTCTCTCCCCCTCCCCAGCCCCACAGCCCTTATGTATCTATCTGTAATTGATGGTACTGACACCCGTCAACTTGTTTTGTTTTGTTGCCTGTCTCCCCCTTCTAGACTGCAAGCCCATTGTTGGGTAGGGACTGTCACTGTTGCCAAATTGTACTTTCCAAGTGCTTAGTACAGTGCTCTGCACACAGTAAGTGCTCGAATGAATGAATGAAAGGTGTTGGCAGGACATCCAAGAAGAGATATCCTGAAAGTAGGAGAAAATATGAAACTGCAGAGAAGCTAAGTCAGGGCTGGAGATATAGATTTGGGAATCATCTGCACAGAGATAGGAGTTGAAGCTGTGGGAATGGGAGTGGGAATTAAAGCTCTAAGGGAGTGAGTATAGACGGAGATTAAAAGGGATAACAGTGGAGAAGCAGCGTGGCCTAGTGGATAGAGCACGGGTTCCAATCCGAGCTCCGCCACTTGTCTGCTCTGTGACCTTGGGTAAATCACCTAACTAATCTGTGCTTCAGTACCTTCACCTGTAAAGTAGGGATTAGGACTGTGAGCTCCGTGTGAGACATGGACTATGTGCAACCCGATAATCTTGTACCTACCCCAACGCTTAGTACAGTGCCTGGCAGATAGTAAGTGCTTAACAAATGCCATTAAAAAATAAAATAGGAGAAGCCACTCTACCATGGGAACACATAACAGAAGTGAAAGATCCAGTTCTCCCCATGAAGGATTTACAAGCCACTGAAACGAGAAAGACAAGTAGATAGAGGCAGTATGGCCTAGTGGAAAGAGGACGGGCCTTGGAGTCAGAGGGTCTGAGTTCTAATCCCAGCTCTGCCATGTGCCAGCTGTGTGACCTTGGGCAAGTCACTTCACTTCTCTGAGCCTCAGATACCTCATCTGTAAAATGGGGATTCAACCCTACTCCCCCCAACTTAAGACTGTGAGCTCGACGTGGGAGAGGGACTCTGCCCAAACTGATTATCTTATATCTATCCCAGCGCTTAGAACAGTGCCCGGCACAGAGTAAGCACTTAACAAGTGCCAAAAGTCAATCAACTGCCAATTGATTAGAGAGATTTTTCTCTCTAGGATTAGAGAGAAAAGAATTAAAACAAAAATAAGCAAATAAGTAACAAATAGATATACACATGATGGTGTGGCATGAACAGGAAGAAGGGGGCTAGTCAGGGAATGTTTTTGCGGGGAAGTGACCTAACCCAAAACAGAAGTTCATCTGGGCGTACTTTCCGGGGGAGCGTCTGCTGTTACCCCAAGATTGCTGAGAGGGTAGCTTTGGTTCAGCCTGAAAGCAGGGGGATGGACTAAGTGACTTCAAATTGCCTCCAGTTCCAGGATTCAAAATGACTATCTCTTTGCTAAATGTAGTTCTGCCATTATTTGAACTCCATCATAATCAAACAAGCAAGGATTTGTCTGGGAATCATTGGAGAAAGAGACAGTAAAGTCAGACAACTCATCCCCAACTAAATGAATCTTTTTTCCTTCACATCCCTAAAACTAAGGCAACGCACCTGACATCATCACCTCTTCTGCATTTGCTAGTGACTTAGTGGAGCAGACAGTGCGTAGTAAGCACTTAACAATTACCATAAAAAAATAAGAGGAAGGAAGCAGAAGTGAAAAAGTTGAGGCAAGGTCCGACTAGACTTTGTTCTCATCTCAAGAGGAATTATACTGAGTTTCACTTCTGTTCAGAGGAAATAAATGTCACTGGGCATGCAGGATAATGCCTAGTCACACCTCCCTCACCCTCTTAGGCCAGACTGCTTAGAGAAGGGGAATTTCAGCCCTATGACAGCAGATAGAAGAGACTGGGAAAATCCTTCTCCCAGAAGACGGGTAAAGTAGCTCACTGTGGGCAGGGAATGTGCCTTCCAAATCTGTTGCGTTGCTCTCTCCCAAGCGCTCAGTACAGTAAGCACACAATAAATACCACTGACTGACTGATTAAAGCAGATAGAATTCTGAAAGAGAAATCTCACAGTTTATCAATCAGGCAAGAGGCATTACCACCATTTGCCATGATCTGCCAGCTTTATTGCCATGTTTACTGGATCCCTGCTGGGAATGGCTGAGACTAGACCAGATGAAAGCTGTCCAAAATCTTAGTTCAGGCTCCATTAGAGCAACCCTTGAGCTTTCCATGGTGAATATCCTCACCTCTTTCTAATTTCTTATTGAGTCAATTAAATCAATCTTTTCATTGAGCACTCACTGTGTGCAGCGCACTGCACAAAACTCCTTGGGGGAGTATAACAGATTTTATAACAGAGAAGTAGCGTGGGTCAGTGGAAAGAGTAGGGGCTTTGGAGTCAGAGTTCATGGGTTCAAATCCCAGCTCTGCCAATTGTTAGCTGTGTGACTTTGGGCAAGTCACTTAACTTCTCTGTGCCTCAGCTACCTCATCTGTAAAATGGGGATTAAGACTGTGAGCCCCCCGTGGACAACCTGATCACTTTGTAAACTCCCCAGTGCTTAGAACAGTGCTTTGCACATAGTAAGTGCTTAATAAATGCCATCATTATTATTATTACTTGGTTGACATGGTCCCTGCCCATAAGGAGCTTGTTTAAGTCTCTAACCCCGGGAATTGACTTCGAGCTCTTCTCTCTTAAACATGACCTAAAGAGAAATCAGGCCATCAATACAGGCTTGCAGAAATCCAGCAGTTGGTCTCCTGATCAAAAGGAGAGGGAGCCCTGTCTCATGCTCTCACCTGGCTGACTTCCAAGTCCTGGCTTCCCGCCTCTACCAGGAATCTGGCCACCGAGTGGGCACGGGAAGGGTCGTTGGCGTCACCTGAGGTGAACTGGAAAAAATCATTGATCTGGTTAGAAAAACATGTGCATCGTCCAGATTTCTTTCCGCTACTCGTGTGACATCACCTCCTTCGCTTCAACTATTCAGGTCTGGAGCAACAGAGCGTGAGTAGAGGGAAGAGAATCAGATCTGCTGCTCAGAACTCCACTAATCTGAATCATGAATAAAAGAGGTTGACACTAAGAACTCTGCTAATCTAAATCACGAATAAAGCAGGTTGACAAGAGTGATAGCAGCAGGGTTCTGCTTTTCTGTCTGAGTTTGAGACACTAAGCTTCAAAGTCTGGGCACCTTAAAACTCAGAAGTAGCAGAGAAAGCTCAGAACCATAATATAGATTACCGACTGGGACATTCTCTCATGAAAAGGCAGAAAGGGTTTAGGTCCGAAGAAGAGGATTAGGGAATGGTTATTAAAGCCATGATGTTATTAAATCCATCATCAGATCCATTGGTGATGATGACGATGGCTTTTGCAAGTCGTTTTAGGGCTTCTCAGGCATCATCCTTTTCTTTAATCTCGCTCAATTGAGTGCAAATCTGGACCTTGTTGGAAACACCAAATTCCTTGGACTAGCCTCCTACTGACACCTGAGAAGTAGATGGGATAATAATAATAATGATGATGATAATCTGGAGAAGCAGTGTGGATCATTGGAAAGAGCATGAGCTTGGTAGTCAGAGGTCAATCAAACAATCAATCAATCGTATTTATTAAGCGCTTACTGTGTGCAGAGCACTGTACTAAGCGCTTGGGAAGTACAAGTTGGCAACATATAGAGACAGTCCCTACCCAACAGTGGGCTCACAGTCTAGAAGGGGGAGACAGAGAACAAAACCAAACATATTAACAAAATAAAATAAATAGAATAGATATGTACAAGTAAAATAAATAGAGTAATAAATATGTACAAACATATATACATATATACAGGTGCTGTGGGGAAGGGAAGGAGGTAAGATGGGCGGATGGAGAGGGGGACGAGGGGGAGAGGAAGGAGGGGGCTCAGTCTGGGAAGGCCTTCTGGAGGAGGTGAGCTCTCAGTAGGGCCTTAAAGGGAGGAAGAGAGGTAGCTTGCCGGATGTGGGGAGGGAGGGCATTCCAGGCCGGGGGGATAACGTGGGCCGGGGGTAACCTCGTAACCTTCCCAGCACTTAGAACAGTGCTTTGCACACAGTAAGTGCTTAATAAATGTCATTATTATTATTATTATTACTAATCCTAGTTGTGCCACTTTGCTGCTCTGTGACCTGTGGCAAGTCACTTCATTTCTCTGGGCCTCAGTTACCTTATCTGTGAAATGGGGATGAAGACTATGAGCCCATGTGGGACAGGGACTGTGTCCAACCCGATTCGCTTGTATCCACCCCATCGCTTAGTACAGTGCCTGGCATATAGTAAGTGCTTAACAAATACCACAATTATTACTATACGGACTTGTCCTTCAGTAACTTGAGAAGCAGCGTGGCTCAGTGGAAAGAGCCCGGACTTTGGAGTCAGAGGTCAGGGGTTCAAATCCCGGCCGCGCCAACTGTCAGCTGTGTGACTTCGGGCAAGTCACTTAACTTCTCTGTGCCTCAGTACCTCATCTTAAAATGGGGATTAAGACTGTGAGCCCCCCGTGGGACAACCCGATCACCTTGTAACCTCCCCAGCGCTTAGAACAGTGCTTTGCACATAGTAAGCGCTTAATAAATGCCATCATTATTATTATTATTATTATTCACTTTCAAGTTGAGATCGGCCAGAGACACCTTCTGCTCCTATTAAAATGAGAGAAAGTGGAGTCTCAAAAGGACATACGGATGGATCAATAATCAGTTGCCAGATGTCTGCTGTGTGACCTTGGGCAAATCACTTAACTTCTCTGTGCCTCAGTTTCCTCATCTTCAAAATGGGGATTCATTGCCTGTTCTCCCACCTACTTATTTACTGAGGGACAACGAGAGTTGCAGGGGGAAGAGCCTAGAAACTGCTCCGTCCTTCACTTTATTCAAGCAAATTCCATATTCCTCTCTTCTAATTATCTCCAAACTCAGTCTTGTCTTTGGGCTAGAAACAAAGTTGTCTTGTCTTACGCTGTCGAGTCGTTTCTGACCCATAATGACTCCATGGACATATCTCCCACAGGATGCCCCACCTCCATCTGCAATCATTCTGGTAGCGCAGCCTTAGTTTTCTCGGTAAAAATGCGGAAGTGGTTTACCATTGCCTTCTTCCGCGCTGAATCTCCGCCCTCGGCTCTCTCCCAAGCCACTGCTGCCCAGCGCAGGTGAGTTTTGCCTTGTAGCAGATTGCCTTCCACTCGCTAGCCACTGCCCAAGCTAGGAATGGGATAGGTATGCCTCTGCTTCACTCTCCCTCCTGTAGCCGAGACTGGTAGAGTTGTGGAAACTCTCCAGGTGCGATCCTGAGATGGGAAAAACTAGATGGAGAGGCCTAAAATTAAAACTGCTCCTCTAAACACACAGAATCTCCTGCCCCTTTACCTCTGAGGAAAAATGGACTCCAGGGTACTCAGTTGTTCTTCGAGGGAGAAACTTCCCACTTCTAAGCTGGTCAATCCACAGTTGGCTTCTGAACCAGCCTCAGTCGTCATGCCAAGGGGGTTTTTGAACATGGCTTCTTGGTAACCTGTGTGGAAAAAAAACCCTGCCATTGAGCTGGGAGAGCAGAATCTTGACTGCCAATGCCTCTGGCCAGGTACCAAGTGGAAAGATAATCGTGTTCAGGGCCACACAAAGGAGTCGCTTGATAACATCCATCCTGAAAAGTTTCCCTGCCCCCCTCCTTCCCTAAGTGGACGAAGAAGAGCTTCTCTTAAGGGAAAGGGTAGAGAAAAGGCGCAGCAGAAGACATGAGTACAGCAGCAGGATGGGAAAGGGAGGGGGAGGAGGGAAGAGCAAGCAAAGTGAGAAACTGCATTGGAGTGGGCTGCAAGGGACTGTGCCGGGAAGGAGCAGCCTGGGTGAAAGGAGTGGATGCGGGAGCGAGGCAGAAATCAGGGCACAGGAGCTCAGCGGGATAAACGCGGAACAAATGCAGATGGAGAGAGAAAAAGAGGAGCAGGGGGTCTGTGGCAGGAAATGGACCGGAGGAAAGAGGACCTGACCAAAATTAGACAGAGCTATTTCAGAGTTGTCGGAGGAATGGTGCTCGGACAACCAGCTCAGCGAACTAGCAGGAACGGCAAGCATCGGACAAGCTAAGGGCGCTCGAGGGGAAAGGGAAGGGACACCTCATTTCCGGAAGCTTCATGAGCTGCACCCAGAAGTGGCACGAGGAGCGGTGTGGTCTACTGGAAAGGCCACAGGCCCGGGAGTCGGAGGATCTGGGTTCTCATCCTGCCTCTGCCAGTTGTCTGCTGTGTGACCTTGGACAAGTTACTTAACTTCCCTGTGCCTCAGTTTTCTCATCCCTAAAATGGGGGCTCAATGACTGTTCTCCATCCTACTTGGACTGTGAGCGTCACACAGGACAGGGACTTCAACCTGATCAACTGATTAAGACTGTGAGCCCCCCGTGGGACAACCTGATCACCTTGTAACCTCCCCAGTGCTTAGAACAGTGCTCTGCACATAGTAAGCGCTTAATAAATGCCATTATTATTATTATTATTATTACCCCAACACTTAGAACAGTACTTGGCAGTCATTCATTCAATCATATTTATTGAGCGCTTACTGTGTGCACAGCACTGTACTAAGCGCTTGGGAAGTACAAGTTGGCAACATATAGAGACGGTCCCTACCCAACAATGGGCTTGGCACATAATAAGCGCTTAAATACCAAAATGAAAATGATGATAAGACGCTATGCCACTTCTTCAGTGCACTAGATTCATTCACTCATTCACTCAATCATATTTACTGAGCGCTTACTGTGTGCAGAGTACTGTACTAAGTGCTTGGAAAGTACAAGTCGGCAACATATAGAGGCGATCCCTACCCAACAACAGGTTCACAGTCTAGATGGGTAAGTCTTGTGGATGTATCAATGCCAGTATCAAAGAACAGAGGACAAAAAATATTAGGGATCAAGAGAAGCCAAGGCATAAAGACAACAAAAACAAAGCACAAACAGGAGAACTTGGCGTGGAGCCCAAGAGACCAACCTGGACCTGGGATCTGGTAAGGACCCTGATAACCACCGCTGGACTCTTCCTTCGGCAAGTCCCAAAAGGGCTCCTGGAAGTCGAGTTCCTTGTAGACCAACTGCTCTGGCTTGAATGGCAACTGCTCGTTTGAGTCTAACATTAAATGTCCCAGCCAGAGTTGAGGAGTGCGACTGGCTGTCTCATCGATGCTTGAGGGAGGAAGTGGCCAGTAATCTGTCCTGGGTTCTTCAAAGTAGAAGGTGTGTTCTGCAGTGGTAGGAGTCCCCAGGACCTTGCTGGGCTGTTCAAACTCATTTCCTTGCTTAAAACTGCAGTGAAATACAGGGAAAAAAAACGGGCATGGGAACTTCTCCCCTCTCAGGACTCTTAGTGCCCTCCTAGGCCTCTGATCTGGCCTCAGACCTGAACTCTAGGCCTCAGCCATGTTCTTTCTCCGTTCTTTTGGGCTCTTCTCTCTCTCTCTCTCTGAATCCCATTCGCCCTTTCCCACAAATCCCCAAATCCCTTTTCTCTGAGGATAAGCCCTGGGGAGAGCAATGGGCCAAACAAATTAGCAGGAAAATGCCCTTGCATTCCAAAGATTTGGCCAGAGGATATTAAGGACCAGCCAGTGGAGAGAGACCCTCCCCAAGTGTGAGGCCCTTTGTCTTTTCAGGGAGCCCCCCAGGGCAGAGAGTTGATTAAAACAGAGTTTGACCACTCTCCCCAGTTTCCTCAGATGTGCCTATTCTCCACGTGAAAAGCTATATAAAAGAAGTTTTCAAATAACTAGTTGAGCGGCACTATTTCCATTCTCCTCTCAGGATCTCACCTGGAGAGTTTCCAGTATTCTACCAGTCTTGGTTTGGGAGGGAGAGTCAAGCAGAGACATACCCATTCCATTCCTTATTTTGGGGGCTAGCAAGTGGAAGGCAATCTGCTACAAGTCAAAACTCACCTGCGCTGAGCAGCAGCAGCATGGGACAGAGTCGAGGGCGGAGACTCAAGTTTACTGCACAGAAGAAGGCAATGGTAAACTACTTCTGTATTTTTACCAAGAAAACTCTATGGATGCACTACCAGAACGATTGCAGATGGAGGTGGGGCTTTCCGGGATAGATAAGTCTGCAGAGTCGCTATGGGCCTGAAGCGACTCAACAGCATAAGACCAGACATTTCCATTACCTGGAATTCAGCAGCTCCATTAAAGGCACATCCGCAGGATGCTGAAGTTCCAGGGCTGATTCCTCCCAATTAGTCTCCCAAGGAACTACCGAAGTTTCTAATTCCTTCAGATGAAAACCTTCCTGAAATGCAGCTGAAAGCATAGGAGGGGAGGTCAGCACTTCAGCCTGTTCTACAGTTCTGAAAATCCTCTGCTTAGTGGCCTGGGTGTCAGAAGGACCCGGGATTAGAACACGTTTGCTACGTGGCCTTGGGCAAATCACTTAACTTCTCTGGGCCTTGGTTACTTCACCTGGAAATGGGGATTAAGAGTGTGAACCCCATGTGGGACAGGAACTGTGTCCAATCTGATTAATTTGTATCTACCCCAAAACTTAAAACAGTGCCTGACACATTGTAAATGCTTAACAAGTACCATATAATTATTAAATACTACAGATTGATGAACCCCAAGAATCACCCTCCCATTTTAAAAGATGGAGATACTAAGAGCCAAGGAGGGGAATTTGGCCAGCAATTCACTGCAAGTCATTGGAAGAGTCAGGAATGTAACGCCTTCAGCTGTCCTAATCGCCAAGCAACAAAATCCCTCTCTAAAGACAATTTAGGAGCAGAGCAATTAGCATCTCTATAAGTGCTTCCTCTTCTGGGAGTTTATGGGGTTTTGTTCTACTTCCCTATGTGAGCAAGGGGAAAGCTAGAGAAGCAGCATGGCCTAGTGGATAGAGCACAGGCCTGGGTTCTAATCCTAGGTCCGCCCTTGTCTGCTATGTGACCTTGGGCAAGTCACTTCACTTCTCTATGCCTCAGTTACCTCATCTGTAAAATGGGAATTAAGACTGCGAGCCCAATGTGGGACAAGGACCATGTCCAACACAATTACTTTGTGTCTACTATGGCACTTAAGTACAGTGCCTGGCACATAGTAAGCACTTAATAAATACCACTATTATTATCATTATTATTAAATATCAGAAGTTTGAAATGGAACAATAAGACCCTGCTAACCGAGGGGGGGCATTGTTTATTAGTTTATTATTAGTTTCCTGTCTATTAGTTTCCTGTCTATGCTTGGCACCCTTGGAGATGGAACAGCTGGGCCCGTTGCAGAGTGGGAATGGTTTTGCTTCCTCCCTTCAAAGCACTTACTGAGCACTTACTGTGTGCAGAGCACTGTACTAAGCGCTTGGGAAGTACAAGTTGGCAACATATAGAAACGGTCCCTCCCCAACAACGGGCTCACAGTCTAGAAACAGCAGGCTCCTCCAGGAGGCCTTCCCAGACTGAGCCCCGTCCTTCCTCTCCCCCTCTTCCCCCTCTCCATCTCCCCGCCTTACCTCCTTCCCCTCCCCACAGCACCTGTATATATGTATATATGTTTGTACATATGTATTACTCTAGTTATTTATTTTACTTGTACATATTTATTCTATTTATTTTATTTTGTTAATACGTTTGGTTTTTTGTCTGTCTCCCCCTTCTAGACTGTGAGCCCGCTGTTGGGTAGGGGCCATCTCTAGATGTGGCCAACTTGTACTTCCCAAGCGCCTAGTACAGTGCTCTGCACACAGTAAGCGCTCAATAAATACGACTGAATGAATGAATGAATTGTTGATGACCTCCCCGCAGGCTGTACTTTCCCAAGCACTTAACACAGCGCTCCACAGAGAGTAAGCACTCCATAAATATCATTGATTGAATGATTATAATTTACAGAGTGACAATGCAGACAACGAACTGAGTGTCAACCTGAGGTCAGGGGCATATTCATTTGCACCTAGGAGGCCCAAAAACCCATTTGTAATTAGAAGAACACATACGTCTTAGATGCGTGGGATATTGGACTGCGTTTCTTAAAACTATAAGCTCCAAGTGGGCAGGGGTCATGTCTACCAACTCTCTTGTATCGGACTTTCCCAGGTGCTTAGTACAGTGCTTTGCACACAATAAATGTTCAATAAATACCATTGCCTGATTGATATAAATGACTCAGTTAACCTCCGGAAGCCAGCCTGTTTTATATAGGGGATTAGATCACCACCACAGTCCTCCTTTCCTCTCTCTCTTTAAGCATCCGTTCTGCCTTTTAGACTGTGAGCCCACTGTTGGGTAGGGACTGTCTCTATATGTTGCCAATTTGTACTTCCCAAGCGCTTAGTACAGTGCTCTGCACACAGTAAGTGCTCAATAAATACGACTGATGATGATGCATGGCTCAGTGGAAAGAGCACGGGCTTTGGAGTCAGAGGTCATAGGTTCGAATCCCGACTCTGCCACATGTCTGCCGGGTGACCTAGGGCAAGTCACTTAACTTCTCCGAGCCTCAGTTACCTCATCTGTAAAATGGGGATTAAGACTGTGAGCCCCACATGGGACAATTTGATCACCATGTATCCCCCCCAGCGCTTAGAACAGTGCTCTGCACATAGTAAGCGCTTAACAAATGCCATCAAAAAAAAAAACCACAGGAAGCTGCCAGTAGAGCCCATCAATCAATGATATTTACTGAGTACCTTCAGAGTACTAATAAGGGGAGGAAACACTATGGAGTCCTCTGCTGCTGTCAAATAGTGAAAAGAACTTGCCTGCAAGGTGACCCTGCCAAGTCACTTAACTTATCTGGGCCTCGCTTTTTTTCATCTATACAATGGGAATTACCTTAGACCGTGAGACCCATGTGGGATACGGCCCCTTCGATCTGACTGCTTTACATCTACCTTGGCACTTAACACACTATCATTGTTGTCATTATTATTATTACCAATATTGCAACTTTCCTTGGTTATCTAAGGAAGGAAGCAAGGAAACAGAGCCCCTCTCTCTAATCTCAAAAGGTTTTCCCCACCTACCTGCAATTTAAGAATCAATCCTATTTATTAAGACTTACTGTGTGCAGAGCACTGTACTAAATGCTTGGGAGAGTACAATCTAACAGAGTTGGTAGACATGAGGAAAAAAAAAAGGATGGAAAAAAAAAAGGATGTGGGGGCATTGGTGGTTCAGTGGTAGAATTCTCGCCTCCCACGTGGGAGACTTGGGCTCGATTCCCGGCCAATGCAGCTGGATTTTTTTCAGCGCTTAGAACAGTGCTATGCACATAGTAAGTGCTTAATAAATGCTATCATTATTATGTTCCCAAACCACAACGAGCTTAGAGAAGCAGCGTGGCTCAGTGGAAAGAGCTCGGGCTTTGGAGTCAGAGGTCATGGATTCAAATCCTGCTCCGCCACTTGTCAGCTGTGTGGCTTTGGGCAAGTCACTTAACTTCTCTGTGCCTCAGTTCCCTCATCTGTAAAATGGGTTTAAGACTGTAAGCCCCAGGTGGGACAACCTGATCACCTTGTATCCCTCCAGCACTTAAAACAGTGCTTTACACATAGTAAGCACTTAACAAATACCATTATTATTATTATTATTACAGTCTAGAGGACCATGATTCATCATTATTATTTTAGAAGGCAGTAATTTTGAATGGAAAACGTGGAGTGGAGTAGGTGGTGATGGCGAAGTGGATAGACCATGGGCCTGGGAGTTGGGTCATGGTTCTAATCCATCCGTCCTTTGTCTTCTGGGTGACCTTGGGCAATTCACTTCACTTCTTTGTGCCTCAGTTACCTCCTCCGTAAAACAGGGCTTGAGACTGTGAGCCCCGTGTGGAGCAGGGACTGTGTCCAACCTGATTTGCTTGTATCCACCCCAGTGTTGGTAGTAAGTGATTAATAAATACCATAACTATTGTGGTTATTAAAACATTCCTGGTTTATGCTACCCTGTCAAGGATCTGTTCACTAACATAACTGAACTCAAACAACTGGAGAACCGGAGGAAGTCTCACCTGTTGGCTCTGAGAGGTAAGATTCCTTTACTGGCTGGGGCCTTGAGTCTTCTGTTGAATTCCCAATTTGGGCAAGGTGCCACGGTGGGTCCTGCTGTCCAGGAACGGTTTTCGGGTAACGACGACGGTAATTAGCAAACCAGTTAGTGATCTGGTGAACGTGCAGGTTGGTCTCTACAGCCAAGCTCTCCTGCCGGGCCAGAAAGGAGACAGAACCATTGCAAGACATCAAGTCTACATCTCCTGAATTGCAACTGGTGAGAGAAAGACAGGGAACGCCTAACAAAACAAGGGATCTGCTAAGACTCTCTTCCATCAAGAGGGATTGACAAGCCAATTCCGACTGTACATCTCTCGCCATGAGTCAGGGGAAGAATGACAGAGAGGCTTCAATTCATCAGAGTAACTTAAGGGAGTTTTCAACACAGCTGTAGGAAGCAAAGACTTGTTTATGATTCCTCCCACAGTGTTAAAAAGGGAAAGAGAAAAGGAGCAATATGTTCTACTGACAGTGTTTTTAAAAGCACGAATCTGGAAGAGGGATGAAAATCAAGAATGCGGTCTGGTGTCCAGAAGATTCTGGTATTAGTTGTTTTGCTTCTCCCATAGTCAGTACCTGGTCCCCCACACACCTGCTACTCTTCAATAATCAACCGTATTTATCGAGCGCTTACTGTGTGGAGAGTATTTGGGAGAGTACGATATATTATTATTATATAACAGAGTTGGTAGACACGTTCCCTGCTTACAATGACCTTACAGTCTAGAGGGGGAGACAGACATAATAATAATAATGATGGCATTTATTAAGCGCTTACTATGTGCAAAGCACTGTTCTAAGCGCTGGGGAGGTTACAAGGGGATCAGGTTGTACCACGGGGGGCTCACGGTCTTAATCCCCATTTTACAGATGAGGGAACTGAGGCACAGAGAAGTTGGGTGACTTGCCCAAAGTCACACAGCTGACAATTGGTGGAGTCAGGATTTGAACCCCTGACCTCTGGACTCCAAAGCCCATGCTCTTTCCACTGAGCCATGCTGTTTCTTCTTGGGGCTGAGGAACAAGTGAATAATAGTTGCAAATCCAAGTACAAGGGTGACTCAGAAGGGACAGAAGAGGAAATGAGGGCCTAGTTGGGAAAGGCCTCTATAAGTACAATTGACTGATTTCCAACTTGTACTTCCCAAGCGCTTAGTACAGTGCTCTGCACACAGTAAGCGCTCAATAAATACGATTGATTGATTGATTGATTGATTGACTGAAGGAAACCCTTGTTTCCTTTGCACATACCTGCTGCTCCTTATTAGGATGGGCCGTCACTTCCAAGGCAAACTTCAGCAGTTTCTGGCGCACCTCTTTTGGGTGATTTCGGGTCTTCACACCCTCAGGACAGAGGGAAGGTGGGGGAGGATTCCTTCAGAGGAGAGAAACTAAGTCTGCAAATCTTCCGAAGAAGCGCGTACGACTCTCCAAATGCAGCCCCTATTTCTACCCTCCTTCTCCACATGAGAAACGCATTTCCCCTCTTACTTCCCACATACCTCTTCCTGGAACGATACCTCTGCACCGGTGTCAGGAAGTTGGCATTGTACTTGTCCATGGTCCTGTGGTAATGAATCTCGTTCCACAGTTGCACCAACTCCTTCCTGTCTTCCACAGCCTTGCAGCCCTAATCACAGTGGGCAGAGTGAGCCCAGCCCCTCCCACACCCATCGCCTCCTGACAGGGGTGGGCAGAAGTGGAGTCGGACACGGGACACTCCGGTTTTTAGCATGTCCATCCCCTGTCCAATCTGGATACCACACCGGACACGTGCGCCTTCCCCGCCACGGTTTCCTGCTGCTGAGTTTTTTGGCACAGACCCGGTGCCCGTGCTCAGAGGGCCCGGGGACGAGAACAAGAAAGCTCGGGGGCAAGAGGGAGGGCTAGGAGTCCCCCTGAAGAAACTTTCGAGATTCAGGCAAATTAGGCACATGAAAATGGTTCACATGGTAGCCCACTGCTGGGTAGGGACTGTCTCTATATGTTACCATCTTGTACTTCCCAAGCGCTTAGAACAGTGCTCTGCACACAGTAAGCACTCAATAAATACGATTGATGATGATGATGATGATGATGGTATCACCCTGTCACACTGCATACCCGGCGTGATACATCAGTTCAGGTTGCTCCCTACAACATTCTGTGAAGCAGAGGGGCTCTCAGGGATATACTACTACTACTACTAATAATAATAATAATGGCATTTGTTAAGCGCTTACTATGTGCAAAACACTGTTCTAAGCGCTGGGGGGGGGATACAAGGTGATCAGGTTGTCCCATGTGCGGCTCACAGTTTTAGTCCCCATTTTACAGATGAGGTAAGTGAGGCCCAGAGAAGTGAAGTGACTTGCCCAAAGTCACACAGCTGACAAGTGGCAGAGCCGGGATTAGAACCCATGACCTCTGGCTCCCAAGCCCATGCTCTTTCCACTGAGCTATGCTGCTTCTCTAATAATAATAATAATCATATTTGTTAAGCACTTACTATGTGCCAAGCACTGTTCTAAGTGCCGTGGTAGATGCAAGGTAATCAGGTTGTCCCACCTGGGGCTCACAATCCTAATCCCCATTTTACAGATGAGGGAACTGAGGCAAAGAGAAGTTAAGCTGCTTGCCTAAGCTCACACAGCAGACAAGTGGGATATCTCCACCTTTTGGTGTAGCTAATGATTGATTTGTTACCCGCCTCGAGATGCCTAAAAGGTATGTTATTTCTGCTCATTCAAAATCATTTCCCACTTTATGAAAAATAAATACATTAATTAATAAATAAATAACTCTTTCCCTATGAAAGGACTAAAGGAGAGGTCCCTACCTCCAATAGCCTGCAAGCCGCCTGATGTTGCCTCCTGTGCACGTAGAAGAGCACACAAGCTCGGACCACGTCGGAATTGGTGAGGAAATACTTCAGGTACTCGGATTTAATCAGAGCCTCGACCAACGGCTCCAGCTCCAGAGGGTTATCTCGGAAATCACGGCAGAACCGTCCAGCCAATTGCACCAGCTCGTCCTGTGGAGGGTGGGGACTGGGGGCCTGTTTCAACAAGACTAAGAGCTTCTTCATCCTCGGGTTTGATCAGTCACCTCTTCTGCCCTACAGAGAAAGCAGTTGGGAAGGTTGGGAAGGTCCTGTTGGCCCTGGAGTTGAGGCCTCTGACTCCTAGATCCTTCTTCTTTCCACTAGGCCATGCTCCCTCTTGGGGCTCACAACCTTAACCCGATTTTACAGATACCAGGCACAGACAAGGGAACTAACTAGCCCAAGGTCACAAAACAGACAAGTGGCAGAGGTGGGTTTAGAACCCAGGTCCTTCTGACTCCCAAGACCATGCCCTATCCACTTAATTGTTTCACTCACGTACGTATCCCTGATGTATTTTAATTTTTGTCTCCCCCTCTAGCCTGTATGGTCCTTGTGGGCAAGGGATGAGTCTACCAACTACGCTTTATTGTACTCTCCCCATACTCAGTAATAATAATAATACTACTAATGATGGCATTTATTAAGCACTAGGCATTCAGTCATTCAATCGTATTTATTGAGCGCCTACTGTGTGCGGAGCACTGTACTATGCGCTTGGGAATTCCAAGTTGGCAACATACAGAGACGGTCCCTACCCAGCAGCGGGCTCACAGTCTAGAAGGGGGAGACAGACAACAAAACAAAACATATTAACAAAATAAAACATATTAACAAAATAAAATAAATAGAATAAATATGTACAAGTAAAATAAATAGAGTAATAAAATATGTACAAACATATATACATATATTCAGGTGCGGTGGGGAGGGGAAGGAGGTAAGGCGGGGGGATAGGGAGGGGGAGGAGGGGGAGAGGAAGGAGGGGACAAAGAGGTGAGAGAGAGGTGAAAGATGAGAGAAGAGAGATGAGAGATAGAGAGCAGAGAGATGGAGAGAGACAAAGAGGGAAGAGAGAGATGAAACAGAAGAGAGAACAGAGACAGAGAGGGAGGAAAGATGGAGGGGGAAGTGATGAAGAGGTGAGAGAGGTGAAAGATGAGAGAAGAGATGAAGAGGTGAGAGAGAGGTGAAAGATGAGAGAAGAGATGAGAGATGGCAAGCGGAGAGAAGAAGAGAGACAAAGGGGAGAGAGATGAAACAGAGAGAAGAGAGATGGAGAGAGACAGAGAGAGATGAAAGATAGTGAGGAGAGAGATGGAGCGAGACAAAGGGGAGAGAGAGAGAGAGAGATGAAACAGAAGAGAGAAGAGAGATAGAGTCACCTGCTCTACCAGAGACAGAGGAAATTCTTCACACATCCACAGCACTGCTTTAAACCTCTCGAAGGCACTGTTCTAAGCGCTGGGGAGGTTGCTAGGTTATCAGGTTGTACCACGGGGGGCTCACAGTCTTAATCCCCATTTTTACGGATGAGGTAACTGAGGCGCAGAGAAGTTAAATGACTTGCCCAAAGTCACACAGCTGACAATTGGTGGAACCGGGATTTGAACCCATGACCTCTGACTCCGAAGCCCGTGCACTTTCCACTGAGCCACGCTGCTTCTCATTCATTTATTCATTCATTCAATCGTATTTACTGAGCGCTTACTATGTGAAGAGCACTTGGGAAGTACAAGTCGACAACATATAGAAACGGTCCCTACCCAACAACGGACTCACAGTCTAGAAGGGGGAGACAGAAAACAAAACATGTTTCTCCAGTGCTTAATATCAATATTGATATTATTAATAACAATAATATTATCATTTGTTAAGCACCAGCTTTGTGTCAAGCAGTGTTCTAAATGGCAGGGGGTTGGAAGTCTGGAGAACAGTAGTCTTTTTTTATGACATTTGTTTAGCACCTGCTATTTTTCAGGCACTGAACTAAGAGCTGGGGTAGATACAAGCTAATTAGGGATGCCAGTACAATGCCTGGCACATAGTAAGTGCTTAACAAATACCATTATTTTATTACTGGGCACAGTCCACATCACATAATAATAATAATAATAATAATAATAATGGCATTTGGTATTTGCATACACGCTCACAGTCTTAATCCCGTTTTACAGATGAAGTAACTGAGATACAGAGGACACAGCACACAAATGTGTTCCTCTCCTCCTCCCCATCCCCCCACCTCCTTCCCCTCCCCACATCACTTGTATATATTTGTACAGATTTATTACTCTATTTATTGTACTTGTACATATTTACTATTCTATTTTGTTAATGATGTGCACCTAGCTTTATTTCTATTTCTTCTGATGACTTGACACCTGTCCACATGTTTTGTTTTGTTGTCTGTCTCCCCCTTCTAGACTGTGAGCCCGTTGTTGGGTAGGGACCGTCTCTATATGTGGCCGACTTGTGCTTCCCAAGCGCTTACTACAGTGCTCTGCACACAGTAAGCACTCAATAAATACGATTGAATGAATGGCAGGGCGACCCTGGTCCTCTGACTCTCTGGCCTGGGCTCTTCCCCCTCTTCTTCAGCCCCATTTCCTGCTCCGTTGCACTTCGAATAACCTGGGGCCTGCCGGGCAGAGATGATCTCTTCTTGCCCTATCATCCATCCCATGGGCAGACTAATAATAATAATAATAATAATAATGGAATTTCTTAAGCACTTACTATGTGCCAAGCACTGTTCTAAGCGCTAGGATAGATCCAGGGTAATCAAGTTGTCCCCCATGGGGCTCCCAGTCTTAATCCCCATTTTACAGATGAGGTAATTGAGGCAAACTACTTACCGTTGCACTTCGAATAACCTGGGGCCTGATGGGCAGAGATGATCTCTTCTTGCCCTATCACCCATCCCATGGGCAGACTAATAATAATAATAATAGTGAAATTTCTTAAGCACTTACTATGTGCCAAGCACTGTTCTAAGCGCTGGGATAGATCCAGGGTAATCAAGTTGTCCCCCATGGGACTCCCAGTCTTAATCCCCATTTTACAGATGAGGTAATTGAGGCAGACTACTTACCGTTGCACTTCGAATAACCTGGGGCCTGCCGGGCAGAGATGATCTCTTCTTGCCCTATATCACCCATCCCATGGGCAGACTAATAATAATAATGCAATTTTTTAAGCACTTACTATGTGCCAAGCACTGTTCTAGGCTCTGCCATAGATCCAGGGTAATCAAGTTGTCCCCCATGGGGCTCCCAGTCTTAATCCCCATTTTACAGATGAGGTAATTGAGGCAGACTACTTACCGGGGAGAGATGCAGGGACGGTGGTTTGCAAAGCCTTCAGGGCCTTCGATAGGAAGTCGCTAAAGGTAAAAATTTGCAACTGGGTGTGATTTCACAGGTTCAACACTTTGGAGGGCGGGGGTGGGAAATTAGGAAAAGAGGCCTGGGAGCAGAAGGGGGCTCACCTTTAATTACTTTATGGCGACCCCTCCTCCCATAAAACTCGTGCACTGGATTTGTTGAGGATTTCCTTCTCTCCCGCCACTCCCTCCGGTTGAGTTTGGAATTCCAGATGGTTGGGATCCAAGATCAATTCCGATGGATTTCTGTCCAGACCTGGAGGGCTTCCACCTCTCTTCAGGGTTTGGGGGGGTTTGGTTTTTTTTTTTTTACTTTGGACCCAGACAGCCCCGCCCTCCCTTCAGGCTTTTCCTTGGGGCCTGGGGGATTTGCTGGGGGGATCTCACGACGCCCCCCGGGGATGGAGGACTTTTTTGGCCGCCTAGAGAGCGGTGGGAGGAGACCAGGAGCCAGATTGGAGGGGAGATTATTATTGTTATTGTTATTATTGTTATTGTTATTGTTGTGTCCAGACGCAACATAATGTTTAGGAACCAGACGGCCAAACTGCTTCCCCGCCCAAGCCTGCAGCGGCAGACCCAGGGAGCTGCGCGGCCTAATTGTTAGAGCCCGGGCCTGGGTTCAAATCCCGCCCCCGCCACTGTCATTCATTCAGTCGTACTTTATTGAGCGCTTACTGTATGCAGAGCACTGTTCCCAAGCGCTTAGTGCAGTGCTCTGCACACAGTAAGCGCTCAATAAATATGATTGATTGAATGAATAAATGAATGCCTGAAATTTTGTACATATTTCTTACTCTTACTGGTGCATATTTATTCTATTTATTTTCTTTTGTTAATATGTTTTGTTTTTGTTGTCTGCCTCCCCCTTCTAGACTGTGAGCCCGCTGTTGGGTAGGGACCGTCTCTATATGTTGCCAACTTGGACTTCTCAAGCGCTTACTACAGTGCTCTGCACACAGTAAGCACTCAGTAAATACGATTGATTGAACGAATAAATGAATGCCTGAAATTTTGTACATATTTATTACTCTATTTTACTGGTGCATATTTATTCTATTTATTTTCTTTTGTTAATATGTTTTGTTTTTGTTGTCTGCCTCCCCCTTCTAGACTGTGAGCCCGCTGTTGGGTAGGGACCGTCTCTATATGTTGCTGACTTGGACTTCCCGAGCGCTTACTACAGTGCTCTGCACACAGTAAGCGCTCAATAAATACGATTGATTGAATGAATAAATGAATGCCTGAAATTTTGTACATATTTATTACTCTATTTTACTGGTGCATATTTATTCTATTTATTTTCTTTTGTTAATATGTTTTGTTTTTGTTGTCTGCCTCCCCCTTCTAGACTGTGGGCCCACTGTTGGGTAGGGACCGTCTCTAGATGTTACCGACTTGGACTTCCCGAGCGCTTAGTCCAGTGCTCTGCACACAGTAAGCGCTCAATAAATACGATTGCTTGAATGAATGAATGAATGCCCGAAATTTTGTACACATTTATTACTCTATGTATTTATTTATTTTATTTTGTTCATATGTTTTGTTTTGTTGTCTGCCTCCCCCTTCTAGACTGTGAGCCCGCTGTTGGGTAGGGACCGTCTCTAGATGTTACCGACTTGGACTTCCCGAGCGCTTAGTACAGTGCTCTGCACACAGTAAGCGCTCAATAAATACGATTGATTGAATGAATGAATGAATGCCTGAAATTTTGTACATATTTATTACTCTATTTTACTTGTGCATATTTATTCTATTTATTTTATTTTGTTAATATGTTTTGTTTTTGTTGTCTGCCTCCCCCTTCTAGACAGTGAGCCCGCTGTTGGGTAGGGACCGTCTCTATGTGTTGCCGACTTGTACTTCGCAAGCGCTTAGTACAGTGCTCTGCACACAGTAAGCGCTCTATAAATACGATTGATTGATTGATTGTTCTAAGCGCTAGTACAATACAGCAATAAAGAGAGGCAAACCCTGCCCACAACGGGTTGTCTGCTTTGTGACCTTGGGCAAGTCACTTTATTTCTCCGGCCCTCAGTTCCCTCATCTGCCCCAAACGCTTAGTACAGTGCGTCGCATTCAATAAATGCTCAATAAATACGATTAATAATTACTGTGTGACCTTGGGCAAGTCACTTTTCTTCTCTGGGCCTCCATTCCCTCATCTGTCCCAGGCGCTTAGTACAGTGGTTTGCATGCAATAAGCGCTCGATATATTCGAGTAATAGTAATAATTATCTGCTGTGTGACCTTGGGCAAGTCACTTTACTCCTCTGGGCCTCAGATCCCTCATCTGTCCCGAGCGCTTTGTACAGTGCTTTGCACACAGTAAGCGCTCAATAAATAATAATGTCTGCCGTGTGATCTTGGGCAAGTCACTTCTCTGGGCCTCAGTTCCCTCATCTGGAAAATGGGGATTAATCAATCAATCAATCAATCGTATTTATTGAGCGCTTACTGTGTGCAGAGCACTGTACTAAGCGCTTGGGAAGTACAAATTGGCAACATATAGAGACAGTCCCTACCCAACAGTGGGCTCACAGTCTAAAAGGGGGAGACAGAGAACAAAACCAAACATACTAACAAAATAAAATAAATAGAATAGATATGTACAAGTAAAATAAATAATAGAGTAATAAATATGTCCAAGCATATATACATATATACAGGTAAGATTAAGATTAAGATACAGATACAGTTTAAGATTGGGAGCCCCATGTGGGACAGGGACTGTGTCCAACCCGATTAGAGAAGCAGCGTGGCTCAGTGGAAAGAGCCCGGGCTTTGGAGTCAGAGGTCATGGGTTCGAATCCCGGCTCTGCCCCATGTCTGCTGTGTGACCTTGGGTAAGTCACTTAACTTCTCTGAGCCTCAGTTACCTCGTCTGTAAAATGGGGATGAAGACTGTGAGCCCCACGTGGGACAACCTGATCACTTTGTACCCTCCCAGCGCTTAGAACAGTGCTTTGCACATAGTAAGCGCTTAACAAATGCCAACATTATTATTATTATTAATTTCTATCTATCCCAAAGCTTAGTACAGTGCCTGGCACATAGTAACTCTACACACACTACACCCAAACCCAACGGTAATGGGGTGTGACCCGGCTAGGACGGAAACCTCTTAATCTCGGACCCTTTGCAAGCTTCTTGTCCAATGCAATGCAACCTTCCTCCCCTTTGCAACCCACCCTCTTCGCAGAAAAATGGAAAATCAGCCCTGCTGCGGATTTGATTTGTTGGTTTTGCAAAAGCCCCCAAAAGCAAAAGCTTGAGCGTTTGCAAAAGCTAGAGCGTTTCTAGCCTCCAGGCAGCTCCCAAATCAGCCTCCTGCGGTGCAATGGGCCCTTGGCTTCTCAAAAAAGAACCGGGCCCTGAAAAGAATGCAAAAACCTGAAGGCACCCCGACACTTTTCCCGCGAGATAGTGGAAGACAATGGCAGAAGTTCCTTGAATTCCCTAAGTTTAATTAATGCACAGTTTATCATCATCATCATCATCAATCGTATGCACTGTGTGTTCTGCACACAGTAAGCGCTCAATAAATACGATTGATGATGATGAAGCACTTGGGAAGTACAAGTTGGCAACATATAGAGACAGTCCCTACCCAGCAGTGGGCTCACAGTCTAAAAAGGGGAGACAGAGAACAAAACCAAACATACTAATAAAATAAGATAAATAGAATAGATATGTACAAGTCAAATAAATAGAGTAATAAATATGTACAAACATATATACATTCCAGCCCCTGCTCTCTCGGCTTGAAAGCACAGAGCTCAGGACATAGTACCTTTAGTAATAATAATAATAATGATGATGGCATTTATTAAGCGCTTACTATGTGCAAAGCACGGTTCTAAGCGCTGGGAGGATACAAGGTGATGAGGTTGGCCCACGTGGGGCTCACAGTCTTCATCCCCATTCTACAGATGAGGGAACTGAGGCCCAGAGAAGTGAAGTGACTTGCCCAAAGTCACACAGCTGACAAGTGGCGGAGCCGGGATTTGAATCCATGACCTCTGGCTCCAAAGCCCGGGCTCTTTCTCACTGAGCCACGCTGCTTCTCTCCTACCGCCACAATCAATCAATCAATCGCATTTATTGAGCTATTACTGTGTGCAGAGCACTGTCCTAAGCGCTTCGGAAGGACAAGTTGGCAACATATGGAGACGGTCCCTACCCAACTTGTAATAATAATAATAATGATGGCATTTATTAAGCGCTTACTATGTGCCAAGCACTGTTCTAAGCACTGGGGAGGGTACAAGGGGATCAGGTTGTCCCACGGGGGGCTCACAGTCTTCATCCCCACTTTACAGTTGAGGTAACTGACTTGTACTTCCCAAGCACTTAGTGCAGTGCTCTGCACACAGTAAGCGCTCAATAAATACGATTGAATGAATAAATAAATAGAATAGATATGTACAAGTAAAATAAATAAAGAAATAGAGTAATAAATACGTACAAACATATATACATATATACAGGTGCTGTGGGGAAGGGAAGGAGGTAAGGCGGCAGGGATGGAGAGAGGAAGGAGGGGGAGAGGAAGGAGGGGGCTCTCGCCTGTCCCGCCATCGACCCCCGGCCCACGTCATCCCCCGGGCCTGGAATGGCCTCCCTCTGCCCATCCGCCAAGCTAGCTCTCTTCCTCCCTTCAAGGCCCTACTGAGAGCTCACCTCCTCCAGGAGGCCTTCCCAGACTGAGCCCCTTCCTTCCTCTCCCCCTCGTGCCCCTGTCCATCCCCCCCTTCTTACCTCCTTCCCTTCCCCACAGCACCTGTATATATGTATATATGTTTGTACATATTTATTACTCTATTTATTTATTTTCCTTGTACATGTCTATTCTATTTATTTTATTTTGGTAGTATGTTTGGTTTTGTTCTCTGTCTTTGTACATATTTATTGCTCGATTTATTTATTTATTTTCCTTGTACATGTCTATTCTATTTATTTTATTTTGTTAGTATGTTTGGTTTTGTTCTCTGTCTTCCTCTTTTAGACTGTGAGCCCACTGTTGGGTAGGGACTGTCCCTATATGTTGCCAATTTGTACTTCCCAAGCACTTAGTACAGTGCTCTGCACATAGTAAGCGCTCAATAAATACGATTGATGATGATGATGATGATGAATAATAAAGATGATATATATTTACTATTCTGTTTATTTTATTTTGTTAATATGTGTTCTTTTGTTGTCTGTCCCCCCCTTATAGACTGCAAGCCTGCTATTGGGTAGGGACGGTCTCTATGTTACCAACTTGTACTTCCCAAGCGCGTAGTCCAGTGCTCTGCACACAGTAAGTGCTCAATAAATACGATTGAATGAATGAATATAATAACAAATGATGACATTTATTAAGCACTTACTATGTGCAGAGCACTGTTCTAAGCGCTGGGGAGGTTACAAAGGTGATCAGGTTGTCCCTCAGGGTGCTCACAGTCATAATCCCCATTTTACAGATGAGGGAACTGAGGCACAGTGAAGTGAAGTGACTTGCCCAAAGTCACACAGCTGGCAATTGGCAGAGCCAGGATTTGAACCCATGACCTCTGACTCCGAAGTGACTTGCCCAAAGTCACACAGCTGACAATTAACAGAGCCGGGATTTGAACCCATGACCTCTGACTCCAAAGCCCATGCTCTTTCCACTGAGCCACGCTAGCCCTGGATGTGACCGGTGTAGTACTGAGTAGATTTAACCCCCAACAACCCTCTTGGTATTCAAAGAGAAGGCATGGAGAGCCTTTCCTGGCCCCCTCCCCTTGCAATCGTTTTTATTTTTATTTTTCAAATGGTATTTGTTAAGCGCTTTCCCTGAGCGGGGCACTGACTAAGCGCTGGCGAAGATACATGCCCATCAGGTTGGACACATTCCATGCCCCACATGGGGCACACAATTTTAATGCCGATTTGACAGATGAGGTAACTGAGGCACAGAGAAGTTAAGTGACTTGCCCAAAGTCACACAGCAGGCAAGTGGAGGAAGCGGAATTAGAACACAGGTCCTTCTGACTCCCAGTTGTTTGTTTGTTGTTATATTGTGCTCTCCCAGGAGCTTAGAACAGTGCTCTGCACACAGTAAGCACTTGATAAATATGAGTGAATGAATGAGTGAATTCTATCCACTAGGCCATGCTGCTTCTGCCCCAGATAAATTCATTCAATCGTATTTATTGAGCGCCTACTGTGTGCAGAGCACTGCACTAAGCGCTTGGAAAGTACAAGTCAGTTACCTCAACTGTAAAGTGGGGATTAAGACTATGAGCCCCCCGTGGGACAACCTGATCACCTTGTACCCTCTTCAGCACTTTGAACAGTGCTTTGCACATATTAAGCACTTAATGAATGCTATTATTATTATTATTATTATTGTTATTATTATTATTATTATTATTATTATTATTACAAGTCAGCAACATCTAGAGACGGTCCTTACCCAACAACGGGCTCACAGTCTAGAAAGGGGAGACAGACAACAAAACAAAATGTGTAGCCAGGTGTCAAAATCGTCCAGAACGAACAGAATTAAAGCTAGATGCACATCATTAACAAAATAAATAGAATAGTAAATATGGACAAGTAAAATAGAGTAATAAATCTAAATAAATAGATACATTATTTATAAATAGATTTATTTATAAATAGATTTATTTAGATTGTATCTAAATAAATAGATACAAGTGCTGTGGGGAGGGGAAGTAGGTAGAGGGCGGGGGGGATGGGGAGGATCAGCTTCCTCAATGCAAAACTGCCCAACCACAAGGTAAGGCAATAATTCTGATGGGATTTTAAATCTGATCAGGGGACAGGAAGTAAACCATCATCATCAATCGTATTTATTGAGCGCTTACTGTGTGCAGAGTACTGTACTAAGCGCTTGGGAAGTACAAGTTGGCAACATATAGAGACAGTCCCTACCCAACAGTGGGCTCGCAGTCTAAAAGGGGAGTAAACAAACTCGATCATTAAAGGACGATAGGAAAAACGTGATTAGCTCCCAGGTCTTTGGCTGTTCATATTGATAAATCCAAGCTGTTCTCCCTCAGGGCACCCCTAAGTGAGGAGTTTGGCTTTGTCAAAATGCAAACCTCCAGCCTCTCCCTTCTGCAGTCCCTAATTCACCCTGCTGCACAGATCATTTTTCTAAAACGGTGATACGCATTCGACTACCCACTCCTCAAAAATCTCCAACGGTTGCATATTCCTCTGTGCAGCAACAGAAAACTCCTGAAGGTTTGCTTTTTTCATTCATTCAGTCAGTTATTCGTATTTACTGAGCACTTACTGTGTGCAGAGCACTGTACTAAGCGCTTGAAAAGTACAATTCAGCAACAAATAAGGATCTTTAGACTGTGAGCCCACTGTTGGGTAGGGACTGTCTCTAATGTTGCCAATTTGTACTTCCCAAGCGCTTAGTACAGTGCTCTGCACATAGTAAGCGCTCAATAAATACGACTGATTGATTGATTGATTGAAGGACCTCTCTCCACAACCTGTATATATGTATATATGTTTGTACATATTTATTACTCTATTTTACTTGTACATATCTATTCTATTTTGTAGTATGTTTGGTTTTGTCTCCCCCCTTTTAGACTGTGAGCCCACTGTTGGGTAGGGACTGTCTCTATATGTTGCCAATTTGGACTTCCCAAGCACTTAGTACAGTGCTCTGCACACAGTAAGCGCTCAATAAATACGATTGATGATGATGATGATTTATCTTTGGCCTTCACCACCATTCCACCCCAGTTTGTATGTGTCATTTCTCTGAACCAGCCTATTTGCAATGCCTTCTATTCATCCTGCTCACATCCTTCCTCCTGTCTGGAACTCTCTCCTTTTTTTAATGGTATTTGTTATGTACCAGGCACTGTACTAAGTGCTGGAGCACATCTATCAATCAGTGGTATTTCTTGAGGACTTACTATGTGCAGAGCACTGTACTAAGCACTTGGGAGAGTACAAGTCAACAGAATTAGCGAACACGTTCCCTGCCCATAATGAGATGATAATAATAATAATGGCATTTATTCATTCATTCAATCGTATTTATTGAGCACTTACTGTGTGCAGAGCACTGTACTAAGCACTTGGGAGAGTACAAAGTCAACAGAATTAGCGAACATGTTCCCTGCCCTTAATGAGATAATAATAATAATGGCATTTATTCATTCATTTAATCGTATTTATTGAGCACTTACTGTGTGCAGGGCACCGTACTAAGCGTTTGGGAAGTACAAGTTGGCAACATATAGAGACAGTCCCTACCCAACAATGGGCTCATGCTTACTATTTGCAAAGCACTGTTCTAAGTGCTGGGTAGCTTACAAGGTGATCAGATTGTCCCACAGGGGGTCTTAATCCCCATTTTACAGGTGAGGTAACTGAGGCCCAGAGAAGTGAAGTGACTTGCCCAAAGTCACACAGCTGACAATTGGCGGAGCCGGGATTTGAAGCCGTGACCTCCGACTCCAAAGCCCGGGCTCTTTCCACTGAGCCACGCTGCTTCTCTAATAATAAGCAGGTTGGACACAGTCCATGTCACACATGGGGCTCACAGTCTTAACCCCCATTTTGCAGATGAGGGAACTGAGGCAGAGAGAACTTAAGAGATTTGTCCAAGGTCACACGTGAGGCGGGTGGCAGAGCCAGGATTAGAACCTAGGTCCTCTGACTCCCAAGCCCATGGTCTTTCATCATCATCAATCGTATTTATTGAGCGCTTACTATGTGCAGAGCACTGTACTAAGCACTTGGGAAGTACAAATTGGCAACATATAGAGACAGTCCCTACCCAACATTGGGCTCACAGTCTAAAAGGGGGAGACAGAGAACAAAACCAAACATACTAACAAAATAAAATAAATAGAATAGATATGTACAAGTAGAATAAATAGAGTAATAAATATGTACAAACATATATACATATATACAGGTGCTGTGGGGAAGGGAAGGAGGTAAGATGGGGGGATGGAGGGGGGACGAGGGGGAGAGGAAGGAAGGGGCTCAGTGTGGGAAGGCCTCCTGGAGGAGGTGAGCTCTCAGTAGGGCCTTGAAGGGAGGAAGAGAGCTAGCTTGGCGGATGGGCAGAGGGAGGGCATTCCAGGCCCGGGGGAGGACGTGGGCCGGGGGTCGATGGCGGGACAGGCGAGAGCGAGGTACGGTGAGGAGATTAGCGGCGGAGGAGCGGAGGGTGCGGGCTGGGCTGGAGAAGGACAGAAGGGAGGTGAGGTAGGAGTGGGCGAGGGGATGGACAGCCTTGAAGCCCAGGGTGAGGAGTTTCTGTTTCTGTTAGAAACAGAGGAAAGCAAACGTGGCCTCACACACAACTCCAATCTTCAAAGTCCTTCTGAAACTACACCTCCTCCAGGGAGCCTTCCCTGAATAATCGCTCTTCTCCCCTCCCTATTTCCCCCACTGCTGCCACTCTTGCTTCAGCTGGCTTCCCGGTTACTCCCTATTTCCTTTGAAACCCCACATTACTATTGCCAAAAACTCTCTTTTCTTAACTCTGATTCTCAAATAGAAAGAGGAGTAGTAGCAGCATCATAGGAGTAGGAGAAGCAGGGTGGCTCAGTGGGAATAATAATAATAATAATAATAATGGCATTTGTTAAGCGCTTACTGTGTGCAGAGCACTGTTCTAAGCGCTGGGGGATACAAGGTGATTAAATTGTCCCACTTGGGGCTCACAGTCTTAATCCCCATTTTACAGATGAAGGAACTGAGGCTCAGAGAAGTTAAGTGACTTGCCCAAGGTCAGACAGCAGACATGTGGCGGAGCTGGGATTTGAACCCATGATCTCTGACTCCAAAGCCCAGGCTCTTTCCACTGAGCTGCTTCCGGGAAGAGCCCGGGCTTTGGAGTCAGAGGTCATGGGTTCAAATCCCGGCTCTACCATCATCATCATCATCATCATCATCATCAATCATATTTATTGAGCGCTTACTATGTGCAGAGCACTGTACTAAGCGCTTGGGAAGTACAAATTGGCAACATATAGAGACAGTCCCTACCCAACAGTGGGCTCACAGTCTAAAAGGGGGAGACAGAGAACAAAAGCAAAGACTTTTCAGCTGTGTGACTTTGGGCAAGTCACTTCACTTCTCTGAGCCTCAGTTCCCTCATCTGTAAAATGGGGGTGAAGACTGTGAGTCCCCCCATGGGACAACCTGATCCCTTGTTAACCTCCCCAGTGCTTAGAACAGTGCTTTGCACATAGTAAATGCTTAATAGATGCTATCATTATTATTATTAGTACTGATTTTTGAGTTGTCTCTTGGAGCCGGATACAGTGCTAGGTGCCATGGAAATTCAAAATATAGAAACCATGTGTTCCCGGTTCACAATAGTCAAGTTGTATGGGGCTCACATGGGGCTCACAGTCTCAATCCCCATTTTACAGATGAGGTAACTGAGGCCCAGAGAAGTGACTTGCTGATGTTCACACAGCAGACAAGTGGCAGAGTTGGGATTAGAACCCATGACCTTCTAACTCCTAGACCCATGCTCTAGCCACTATATCATGATGCTTCTCCTATAATTAAGGTATTTGTTAAGTGCTTACTACGTTTCAAGCACTCTTCTGAGCGCTGGTAGATACAAGTTTATCAGGTGGTCCCACATGAGTCTTAATCCCCATTTTACAGATGAGGTTACTGAGGCACAGAGAAGTTAAGTGACTTGCCCAAGGTCACAGAGCAGACAAGTGTCAGTGCCAGAATTAAAACCCACATCCTCTGAATCCCAAGACCATGCTCTCGCCACTGGGCCATGCTTTGGAAAGGAATGGGCAACGGATTGGCAATTTTTGAGGAGTTTGCAGATTCATTCATTCAATCGTATTTATTGAGCGCTTACTGTGTGCAGAGCACTGTACTAAGCGCTTGGGAAGTACAAGTTGGATTCATTCATTCATTCAATCGTATTTATTGAGCACTTACTGTGTGCAGAGCACTGTACTAAGCGCTTGGGAAGTACAAGTTTAGACTGTGAGCCCACTCTTTTAGACTGTGAGCCCACTGTTGGGTAGGGACTGTATATGTTGCCAACTTGTACTTCCCAAGCGCTTAGTACAGTGCTCTGCACACAGTAAGCACTCAATAAATACGATTGATGATGATGACAAGTTGGATGAGGGCAGAGGTTTTAGAAACACAATCTGGGCAGGATCAGCTGGAGAGGGAAGAGACAGAAAGCTGGGTTTGCATGGTGTAGTGACTAGAGCATGGGCCTAGGAGCCAGAGGTCATGGGTTCTAATCCCACCTCCACCACCTGTCTGCTGTGTGACCTTGAGCAAGTCACTTCTCTGGGCCTCAGTGATCTCATCTGTAAAATGGGGATTGAGACTGTGAGCCCCACATGGGACAGGGACTGTGTCCAACTCAATTTGCTTGTATCCACCCCAGCACTTAGTACAGTGCCTGGCACATAGTAAGCACTTAATATCATCATCATTATTATTATTATTACTCGGCTGCAATACTACAAGTACTTGGACCAGCATAGTGGCGGTTTGGATGGAGAGGAAGGGGCAGATTCTGAATGTTTTAGACTGTGAGCTCTATGCGGGGCAGGGACCATGTCTGACTGCTTGTGTCGCCTCTACTTTAGGCATAATATTATTGTGAAGAAATAGTTGATATAATTTGTTTACTATTTGGGTTGAAAGAGAGCGAGGAGTCAAGGATAATGCCATGGTTGCAGGCTTGAGAGAAGGGAAGTTGGCGGTGGTGTCTGCTGTGATGAGAAAGTTCGGAGGGAAAATGAGCAGTTTGGTATATGTTGAGCTCAATATGCAGACAGGACATAATAATAATAATAATGTTGGTATTTGTTAAACACTTACTATGTGCCAAGCACTGTGCTAAGCACTGGGGTAGATACAAGGTAATCACGTTGTCCCATGTGGGGCTCTTAGTCTTAATCCCCATTTGACAAATGAGGTAACATGCACAGAGAAGTTAAATGACTTGCCTAAGGTCACACAACTGACAAGCGGCAGAGTAGGGATTAGAACCCATGACCTCTGACCCCCAAGCCCGTGCTTTTTCCACTAAGTCCTAGAGACAGGAGGTGATGCAGATTTGCAAAGAAGAGGTCATCACTAATGGCATTTATTGAGCGCTTATTGTGTTCAGAGCACTGTACTAAGCACTTGGGAGAGTACAACAGGATTGATACATTCCCTCCCCATAGTTACCTTACTTCTCTTCCTCTTCTCTCCCCACTTCGGTTGCCATTAAGGAATCAACAATGAATGGATCTTTGGAGGAAGCTCTGCCTGTTTGGACCAGATTTTCAAGGGACTGAAGAAACCCCTGAGCGGGTAAGTGATTGAACAGGGAAGGCAGATTAATTTAGAAATGGATAATGTGGGTTTATCTATTTATTTTATTTTGTTAGTATGTTTGGTTTTGTTCTCTGTCTCCCCCTTTTAGACTGTGAGCCCACTACTGGGAAGGGACTGTCTCTATAGGTTGCCAACTTGTACTTCCCAAGCGCTTAGTACAGTGCTCTGCACACAGTAAGCGCTCAATAAATACGATTGATGATGATGATGGGTGTCAGAGTTAATGGAAACCTCATTCATAGGGATCTACCAACAAGCATCTCATTCAACTCTGACAATCCCCTGCACCTCTGTACTATGTCAAAATAGATGAAAGGTATGGTTTCCCCACTATGAGCAAAAATTTTAGAATGAAAAAGTCTTGCATCCATTTTCAATTAAGTGGATGAACCTATAAATATGACTGTAGACACTAATGGAAAAAGAAGTTCAAAGGTGTGCAAAGGTATTCAGGAGTTAGCCTGTCTACAAAGTGCTTTAAGTGCTGTTCAACCTCAACTGGACAAATTCTTTACTGAACTTGAAAAGCCTCTCCCATAGTCAGCAAAACATGTTTCTACTTCTCCGGCCTTCATTTGCTTGACATTGTGACATTATGCTTTTAATTAAGATGAATGATAGCCATTGCAAAACTATAGTTTATAGTATTCATCATGTAAAGGAAGCTCATACTAATTTTTCAGAGACTCTGGAAGGGATCCTAATTTATACCATGTAAAGCTGTGCCCCAGTTCCCTCATCTGTAAAATGGGGATTAAGACTGTGAGCCCCCCATGGGACAACCTGATCACCTTGTAACCTCCCCAGTGCTTAGAACAGTGCTTTGCACATAGTAAGCGCTTAGTAAATGTCATTACTGTTATTATTATTATTAAAACCAAATCCACTATACAGCCATTCACGATACTTTTTCTGGGAAGGTAAATTGGTTGTTTCGTGTGATAGTCCTGTCTAAATAACTGGTAAACTGTTCACTAAAGTCTGAATAAACATAGCAGATGTGAAACCGCTTTAAGATTCCATTCCCTCACTTACTATATTTGTAAAAAATACTCCCTTCCTGGCACCACTTATAGTTGGGTGGTCTCTCTGGAGACCCTTGCCACTATTCCTGGTCCCAACATTGTCCTCTCATCTACCCACGTATCTACCAAGTGGAACGGGGGACTATGTGGAAGTAGCGTGGCTTAGTGTATAGAACAGTGCTTGGCACATAGTAAGCACCTAATACCATCATTATTATTAATGGATAGAGCACATGCCTGGGAGCCAGAGGACCTGGGTTCTAATCCCGGCTCCGCCACAGGTCTTCTTGTGTGACCACAGGCAAGTCACCTCACTTCTCTGAGCCTCAGTTACCTCATCTGTAAAATGGGGATTAAGGATGTGAGCCCCACGTGGGACAGGGACTGTGTACAACTTGACTGACTTGTATCCACCCCAGCGCTTAGAACAGAGCTTGGCACATAGTACGTGCTTAACAAGTACCATAATTATTATTATTATGTATCTCCAGCCACATCACCCTGGACCCATCATGGACTCAGCATCCATGGCTGCTCAAGCAGTACATGCCCATTTAGATTCTCCCTGAAATTATAACAATAACTGATATTTAGTAGTAAGTGCCTGCCTCGCACCCTGCAAGAGCTACGCGCTGGGGAAGATACAGGATAATGAGATCGGCTACAGTGTCTGCCCACACAGGGCTCCCGGTCCAAGAAGAAAGGACAGATATTTTATCTCCATTTTACAGCTGGGGAACCATAACCAGAAAGTTGATCTGCCCGAGATCACCCAGCCCAGAGGGGATTAGAACCGGTCCCTTGTTCTTCCCCCGAAGCCATCTTGCAGTGGTAGAGATGCACTTGCAACCATTTTGGATTGTCCCGACTCTAAAATAAACCCGCCGGTCTTTATGGTGCTCTATTCAGACCGGCTCCCTTTTGTTGTTAATGCTTTACATTTATTTTGGATATTTACAGGTATGTACAAATATACGCATATAATACATTATTTCACAAAATTCTATCTTACATACCTGCCCACCCCACTTGGAGAAGGGAGGCAGAAAGATTTTGCTCTAAATATCACGAGGATGGTAGAGACAAAAAAAAAAAAACAGTAACAGCAGCTGCTCCCTCCCAAAGGACACAGAAATCACCAGCCCCCTCCTGTCTCTGCACACACTCCTACTGACAATCTGCAAGCCTCACGCCTGCTCGCTCCAGCTGGGATTCCGGCAAGAGCGGCAGCTGCTTCAAATGTGCTTCTCTTCGGATTAAAACCCCCCTAGTTGGATCAAGACGACCTAAGGTGGTCTGGCTAAAGACAGCAGCGAACCGGCACCGCGTCGCAGCGGCCTGGCCGGAGTCTATTGAATATCAATAGCAAAGTCGACCGCGTTGCTCCGGTTTCAAGTATAATCCCCCCAGAAATGAGAGCGTGGCCGTTCCGCGCGAGTGCGGCTTTTGGTTTCCTTTTTCCCAGGATGGTAGCTCGACCTCACGGGGCACTGGCATGCATCTTCTCCAGACAGCCGGTCCAGAAGGCGACCAGCCTGTTGTCTCGGTTAACGCAGAACTCCGTGAAGTCCTTCAGCAGCCTATCGGCAAACTTCTCATCCCCCGTGGCGCTGGAGCGCCAGGTTTTAGTCAGCATAGTGTTGTAGGCCCAGTTGTAACCCACCCGCTCCTCACAGAACATGTTCTGGCTGGTGGAGCTGGTGGAATTGCGCCGTCGCCGTTGCTGGCCGGAGAATTTCCTCTTGGAGTAGGGTAGCTGTAGGAAGACGGTCCCTGATGAACAGAGAGGGAGCATCAGGACAAGCAGGAAGTTCCAGAGTTTTGAGGCAAGGTCCACCTGATTGGATTCTATCTACCCCAGTGCTAAACCAACACCACATTTATTATTAGTTACGACTGAGAGAACAGTGCTTTGCACATAGTATGCGCTTAATAAATGCCATCACTTTAGTTACTAAAAATGGTTTCTTGAGCCTATTACCACAAAGCCGTGTCCAGGAAAAAAAAACGGTCCTATTTTCACCAATAGGCTTAGTCTTCTTTCAACCAGCTCTACTCCACACCGCCCTAGAATGTGCTGATGCCATTTGTTTTCCTGTCCACCTAACTTCTTAATCAACTCAGATCCACCTGTCCCCAGGATCATTTCACTGGTGTGCCGAGATCACTGGAAATTCACTAATAAGTTGGAGCAAGGCCAGAGCATTCGTTTCCACCCTATGTCCTTCTTCGTACACTTGGTCAATCAACTCTTACAAATCTTTTTTTCCACTTTTTAAAAACCTAGAACTTTCTTCTTTCTCATGTTTCATAGCCAATTCCTGATGTTCGGAATGCAACAGGTAGGGACGAGGGGAAGATGAAAGCAGCGGTAAGCAATAGAAGACGCTCTGTTCTGGGAAGCCTCATTGAGAAGAAAAGGATTAGGAACTAAGTCCTCAATTCCAGGACCACTTCTGCCTATTTGGGGGCTCAGATAAGAGTCACTTAACTACTATGATGTAGACTGACCCTCTCTAAAGCAGATGATAATCCTTCTGCTTGAAATACACATGCAAAAAGATCTTGAGAAGCAGCATGGCGTAGTGCATAGAGCACGGGCCTGAAGCCAGAAGGACCTAGGTTCGAATCCCAGCTCTGCCACTTGTCTGCTGGGTGACCCTGGGCAAGTCACTTCATTCATCTGTGCCTCAGTGACCTCATCTGTAAAATGGGGATTAAGACTGTGAGCCCCATGAGGGACAGGGACTGCAACCAACCTGATATCCTTGTACCTACTCCAGGGCTTAGAAGAGGGATTGGCACATAGTAAGCACTTAAATAGCAGAATTATTATTATCTCTCTGACAGTGCAAAGCAAGAATAACTGACTGAATCGGTTCTTCAGCCCAACTTTGGAAAAAGCTACAAGGAGGGAAAAGAAATGCACTTTGTCCCTCATCAAATACAGTCTCGGGGATGAGATGACTAACCTATCTGCCTCCTCGTTCCAAACATCCTCTGAGATAGGGCTTATTAACTTTTAAAATGAGTATTTAACCCATTTCTCAGATGGAAAACCTGGAGCTGAAATGTTAGGTGACTTGCTCAACGGTGCAGTGCAGCTGAAACTACACTCCAGACCTATTTCCAGTTCGGGTGTTCCTTTGATTAGACCAAGAGTGTGAAGGTACAAGTCAGAAACCACTGCTGCTTCTTTTGGGCCCAGGTCTGGCTCTTGTTTTTTTTTTGTTTTGTTTTGTTTTTATATTAGTGCTATGAGCCAGGCACTGTACCAATCACTGGAGTAGATACAAGATCATCTGGTTGGATGAAGTCCCTCTCCCACACTGGGCTCACAGTCTTAATCCTCGTTTTACAGAGGAGGGAACTGACGCACAGAACAGTTAAGTGATTTGCCCAGGGTTGCACAGAACACAAGTGGTGGAGCTGTGATTAGAACTCAGGGCTTCTGACTCCTAACCTGGTGGTCTTTCTACTAGACCACACTGCTTCTCTGTTTCACTGTCTCCTGCCCCAGTTCCTCTGACTTTTTCTTTGGCCAAATGTAACACCAAGGGAAGCAGAGACAGCAGCAGAGGACATCAAGAGCAGACCTAAACAGTAATTCCTTGCCTCTTCTTGTACTGAATTGGGCTGCCTCCTAATCAACCAAGCAACATATACCTTTCACTGGGGGCAAAGCAAACAATGATGATCCCCAAGGCAGACTACTTGTAATTTTTTTGTTGCTGTCTCCCCAGCTAGACTGTAAACTCTTGTCTCCTAAGAACTATACTCTCCCAAGCACTCAGTTCAGTCTCAGCATAGAGTAAATGCTCAATAAATACTCGACTGACTGCAGCAAATGAAACTCTGACACAGAATCTACACTTGGTTTCGCAGTCAGGAGGCTGTCAAATATTTGCTAGTGCCTACTCACCTGTAACATGGATATACTGTGGTTTATTCTCTGATGGAAAGTTGAAAGCAGAAGCAGAGTATTTATCCTGCACAAATCCAAACCTGAAGAAACAGTGAGATTTAATATGATTTGACGTAGGGGCAATACAACTCCCTCACCCCTCACCCTAAACAAAAATCTCTTCTGGAAGGACTTCTTTATTAAAGTAAGAATCAAATAGAAGGAGCTAGGAAGCAATCCTACGTGGAAAAATCTCTTCAAGAAAGCAAAATCATTCTAGGCCTTTTGCCCTCACTCAGCACAAGGGAAAGAAAGAGAAGATGAATTTTTCACGCCTCTCTCTACTCCTGATTTTTTTTTCTGGGTCAGTAGTAATAGATGTGGATTCGTGACTCCAGTCCTCCTCTCCTCAGAAATGAAGTAAGTTTGTAGGGGAAGAAATAAATGAAATTAAAGATGGATAACTTTAAGAATGCTTCAATACCTGTTCCCTGTTAATGAATACCATACCTGTGAACAATGGCCTCCTGAAAGAGATGCATTCGATCCCAGTAAGTTTCAGGTTCAAAGCCTGAAATAAAAATTTAGCTGAGCCCAAATGCATCGAAACAACATGCAGCAGTACAATAGTTCAAACAATTCCCACCTCCTTTCTCCTTTATCCTAACGATGACATTTCTCACCAATTGATCTCATAGGCAAACTCCAAATCAAAAACTGGACTTCTTGATAAAACAGAGGGAGATGAATATTATAGTGTGGAGCCCACATGGTGCTTTTTCCCCAAGGTATCTAAGTTCCCAGGTGATGAAATGTTCTAAATAGTGATTATGAGTCATACATAGAGCATGATACTAACTGAGTTTTAATAATGCTGACAAGCTATGGCATTAAATTAACTAAAAACTAAAGTAACATTCTGTGGATACATTGCTTGCCTCTAAAGAGCTTAAGTGATTTCTCATTAATCCTCAATATCCTCATGAGACAGGAAGGAGATATGCATTACACTTCTCATTTCAGACGTGGGGAAACTAAAAGTTGTACATAAATCACCTAGGGTGCTGTTGGGGGAGAAGAAGCAGGAATAAGCAAGTCTTCCAAATGACCACGCTTCCAGTTTCTACTTTCTCTGCTTCACAGTTGCTAGGGAATAAGCCCTTGAGCAAAATGGAAGGGTGATGATTGCAAAACTGTTGAAGGTAAAAAATGCATAGTTCTTTCTGCCCTCAGATTTTGATGCTATTAGAGAGCAGCAATTGGACAGGATTCCACCAAAAAAACCCAAAAAGAAACCCTCAAGTGTTCTGTACAGATACTTTGTCATTTCCTTCAGTGCAATTTTCTATTCTGGACACACTAGTTTTTGGGGGGCTTTTAAAAGAAGAGAAATTAGAGGTGATTGGCTTATTTTTTAAAAATAGCATTTGTGTTATTAATTTTCATCATATCAGTTAAAAGAAAACAAACACAATTTGCTGGTCAGATTTTAAGCCATTTTCTGGAGCAGAGATGAGAATCATAAACTCTCAAAGTTGGTGGTTGAGAAGTATCAGGACAAAACACACATATTAACCTAAACTTTATTACACTTTATCATGGTTTCCAGTAAGTGACACCCTTCACCATTCTTAAAACAAGGCCCAAGCAGCATGGCCTAGTGGATAGAGCAGGGGCCTGAGAGTCAGAAGGTCGTGGGTTCTAATCCCGGCTCTGCCACTTGTCTGCAGTGTGAGCTTGGGCAAGTCACCTTACTTCTCCGTGCCTCTGCTACCTCATCTGTAAAATGGGGATTACAACTGTGAGCCCCATGTGTGGCCCAACCTGATTAGCTTGTAGCTACCCCAGCGCTTAGTATAACGTTTGGCACATAAGTGCTTAACAAACATTCCTCCCCCTCCCCATCCACCAAAAAGAAAAGTAGGGAATGTAACACATTCAAGAATACTTTGGGAGAAGCGACCTTTTGGGGGAATTGGACTCCCAAATGCATCATTTCTTACTATCGAAGAGGTGTTCACTGCCTTCCTTCAGTAAGCAGCTGATGTTGAGCGGAATGAACAACTGGGCTCTAAGTGGGTCGCCGTAGAGATAGCTGGGGAGTGCAAATGGACCTTCCAAAACTGGAACCAATAAGAAGCCGCAGGACGTGGCTTTCCGATGCCAACCTTGAACCTGGTGAAGAGTACGGCAATGAGGAAAACTTACTAGCAACTAAAAAGAAGGTTCTCTGCAGCAAAAGGTCACTAAACATCTTCCTAATTCGTATAAATCATCACTGATTTACTAACATACCTAGAAGAGGCTGGGCACTAAACAGTACCATGACAAATATACATTTTCCCCCCATTCCCAACTGAAAGCTTCTAACCGAAGCGTTTCATTTTCTAGTATTTCCACCTTTTTATGGTGCTGGTTCTATAGCATTTTTCTATTTGTATTTTTTTTTAACTTGATTTTTTTCCTCTGGGATGCTGGAGGAAAAAGCCCTGGGAGGTGAGTCGTAATCATACCGTTATGCTTTCCTTTAATTTAATAAACCTGAAAAATGACCAAAGTACTACATTCAGATCACTTTAGGAAAGTACCAGTCATGTAATAATGAAAAACCTCAGGGGCAAATTCAATAGAAGCAGTCTATTATGGATGAATAAGTAACCAAATTACCTCAAGAGCCTATTTACGAATAATGTGCTGCATTTACAAAAGGGAACTAGTAGTTGAAATAAAAGTTTAACAGCGTGATGTTCTTAGAGGAAGCGTGAGATTTTTAAAAAATAGATTGGACAAAGAATCGGAAAGTACACGTAATTCTCCTCTGATCTTAGGAGAGTACTATTGATGGCAGAAAACCTACTAGGGTTGAGAAGCAGGGTGGCCTAGTGGATAGAGCCTGAACGTGGGTTCTAATCCCGCTTCCGCTGCTTGTCTGCTACATAACCTTATGCAAGTCAGTCAACTTTTCTGCGCCTCAATTACCTCATCTGTATAATGGGGGTACAGACTGTGAGCCCACTGTGACTGATGATTTTGTATCTACCCCAGCACTTACTGCAATGCCTGACACATAGTCGGCGCTTAACAAATACCATTTAAAAAAAAAGTCTAGGACAAAGAAAATACCCCTTCCAACAAGCTGCCTTTGCATTTCTCACGTGCTTCACACAAGGTCACCGACAGAATTCTCTTAGATGACCGAAACCAAAAAAAATAATCTAGAGGACTCCTCAAGACCGTAAGCTCCCTGTGGGCAGAGAACATGCCTACCAACTCTGTTACACTGTACTTTCCTGTGTGCTCAGTACAGCGTTCTGCTCACAGTAAATGCTCAATAAATACAATTGGCCGATTGACTGTTCGGTAACAGGTGCCTAGATATTACCTTCCCGATACTCACCATCTCAAAGAGTACAGCAGCAGTCACCGCCATCCAGTGAAGTTTGATCTCAAAGGCAGCATTCAGAGAGAAGTTGCCATGATAATAACAACTACACCACTCCAGCCGGTCCGTGCGGTTGTTCACATCGACATCCAGGGTCACTGTCCGCTGCTCTGGGACTGTGGCCGCTACGCACAGGGTGAGAAGAGATTTTTTAACCAGGAAGCGGGAAAAATGGCAAATGTGAAATAAGTAACTGGGAGAGAAGACGGATTAAAGGAATCGGACAGGAGATCACAATCATGGAATCATGCTCCTGTCTAGAAGACCCCCCATCCTGGAAAAAACATAAGGAGGGGCAGGGCCTACGCATTTGAATGTCTCACTGGGGAAATAACTGGTTTCAGGCTCCTTCCTCCAGCAAGCACAGGAAATGAAAACCTTTTAATGCAACTCACACATTTTTATTTTTCCTATGGAAAAATATTCTACAATAATTGTCCCACCACTCTAACAGGCTCATGTACCTCACAGTTTGACTAAAAATTTTCGTTTGAGAAATATGATAACCTTTAAGGGATGCAAAAATGACATATTAGACAGAAAGTCCAAATAGTTTGGAGAGAAAGCTCTAAAATTTGGCTTTTGCATGCCACTGGATAATGTAGTTCCAGAAACTGCCCTTCTCTCGAACTAAATGGATCATGAGTGCCTGAATGAATTTCTTTTTTTCTTTATTGAAGAAACTAAGTCCCACCCCATTTTACTTCCTGGAAAGAAAAGTGCTAAGAAAGGAACACTAGGCCAATCACATTTCCAGTAGCATGAGAACCCCTAGATGACCCTGAAAACATCCCAGTGTAGTAATAATAATAATAATGATGGCATTTATTAAGCACTTACTATGTGCAAAGCACTGTTCTAAGCGCTGGGGCGGTTACAAGGTGATCAGGTTGTCCCACAGGGGGCTCACAAGTCTTAATCCCCATTTTACAGATGAGGTAACTGAGGCCTAGAGAAGTTAAGTGACTTGCCCAAAGTCACACAGCTGACAATTGGCAGAGCAGGATTTGAACCCATGACCTCTGACTCCAAAGCCCAGGCTCTTTCCACTGAGCCACACTGCTTCTCCAATCTACTATCCAGTGTAGTGGACAGAGCACAGGCCTGAGAATCAGAAGGTCATGGGTTTTATTCTCGGCTCCACCACTTGCCTGCTATGTGACCATACGCAGTCACTTCACTATTCTGTGCCTCAGTTACCTCATCTGTAAATTGGGGACTGAGACTCTATGCCCCCCATGGGACTGTGTCCAACCCGATTTGCTTTTATCGACCCCAGCGCTTAGTACAGTACCTGGCACATAGTAATCACCTAACAAATACCGTAATTAATATTATTATTATTATGCAGCCCACTATTTTTCTTCTTTTTCCAGGAGAATTTCACATACCTCTCCTCTTTAAATTCAGTCTTTGGGAATAGATGCAGATGACCATTTAGAGGTATGAGCAGCAGCTAACATAAAAGTGGCACACAAAGTGACAATACATAAAAAAAAACCCTCAAAAACCAAAGCATTGTTGGGGGGAACATTTTTTGAAAGTGTCTTTCACTGTTTAGATGGTTAGAGGCAGACTGACAGTTTATACACAAAGACTTATGGTGAAAGAACCATGATCTCTGTAGTGCTGTAACAGAAGCTTAGTATATGGTAGGAACAAATTGGATCAAGCCGGCCTGGATTAGATACAGCCGCCCACACCTTCTAACAATATACATTTGGCATGATAGAGCCTGTAGGTTTCACTTGCTGACAGTGATCTCGGAGGGAGGGATATATAAAAGACATTATATTTCGGTAATGCTGGTGAAATTGCTTTGATTTGTTCGTTTTTTTGGAACACTATCAAATTGCCTCCCTATGGGTCTTAATGTTCCCAAACTCTGCCTCACGACTGGGTAGTTTGTTCCCATCCTGAACGATGGCTTTCGAGCCAGAACCTGAAGGTCTGTGCTTGAGCTCTACCTCGCCCAAAGAGACAAATGGTTCGTAGCTTCTGGGACAGCGCTTGGATAATTGCGAGGACATAACTTGGAGGCTATGCTTCCATCCTAATGCTAAGGCCCCATGTGTCTTTTATGTAATGTTACTTTTTTTCATTCAGCTAGACTTGCTTTCCAATTTTTCATTCCTACTGCTAGGTCGGATATTTCCCTAATCTGGATTAAAAGCTCTGCTCTTTTGCGGACGAGCGGGACATTTTCCCAAGCGTTTAGTACATGGTAGGAACAGATTGGATCAAATTTGGAACACTGTCAAATTGTCTCCCTGTGGATCTTAATGTTCCCAAATTCTGCCTCACAAATGGGTAGTTTGTCCCCATCCTGAACGACGGCTTTAGAGCCAGAACCTGAAGGTCTGTGCTCGAGCTCTACCTTGCCCAAAGAGACAAATCGTTCCTAGCTTCTGGGAGAGCGCTTTACAGAGCAAGTGCTCAAGAAATACTACTGAAGGACCGATTGATAGTATTGAAATCTTCAAATGAGAACCCTGGAGAAACCCTTGCCCAAATCGCCCCACGTAGAAGCTGAAAAGAGAACTTCTGCTTTTTGAGGGCGTGCCTAGAGTTGAACGGGCCAACGTTGCTCCACCCAAAATACACTCAAGAAAGCCACTGACCGACCTCAAGAACTACACCGATTTTATTGAGCTTCTCCGTCTTACTAGGGCTTTGAGTTGGGATCCTTCGTTTGACCCTGCTGGACTCCTCCGCTCTAACAAGGGGAGTCCAGAGTGAGGCAATGCCCCCACTGCACGTGGATGAGGATCGGAATAATTAGGAATGCTGGGCCTTTCTGTCCCTGCAAAAGGCTTTCTGGAGGGGTTGTGGAGAAGACAACAGAAAGGGAAGAATGTTGTGGGAGTTCTGTGTTGCTTGCTGCTGTGCCAGTGCTTACAACAGTGCTTGGCACATAGTAAGCACTTAACAAATACTATTATTATTGTTATTATTATTATTTCACTACCACATATTAAGAAAAAAAAACTGCCAGGGATAGGAATTTTGTTCAGACGCTCACGTGCAGAAAATGGGGCACACAAACACCATCCTTGCTGACCACAGAAATGAAACACAGATTTTGTTAATGCTCAGACCTGGAGCTTACTGTCGGCGAGTTCAAGTGGGAGATAGAAAGTAAGGATTAACAAAGTTGTTTGGAATCATGCAGCCGAGCAGCGAGAGCAACTGCATCCATTTTTCTTCATTGAGTCTACCATCTGGCTGCAAGACCGCATGGCCAGTGAAACATACCCCCAGACACCACCACCACCACCAGCTCCATCTGATGAATGGCTAGCCCGACATTTACAGCTTTGATCTTAAATCCCCTGGAAACGGTCCCTCGGCTACCTGCCGCCATCCGGGCACCTACCTAATAGTGCGGCTGCTTGGCTCCGTCCCCCGAAACTACGGCTGAAGGAGCTGTGCCTGCTTGCATAAGAGGCCGGGCGGCTGGGCAGCCAAGGCAGGAGGAATCCCGGGATTTCTGAGTGCAAGAGCTCTTCCGCTACAAATGCCACCTCAAACCACTTCCGCTGGAAGGTGGTAAAATCATCCACTGCTGCTGTGTGCCATGTGGCAGGCTGCTGCATGCCCACTGTTGGTGGGGGGAAAGAAACATGTATCAGACTCAAGGCTCTGCACACTGTAAGCACCGTACACAAATGCTTCACCCTCTTCTCAATGCTCTGCCCAGTGCTCCATAAACTCTGAGCACTTAAATATCGCTCCGGCTGCTTTCAGGATTCCGTGGTTAGGAAGGGATGAACTCGTGCCAGGATTTCTGCAAGATACAGCATACACACCTGGCTAGTGAAACATGCCCATCTGGAGAGGCACCAGGCACGGGAGTCTCAAGGATAATAAAGTCACGTAAAAGACGAAGCGGAATATCCTACTAGCAGAGAGCCAGCAAATCACCCGGACGGACAGTATGGGAAGGAAGGCTTCACTGAACACGGAATGTTGCATTTTATTTAGCACTCTTTAAATAGAGCAGCTTGATAATCAGTCATCTAATAAGAAGGACCTTGGGAGAAAATTCCAGTCTATCAGCCTAAGGGGAAATCTGCAGCACCTGCCCCAGAGACCTCCTGGCTAAGAGATGTTGGCTTATTTCTGGAACCGAGATAGAAAAGGTATATGCGCAGCAGAAACCTATTTTTTTCTTATCTTTTAATGCTTACAGAGCAGTCAAGAAAATCTTCACAGATGTTCTTCCTATTCATCTGGACTTGAAAGAACAAGGACTTGGACAAACTCACTAACCTAGGAAAGGGCAATTATCACACAGCACAAACTACAGACCATCAGAGCTGTATCAAAAAGAACCACCTGCTCTGGTGGACAAATTTTGTTCAAAAAAATACAGACAAAAGACTGTACCAGAAGAACTGTCCAAGTTTCAAATATCAAAAGGTAGGGAGGTTGATGATATTCCAATTAATGTATTTCTTTTCCTTTACAATAATAATAATGGTATTTGTTAAGCGCTTACTATGTGCCAAGCACTGCTCTAAGCACTGAAGCACTGTTCTAAATGCGGAAGTCAAGTAATGCCTGCCCTAGGACTTAAAAGCTCACAGACAATTAGAAAAAATATATCCCCAAAGCCCATTTTAATTTTCCCGTCTATGACCTCGGTCTGGCTCCTTGTCCACGACTATCTTGTAGAAATAGAATCCATAAATGAAGGTTCGCAGGGCTTCCCCAGAGGCATGTGTGATCAGCTGTTCCTCCAACATTTTCTAAGAGAGAAAGGAGATATGTTCAAATTCCAGAAAAAGTTACTGTAGAAAATCTAGAGGGGACAGGAAAGGAACAGTTATTCATGTTGCAATAATGTTCCTGACTCCTGGAGAATAGCAATGACAAAAATATTCAGACGATGAGGAAACAGAGACCCAGAAAAAATGTGACATTCTGTTAAGTGCAGAGAGTAAGTATTTAATACATGATTTTGACTGATTTAAGATTGTGACTGATTTAATAAATAAGATTGTGATTTATTTAAGAATTGAAAGGTCTCCCTGAATTGCTCCAACTCCAATCAATCAAATCATTCATATTTACTGAGTGCTCATTGTGTGCAGGGCACTGAACTAAGTGCTTGGGAGAGTACAACATGACAATATAACAGACACATTCCCTGCCTACCTTGAGCTTACAGTCTAGAGGGGCATAAATAATAATTATGGTATTTGTTAAGTGCTTACTATGTGCCAAGCACTGTTCTAAGCACTGAGGTAAATACAAGGTAATCAGATTGTCCCATGTGGGGCTCACGATCTCAATCCCCATTTTACAGATGAGGTAACTGAGGTACAAAGAAGTTAAGTGACTTGCCCCAGGTCACAGAGCAGACAAGTGGAGAAACAGGGATTAGAACCCACAACCTCTGACTCCCAAGCCTCTGCTCTTGCCACTAGGCCATGCTGCTCCTCTAAATCAATCAATAGTATTTATTGAGTGATTATTGTGTGCATAACACTGTATTAAGTGCGTGGGGGAGTACAATACAACAGAGTTGGTAGACATGATCCCTGCCTCCATGGAGCTTTCAGTCTAGAGGGGGAGACAGACATTAAAATAAATTACAGATAGGGGAAATGGCAGAATATAAGGATAAGTGCTGTGGGACTGAGAGCGGAGTGAATATCAAGTGCTCAAGGGATATAGAGCCAAGTGCATAAGTGTTGCAGAAAAGAGAACACATGGGGGAAAATGAGGGCTTTTAGGTGGGGAAGGACTCTTGAAAGAGATGTGATTTTAGGAGGGCTCTGAAAGTGGGGAGAGTGCTGATCTTTCAGATATGAAGTGAAAGGGAGTTCCAGGCCATGCGGAGGACATGAGCAAGGGGAAATCAAGGCACAGTAGAGTGAAGTCTGCAAGGGGAGGACCAACTGAGTGCCTTAAAATCGATGCTAAGGAGTTTCTGTTGGATGTGAAGATGGATGGACAACCACTGGAAATTTTTGAGGAGAGAACACATGGATTGAGAGGATTTTTAGAAAAATGATCCAGGCACCAGAGTGAAGTATGGATTGGAGAGGAGAGAGACAGGAAGAAGGAGGGTCAGTGAGGAAGCTGATGCAGTTGTCAAGATGAGATATGACAAGTGCTTGGATCAACAAGGTAGCAGTTTGGATGGAGAGGAAAAGAACAGATTCCAGAGATGCCAAGGTTAGAAATGTCCCATTCATTCATACTGGTTTTTGGGACAATATATGCCAAGCATTTGTTCTAAGCACTGGGGTAGATACAAGGTAACCAGGTCCCACATGGGGCTCGCAACCTAAGTGGAGGAAGAACACGGTCTCCCCTACTGCGCTCTCCAGAGGGGGCTTCATCTTCTCCCACTCCCCCAGACTCACTGGGAAAGGAGGAGGTGTTGACTTCCTTCTCGCTCCCCAATGCTGCTTTCGCACCATTCCGCCTTTTCCATCTCTTTCTTTCCCTGCCTTTGAAGCCCATATCATCCGCTTCTACCACCCACTCCAGACTCTAGTAGCTGTCATCCACCGCCCCCCCAGGCCCCACCTCCAACTGGTTTAACCATTTTGATTCCTTTCTCACACTCCTCTCTTTCTCCATGCCCACACTGATCCTTGGGGATGACAATATCCACACAGATGTTCCTGATGACCCTTCTGCTGTGCGCCTTCTATCACTCCTCAGCTCCGCAGACCTCCTGCTCCACCCCACCTCTCCCACTCGCCAACTTGGACACGCACTCAAAATCATCATCTCTAACCACTGCACAAGCTCTACCCTCACCAATATCTACCCTCACCAACCTGAAATCCTGTCTATCAATCAATCAATCGTATTTATTGAGCGCTTACTGTGTGCAGAGCGCTGTACTAAGCGCTTGGGAAGTACAAGTTGGCAACATACAGAGACAGTCCCTACCCAACAGTGGGCTCACAGTCTAGAAGGGGGAGACAGGTCTATCTGACCACACACTATCTCCCACACACCTCCCCTCCTGGTAAATCCGTACTATTTTCCCACTGAGACCTCCGACCTGTGGACCCCGTTGAATTTTCTCAACTCCTCATGTCCCAGTTCCACCATTTGTCAGCTGTGTGACTTTCGGGTCAGTCACTTCGCTTCTCTGTGTCTCAGTTACCTCATCTGTAAAATGGGGATTAAGACTGTAAGCCCTACGTGGGACAACCTGATTACCTTGTATCTACCCCAGCACTTAGAACAGTGCTTGGTACATAGTGAGTGCTTAACAAATACCATTGTTATTATTATTATTAACGATATTTATGATGATATTTATTAAATGCTTGCTCTATACACCGCACTGTGCTAAACCCCGGAGTAGATTCAAGATATTCAGATTGGACATAGTCCTTATCCGTCTTGGAGTTTGCAAACTAAGAGGGAAAGCAGATCTTTTATCCCCATTTATTAGAGGAAATTGTGGTATAGACAGTTTAAGCGAATTGCCCAAGATTCCACAGCTGACCCTAGTCCAGTGCTCTTTCCACTAGGCCACGAAGGTGTCTTACCTGCATGATGTCAATCGCCATGACTTGGGTCTGTATCCCTTCCACATTGTTGACCAGCCAGTGTACCACCTCAGCACTGATGAAGCAGTATGGTGAAAGTCCCTTCTGTTCAGAGAGCAGCTGGACCCCTGTTCTAAAACCCAAGAGAAGCAGGAATTTAAACTAGTTAAGGTGTGGGGCTGTGCTTGTTCCAAGAAGCATAATCAACCCAACATCTCACAAATACAGGAGGATGAGTCTTTGCATATACGACTGAATGAACATATACTTTTTCTACAAGTTAAGGAGCCCCTGGGTCCCAAGGGAATGGCCACTGCTTTGCAGACTATGAAGGAGGCAAGTTGAGGCAGCAAACCAAAAACAGCAAGCCTAGAGTCAAAAGCGACTGATGATCTCTGTGGTCTGGAGCTCATCTGGTGCTGTCCAGACCTCTTAAACGTAGGTCACAGACCTGCCTGGAGCCATCCTGGGGCAGGGGGCGGGACCAGTTCTTACCAGCAGCAGATCCCAGAGATCCACACTTGCACCAGAAGACTGTTGACTTCAACGCTCTCCACCCCCTCGCACCCGCCTACCTCACCTCCCTTCTTTCCTTCTCCAGCCCAGCCCGCACCCTCCGCTCCTATGCCGCTAACCTCCTTACTGTCCCGCTGTTGCCCCTGGCCCACGTCCTACCTCTGGCCTGGAATGCCCTCCTTCCCCACATCCACCAAACTAGCTTTCTTCCCCCCTTCAAAGCCCTCCTGAGAGCTCACCTCCTCCAGGAGGCCTTCCCAGACTGAGCCCCCTTTTTCCCTGCTCCTCCTCCCCTCCCCAAAACCCCTACTCCCTCCACTCTACCCCCTTCCCCGCCCCACAGCCCTTGTGTATATTTGTACATATTTATTATATTTATTTTATTAATGATGTGTATATATCTATAATTCTATTTATCTATTTTGGTGCTATTGATGCCTGTCTACTTGTTTTGTTTTGTTGCGTGCCTCCCCCTTCAAGACTGTGAGCCCGTTGTTGGGTAGGGATTGTCTCTCTCTCCAAGCGCTTAGTACAGTGCTCTGCACAAAGTAAGCACTCAATAAATACGATCGAATGAATGAATTGGCCCCCAGGCCCTCAGAGAGGCTCTCCAGAAATCCCTGATTGCTATCTGGCCCATTAAGGGATACCCCAAGAACTTCAGATTGTTTTAGACCACGAGGGAGTCCCCCCATCTAGCTCCAGTTAAAGATTCAGAATCATTCGCATCTCCTCAGGATCTTCGGGGCCAAAGAGAAGCTGGAAACTGTCCAGGATCCCTGAGGCCAGTCAACAGGCGCTGAATCCAGAGGGGAGCTTGACCCAAATCGAAAGGCTCTAGCGGGCCTCCGACTTTCTTTAAAACCCCAAGGGGCCGAACCACCTTTAGTTCACTGATTTAGTTCTACTGTACTTTCCTAGTTCCCTTCTTCACACAGTAAGCGCTGAATAAATAGCACTGACTGATAGAGCACAAGTGTGGTAATGAGCCCGTCCTACTACTTACGTAGGGTGCTTCATTGCTTCGAGGATCTCGACCAAAGTGGAGGAAGACGTCAAGGAGCTTGCTGAAAACTGCTGAGAGCTGAAACACACACAGAAACAGAAGTGTTCAGTCAGCAGGACCGATCGAGTTAGGCAGTTAGAACTCAAAAAGTACTTTTTCCTCTTTTTTAACTTCATGTTGCTGAAGTCATTAAAAATATCGCCTTCCATTTCAACAGAGCCTTTCTTCCAAAGAGCTCAAAGCACTTTGGCACATATTTATTTATCCTCAGTGCCATTTCTAGATGAAGATAGGAGACATGGAGATTAAATGAGATATGATTATTTGAGCTCACAAAGAGCCAGTGCTAGAGCTAGACTTCAAACCGGGTATCCTTGACAATCCAATTTCTACCCATTAATCTACCTTACTTCCTGTAGCCTGAAGTTTATCACTTGATAAATGCCCTCAGGAACAAAAGGGAAATGGGGCACGGCTTGGACTAGTTCCTATCAGAAGACATCCCGCTGCCTACACCACAAAAAAGAAATAAACGGAGGAGGGAAAAGCAATCCAATCTGGAAAACAGCACAGTGCAGAAATCAGTTGACGGTGTACTCCAGGTGGACTTTGGAAAAGCAAAATTGGTAGCAGAATCAATGGCGATACTATCTGCTGAATGGCATAGTGGATAGACCATGGGCCTGGGAGCCAGAAGGTTGTGGGTTCTAATCCTGGCTCCACCGTTGTCTGCTCTGTGACCTGGGGCAAGTCACTTCACTTGTCTGTGCCTCCATTACCTTACCTGCAAAATGGGGATTGAATCTGTGAGCCCCATGTGGGACAGGGACTGTGGGAGCTCGTACCCACCCCAGCACTTAGTACAGTGCCTGGCACATAGTAAACACTTAAATACCACAATTATTACTATTATAATAGCTACAACTCCAGGAAACAACACTTAAATACCATTATTATTATTATTATAATAACTACGACTCAAGGAAACAAACACTAATCTCATTTCCAGGTCCCCAATAATTCTGAGTTTTCTCTCGCAATTGCTCCACTTTTTGCAACCCCAAAACGGGTGGGGTTATTTTGCAGAATACTCTAAAAATTAAATCTAGTCGTAAGGGGAGCTGGAGAAAAGAGAGGAAGGAAAGGGAGAAGGAAGAGAATGGTAAGAGAGCACTTGAGAATGTGTCTCTTACTTCTATTGCCCTCTCCCACGTGCTGCATAAAACAGGCACTCAATGAACTAAACCCCCTCTCCCTCCTCTTCCTCCCCTGGAGTTCACAATCAATCAATCAATCACATTTATTGAGCGCTTACTGTGTGCAGAGCACTGTACTAAGTGCTTGGGAAGTAAAAGTTGGCAACATATAGGGACAGTCCCTACCCAACAGTGGACTCACAGTCTAGAAGGGGGAGTCTGAGAGAAGAAACTTAAGCTGGGGCCTGCAGAGTTAGCACATTCTGACCCTTCTCTTCTTCCTACTCTGGGAGCATGCTGCTATCACTGCATAATAAAACAATCTTTTATTTCCTCCTCAAAAATCAGGAGGAGGAATTACACAAGTATAATAATAATAATTTGAATTTGAATTGTGCTTATTTCCAAAGGGCCTTCACATTAATAACACGTTAACTCATTTTGGCCCCCAATCCAGTTTCAGGGAAAATCTGGGTCCTCAGAGGAATAGGGAAGTTTCTCAGCCCCTTTCCTTCTGACTTGATTCTCCCAAAGTTGTAGAGAAGACAAAAGGACAGAGGGAGAGTCCTTTAATGAGGCTCCGGCAGTATGAGGCTTCCAGTCATCTCGAGGAATTCCAATCTCTAAAATCCCAAGGTTTGAAGCCCCAGTGGGCTCAGTGTGAATAGGGTTTCAAACGTCTAGTTAACGTTTAAATATTGCTCAAATGTTTCCAACACCCCAAGCAATTTACCTGTTCTCTGGAAAAATAATAATGATAGCATTTATTAAGCGCTTACTATGTGCGAAGCACTGTTCTAAGCGCTGAAGAATTCTTCTCTTTCACTGGGACACTTCTGGATGCACAGCTGCGTCACGGGGTGGTATGGCTACAAATCTTGAACCCACAAACCAGGGCTGCTATTTAAATACACCCTTCCCCTACATTAATTGTGATATTAAGCACTGCAGTACACACAAGATTATCAGGTCCCACTTGGGGCTCACAGTCTGAGTAAGAGGGAGAACAGGTATTGAATCCCCATTTTGCAGATGAGAGAACTGAGGAACAGAGAAGTTAAATGACTTGCCCAAGGTCACACAGCAGGCAAGTGGTGGAGCCAATACTAGAACTCAGGTCCTCTGACTCCCAAACCCGTACTCCTTCCGCTAGGCCATGTTGCTTCTCAATCTAGTTTGCAGTCTAGCTGGGGAGAAGCAGCGTGCCTTGGCGGAAACAGCCCAGGCTTGGGAGTCGGAGGTCATGGGTTCTAATCCCGACTCCGCCACTTATTCGCTGTGTGACTTTGGGCAAGTCACTTCACTTCTCTGGGCCACAGTTACCTCATCTGTAAAATGGGGATTAAGACTGTGAGCGCCACGTGGGACAACCTGCTTACCTTGTACCCACCCCAGTGCTTAGAACAGTGCTTGGCACATAATAGGTGCTAAACAAACACCATCAATATTATCATCATCATCATCAATCGTATTTATTGAGCACTTACTATGTGCAGAGCACTGTACTAAGCGCTTGGGAAGTACAAATTAGCAACATATAGAGACAGTCCCTACCCAACAGTGGGCTCACAGTCTAATATTAAGATTATTATGTGCTGTGGAGCAAAGTGCTTACGGGGTGCAGATCCTATCTTTAGCTCCGAAGTCCTGCTTAACAAATACCATCAATATTATGATTATTATGTGCTGTGCAGCAAAGTGCTTAAAGGGTGCAGATCCTATCTTTAGCTCCGAAGTCCTGCAGTGAAGGGGCAGCTCCTCGTGCTAGGCACTTGTCTTCCCGTTCCACTATCTGGCACGGCCTACACCCCGCACCCAAGTCTTCTTTAATGTACTCTCCCAAGTGCTTAGTACAGTGCACTGCACATAGTAAGTGCTCAATAAATACCACTGATTGATGGATTGGCAGAGCCCGAATTAGGGTGGTGTGAGCGGAGGAGCCGATGAGGGCGCAGAGTTGAGGGGCGGAAATGCCAGCGTTCTGAAGAAGCCTCCTGAACTCGATTCAGGGAGGAAGTGGTTCGGAGGGCCATGACGAGTAATTATGCTCTTTAAAACCCTCTCCCTGCCAGGAAGGACTGGCTTGCCAAATGCCTGCCACTGGGGCAGGGGAGATGGAGGCAAGTTGACCCCCTGCCCTGACTGCTAAAATCCCTGTCTGTAACGTTGCCCCACCAGCCTCAGTTCCGCAATCGCCCCCGCTCAACGCTCCTCCCTTGCATCACTATACGCGGGATTGGGAGGTGGGGGGTGATTTGTGAGTCGGCTCCCCGCTCCTGAGGTCCAGAAGGGCTCCTGGCCAGGATCTGGGGCAGGCCACCAACCCCACGTTGCATCCTCTAGATACCATGGCTGCTGAAGCTGTTGGATAGCCTCAACGCTGAATATACAAAGATCGAAAGGTCTGCTGCAGACCTGGGAGCTGAAACCCCACCAAGAGTGTAAGAGCCCATCTCCAGGAACCTTCCCTGGGCCTGGAGGCAGGTTAACGCCCACCTTCACTTCTGCCATACTGGGGGGCTCCTATCATCATCATCAGCGAAGCCTAGGAGTCAGAAGGACCTGGGTTCTAATCCCGGCTCCGCCACTTGTCTGCTGTGTAGCCTTGGGCAACTCAACTGAGCCTCTTCCTTCCTCTCCCCCTCTCCATCCCCCCCATCTTACCTCCTTCCCTTCCCCACAGCACCTGTATATATGTATATATGTTTGTACATATTTATTACTCTATTTATTTATTTATTTTACTTGTACATATCTATTCTATTTTATTTTGTTAGTATGTTTGGTTTTGTTCTCTGTCTCCCTTTAGACTGTGAGCCCACTGCTGGGTAGGGACTGTCTCTATATGTTGCCAACTTGTACTTCCCAAGCACTTAGTACAGTACTCTGCATACAGTAAGTGCTCAATAAATATGACTGATGATTGATGATGATGATTTCAGTTCTCTGTGCCTCAGTACCTCATCTGTAATACGGGGATTAAGACTGTGAGCCCTATGTGGGACAGGGACTGTTTCAACCTGATTACCTTTTTATCTTCCCCACTGCTTAATACAGTGCCTGGCACACAGCAGGCAACTAAATATCACCATTATTATCATCACCACCACCACCACCACTACTTATTGGGCACCTACTGTATGCAGAGCCCTGAACTAGCCATCTCCCTTCACTCTTAAGGTCCTGGAGGAAGAAGTACTTAAGCCCCAGTAAGTGTGCATGCCCAAGGGTGTTTACAGGAGAAGGGTGGTGAGAGGGAGCCAGGTTTTACGCCCCAGGTTCAGGAACCAAAGGCGAAACATAAAAACCACAGTTTCACATTGAGGCCCTGGCCTTGTCTCTTAATGGCAGTTATCACACTCACCCTACTAAAACTGAACTACTGATTGTCCATTTTCACAAACCGCTCTGGTGAGCAACAGTAATAATAATAATAATTATGGTCTTTGTTAAGCACTTACTATGTGCCAAGCGCTGTTCTAAGCGCTGAGGTAGATACAGGGCAATCAGGTTGTCCCACGTAGGGCTCACATTTTTAATCCCCATTTTTCAGATAACTGAGGCACGGAGAAGTTAAGTGACTTGCCCAAGGTCACACAGCAGACAAGTGGCAGAGCCGGGATTAGAACCCACGTCCTCTGACTCCCAAGCCCGGGCTCTTTCCACTAAGCCGCACTGCTTCTCTGTACTAGATACCCACCTGATGCCTACTGGGGTTTCCCTCTTCAATTCCTCCCACCTCACTTCTGATGCCCGTTCTCAACTACCCGGAGCAGACATTAAAAATGAACCAGGTTCCTCTCTCCCATCCCCAGAGAACTGGGAGTTACTGCAGTTCAGCAAGCTCCCTATGCCCCTTCCATTCAATCAATCAATCGTATTTATTGAGCGCTTACTGTGTGCAGAGCACTGCACTAAGCGCTTGGGAAGTACAAGTTGGCAACATATAGAGACAGTCCCTACCCAACAGTGGGCTCACAGTCTAGAAGGGGGAGATAGAGAACAAAACCAAACATATTAACAAAATAAAATAAATAGAATAGATATGTACAAGTAAAGTAGAGTAGTAAATATGTACAAACATATATACATATATACAGGTGCTGTGGGGAAGGGAAGGAGGTAAGACGGGGGGGATGGAGAAGGGGACAAGGGGGAGAGGAAGGAGCAAGACAGGGTACCGGAGTCCTAATAAAGCTTCGCAAAAAGTTCCCCAAATTCCTAACCACTTTGCTGCTTCTGCAACTGCCGTTGTTGGCTTGTGGGGGGCAGGGATTGATATTTGTGAAGCCCTTACTACGTACCAGGCACAGTACTAAGCACTGAGGTAAATACAAGAAAATCAGGTTGGACACAGTTCATGTCCCACATGGAGTAAAAGTCTTCATCCCCATTTTACAACTGAGGTAGTTGAGACACAGAGAAGTAAAGTGACTTGTCCAAGATCACACAGCAGACAATCAATCAATCGTATTTATTGAGCGCTTACTGTGTGCAGAGCACTGTACTAAGCGCTTGGGAAGTACAAGTTGGCAACATATAGAGACAGTCCCTACTCAACAGTGGGCTCACAGTCTAGAAGGGGGAGACAGAGAACAAAACCATATTAATAAAATAAATAGAGTAGATATGTACAAGTAAAATAAATAGAGTAATAAATATGTACAAACATATATACATATGTACAGGTGCTGTGGGGAAAGGAAGGAGGTAAGACGGGGGATGGGGCGAGGGGGAGAGGAAGGAGGGGGCTCAGTGTGGGAAGGCCTCCTGGAGGAGGTGAGCTCTCAGGCCTTGAAGGGAGGAAGAGAGCTAGCTTGGCAGATGTGCGGAGGGAGGGCATTCCAGGCCAGGAGAAGGACGTGGGCCGGGGGTCGACGGCGGGACAGGCGAGAACGAGGCACGGTGAGTTTAGTGGCAGAGGAGCGGAGGGTGCAGGCTGGGCTGGAGAAGGAGAGAAGGGAGGTGAGGTAGGAGGGGGCGAGGTGATGGACAGCCTTGAAGCCCAGGGTGAGGAGTTTCTGCCTGATGCGCAGATTGATTGGTAGTCACTGGAGGTTTTTGAGGAGGGGAGTAACATGCCCAGAGCGTTTCTGGACAAAGACAATCCAGGCAGCAGTGTGAAGTATGGATTGAAGTGGGGAGAGACACGAGGATGGGAGATCAGAGAGAAGGCTAGTGCAGTAGTCCAGACAGGATAGGATGAGAGCTTGAACGAGCAGGGTAGCAGTTTGAAAACACCCTCTCTTGACCCCACCTCACCTTCTAGTTATCGCCCCATAACCCTCCTACCATTCCTTTCCAAACTCCTTGAATGAGTTGTCTACACGCGCTGCCTCGAATTCCTCAACACCAACTCTCTCCTCGACCCCCTCCAGTCTGGCTTCCGTCCCCTACATTCCACGGAAACTGCCCTCTCAAAGGTCACCAATGACCTCCTGCTTGCCAAAGCCAACGGCTCATACTCTATCCTAATCCTCCTCAACCTCTCAGCTGCCTTCATCACCATGGCCCACCCCCTTCTCAACACGCTATCCGACCTTGGCTTCAGACTCCGTCCTCGCCTGGTTCTCCTCTTATCTCTCCGGTCGTTCATTCTCAGTCTCTTCTGCAGGCTCCTCCTCCCCCTCCCATCCCCTTACTGTGGGGGTTCCCCAAGGTTCAGTTCTTGGTCCCCTTCTGTTTACAATCTACACTCACTCCCTTGGTGACCTCATTCGCTCCCACGGCTTCAACTATCATCTCTACGCTGATGACACCCAAACCTACATCTCTGCCCCTGCTCTCTCCCCCTCTCTCCAGGCTCGCATCTCCTGAATGAAGGTGAACAGGTTGCCCCACGGGGGGCTCACAGTCTTCATCCCAATTTTACAGATGAGGTCACTGAGGCACAGAGAAGTGAAGTGACTTGCCCAAAGTCACACGGCTGACAAGTGGTGGAGCCAGGACTTACATAGCTGTAATTCTATTTGTTCTGACGATTTTGACACCTGTCAACATGTTTTGTTTTGTTGTCTGTCCCCCTCCTAGACTGTCAGCCTGTTGTTGGGTAGCGACCATCTCTAGATGTTGCCAACTTGTACTTCCCAAGTGCTTAGTACAGTGCTCTGCACAGAGTAAGTGCTCAATATATGATTGAATGACTGAATGAATGAATGACTGCAGGGGCAGCTAGTCACATCAGAACCACCATCCAAAAGGCCCGGAGTACTGCTGGCAATATAGAGATTCTCTTCCTTACCCACTTAAACAAACCTGCAGAGGAGTGTCTTGAGGCACCAAGGCTGGTGGTAAGAGAATTGTTACAGCAGCTCAAAGGTAGCAAAAAAACAAAAATCATGAGGAAAGAGATTGCTCAGTTTTCACACCAAGTCCAAAAGCCAGGGTTCTGCGCCTGAGGCTCCTTTATTTTAAGAGAGACCCACGAAGGCCAAAGATGGAGAGGCCACCAATAAGGACTGCTCACCCCAGCGGCAAGCGCAAGATGAGTTACTGAACAAACCTCAGCATTTCAAAGACATTGATCTCACCTGCTATCGATGGAACTTGCTGGGACATAGCCCTGTTCCCCTAAATTCTGGGCGCTCCCAAAGGGCTGGGTGCTACTTCTATCAGTTGACTGGCCTGCATTTATCCCCAGGTTGGAGCCATCTAAGCTGGGAGGAACAGTCTGGTCCACTGAAACCTGCAAGGGGCAGGAAAAAGAAATCCTGAAACAATTGACACAATCATTTCTAACGCTTGCCAGTCCTCAAATCAGTTTCTACAAACTGGTCCCTTTTGAAGGGAAGGAGATAGAGACCAAAGTTCAACCCTGTTCTAGTATGTTAACCTCCCACTTGCAGAGCAAAAGGGCACTGCGAGACCAGCACAACAAAGTGTTCAATTGATCCAGACAAATGACCTTAATACAGATTTCATTGTGGGAGGAATTGCTTCTAGAACACTGACCCTTATGAAATTCAAACTAAAGTTAGCCTCATCCAAAAGAAGCAGCAGAAGAAACATGTCGGTCATCAGATGGGACTAGGGCGAATGTGAATCCTGACATTTGACAAAAATGAAATTCACTCTTCCCAGACTTCAATACTCCGTTTCTATGTGTTTTAGGGAACCAAATAGCATCTACTTCCTCTTCTCTGAAGTTTAAACAGTGGACCCTGCTTCTGTCCTGCTATTTTTATAGAGAAGACAACCGTGCTTCTTCCGAAAGAATGGCTTCATTCTTCTCTTGCAGACTCAATGATTCACTAAGACAATCATATATGTATTTAAGCCTTGTGGGCAGCGTTCCAGAACTACAAGATTCAGTGTGAGAAACTACAAATACTCACCATCATTTGCTCCTAACATGCATGATTCAGAGGAGCGGCACATGTTGGTAAAGTTTAATTAGAAGGGAATCTGAAGAACATTATGAAAATCCCGGTGGCAAGTTAATTTAGGGACAGGTTTGACTCCTCTAAAGCCTGCTGAGGGAGAGTCGAGATTCAGAGCTACTACTGTTTTCACTTGCCATCTTCTCGTATTTCCCTCCCAAACCACCTTCTCTATCTGCTGCAAAATTTCAAGGAGCATTTTCTCATGTTGCATTAGGTTTCTTCTGATGCTGCGGTCTACAGCAGCAGGCACTGCTCACAGAATTCCACAACAATGCTTCCCAGACACACTTAATCCTCTCCTGGAAAACTGGAAAAACAGCAGCGTCTAAGGTCTCAAGCTTTTGTCTGCCATTCAAGAGCAGTAAAAAACTGCACTTCACTCTCTCTCACTTGGAAGTGACAGGCCATGCATATGGTGTTTCCTGTTCTGAGTTATTCTCTCAGCCAGGTCTTTCATGACATCCTGCATCGCCCCGTGCTTTCACGATCAAAAGTCACAAAGGCTTTGAATCCGAACAGCTTGAAAGCAACTGGGCTACCAATAACCAGAACAACTGTGATATCTCAGGAATATTAGGAAGAACACTACGTCAACCTCAGCCAAACACGAACCCACAGCTAAGCTACTCTAAATCATACCCTAGGTAAGAAGCCATCTTCGGCATCTCTCGCCCATTCGCTCACCTTTTGAGCATCTCATTTTAATTTTCGTTTGTAGACCACTGCGTAACTCTGGCAAATGGCGGGCACGCACGATATCATGAAGCAGACAAAGCATCCCCGGTTCCCGAATCTGAGTTCTGCCGCTCCCTAGGCTAGAGTCAGTCCCCATGTGCACAGCACAACCTGGGGATTTGAGAGGACCTGGTTCAACTGACCTGTGGGTAGAAGGTGGAAGAGGCGGCACGTGGGCTGCGAACAAACTCCATAAAGAAGGCCCCATCCTGAAGGCATCAGAGGAGGAAGCAGCAGCAGCAGGGACAAGAAAGTAAAGACACGGAAATTTACACAAGTGGGTCATTACCATGGGGTGGGGAGGGAGGGATTGGAAGAAGGTAGAAGAGGAGAGAAAAAGGACGCCGAGGGGAGCAAAAAAGATCCGCCACCCAGCGAGACACGACATCCCAACATAGAGCATCGGCAGCAACTCAGACCCCGCTGGACAGACAACCTTCCTGCTGATCTGCCAAGCACACCTGGCTTTGATCACATCATGGTTTTGGTACTTTGGGGCTTTTCTTAGGTTTCCCATAAAATTCTGAAATTCTCAGTAAAGGGCAAAAGGAGGAGCAAAATGCAGTGAAAGGTAGATCCCTGCCTTTTTTTTGGTGAAGACCCCGCTGCCACTAAGAAATCAGTTACTCGAACTTCAAGAAGATACAATAGGACCGTTCTCCAAATTTGAATTCTTACCTGGGTGGAAGCAAGGTTCCAGGAAACGAAATCGTTTCATTATTTCCTTAATGACGGGGCTATGCATATGCTGTCTTATCACAACGTCTAAAGTACGTGCCATAGATCTTACCCAGATAGGTCCTATGCCAGCTATATTCCTTGGTGTTTCCTTTAGTTTTCTCAAAAAGCCTGCCCTGAGGTGACCTAGCTGCCTTTCACCTGCGGCAGGAAGGTAAAGGAGCTACTTACTCAGACGCTACCACGAAGGCAATCATTTACCCTTGTTTCTCAACACGCATTGTCTCTCAGCCGCCATCAGTCTCAGGGGGACACATACCAACAGCCTTCAATGACTGATTTAAATTATACATCAAAATTCACAGAGCATCCAGTGCAGGATACAGGTGTGGGTCACAATGACACAGTTCAAAATATTTTCACCAATTAGGAATAGGAAAGATGGCTTTTAGCAACCTTCAATTCAACAGCATCATTAAAGCACACCTAGACAATGCCAGTTGGTCTCAAATACATAAGAAAAGACATTCTGGGTCAGGTCCCGGACTCATTAAACAAGTACTCTGTCTCAGGTGGGTGCAACAGAGGATTTGGGGAAGGACAGTGTAATGACTGAATCCCTTCATGGCTGAAGATGTACCAAACATCTACCTTGACAAAATCTTTTTGGACTTATCTACAAATCTTTCTAACCCATCTCCAGGCTTTTAATATCCCAAACTTTTCCCGTTTACATTCTACACATCCAATTACCAATTTTGGACCTTTTTTCCATAAATTTATTCAAACTCTTCTTGAACCTATTGATAGTTTCTGTCTGCACAACTTCCTGAGGATTACAAATTTTTTTTATATTCATATACACATATCTATTGATCGATCGGTAAATACATCTCCTCTGCTTGTAAAAACTTTGCAGAACTTCAGTTATGCTCTGTTGATCCAAAGAACCCTAATTTTGGATAAAAAACGCCTGCCTCCTCCCATGGCTGCTTTGGTTGATTTTACTTTAGTCTACTATCCATTTGAGTTTTATTCAGTTTTTTTCCCCGCAGTTACAGTTCCCAAACTCATAATTACAGTGCTGCCAACCCCAGAGTGGCCACCTGTCATAAACATTTCTCAGGAACTGAAATATCCATCATTTTGAAAATCCATTTAAGAAAGACCATCGCCACTAAACATTGGCAAACAGGCTGGAGACAAAACTTGGCTGCTTTTATCAGGTGGGTAATGTGTCCTGAAACTAAATGTTTCATTTGGAGGCTGATGGGATTCACCCAGGACACACAAGACCACCTGCGAGTCTCCAAAACAACATCCATCTACACATCTCCCAAAAGACATGATAGTCTTCTTGATCTAAATTTTTACTTGATCTATCATCACATTATAAGTCAGCCAAGTATAGGCTGCCACATAGCAAGATGTGTTGCTGAAAATGTCAGTAAAAATATTCCGTTCTTCTGGCTTATCACTGTGTCATAGGTTTGTGCTGGCTCCACAAATCACCATCATTTTCTAGAGTTGGTGTTTCAGAGCCCAATTATATAACAAAGCAGCTTCTAGGTATTTTTCATGCTATTTCAATGTAGTGAAAAGTTTTCTTGTTACATTCTCCAGAATAAAACAGACTGCAGAAAACTGAATACAGAGTAGGAGTTTCTATGTTGCTTCTTGAGCTTCTCCTAAATCTCCTGCCCACTGCTTTTTGCTGTACCCTAAGGCTACATTGAGATTCTAAAGGACTCTTCAACTGACTGTCCTACAGATTTTAGTCGGGATCTTACCAGCAATAAAGAATGAAACTTCACTGTATCCTTCATAGTTAGCTTCTTACTCTTCCTCTTTTTTACAATATTTACTAAGCACTTACTATGTGCCAGGCACTGTACTAAGCACTGAGGTAGATACAAGCTAACCAGGTTGGACAAAGTCGATGTCCCGCATTTTACAAATGAGGCAACTGAGGCACCAAGAAGTGACTTGCCCAAGGTCACACAGCGGACATGGGGCTATTCCTAAGACTATTAAAACTATTACTGAATGGAATTCGTTGGTCAATCTCAAAGCTCCAAACTGATGTTGGAATCTGACTAGTGTACATCGGTCTAAATGGTTCCTACCTTGGCTCATCAAGGAACAAATCATATATTAGCCTAAGCAGAGATTTAGCACGAATGTTATTTAGTTGATGTCCAAAAGTGACCATGGTGGGAAAGGTTTATTGGTGAGCCTGAATAGAGTAACAGTAAGTTCAAAGTCTAGTGACCTGAGGCCTCTTTTCCCTATATCAAGTCAGGGAATTTTCCAATATAACCTGGACATGAGCAACTTAGGCTAAGCTGACTCTTTTACCTTGCGAGGACTGTCCAAGTAAGTGGGTGTGATAGCAATACTGCTACTCTCCATTGACTGTACAGAATTCTTTCCAACATGCAGTGCTCCTTGTTGATCTCCCAGGGATCTAAAAATAAGAGTAAAACAAAATCTATAAGCCTTATTACAGATCTTGTTTTCTAGGATACTACACTAGCCAGGATGGAAAACCTTTGCTCATCATGAAGTATCTAGGATGCTGTTTTTTCATCAATCGTATTTATTGAGCGGTTACTGTGTGCAGAGCACTGTATTAAACATTAGCTGAAATTCTCAACTGGTAGAGCCTGAACATTTGCCCAGCAGGCCCAATGGTTTAACCAGTATATTAGTACCATACATTTCCCACCCTCCCCAATTTTGTTGGCTAGTTTAAAAATTATTTCATAGTGAAACACAAAGGAAAATGTTTAATTTTCTTAGTTTAAAACTTCCTCAAAAAGTTACATTTATGCCACCTTGCTAAATGTGACAATCATTCTAATACCATATGAAGAGAGATGGGACTGAAACAGTTAAGAGTTTACATTTATCTACACTCTTCCACCACAGAAACAAACAGAGAGGGCGGGATGCTTAGAGTTAGCCAGACAATGCCTATATTACATTCAACAAGTCAGCTTAATTTGCCATACCTAAATGCTACCTTCAAAATCCTCCTCCACGATTTCATCTGTTCTTGCCTTGATCAATCAATCAATCGTATTTACTGAGCGCTTACTGTGTGCAGAGCACTGTACTAAGCGCTTGGGAAGTACAAGCTGGCAACATATAGAGACGGCCCCTACCCAACAGTGGGCTCACAGTCTAGAAGGGGGAGACAGAGAACAAAACCAAACATACTAACAAAATAAAATAAATAGAATAGATAGGTACCAGTAAAATAAATAAATAGAGTAATGAAAGGGTTTACTAATTGTGCTGTTGCAGGGATGGGAAGAATCCAGAATCTGATTTGCCAACTGGTTGGTGGCCTGAGAGGCCAGGGTTTTGCCCAGGGATACTCCTAACTAAAGACAGACACAGCCAACCACTTCTGCACCCCCCAGCTCCTACTATGCCCAACAACCCTGGACTGCTGACGGAATCCATGGTGAGTCTGGGGCCAGTTTGGAGCCGTCATGTGGACTATTGGAAAGACCACAGGCCTAGGAGTCACAGGACCTGGGCTCTAAGCCCAATCAATCAATCAATCATGTTTATTGAGCGCTTACTGTGTGCAGAGCACTGTACTAAGCGCTTGGGAAGTACAAGCCGGCAACATATAGAGACAGTCCCTACCCAACAGTGGGCTCACAGTCTAGAAGATGCCCACGTCATCCCCCTGGCCTGGAATGCCCTCCCTCTGCCCATCCGCCAAGCTAGCTCTCTTCCTCCCTTCAAGGCCCTGCTGAGAGCTCACCTCCTCCAGGAGGCCTTCCCAGACTGAGCCCCTTCCTTCCTCTCCCCCTCGTCCCCCTCTCCATCCCCCCCATCTTACCTCCTTCCCTTCCCCACAGCACCTGTATATATGCATATGTTTGCACATATTTATGACTCTATTTATTTATTTATTTATTTTACTTGTACATATCTATTCTATTTATTTCATTTTGTTAGTATGTTTGGTTTTGTTCTCTGTCTCCCCCTTTTAGACTGTGAGCCCACTGTTGGGTAGGGACTGTCTCTATATGTTGCCAATTTGTACTTCCCAAGCACTTAGTACAGTGCTCTGCCCATAGTAAGCACTCAATAAATACGATTGATGATGATGATAATAGAAGAAGCAGCCCAGTTTTGCCACTGCTGTGTGACCTTGGGCAAGTCACTTAACTTATTGTCCTTATCTGTAAAATGCGGAGGAAATACCTGCTCTCTCTCCCTCTTTGACTGTGAGCCCCATGTGGGACAGGGACAGTTTCTGACCTAGTGCTCTGTACAGGGCTTGGCACATACCAGTCTTTTGGACTGTGAGCCCACTGTTGGGTAGGGACTGTCTCTATATGTTGCCAACTTGTACTTCCCAAGCGCTTAGTACAGTGCTCTGCACACAGTAAGCGCTCAGTAAACATGATTGATGATGATGATGATGATACCATAAGTGCTTTACCACAATTACTACTATTATTAGCTACAGCCACTTTTTTATGGTATTTGTTAAGTGCTTACCATGTCCCGGGCACTGTTCTAAACGCTAGGGTAAATACAGGGTAATCGGATCCTACAAGTAGGATCACAGTCAATCCCAATTTTACAGATGAGATAACAGACACACAGAAGTGAAGTGACTTGCCCAAGGTCACACAGCAGACAAGCGGTGGAGCCGGGATTAGAACCCAGTCCTTCTGATTCCCAGGCCCAAGCTCTAGCCACTGTCATTCAAACTCCCTGCTCTCCTGCCTTCACTGGGAAAGATGAGAGGAGTTTATAATAATAATAATGGCATTTATTAAGCGCTTACTATGTGCAAGGCACTGTTCTAAGCACTGGGGGTATACAAGGTGATCAGGTTGTCCCCCAGGGGGCTCACAGTCTTCATCCCCATTTTACAGATGAGGTACCTGAGGCCCAGAGAAGTGACTTGCCCAAAGTCACACAGCTGACAAGAGGCAGAGCCAGGATTCGAACCCATGACCTCTGACTCCAAAGTCCGTGCTCTTTCCACTGAGCCACGCTGCTTCTCTAGTTTATGTAGGACAAGGTTTTTAAAATCCTGTGTGTGGCGTGCCAACCCAAACAATTTCTCATTCCTGCATAACTGGGTACTAACAAGAGTGCACAGAAGCAGTAATATATCACTATAGCACAGGGCCCCCTCTCCCATGGCAGCTGACAGTGCTTAGTAATAACAATAATGATGGCATTTATTAAGCGCTTACTATGTGCAAAGCACTGTTCTAAGCGCCGGGGGGGGGTGGTTATAAGGTGATCAGGTTGTCCCATGGGGGCTCACAGTTTTAATCCCCATTTTACAGATGAGGGAACTGAGGCACAGAGAAGTTAAGTGACTGGCCCAAAGTCACACAGCTGACAATTGGCGGAGCTGAGATCATCATCATCATCATCAATCATATTTATTGAGCGCTTGCTATGTGCAGAGCACTGTACTAAGCGCTTGGGAAGTACAAATTGGCAACATATAGAGACAGTCCCTACCCAACAGTGGGCTCACAGTCTAAAAGGGGAAGAACCACGAGATTTGAACCCACGACCTCTGACTCCAAAGCCCGGGCTCCTTCCACTGCGCCACGCTGCTTCTCTAGTACAGTGCTCTGCACACAGTAAGCGCTCAATAAATACGACTGAATGAATGAAAGCTGGCCACAATATGCAAGTTTGAGGAGCGACAATTAGACAAATGGGCACCACTACAGAAGATATTTCAGTCCACTCTCAATGTCCTCCCCTCAGCTCCCCCGCCACCATCCCTTCCCAAACATCTGGGACAACTGAGGCTGCATTCAAGGTTTACAGGTCACCTTAAGCTCCGCCGCAGAAGGTGTATATTGCATCGTCAGAAGCTGCCCATAGTTCATCCCTGCTTCCACGTGGTTTTTAGAGCTGAGTGGTTCGGGTGACCTTCCCGCTCGGATACTCACTTCTGACTGGCTTCCATTTCCAGCAAGGCAGAGAGCGCCGAGGTTCCCTTCTTCCCCACTGGTGGTCCAGGGAGTTCGAGGGAGTGGGTGGAGATGGGGCCAGCCATCTGCAGGCCTTTCATAGTGGTCCCTTTCTAAGGGGGAAGAGATGAAAACTCCCATCAGGCTACAGCTAGTTTTCTCAGAAAATGCTTCTGCCAAGCTCTTGCCTCTCAAATTCTGCTTGGCTATATACCTCATAATCATCCCTCCAAAGACAGCCAAAAACACTGGTCAAGTCCCACAAACTGTCACTTGAATTTCCGGTGGTCTTCCCTCTCTCTAAGGAATGCAGGATAAATAAACAATTGGGAATTCTAAGCCTACAGCAAAAGTTACCAACATGGAGTGGCAACTTCTGAAACAACTGCCCCTTTACGGTCTCATAAGTGTTCCTTCCAGAACTGTAGGCTGATACTTTATTCCTTCCAAATGCAATACACACGGTCTCTCCTTGTACCTTCCTTCTAGTCCCAGTGGGAAGAATGGAACGGAATTGAGGCCTGTCTCCAGTATAAACAAGGCTTTCAGTACATTTTTCATGGAACCCAGAGCCAAAGTTGAATGTACAAATGTTTCATCCCCAGCTGAGAGAAACATCTGGTCATTGCAACCTCACCTCCCTCTGCATCTTCAACCTGACAACACCAGGGCTGAGGAATTCTTGCCTGCCCTCAGCATGCTCTGCGCATGCCACACCTGTATAAAAGGTTTTGCTGTACCTTCTCAGCCCCTCTTCACCTCCAGAGCCGAATGAAACCTCCGACATTTGTAGCCTTGCCTCCGTGTGTGCTTTTCCCTGCCACCAGCTCTCTTCCACACCACTAAGTAGAACCCATCCCGCCCTGCTTTCCACCACCCCAGAAGGAATGAGGTGAACGCACGAGGCCTCATATAGTCTCAGGAAAGCTAATGGCTGCATAGTCATTGCTGTGGACAAAGAATCATGAGGAGAAATTCCGTTCCTTTAATCACAAGTCCTTACTGACTTTTATTTTGTGTACGGCATATTTGCCCTTGTCCCTTATGCTGTTTGAATGGTTTAATAATAATAATGATGGTATTTGTTAAGCGCTTACTGTGTGCCAAGCACTGGGGCAATCAGGTTGTCCCACGTGGGGCTCACAGACTTAATCCCCATTTTTCAGATGAGGTAACAGGCACAGAGAAGTTAAGTGACTTTAAGTGGCAGAGCTGGGATTAGAGCCCACGTCCTGACTCCCAAACCCACGCTCTTTCCACTAGCCACGCTGCTTCTCGGTGTGTGTCTGGAGTCTTCCCTGGCCCCTGCTCCCACACACATCTATATTCATATGTTCCTCGAGGGACAGGGTCCAAGTCTAATTCCTACCTGTATACTCTTTCCCAACAGAGTGCTCTTCCCTCAGTAAACGCTTAATAAATACCATTACAACTTAAAGCACGTCGCCAGGCAGCAGGAAGAGATTTTCTCTTGATAGGGATCGTCTTAGAAAAAGGCTGCCCCTTCCAAAATTCGACTTCCTTGAAGCGGGAGGAATTCCAACCAGGTCAAAAAGGGTCTCCTCACCCGGATCATGCGATCTGATCGATGACGCCTACGAATCCGGTTCAAGCCTTCCATGAAACGGATAAAGCCATCTAAGAGCTGCCACTCTTCCTCATCAGAGCGGGGCTTGTCCCCGTAGATGTCACAGTGTGACTCGCCCTCGGTGATGCGCTTAGTGGCGGTGATGCAGGCAGGAAGCAGCAGGAAGCGGGTCCTCCAGAACTTCAGAGACTCAATTAAGCTACGGAAGATAAAATGAGAGAGTAAAATGGGGGCCCGAAAGAGAAGGGCAGCTTGCTTTCTCCCTAAAGCTTCCTTAAATGAACAGGGCTTGACTGTCAAATAATTCCCCAACACTGTTACTATGGTGTGCATACCTTTATAGTATATAGCCCTATTTTAGATGAATTCACGTACGTGGACATAATTACATAATTTAAGATCCACGGACAAAGACCATGTTGGCTCTTTCTTTTGTTGTCCTCCATTTCTAAAAACTGAAAGGTACATTCAATAAATTAATTTTTTACAATGATTACAAGTGATCTGGTACTGAGCTGATGGAATGAAAAAGCAACAGGGTGAAAACACAGAGAGAACAGATAATGTTCCGAGCATCTGACGGAGAAGGTGCCTCCTTACTCCCCACATCCCTTAAAGAGCACATCTCCTTTGAACTAATCAATTTCTGTTGGGGCAATATTGATTAACAAGGGAATTAGCAAGAGGTAGCAACAGAAAGCAAAGCCCCATATCTGACCTGAAGTCCTCAGAGCCAGCAGAGCAGATATACTGATCTAAATAATTCCACTTATACTCCTCCAGTCGTTCGTGGGAGAACTCCACCCAGCAAGAGACGAATTCGGAGTCTGAATGGGAGGGACACAAGCTGTAGGTGTAATTGATCTGGGCAGACTCATACGGGTACCTGAAAATAAATCAGATCTAACCTCAGGATGTTTAGCAGCATAAAGAGATCTTTCCTATTGCTCCCTTCCAGTAGCGGACTACAGTCTTCCGGGTAAAACCCAGTTCTCACTAAGGAGTCAGGTCTTGCCCTGATAGAAAGTGGAAACGTGTGTGATTCAAATATACTCACTTGGGTAGGTACCGGGTGACGGTGATGATTTTATCCTTCAGCGTTACTTTGTGAAAAGTACGACCCATGCTCAGCCAGTATTGGTCTTGCTCCTCGGGGCGGTTACGAGACACAAGCCCTGACAGAAAGAGACACACAGAACTTCCTTTTTTCCTAGCTTAAAATCACTCTACCACAACAGGCAGACAGGCTGCGCATACCTAAAGGCCTACATTTGAAAGCTCTCTTTGTGGAAAATGGAAGTGTCACGTAAAATTCTTGAAACTCAAATGACCCTTTCCTGAGGTACATCTTTGAGACCTTAAATGATTTTGCTGACTGTGGAGCCATGTAGCACTTCTCAACTTTCGGCTACAGCAATCTTATTGGCAGACAGGACATATACTCTATCATCCTCTGCCTTCTTTGGCAGGATATCCCTCTATTAAGCAAGCTCTGGAAATAGAATGAAAAGTTGGGGGCAGTGGGAGAGACACGGACTTGGAGAAAGAAGGCAGTGAAGAACCAGAGGTATCCACAGCAGAAAATGTTAGCCTTTCCCACATTAAGTGAAGAGAGGGCTACGGAGTAAAGAGAAAACATTGTCCTGTTTAGCTTGAGGTGGGGAATTAGCCTTCTTAAAAATACAGAGAAAAGGACTTAGGGATGGGTTGTGGGGGAAAAGGGGACAAGGGGACGAGAGAGAGAAGGGGAGTAGGGTGGGAGAGGGACTGGTGCTATCAGTGTAAGCTTAGAGGAAGAAGCTTTGGAATCAATGGTGCAGGAAGTGGTGCAGCGTGGCTCAGTGGAAAGAGCCCGGGCTTTGGAGTCAGAGGTCACGGGTTCAAATCCCGGCTCTGCCAATTGTCAGCTGTGTGACTTTGGGCAAGTCACTTTAACTTCTCTGTGCCTCAGTTCCCTCATCTGTAAAATGGGGGTTAAGACTGTGAGCCCCCCTGTGGGACAACCTGATCACCTTGTATCCTCCCCAGCGCTTAGAACAGTGCTTTTTGCACATAGTAAGCGCTTAATAAATGCCATTATTATTATTATTAAGTGGTGGTGAAGGGGTGTGGTAGATGTCATTTGTCCGGCTGATAATAGGAGTGTCTGCTCGCTAAGTGTGGCGTTCATTAAATAGGAGGCCACCTAATGGACTGCACTAGTGAATTCACTGAGACACTTCCTGAAAGCAGAGGATGGTTACAATAGTGACGAAACACTTGCTGTAGAGAGGAGGTGCGTACGTATCTTCTAATAATTATGGCACTTGTTAGGTGCTAAAGGAGACACAAGATAGGTTGGACACAGTTCCCGTCACAAATGAGGCTCCCCATCTAAGTAGGAGGGAGAACAGGTAGTGAATCCTCATTTTACAGATGAGGAAACTGAGGCCCAGAGCAGTTAAGGACTAAAGTCACAGAGCAGTCCAGTGGCAGGACTGGGATTAGAACTCAGGTCCTCTGAGTCCCAGGCCCATGATCGTTCCACTAGGCCACCCTGCTTCTAATGTGGGCGATATGGATTAATTCAACCTGAAGGCAAACAGCTGGTATAGCCAAAGGAAGCAGGGAGAGAAGAACATTTAATCAGTCAATAAATCGATGGTATTTATTTAGCACTTACTGGGTGTAGATCACTGTACTAAGTGCTTGGGAAACAAGATATATGCTGAGATGAAGGAATACATTTCTTGTCTTAATTATACCCAGTGTTACCCAAAGATCAGCCCGTTGTTGGGTAGGGACCGTCTCTATATGTTGCCAACTTGTACTTCCCAAGCACTTCGTACAGTGCTCTGCACACAGTAAGCGCTCAATAAATATGATTGAATGAATGAATGAACAACCTAACTCGCTAGAACTACCATTTCAAGAATTGACAAAATGGATATCGGTCAACAATGCAGACAACGAAGGGAAATTGCGGAGAGAGCAGGCTATCAAAGGTGGCCGGAGAGAACCAGAAGGGCCAGGCCGGATCATGGGAAAGGCAACACAGGTGAGAGAAGATACAGATTGTTTACAGCAAAGTGTTACGCTATACGGGCCGGTAAGTAAAGTCGATTAAGCGCACTGTGGGAAACGAGGCCAGGAGGAGCCCATGGAAGAGAGACGGGTGGAGAGGGGTTTGATAGAAGCAGCAGCACAGGAAAAGGAGGAAGAGTGGGTATTCCCTATACCACAAGAACGAGGCAGGGATGAGATGGGGCTTTCACAATATAGTACTATGGTCCAAATATTTAAATACCTTAAATTACTTCATTAGACAATAGTCCCCCACAGACTTTCTATACTTGAATCAGAGGCAATGGATTCCACATTAATTATTAGCGTCTGCCAATCTCCTACCTCCAACCTATACTCCACAATGCCGCACAGATCGTAATAATGATAATAATATTGAAGGCATTTGAGTGCTTACTATGTGCCAGGCACTGTACTAAGCGCTGGGGTAGATACAGGCAAATCGGGTTGGACACAGTCCCTATCCCATCTGGGCTCACGGTCCCTATCCCACCTGGGATCATGGTCTTAATCCCCATTTTCCAGATGAGGGAATTGAGGGAAAGAGAAGTTAAGTGACTTGGCCAAGGTCACACAACAGACAGGTGGTTGAGCTGGGATTAGAACCCATATCCTTCTGACACTCAGGCCTGTGCTCTATCAATTAGGCCATGATGCTTCTCATATCTCTTCCATGCCCTTCTCAGGCTTCCCGTTTCTCACCCCCAAACAAAAACGCTTCACAGTCAGTTTCAAGGCTCTCCACATCGGCCCCGCCTTACCTATCCGCTCTCTTTACCCACTGTTCTCCAGCTCACAGCCCAAGCCAACCTATTTTTTTTTAATGGTATTTGTTAAGCACTTAGTATATGCCAGTACTAAATGCTGGAGTGGATACCGGCTAATCAGATTGGACCCAGTCCCATATGGGGTTCACCATCTTAATCCCCATTTAACAGAAAAGGGAACTGAGGCACAGAGAAGTGAAGTGACTTGGCCAAGATCAAATAGTAGACAAGCGGCGGAGCTGGGATTAGGACCCACATCCTCCTGACACCCAGGCCCCTGCTCTATCCACCAGGCTACACTGCTTCGAGCTGTACCTCACTGCTGACTCTCCCGCTTCCGTCCCCTTTGCTCAGACTGTTCCCCCAGCTTGGAACTTGCCCCTTCCCCACATCAGACCAGCCACAGCTCTCCGCACATTCAAATCCCTCTAAAATCTCACCTCCTACAAGCGTTCCACACCTCATTTTCCAGCACCCCAAGCCACCTTCAGCCAACTCTAGCACTTATAAACTTATTTACACTCATGAACGTATGTTTGCTCTATTTATTTTGACCACTTGAGTTTTACAATTTTTATGTTTTGTCTCCCGTTAGTGTCAGCTCCTTATTGTCAAAGAACCAGTCACTTTATTACTTTGTACTTTCCCCACACCTAGTATAGTAGACGGTCCTAAGTAGGATCTCAATATATGCTAGTTACTGTTACTATCACCTCTCCCTCATCTCACCTTTACTACCTCATTGAGCTGGAATACTTTCCCTTCTAATCCAGCTGTATTCATGTTTTTTTTTTCCTGCGGTACTACCAAGCCACTCACCTTGCCCTGTTCTCCCACCACCCTTGCTCACTCCCTTCCCACCGGCTTGTGACACCCAAAAGACCACTGCCTCCCCCATTTTTAAGCCCTTCTGAAATCTTATCTCCTCCAAGCGGGCTTCCTGGTCTGGTTTTTCGTCTTCCCACTTAGATGCCCCCAACTGCCATTTCATCGCTTCTATGTCACCTTAGCATTCGGGTACTCACTACCCCCCAACACCTCACTCCCACAGAGCAGTTAAGAATCCATCTTTATACTTTATTGCTTCCTCCTATCTGTCATTTATTTTAGTGTCTGTCTGCCCTGTTACAGTGTAAGCTCCTTAAGGACAGGGATCACGTCAGGGATTATGCACAAACCTACCATATATTGTATTATTTATATTGTCTTTCTTCCCCACTAGACTGTAAAGCTTGTTATGGGCAGGGAACGTATCTACCAAGTCTGCTGTACTGTACTCTCTCTTAAGCACTAAGTACACTGCTCTGCACACAGTAGGTGCTCAATAAATGCCACTGATTAATGTTTACTAATACTATTGTATTCTCTCAACCACTCAGTGCACTGCTCTGCAAAAAGTAGGTACTCAACAAATACTACTGATTGATTGAATAAAGAAATCAGAGCCAGAATAAGCACGAAAATAGCAAGTCTCAGGGGGAAATTTTTTTTGAAGGACTTTAACTTCAGAGAGGAAGATACTCACCTCGACTATACAGGGGGCTGCTACTAAGTGGAGGTGGAACGGTTGGATTTGGTTTCTGTGGTTTAGGCTGAACTATAATCTGGTAGCCCTGCATGAGACGCTGGCAAATAAATTCTTCAAACACTTGCTGAGCTGTCATCTGCACACCCTCCTCATCTCTCCTAAAACAAAAACAAAACCCCAAAGCAGTTTAGCTGTAAGGAACAGATTAGTCATTCATTCATTCAATCGTATTTAATGAGCACTTCCCGTGTGCAATCATTCCCAATACATGCTTGCCTGCCCTCTTCCCAGAATTCTGCAAGAGCTTAGATCTGTCTAATGGGGCCGAACCCTCAGGCCAAACAAAGGCCTGGGTATTTGAGTCCCAGACTTGGGCTTGGTTCCCATTCCGGGACCTCCAAAAAGACCCTAGGGAGTGAAAGCCGGAAGAACGGAGGCAGAGAAGGGGAAGTTTGTTCTCTTCCTCACCCACTGGGGCTCACTCTTCCCTTCCCCAGCATGGCGGGAGCTGATTTTTCACTCAGAATAACAACGGCATTGGCAGAGGTAAGACGGTTGGAGAAGGGGGGGGACACGAAAGGCGAAGAAGGGGAAGGGGTGTGTGTATGTATGTTTGTATTGGGAAGGGGGTAGAAGGGGAGGGGAAAGGGCAACACACACAGGAGAAAAGGGGTGGGAAAAGGAGTCCGCAGGTGCAGGAAGGAGAGGCTGCTGGATGGCCATTGTGAGCTCCCTCCTGATAACTGGGAATGGCATGGCCAGCCACTGCCCTTCTTGCTCAATTCTGAGAACAACCCTGCTCCCTCTCCTCTTCCTCACTCAAGCTGTAAGCTTTTTGAGGGCAGGGACTATGCCTTCTAGTCTCATAATAATTATAATAATAGCATTTATTTAGCGCTTACTATATGCAAAGCACGGTTCTAAGCGCTGGGGAGGTTAGAAGGTGATCAGGTTGTCCCACGGGGGGCTCACAATCTTAATCCCCATTTTACAGATGAGGGAAGTTAAGTGACTTGCCCAAAGTCACACAGCTGACAACTGGCGGACTGCTCTCTCTGCAGGAATGTGTCTGTTCATTGTCATATTGTACTCTCCCCAGCACTTAAAAATGCTATGCACACCGTAAGCACTCAATAAATACGACTGACTGACTGAAGATCATAGGTCCTCAATGAATGATCGACACAGGAGCCCCGTGAACACAAACCTGTCAATATCTGCCTCCGGGAGCAGGTCGTAACAGCCTTCGGTGTAGTCATTTTGCAGGCCCTGGCGATCCGGGAAGTAGTCCGTAGTGAGGGGGAGGCAGGCCGGGGTAGTGAGAGACTTCCAGTCCACTCCAACTGTGCAACAGAAGCCTGGCACTACAGGGGGAGCAGACAGCGTCAGAACTGCCTCGTTGCACAACGGAGAAAAGAGAACGGTGGCATGCGTGGTCACCCGTGGAAAAACGGGGAGTACGGGGAGGAGAGGGTAAAGGGAGAAGAAGGGGTGAAAAAGGTTGGAAACGAGTAAAAGTTGAGAGGGAATAATTGCCATGGGGATGAGGGGAAAAGGAGAGAGAGAAAAGACAGAGTTTGTTAAATAATGCAGTGCACATGCTTATCCAATCCCATCATGCAGCTAATATTTTTCATTGTCTGTTGATTGTAAGCTAGAGTTGACAGAGCTGAGAGCTTGTGAGCTTACTGCAGATCAGGCATAATTTACTTTGAGGCAAATCAACATTTGAAGAGCAGGTGAGACTCAAACCAGCTCTTCTTCTTAATGATTACAGAGCTGCACAGGGCAGGAGAAAGGAGGACAGAGCTCAGCCTGAACCTGGAATGAACAGCAAATAGCGCACAGGGAATAATTCCAGAGTTATAAAAACAAGGAACAGATCCAAAAGAGAGGGCAGAAGTAAAGGATCCTGTGAAGTCACAATGCCACAGTTTTAAAGTTCTGGAGATTTACAACATCCCCAAAATTAGAAACTCCATTAGTCAGCAGGGCTGAGTCACTTGGATCTTCCCAGCGTTGCCTACACCAGAATCATCAAAATTAAGAAGCATATTAAGGCCACTTTTTTTTGACAGTTTATACAAAGGATAAGTATTACTTTTAAATCCCCAAGAGAAAATGTGAGTCTGAACAGCCCTCCTTGTATCAGTGCTTCAGAGTTTAAAACTGAAATGTTTTAGTCCCACCATTTTATTTTCAATTCTCATTATGGTGTAGTAAAAATGCTGATTTATTAGTATGTAACTCCAAGCAGCTCAAAGCCCATCTTATACTTAGTCAATGCCCTCAGCGGTCATGCCAAATACGTGAGAGGTTGGGATTTTTCCCTTTTGTGGGAAAGAAGCAAGGCTGGAAAGGAGAAGTATTTTGCTAAAGGTCACCATGTGGCCCTATCTGCATGTTACAAGCGTTTTGGATGTTGCCTTTTTGAATTCTTCGGGGACCGATTCCCCTTTTTTGAAACAGGCCTGCACAGGCCATCACTAACCTTAAATTCCTGGAATTAGCAGGGATTTCGCAAGCGGAGAAAATGTTGCGGAATCACAAACCTCTAGTCCCACCTCAGAGCCCATCCTAGGAACCCCGACAGATGCACAGGGAAGGTTGGGGGGCAGGGGGGGATTTTTCCAGCCCAGTCTCTTCCCCTATGCCCCCTTGGGGAAGCACTCAAGGGAAAGCCTACAGGTCAGGCAGGCTAGCAATGAGGTGGGAAGAGAGGAGGAATAAATGATGCAGAGCTTCCAGGCCCCTTAGGCAGCTATCAGTAGGATGGATACCCAGGACAATCGGAAGGTTGACGCAAGAACATAATAGTAGAAGAAGAAAATACCAGGTCAGCGTGATACTTTTTGGTGCTTCCCAACTAAGTTGCAACCAAAGAAAACAAGGCTTCCCCACCCACTCTCTGTTGGTTAGCTGGCTGAGGCGTTGCCATCCAAACTGGACCGGAGGTGGATCAACAGGTAAATTGGCAAAACCAGGACACCTGACTCACGCCAAAGGGTGCTACTAGATCTTCCGGCCTCTCATGTACTTCCTTTTGAGGATCCCAAAATGCTTAAAAATGTTTTCCGATGAGATGACTGTCCAATTAGAGTTACAGGAACTTAGCAGCCAGTCGTGGCCTTTCATCTTATGTTTTGTATAATAATAATAATGATGGCATTTATTAAGTGCTTACTATGTGCAAAGTACTGTTCTAAGCACTGGGGAGGTTACAAGGTGATCAGGTTGTCCCACTGGGGGCTCACAGTCTTCATCCCCATTTTACAGATGAGGTAACGGAGGCCCAGGGAAGTTAAGTGACTGGACCAAAGTCACACAGCTGACAATTGGCAGAGCCGGGATTTGAAACCATGACCTCTGACTCCAAAGCCCGTGCTCTTTCCACTGAGCCACGCTGCTTCCAGACTGTGATCCTGTATAACAGATCACAGTCATGTGTGTGATAAAGTTCCAGAAACTGCCCCCAAATAAATGACCCCAACCAGAGAAATCCAAACCATAAAAATTCATGCCTTCCCATATCTCTTTGCCTGGCTTCCCACTGAGCCACAATACAGCAGGTAAGCAAGACACAGAGGACAGTCAAACATGTCAGAGTCAACCTGCAGGCACGAAAGGAGACCAGGAAAGGGTAGGATGAGGGCCATTCTTCTCCTTCCCCTTCAATTATATGAAGGAGAATGAGTGACCACTAGTCCCTTCCCTGCTCCACCTCATAGAGGCCTTTTTTGAGAAGTAAAGTGCCCCAGAACAAACCATCTATACACCAGGCCAACCGCTAATGCTGGCAGATCCCTCAAGACGCAACCTCCCTTTGCTCCCAACCACAGATAGGGCACTGGCTCCCATCTCCTCCCCAATTCCCAAAAGATTTATGTTGCTTCATCACACTTAAGTACCCCTCTCCTCTCCTCTCCTCCAAATTCCTCCCTCTTACTTGGCTCGGTGGATACACTGTCTTCTCCAGAGTCCTTGTTCTGGGTCCTAGGATTCATACCTAAGAAAAGATGGAATCACATATTACCAGGAAGACTGCCTCCTCTGCACAGAATGATGAATCCCATACTAATATTACATTTCTAAGAACTATTAATGATAGTATCAAGCAGAGTTTGAAGGAACATTTAGCTCGTCTGATTCATTTTGCTGCCTCCAGGTAGATGAACAGTTCCATTACCCAGCGCCACTGAACACATTGAACATTTAAAACATAAAGAGAGTCGACACCAAACTTCTCATCCCTCCTCCTAAACCCACTTTACCTCTCCATTTTTCTGTAACAGTTGACAATGCCACCATTCTCTCTGTCTCGGAAGCCTGAAACCTTGTGATAATTAGTTAATACTTATCCTTATCCATCCGGCTCAGTGGTCCATCTTTCTCCCAAGTGCTTAATGCAGTAAGTACTCAAGAAATATGATCGAATGATTGAATGAATGACAGCGGCAACCAACGATGCCTAAAGAGCCCTCTGATGGATAGGGAAAATAGGGTGTCATCACCGTCTTGGAAATTTTTCAAGTTTTTAAGCTACCACAATAGCTCCATCTAATGTTACTGGGATACATTAATATTTGTAACATCTTGCCCTACTTGTAAAAATAAAGGGAAGTCAGAAATCCAGCAAGCCCTTCAGGCTGGAAGACTATTTCAGAGCTGGCACTTATAACGCGTATTTGGGATATTCAACCTCATCCCCTTATGTAAATCACTTTACTGCTTGCTAAGGTAAGATGTGGTCTCTAATGTAAAGCTCTTGTTTATGTTAAAGTTTGCTATTTACATATAGATATGTTATGTCTCTAGTCTGTAAGCCTGCTTTAGGCAAGGAACAGGTCTACCAACTCTGTTGCACTGTACTCTCTCAAGTGATTACTACAGTGCTCTGTACATAGTAAGCGCTCAATAAACACCACTGATTGATTGCTATTTTAGTTCTCCATTCTGGTTGTTCCAGCTGTTCCCCATCTTCTCTTCCCAGAAGCCTATGTTACTTTGTTTTTTTGATTTTTAAAGAGCGGAAAAACAAATCAATCAATCAATGGAATTTATTTAGCACTTACTGTGTGCTTGGAAGAGCTCAATAGAGTTGGTAGACACGATTCCAGCCCACCAGGAACTTACAATGTATCAGAAAAGTACACCTATAAAAGGGAACCATCCTCACAAAAAGAAAACATATTGCATTTATTACTCTTGTCAGTCACAGGAGGGATGCAAGCTTATAATGGGCAGGGAACATGCTAATTCCTTTGTACTGTACTCTCCCAAGTGCTTAGTACAGTGCTCTGCACATAGTAAGGGCTTAATAAAAGCCATTGATAAATTGATTGATAAAAGCAACAGATAAAACATACAAGCACAGTTTCCTCTCCCAAGCCCAAAATTAAATGGTTGTAACACATATACCAAAATTACTCATGTCCAAGGTATAAATGAAATAGTGATTAAAAAAAAAAACAGTTGTTGCAGGTGTATATGAAGGATAGGATGTAGAGGGCCGGCTAAAAGGTTAAAGATTCTCAAGGGTTTAAAAGAAAAATTACCAGCACATACAATTGTATAACCATGCTAGTATAAAATTTTCATTTTACATAGGTGTGCAAGTCAGGTCATGTAGTCTTTTGAAAAGCAAACTATGTGAGTAAAGAGATAAATGCTTTCCTTTCACTCATGTTGCTTGCTAAGGCACAACGCTGTGAATTCCACCCAGGATAACAATACTTTTATTGGGGTATATTGAAAAAAAAAAAAGCCAAATCCAACCAGATGAAGTAGGAGAAAATTGAAAGGTTAATTAACTTTGACAAAGCACAGTGAAAAGACTGCACCTATTGAGGGTACTTTTCAATGATTTCCTATGGAATGGTGGGAAGGGAGAGGGAGGTTGGTGTCCAACAAAATTTGGTTTTACAATGGATTTTTTTCATATACTGATTGATTATCAAGATGGGCAGGATTGTTAACATCACGTAAGGCAGGAACAAAATTAAAAGTGATTTAAAACACTGGAAAAAAGGCCCTACAAATATAGGATGAAATTCAATAGAGACATGGGCAAAATAAGTACAGTCTTGCACTTTGGGCAGAAAAGCAAACACTACAAACATGAGATGGAAAAGAGTGGCTCAACACATGTATAGCAGAAAAAGACCCCAGGTGAGGGGGTGGAGGACGGGAGAAGAGAGAGTCAGAGTTTATCAGATGCTGAATGAGTTGGCAATGCAACTTCACTTATTAGAGAAGCAGCGTGGCTCAGTGGAAAAGAGCACAGGCTTTGGAGTCAGAGGTCATGGGTTCAAATCCTGGCTCTGCCAATTGTCAGCTGTGTGACTTTGGGCAAGTCACTTCACTTCTCTGGGCCTCAGTTAACCTCATCTGTAAGATGTGGATTAAGACTGTGAGCCCCCCATGGGACAACCTGATCAACTTGTAACCTTCCCAGCGCTTAGAACAGTGCTTTGCACACAGTAAATGCTTAATAAATGTCATTATTATTATTATTATTATTTAAAAAGGCAGTATTCTTGTTTTGCATTTCTGGAATATATAACATGCAGAATTTGGGAGGTAATCTTTCAACAATTCTCCTTGATAATCAAGCTATTAAACTCTTGAATCCAGTTTTAATCTCCACGTTTTAAAAGGAATGTAGAGAAACTAGAGGGAAACCGGGTGTGAGCCTGCTGTTGGGTAGGGACCGTCTCTATATGTTGCCAACGTGTACTTCCCAAGAGCTTAGTACAGTGCTCTGCACACAGTAAGCGCTCAATAAATACGATTGAATGAATGAATGAATGAAGAGGGGCAAAAATTATTAAAGGGTTAGAAAATGGGTCTATGAGGAAAGGCTAAAAGAAATGGGATGATTTATCCTACAAAAAAGGAGGTATGGGATGACAATTTCTATCAATTAAGTACATGAAGGGTTTAAATGTCCTCCATGACCTTAAGGTACAAAAAAGGGAAATGGCTTTAAATTTTAAAAAGGGAGATTTCAATTGGACAGACGGAAGAGTCAGGAACGGGTACTGAAGCAGCCTAGTGGAAAGAGCCCGGGCTTGGGAGTCGGAGGTCATGAGTTCTAATCCCGGCTCCGCCATTGATCAGCTGTGTGACTTTGGGCAAGTCACTTGACTTCTCTGTGCCTCAGTTCCCTCATCTGTAATATGGGGATTAAGACTGTGAGCCCCACGTGGGACAACCTGATTACCTTGTATCTACCCCATTGCTTAGAACACTGCTCGACACATGGTAAGCACTTAACAAATGCCATTATTATCATACTGTTGTCTCCCAAAGGCTTAGTTAGGTGCACTGCCCTCTTCTGAAGCACTTACATTCATATTACACATACCTTATTACATAAGTACCGATTAACATACATAGCCCCCTCTCCCTCCTACCTGAAAATGACTAGATTGTAAGCTCCTTGATGCCAAGAACCATTTCTAACTCTAGTGTTGTCTCCCAAGGGCTTAGCTAGTTCAGTGCTCTGCCCCAGTAGGTGCTCAACAAATACGACTGATTAGATCTTGCTCAAATCAGGATTTACCAGGACCCTCCCCTAAATGGGCTCAAAAACCAGCCCACTAATTTAGCCCAACTTCAGAGAACCCTCTGGTATGACTCTAAATCAGAACACATCCCCAATAGCCCTGGCCCAGCCTCTCTCTCCCTCGGGGCAGAGCCAGAGCTAGATCTAGAAATGGAAAAGATGGCCCATTTTAAAGCCCATTCCTTGGATTACTGGTAAAACGACCTTCTGGAATGCAGCTGGTGCAGCCCAAAGAGAGATACAGTAGTGTGGCATCCTGATCGCCATCTGAAATCGAAATGCAAATCCTCTTCATCAGTTACCTGCACTGTGGTTGTTAAGGCTGACAGAAAATTCTTCTGTTCCACTGAAGCTCAGGAAGGACAAGCTGTCACCAGGCTGCCGAGAAGCTATGTGCCTGCAGAGAAAGTACCAGACTTAAGGGAGGAGAGAAAAAAAGGACCTCCTTTTCATTATTCAAAATTCCCTCCAAGTCAAACACTTGTATTAATCGAGTGCTTACAGAAACAACTGATGAGGGCAATGGGCATGGGAATCACTATGGATGGAGAAATATTGCTTGCCGGGCAGAGGAGAGGGGAGAATTAAAGCACGTGAGGGTGAATGAGGTAGATGAGTTTGGCCTGATGTCTGGATTTCCTCCGGCAACACTCTACCGTTTGTGCACAGAAAGCAGACTGGAGGTGATCCAGGGCTGTGGATTAGTAGTACAAGATCAGCAAAGGGATAAGGGAGCAAGTGAGTTGAGTTCAGTAGAGAGAGTGAGGACGAGAATGTTAATTTGGGCATCAAGGTAGATTGTTTGGGTAGGAAAGGCAGAATTTTCCAAAGTCAGAACAACCCAGTATTTTCATCGAGGATCTAGTCTTTCTCCATAACTTACCTGCTACCCAGCTTGATGCTAGATTGGATAAAGAGGGGACAGAGGACAGAATCCTCTCTCTCAATCGATAGTAATGTATGCAGAGCATTATACGAAGCATTTGGGAGCATATAATGCAGTTGGTAGACACGATCCCTGTCCTCAAGAAGCTTATGATTTAAATCACTCCCCTTGTCGGAAGCCTATAAAAGGCTCCTGATTGATGTTCAGATCAAATGAAAAACTCACCACCAGCTTGAAATCCAACTGGCCTCCCCTTACTGAAATGCTCTTTTACTTCCTTCAATTCCGCCGCTCACGCTTGGCTGTAGCCGAGCAAACATGCATCAGCTCCCACACACATAACTTTTCCTGCTACCAAGTCATCACCTCATTCTCCCTGCCTGGAATGCTCACACCTCACTGTGCCAAACCAAGAGCTGCCTCTACTGCATAATTCTACTAAAACCCCACCTCCCCTATAAAACCTAGCCAGGGAAATCCCAACTGGCTCTAGGAATCACAGCAATTCCTCAGTTTTAAACATCCACATATATGATTGTGATGTTTCTCACTTTATAAGCACCGTTTGTTCAAATTTTCTATCATTTGTGTATTTGTATATGTACTGCCTAGCCCTGTACACTCTCAGTTCCTCACGGATAATGACACTGCCTTCGCTTTACGGTACCCAATACAATGTTCCATAGATAATGGGACAGTGAATTGAGTTCACTTCTGAAAGGCTTGAGGTACATCATTCTGCACAAAATGAATCCTGAAATAAGGGTTTCTTCAGGATAACTTCCCATGGGGCTATTTCTGTTTAACTGATAGACTAGACTTGCTTACATTCACGTCAATAAACTATATTTACTCTCCTTAGATCTATACAGAACTACAGATATCTAAACAACTGCTTCTCTATCTTGTCCGAGTATTAACTCTTCGAGCTATATGATGTAGGCAGAAACTCCTCACTCTGGGCTTCAAGGCTCTCCATCACCTCGCCCCCTCCTACCTCACCTCCCTTCTTTCTACAGCCCAGCCCGCACCCTCCGCTCCTCCGCCGCTAATCTCCTCACCGTACCTCGTTCTCGCCTGTCCCAACATTGACCCCCGGCCCACGTCATCACCCGGGCCCGGAATGCCCTCCTTCTGCCCATCCGCCAAGCTAGCTCTCTTCCTCCCTTCAAGGCCCTGCTGAGAGCTCACCTCCTCCAGGAGGCCTTCCCAGACTGAGCCCCTTCCTTCCTCTCCCCCTCGTCCCCCTCTCCATCCCCCCATCTTACCTCCTCCCCTTCCCCACAGCACCTATATATATGTATATATGTTTGTACATATTTATTACTCTATTTATTTTACTTGAACATATCTATTCTATTTATTTTATTTTGTTAGTATGTTTGGTTTTGTTCTCTGTCTCCCCCTTTTAGACTGTGAGCCCAATGTTGGGTAGGGACTGTCTCTATATGTTGCCAATTTGTACTTCCCAAGCGCTTAGTACAGTGCTCTGCACATAGTAAGCGCTCAATAAATACGATTGATGATGATGATGATGATGATGATGATGATGATGATGATGTAAAAGTGCTTAAATTCACAGTGGTCCTATTGTATTCCGATTCAAGTGTAAGCATCAAATCTTACACTGGTTCAAAGGTCCAAGCCCAATACAGTTACTGGAGACAGGACAGGTGAACTTGGCGTTAGGCCTTAGCTCTCTGTACCAGTTCTCTTCCCTCAATCGCCTTAATAAATACTTTCCCCTTGACGGAGTATCATCGAAAAGCATTGCCAATTGTTTCCTCTCCCCCTTCAGCGTCCAGCTCCGGGTGCTTGCACGTGAATCCTGGAGGCTCCTAAAACAGCCATTTTCCAAGCCGGTCCTGCAGCCTCACCTGCCAGCCGCCTCATGATACGCTAACTCCAGCAGCTCCGCAGAAGAGTGTGTCAGGTCCCTCTGCCCACTGCCTTGAAGTTCTGCCATGTTCTGGCGAGTCTGGTGATGGATCTGAATGGCTTCTCCGGATGGACCTACGCAGACAGGCATCCGATAATCAGACTCCTCCGGATTTCCCGTATGGCATTTATTAAGCACTTACTATGTGCTAAGCACTGGGGTAGATACACGATTATCAGATCCAACAAAGCCCCTGTTCCATCCAGGGCTCACCATCTTATTCCCATTTTTCAGGTGAAGGACTGAGGCCCAGAGAAGTTAAGTGACTTGCTTGAAGGTAATTCAGCAGGCCAATGGCAAAGGTGGGATTAGTACACAGCTTTTCCAACTCCCAGGCCTATGATCTTTTCGCTCTTAATATTCACTTCCATCTCTCTCTTGTCCAGCTTCTATGCTTCATGCTGCTATGGAGACTCTAAGATTTTTGATACGCAGACTTTTTTTTTCTTTAAATGGTATTTAAAGAAAATACCTTCTAGACTGTGAGCCCGCTGTTGGGTAGGGACCGTCTCTGTATGTTGCCGAATGTACTTCCCAAGCACTTAGTACAGTAAGTAAGCGCTCAATAAATACGATTGAATGAATGAATGAATATTTGCTATGTGATTACTATGCTCCAGGCACTTTACTAAGCGCTGGGGTAGAGCCAAGGTAATCAAGGTGGACATGGCCCATGACCCACATAGGGCTCACAGTCTTAATCCCCATTTTACAGATGAGGTCACTGAGGCACAGATAAATTAAATGACTTGGCCAATGTCACACAGCAGACAAATGGCAGAACCAGGATTAGAACCCAGGTCCTTCAGACTTTTAGGCCTGTGCTCTATCCACTAGGCAATGCTGCTTCTCTGTGTTACAAAGAACTCTTTGATCCTTTCAGAGAATAAGCCTTGCACCCAAGCAAGACACATTAATCGCTGAGCCCACGCACAGTGCGTATATGAGGCAAACTTCGTATGCTTACTATTTACAGTGGACACAACACAAAAGGAAAAGGAGAAAAGGTAAAAATCCACTTTTCAGCTTGTGCTAAGAAGTCTCTCAGGAAACAAATTTGTTCCATGAACCCAGTGGGGTCCACTCAAACAGCAGCTTGGGCTACAACTTTGGCCTCAACCAATTATCCTTCCAGGTATAGAGTTTGACCTCTCCAGATGATGGGGATAAGCTGGAAGATAAGCGTAGCAGGGGGTAGAGCATGGGCCCAAGAGTCAGAAGGTCATGGGTTCTAATCCCGGCTCTGCCACTTGTCTGCTGTGTGACCATGGGCAAGTCACTTAACTTCTCTGTGCCTCAGTTACCTCATCTGTAAAATGGGGATTAAGACTGTGAGCCCCACGTGGGACAACCTGATTACCTTGTATCAACCCCAGTGCTTAGAACAGTGCTTTGCACATAGTAAGCACTTAGCAAATGCCATCATTATAATTATATCTAACTTGAGAAAAACAAACTCTGCTTCAAGATGGTATTAGAGACAGCCGGAGGATAGAACCAGGGAGAGAAAAGTCTCAGAGACGTGGGAATTAATAAAAAAAAAAAAACCAATGTAATAAGAGACATCACTCTCCAAAAATAGGAACTAAAAAGGAGGATATATCAACAGGAATGTCAGTATCAACAAAGAAGTAGCATGGCCTACGGGTCTCTCTATCCTGGGAGGTAGAAGGTTCCGGGTTCTAATCCCGGCCCTGCTACTTGTCTACTGTGAGACACTGGGTTCTGATTCCAGATCTTCCATGTGTCTCCTATGTGACCCTGAGCAGGTCACTCCACTTCTCTGTGCCTCAGTTACCTCATCTGTAAAATGGGGATTAAGACTGTGAGCCCCATGTGGGACAGGGACTTGGTCCAACCTGCTTAGCTTGTATCTACCCCAGCGTTGCCTGGGGTATACATGCCAGGCACATAGCAAGCACTTAACTACCATTAAAAAAATAAATAAATACAATTTTTTAAGAAGCGCAACATTATTTGCTGGGAAAGGATGAAACATTCTCCCAAACCAGGAAAAGATCAAAATCCTAGAGCCCAGACTTACCAACGGGGAAGGTGTGCATCCAGCGTCTTCTGTTAGAAGTAAGTTTCATTGGCATGCGAGATGGCGCAAAGGGATTGATGAGAGCCCGCTGAGGGGTGAATCCACCAGGACGGACATGCAGCATGGATTCCGCACTGCCCACGTGGAACCTCCCTGGTGCACTGGAGTCCCGCTGTTGCGTCTCCATCATGTTCTCCAGGACATCTGGACATTTCCACGAAGCCAAATGCAGAAAAAAGAGAAATCATCATGTCTCAAGACCAGAACAATGGTAAAGAATAACACCATTACTTTGAATTTTAACAGCAACTTTCTTATTAAGAACTTAAAGCATTTCCACATCCACTATCGCACCTGACAGCTCTCTAGGGTTGGGGAAAGCAGCATGGTCTAGTGGATAGAGCGCGGGGCCGGGATTCGGAAGGACCTGGGTTCTAATCCCAGCTCAGCCACTTGTCTGTTGTGTGACCGGGGGCAAGTCACTTCACTTCTCTGTGCCTCAGTTACCTCATCTATAAAATGGGGACTAAGACAGTGAGCCCCAGGTGGGACAGGGTCTGTGTCCAATCTGATTAGCTTGTATCTTACCCCAGCACTTAGTGCTTGACACATTAATAATAATAATAACAGCATTTATTAAGTGCTTACTATGTGCAAAGCACTGTTCTAAGTGCTGGGGAGGTTACAAGGTGATCAGGTTGTCCCACGGAGAGCTCACAGTCTTAATCCCTATTTTACAGATGAGGTAGTGGGGGGCCAGAGAAGTTAAGTGACTTGCCCAAAGTCACATAGCTGACAATTGGCGGAGCCGGGATTTGAACCCATGACCTCTAATTCCAAAGCCCGTGCTCTTTCCACTGAGCCACGCTGCTTCACATTGTAAGTGGTTAACAAATACCATCATTTTTATTATTATCAGCAGATATTAGCCCCTCTGTGACTACTTCCCTATGGGTCTGTGAGAAAACCAGCGTAGTACCCAAGCCTCCTAACCCCAGTTCACTACTGCATCCATTAGACTACACTGCCTCTTGGATAATGTAAGCTCCGGGAATTTGGAGCACGAAGAAGGATTAGCAAACATTTACCGAATACTGCCTGTAAGGACGCAAATATTAAGGGAAAGGACCAAACAGGAGCAAACGCTTTTGAACTGAAAGAAAAATTCATGTTCTCTTCAAGTACTTTGTGAAGGGGATGAGTCTAGGTGAGTGGATCAAGTCAAGAAAGAAAAGCCCACAGAATGGGTGTCAGTGTTTCAAGCGGGAAACAAAGAGGATAGAGGGATAAGTGGGCTGATAATGTGCATCTTGGGAAAAATGTCTAATGGAATCCTGGAGTGAGATTTTTTTTTTTAAAAAAAGGGAAACAGCAGCCTGGAAAAGAAAGCGTCCAATTAAGATGTGGCACATTAAGCCGGTAATGCATTTCTCAGCCCCTAAAGTCTCTGCTTTGTTTATTCATGCATTCAATCATATTTACTGAGTGCTTACTGTGTGCAGAGCACTGTACTAAGTGCTTGGAAAGTACAATTCGGTAACAGATAGAGACAATCCCTGCCCAACAACAGGCACACAGTCTAGAATGGGGAGACACACAACAAAACAAAACAAGCAGACAGGCAGCTGTTTAGCCAACTGCAACTCCAGAGGGACTTTTCATTAAGAGATGGGAAGATAATGCTAAAATGAATTATTCTTTAGATCGATTTGTGACTCTTTGATATTTGGGAATTTGTTACCCATTCTGATTGCTATGGGTTTTTCTCATTCGCATACAACATTTAACATACAACAGTCAGCACTTGGATTAACAGGGTCCTTATTTAACTACTTAGGATTTGGTTTTGATAATAATAATGACGGTGCTTAAACACTTACTATGTGCTAAGTACTGTTCTAAGGACTGTGGGGAGATATAAGGTTAACAGGTTGTCCCAGGTTGGGCTCACAGTCTTAATCCCTATTTTACAGATGAGGTAACAGGCACAGAGAAGTTAAGTGACTTGCCCAAAGTCACACAGATGACCAGTGGCAGAGCCGGGATTAGAACCCACGATCTCTGACTCCCAAAGCCCGTGCTCTTTCCAACTGATGATAAACATGGGCATCGAGAGAACTGGATTTTAGCTCTTCTATTATTCCAAATTTCTACAAGTTTACAGCAAAATGATTTGCACAGGTGAGTAGCAGGTCTTTTCCTTATTAAGCAAAATTAAGGATTCTTTCAAAGCACTTCCTACCAAGGGCTCAATCCCTCAATCTCATCATTCGTCCTCCCAGATTTTTTTTTCCTGAAACCTCAACATTCCTCTAAGAAAAAGCAGATATTCTCTATTTACTGATGGAAAAACTGAGGCACAGAGAAGTTAAGCGTATAATCAATCAATCAATCAATCAATCGTATTTATTGAGCGCTTACTATGTGCAGAGCACTGTACTAAGCGCTTGGGAAGTACAAATTGGCATCACATAGAGACAGTCCCTACCCAACAGTGGGCTCACAGTCTAAAAGGGGGAGACAGAGAACAGAACCAAACATACCAACAAAATAAAATAAGTAGGATAGAAATGTACAAGTAAAATAAATAAATAAATAAATAAATAGAGTAATAAATATGTACAACCATATATACATATATACAGGTGCTGTGGGGAAGGGAAGGAGGTAAGACGGGGGGATGGAGAGGGGGACGAGGGGAGAGGAAAGAAGGGGCTCAGTCTGGGAAGGCCTCCTGGAGGAGGTGAGCTCTCAGCAGGGCCTTGAAGGGAGGAAGAGAGCTAGCTTGGCGGATGGGCAGAGGGAGGGCATTCCAGGCCCGGGGGATGACGTGGGCCGGGGGTCGATGGGGGGACAGGCGAGAGCGAGGTACAGTGAGGAGATTAGTGGTGGAGGAGCGGAGGGTGCGGGCTGGGCTGGAGAAGGACAGAAGGGAGGTGAGGTAGGAGGGGGCGAGGTGATGGAGAGCCTTGAAGCCCAGGGTGAGGAGTTTCTGCTTGATGCGCAGATTGATCGGTAGCCATTGGAGGTTTTTGAGGAGGGGAGTAATATGTCCAGAGCGTTTCTGGACAAAGATAATCCGGGCAGCAGCATGAAGTATGGATTGAAGTGGAGAGAGACACGAGGATGGGAGATCAGAGAGAAGGCTAGTGCAGTAGTCCAGACGGGATAGGATGAGAGCTTGAATGAGCAGGGTAGCAGTATAAGCTCCGTTCTCAGATATTTTTTTTTAAAAAAAGATGAAACATCAGCTGTACCAGGTGGCCTAAAAAATATCTGGCCAGAGGGTAACTACGCTGGATTGGAAGTCATTGAGAGCCCTTTCCACTCCGTGATTCTTGCCTGAGGTCATATGGCCCCTACATGAATTTGTAGGAATTCAAGTTGATGCTGCCTAAGATTCCTCAGGTACAGAGTGATGGCTGATTTATAAGCGGTGTGGGAAGTCTAGTGACGAAGGCAACACCCAGCAACCATCCAGAAGGAAATGACAGGTTAGCTCAAAGTGAGAGTTTGGTGGAATTCCAGCACATATTTTTTTGAGAAGAGAATTCTTGAGAACTCTAAGGGTCTTAAAGGATACTGAGAGTCATCTTTGCCCATTCTTATATGGACAAGTCTTTCTCAGATATATAATAATAATAGTAGTATTTGTTAAGCACTTACTAGACGTCCCAGCACTGTTCTAAGCACTGGGGTATATATGTTGGAGATAGTCCCTGTTCCACACAGGCCTCACAGTCTTAATCCCCATTTTACAGATGAGACTCAGGGAAGTTAAGTGACTCGCCCAAGGGTCACACAGCAGACAAGTGGCAGAGTCGGGACTTGGACGACTCCCAAGCCTGGGCTCTATCCACTAGGCCAGGCTGCTCCCTGTGAGCTCTATATGGGACAGGGACTGTGTCCAACCCAATTATCTTGTATCTACCCCAGTGCTTAGTACAATGCCTGGCACACAGTAAATGCTTAACGGATATGACAAAAAAATATGTAAAAGGCAGCTCGTCATTTATTGATATAGTACAGGGGTGGCATAACTTGTACTTCCCAAGCGCTTACTATAGTGCTCTGCACACAGTAAGCGCTCAATAAATACAACTGAATGAATGAGGCTCTTCTTCAGGTGTCGTGGAGTTTGGGCACCTGTGTTCTAAAAGTTATTACCCACTGCAGGGGTGGGTGACAGTGCCAGCTCCCCTGTGCCCCACTGCTCATGTCCCTTCCCATAAAATCTAAAGCAGATCTAAGACAAGCCATTCCAAAAAAACCCAAAAGCTTCCCGAAGCTGTTTGAAGGAAGAGATATAGATTAATCCCTCTGGACTGTGAGCTCATTGTGGGCAGGATCGTGTCTGGCTGTTGTCATATTGTACTCCCTCAAGCGTTTTAGGACAATGCTTTGCACACAGTAAGCAGTGCGGCTCAGTGGAAAGAGCATGGGCTTTGGAGTCAGAGGTCATGAGTTCAAATCCCAGCTCCGCCGATTGTCAGCTGTGTGACTTTGGGCAAGTCACTTCACTTCTCTGTTCCTCAGTTACCCCCATCTGTACAATGGAGATTAAGGCTGTGAGCCCCACCGTGGGACAGCCTGATCACCCTGTAACCTCTTCAGCGCTTAGAAAGTGCTTTGCACATAGTAAGCGCTTAATAAATGCCATTTTTTAAAAAAAAAGCACTCAGAAAATAGGACTGAATGATAGAGGTGAGAATAACTTGATCTATTTTTTTTCCAAAAGCAGACAGTCAATCAGCTACTCTCTTGCAAAGGCCTGAGAACACCCCGCCCCATTCAGACAAGAGATTGTTGGCGGCCATCCCAGTGTCATCCCTCAGGCTGACCTCGGGTGCTGGTGTAGCCCAAGGAGCTGCTGACTTCGTACTGGTGCAGGTGAGAGTGGGGAATCATGAGAATGTTGGAGCTCTTTCCCAAGGAGCTGTCGTCGGAGGCCTGGCTCCTCACCTCCTCGGCCGGCAGGGCGCGGCTCTGCAGCGAAGGGCTGGACGACACGTCGTAGGAGCTGGAGCTCTTCCGGGTGTGGCATTCCCGGTCCCGCTCCCTCACCGACCTGAAAGACAACAGCCGAACAGTCACCAGCGATGTTGGGACGCTTTCGTCCTCCGAAACGTCTACAATTCATTCATTCCGTAATCATCATCATCATCATCAATCGTATTTATTGAGCGCTTACTATGTGCAGAGCACTGTACTAAGCGCTTGGGAAGTACAAATTGGCAACATATAGGGACAGTCCCTACCCAACAGTGGTATTTGTTAAGCACTTCCTATGTGCCAAGCACTGTTCTAATCAATCAATCAATCGTATTTATTGAGCACTTTACTGTGTGCAGAGCACTGGACTAAGCGCTTGGGAAGTACAAGATGGCAACATGTAGAGACAGTCCCTACCCAACAGTGGGCTCACAGTCTAAAAGACTAAGCTAAAAGTTCTAAGCGCTGGGAAAGATAAAAGGTTATCAGGCTGTCCCAAATGGGGCTCACGGTCTTAATCCCCGTTTTGCAGATGAGGTAACTGAGGCACAGAGAAGTGAAGTCACTTGCCCAAAGTCACACAGCAGCTGACAAGTGGTGGAGTCGGGATTAGAACTCAGGACCTGTGACTCCCAAGCCCGGGCTCTTTCCACTAAGCCACGCTGCTTCTCTATTTATTGAGTGCTTATTGTGTGCAGAGCACTGTACTAAGCGCTTGGGAGTACAACAATAAACAGACATGCTCCCTGCCGACGAGTTTATAGTCTAGCGGGGGAGACAGATGCTAATACACATAAACAACAGAGAGTAAACCCTGAAAGCGTCTATCGCATCAATCAAGAGCACTTATTGAGTGCCTAAGGTGTGCAGAGCACTGCACTAAGCACTGGGAAAGTTTAGCAGAATCCATACACATGATCCCTGTCCTCGGAAGCTTTCCATCTATCCGGAGGAGAAGACAGAAACAGAAATTAATTGCAGATGGGCGGTAATAAGATATATATGATAGTACTTAAGTACTATGGTGCTTACTGTGTGCAGAGCACTGGACTAAGCGCTTGGGAGTGTACAGTACAACAATAAACAGACATGCTCCCTGCCGACGAGTTTATAGTCTAGCGGGGGAGACAGATGCTAATACACATAAACAACAGAGGATAAACCCTGAAAGCTTCTATCGCATCAATCAAGAGCACTTATTGAGTGCCTAAGGTGTGCAGAGCACTGCACTAAGCACTGGGAGAGCTTAGCAGAATCCATACACATGATCCCTGTCCTTGGAAGCTTTCCATCTATCTGGAGGGGAAGACAGAAACTGAAATTAATTGCAGATAGGCGGTAATAGGATATATATGATAGTACTTAAGTACTATGGAGGTTCTGGGGATTTTAAGTGCTTAAATGGCATGGAAGGGCTGAAGAGGCAGTTGGGAAAAAGGGTAGGAGATTAGAAATCAGTCAGGAAGGTCATCTGGAGATGAGACTTAAGAAGGTCTTTGAAGACAGGGAGAGTTGTGACCTGCTGGATATGAAAGAGGAGGGAATTACAGACAAGAGGAGGGAGGGAGCAAGAGTGAACGGCGGGAGAGACAAGAAGGTGGCACAGTTGACTAGGTTAACTTAAAACGAACGGAGAGAGGTGGGATGTGGAGCACTCCAGAACATATACGCCTATCAGTAATCTTTAGGTTTTACAAACTTAATGGTATTTTAAAAATGGTATTTATTAAGTGCTTACTATGTGGCCAACATTGTTCTAAGCACTGGGGTAGGTACCAGTTAATTAGGTCAGACACCATCCCTGTTCCCCAATGGACTCAATGTCTAAGTAGGAGGGAGAACAGGTATTTAATCCCCATTTTACACTGAGGAAACTAAAGGCACAGAGAAGTTAAGTACTTGCTCAAGGTCACACAGCAAGCAATTGGCAGGGCTGGCATTAGAACCCAGGTCCTCTGACTTTCAGTCCTGTGCTTTTTCCATTAAGCCATACTGTTTCCCACTATTACTGAGCTCTTACCCTGAGCAAAACATTTCTTTATACCACCCTCTGCATTTTTGCATATTCAATTTTACTGATATTAACTATGCTATTTGGAAATACTTTTATAACAGTCTCCCCTATATTAAAGTGTAGGGTCCTTGTGGGCAGGGAGACTATCACTTCATCGTGTTGTCGCTCTCAAGGCTCAGTACAGTGGGTGATCAATAAATACAATGACTACTAAGAGGGAGAGAAATGATTCCTTTTTTTTTTTTTTTTCCCAAAGCCAGTATTCAAAAGCTTCTGCTTAATGCAGAAAGAAGCTTTTGAAGAATGGGAAGACATATGCAGAGTAACGTTTTAAATAAACCCGGCAGAAGAATAGTATATGTAATGGAGAAGTGAGAAAGTAGAGGCGGTCAGTGAGGACTTTGATGGTAGTACTGAAGCTGGGATCGGACGGCATGGTGGCTGTTTGGACGGAGACAAGGAGGAAATGTTGTGGAGGAAGAACAGGTAGGATTTGTTGATATTCAAAACAAGGACTTTTAAAAGAGAGGGAAGAATCATTCATAATCCTAGACTTGTGGGCTGGAAACATACGGGGGCTGGTGTTGTTCACTGTGAACGTGGGAGAGTTAGGCTGAGGAAATTACCTGGAAAGATGAAGAGTTGAGTTTAAGGAAATATTAATCTTGAGGTGTCAGCAAGACATACCATTAAACCCAATCCCACAGGAAAAAAAATCAGCAAAACCTATGCGTATACACTAGCTTGCCTGTTTTTTTTTGTTGCTCTTTTTCCAAAAGCAAGTTGGAGGCATCAGGTAATTAAATTGTTACAGAACTCTTTACAGGCTAAAATAGCTCTGGTGATGAGGTAGTAGATTTATCAGTGCTCAGCACTCTAAAGAGTTGAGAGGGCGGTTCCTAGGCTCTGGCCTAGCCCCTTTGGACCAGAAAGATGATGCCTAGAATACTCGCATGGCACTCTGTAACTTTTCTTTGCGAAGTTCAAACCTTGAACAATAATGTGAAGAGGATGCCAGGGTTACTGGAGAGAACTTAATGGCATCTGTTCTGAGCTCTGAAAATTTCCAAAGCAAGAAGAGGCTATAATCAGGCAAGAGAAAGAGAAGAAAACTGAATGTGTACACTACAGAGCTGAATTACTACTACCTATAACACTGAAAAGCATATTTTTATCACAAGTAGGTGGCAGAAAGAAGTGAATTTGAGGATATGCATTACCGCATCCAACGAAATCCCTTTTAACATCAACTTTGTGCCCTCTGGAATGGAGAGTAGCATCGGTTAACTGAAGGTCCGATCCAGAGAGTACTTGTTGGTCAGAAAAGTATTTCTGGACCCTATTCTTAGGGATAATTGCTATTAATATGACTAGTGAGAAGAGAAAAAGACCACTAGAACTTTGCTTAAGGTTAGTAGGGTTAGCTGCCATGCTGGGGATGAGAAATTTGGGGGAACGGTTTAAAAATGTTACTTTCAAGTATTGCTCCTGGAAAGGCACTAACTGTTAAGGACTCAGCTTTTCCTTCTATTCCCTGACAGGTTTACGCAGCCAGTGGATTCGGGAGGCAGAAGAGGACCTGAAGGTGACGAGGCGCTGGGCTCGTGATGGGCCAGGCAATCTGAACACTTGGGCATCATAGCCATCATAATCCACTTGGATGGGAAGAGCATTTTCAGATTCCTTTGGAGTCCCAAGAGCTGAAAACACATGAAAAATACAATCACAAAGGATGGAAAAAAACAAAAAAGGTCATTTCATAATGGAGCTCCATTCAGAGAGCCACCGTGATGTTTTGGCAATTATTGCGGGGGCAAAAATACACTGACTACCCCAAGGAAAGGGAGTGCTGAGGAGTGGGGCAAAAAGACTTATTTCCTTTACCTGCAGCCCTGACTCTTAGGTCATAAACCCCAGCTGCAGAGCTCCTGGGAGCAACAAGTAGTTATAAGAATTGGTATTTGTTAAGCACTTACTATGTGCAGGCACTGTACTGAGCGCTGGGGTCGATGTAAACAAAATCGGGTTGGACCGTGTCCCACATAGGGCTCACAGTCTTAAGCAAATCATCGTGACACCATGCAAGGGTAGGATGGCAGCCCGGGGAGGATGGGGCTGACATAGAAATGGAGCCATAAAGGGGTGGGATCATCTGATTGTTTCTTGCGATTCCCAACTTCTTCGAAAAAGGGAAGGGAGACAGACCTCGAGGCATAGTCTTGCTAGATAGTTCGGTCATGAGTTACAAGGCAATGGAAAGAACAGCTAGCCCAGCCATCAAATGTTATCTGCCTTATCTGTCTCTCGCTCTGAGTCTATCACTAAATTTTCTGAACAGGATATCATTCTGCTCCTAAGGTATATCTGTAATTTTTGTATCTGTATTGATATCTGCCTCCCCTCCACCCCCAAGACTGCGAGCTCGCTGTGGGCAGGGGTTGTCTCTATTGCTGTATTGTACTTTCCCAAGTGCTTACTACAGTGCTCAGCACACGGTAAGCGCTCAATAAATATGACTGAATTTTCTGGATTTTGTTTTAAGCTCTAACTAGAAATACTTACTGGTATCTCGGCCGTTTTTTGCTTTCTCTGCAGCTGGCTGAAAAATCAAGACACATGAAGGAGGAAGAACAAAGCAAACCAAGAAGTTCATTAGAATGGAACAACTCTCCAAATTTCCCTGGCTCTCCTCCAGACCGCCCCAAGACTCAAGGAAACACTCACCCTTCCTCTTTACAAATACCCTGGAGGAAGTTGGCTTTCTAGTTTCCTAAACTGGAAGGAAGAAGGGCATTCCGAGGGTTTTGTTCCTTGCGAACGTGTCTACCAGCTCTGTTGTACTGCGCTCTCCCAAGTGCTTAGTACAGTGCTCTGCACATAGTAAGTGCTCAATAAATACCATTGCTCTGAGGATTCTTATTGATAGTGGTAATTATCAGTGAAAATAAAACCCATCTAAAGCACAAGTAACAGCAAGGAATAAAATGTGCTTTCCATTTGGCACTATATTGCTCCTTTTAGGGCTACTCTCTTTCTCAGAAGAGACTCTACCTAATTAACGAGAAAAGGAAAGAACACTAGATGGAACATCTAAAACTGTATACTTAATCATTAAAGGCGGGCCTACCTTCCTTCCTGCCAGTTTGATTCGTGGAGTGAAGCTGTTACAGAGAAGCTGGCTCTTTGATGTGTAGAAACTGCAAAGGAAATAGAAAAAACTACTGAGTGGATTCCATTTCTTTTTTAAATAGCATTTCCTGAAAGAGTTGGGAAGCGAGTAACAATCAACTAAGTGGTGACAGTTCCCTTCCCAATATGGGGTTAGTAAAAAAAAAAAGCCATATCTTACCAAAGGAATAGAACTTGCCTGACCTTTAAATTTTCCAAATATTCTATGTTAACTAGGAGCTGGGGGTCAGTTCCTTTAACAGATCTTACTATCCACTGAGGGTCAATACAATATATGAGCTTGGGAAGCAGCATGGCCCAGTGAAAAGAGCAAAGGCCTAAGAGTCAGGGGACCTGGGTTCTAATTCTAGCTCTGCCAATTGCCTGCTTTATGACCTTGAGCAAGTCAACTTCTCTGTGCCTCAGTTTCCTCATCTGGAAAATGGGGTGAAAATACCTGTTCGCCCTCCCGCTTCAGCTGAGAACCCTATGTGCGACAAAGACTATGTCCAATCTTCTCAAAGTATATCAACCCCTGTGCTTAATACAGTGACTGGCATATAGTAGGTGCTTAAATGCCACCGATTATTGTTATTACTTTTATAATCCAAAATTATACTTCCTCCCCAGGACTGTACTGGGGAGGTCAGGGAAGGGAGCAAAGAGCAAAATTAGTTCCTAGACTGTGCTGGTGAATCAAAGGAATGGAGGAAATCAAGGAAAGCTACCAGAGGAAAACCTTGTGCTATGATTAAAAGGAGGGAAGGATTGGTCAGGGATAGATTACGGAATACCATAAATCATGTCCAGTTTGGTCACTGCATTCTACAAAGAAGAGAGAGGAACTGGAGAAGGTACAGCCAAGAGCAACAGAAAGGATCAAAGGATTGGAGAACTCTGACTGGTAGTTGTCCATGTCAAGAGGATCAAAGAACAACAAATTTATGAGACCAGAAAAGAGCTCCATTTGACATAAGGAAGATCTTTTGGACTGATCAAACATGACTAGAAGGGGCTTCCAGCAAAGACTGTTGATCTTTCTTTTTAAAAGGCTGGACCACTTAATTTATCAAGGTTCCATACAGTGCCATGATGTCACGACATTATAGGCATATCCCTATACTGCACGATCTTGCAATCTTTGCTCCTCAGATCAATAATTTTGATGAAATAAGGGAAATGAAAGCTGGTCAGTCTCTTCTACAGTGCAGAGCTCTCTAGTTTGGTCCATTTTTAATACACTGACTTAGAGATAAAAGATTTTTGTCTGTTGGCTAATCCCCACCTCCAATCATATCTTTGAATCAATCAACTTCTCAGGAGATGGATCGCAATTTCTATTCAATAGAAACGGCATGCACTCAAATTCAATAACAATGGCATACATCCAAATAGACTAAAAGTTAAAGACAGTTAACCAAATGGACAAAACTCAAAGAGGTGGTTATAACTCGGCACAGACATGTTGCAAACACTAATTACATATTCCTCCCTATGGTGAAAGCTGTAACTACCTATACTACCCTCGGGATTCCAGTTTCTACCCTAGCTACTACAGGGTGAATATTTTTTTCCTTTTTATAAAAGGATCCAATTGTATAAAATTTGAAAAAATTTATACTACAGCCAGACATTATTTCAACACCCTGAGAGGGTACATATCTGTATTATGTACATATCTGTAATTTATATTAATATCTGTGTCCCCCTGTGGACTATAAGCTCACTGTGGGCAGGGAATGTGTCTGTTTATTGTTATACTGTACTCTCCCAAGCACTTAGTACAGTGCAGCACTCATTAAATATGATCGACTGATTGACTGACTGTCCACTGGTTATGTACTTCTTTTAGAGTAGAAACACATTCTTCTATTTGGAAAGGCCCAATGTCCAACATTTGCCTAAAGAGCTCAGCAGCACTAAAAAGGAAGAAGGGAACCACACAGCACCTATTCTGTGCCCATAGTTTTTTGCTTCATATTACTCTTCACCGATGCTACTTTTGGATAAGGGAAGCTTTATAAGGTGTCAGCTTTTCCATTTCTCCCCTTTACCAGAAAAGCCCCTCCCAATATGAGAAGTCACCCAGTTTGCAGCAGTGGGAATGGGGGAAAAGTACTTGCTTAAAACCAGGATAGCCAAACTTTTCCCCACGATTTCCAATACCTATGATTTATCCAGTGAGGAATATTATAGTCATCTCCTAAGCGGGAATCCCGGGGACCACAGCGATTATGAAGCTGGAAGAGAGAAAGCAATATAACAGAGAAAAATATCAGAAGGTGCAACAACTCTAAATGGGTGTGCTTTTTAGAGAGCTACTCACAGTGCCTTTTTGGCACGGGAACTGACATTTAGTGGGTGTTTCCAAACACAATTACCTTAAATAATGGCACAGCATGCAGTGGTTGCTCCCCCATGCACACCAAATCCACACCAATTCCTAAAAGCAAAGGAAGGAAGGGATTAGCCAATGTTCTGATTTAAGTAGATTAAAGGTCTGAGTTAAAGCCTAGAAATTTATAGTGAATAACGTGAACACTGCTGCTTCCTAAGCGAAGTAAGAATCTCTTTAGGTCACTGTTTTCCCTGGTTGACTCCTTCAAATATGCTATTATCTACTGTTGGATATCTTGTTTTCCCCTCAAAGTCAATCCCTGGGAAACAGACCCTTGTCTTACTGATATAGTTTCATGTGTACAAGAAACGTTGAACTTTAGAATTTGCCCCAAGAAATTTCTGTAAGCGCTCCTTATAATTCTCAAACCAGGAAACTCTTCCTATCACTTGTCAGGATTTCTAATCAGCTGGAAAAAAAACAGCCATTAACAGGAGAATTATATTACCGAGTGCAAGAATTAGGGAGGCAAGTTAAATTCTGAGTACATGCCGTGTCAACAAAGTCCTGCAGGTTGCTAACGTATTACCGTTGTCTATCATGCGCTGTTTGGTCAGAATCATGAGTAACCGGTCAACTTCAAACACTCCAACCCCAGGCGTGATAACAACGGACATCTGCCCAGTCCGGTCAAAGTTCCGGTTGATGTAATGCTTGTCAAACACTTAGAAACAAAACAAGAACCCAACTGTTACAGCATTTCAGAAATGAATCACTATTACACCGCCTGCCAAATTCTCCCAGCACAGTTAACTCTAAATCGATGAGAAATGAATATACGAAGTATTTAGACAGAAGCAGCATGGCCTAGTGGAAAGAGCATGGGCCTGAGAGCCCGAGGACCTGGGTTCTAATCCCAGATCTGCCACTTGTCTGCTGTGTGACCTTGGGTAACTTGCTCCACTTCTCTGTGCCGCAGTTCCCTCATCTGCAAAATGGGCGTTAAGACTGAGCCCCACATACGTCATGGACTGTGTCCATCCTGATTAGCCTGACTCTGCCCCAGTTCTTTGTACAGTGCCTGGCACAAAGAAAGCACTTAAATATCATTTAAAAATAAAAAGGTTGTTTTGGAAAACCACAAGCTGCGATTAAGGACCCAATACACATTACAAAAAGCCACTTTTTCTGCACATCTGCACATCGACAGCACATGCAAAGCATGGCTCAGTGGAAAGAGCACGGGCTTTGGAGTCAGAGGTCATGGGTTCAAATCCCGGCTCCACCAATTGTCAGCTGTGTGACTTTAGGCAAGTCACTTAACTTCTCTGTGCCTGTTACCGCATCTGTAAAATGGGGATGAAGACTGTGAGCCCCTGTGGGTCAACCAGATCACCTTGTAACCTCCCCAGCACTTAGAACAGTGCTTTGCACATAGTAAGCGCTTAATAAACACCATTATTATTATTATTATGCAAACTAGTATTACATGTGAGAAGAGACTCGACTTTCTCCACCACTTGGAAAAAGATGGAATAAAATAATCAAAATGAAAATGGAAGATTAGGCTGCTTGGGAGTCTTAGGACTTAAAGTTAGAGCATTCTTAATCAAGACACCAGTATCTAAGACAATTACATTTAGATCCACAAAATTCATCAGAAGTCGTAGCCATTAATGGATTTTTTTAATGACATTTGTTAAGTGCTTACGATGTGCCAGGGACTGTCCTAAGCACTGAGTTAGATACAAGTTAATTAGGTTGGACACAGTGCACAGGGCTCACAGTCTTAATCCCCATTTTACAAATGAGGGAACTGAGGCACAGAAAAGTTAAGTGACTTACCCAAGGTCATACAACAGACAAGTGGTGGAGCCAGAATTAGAACCCAGGTCCTTCTGACTCCAAGGCCCATGCTTTATCCACTAGACAACACTGCTTCCTAATTTTCAATTGTTTCGAGGGCTGGTGTTCATTGATCAATCATATTTATTGAGTGCTTCATGTGTGCAGAGCATTGTACTAAGCACTTGGGCAAGTACAACATAACGGAGTTGATAGGCCCGTTCCCTGTCCACAACAAGCTTACAGCCTAGAGTCAGTCTACATTCACATTCTAGATCTTTAGGTAATATTTGATCATCAGCTCGATGCCACCTCAGTATGCTAAATGAGCCTGCTTTTTCCATTCCCTAGCTAAACCAACTAGACAACTCTAAAACAGGTTGATGTATCACCCCACTCCCCTTCCGATTACCTTGAAAACACCAAATTACTCACCATTGAATGATAGATTGATGGCCTCTAAGTAGTTCCCTTGAGCTGAGGTAGAATTGTCACCTCGAGGAAAGCCCTCTGGAGCATGAGATTTAAAAAAGATTTGCGAGTAATCATTTATTTTCCATATAAGTGAATTTTTAATCAGTAATTTCCTGGAATATATGTGTGTGTGTATATATATATACGTATGCATATATGTTTGCACATATTTATTACTCTATTTATTTATTTATTTATTTTATTTGTACATAGCTATTCTATTTATTTTATTTTGTTAGTATGTTTGGTTTTGTTCTCTGTCTCCCCCTTTTAGACTGTGAGCCCACTGTTGGGTGGGGACTGTCTCTATATGTTGCCAATTTGTACTTCCCAAGCGCTTAGTACAGTGCTCTGCACATAGTAAGCGCTCAATAAATACGATTGATGATGATGATGGAAGCCTAAGTATGATAGAAGAATTCAGCTCCACGTATTATTTCCCAAGTTAACATGCCAATAAGAAATCTGTTCAGGGGAAAGAACTTGACAAGCAGTTTTCATGAGGTACAGACCTTGTGGGTAGGGACTGTCTCTATATGTTGCCAACTTGTACTTCCCAAGCACTTAGTACAGTGCTCTGCACACAGTAAGTGCTCAATAAATATGATTGATTGATTGAAAATAGGATCTCCAGCCTATCAGGAGGAGGGAAAGAAATAAAGCACAGTACCTGCCTGTTCCAATCGTACCAGCACCGGGTACTGGATGAAGAGTTTTTTAATAGTCACGAGCAGGGACGTCCACTCTTCTCGCCTCTCATTCTGAACCACCACCCTGAAAGGAGATTCAACATCACTGTGGAAGATTTCCAAACACCCAGATCTATTTTAGACATTATGGGGGTTACCATATCTGGGTCCATAACGTAGAAGTATTACAAATATGACATCACCTATTTGGGATTGAGTAAATTTGGGAATGCAGCAAATAAATTAGATTTGAGCAGCATCCCAAACAGAAGAGGATTTTTAAAGAGCAATAGGCACACAAATTCATAAGCTGCTAAAAACAAAAAAGATGAGCAAAAAACTGCTCAGGATACCTCCCATCCTCCTATGTTTATACACACAAAATTCCTAAAACTAACCAAATCATAGGAAGAAGGATAATCTGCAACAGACCATTCATAAAGGGAAAGTTTAGAAGGGCACACTATGGTTTCTAGGAACGATCTAGTTCTGGAACTAGTTTATGGGAAATATATTGGAAGTTCCGGAGGGGGAAATGTGACCAAATCACAATGGTTCTGTGGCTTCTTCATACTAAACCCAAAGGATATAGAAGAGGAATTGAAAGAGTTCCAGGGCTAGAACGATTGCAGCAATGTCCCTAGTACAAGATTGTTGAGTTGGAAAAAATGAAATTCAGGGCACCAATTATTTTTAAAAAATAATAACAACAACAACGGTATTTGTTACGCACTTACTATGTGCCAGGCATGGTTCTAATTTCTGGGGTAGATGCAAGGTAATTGGGTTGGACACAGTTCCTGTCCCACATCGGGCTCAAGCCTTAATCCCCATTTTACAGATGAGGGAACTGAGGCCCAGAGAAGTCAAGTGACTTGCCCAAGGTCACACAGCAGACAGGTGGTGGAGACAAGATTAGAAACCAGGTCCTTCTGATTGCCAGGCCAATGCCCTATCCATGCTTCTCTACTGAACACTTACTGTGTACAGAGTACTATACTGTAAAATCCAAGAGAGCTGGTAGAAATGAACTCTGCATTTTTTTTATTTTTTTTTTTTACCAATAATCAAGTTGTAGTGAGGTCTAGGAAAATTCTGGAAGGATGGTTTGGACAAAGTGTGGGACGGAAGCAGCATGCAGTAGTGGGTAGGGCACAAATCTGGGAGTCGGAAGGTCCTGGGTTAGAATCTCTAGACTTTAAACTCTCTAGACTGTAAGATAGTTGTGGGCATAGAATATGTCTGTTTATTGTTGCACTGTAATCTCCCAAGTGCTCAGTACAGTGCTCCGCACACAGTAAGCACTCAGTAAATATGACTGAATGAATCCTGCCTCCAACACTTGTCTGCTGGGAGACCTTGGGCAAGTCACTTGACTGCTCTGTGTCTGTTACCTTATCTGTAAAATGAGGATTAAGACTGTGAGCCCCAAAGGGACAAGGACTATGTTCAACCTTAGTAAACTGCATCTACCCCACGGCTGTAATAATAATAATAATAATGGCGTTTATTAAGCGCTTACTATGCGCAAAGCACTGTTCTAAGCGCTGGGGAGGTTACAAGGTGATCAGGTTGTCCCACGGGGGGCTCACAGTCTTCATCCCCATTTTACAGATGAGGGAACTGGGGCACAGAGAAGTGAAGTGACTTGTCCAAAGTCACACAGCTGACAAGTGGCGGAGCCGGGATCTGAACCCATAACGTCTGACTCCAAAGCCTGGGCTCTTTCCACTGAGCCACGCTGCCTAGCACATAGTAAGTGCTTAACAAATATAATTTTAAAAAATCTTAATTCAGAGACAATGAAATGGCCCAGGCTGACAGATTTTGAGGTGAAATTTTCTTTTGAAAAAGAGCAGAATTACTCATACAAGAGGAACAAGTATCCTAAGCCCTCACCCATCACAAGGAAAGGGATCCTACTGATTCAGTTTCAGACCCTACTCATTTATTTTTTAATGTTTAATTGTTAAGCACTTACTAGGTGTCAGGCACCGTACTAAGGGCTGGGGTAGAAACAAGACAATCAGGATGGACCCAATCCATGTCCCATATGGGGCTCACAGTCTCAATCCCCATTTTACGGATGAGGTAACTGAGGCTCAGAGAAGTTAAGTGACTTGCCCAAGGTCACACAGCAGACAAGTGGTGGAACTGGGATTAGAACTCAGGCCCTTCAGACTTTCAGGCCTGTGTCCTATCCATTAGGTCACATTGCTTCCTACTTCTATCTAATAGGCCAACTGAGGGGGTGGTTTCTAGCATACTGATGCCTGTCTACTGCAACCTGGGCAGCAATAAAAAAACCACTGATTATTGACCCAGCTGGATTCACTCAAAAAAGCTAAGGGTCAAAGTTCCCATGATCTATTTTCTCTGCCATTTAGGCTTTAAGAAAACCGCCCAAGTTTGTAGTCTACATTCCTACATACTTTTCATAAAAAAGTCACACACGCTCTTTTAGAAAATGCCGATCCATACTTGTAAAAGTCTTCATAGAATCTGCCCTCATGATCCTGTCGAATTGAAGCTCGATGTATTTCCGGAAACTCATCTGAAACAAAGAAAGCATGCCGAAGAGAGGAAGCGTTCCTACTTTCTCCATCCCTCCCTACTGCAAAAACCGAAGGTCATCATATGAAGTTTAGTTTCAAAATGAATTACAGTGGCAGATTAAGTACTTTGTGAGGTGGAGAAAAAAAAACCCCACTTACAATGTTGCCCATGAGTTTTCTCAATACCATTTTCTTTAATATTCCCATCCTGGGACCCAGATCAAGCAGTCAAATAAGACTGGACCTCAAAATTCCATTGCTTATCTGTGTAAGGATTCTCCTAGTCATTAAGGGGAAAAGCTTTTTTACCAGCAGCAGGGAGAGAACAAACAAAAGATAAGAATGATGGGATGCAGGACAATGTAGTGAGGAATAAGGTTCCTCACCTATTGATTTTGCATCATAGAAGGTCCTAGAGAATAGCACCACTGTGACCTCATGACTACAGTTCTTTTCCTGTTTCAAGAGAAAAGTGGAAAGGTCTGCAAGAACTCAAAACAATTCCAAACATACATACCAACAAATTATCTGCATTTAGCACATGTAGACTGCTCCATTTCATTCATTCATTCGTATTTACTGAGCGCTCACTGTGTGCAGAGCACTGTACCAAAAGCTTGGAAAGTACAATTTGGCAACAAATAGAGACAATCCCTACCCAACAACGGGCTTACAGTCTAGAAGCGGGGAGACAGACAATGAAACAAAACAAGTAGACAGGCATCAATAGCATCAATTATAAATTAATAGAACTATTCTTATGTATACAAAAGCTGCAGTCAGTTATAAATGCTGAGTTTGGATGGTTTCATTTTACCATGCTATCTACTAACTGAGCTTTTCGGGATTTGAATCATCTACTATATGGTACTTGATTGAGGCAAAATAGTGGCTGAAAAACACCAGGACATATATCAACAAATGATGCAAAGCAGAAAGGCCTCAGTAATAATAATAATAATAATAATAATGGCATTTGTTCAGCGCTTACTATATGCAAAGCACTGTTCTAAGCGCTGGGGGGGAATACAAGGTGATCAGGTTGTCTCACGTGGGGCTCTCAGTCTTCATCCCCATTTTACAGCTGAGGTAACTGAGGCCCAGAGAAGTTAAGTGACTTGCCCGAAGTCACACAGCTGACAAGTGGTGGAGCCGGGATTAGAACCCATGACCTCTGACTCCCAAGCCCGGGCTCTTTCCACTGAGCCACGCGGCTTCTCTAATGCAGCCAGCTGTCTGACCATAAGATTTCCTGCACTGAGGTGAAGAGGAAAGGAATAGGGCAATGCTCTTAAAGGAAGACTTAGCATAGGTACGACACGTGAATTTATACCAATGATTTACTTTGAGCTCCTAAAGTTTCTCTATTAACCCAACTTGGAAGTAGATGGCAGGTGGAGATACACAGATTAGCACTAATGTTATCACTTTGTTATACACCCAGTAACCGAGAACCATACTCAAAACAAGCTTAAAATGTTTCCTAAAGTGAATCTCAGAATAAATGATTTTTGGAACCCAAGCTACAGCCTTCCCTGACTAAACCCTCATTTCCTCTTTTCCCACTCCACTCTACATCACCCTGATTTGTTCCCTTTATTCACCCTTCCCTTGCCCCATAGAATTTATATACACATCCATAATTTATTTACTTATATTAAATTTTGCCTCCCCCTCTAGACTATAACCTCATTGTGGGCAGGGAAATGTGTCTACCAACTATAGTTTTTTGTACTCTCCCAAGTGCTTAGTAACACGATCTGCACACAGTAAACACTCAATCAATACAATTGATCAATTGATCCTGTCTCTTGAAACTTTCAGATGAATCAGCACGCCTGTCATTTAAATGATTCAGAATGTTTAAAATCCAGAGATAGCAACTTGATTTCAACCAAGAAAGCACCTGTTTGAAGCTTCTGAATGTGAAATTACCCAAGTACATATTTTTGAGCTGCATCAAATTTCATTTAAATGTAACGAAGTTCTCCAGTAAGATTACCTTCCACTTAGTAAAGAGATCAGCAAGAAAACCATTCACAGCTTTCTCAAAATACAGGTCCCCTGCAAAGAAACAACAGCACAAGTTAAATGAACTTCTGAATTTCTCCAAGCACAAAATTGATAGGAATATGGCTATCTGGGATCCCCAATTTCTATATTCAAAAGAGTCAGATATTCTATTAGAACAAACAACCCTGAACTTAATAAGGTTCAGAGCAAAAGGTGAACAGAAGTGATAAGATTATAAAAATGGAAAGAGACAGCATTTCCCCCTTGTTTTACTTGTCTCTGGACTTTAGTCTTCCGAGTCAGGAGCTAGAGATAAGTTTGTGCAGAAAGTGATACATTAATCAGAGAAGCCAAACAAAAGTTTCCCCACCCCACAAAATTCATAACCCACTATAAAAATAACTTACCATAAATATCAAAATCCCACATTTCACAGCTCATCTGAATAAATATATAGACCATAGCTGAAGTTGAGCGGAACACCACCTTAAAAAAAAGTGTTGGAATGAGAAAACAAGTTAAAGGATTATACAGGGAGGTTTTAAGAAAGCTTTACAAATAATCCCTCACATGCCCATGAAGACGACGTTGGGTGAGGACAAATGGTTTTTCATGTGGTAGTTTCCTGCCTTCCTAGCAGAGATGGGGGGACCCAGCAACAGCAGGGAGACTAGCGGGAAAACAACAATCTCTGTCCTAAAGAAATGGACCAGAAGGAGGGATTTTATTTAAAAAAATAAAACACTTTCCTTCTTGGAAGGCAGCTAGAGCAAATGAGGCTGGACGACCCAGTAAAATTTTATCCCTAAATCTGTCCTGTATGAAAATAATACCAGTCACATGCTACAATTTCAACATTAGAGGACATTAATAAAATTAAACTTGGATAAAGTTATACTGAACATTTCACTGACTAAAGGATGTTAAGTACCGCAGAGCATGAGCCAAGGCTGTTTTTCTGTTTCAAAGACATTCTGCACATTTTATCAATTCATAAACCCTATTGCTTCCACAAGGTTTAAAACAGTGTAAGCTATTAATGTTTTTGCCAAAGCTCCATGACTATTCATTAAATCTTATCAGAGATTCACCTCTGGAATATTACAGAATTTTAATCAAGCCATTAGGTTTATTTTAATTTGAGCTACTGTTCAGGTACTGTTCTCTACTATATTATCTGATTTGGGAAATAAGCTCTACTTAGAAAATTCATGCCTCACCCTAACTTGGGCACTCTACTGTGTGCTTTCTAATGTTCCACATAAGTAACAGAGTCTTTCAATTTCCACCTGGATATATTAGCTAAAATTCAAAAGGACTTTCAGAAATTTGACTTTCATCGTGTGTTTCTGCCCAGAGAAATCAAAGCTTAAATATCATTGATATAAAGAAAATGAAGCTTCCATTCCATTCCAGGTGGAACTACCTAACTGCAAACATGACAGTGGCTGAGAATACTCACCTTATCTATCTGCTCTCATCACCTGTTATTGCCCAAATCCCTGTCCTTGTTTCTCCCAAGTTAACCTCCCGACCTGAACCTCATTCTTGACTCTCCTGCCTCTGTTCCCATGCTCATGCTTTTCCCCCCATCTTAAAATTCCCATTCTCCACAAAGCAGGTAGACCCCAACTCCCCCCACACTGAAATCCCTCCTTTTATACAGGAAAAAAAATGGTATTTAAGCAGTGTGACCTAGTGGATAGAGCCCAGGCTTGGAAGTCAAAAGGACCTGGGTTCTAATCCCAGCTCTGCCAATGGTCTGCTGTATGATCTTGGGCATGTCACTTCACTTCTCTGTGCCTCAGTTACCTCATCTGTAAAATGATGATTAGGACTGTGAGCCCCGTGTGTGACAACCTGATTATGTTGTATCTCCCGCAGCGCTTAGAATAGTGCTTTGCACATAGTAAGCGCTTAACAACTGCCATTATCATCATCATCATTTCCCCACGTTCCTTGTGCTACGGGCAAGTCACTTAACTTCTCTGTGCCTCAGTTACTTCATCTGTAAAATGGGGATTAAGACCGCGAGCCCCATGTGGGACAGGGACTGTGTCCAACCCGATTAGACTGTATCTACCCCAGCACTTAGTACAGTGCCAAAAAAAAAAGTGCTTACTTTGTGACAGGCACTGTACTAACCACTGGGTAGATCCAAGGTAATCAGGTTGGACACAGTGCAAGTCCCACAAGAGCCTCCCAGTCTTAATGTCCATTTTAAAGACGAGGCAGCTGAAGCACAGAGGAACACAAAGGCAGCTGAAGCATAGACTTGCCCACGATCACGCAGCAGATAAGTGTGGAGCCAGGATTAGAACCCAGGTCCTCTGACTTCCACTAGATCACACTATTCCAAAAATTATTTCCTGAATAATTTCCCCATCACCCCAAGCCACATCAATCAATCAATCAATCGTATTTATTGAGCGCTTGCTGTGTGCAGAGCACTGTACTAAGTGCTTGGGAAGTACAAGTTGGCAACATATAGAGACAGTCCCTACCCCAACAGTGGGCTCACATGATCTTTTCAGCCAACTCTATCACTTATGAATTTAATTTACAGCCTCCTCGCTTGCCATGCCGATTTATATGCCTGCTCAGTTTATCTATTTTGACCACTCATGTTGTAAATACTTCTCTGATTGCCTCCCCCATTAGAGTGCAAGTTCCTTGTAAGACAGGAACATACTACTTCATTGTTCTGTGCTTCCCAATCATCTCAATAAATGCTGCTATTCCTACTATTAATATTATTACTACTCAACCAACACAGCTGATTCACACACCAACAGCCCTGAAACTTCAAAATTTCTGGTTCCAATACATGAAACACTTGGGGAAAAAGTTATATCTCAGAAACAAAAAAAACATTCTTACCCGTGTATCCTCACTGATGTACCCACACATGACCTTTTCACTTTTAACCCAAAGTTCACCAGCCTGTGCCCTGAAAACAAAAAGCATAAAAAGAAATTTTCCAGAAAATCTCTATTAGACCAAGAAGAGATGGAAGCTGGCAACTCCCACTCTATACACTCCTCTGCAATGCAACTGTCTGTTGATTCACTGTCACAGAGTTGTAAACCCAAAGATGCCAGAGTTAATGGACAAAAGATGCATATCATCAATCGTATTTATTGGGCGCTTACTATGTGCAGAGCACTGTACGAAGCGCTTGAGCTTCCAGGGAAGAAAACAATCCACTGATGAGTACATAACAAATGTTTAAGTGATGGCACATCAACAAATGTTAAGTCACTGACATCCACATCAAAACAAATCACCACCAAGCTTGACCATTCCCAAATTTTCTGATGCCTGACAGTTTCAAACTAGGGAGGGCTCAGAATGGTTTGGGTTGTGCATGGAAGTGTCAGCTTTCCTTTTTGAGTATGAGGTGAAAAGGAGGCAGAGGAATTAGGATATTTTAAGAGGAATTAAGATAGAGAGGAGACAGGCTTCCAAGAACTAACAGGTCATAAAGTCAGCATTTTTGGCCATTTCCACCTTGATGGAAACTCCCAGGTCTCTAATAAGACTGTGGATGAACAGGTCTGGGAGTCTAGCTGAACAGTTATGGGGGCATTTATCCCCCTCAGAATGGAAACCTACAGTTTTGCCCTTAAAATCTGACCCATCTTGAACCATTCCTTATTCATCTAATGGGGAAAATTCTGTTAATAAGTGAACTTTCAATTTTGACTTGGTCAATTAAAAGTTTTTTTGAGTTCTGATCAAAAGCTGGATTTTTTCCCCATGATTGGTTGTCTAGCCCTCCTTTGTACTGAAACATGATCCAAATGAATATAATAATAATAAGAAGAATAATAATGGCATTTGTTAAGCGCTTACTATGTGCAAAGCACTTTTCTAAGCACTGGGGGGATACAAGGTGATCAGATTGTCCCACGTGGGGCTCACAGTCATCATCCCCTTTTTACAGATGAGGTAACGAAACTAATTGTAATCTCCAGAAGGCTAATTAGAGTCAACCAAATTTAGGAGAATGTTGCCATTCAATGGGAAATGGGGGGCTAAATGATTAATAATAATAATAATAATAATAATAATGGCATTTGTTAAGCGCCTATTATATGCCAAGCACTGTTCTAAGCGCTGGGGGGGATACAAGGTAATCAGGTTGTCCCACAAGGGGCTCACAGTCTTAATCCCCATTTTACAGATGAGGTAACTGAGGCACAGAGAAGTTAAGTGACTTGCCCAAAGTCACACAGCTGAAAAGTGGCAGAGCTGGGATTAGAACCCATGACCTCTGACTCCCAAGGCCATGCTCTTTCCACGAAGCCACGCTGTTTAGACACCCTAATCGGAAATCAAATCAAAAGACCTGAGCTCTAGTTCCAATTCCACCATAGATTTGAAGTTTGACCTTGGGCACTTTCCTTACCAGTTTCCATGCTTCGGTTTCCATGCCGCTAGTGCAGCAAAAATGGAGCTACGTTCTTATTTTCAGTGTTCAAAAACCTTGAGTTGTCAACTAAATATTGTGCTTGGCAACGAGAAATAGCCCTTCTACTAATTGGCGGTGAGTGGCTGATTAGTGGTAAGCTAAGGGAGAGGGGAGGGCAGAACTCTTTTGGTTTTGAGTACAGGCCAGGGAGGGCAGTGGGAGTAGGAGGATGGGAAAGCAAAAGCTCGCTCCATTTCCTTGACCCAAAGCGCTTCTCAGTGGAAGGCGTTTGGACACCCTTTGCCCATTACAAAACCATGCTTTGTACTTTACACTCCCCTCAAGGTAACCTAGTCAAGGTGCTTCATTCTCATCTCTCCCATCACTAAACCCTCGACCAAGCCCTTCCTCCTGCCTTGGAATCCCCTCACCCTTCATATGTGCCAGTCCAACAGCTCTCCCATCTTCAAAGCTTTTCTGAAATCACAGCTCTTCCAGGAGGCCTTCTCAGATTAATATTTCTTTTCCTTAAGCCATACCCAGCCTTTACCATTTTAGCACTTCTGTGCCAAATATGCATTTATGTACTCAATGTGCTTCTTGTATACGTTTACTTTCATGGCTATTTGAGCACTTACTCCTGGATTTAACCATTTTCCCTCTCCCCTGTCTGCAAATTATTCTCTATGTCTCTCTCACTGAGCCACAAATTCCTTGAGGAAAAGGCTTGTGTCTTCATACTCTCCCAAGCACTTAGTACAGTGCTTTTTTGAATGGTATTTGTAAAGCACTTTCTATGTGCCAGGCACTATACTAAGCATTAGGTAGAGACAAGTTAAGCAGGTTGGACCTAATCCATATCCTATGTGGGGCTCACAGTCTTAATCTATATTTTACAGACAAAGTAACTGAGGCACAGATAAATTAAGTGACTTGCCCAAGGTCACACAGCAGACAAGTGGCGGAGCTGGGATTAGGCCAGTGTTCTTTTCACTAGGCCATGCTGCTTCTCGGCATTCTATAAGTAATATTATTTTTTATTGATTGAATGACACCTGGGTTCCTGCCACTTCTGAGAAGCTTTGCATCAGCGGATGATCAAATTGATCATTTAAGATTCCTTCTCATAATAAGGGGCTCAATAAATGTGATTGATTGAGTCTAATGACAACCTGGTGGTCAATACAGAATTGAAAAAAAAACACACTGATCCCTACAATCTTAATCCTTTCGGGTAACTGTTCCCCTTCAGCACAATTTCCTAGCCCCATACACCTGTAAAAGAATATCAACTAACGGTGCAGTACTCACCGAATGCCCGCAAATTCCACCTTTTGAGTGATATAGGCACACGTGCTAACCTAAGAGAAGAGAGGTATCAGACACAAAAAAGGAACCAAAAGAGAAAAGCCAGAGACCAAAAGAGCTCTATACTTTCAAACTTTCTTACATAACCCAGAGAAGTTCCAACTCAAACAGCATGCTTCCAACAGAAATCTCTCACTACCCACAAAAAACAGCTGGGTCTAGAAGAGGAGTGGGCAGAAAGAAAATTAAAAATCTATCAACAATTCAGAAAATGTCTGAGCCGAATGGAGAATAAAGTTATTTGATCCAAAGACTATTCAGGATGTTTAATTTATAACATATATTTGTCTCCTCAGAGATTAGTTGGCCAAAAGTCTGAAACTGAAGTTTTCCATTTCTCTTCTCAGAAGCACTACGTACACCACTCTGCCCACAATAAATGATCAATACCACTGATGGTTTTTGTTCACCATGTACATGGTCCCCCAACATTGCAACACACTTTTTATGTGATCATTTATCTCCTACTTCAGCCCAGTTCACACACTCCACTCCTCTGCTTTGGCTCACTCACTGTACCCCGATCTCGTCTAATTTGCTGTTGGCCTCTTTCCCACGTCTTCCCCTTATACTGGAACTCCCTCCCCCTCCATATACACCAGACAACCACCTCTCCACCTTCATTCATTCATTCAATAGTATTTATTGAGCACTTACTGTGTGCAGAACACTGTACTGTTTGGGAGAGTACAATGCAACAATAAATGTCACATTCCCTGCCCACAACGGGCGTACAGTCTAGAGAGGAGGAGACAGACATCAAAACAAATAAATAAAAATACAGATGCGTATATAAGGTCTGTGGAGCTGGAAGCGGGAGAAGAGCAAAGGGGGCAGGTTAGGGCGATGCAGAAGGGAGCGGAAGATGAGGAAAAGTGGGACTTAGTCTCGGAAGGCCTTTGGAGATGTGCCTTCGTTAAGGCTTTGAAGGTGGGGAAGAGTAATTGTCTGTCGGACTTGAGGAGGGAGGGCATTCCAGGTCAGAGGCAGGACGTGGCAAGGGGTCAGCGGCGAGACAGGAGAGATCGCGGCTCAGTGAGAAAGTTGGCACTAGAGGAGCGAAGTTTGTGGGCTGGGTTGTAGGAGAAGTGAGGTAGGAGGAAACAAGGTGGTAGAATGCTTTAAAAGTCAATGGTGAGGAGTTTTTGTTTGATGCTGAGATGGATGGGCAACCACTGGAGTTTTCTGAGGAGCAGGGTGACATGTCCTGAACGTTTGTGCAGAAAAATGATCCAGGCGGTAAAGTGAAGTGTGGACAGGAGTGGGTTGAGACAGAAGTCTAGGAGGTCAGCAAGTAGGCTGAGGCAATAATCCAGACCAGAAAGGATGAGTAAGGCCACATCTCCTCCAAGAGGCCTTCCGCGATTAAGCCCTCTTTTCCCCGGCTCGCTTTATTTTTTTTTAAAGCGCTTACTATGTGCAAAGCACTGTTCTAAGCACTGGGGAGGTTACAAAGTGATCAGGTTGTCCTACAGGGGGCTCACAGTTTTAATCCCCATTTTACAGATGAGGGAACTGAGGCACAGAGAGGTTAAGTGACTTGCCCAAAGTCACACAGCTAACAGTTGGCAGAGCTGGGATTTGAACCCATGACGTCTGACTCCAAAGCCCGGGCTCTTTCCACAGAGCCACGCTGCTTTCCCTTCTACGTTGTCTATGCACTTCATCCTGTGACCTTTGAACATTTGATATTAGACCCATCCCCAACCGCACAGTACTTATGTAATATCTTTAAAATGTATATTATGTTATTTATTCATATCAACGACTGTCTCCCACTCTAGACTGTAACATCGTTATGGGTAGGGAACGCTAATTCTGTTGTACTGTATTCTCCCAAGTGCTTAATATAGTGCTCTGAACATAATAAGCAAATATGAAATTGATCAGAGTAACCCCTTAAGAAGGCCTGACAAGCTAGTTCGAAGTGGAACCTTCAAAGTTGTGATGTACTTGGATTTTCTCAATATTCTTAGGATTTTTCTTCCAACAAATGGCTTCTCTCATACACAGTCAAATAAATCAGAAAGAAAAAAAAGTGCCAGTGTCTTCCTTTCGGTTCAAGAGTTCAACATTGAAGACCTCTTCGGGGCTTACCAAACTTTTCTTCAACCGCCACATATCACCTCGTCCAATATACTGATCCTTAAACGTCAGTTCCACCAGGTCAAGTGTCACCTCCTGAAAGGGATTTGTGTACATTTTATACTGCGTTTCCATCCTGGTGTCCTAACATCTGTTCCGGTCATGGAAAAGAGCTTTTTCTAAGCAAACAGCTTTCATGCATAAATGAGATGAGAAACCTAGCTACACTCCAAGAGGCCTTCCCTGACTCAGCCCTCATTTCCCATATTTGCCCTCCCTTTTACGTCACCTGCCTTTAATTATTTTGATACCTACCCCAGCCCATCGTACTTATGTGCACATCCTTATACCCTGTCATTTCCCCTCTCTGTAATTTATTTTAATGACTATCTCTCCCTTTAATTTGCAAACTCCTTGTGGGCAGGGATCACGTCTACCAACGCTATTTTATTGTACTTTCCATACAGTAAGCCTTCAATAAAAACCACTATTGATCACAGGTGGGGAAAACTTCACTAGCCTCACTCATTGGGATAATTTACCCTGTTGTGGGCAGGGAATGTGTCTACCAACTCTGTTATATTGTACTCTCCCAAATGCTGCACACAGTAAGCAGCTAATAAATATGATTGATTGATTAAAGCCAAAGCTGCCCTGAATCTGAACCAAGAAGCCTCTTCTGGCTTCTACTCTAAACTATAACCCAGAATAGATGTTCTGAAAATGAATCTGTGCATGAAGCTCTTCAGAGTATTTTGGAGGGTGCTAAATATATTATCCAAACTGGGAGCATGGGAGCTAATTCAGATAATTAGCATTTCTTCTCCACTACCTGAATGTTCAAGCTCAGTTTCGGACAGTGCCTGGTCCATTTCTCCCTCCAAAACTTTTTTTTGAGATTGTCTGAACTAGCCTAGTATAGATTTCTACTGTGGCTTTCAAAGCAAGTGTGCATATTAAATCCCCTTTTCCTGAGGTTTGGTGCTGAAAAAGAGTAGAGTCTTGGCAATTGTTTAGGAAAAACTGAAATTTCTAGCTCAGAAGAAAGACTTACCTTAGGGTCAACAACATTCACATAAACGTCCTGATACGGTCTCAGTCGAAACACTTGAGTTACTGTCTGATCCACGCTAATTGTTTCTGACAAAAAGAAGGAAGGTGGATTAGAAGCAAGCACAGTTTGAAGTTGCCGTCTAAATGCAGGCCTCAATCTTAAGTCCCCTTCAGAGGGTCAGAAACATCCTCAGGTGAGGTTGGAAAAATCCCGGGCCTATTACCTGACTCCTACAGATATCGGAAACAGAAATGTCTCAATAGGCAGATATTGCATAAATGTATGTTATAAGTTCTAGCGAAGAAAAAATAGAGGGAAAGGATATCGAAGGAAAGACAAATAGGGATCACAGGACAGGTAAAATAAAGTATCTTTAATTTTTTTCCACAAATTCTTCCAGAAAGATGAACTGAGGAAGGGAAAAAGCAGAAATGGAAGCTTTTTTTTATTTTTAGACTAGTTATTTACTATTTTTTGTATGGACATTTGTCCAGCTGTATAGTGAAGTGGATCTAAGTTACAATTAGCACGTGTCTCAATATTGTAAGTGAACAAATTTCCTCAGATTCAGGGCCCCAAGTCCCAAATTTAAATCCCACAGCACCAAAAATAAATAAATAAAATACACATTAGCCCTCCCTACACTAACCCTCCACTCTCACCAAATCTCTTTTGGTGGAACAGGACAAAAAGACATTTGGTGCCCCTCCTCTCTCTCTCTCTCAAGTTTCCCTAGAACCTAACTTCTACCCAGGTAGAAGTCAGCTCACACAGTCTTCTGACTGGATCTTGCTTACTTCATATACCTACTTTTCTTTGGGTCAGTGTTGCTCTTCACACTTAACTAGTCTAAATAAAAAGGTTAACCTTTCCAGCAATAAGGAAAGTGTGACTTTGGGCAAGTCACTTAACTTCTCTGGGCCTCAGTTCCCTCATCTGTAAAATGGGGATGAAGACTGTGAGCCCCACGTGGGACAACCTGATTACCTTGTATCTACCCCAGCGCTTAGAACAGTGCTTTGCACATAGTAAGCGCTTAACAAATACCAACATTATCATTATTACCAGATTATCCTTTCTCCTGCTATTTTCTGAGATGCAGGAAAATAAATTCTGAATTTCTGATGGTAATTTGCTTAATGTGGGGTCCTTAACACTCAGTTTTTAACATTAATATGTACTCTGGTTTTTGAGAAATTGTGTGCTAGTGAAATTGCAGAAATTCAAAATAATTGCCAAACAGCTTATTAACTGCTGACTGGACACTAAAATGCAGGCAATATTTCTAATGTTAACTTATGTCAGTGTTACTTGACTCATCCTGTGAAAATCCAAGTAACAAAATCCGAAAATAGGAATATCTCTGCTTTCTTGTTACAATTGCAATGTAAATCGCTTATGTTTAAGATCACTTAATTTCTGATATACTAGCACCCATGAGCAAGAAAGAAACTTACCTTTCTGTAAGTCTTCCTTAAGAGACTTCACCTGCAATAGCAGAGGGCTGAAGCACAAGGGAGAAAAATTACGAAATTTCCATAAGACTCTTCTCTCCATCATTAAAGAAAGCATCCTGCTGCCATAGTTGGAAACAGAATAATGGGTTGGATGGGCTACTGGACTGACCCGAGGTTATATTTCATTTGTTTTTAAAAAACAAAAGTTCTGTAACCACAGAACATGCAACTCAACTAGTGAGGTACTAAGCAACTGGAAAAGATCCTCTAAAAACCTAGATTTTCCAGGGAATGATTCTTCCATTTGAACTAGTCAGTCTTGGTTAATCTGGGAACAGTTTAGGTAAATACGACTCTACGTTTATAGCAGTTTTACCAAAAAGAAAAAGAGAGAATCTCAAAACACAGGACATTTCATTCCCTTCCCCACAGCACCTGTATATGGGTTTGTACACATTTATTACTCTATTTATTTACTTTACTTGTACATATCTATTCTATTTATTTTATTTTGTTAGTATGTTTGGTTTTATTCTCTGTCTCCCCCTTCTAGACTGTTAGCCCACTGTTGGGTAGAGACTGTCTCTATATGTTGCCAGCTTGTACTTCCCAAGAGCTTAGTACAGTGCTCTGCACACAGTAAGCGCTCAATAAATACAATTGATTGATTGATTGATTTCATTGACAGCAGCACTGCTCACCCCAGGGCTGCTTCAAGATATTATGGTTCTCTACGCTACAGACTGGGGAAACCATTTGAATCATGCAGGGGAGAAGTCGAGAAGAATGAGGAACCTGCAGACAAATGACCACTTGGGCAATTCCCTAATTTAACTCTATGACTGTCTGTCCATCCCCGACAAAGGAAATTGGACAAAAGGACAACTTGAACTGTCATCCATAGTGGATCTCATCCATCTCACTGCCGACCCCTTTCCCACGTCCTCCCCCTAGTCCAGCATTCCCTTCCCTTTCACATTCATTCATTCGGTCAGTCATATTTATTAAGCGATTACTCTGTGAAGGAAGAGCACTGTGTAAGCGCGTGGGAGAGTATACTACAACAGTAAACAGACATTTTCTGCTCAATGCTACTCTCTCCAACTTCAAACATTACTAAGGTCCCCTCTCCTCCAAAAGGTCTTCCCCAATTAAGTCATCTTTTCCCCGGCTCACTCTCCTTTCTGCATCATCTAAACTCTTCAACCTGTGACCTCTGGACATTTAATATTCACCTCACCCTCAACCCCTCAGCACTTACATTCATATCTTTAAACTATATCTTATAAGCTACTTACTCATATTAATGTCTGTCTCTCCCCTAGACTGTATGCTCATTATGGGCAGGGAACATGTCTGCTATTTCTGTTATACTGTACTCTCCCAAGTGCTTAGTACAGTGCTCTGCACACTGTAAGAGCTCAATAAATACGACTGATTTGTTGCCAACTTGTACTTCCCAAGCGCTTAGTACACTGCTCTGCACACAGTAAGCGCTCAATAAATATGATTGATTGATTGACTGATTGATTGGGTACATTTAGGAAAATAAGGAATGCTGAACTCCCTTTGGAAAAAACACCTAAACACCATATTTTGCCTTCCAAAATTGTAAGCCCCTTAAGTAAGCGGACTGCGTGTCTTACTTTTATTGCCTGTTCCTAAGCATTCAGCAAAATGATCTACACACAAAGTGCTCAATAAAAGCTACAGCTGCTGAAAACACCTCCAGAAGCAGAAGTGCTTTTATTCAAACGCAAATGCTTAATATGGGAGTAAAAAGGGCTGGTTAAGCATTGACAGGTCAAAGGTTCTCATCTCCTAGAGGGCTGTGGAGGTCAATGACTCACCTGTACTCATCATTAGGGTGTGCAATTTCCACAATGTCTCCCAGTTTAATCTGTGGAAAGACTTTGGGGTTCACCACCAGCTCATCATCTGAAAGACATATCCAGCAGTTCTAATAGGGGAAATACTTTCTTTCTCCAAGCACTAGGCATAATTAAGCTCTGGAGCACAAATGAAATCCTCCTAAAAGGCTCAGGTGGCATTCTTGCAAAACTCCAAGTTACAAAAACTCAAATTGTACTACTCACCGTGTCTCTCTAGCCATCGACCTCTTGCTCACCCCTTCGCTCCGCCTTCACATCTGTCAGCCCACTCCTCTCCCCGCTTTCAAAGCCCCGGCGAAATCCCATTTCCTCCAGGAGGCCTTCCTTGATTAATCTCTCAACTCCCATTCCACCCTACTACCACGTCTGAACTTCCACTTCATCTACTAATCACAGATCCTCACCACCCCAACCCTGTAGAACTGATGTACGAATCTTTAAACTCTGTTGCTTTATTTTATCGTCTCTCCCCCAGGCTACATTAGGACAAGCAGCGTGGCTCAGTGGAAAGAGCCCGGCCTTTGGAGTCAGAGGGCATGGGTTCAAACCCCAGCTCCGCCAGTTGTCATCATCATCATCAATCGTATTTATTCAGCGCTTACTACAGCTGTGTGACTTTGGGCAAGTCACTTAACTTCTCTGGGCTTCAGTTCCCTCATCTGTACAATGGAGATTAAGACTTTGAGCCCACCGTGGGACAACCTGATCACCTTGTAACCGCCCCAGCGCTTAGAACAGTGCTTTGCACATAGCTCTTAATAAATGCCATCATCATTATTATTACATTAGAAACTCCCTGAAGGCACAGATTGTGTCCACTAACTTTACTGAACTCTCCCAAGCATTTAGTACAGTGCTTTGCACAGAATATGCACTCCATAAATACATGTGTACACAACAAACCATATCTTCCAAAAACATGGCCCAGAGCATTTAAACAGACATCCACTCTCAAACAAATGTTCCTTAATTCCCTAACAGTGTTCCGTCCAAAATTTTTAGTGAAATGTATCATGACATAACTGAGTATATCTGATTCTATCTTAGGGTGCATCCAAAATATTTAGGGAGAAAAAAGTTTCAAATGAATCTTGTCTAAAGGGGGAAAAAAAAATATCTGTCCCTTAGAATAAATTGAGAATCAAACTGATAACAGTATGCTTACCTTGAGAGCAGGTGCTGTCTACCATTACATTGAAAATGGCTACAAATTATGCAAATCCACCTCTCCACTGCAAGCTCGTTGTAGGCAGGGAATGTGTCTGTTCATTGTTATAATGTACTCTCCCAAGCGCACAGTACAGAGCTTTGCACATGGTAAGCGCTCAATAAATACACTGAATGAATGAATGACCCTGCAAAAACTTTTCTGTTATTCATGCAACTCAGCAGAGCACTATCTCTGGTCTCTCTATGTCGAGATTCTCTCCCTTCTCTTGCTTTTTTTTTATATTTGCTAAGCGCTTACTATGTACCAGGTACTGTACTAAACACTGGGGTAGATCCAAGCTAATCAGGTTGATCACAGTCCCTGTCTCCCATGGGACTCACAGTCTTAATCCTCATTTTACAGACGAGGTACCTGAGGCACAGAGAAGTTAAGTGACTTGCCCACGGTCACAGAGTAGACAAGTGGAGGAGCTGGAATTCGAACCCAGGTCCTCCCAACTCCCAGGCCCGTGCTCTGTCCACGCTGCCTCTCAGTCTAAACTTCTCCAGTCTAAACGTCACTCTGCTGCTCAGAGTTTTCTAAGTTTTTCATTCTGCACATTTAACTGCACTCCTCAAAATCCCCCCATTACCCATTCACTACATCAAGGGGGAACTCTGTGCATCTAGCTTTATTTCAATCAATCAATTGTATTTATTGAGCGCTTACTGTGTGCACAGCACTGTACTAAGTGCTTGGGAAGTACAAGTTGGCAACACATAGAGACGGTCCCTACCCAACAGTGGGCTCACAGTCTAGAAGGGGGAGACAGAGAACAAAACCAAACATATTAACAAAATAAAATAAATAGAATAGATATGTACAAGCAAAATAAATAGAGTAATAAATACGTACAAACATGTATACATATATACAGGTGCTGTTGGGAAGGGAAGAAGGTAAGGCGGGGGGATGGAGAGGGGGAGAAGGGGGAGAGGAAGGAGGGGGCTCAGTGTGGGAAGGCCTCCTGGAGGAGGTGAGCTCTCAGTAGGGCCTTGAAGGGAGGAAGAGAGCTAGCTATTTGTTCTGAGGGTTTTGCCACCTGTCTACATTTTTTGTTTTGTTGTCTGTCTCCCCCTTCTAGACTGTGAGCCCGTTGTTGGGTAGGGACCACCTCTAAATGTTGCCAACTTGTTTCCCAAGCGCTTAGTACAGTGCTCTGCACACAGTAGGTGCTCAATAAATACGATTAACTGAATGAATGCTAAGGCACTACATCCCCTCACTTCCTCTATCAGTTCTCTCCCACTACATTTTAGTTTTCACCCTTCATTCCCAAATCCACTCTTTCCTTTCCACCCACACATTCACGACCCTGGTTCAGACACCCCTCATATGCTGGCTTGACTACTATATTAGCCGTCTCGTTGGTTTCCTTACTTTCAGCCTTTCCCCTCTTCAATGTCTCCTTCACTCTGCTGCTCACACCATCCTCAAAAACTTCCAAGGATTTTTCCATTTATCTTTGCAGCAAACAGAAACTCCTGACCACTGGCTTTAAGAACCTCCAGTAATAATAATGATAATTACAGTATTTGTTAAGCGCTTAACTATGGGCGAGGCACTGTACTAAGCGCTCTCTCCCTCTCTCTCACTATTCACTCTCTTCTACTCTACCCTAACACACACCCTTCATTCTTCCCAACCTAATTTGTTCACTCTACCTTGTTCTTGACTTACATCCCTCTAATTCTTTGCCGAGTCCCTTCTTCCTGCACGCAACACTTTCCCCCTGCAGATCCGACACACTACAGCTCTTGCCATCTTCAAAGCCCTCCTGACAATTTTATCTGTCAGTCTTCTTTAGACTGTAGGCTCTTTGAGGGCAAGGATTGTATCTCCTTTCTTAGTTGAACTCTCCCAAGCACTTAGTGCAGATAACTGCATAATAAGCATCCAGCGCTTAGAACAAATACCATCATTATTATTCACTTTTTTTTTTGTTTGTTGGTTTTTTGGGTTTTTTTGTATTTGTTAAGCGCTTACAATGTGCCAGGCACTGTATTAAGCCCTGGGGTAGATATGAGATAATCAGGTTGGACTCAGTCCCCCCGCCCTACTTGGAGTTCACAGTATAATCTCCATTGTACAGATGAGGTAACTGAGCCACAGAGAAGTCAAGTAACTTGCCCAAGGACAGAGCAGACAAGTGGCGGAGCTGGAATTAAAATCCAGGTCCTTCTGACTCGTGGGCCCTTGATCTTTTCTTTAGGCCACCCCTGCTTCTCAAGTTAAAACATGAAGTACATTTTTTTTTCTTTCATTCATTCAATTCAATCGTATTTACTGAGAGCTTACTGGGTGCAGAGCAGTGCCCGGCACTTAGAACAATGCTTTGCATGTAGTAAGCTCTTAATAAATGCCATCGTTATTATTATTATTATTATTATTATTTATTCAGCAATAAATTTTTAAGACCTTTACTGCTCTATTGGTTTTTATTTGTTCATATTCCAAAAACAAATGCGAATGATTGTCTATCCCCATCCAGTATTTGAAAGTATGAGTTTTTCTAACAGGTACTACAGATAATGCAATAAAGACTTACAGTGCTCTGCACACAGTAAGCGCTCAATAAATACGATTGATGATGACTTACATTTTTCTTACATCTTCTCGGCCCCTAAAACCAGGCAATGTTGTTACAGGGAGGAGTGGTGGGAAGGGAACTCTTTCCAAATATGAGTTAGAACGCTTTTCACCAAAAATGCAAATAAAAATGAATGTTTTTTCCATCAGGTCTTTTTCTGAAAGTGTCAGCAAATCCACAGATGGAAGAAGTGGACTAAATGGCCCCCAAAACATCAATTAGGTTAAGGCGTCATTATTAAAATGTCCAGGTATCAGGGTAGCATCAGGACCCACGAAAACGGAATCAATGATTTTTTTTAAGTGTTTACTGTGTGCAGAGCACTGTGCTAAAGCCTTGGGAAAGCACAAGAGATGATAGAAACGTTCCCTACCCACAAAGTACAGTCTACAGTGTATATAACCAAGACTGTGGATGGATAGTTCTCAAAAACATAGAAAACTACAGATCTATAACTTTCTCCCAGATATTATCTCGATCGCTCTGTTTGCAGGCAACCCAAAATACACAAACCCCCCCACCAACCCCTTCAGACCTCAAACCCAGGATTTTGAGTGACACCAAAATTCCTGCCAGACACTGGGATAAGAGATCCGCAAACGGCGGATCTGAGACGAGCCAGTACTTAACACTCTTTAAGAGACTTTCGAGAAGCAGTGTGGCTCAGTGGAATGAGCCTGCCACTTGTCTGCTGTGTGACTTTGGGCAAGTCACTTAACTTCTCTGTGCCTCAGTTACCTCAACTGTAAAATGGGGGTTAAGACTGGGAGCCCCGCATGGGACAACCTAATCACCTTCTATCCCCCCCAGTGCTTAAACAGTGCTTCGCACATAGTAAGCGCTTAACAAATACCATCATTTTTTTTTAGTAAATATTTAGCTGAATCGCAGAGGAAATAGGAGGGAAAACAGTCGCGGGGGGAAGGACCCCAAGGGCCATCAGCCGCTTTGGAGAATCTTTTAGGGGCACCTGATGCTTTCTAGTTGATTTTGAAAGCCGGAAGAAACACAGCAATCTCCTTTTGCAATTTTAAGTGACAGTGAATTCCACAACTAGCACATATAACTCACAGGGAATGGATACTGACCGCTACCCCCAAAGCCCTTCTTGTGTATAACGAGTTTGTAGACCTTCGTGGTTCTCATCTTGGAGCTGTTGCTTTCTCAGCTGTTCCAGAGGAAGGACAGAGAGGTCATCTTGTCTTCACTCTGTTAATATAAAGACACTTTAAGCTTTTTCTTCTCTGACAATTCTACATTTCTGAATCAATAAGGGCCTCGGGTTCCACTAGAACTGAGTAATCAACCGCCTCTGGATTAAGCTGCCTGAAGTGGAAAGCGGAGAGATTTTTGTGTGGCAGTGCTTAGTGGTGACTTCACCTTATTTACACATGTGCTGCACGTAAACAAGCCACTAATGGAAACACCGGGGCAGCTGCAAAGAGTGACCAGGGTGACTTTCCCGGCCTAAAGTCCTTCCTTTTGGGGTTCCCTGCTCACTCCCCAAGGAAAACGCCTGTGGTTCTAGAAATCAATCAATCAGTGGTATTTATGGAGCACTTCCTGTGTGCAGATCGCTGTACTAAGCGCTGGGGAAGAAGGCGTGGGGACTTTCATTCGGAATTCCCTCTACTTGCAGCCTCGACCGGGAAGCGAGGGGGTCGAACCCCTCGACACTTTGCCCAGAGGATGGAAGCCTTCTAAGGCCCGGCCTGGGAAGGACCAGTGGGAGGGGGAAGGGAAGGAGGAAGGAAAGGGGAAGGAGGAGGGAAGGGGCAGGGGAGGGAAGAGGGAAGGGACAGGGGAAGGAGAAGGGAAGGGACAGGGGAAGGAGAAGGGCCAGGGAAAGGGGGGAGAAGGGCCGGGGGAAAGGACGGGGAAGGGAAAGGAGGGAGAAGGGTCTGGGGAAGGAGGGGAGAAGGGCCGGGGAAAGGAGGGGAGAAGAGCCGGGGAAAGGAGGGGAGAAGGGCCGGGGAAAGTGGGGGAGAAGGGCCGGGGAAAGGAGGGGAGAAGGGCCGGGGAAAGCGGGGGAGAAGGGCCGGGGAAAGCGGGGGAGAAGGGCCGGGGAAAGCGGGGGAGAAGGGCCGGGGAAAGCGGGGGGAGAAGGGCCGGGGAAAGGGGGGGGAGAAGGGAAGGGAAAGGAGGGGGAAGGGAAGGGAAAGGAGGGAGAAGGAGGGGGAAGGGAAGGGAAAGGAGGGGGAAGGAGGGGGAAGGAAAAGGAAGAGGAAGGGAAGGGAAAGGAGGAGGAAGGGAAGGGAAAGGAGAGGGAAGGGAAAGGAGGGGGGAAGGGAAGGGAAAGGAGGGAGAGGAAGGGAGGGAGAAGGGAATGAAAAGGGGGGTGAAGAGAAAGGGGGGGAAGGGAAAGGAGGGAGAAGGGAAAAGGAGGGAGAAGGAAAAGGAGGGGGAAGGGGAGGGAAAGGAGGGAGAAGGGAAGGGAAAGGGGGGAGAAGAGAAAGGGGGGAGAAGAGAAAGGGGGGAGAAGAGAAAGGGGGGAGAAGAGAAAGGGGGGAGAAGGAAAAGGAGGGAGAAGGAAAAGGAGGGAGAAGGAAAAGGAGGGAGAAGGAAAAGGAGGGAGAAGAGAAGGAAAGGTGGGGAGAAGGGAAGGAAAAGTGGGGAGAAGGGAAGGGAAAGGGGGAAGAAGGGAAGGGAAAGGGGGAAGAAGGGAAGGGAAAGGGGGAAGAAGGGAAGGGAAAGGGGGAAGAAGGGAAGGGAAAGGGGGAAGAAGGGAAAGGGGGAAGAAGGGAAGGGAAAGGGGGAAGAAGGGAAGGGAAAGAGGGAAGAAGGGAAGGGAAAGGGGGAAGAAGGGAAGGTTCGGTTTCGGTTCTTTCCTGCGGGCGGGCGGACGGTCCGGGGCCCCCCGGCCCTGTCCGGTCCTGTCGGGTCCCCAGCCAGGTAGCGCGGGCAAGGGAGCGCGCGCGCGCGTCCCGCAGGCTCCCCCAGGGGGCGCCCTGGGCCCCGGGGCCCGCACAGCCGCTCCCGCCCGCCGGGGGCCCCGACCCCCCCCAGCCCCGCCCCGCCGCCGGGGACAGACCGGACCCGACCGGAGAGAAGCAGCCTCCCCGCCGGCAACGGACGGGGCGGGATGGGTCGGCCCCCACAGCCCGGCAGCCGCTCTCTCCCTCCCTCCCTTCCCGCTCCTTCTCCTCTCTATGACCGCCGGGCGCACTTCCTCATCCGGGGCTCAGGGAGGGCGGGAGGGAGGAGCCCGGGGGGGGGGGGGGAGAGCCCGAGGGTCACGTGACGGCGAAGCCCCGCCCCCCGCGCCCGGGGCCCGCCGCTCCGCCTCTTCATTCATTCATTCAATCCATCGTATTGATTGAGCGCTTACTGTGTGCAGAGCACTGTGCTAAGCGCTTGGGAAGGACAAGTTGGCAACCTAGAGAGACGGTCCCTACCCAACAGTGGGCTCACAGTCTAGAAGGGGGAGACAGACAACAAAACCAAACATATTAATAAAATAAATAGAATAAATATGTACGAGTAAAATAAATAAATAAATAGAGTAATAAATACGTACAAACATATATACATATATACAGGTGCTGTGGGGAGGGGAAATAGGTAAGGCGCGGGGGGGATGAGGAGGGAGGGGGATTATTGCCCCAGGTAACGATAATGGCAACGGCATTTGTTAATAATAATAATAATAGTAATAATGATGATGGCATTTATTAAACGCTTACTATGTACAAAGCACTGTTCTAAGCGCTGGGGTAGATACAAGGTAATCGAGTTGTCCCCCGGGGGGCTCACAGTCTTAAATCCCCATTTTCCAGATGAGGGAGCTGAGGCCCAGAGAAGTGAAGTGACTCGCCCAAAGTCATCATCATCATCATCATCAACCGTATTTATTGAGCGCTTACTATGTGCAGAGCACTGTACTAAGCGCTTGGGAAGTACAAAGTCACCCAGCTGACAAGTGGTGGAGCCGGGATTTGAACCCTTGACCTCTGACTCCAAAGCCCGGCCTCTTTCCACTGAGCCACGATGCTTAAATGATGTTATTTATTAAGCGCTTACTATGTGCAAAGCACTGTTCTAACCGCTGGGGTACATACAAGGTAATCAAGTTGTCCCACGGGGGGCTCACAGACTTCATCCCCATTTTCCAGATGAGGTAACTGAGGGTCAGAGAAGTGAAGTGACTTGCCCAAAGTCACACAGCTGACAATTGGCGGAGCCGGGATCTGAACCCATGACCTCTGACTTCAAAGCCCGGGCTCTTTCCACTGAGCCAAGCTGCTTCCCCTGTTAAGTGCTTACGAGGTGCGAAGCACTCATTCATTCATTCATTCAATCGTATTTATTGAGCACTTAATGTGTGCAGAGCACTGTACTAAGCGCTTGGGAAGGACAAGTTGGCAACATATAGAGACGGTCCCTACCCAACAGTGGGCTCACAGTCTAGAGTCTAATCTAATCTAATCACAGCCTAATCCCAGCTCCACCACATTTCAGCTGGGTGACTTTGGGCAAGTCACTTCTCCGTGCCTCAGTTCCCTCGTCTGTCAAATGGGGAGGAAGACCGTGAGCCCCATGTGGGACAACCTGATCACCTTGTATCTACCCCAGCGCCTAGAAGCAGCGTGGTTCAGTGGAAAGAGCATGGGCTTTGAAGCCAGAGGTCATGGGTTCGAATCCCGGCTCTGCCACATATCTGCTGTGTGACCTTGGGCAAGTCACTTAACTTCTCGGAGCCTCAGTTCCCTCATCTGTAAAATGGGGATTAAGACTGAGAGCCCCACGTGGGACAACCTGATCACCTTGTATCCCCCCCCCAGCGCTTTGAATAGTGCTTTGCACATAGTAAGTGCTTAACAAATGCCATCATTATTATCCCAGCTCCGCCACATGTCTGCTGTGTGACCTTGGGCAAGTCACTTCACTTCTCTGTGCCTCAGTTCCCTCATCTGTAAAATGGGGATTAAGACTGTAAGCCCCACATGGAACAACCTCATCTCCTTGTGTTCCCCCCAGCGCTTAGAACAGTGCTTTGCACATAGTAAGCGCTTAACAAATACCAACATTATTATTATTATTATTATTATTAACAGTGATTGGCACATTGTAAGTGCTTAACAAATAACATCCTTATTATTATTATTATTATTATTCATTCCTTCAATCGCATTTATTGAGCGCTTACTGTGTGCAGAGCACTGGACTATAATCCAATATATACTCAGTACAGTTCTTGCATCATTCTTGTTTTCAAAGATAAGTACTGGCAGCATTAGAGGTATTAATTAACTCCAACTAGTAATTAAGTCCCAGAAGCAGAAACTTAAGGGGGCTAAGCTTCTAGGCCCAAAATCACTAATGAGAATCTCACTGATCCTGTTTTTTCCCCCTTTATTAAAAAATTCCAGAAACTACCTATTACAGCTAATAAAGTGAAGTACCTAAATGGCTATAAGTGATCCGTATTTTACAGAAGCCCGGGTTGCTCATAAATTCCTAGGCCAACTTGTACAGTACTTCCAGACTTCCCACCCAGAGTGCTCCTGATCATTCCTTTGCTCCCTGAGCCCATTTCCGCAGTTTGATTTGGGATACTTGAAAAACTTCTAAATAGGAGTCAAATTTAATTCACTGGTAACAATACTAAATATGCACACTTTGCAGCAGAACTAAGACATCCCGTGTTTATTCCATTTGACCTTTAAAAAGGAGTCACCCCTTCTTACCAGCCAAATTACTGGTGGTCTTTTATGTAATTTAGGGGGTATAAATAACGATCCTTGGGGAGGGAATTTCCCAGCAGTAATAATAATAATGATGGCATTTATTAAGCGCTTACTATGGGCAAAGCACTGTTCTAAGCGCTGACCAGTTAAGATGCCGGAGCCAGAAAGTGAAGTGCCTTTAAATGGCAGTCAGCACTTTCTCTATTTGACTTAATAATAATAATAATAACGTTGGCATTTGTTAAGCGCTTACTATGTGCAAAGCACTGTTCTAAGCGCTTGGGGGGATACAAAGTGATCAGGTTGCCCCACGTGGGGCTCACAGTCTTAATCCCCATTTTACAGATGAGGTAACTGAGGCTCAGAGAAGTTAAGCGACTTGCCCAAGGTCACACAGCAGACATGTGGTGGAGCCGGGATTCGAACCCATGACCTCTGACTCCAAAGCCCGGGCTCTTTCCACTGAGTCACGCTGCTGAGAACCGGTAAAGTACAGAACCTGTAGAATAACCATCCTGCGTTGCATAAGGTGAGATGAACTGCTTATTTAAGTGAAAATAATATTCTATTTACAATGGTCATCTTGTCCCTGGGAAAAAAAAGTCATTCAAGCAAGTTACTTCTTCTAGTCTATTATAGCTACAATGTATTTTAACATTTGCCCCAAATGTCCTTGAAAGGGACACAACCTGAGAATGGATTATTTCCCTTGTCTTCATTCTTTCCTGAAACACAATTTATTTAGGCCTCACATGTTTACAGCCTTTCCAAGTGGCGATTGCTGCCGACTGAAAGGACCAATAAGCAACACAAGTGGTGGTCCTTATTTTTCTAATAATAATGATGATGACGATGGCATTTATTAAGCACTTATTACGCGTGAAGCACTGTTCTTAGCGCTGGGGAGGTTACAAGGTGATCAGGTTGTCCCACGGCGGGGCTCGCAGTCAATCTCCATTTTACAGAGGAGGTAACTGAAGCACAGAGAAGTGAAGTGACTTGACCAAAGTCACACAGCTGACATCTGGCAGATCCGGGATTTGAACCTAGAGCCTGTGACTCCAAAGCCTGTGTTCTTTCCACTGAGCCACGCTGCTTCCTTCCCTTCCCCACAGCACCTGTATATACGTATATATGCTTGTACATATTTATTACTCTATTTATTTACTTATTTTACTTGTACATATCTATTCTATTTATTTTATTTTGTTGTTAGTATGTTTGGTTTTGTTCTCTGTCTCCCCCTTTTAGACTGTGAGCCCACTGTTGGGTAGGGACTGTCTCTGTATGTTGCCAACTTGGACTTCCCAAGCACTTAACACAGTGCTCTGCACACAGTAAGCACTCAATCAATACGATTGAATGAGTGAGAGCCTGTTGTTGGTTAGGGAGCGGCTCTATTTGTTGCCCATTTGTACTCTCCCAAGCGCTTAGTCCAGTGCTCTGCACACAGTAAGTGCTCAATAAATACGATTGAATGAATGAATGAATGTTTTGTTGTCTGTCTCCCCCTTCTAGCCTGTGAGCTCGCTGTTGGGTAGGGACCGTCTCTCTATGTTGCCGATTTGTCCTTCCCAAGCGCTTAGTCCAGTGCTCTGCACACAGTAATTGCTCAATAAATACGAATGAATGAATGAATGAATGAATTCTAATAATAATGGCATTTATTAAGCTCTTACTATGTGCAAAGCACTTTTCTAAGCCCTGGGGAGGTTACAAGGTGATCAGGTTGTCCCACGGGGGGCTCCCAGTCTTCATCCCCATTTTCCAGCTGAGGGAACTGAGGTCCAGAGAATAATAATAATAATGGTATTTGTTAAGCGCTTACTATGTGCAAAGCACTGTTCTAAGCGCTGGGGAGGTTACAAGGTGATCAGCTTGTCCCACAGGGGGGCTCACAGTCTTCATCCCCATTTTCCAGCTGAGGGAACTGAGGTCCAGAGAATAATAATAATAATGGTATTTGTTAAGCGCTTACTATGTGCAAAGCACTGTTCTAAGCGCTGGGGAGGTTACAAGGTGATCAGCTTGTCCCACAGGGGGGCTCACAGTCTTCATCCCCATTTTCCAGCTGAGGGAACTGAGGTCCAGAGAATAATAATAATAATGGTATTTGTTAAGCGCTTACTATGTGCAAAGCACTGTTCTAAGCCCTGGGGAGGTTACAAGGTGATCAGCTTGTCCCAAGGGGGGGCTCACAGGCTTCATCCCCATTTTCCAGCTGAGGGAACTGAGGTCCAGAGAATAATAATAATCATAATGGTATTTGTTAAGCGCTTACTATGTGCAGAGCACTGTTCTAAGCGCTGGGGAGGTTACAAGGTGATCAGGTTGTCCCACGGGGGGCTCCCAGTCTTCATCCCCATTTTACAGCTGAGGGAACTGAGGTCCAGAGAATAATAATAATAATGGTATTTGTTAAGCGCTTACTATGTGCAAAGCACTGTTCTAAGCGCTGGGGAGGTTACAAGGTGATCAGCTTGTCCCACAGGGGGGCTCACAGTCTTCATCCCCATTTTCCAGCTGAGGGAACTGAGGTCCAGAGAATAATAATAATAATGGTATTTGTTAAGCGCTTACTATGTGCAAAGCACTGTTCTAAGCCCTGGGGAGGTTACAAGGTGATCAGCTTGTCCCAAGGGGGGGCTCACAGGCTTCATCCCCATTTTCCAGCTGAGGGAACTGAGGTCCAGAGAATAATAATAATCATAATGGTATTTGTTAAGCGCTTACTATGTGCAAAGCACTGTTCTAAGCGCTGGGGAGGTTACAAGGTGATCAGGTTGTCCCACGGGGGGCTCCCAGTCTTCATCCCCATTTTCCAGCTGAGGGAACTGAGATCCAGAGAATAATAATAATAATAATAATAATAATAATAATAATGGTATTTGTTAAGCGCTTACTATGTGCAAAGCACTGTTCTAAGCTCTGGGGAGGTTACAAGGTGATGAGGTTGTCCCACGGGGGGCTCCCAGTCTTCATCCCCATTTTCCAGCTGAGGGAACTGAGGTCCAGAGAATAATAATAATAATCATAATAATAATAATAGTATTTGTTAAGCGCTTACTATGTGCAAAACACTGTTCTAAGCCCTGGGGAGGTTACAAGGTGATCAGGTTGTCCCACGGGGGGGGCTCACAGTCTTCATCCCCATTTTCCAGATGAGGGAACTGAGGCCCAGAGAAGTGAAGTGACTCGCCCAAAGTCACCCAGCTGACAAGTGGCGGAGTCGGGATTTGAACCCATGACCTCTGACTCTAAAGCCCGGGCTCTTGCCACTGAGCCGCGCTGCTTCTCATTTATTAAGCTGCTTCTCAGTCATTCATTCAATCGTATGTACTGAGCGCTTACTGTGTGCAGAGCACTGGACTAAGCGCTTGGGAAGTACAAGTTGGCAACATTTAGAGAGGGTCCCTCCCCACAGCGGGCTCACAGTCTAGAAGGCTCATTTTATTCTCATTTTATTAAGCGCTTACTCTGTGCAAAGCACTGTTCTAAACCCAGTACGAATGAACGAACTAGACTAGACTGTAAGCCCACTGTTGGGTAGGGCCCGTCTCTACATGTTGCCGACTTGTCCTTCCCAAGCGCTTAGTCCAGTGCTCTGCACGCAGTAAGCGCTCAGTAAATACAACTGAATGAATGAATGAACTAACGGTTAAGGCAGCGTTGGAGGGAGTGGCGGCAGGGGGCGGCAAGGGCCGGAAGCCTGGGAGAGCCCGGAGGGAGGGGAGGGGGGGCGCGGAAGAGCCGGCGGGCCCCGGATGAGGAAGCGCGGGCGGGAACCATAGAGAGGAGGGGGCCGGGCAGAGCGGCCGGCTCCCGCGGAGAAGGGGGTGGCCCCGGATGGGGTGCGCATGCGCGCAGGCGGCAGCCAGCCGGCCGGGCGGGAGGGCGAGCAGGGGGGCGGGCGGGCGGCTGGACTCGGAGGGTAAGTGGGGCCTGAGGCGGGAGGGCCGGGGACGGCTTGGACCCGCACCACAAATCCTCCCTCACCCTCCTCACCCCCCTCATCCTCTTCACCCCCTTCATCCTCCTCACCCCCCTCATCCTCCCTCACTCCCTCACCCTCCTCATCCTCCCTCACCCCCCTCCTCCCCCCTCACCCCCCTCACCCTCCCTCATCCTCCCTCACCCCCCTCATCCTCTCTCACCCCCCTCAATCAATCAATCAATCGTATTTATTGAGTGCTTACTGTGTGCAGAGCACTGTACTAAGCGCTTGGGAAGTACAAGTTGGCAACATAGAGAGACGGTCCCTACCCAACAGTGGGCTCACAGTCATCCTCCCTAACTCCCCTCACCCTCCTCATCCTCCCTCCCCTTCACTCACCCCTCATCTCCCCTCACCCCGCATCCTCCCTCACTCTCCTTCACCCTCCCTCACCCTCCCTCACTCCCCCACATCCTCCCTCACCCCCCTCATCCTCCCTCACCCCCCTCACTCCCCCACCCTCCCTCACCCCCTCACTCTCTTTCACCCCCTTACCCTCCCTCACCCCATTCTCCTTCACCCTCCCTCACCCCATCCTCCTTCACCCTCCCGCACCCCCATCCTCCCTCACCCTTCTTCACCCCCTCACCCTCCCTCAATCCCTCTCCCTCCCTCACTCCCCCACCCTCCCTCACCCCTTCACCCCCCTCCCCCGTCCTCCCTCACCTCCCTCATCCTCCCTCATCCCCACCCATCCCCTCATCCTCCCTCACCCCCCTCATCCTCCCTCACCCCCACCCTCCCTCACCCCCATCCTCCCTCACCCCATCCTCCCTCACCTCCATCCTCCCTCACCTCCATCCTCCCTCACCTCCATCCTCCCTCACCCCCCTCCTCCCCCCGCACCCCTTCATCCTCCCTCACCCCCCTCATCCTCCCTCATCCCCGCCCATCCCCTCATCCTCCCTCACCCCCATCTTCCCTCACCCCATCCTCACCCCCATCCTCCCTCACCCCCATCCTCCCTCACCCCCATCTTCCCTCACCCCCATCCTCCCTCACCCCCATCCTCCCTCACCCCCATCTTCCCTCCCCCCCATCCTCCCTCCCCCCCATCCTCCCTCCCCCCCGCCCCGCTGCTGGCCCACACCTTCCCCTCCTCCAGGAGGCCTTCCTTCCTTCCTTCCTTCCTTCCTTCCTTCCTTCCTTCCTTCCTTCCTTCCTTCCTTCCTTCCTTCCTTCCCTCCCACACTGAGGCCCCCTTTTCCTCTCCGCCTCCTCCCCATCCCCCTCCCCCTCTGCCCTTCCCCTCCCCACAGCACTTGGGTATAGTTGTACAGGTTTACTATTCTATTGTACTAATCATTCATTCATTCAATCGTATTTATTGAGCACTTACTGTGTGCAGAGCACTGGACTAAGCACTTGGGACATACAATAATAATAATAATATATAATAATAATTTGGACAAGTCACTTCTCTGGGCCTCAGTTACCTCATCTGTAAAATGGGAGGGTGAAGACCGTGAGCCCCCCATGGGACAACCTGTCATCATCTTGTATATATGTATATACGTTTGTACATATTTATTACTCTATTTTACTTGTGCATATTTGTTCTATTTATTTTATTCTGTTAATATGTTTTGTTTTGTTGTCTGTCTCCCCCTTCTAGACTGTGAGCCCGCTGTTGGGTAGGGACCGTCTCTAGATGTTGCCAACTTGTACTTCCCAAGCACTTAGTACTCTGCACGCAGTAAGTGCTCAATAAATACAATTGAATGAATGAATGAATCTTGTAATAATGATAACAATGATACCATTTTATTAAGTGCTTACTATGTGCGAAGTACTGTTCTAAGCGCTGGGGAGGTTACAAGGTAATCAGGTTGTCCCACAGGAGGCTCACAGTCTTAACCCCCATTTTACAGTTGAGGGAACTGAGGCACAGAGGAGTTAAGTGACTTGCCCAAAGTCACACAGCTGGCAATTGGCGGAGCCGGGATTTGAACCCATGAACTCTGACTGCAAAGCCTGGGCTCTTTCCCCTGAGCCACGCTGCTTGGGTATAGTAGTACAGATTTACTGTCCTATTTTAGTAATCATTCATTCAATTGTATTGAGCGCTATGTGCAGTCCTTGCTCCACATAGGGCTCACAGTCTTAATCCCCATTTTACAGATGAGGTAACGGGCACAGAGGAGTCAGTTGACTTGCCCAAGGTTGCACAGCAGACAAGAGTGGGGATTAGAACCCAAGTCTTCTGACTCCCGGGTTCCTGCTCTTTCCACTAGGCCACACTCCTTCCTTCCACTCCTTTCCCCCCTTCCTCCATCTCTCCCCTATGGGAAATCAGATTTCCCACACTTTTTATTCCTCTTGTTAAGTTGTAGAATCTCCTTTCCCACTTCAATTGTTTGAAGTACTTCTTAGGAAATTCCTTCTTCCAGTTCCTTTGTGGAATAGCAGCGTCATCTTCAATTTACCTAAATCTTGGGGAGATGCACCCCTTTCCCCTGTTTCTCTGTTTAGAGACAAGGCCCAGCCCTTGAGGGCCTGACCATCGTGAGCATTTTTCATTTGGTTTGATAAGCAGCAGAGAAGCAGCGTGGCTCAGTGGAAAGAGCCCGGGCTTGGGAGTCAGAGGTCGTGGGTTCTAATCCTGGCTTCGCCACTTGTCTGCTGTGTGACTTTGGGCCAGTCACCTAACTTCTCTGTGCCTCAGTTACCCCATCTATAAAATGGGGATTAAGACTGTGAGCCCCACGCGGGACAACCTCATAACCTTGTATCTACCCCAGGGCTTAGAACAGTGCTTGGCACGTAGTAAGCACTTAACAAATGCCATCATTGTTACTGTTATAAGTTCACTTTATGATTTGGGCAGTAATAACTGACATCAGTCAATTGTTCAGTGGTGGTGCTGGATGCGAAACACTGTACTAAGCATCTAGGAGAGTACAGTACAGTAGAGTTGGTGGATAATAATAATGGCATTTATTAAGCGCTTACTATGTGCAGAGCACTGTCCTAAGCGCAGGGGAATTTGCAAGGTGATCAGGTTGTCCCACGTGGGGCTCACAGTCTTCATCCCCATTTTACAGGTGAGGGAACTGAGGCCCAGAGAAGTTAAGTGACTTGCCCAAAGTCACACAGTTGACAAGTGGTGGAGCCGGGATTTGAACCCATGACCTCTGACTCCAAAGCCCGTGCTTTTTCCACTGAGCCACGCTGCTTCTCTATCCCTGCCCTCATGTAGCCTACATTAGGACTCTAAAGGTCCCACTCTACCTATTCTGCTATGGATTGGTGTATGACTATACTGCTGCATGTAGTTTATTTTCTTTTTAGTGTTCGATAATCTTGTGGTATAATTTGTTACCTAAATTCAGAGGTGGCTTCTGCCCATCCTTTGAGATGTCTTCTGTTGCCACCTAATGAAACTCCCAAGAAAAGTTGAAGACAAAGAAGAGAGAGCCAGGTAGGAGGGAGATGACTTGAAAGAGTAAAATCATCATCAATCGTATTTATTGAGCGCTTACTGTGTGCAGAGCACTGTACTAAGCGCTTGGGAAGTACAAGTTGGCAACATATAGAGACAGTCCCTACCCAACAGTGGGCTCACAGTCTAAAATGAAAGGAGGGGAGAATAGAATTTGAGACAGTTGACTGGGAACTATGAGTGGCATCTGAAGAGTTGGTGTTTTGGAGCAGTTCTTGGTAACTCTGAACCCTCCACACATCTTAACATCAAAACCGCAATCCTTTCCGATACGATTTGTGAGCTGCTGCAGATTTTCTATAGCTCCATAGGTCTTTTGACTGAAAATAAATACCAGGTTGAGAGGATTTGTTTAATGTTTATAAAATGGCCTGTAATTCCCTTTTGTAAGTAGTGGGGGATCGCCGTGTGAAGTGGGTAAATAATATCTGACACGACCTCCTCACCCGGCTTCTCTCCCACATACCTCCTCCCCGCAAATCTGTCCTGTTCCCCCCCTGAGACCTCAAATTTTTTGACCCCATCAAGTCGTCATGCTCCACTTAGCCTCCTTACCCAAACTACTTTCCCATGATGACCAAATGGACAATGTCAGCACCGCCCTCTCCACTGAACTCAGCACACTTTCTCGAACCCCTATCCCTTCATCAGTATCATACCACAAACCCACAGTCCACTTCCTTCACTCCAGAGGATAAGCTGCACACCATTGCTGGTGGAAATCTGCATATCAGGCTGACCTGATCAGGCTGAAGCAGCGTGGCTCAGTGGAAAGAGCCCGGGCTTTGGAGTCAGAGGTCATGGGTTCAAATCCCGGCTCTGCCAACTGTCAGCTGTGTGACTTTGGGCAAGTCACTTAACTTTTCTGTCTCTGTTACGTCATCTGTAAAATGGGGATTAAGACTGTGAGCCCCCCGTGGGACAACCTGATCACCTTGTAACCTCCCCAGCGCTTAGAATAGTGCCTTGCACATAGTAAGGGCTTAACAAATGCCATCATCATTATTATTACCTCACCCACCCCAGGTTCATCCTTGCAGGCTTTAACTCTGCCCAGAAAAATTATTTTTTCATTGTTATTGACAGCCATGGCCGTTACCCTTGCCAGTCGCTCCAGATGTTTAACTCCCTCCTCAAACCCCTTGTCCTCCCGCCCCCTCAGCCCCTGCCCCTAATGACCTGGCTACCTATTTTATTGGGAAAATTGAAACAACTATAATGTGTGATCTCCCTAAAATCTCCCCTGCTCCTTTCCAGCCCCTCCTTATGCCCCTTCTTCAACTCTCTTGTCCTTCCCAGCAGTATCTCAAGAGGAGATCTCCTGCCTTCTCTCAAAATCCACCCCTTCCACCTGCACATCCTACCCCATCCCTTTGCATTTAATCAGAACACTTGCCCCCTCCCTGACCACCATCTTCAGCTGTTTGCTCTCTAATGACTTCTTCCCCACTGCTTTTAAACATGCTCACATCTTCCCATCCTAAAAATAAAAACCCTCCCTTAACTGCACAGCTCTCTCCACTTATTGCCCCTGTCTCCCACATACCATTCCTCTCCTTAAGCGAGTTGTCGGCACCCACTATCTCAAGGTCCTCTCCTCCACTTCTCTCCTCGACCCCCTCCAGTCTGACTTCCATCCCCCTCCCTCGAAGGCTGCAAATGATTTCTTCTTACCAAATCCAGTGGCCTCTACTCATTCCTCATCATCCTCGACCTCTCAACTGTCTTCGACCCTGTTGATTACCCCCTTCTCCTAGATACGTTATCCATCCTCGGCTTCTGCTCCTATCTCTCTGGCCGCTCATTCTCCTTCTCTTTCACGGACTCCTCCTCTGCCTCCCACCCCCTAACTATGGGGGTACCTCAAGGTTCAGTTCTGGGTCCCCTTCTAATCTCTACCTACACCCACTCCCTTGGAGAACTCATTCACTCACATGGCTTCAACTGCCACCACAGTGTGGGTGATTCGGAAATCTAAATCTGTAGCCCTGATCTCTGTTCCTCCCTACAGTCACACATTTCCTCCTGCCTTCAAGACATCTCTACTTGGATGTCCTGCCATCACCTTCAACTAAACATGGCCAAAATATGAACTCCCTTTACTTCCCACCCAAACCCTGTCCTCTCCTTGACTTTCTCATCACTGTAGACGGCCCCACCATCCTTCCTGCCTCACAAAGGTTATCCTTGACTCCTCTCACTCATTCAGGCCACATGTTCAGTCTGTCACTGCATCCTGTCAGTTCAACCTTCATAACATTGCTAAAATCTGCCCTTTCCCCTCCTTCCAAAGTGGTACCACATTAATCCAAGCACTTATCGAATCCTGCCTTGATTGCCGTGTGAGCCTCCTATCTCTCCCCTCTCCAGTCCATACTGCACTCTGCTGCCCGGATCATTTTTCTACAAAAAGGTTCAGGACATGTTTTCCCACTCCTCAAGAACCTCCAGTGGTTACCTATCCACCTCCACATCAAAAAAAACTCCTTACCATCATCACCTTGTCCCCTCCTATGTCACATCGCTACTTTCCTTCCTTCCAGCTCGCACATTTTTCTCCTCTAGGACCAACCTACTCACTAAACCTCAATCTCATCTCATCTGTCTTGCTACTGACCTCTCGTCCACATCCTACCTTCCTTTTCATATCCGACAGACAATTATTCTCCCCACATTCAAAGCCTTACTGAAGGCACATCTCCAAGAGGGCTTCCCTGACTAAGCCCTCATTACTTCTTTTCCCACTCCCTTCTGTGTTATCCTGACTTGCTCTCTTTATTTACCACCCCCAGCCCTACAGCACCTGTGTGCTTATTTGTAACTTATTTATAATAATAATGATGATGGTATTTGTTAAGCACTTAATATGTGCCAAGCACTGGGGTAGATACAAGGTAATCAAGTTGTCCCGCGTGGGGCTCACGGTCTTCATCTCCGTTTTACGGATGAGGTAACTGAGGCACAGAGAAGTTAAGTGACTTGTCCAAAGCCACACAGCTGATGTGGTAAAGCTGGGATTAGAAGCCACAACCTCTGACTCCCAAGCCTGGGGCTCTTTCCACTAAGCCAAGCTGCTTCTCAATAATAATTATGGTATTTGTTATTAGTGTCTGTCTCCCTCTCTGGACTGTAAGCTCGTTGTTGGCAGGTAATGTGTCTGTTATATTGTTGTCTTGTCCTCTCCCAAATCCATAGTACAGTGCCGTGCCTACAGTAAGCACTCAATAAATATGATTTGAATTACTGATTGATTGAAATAAGGGGGCTTTTGACAGACAGTTTTTGTAACCCTAGCCCTGTCCCTAAACACCTCCAAAGTGAATAAACTTTAAGACTCTCTGATTCTTAAAGGCAGCCATTACTATTGGTAACTTTTTCATTTAATAGACCCCCATACTAATAAAAATGGAGAGGTCTTAAAACTTATTTTCCCCCAAAACATAAATGGCCAGGGATTAAGTTGCCAGTCATTGTCAGTGGGTAGTTATAGTGATGCGTATTTGTTGCTTTGCGGTTAGCTGCCTTCTGTTTTTATGTAATTTTCCTTCGCTTTTGGTGTCTTTATTGAAATCCCTGGAACTCCCTCCACCTTCAAGTCCACCAGATGACAAATCTCCCCATTTTCAAATTCAGTTTGCTTCCGTGATTCATTTTTTTTCCTCCCCAGGACGTATCCTCCCGCCTACCGCCTCCACACTTTCATCCACCTGTCGTGCTTCTGTTCATATCAACTTACAGACTCCGTTGTTATCCATATTTACATCTTTCCTTTAATTTTGTCTAGCTGTAATTTATTTTGTGGGCAAGTCCCTCACTAAACTGTAAGCTTCTAACTCGAACCCTCGTAAGTGCTTCGTACAATGCTCTGCACTCGGTAAATCCTGTTGAGTATTATAGATACCTAAAAAACAACTGTGATACTGTGAGAGTTGCTCCTTGTGATCTGGAATTGTCTATACCTTCTCTTTTGTATTGAAATCTCCCAGCCACTTAGTACAGTGTTCTGCACACAGTAGGCGTTCAGTAAAAACCGACTGATTTTGAGCTGTAGTTGGCATGGCAACAGCTCTAAAATGGTGATTAGTTAGGAAGACTCTCCCTTCAGCCTGCCACAGCCCTTACTAACAGTGAAGAGGCCTATCAATCATTTAGTCAATCGGCGGTATTTATTGAGCGCTTTCAGTGTCCGGAGCACTGTACGATGCAGTCAAAATGTAGAGCATGTAAAATGTTATTTTCAGAAGCGCAACGAGAAGTATTGAGTGCAGAAATGGTGGTGCTGAGATGATAACAGGGAGAATGTGTCCTGGGGAGACTAGAAATGCTTGGAAAACCTCCTGGAAAAGGTGGGATTTCAGAAGTAGCTTTGAACAGGGAGGGAGTTCCTGGCAGGAGGAAAGACATACTCATCATCATCATCAATCGTATTTATTGAGCGCTTACTATGTGCAGAGCACTGTACTAAGCGCTTGGGAAGTACAAATTGGCAACATATAGAGACAGTCCCTACCCAACAGTGGGCTCACAGTCTAAAAGGGGGAGACAGAGAACAAAACCAAACATACTAACAAAATAAAATAAATAGAATAGATATGTACAAATAAAATAAATAAATAAATAGAGTAATAAATATGTACAAACATATATACATATATACAGGTGCTGTGGGGAAGGGAAGGAGGTAAGATGGGGGGGCTGGAGAGGGGGACGAGGGGGATGCATGCAGGATTTAAGTTGTCTAAGAATATTATTGACTTATTCAATCATAATTACCTCATCTCCATATGAGGATTGGTTTTGGATGTCAATCTTTGCGAAGTGGGAATGGACCCACTTGTATTAGAGGGTATTTGTTAAGCCCTTAGTATGTGCCAAGCACTGTTCTAAGCACTGGGGTAGATAGAGGGTTATCGTGCTGTCCCACGTGGGGCGCACGGTCTTAAATCCCCATTTTACAGATGGGGTAGCTGAGGCACAGAGAAGTTAAGTGACGTGCCCGAAGTCACACAGCTGACAAGTGGCGGAGTCGGGATTAGAACCCACGACCCCTGACTCCCAAGCCCGTGTTCTTTCCGCTAAGCCAGTCGGAGATGGAAGGGTTGAGAATGAGGCCCAGTGAGAAGGTGAGCTTGGGGGTGAACGGAGGGTGTGATCTAGGGTACAGTAGGATAGGAGAGTGGAGCGGTAAGAGAAAGAGAATTGACAAAATGCCACAAAGCCCCTGGTCAGGATTTTCTGTATGAGACAGAGATGAATGGATAATCATTGAAAGATTTGGAATAGTGGAGAGGTGAATGCAGATCGTTTTAGAAAGAATCGAGCAGCAGAGGGGAGAGGCTAGAGACAGGGAGACATGTAAGCAATCGGATATAGTAGTCGAGGCACAAGAAGCAGCGTGGTCTCGTGGATAGAGCCTGGGCATGGGAGAAGGACCTGAGTTCTAATCCTGCCTCTGTCACTGGTCTGCTGTGTGACCTTGGGGAAGTCACTTCACTTCTGTGAGCCTGTTCCCTCTTCTGTACAATGGGGATTAAGGCGGTGAGCCCGACGTGGGACAGGGATCGTTTCCAACCTGATAAGCTTGTATCTATCCCACTACTTAGTACTGTGCCGGGAGCATGGTCAGTACTTAACAGAAACCATTAAAATAAATACATAAATATGGGACTACTGCCTGGACCAGGTATGACCATCTGGATAGAGAGGAAAGGGCGGATCCCAGAAATTTTCTGGAGGAAAAACCAACAGGATTTAGCTGCACTTTGGATGTGACTGTTGAAAGAGAGGGAGGAAGCAAGGATAATGGCAAATTGATGCAGATAAGAGGAAAAGGGAATGGGAAGATGGATAGCTGAGTTAAATGTTTAAATAGAGTACATAAATCAATATATACAAAAGTGTGGGGGGCCTGAGTGTGTGTGTGATGAAGCAATATTTGATACCACCCATGGAGAAGAAAATCAATCAGGGAGAACCTCCTGGAGGAGATGGGATTTCAGGAGAGCTGTAGTTTAGTGAATTTGAAGCCCCTCCATGAGCAAAATCACCCATCTAACCAACTCTGTTGATGTCTCCCAAGTGCCTAGTACAGTATTCGACTCACAGTGAGCACTCAGTAAATGCAGTTGATTGATTTGAGGAGCTTAATCAATCAGTGGTACTGATTGAGTGCTTACCGTGTGCAGAGCACTGCACTAAGCACTCAAAAGAATACAATACAAGAGAGTCAGTAGACGATCTCCCTACCCACAAGGAGCTTACACGTTCTGGAGGTCCCCAGGAGGACTTTTCTTGAGCCTTCTGTGTTGTTATATAAAACCCACCTCTGCTCAGCCCTCACTCTTAGTTATCCAGGATTTTTGACCAACTCGAGGATGCCAATCAAAGCTTTGTCATATTTATTGAGCGCTTACTGTGTGCAGAGCACTGTACTAAGCGCTTGGGAAGTACAAGCTGGCAACATATAGAGACGGTCCCCCCCCACAACAACGGGCTCACAGTCTAGAAGGGGGAGACAGACAACAAAACAAAACATGTGGACAGGTGTCAAGTCGTCAGAACAAATAGAATTAAAGCTAAGTGCACATCATTAAAAATATGGAACGCTTCACGAATTTAATAAGAGTGAGTTCTGCCATAATGCCAGTTGACAGTCTGCATTTCGGGTGGAACAGTTGGGGATTTAAAACGTTCTTCCGACAGAGCGAGGCTGTTTGGATTCAGTGCAGTGTGCCGGGCACACGTGCACAGTTTCGAAAAAGGAAAGGACTTCGAGGTAAATTCTCTTTAACTGTGGCATTTCTCAAGAACGCAATCCCCTGCGTTACAGGAGAACTGGGGGTACGTGCTGTCCTTCTTTATCGTGTCCCTTTCTTTAGGGTGGGTTGCTTGGTGCTCAAGGTAGAAGACCCCCTGAAAAGCCATCTAGCTTAGAAGGCTAGGCAGTAATAGGAAGGCCGGGACTGAGACTTCTCATCGCAGATCTACCACTCACTTGGCTGCGTGAGTTTAACCTTTCTGAGTTTATATCAGCATGGGGACAGTCGAGCTATAAAACAGTGCTTGGAACATTCATTCATTCATTCAGTCGTATTTATTGAGCGCTTGGGAAGTACAAGTAGGCAACATATAGAGACAGTCCCTACCCAAAAACGGGCTCACAGTCTAGAAGGGGGAGACAGACAACAAAACAGGTAGACGTGTTCCCCTCCCCACAGCACCTGTATATATGTTTGTACAGATTGATTACTCTATTTTGCTCATACCTATTTACTATTCTATTTATTTTATTTTGCTAATTTGTTTTGTTGGCCGTCTCCCCCCTCTAGACTGTGAGCCCGCTGTTGGGTAAGGACCGTCTCTAGATGTTGCCAACTTGCACTTCCCAAGCGCTTAGTACAGTGCTCTGCACATAGTAAGCGCTCCATAAATACGATTGAATGAATGAATGAATGAATACCATCAGAATAAATAGAATTACAGCTGCTTAGCACATAGTAAGCACTTAACAAATACCATTACTATTAATAATAATAAGAAGAAAATTATTTCCAAGCATTCAATAAAGCATTCTCAAAGCTTTATTGAAGGCACGTCTCCTCCAAGAGGCCTTCCCTGACTAATGATAATAATAATAATGATGGCATTTATTAAGCGCTTGCTATGTGGAAAGCAGTGTTCTAAGCGCTGGGGAGGTTACAAGGTCATCAGGTTGTCCCACGGGGGGCTCGCAGTCTTCATCCCCATTTTACAGATGAGGGAACTGAGGCCCAGAGAAGTTAAGTGACAAGCCCAAAGTCACACAGCTGACAATTGGCGGAGCCGGAATTTGAACCCGTGACCTGTGACTCCAAAGCCCGGGCTCTTGCCACTGAGCCACGCTGCTTTTCTAAGCTCTCCTTTCCTCCTCTCCCACTCCCTTCTGCATCACCCTGACTTGCTCCCTTTATTCATCCCCCATCCCAGCCCCACAGCACTTACGTTCGTATCGTAATTTATATTAATGTCTGTCTTCCCATCCAGACTGCAAGCTTGTTGTGGGCAGGGAATGTGTCGGTTTATTGTTGCATTGGACCATCCCAAGCGCTTATGGTAAGCACTCAGTAAATACAACTGGCTGACTGAAAAGAAACCTCATTCGACTGTGTGTCTCCATAATAAATCCTCAGGTGTGGTTGAGTGAGAAAGAATTAAAATTTGGTTTGAACTGTTTGGATCGATCAGCCAAGCAGTGGTATTTATTGAGTGCTTACTATAAGCAATGCACTGTACTAAGCACTTAGGAGAGTACAATGCATTGGAGTTAGACACCACCATCATCATCATCATCATCAATCGTATTTATAGAGCGCTTACTATGTGCAGAGCACTGTGCTAAGCGCTTGGGAAGTACAAATTGGCAACATATAGAGACAGTCCCTACCCAACAGTGGGCTCACAGTCTAAAAGGGGAAGACAGAGAACAAAACCAAACATACTAACAAAATAAAATAAATAGAATAGATATGAACAAGTAAAATAAATAAATAAATAGAGTAATAAATATGTACAAACATATATACAGGTGCTGTGGAGAAGGGAAGGACACGTTCGTTCCCTGCCCACAACAGTCTAGGAGGGGAGGGAGGCGTTCATATAAGTAATTTATAATATATAAAATAAAGCGATGTACATAATGCTGTGGGGTTGAGGGTGGGGGGAATATCAGATGCCGAAAAGTCAAAGATCCAGGTGCGTAGACAATGCAGAAGGAGAGGGACCTGGGGGAAAGAGGGTTTAATTAGGGAAGGACTCCCTTAGGAGAGGTGACCTTAATAATGCTCTGAAGATGGGGAGAGTGGTGTACATAGACTTTCTTCATCTCCCACTCCCTGCTGTGTCACCCTGACTCGCTCCCTTTGCTCTTCGCGCCCCCCAGCCCCCCAGCACTTATGTAAATAACTGTAATTTTATTTATTTGTATTGATGTCTGTCTCCCCCGCCACTGGTGACTTAGTCTGATGATTGACACCTGTCCACATGTTTTGTTGTCTGTCTCCTCCTCCTAGACTGTGAGCCCGCTGTTGGGTAGGGACAGTCTCTATATGTCGCCGACTTGTTCATTCATTCATTCAATCAAATTTATTGAGCCCTTACTGTGTGCAGAGCACTGTACTAAGCGCTTGGGAAGTACAAGTTGGCAACATATAGAGAGGGTCCCTACCCAACAGTGGGCTCACAGTCTAGAAGGGGGCGACACAGAACAAAACATATTAACAAAATAAAATAAATAGAATATGTACAAATAGAGTAATAAATATCAATCAATCGTATTTATTGAGCACTTACTGTGTGCAGAGCACTGTACTAAGCACTTGGGAAGTACAAGTTGGCAACATATAGAGACAGTCCCTACCCAGCAGTGGGCTCACAGTCTAGACTTGTACTTCCCAAGCGCTTAGTACAGTGCTCTGCACACAGTAAGTGCTCAATAAGTACGATTGAATGAATGACTGTGAGCTCACTGTGGGCAGGGAATGTCGCTGTTTATTGTATTTTACTTTCCCAAGCTCTTAGTATAGTTCCCTGCACAGGGTAAGTGTGATTGATTGAATGAATGAATCCTTTGAGAGATTCATTCAGTCAGTTGTATTTACTGAGCGCTTACTGTGTGCAGAGCACTGTACTAGGCGCTTGGGAAGTACAAGTTGGCAACATATAGAGACGGTCCCTACCCAACAGTGGGCTCACAGTCTGGAAGGGGGAGAATGAATTATGTTACCATTTTCTGCCCTTACCATTAGAACTGAAACTCATTGTTGAGTACCACATACTTTATTAATCAGTGGTATTCATCGAACACTTACTATGTGCAGAGCACTGTTCTCAGTGCTTGGGAGGGTACAATACAATAGAATTAGCAGACATGTTCCCTGCCCATAACAAGCTTACGGTCTAGAGGGAGCTTCTAATATAAGGGAAATATGGGTTGAGGGGAAAGTAGCTTATGCTTAGATTCTATAACGTCCTATATCTACCAAGACTAATTGATGATGATGATTATGGCATTTATTGAGCGCTTACTATGTGCAAAGCACTGTTCTAAGCGAAAGGGATCAGGTTGTCCCTCGTGGGGCTCACAGTCGTAATCCCCATTTTACAGATGAGGTAACTGAGGCCCAGAGAAGTGAAGTGACTTGCCCAAAGTCACCCAGCTGACAAGTGGCAGAGCCGGGATTAGAACCCACGACCTCTGGCTCCCAAGCCTGGGCTCTTTCCACTGAGCCACGCTGCTTCTTTAGTGATTGGAATAATGTATTTAGCAGAGTGCATTGGAAACAAAATCCAAAGCACTTGAGAGCAAAAAGGAAAGATGTCTAGGCTTGAAAAACAAATTCCTGTGTCCTGCTGGTTTAGCCTTTAGCCAGAAATCCCCAGATAGTGAAGTCAACCCTCCCCGTCGTCCCCCTCTCCATCCCCCCATCTTACCTCCTTCCCTTCCCCACAGCACCTGTATATATGTATATATGTTTGTACATATTTATTACTCTATTTATTTTACTTGTACATATCTATTCTATTTATTTTATTTTGTTACTATGTTTGGTTTTGTTCTCTGTCTCCCCCTCTTAGACTGTGAGCCCACTGTTGGTTAGGGACTGTCTCTATATGTTGCCAACTTGTACTTCCCAAGCACTTAGTACAGTGCCCTGCACACAGTAAGCGCTCAATAAATATGATTGATGATGATGATGAATCAAAACTGTGTAAATGAAGAGTACATGTCTGGGAATTCCTGTATAGAGCAACAGAGTTTTGTGCCCCTGATTTCACGGATTAGCTGTTAGAGTCCTGGGTTTCCACAGACCGTCCAGAGAGATTTTAGAAAAATGGAAAAATGCCCAGAATTGGCACTGCCCTTGACTAATTTGGGCAGCCAGCCTAGCATCAATCCCAGCCGGTCTTGTGCACTCTAAATGCTTGGACTAGCGCCGCTCAGTTTGTGCTCACTCCAAGACCTGTGGCATTTAATAATAATAATAATAATAATAATGATGATGGTATTAATTAAGCACTTACTATGTGCAAAGCACTGTACTAAGCGCTGGGGAGGTTACAAGGTGATGGAGTTGTCCCACATGGGGCTCACACTCTTCATCCCCATTTTACAGATGAGGTAACTGAGGCACAGAGAAGTTAAGTGACTTGCCCAAAGACACACAGTCGACAAGTGGTGGGGCTGGGATTTGAACCCATGACCTCTGACTCCAAAGCCCGTGCTCTTTCCACGGAGCCACACCGCTTCTGACTTATAGTACAGGGCCCCCAGATTGGCAGGCGGATAACCTTCAATTCCCCCCCGCCACCAAGCCCACTGTTGGGTAGGGACTGTCTCTATATGTTGCCAATTTGTACTTCCCAAGCACTTAGGACAGTGCTCTGCACACAGTAAGCGCTCAATAAATACGATTGATGATGATGATGCTGTCTTGCTTACTCAGAAGAGGAAAGTATCCAAGTTTGGAGTACTGGTTTCCAACAACCATAATGCGAGTTCTTTTGTTTTGTTTTTTTTTTTATGGTATTTGTCAAGCACTTACCATGTGCCAGCGCGGTACTAAATGCTGGGGTAGATACAAGCTAATTGAGTTGGACACAGTCCCTAGCCCAAACAGACTCACAGTCTTAATCCCCCCTAATCTGGAACTCCCCCTCTACCCCTCTCCCCAAATATACCAGACCACCACTCTCTCCACCTTCAAAGCACAATTAAGGTCACATCTTCTCCACGAGGCCTTCCTTGACTAAACCCTCTTTTCCCCGGTTCGCGCTCCCTTCTGTGTTGTCTGTGCCCTTGGATCTGCGACCTTTGGGCATCTGATAGTCACTCCACCCCCAACCCCACACCACATATGTACGCATCTTTGAGTAATTTATTATAAATTGCTTATTTATTCACATTAATGATAGTCTCCACGTCTAGAATGTAAGCTCATTCTGGGCAGGGAACATATCGGCTAATTTTGTGGTATTATACTCTCCAAAGTGCTTAGAACAGTGGTCTGCACGTAGTAAGCACTCAATAAATCCTTTTGCCCAAGGAGTCCAACTTTTGTCCAAGACTCAATAATAAGTCCTTTTAGACTGTGAGCCCACTGTTGGGTAGGGACTGTCTCTATATGTTGCCAACTTGTACTTCAGCGCTTAGTACAGTGCTTTGCACCAGGTAAGCGCTCAATAAATACGATTGATTGATTGAATAAATACCATTGATTGACTGATTAATCGTTTCCAACAGGGGAACTTGGATTCTGCCCATTCATGTACCCCGAAATGCACATATTCTAAACCCTGCTAAGCCGTATCTGGGGCAAAGTCCCTAAGAGCCTTTAAGCTTTGCTCTTATTTTGTAGGAAAATATAAGCTTCTTTCAGGTGTCTTAAGACAAACCCAGAGGCGATAGGAAGGTAAAATCGGGTCATTTTCCACTTTTGCTTTATAATGTGGCTGTCCACTAGCGTTCAGCATTTGCACAGTCGCTCTTCCCCGTGTACCAGCTTTCAGGTGTAGATGGAGGCGAGGGAGAGAGGTTTTGCAAGGCATAATTCGAATTAAAATCTGACAGTCTTTGCTGGGTAGCTTAGACAGTGCTGACTCTAGCTGTCAGAACTGCCGAAGACCTTTGACGTCCAGGTTTCCTTTCGACCATCGTGACAGCATTTGACGTTACTGTTTTCCGGGTTTTAACATCAGCTCTAACTCCCCTGTTCCCTGTTGCTCTGTTTCAGGGTGAGAGACCTTTGTCTCGGGGTCACCAGCTGCTCTAATGCTGACATCCGGAGCCGGAACCAGGCCAGCCCCACTTGAATCCTCCATGTCTGGCGGGGCCCAAGAATTGTACAATGAACTTCCTGTAAGCATCTCCCCCGAGCTGCCTGCTGAGCGCGAGCCAAGTGTTAGTCCCCGTGCAAACCCCGAAGCCTCAAGCTCTCCGGTTGGGCCTGGCAGTAAACTGCCAGCAAAGCAGCACAAGACTCATGTGGTGAAAAATGGCGCTCAAAAACCCGAGACTCTGGACCGCGGGGACAAAGCCGGGGGTCCTCAGCTGGCAGAATCCACAGCCGGAGATCCGGTGGCTTCTGGCGACTTGGACAGTAAAGATTCCGAAACGTGGAGCGTGGAGAAGCCATATTTGTGGAATGGGGGGGAGCGGGAGGAAGGCCCTGGAATCGCAGAAGTCAGGAAGGAAGGCCCATCTGGGGACCATCTCAAACAGCATTCCGTGGATGCTGAGGAAAAGTGTTGTTCAAATCAGGTAAGATGCTGCGCTGGTAATATTACCAGGGAGACACTTAAGGGCCAAGCAAGGGCCAGACTTCTATTGGAGCGTAAAAATCAATCAATCAGTCGTATTTATTGAGCGCTTACTGTGTGCAGAGCACTGTACTAAGCGCTTGGGAAGTCCAAGTTGGCAATGTATAGAGACAGTCCCTACCCAACAGTGGCCTCACAGTCTAGAAGGGGGAGAGGTCGAATGCTTTGATCAAGGCCCTGAGGATTTGAAGGGTGCTCAGTCACCCCAGTAAGTTCCAGGTTCTCTGTTCCCTGCTGCTTGCATCACAAAAGCCCCGACTTCCATACTTAGGACTTTAAGGGTGCACATTAGAGTACCCCATATGAGTACTCTATACTCTGCCTTCCCTCATGTTGGAGAGAAGCAGCGTGGCTCAGTGGTAAGAGCACAGGCTTTGGAGTCAGAGGTCATGGGTTCAAATCCCGGCTCTGCCACTTGTCAGCTGTGTGACTTTGGGCAAGTCACTTCTCTGTGCCTCAGTTACCTCATCTGTAAAATGGGGATTAAGACTGTGAGCCCCAGTGGGACAACCTTATCACCTTGTAACCTCTGCAGCGCTTAGAGCAGTACTTTGCACATAGTAAGCGCTTAATAAATGCCATCATCATTATTATAGCACTAGGATGTTTGGGACTCATTCATTCATTCAATCGTATTGAGCGCTTACTGTGTGCAGAGCACTGTACTAAGCGCTTGGGAAGTACAAAGTTGGCAACATATAGAGACAGTCCCTACCCAACAACGGGCTCCCCGTCTTAGAAGGGGGAGACACACAACAAAACAAAACATGTAGACAGGTGTCAGAATCATCAGAATGAATAGAACTATAGCTATATGCACATCATTAACAAAATAAATAGAATAGTAAATATGTACAGGTAAAATAGAGTAATAAATCTGTACAAATATATACAAGTGCTATGGGGGAGCAATGGCTCATCTGGCCCAAGTCCTGCTTGGAAGTTGTCCCGCTCCTGACTCTGTCCACCTGAATCAATCAATCATCATCAATCATATTTATTGAGCGCTTACTGTGTGCAGAGCACTGTACTAAGCGCTTGGGAAGTACAAATTGGCAACATATAGAGACAGTCCCTACCCAGCAGTGGGCTCACAGTCTAAAAGGACTGAACCAAATCTGCGCTCTTAGCTCCAGTCAGTTTTCACTCCCTAATGATAACTTTTTCTGACCAGAATCCACGCAACATACGTTAAGTTCTTTTACTTTCAAATAGTTAATTTGAGTCCATGCGTGGAAGCTGAAGATGACCACCCCAATATTTCATTAGAATTTATTTGTGGTTCTTGGTTGATTTTTCTAGCTTAGTTATGGTGCTGATTAAGCACTTACTATATGCAAAGCACTGTACTGGACACCTGGGTAGATAGATCACAGTCGCCGTCATTTATTCATTCAATCGTATTTATTGAGCGCTTACTGTGTGCAGAGCACTGTACTAAGAGCTTGAGAAGTACAAGTTGGCAACATATAGAGACGGTCCCTACCCAACAGCGGGCTAACAGTCTAGAAGGGGGAAACAGACAACAAAACAAAACATATTAGCAAAATAAAATAAATAGAATAGATATGTACAAACATATATATAGGTGCTGTGGGGAGGGGAAGGAGGGGAGAGGGAGGAGGGGGAGAAATGATGACTATTATAATTAGTATCCTCATCATTACCTATACATATTCATTCATTCAGTTGTATTTATTGAGCATTTACTGTGTGCAGAGCACTGTAGTAAGCGCTTGGGAAGTACAATTCAGCGACAAATAGAGGCAATCCCTGCCCACAACGGACTCACAGTCTAGAAAGGGAGGAGACAGACAGCAAAACAAGTAAACAGGCATCAGTAGTATCATTATAAATAAACAGAATTATAGATATATATATACACATCATTAATAAAAATAAATAGAATTATAAATACCTATATACACAAGTGCTGTGGGGCAGGGAGGGATTAGAGCAAAGGAGCAGATTGGGGCAATGGGGAGGGGAGGGGAGGAGAGTAGTACTACTATTACTACTACTACTACTACTAATAATAATGATAACAATGATAGTAGTAATATTTGTTAAGCTCTTACTATGTGCCAGGCACTTTACTATGGGGCTTTGAGACCAAGGGTATGCTCAGTACCAGTGTAAAACCAGAAAGGGTTCTAATCCCAACTCTGCCATTTGTCAGCTGTGTGACCTTGGGCAAGTCACCCCACTTCCCTGTGCCTCAGTTACCTCATCCGCAAAATGGGTACCAAAACTGTGAGTCCCACATGGGACAACCTGATAGCCTCGTATCTACCCCAGCGCCTAGAGCAGCGCTTGGCACATAGTGAGCACCCAATAAATACCATAATTATTATTATTAAAAGCAACAGAAGAGAAGGAAAAATGGGTGAATTTATTTTCCTTCCTCTTATTCCACTTCCTATTTTCTTCCCTACTCAATGATATTTATTGAGCACTTACTGTGTGCAAAGTACTGTACTAAGTGCTTCTTTCCCTCCCTCTTTTCTGCTTTATCTGTCTTCTTTCTTCCTTTTCTCCCACCCCGTCAAAGCTCTACCTCCTAATGGTCCAACATACTATGCTACTGAATGTGCATTTAAGAGGAGAGAAATAATGATCATAATGATGGCATTAATAATAATAATGATGAAGGCATTTGTTAAGCATTTACTATGTGCTAAGCACTGTTCTAAGCACCGGGGGGGATACAAGGGGATCAGATTGTCCCACGTGGGGCTCACAGTCTCAATCCCCATTTTATAGATGAGGTAACTGAGGCCCAGAGAAGTTAGGTGACTTGCCCAAAGTCACACAGCTGACAAGTGGCGGAGCTGGGATTAGAACCCATGTGGGACTCGCAATCCAGGTGGGGGAAGGTAAGTGAAGACAGTGGTAGCAATGGATTGCAGCAACAAGAAACAGAAGGTGCGATAAACTTAGCCAACAATTCATCGGAACAGGATCTCCCCTGAATATTCTTTTTAGAACCTGGCGACAGCTCAGACTGATGCCCCCACTTCAAAAGTAGAGAGGTTGAAAATGAAAAGGCAACCAAATGAGGAGGCAGGGGACTCGAAAATCAAGGAAAAATAAGAGAAGAAACTGAATCGCGGGGAAGTTTTCACTAGTCGTACCACCTAGCTGATAATTTCAGTTCGATAAGAGATTTCCTTCGCCGGTCTGGGCGTGTTAATTCTGGTCATTTCCAGCAGCTGGGGCTGCAGGAGTTTTCCCTGGGGTCAGAGAAACTTCAGATGAAATGATCAATCGAAGCTTTAGCTGACCCTGAAACCCGGGTGACTCGCAAACTTTCTTATTTTAGGAGGAGCCTCTAACACAAAGAAGGACAGGATCTCTTTCAAGCACATTCTGTTCAGAAGGCCCTCTGAAGCGTAAAGGTATGTATGTCTCGAGGCAGTCTCCTCTTTCCCCATCCCATTGTACTCATTCAATCGTAGGACAGTGAGCATTAATGTCATTTTATTAATAATTCATTTTTTATCGTGATCCTTGAAATTGCTAATGCAATTTGAAGAGTTACTTGCCTCAGTCAGGACATGTTGGATTGCCACTGTGCAGTGCATCCCTGCTCAAAGGCGTGCTCATTCGATCAGTTGTATTTATTGAGCACTTGCAGTGTGTAGAGCACTGTACTAAATGCCTAGGAGAGTTAATAATTCATTTTTTATCGTGATCCTTGAAATTGCTAATGTAATTTGAAGAGTTACTTGCCTCAGTCAGGACATGTTGGATTGCCACTGTGCAGTGCATCCCTGCTCAAAGGCGTGCTCATTCGATCAGTTGTATTTATTGAGCACTTACAGTGTGTAGAGCACTGTACTAAATGCTTAGGCGAGTACATATAACAGAGTTGGTAGACACATTCCCTATCTACAATGAGCTTCCAGTCTCAAGGGAAGATAGATGTTAATATAAATTAATGATTTATGATTAAAGGGTGAACAGATGTTAATATAAATTATGAGTAAGTACTTAAGTTCTGTGGGGCTGAGGAAGGGGTGAATAAAGAGTGCAAATCCAAGTGCAAGGATGATGCGGAAGGGAGTGGGAAGAAGAGGAAACGAAGGCATAGTTGGGGAAGGCCTCCTGGATGGGATGTGGTTTTAATAAGGTTTTGAAGGTGGAGAGTGTGATCATCTGTCGGATGTGAAGAGGGAGGGTGTTCCAAGACGGGCAGGATGTGGGCTAGAGGTTGGCGGCGAGATAGAAGAGAATGAGATACAGTGAGTAGGTTGTTATTAGTGGAGCGAAATGTGCGGCCCGGGTTGTCTGAGGAAAGCAATGAGGTAAGGTAGAAGGGGACAAGGTGATGGAGTGCTTTTAAAGCTGATGGTGAGGAGTGTCTGTTTTATGCAGAGGTGGACGGGCAACCGCCGGAGCTTCTCGAGGTGTGGGGAGATGGGAACTGAACAGCTTGGTAGAAAAATGATCCAAGCAGCCGAGTGAAGTATGGACTCGAGTGGGTGAGACAGGAGGCAGAGAGGTCAACAAGAGGGCTGATCCAGTAGTCAAGGCATCTTGAGTTGAATACTTTCATTCAATTGTATTTATTGAGTGCTTACTGTGTGCAGAGCACTGTACTAAGCGCTTGGGAAGTATAAGTTGGCAACATATAGAGACGGTCCCTACCCAACAGCGGGCTCACAGTCTAGAAGGGGGAGACAGACAACAAAACAAAACATATTAACAAAATAAAATAAATAGAATAAATATGTACAATTAAAACTGGCTCACTCACGTTTGACATTTTTGTCCTAGGAATCTTAAAATGCGTATTTGAAAGTATAGAGCTAAAAGGGATGCTGGCCTCAATTTCAGAACTCTAATTCATTGTTGAGTTCTTGGTTAACGTTTTATACATCTGTCCTAGAAATCTTAAAGTGCTAGTTTTGAAAGGATAGACCTGAACGGGATGCTAGCCCTAGTTACAGAAATCTAATTCATTGTACTGAAGAAATGCTTGACATTAAGTCTACACTTTTCCCGGTAGTATTCTGGAGAGAGAGGGAGAGAGAGAGAGAGAGGAGAGAATGAATATGAATGAATGAATGAGAATTTTCTCTGGACAATTTCAGACCATCCGATTCTTACCCCAGACAGAAAGGCCCAAGAATTAGGCTGCTACTTGTACATCAAATGAACTTTGTGGAGGGAGACTATCTTTGGGCTCTCACTGTTCTGTGTTAGCAGATCAGAGTTCTTTTCCCCCCATCTCTACAAATTTTTCTTAGTTCTCACAGTGAGCTAAGCTTTTCTTGAGGCCTGATATAGGCCGCTGAGCCCATGTGCTAAAGGGAAATTTGCTAGGTCATCCTGCCTGGCATTCCAGCCTTTACCTATGTCAGTTGTTGCCATTTGTGATGCACTTTTAGGCTCTTCCCTTCCCTCTGCTTCTGCCATTTTCCCAGGCCTTCTGTCACTCTCCCCCAGCTCTCCCTGTCCTGTGGCAGGTCTAACATGGAGGCCTGAGAACAGAAGAGCAGGTGGTTCCAGTAGCATAAAAATCTGGAAGTGATACTGGCTACCACTCTGAACTTAGCCTGAACACACTCCCCTCACCCCCTCAAGGTCATCGTAACAACATGAAAATATAGTCTGTGCCATGCTTCATCAGGGCTCTAAGCTGGAAGATTTGAAATATGTTTTGGGTTTTTATTTAGAAGTTTCAGTCACTTAACTAATTTTGATCCGTGTAAGGACGTAACAATTGAATAGCAGTGTGTGTTATGGATTAATATTTATTTTCAAAAATCAAATCTTGACCCATTATGATGTTTTCCCCTTCAGAATGCTGAATTGCTGTAGCTGTTCTAAGAGTCCGCTTCAAACAGGGCTTTTAGCAACAAGAAGGCAGTAAGGATTGCTACTTCTCCAGGTTCATTTGTGACAGAGAAGAAGTAGGAACGAGGGAAACGAACATAAAACTTAGAGAAACCAGAGAAGCTTAGAGAAGCAGCGTGGCTCAGTGGAAAGAGCTCGGGCTTTGGACTCAGAGGTCATGGGTTTGAATCCCGGCTCCGCCACTTGTCAGCTGTGTGATCTTGGGCAAGTCCACTTCTCTGGGCCTCAGTTCCCTCATCTGTAAAATGGGGATGAAGACTGTGAGCCCATGTGGGACAACCTTATCATCTTGTATTCTCCCCCAAGCGCTTAGAACAGTGCTGCACACATAGTAAGCGCTTAATAAATGCCATTATTATTATTATTATTATTATAAAATTGGATTTTACCCAGGAATTGATCCCATGAGGGGAAGGGAATGTTGGTGAGAGGAAAAGGACAACGGGAAATGTATCTGCAAAGATGATCAGACTTTGCCTTTTATCTCACCTGGAGAGACTTCCATTATAGGATCACTTAGGAATCACAAACATTGTGCGCGCCACCCCAAGAACAAGGAAGAATGGGACTCAGTATTATAGGAAATAACCACCAGGGAAAGAGGAATGGGGTAGTTCAAGATGGATAGAGAAATTTTCCTTTGAATCAGAAAACACAGAATGTCTTAGAAAATGATAGCGAGAGACTCTGGGAACTCATACCCAATCATCTACAGTGCTGAAGATTCCAGTATTAACAGATGAGGGACTATTGAAATATGAAAGATGAGACATTACTGGGGCGTCCACGAGAAGCAGCCTGGCCTAGCCTGGTTAGAGCAGTGGCCTGGGGGTCAAAGGGATGTGGGTTCTAGTCCTGGCTCTGGCCATTCGTCTGCTGTGTGACCTTGGACAAGTCATTTCACTTCTCCGGGTCCCAGTTACCTCATCTGTAAAATGGGGATTAAAATTGTGAGCCCTGTGTGGGACAGGGACTGTGTCTAACGTGCTTGTCTTATATCTTTCCCAGCACTTAGTACAGTTCCTAGCACATAGAAAGTGCTTAACAAATACCATAAAAAAATTATCTGTCTCCCCCTCTTGTGAGCAGGAAATGTATCTGCCAACTTTATTGTATTGTACTCTCCCAAGTACTTAGTACAACACTTAGTAAGTGCTCAATAAATACCATTGATTAATTGATTGGTCCCCAACAGAATGGTAAAGTTTTGTAGGGATACTGGAGCCCCCTTCTGCCACCCACCTTTTATTTACAGTTTGAATAGGGCTGCATTTTGGACAACTCTGGGCAGCGACTCCTTCAAATTATTATTGGTACCCTGAGTTTCACACCCCACCGACAGTAGTGCCTAGACAAAGGAGCCGTTGTGCCGAGCCTCCCAAATCACTGTCTCTTCCAATTTTCCACTTCCTTCTAGGTAAGTTATAAAACGAAGACTCGAAAGCTGTTTCCTTGAAGCTGGAGAACAGCCATATCAAAAAAAACCTAATGGATCAATCAGTCAGTCATATTTATTGAGTGCTTCCTGTACAAGGCAGTATACTAAGCACCCGGGAGAGGACAGTGTGACAGATCTGGTAGACATATGCTCCCTTCTCTCAAGGAGTTTACAGTCTAGAAGATTTACATGAAAATAAAATAACCAGAACACTGTGGAAGGAGAGCTCTTAGTAAGCTCCTCTCCTGCACCTCTTTCCTCCCCATTTTCCGTTCCCTTCTCTTCCCAGATATAGGGAATTTGGCACTTTGAAAACAGGGGGCCATAGCTTTTACTCCTGAATAATTCCAGATGCCTAGTGCAGTGCCCAGTAGATAATGAAGATGGAATAGAAAGAGAATTACGAGTTGAGGTGTAGGGCAACCTAAGGGGGACAGAAAGAAGGGTGGTGAAATAGGGAAAGCCCAAGTTACTGTAGTTGGTAAATTTGAAAGATGACTTTTAGTATACATTTTTATAGGATTATATTCCTCCTTTAGGAAAAATGGGGCCTGTAAGATAAATCCGATATTTAAAACAGCCTCTTAAATCTAGACAAGTGCAGCATTATTGAGAAATTAGCGTGAATAAAGCCAATGTGTCGCTCTGTCCCTAGCATCAATCTCTATTTCAATCCTCTTCAATATTGCACCAGTTCAAAATAAGGTCTGATAACGATTTTGGAATTCCTTTCAAAGAATTAAGTATATCCTTCACGTAAGGATGTCTTCTCACTTATTCGTATCTCCTCTTTTGGGGGAGGAACTAGAGTCCAGTCCAGAACTAGAACTGAATGTAAAGTTTTTAAGATGGGGTCTCTAATGAGGAGACTCTGGATGTAAATATTGCATCCTAGAGCTGGAAAGAACTCCTGAGAAGACTTTAAGTCTATTCCCCTGTCTCCAATCTTCTCATTAGCCTTCTAGAAAGAGACAATTCATAAAATACCTATTGATTCCCATCCACTTTAAAGCATTTCTCTTCTAACAAAGTAGTTAAGAAGGAACCAAGAAGAAGTCATGTCTGTTTGTGATGAAATAATGGTAATTGGGATTCAATCATTACTAAAATAGAGCCTACGAAGCAATGATGGACATTTTAAATTTATATCTGGTGAGTCATGGCCCCTTTCTCACAGGATCTGCAAGTCTCTTCTTTAGATCCCTTTTTATTGGTAGGAAAGAAGTACTTTCAAATCCATTTTTGAAGAAATCTTTTAACTGCATGAATCTGTCGTACGACACAATTTCTGTTGTACTCTCCCAAGTGCTCGGTACAGTGCTCTGGACTTAGTGCTCCATAAATGCAATCGATTGATGAATATGAACATATTCTAAAAATGCAACTTGTGCTAGAGAACCAAAGGGTATTCTAAAGATTATAGGACATGGTTTTGTCATTATCAATAATTACTACTTTACAACTTAAAAAGAACCAAGAACTTACTGGTCCAGGCAGTCGCCTTCCAATCCAGTCTCATGGCAGCCACCTGACTCGCAAAACAGATTCAGATCAAGCTCCACTTTTTGTGAAAGCTTCCAAACCAAGTGCGTTGGGATTTTTTGTGTTCAAGAGTCACCTTGATGGTAAAAATTATATCGGGAGCAAGGTAGTGAACATTTTAAATGAATTCTCATGGTCCAGTTGCCTCCACTGTGCTGGCCATCTTCAGCCGGTTTCACAGTCTTGTCTTTACTGACAGGCCTAATGCTGAAAGTACATAGAAATTGGATTTCCCGATCAATATCCAGATCTTAACGGCACTTAAAAAATCCCAGAATATTTCACAGTGGGGGAAATAAACAATTTGCTTTCAGATGGGCATTGGCAGATCCTTTATTCCTCTTTTCCCACTCCATTCTGTGTCGCCCTGATTTGCTCCCTTTATTCACTTCTCCCTCAGCCCCACAGCAATTAGGTACATATCTTTAATGTATTTATTTATATTAATGTCCATCTCCCCATCTAGACTGTAAGCTCATTGTGGGCAGGGATTGTGACTACCAACTCTATATTGTACCCTCCCACTCACTTAGTACAGTGCTCTGCACACAGTAAATATGATTGATTCAGTGAAATGTGGTAGTAGAAACTGCCCGACAAACAAATAAGTAAATAATTGAGGCTAAAGGAAATGTTTATGTTGGAACCTAGTGGAAGCTCTTAAATCAGATCCATTTGGGCTGGCATAAAACCTCATATTTAAAAATTGATGGAGTTGGGTACTTCAAAGAGTTTGCCACATTCTCTTAACCCTCCTGTGGGAAAAGTTCACCCCTCAGTCCCCACCCAAGATGTTATAGAAGATCAGAGCTGGAAGGAACCACAGAAAATCATTTGGTCCAACCCGTTACCCCTAAACCATTCAGGACTGGTGGTTATCTACCCTTTACTTAATTTTAGATATCCAAGTGTGGAAACATCACAGTGTACCCTCAGGGCTTTTGTCTCACTGTTTGTCACCCTTCTGATGAAGGAGTTCTTCCTCATGTTTAAACCAAACTCCTTCTTGGTGCAATCTCAACCCGTTTCTGAGGAGGAAACCCCAAGTGTTGTCATACTCACCCTTTCCATATTGAAGACAGTTAAGTCTGTCAGTCGTATTTACTGAGTGCTTACCATGTGCAGAGCACTGTACTAACTGCTTGTCACCTCTTGGCCATAACTTCTAGGCTAAACAAATCTCGGTACTACCAGCGGTTTCCTCAAGACCCATTAGTCATATATCTCGATTCACTTCCATTTTCTTCAATTTTGCCAGCGACACTCCATTCAGAGGATTTCCTCTGCCCTCTGATTCCAAGGGCAGACAGTGTCCACAGGTGTCTCATAGCACAAATGGGGTTTTGTAGGTCTCAGAGCAGGTTTATTGAGGCCATCCCTGTAGGTGGACCGCATATATGACACTTTAATATCTGTAGAATTACTACAAAATTCTTTGTAAAATTATTAACTGGCCCACATCATCCCCCTGGCCTGGAATGCCCTCCCTCCCCACATCCACCGAGCTAGCTCTCTTCCTCCCTTCAAGGCCCTACTGAGAGCTCACCTCCAGGAGGCCTTCCCAATGAGTCAATCAATCAATTGTATTTATTGAGCGCTTACTGTGTGCAGAGCACTGTACTAAGCGCTTGGGAAGTACAAGTTGCCAACATATAGAGATGGTCCCTGCCCAACAGTGGGATCACAGTCTAGAAGGGGGCTCCCACACTGAGCCCCCTCCTTCCTCTCCCCCTCCTTTCCCTCTTCATCCCCCCCGCCTTACCTCCTTCCCTTCCCCACAGCACCTGTATATATGTATATATGTTTGTACATATTTATTACTTGTACATATTTATTCTATTTATTTTATTTTGTTAATATGTTTTGTTTTGTTGTCTGTCTCCCCCTTCTAGACTGTGAGCCCACTGTGGGTAGGAACTGTCTCTCTATGTTGCCAACTTGTACTTCCCAAGCGCTTAGTACAGTGCTCTGCACACCGTAAGCGCTCAATAAATACGATTGAATGAATGAATTAACAACCTAACCTTGTTATTAAATAGAACAATTTAAATGAACTTGATGAATAAAACCATGGGTTCTAATCCCGGCTCCGCCACTTGTCTGCTGTGTGACCTTAGGCAAGGCACTTCACTGTTCTGTGCCCCAGTTACCTCATCTGTAAAATGGGGATTAAGACTGTGAGTCTTATGTGGGACAGGGACCGTGTCCAACCCGATTTGCTTGTATCCACCGCAGTGCTTAGTACAGTGCCTGGCACGTAGTAAGCGCTTAAGAAATACCATAATTATTATTAATATTATTATTATGGGAAGCAGTATGGTAGAGCATGGGCCCGGGAGTCAGAAGGTCATGGGTTCTAATTCCGGCTCTGCCACTTGTCTGCTGTGTGACCCTGGGCAAGTCACTTCACGTCTCTGTGCCTCAGTTACCTCATCTGTAAAATGGGGATTGAAACTGTGAGCATCCCATGCGACAGGGACTGTGTCCCAGCTTGATTTGCTTATATTCATTCATTCATTCATTCAATCATATCGAGCGCTTCCTGTGTGCAGAGCACTGTACTAAGCACTTGGGAAGTACAAGTACAGAGAAGCAGCATGGCTAGAGAAGCAGCGTGGCTCAGTGGAAAGAGCACAGGCTTTGGAGTCAGAGGTCATAGGTTCGAATCCCGGCTCCACCACGTGTCTGCTGTGTGACCTTGGGCAAGTGACTTAACTTCTCTGGGCCTCATCTGTAAAATGGGGATGATAACTTTGAGCCCCACGCGGGACAAGCCGATCACCTTGTATCCCCCCCCCCCCAGTGCTTAGAACAGTGCTTTGCACATAGTAAGCACTTAATAATTGCCATCATTATTATTATTATAAGTCGGCAACATATGGAGACAGTCCCTACCCAACGACGGGCTCACAGTCTAGAAGGGGGAGACAGACAACAAAACAAAACATGTAGACAGGTGTCAAAATCGTCAGAACAAATAGAATGACAGCTATATGCACATCATTAACAAAATGAATAGTAAATAAGTACAAGTAAAATTAATAGAGTAATAAATCTGTACAAATATATATACAGGTGCTGTGGGGAGGGGAAGAAGGTAGGGCGGGGGGATGGGGAGAAGGAGAAGAAAAAGGGGGCTCAGTCTGGGAAGGCTTCCTGGAGGAGGTGAGCTCTTAGTAGGGCTTTGAAGGGAGGAAGAGAGCTAGCTTGGCTGATATGTGAAGGGAGGGCGTTCCAGGCCAGGGGAAGGACGTGGGCTGGGGGTCGACGGCGGGACAGGCGAGAACGAGGTACAGTGAGGAGGTTAGCGGCGGAGGAGCGGAGGGTGCGGGCTGGGCTGTAGAGGGAGAGAAGGGAGGTGAGGTAGGAGGGGGCGAGGGGATGGACAGCCTTGAAGCCCAGGGTGAGGAGTTTTTGCTTGATTCGTAGGTGGACAGGCAGCCACTGGAGATTTTTGAGGAGGGGAGTGACATGCCCAGAGCGTTTCTGCACAAAGATGAGTGAAGTATAGTGAGTGAAGTATAGACTGAAGTGGGGAGAGGCAGGAGGATGGGAGATCAGAGAGGAGGCTGATGCAGTAATCCAGTCGGGATAGGATGACAGATTGAACCAGCAAGGTAGCAGTTTGGATGGAGAGGAAAGGGCGGATCTTGGCAGTGTTGCGGAGGTGAGACCGGCAGGTTTTGGTGACGGCTTGGATGTGTGGGGTAAACGAGAGACGGAGTCGAGGATGACACCAAGGTTGCGGGCTTGTGAGACGGGAAGGATGGTAGTGCCGTCTACAGTGATGGGAAAGTCACGGAGAGGGCAGGGTTTGGGAGGGAAAATAAAGAGTTCAGTCTTGGACATACTGAGTTTTAGATGGTGGGCAGACATCCAGATGGAGATGTGCTGAAGGCAGGAGGAGACACGAGCCTGGAGGGAGGGAGAGAGAGCAGGGGCAGAGATGTAGATTCATTCATTCAGTCAGTCATATTTATTGAGCGCTTACTGTGTGCAGAGCACTGTACTAAGCGCTTGGGAAGTACAAGTTGGCAACATATAGAGACGGTCCCCACCCAACAGCGGGCTCACAGTCTAGAAGATGTAGATCCACCCCAGTGCTTAGTATGGTGCCTGGCACATAGTGAGTGCTTAACAAATACCATCAATATCATTATTATCCTATTTGCTTGTAGATATGGTGTTAGTGGACTCATAGGGCCAGGTACAGTGGTCTTAGAAAAGGGGAAAGAGAGTGGCAGGAAAGGGAGAAACAGATCTTACTGGTTAAAGGAAACAGACATATGGAGAGAAATACAGATCCTGTCCTTCCAACTACTACCTCAGCACATATACTCACAGCCACCCAAAGCACTTACATACATTTGCTTTTCTTTCTCTATCAATCAGTCCATCAATTTATTTATTGAGCACGTTCTATGTGCAGAGCACTGTACTAAGTGCCTGGGAGAGTACAATACAACAGAGTTGGTGGACAAATTCCCTGCTCACAATGAGCTACTAGCTACAGCATGGCTCAGTGGAAAGAGCCCAGGCTTTGGAGTCAGAGGTCATGGGTTCAAATCCTGGCTCCACCAATTGTCAGCTGTGTGACTTTGGGCAAGTCACTTCTCTGGGCCTCAGTTACCTCATCTGTAAAATGGGGATTAGGACTGTGAGCCCCCCCGTGGGACAACCTGATCACCTTGTAACTTCCCCAGCGCTTAGAACAGTGCTTTGCACACAGTAAGCACTTAATAAATGCTATTTTAAAAAACCTGATTTATACACTTATCCATCTTTCTATAGTTTTGTGTTTATTTCCCCCATTCAACTGTTAGCTCCTTAATAGCTTGGAAAGGTATTTACCCAGGGTGTGCACCTATTTCTGTTGGACTCTTCCCTTCTTCCTCATCTTTCCCACTTGCCTTATGTCCCACTCAGTGTGAAAGGGAAAAACAGAAGGAGCAGAGGCATCAGAATGCAGGACCAGCTTAGGAGGTTGTCTTTATTTTCTCTTCTCACAAGTTCTAGGCCTCTCTGCCCTGGAGGAAAGGAGAGCAGAAACACCAAGCTATGTGAAAGTGTAAATAATAGAGTGAAAGAAGTTGGACCTTTTTTTTTAAAAAAAAAGCAGATACGAAGTAATGATTTGTGTTTTGTTTTGTTTTTTGTGCAGAAGATAATCAAGGAAGTGAACAGGTTACAACAGAAACTCCATTAAAACCTACTGAAGAAGTACAAGGTACCAAGGTCAATGGGACTGGGACGATTAATAATTCAGGATGCAGGAGTAACAAAGTGAGTAGAGAATGCCCAGCTGAGCCCAGTGAATGCCCAGATGTAGACAAAACCATGGCCACTGGTGAGGTTTCAGAAACCAGCACCTTAGTTTCCCCAGAGCCTTTAACCTTTGCAGAAGCTGGGTTAACAGAAGCACCTTCCGAAGAAGAAGAAGAACGTGAAGCGGAAACAACACATCCTCCCTGTCTACTGCCAGTAGGAGATCGGAGTGTTCCTGCCATGGAGAGTGAAAAAGATTTGTCTAAATCGATCCTTCTCTCCGAAGCACTTGACAATCATCAACAAGATCCTTTCCTCCAGACTGAAGGCAGCCATTCTGCTCCTGCCGCCAAGACCAGTTCTGCGACTGTACTGTCTTTAAAAGGAAGCTGTTCAGTTGCCTGTTTAGCATCAGGGGAAGAACAGCTCCCGCATCCCACATGTGAAGATGGAAATCTGCTTAGTGCTGTTGCTGAGCAACGAGGAGGCAGCAATTTAGGCCACTCTGGCAATGGGGAAACCACTGACACCTCAGAAGTAATCAGCCCAAGGAACCTCCCTGCCAGGCAAGAAAGACAAGAAGGCGCCCACTTGAAGAACTCATGTATTCCCGTTGCTGAATCCACCGATAAAATTTCAGAGGAAGATGACAAAATCGTTCTAGAAAAGCAAGATAATTTGAAAAAGCAAGAGTGCCAGAGAAAAATCTGTACCAGCGGTACTCATCAAGTCAAAGACCTCAAAGAAGGAAATTTTTCAGCCAGTCACCAGAAGCGTTTGGATAACGGCTCTAAGTTAAAAGAAGCGTCTTCTAGCGAGCTCCCATTTCGAAAAGAGCCCCCTGCCAGTATAGGGGCAGACGAGCCACTCATTTCATTAATTAAGGTAGTGGAAAACAATCGAGCAACTTCCCAGTTGGAAGCATATAAAAACACTGACCTTGATGGCAGTCCTAAATCGAATGAAACTGGTATTCCAGAAATTGACAGACTAAACCTTACTAATGAAATGAGTGAACTTTCTTCCTGCCCTGTGGAGTCAGTCTCTAGTGGGATGAAGAACACAGATGCTTCAACTAGAGAAAAGTCTCCCCAAAACTCTGTACATCCGAAGTCCCCAGAGGACTCGCTCCTTCGTAACAGGGAGGAGTGGTCTGTAGAAAGTAAGTTAAAAGAAGTATATAATGAAGGAAGTATGGATTTTAGCCAAAACAGTTACTCTGCTTTAGAAGATAGTAAAGAAGTAATCACTCACCAGCAAGCCACCCTTATCAAAGCAAGTAGTCTAAAAGACCACTGTTCACCGGTTGTTAAAACTTGTTCCGTTCTTTCAAGTGGTCCCAGGGATGATAATGTCATACCAGTCAATAATTCTTCTGTAAAGGGGCTCGCCAGTATAGAGACAATTATCGATTCAGAGAGTGAAGACCCAACTTTAAATAACAGGGAGACATTTAACCATTTCCAAGAGATTTCTGTCAAGGAATGTGAAGCTTCTCCATCTGAAGATAATTTTGGCTACTTTGGTGGGGTTCAGAATGTACCGGATAGAACGTGTGTCTTTAGGGCCACGGGTTCCATTTCTGAGACCGGCAGAATCTTATCAGAAGCTGAGAATTCTTCCAAATGGACACCTAAGCATGCCACAGCATCCAGTGAACACTTCTGTGAAAGAACAGAAGACAGCTCGGATATCAATACTCCTGAAACTAGGAACCATACAAAGAACACAACAGAACAAAGTAACCAATGCACTTTAGGAAAAGATGAACTTGAGAGAATCAAAGTGGAAAATGATGTTCAGGAAGATCCCACCAGAGATGCAATGGGCGTGTGTTTAGTGGGCAGCCAGGCTGTAAACAAAGCCAAGTTTTCTGCCTCTCCAGCTCATTTCCTAGAAGGAGCAAAGGGAGAAAACCCAGAAAATAGACAGACTATAAATGGGAAGAAGACTTGTGAATTTAACCTCCCTAAGGGTGATATTTCAGAGAACGGTGAATCCTCTGGGATTCCAAGTCCGAAAATGTTGTTGGACCCATCTCTTCAGTTGGAATTCTTAGGCTTTAACAATGTGAAACAAGCAGATGGATCTATTATTCAGGTGGCAAATTGTGGCCTTGATGACCGAAGTGACCTCCTTAACCATTCAGCTGCCTACAGAAATGAAAATGAAGCATCATCGTCCGGTAAGCAGTCTGACCCGAGTGCCTGTGAAATAAAGCCGAAATCAAGTGATGTTAAAAGAAAGCGAGACGCAGTTTGTTTTGAAGAACCTACAGAAGGGATAAGCCTTATGCAGCAAGAACTGCAAGTTGCTAGAGATTTCAATAGCATGCAGCTGCCGCGTGACCTTTCGAATGCAGATATTCAAGGAAACCTTAAAACTGAGCTGACTTGTGAAAACTCAACATTTGGCAAGGTAAATATTCATCACCTAGATTGTATCAGGGATAACTCTGAAGAAGAAACATCAGAAGTAAAACTGCCCGATTCAATTGGTAGTAGGGCGGAGCAAGATGAATCTGCAGGGGCTCAGTTAGATGAAACGTCGAGACTCAACTGGCCTCAAAGAAATGAATTTAGTATTGTAGTTGAAAGTATGGTTGAGCGAGATTCAGATTTAACAGCTACTGTTTCTTCCAAGACTGAATCTCTTGAAGTAATACAATCATGGGAAGTCACAGGATCGTGTGAAAGAAGAACAAAAGATTCTGATAATGAATCGATGTCGAAAAGTGCAAAAAAAGTATGTGATAGTGTAAAAGAAGTGAAAGCTGAAATGCACAGAGATGCTCACGTGTCGAAGGTAGAATCTTTTCCCAATCATGAGCCAAGAAGAAAAAATTTGGGTACAGTTAATATTTTATTAAATAGCCCTCATCATGGAGAAATGCTTAGGGGCACACCTTCAGAAGAAATGCCAGGAACCCCTGACACACCAGGTCTTCATATTCATTCTGGTTGTGATAAAGAAGATTCTGTAACGATCTCTTCGAAAGAGTCTACATTTTCTGGTTGCCAGACTGAGAGAACTGTTTCCGACAAGAATTCACAACTGGTTGAAAATGAAGCTCGTGAAATACCTTCACAGTTCTCCTCCTCAGGGAAGAATTCGGAAACCAGTTTAAATAGAATCTGGATTGATAAAGTTGGACAGACAGGGTGTTCTGTACAAGCAGGTGACCGAACGCTTCCTGAAAACTCAGAGGTTAATGAAAAATTGCCGGAGGAAATGTTGAAAAGCTCCACAGCCGCACTCTGCGTAGGCAACGGAATACCTTCGAAGAGTGATAATTTAGAAATAACTGGTATTCATTTGCCTTCTGAGTTGAATTTGAGGAGCAAAGCAAATAGGAAAGAGATTGAAGGAACGCAACTGGGAACAGCGAATCATTCATCAGTTGGAGAAGTAGCTAGAGAAAGAATCACTAGAAAAGATGAATGTGATAAATGCAAGCAAACAAAGATAGGTAAAGACATTGCCCAAATTGCTTCCACCGGCGAGTCACAGGTAGCAGGCCGGGAGTCCACAATCCCCGAGAAATCTAAAGAACTGCAGCAGCAGACTGTGTTTAGTGCCGAGCCTTTCAATCAGGTATCCAGAGATATATCATCAGCCGACAAGGAGCCTGAGCATCTTTTAGGACAGGACTTTTGTAGCGGGAGTCACCGGAAACATATAAACAATACTCTGAAGGATATTCACAGGGCCAAGATTTTCAAGGATGATGCTGCGACATGGTCTCTGAGGATCAGAAATTCAGAAATGGCCTCTCTGGACCGCCGACTAGCGAATTGCGTCGATTTCCCCGCAGATCCTGGCCTCCCGGCTTCCCAGATGATACCTCAAAGCGACAACTCCGCAAGGGGTGATGAAAATCAAGGTGCCTTTGGGACTACCCCAGTTCCGGTAAAGAAACAGCCCGGTCGAAAATGTAAAAAAGTGACGTCTCAAGAGCCAATCAAGACCGTAAGAAAAAGGAAGATTCGAAGTTCAGGTTTTTTAAGAAGTTCTTCGGAAACGATTCTTAAAAGGGAACACGAACTCTTCAGCTGTTCTCTTGGGGCATCTAAGCCACCAGAAATAAACGCAGATACAGCCATAAGTTCGGTCGACCACATGCCAAAGCAGAGGACCACTAGCTGTAGCCTGTGGGCCAGAAGGAGACACAGGGACTCTACCAAAGAGCCGGCGTTGCTGAAGAAGTTGTCCGTCCTTGCCAGTAAACTACTGAATCCCGCCAAAAACACCTACAAGCCAACGCCTTCGCAGCGTTCCTCCGGGACTCTTCCAGTGGCCGAACGACACAACCAGCTCAGATTGAAAAATCTCCTGGATGTCTTTTCATGTATTAGTATGCGGTTGAACTCTCATCGGGCTGATGACAGGTGCAGCAAAATGCCTGACTTTCAGCCTCTGGCACTTTATCCCCCTGAAGCCATCCAGATATGCTTCTTAGACTTGAACGACAAACCGCCACCGTTGCTCTTCGATACCCCGATCGTCCCAATTTCCTTTCACATAAAACTGGAATCAGATCCCGCGGCCGAGATTTCGAGGACTGCTTCCGAGCACTGTGCACCCCCTAGACCTGCCTTAGGAGAAGCCCCCGCGAACTCACCTCAGCCGCCGAAATGGACCTTTTCTTTTCTCCTGTCCCGAAGTTCTTCAGGGGCAGCCACCGTCAGGGAAGAAATTGGCTTCAGCGGTGATTTGCAGCCCCCTGCTACTCGAGAGCCCCCACTTCCTGCTCAAGTCTGTAGAAGAAACACCGGAGCAACAAACAGAGCAAGTTGCTCCGTGCTTGGCCTTCATACCTTTTTAGCACTTTCTTCCCCTGGATGTTACAGGATCTGGACAAGAAGAAGAAGAAACTTCTCCAGTCACACCCTTTCCATCCAGAGGTTCTTCTTGCGGGGCTTAAAGGGGTTAAGATCGGCAGCTTCCGTATCAAATGATCTCGTCTCTTCACTGCCCTACTCCCTGGGAAGGGTCCTCTCCATATGGAGCCAGCATGGTCCTCCCACCTGCCCCCTCAATATCACTACTCTCCATTCCAGTCACAGCGAGTGGCAGCCAAGTCTGCAGCCAAGTCAGACCGCCGAGAACAGGTAAAATCTGTCCCTGTTCTTATGCCAATAGACGTTCTTTGTTTTTTGGAGGAAAGAGAGGCAGACCTTCCTTCTTTGACGGTGCTTTTTTGGTTAATCTTAATTCCCAGCCAAAAGGGACTGAACGAGAATTTGCGCATGGAACCGTCTTACTGAATCACTAATCTTCCTTGTGCCTGTTGTTCATCTCTTTGATTCTTTGCTTTCTATCCTCTCCCCCCTCCCCTTTTATCCACATACACGTATTATGCCACAGTATATGCTAGGAAAACTCAACTTATGTGGTGTGGTAATAATAATATTTCTGATATTTGTTAAACACTTACTACATGCCATGCAGTGTCCAGCCGTCGACCCCCGGCCCACGTCCTCCCCCTGGCCCGGAATGCCCTCCCTCCGCTCATCCGCCAAGCTAGCTCTCTTCCTCCCTTCAAAGCCCTACCGAGAGCTCACCTCCTCCAGGAGGCCTTCCCAAACTGAGTCCCCTCCTTCCTCTCTCCCTCCTCTCCACCCCCCCACCTCCTTCCCCTCCCCACAGCACCTGTATATATGTCTGTACAGATTTATTACTCTATTTATTTTACTTGTACATATTTACCATTCTATTAATTTTGTTAATATGTGTTGTTTTGTTGTCTGTCTCCCCCTTCTAGCCTGTGAGCCCGCTGTTGGGTAGGGACCGTCTCTGTATGTTGCCAACTTGTACTTCCCAATCGCTTAGTACAGTGCCCTGCACACAGTAAGTGCCCAATAAATACGATTGAATGAATGCACTGTACTAAGCGCTGGAGGAGATACGAGATAATCAGGTCTCTCATGGGGCTCACAGTCTTTAAGGAGGGAGACCAGGTATTGAATCCCCATTTAGCACATGAGATAACTGAGGCATAGAGAAGTCAGGTGACTCGCCCAGAGTCACACAGCAGTTACGAGGTAGAGCCGGGATTCGAATCCAAGTCCTCTGACTCCCAGGCGCCTTCCTCTAGGCCACACTGTTTCTGCTTTGCGGTTGAATTAGTACCTGTGCTCAGGACCCCACAAAACCTATCTTCCAAGCTAAATCAGCTAAATCCTCTCGCAGTCCTTAGTACAATCTCTGCAAACAATAAGTACTTAATAAATGTTATTACTACTACTAAACCTGAGGCATATGAACAACCCAAAAAGTGAAATACATGTTTTCTTTTACTGCCATTTGGCCTTGAATCTTCAAAAGTAGACCAGATTATTTCTGTTCCATTTAGGAACTACTGGAGAAAACCAGAATTACTTATTAGCACCATCAGTGATATTTATTGAGCATTTACTGCGTTCAGAACACTGCACTTAAGCATTTGGGAGAAAACCAGAATTACTTATTAGCATCATCAGTGATATTTATCGAGCATTTACTGCGTTCAGAACACTGCACTGAAGCATTTGGGAGAGTACGATGCGTCCAAGTTGGCAGATACGTTCCCTGCCCACAATGAGCGTTCAGTCTAAAGGAGTAACCCCGACCCTCCCTCCCTTTCCTCCTCGGCGGGACCCGGCTGGAAAAGTATTATTACTCTATTTATTTTATTTGTATCTATTTATTCTATTTATTTTATTTTGCTAATACGTTTGGTTTTGTTCTCCGTCTCCCCCGTCTAGACTGTGAGCCCACTGTTGGGTAGGGACCGTCTCTCTATGTTGCCAACTTGGACTTTCCAAGCGCTTAGTCCAGTGCTCTGCACACAGTAAGCGCTCAATAAATACGATTGAATGAAATAATGATAAAGCGTGCATTCATCCAGGTGAATAAGGCTCCGCCAGCCTCCTCCAGGCTTTGCCTCGTTGTGTTTGGTCATCTCATACAGGCTTCTTTTTGTACGTCCCGGACGTCGCTGGCCTGCTCAGCAGTTTTTACGGGCTCCTTGGCAAAACCTGCTGGGCTGTGCATAAAAATGGGGTAAGCGTACTTGTCCGAAGCAGGAAAATCCATCTTTGACTGAAACGTGCCCGGGCCAAAACCTCAGACTGAGATGTGTGTTGCAGTACGTTGGTTAACCCTTACAGACGAGATCAGTGATTTTTTGGAGCCGTGAACCACCAAGCAAGCCCTCCCCGGAAGCCCTGAAATCCATATACCTTCGTAATTACCGGACAGGATGCCACACTTTACCACATCCCTGACTCTCACCAACCCTCCTGGGTAGCAGTTGTCAGTTAGGCCAGTTCCCACTCAGGCTAATCAGAAGTGATTTGTATCTATTTATTCTATTTATTTTATTTTGTTAATACGTTTGGTTTTGTTCTCTGTCTCCCCCTTCTATCAATCAATCAATCATATTTATTGAGCGCTTACTGTGTGCAGAGCACTGTACTAAGCGCTTGGGAAGTACAAGTTGGCAACATATAGAGACGGTCCCTACCCAACAGTGGGCTCACAGTCTAAAAGACTCACAGTCTTCATCATCATCATCATCAAGACTAGAATAGTCTAGTCACTAGACTGTGAGCCCACTGTTGGGTAGGGACCGTCTCTCTATGTTGCCAACTTGGACTTCCCAAGCGCTTAGTCCAGTGCTCTGCACACAGTAAGTGCTCAATAAATACAATTGAATGAATATATACCTGTATATATGTTTGAACATATTTATTACTCTATTTATTTTACTTGTACATGTCTATTCTATTTTATTTTGTTAATACGTTTGGTTTTGTTCTTTGTCTCCCCCTTCTAGACTGTGAGCCCACTGTTGGGTAGGGACCGTCTCTCTATGTTGCCAACTTGGACTTCCCAAGCGCTTAGTACAGTGCTCTGCACACAGTAAGGGCTCACTAAATACAATTGAATGAATATATACCTGTATAGATGTTTGAACATATTTATTACTCTATTTATTTTACTTGTACATATCTATTCTATTTATTTTATTTTGTTAATACGTTTGGTTTTGTTCTCTGTCTCCTCCTTCTAGACTGTGAGCCCACTGTTGGGTAGGGACCGTCTCTCTGTGTTGCCAACTTGGACTTCCCAAGCGCTTAGCACAGTGCTCTGCACACAGTAAGCGCTCAATAAATACGATTGAATGAATGAATGAATGAAAGTGATGCCCAGGATGTTTCCTCATGGAATAATCCCAGCTTAATCTTGTTTATCCAGATCGACATTGTCAATATCAATGGTATTTATTGAGCACTTACTGTGTTCAGAGCACTGTACTAAGCACTTGGGAGAATGCAATACAACAGAGTTGGCAGACGTGTTCCCTGCCCACAGTGAGCCTACAGTCTAGAGATGGACAGGAATGGGCAGAACTTCGGCTACAGAAACCCAAATCAATCAATCGTATTTATTGAGCGCTTACTGTGTGCAGAGCACTGTGCTAAGCGCTTGCCCAAATAAGCCAAATAATAGACATTTAAATGGGTCCTAATAGGGTGAGATTATTTTCTTAACATCCAGGCAGGACAAAGCAAACTAACGACTCCTTGCTGGCAGTAGGTGATATCTGAGAATTTTCTTCTTATTATTATTGTAATATTTGTTAAGCACTTACTATGTGCCAAGCACTCTACTAAGCGCTGGGGTGGATACAGGCAAATCGGATTGGACGCAGTCCCTGTCCCGCATGGGGCACGCAGTCTTAATCCCCATTTTACAGACGAGTTACCTGAGGCACAGAGAAGGGACTTGCCCAGGGCACACAGCAGACAAGCGTCTCCCCCTTCTAGACTGTGAGCCCGTTGTTGAGGAGGGACCGTGTTGTTGCCGACTTGTACTTCCCAAGCGCTTAGTACAGTGCTGTGCACACAGTAGGCGCTCAATAAATACGATTGAATGAATGGAAGTGGCGGAGCCGGGATTAGAACCCATGACCCGTTGGCTCCCAGGCCTGGGATCTCTCCGCTGTGCCAGGCTGATCCGAACACGCTGTAAGGTACAAAAAATGATAGCAGCAACGGGCTTCCCGATAAATAAGGGCTGGTTTAACAAGGTTGTAGTGTGCTCTGCCAGCGACACTTCAACTTAACGTTTCCAAGGCTTCAACTTAACATTTCTATCCTATTTATTACATTTCTATCCCATTTATTTTATTTTGTTGGTATGTTTGGTTCTGTTCTCTGTCTCCCCCTTTTAGACTGTGAGCCCACTGTTGGGTAGGGACTGTCTCTATGTGTTGCCAGTTTGTACTTCCCAAGCGCTTAGTACAGTGCTCTGCACATAGTAAGCGCTCAATAAATACGATTGATTGATTGATTCTCGGTCCTGCGCTGAATTGCAACTGAAAGACAAGTTTTCAAGTCCCTCTCTCATCAACTTGCCGATAATAGTAACAGCATTTATTAAACGCTTACTGGTGGTGGTATTGTTAAGCGCTTAGTACGGTGCTCTGCACACAGTAAGCGCTCAATAAATACGATTGATGATACCACGTGCCAGGCACTATACTAAGCACTGGGGTTGATACACACCTAGGAGGCTGGACACAGTCCCCCACGGGGCTCCCATTTTACAGATGAAGGAACCGAGGCCCAGAGAAGCGAGGTGACTTGCTCAAGGTCACGCGGACATAAGCACCCCAACAACGCACCCCTCGGCCCGTAGCTCCCTGGTTTTCCCTTCCAGACTGTGAGCCCACTGTTGGGTAGGGACCGTCTCTATATGTTGCCAACTTGGACTTCCCAAGCGCTTAGTACAGTGCTCTGCACACAGTAAGCGCTCAATAAATACGATTGATTGATTGATTGGTTTTCACCGCCAAAGGGCTCTTTGGATTCCGACTCGACGTCCTGCCAGGATTGAACCTTATAAAGCCCCAAAACTGCAAGAACACCTGCCCGCGCCCAGCCTTACTTTACCTTGCTGTAACTTTACGGACGTTCCTCTTGAATCTAAGCTGCTTGTGGGCAGGGGACGTGACTCCCGACTCTGTCCTACTGTAATAACAACGATGGCATTTGTTAAGCTCTTACTATGTGTGAAGCACTGGGGGGATACTTGCTCTGCAAGGAGCAACTATACCAAGCCCTGGGAAAGAATATACAGCTGGAAATTGGTACATCAGCTGTCGTCACAAACAGCAGCGGGCCTGACGCTATTTCAGATGGGCATTACGTTTGCCGCAGTGAGACTAGAACTCAGTGCTCTGCACATAGTAAGCGCTCAATAAATACGATTGATGATGACTAGAACCCGAGAGTTATACTAGGAAACAGTTTCCGACTAGGCTAATTGTTGCTGGGGAAATGAAAGCCGAATTCCGGTTATGGGGCAGTCTTTGATTCAAACAAAATCGTATTTCATGAGTTGGGGCTACCATCTAAGAATGGATTTGGATATGTACTATAGTTTTAAACTCTTCTCAAAACTGCTGTCACCTATATATTGTTTAGGATTGAAAATTATGTGTTATGAGTCTACGGATATTTTGGGAAGGAACAGCTGTGAGCCTTTTAGACTGTGAGCCCACTGTTGGGTAGGGACTGTCTCTATATGTTGCCAGTTTGTACTTCCCAAGCGCTTAGTACAGTGCTCTGCACATAGTAAGTGCTCAATAAATACGATTGATGATGATGAACGGCTGAGCTCAATGTAGTGTAAATCAGGCATTTGGCAAATTTCCTTTCCCTATCTTCCGACCCTTTCTTCTGACTCCTTCCCCCAAGCATTCTCCCTTTCTTTCTCTCCTCTTCCTCTCCTCTTCCTCTCTCAGCCCTCCCCTCTTTCCCCACTGCTCTTCCTCTCATGGCCCTGAGTTCCTCCTCCTCATCAATCGTATTTATTGAGCGCTTACTATGTGCAGAGCACTGTACTAAGCGCTTGGGAAGTACAAATTGGCAACAATTTGTTGCCAGCCTTTCTTGTTTTTGCACATCCCTTAATTTAGAAAAAAGAAAAGCCTTTTGTGAATTTTTTTCATCCTGAAGTGGGACTGAATCCAAGGGATTCCTAGCCTTCATTAGTGATCCATTAAAGCAGCTGGGCCTTGGTCCCCGATAGGGAGGTTTTAAAAAAAATTATGGTAATTTTAGTTTTGTGCTTCAGTCAGTCAGTTGTATTTATTGAGTGCTTACTTTGTGCAGCGCACTGTACTAAGTGCTTGGGAGAGTACAACAATATAACAGACACATTCCCTGCCAAGACGAGCTTAAAGTCTAGAGGTTTCTTATCCTGGACATTTTCGTTTGTTTCCTGGGAAGGAATGGTTTCCCACTTTTTCAAAAGACTGGAAAAAGGTAAATCTTAGTGAGCATCTGGTAAACTGGTTTTCAATAGGTTCACTTCTGACGTGGTTAATCAAGCGATAAATCAGTGGTATTTAGTGAGCAGAACACTGTGTGCAGAACACTGTACTCAGCATTTGGGAAAGTACAGTACAATAAAGCCGATGATGGCGTCAACTAACCTAATTTATAAAGTGTAAAATGCATGTGTCATTGAGAGCATGCAAAATAACTGTAAGTGTACAAAGAGGGTACTAGTTTATAGTTTTCGGTGGCAGAAGCAGTCATATAATGGAGAGCAAAGAAGCCTGAAAAAGTTGCTAGGATCAGTTCTGTGATAAAGTACCAGCCTTTGTGGCTCAGTGAGCAAACAGAATTACTTTTTCTTTTCCCGTTTTTCATTATATCTTTGCTTTCCTCCATCCTTAAAAATAGAACGCAAAAACTAGTCTCTGGTTCACACAGGATTACCAAAAGTCTGGTCCATTCTGCAACACTTAGGCACACTGATATCAAGGAGCCCAGAGCACTTTTAGCCAAACTAGTATCAATTTTATCGCTGGGGCATTTATAACCTTCCAGTTAAAATTTTTCAGAGTATAATAATAATAATAATGGCATTTGTTAAGCGCTAACTATGTGCAAAGCACTGTTCTAAGCGCCGGAGGGGATACAAGATGATCAGGTTGTCCCACGTGGGGCTCACAGTCAATCCCCATTTTACAGATGAGGTAACTGAGGCTCAAAGAAGTTAAGTGACTTGCCCAAGGTCCCACAGTAGACGTAGCGGAGCCGGGATTCGAACCCATGACCTCTGACTCCAAAGCCCGTGCTCTTTCCACTGAGCCACGCTGCTTCTCTATACTTTGTATACTATGGCAACGGCTGTTCTGATTGTTTTCTTATACATGACACTGACATGACACTGGTGGCCCTGCTGAGAGCTCACCTCCTCCAGGAGGCCTTCCCAGACTGAGCCCCTTCCTTCCTCTCCCCCTCGTCCCCCTCTCCATCCCCCCCGTCTTACCTCCTTCCCTTCCCCACAGTACCTGTATATATGTATATATGTTTGTACATATTTATTACTCTATTTTACTTGTACATATCTATTCTATTTATTTTATTTTGTTAGTATGTTTGGTTTTGTTCTCCGTCTCCCCCTTTTAGACTGTGAGCCCGCTGTTGGGTAGGGACTGTCTCTATATGTTGCCAATTTGTACTTCCCAAGCGCTTAGTACAGTGCTCTGCACATAGTAAGCGCTCAATAAATACGATTGATTGATTGATTGATTGGTGCTATTTCTGCCACCTGGTAGTCTTAGAAAGATCAGTCATTGAATACATCAGCATGCATGCCCTCAACCCAGAAATCGGTTTGTGTCTATCAGCGTTTCGGGGTTAGGTGAAAGATTTTGTGAGAACAAATGAAAGAATACACTGCTTCTAGCACCCGAGGTGAAATTCAAGATGGTTGTGTAAATTGAAAAGCCTCCTAAATAAAGCTTGCTTCAAGTAGCTGGTGTTTTCCAGAATTTTCTCTGACATTCCTCCAGCACATTAACTCAGACCAATTTGCAACAGCTTAAAGTTACATCGGGATGCCTTTAATTCAGCTCGAAACAAAGAAGCATTCCTGTGTCATATTCTAACCATTCCATGGCTACGTTAAGGGGCTATGTTCTTCTGTTGTTTTTTGTCCAAATTGCCTGTTAAAACATTGTATTCTTCCAGGAATGCCTGTTTTCAGAACTGTTTGGTCTGTCGCCTTCTTGCCAATACTAACGATGTTATTTATCAAGCGCTTATGTGCCAAGCATTGAACGAACTAGAGAGTGGATACAAGATAAATCAGATCAGACACAGTCCTGGTCACACATGGGGCTCATAGTCTCTGAGAACACGCACCCTCAATCCTCTTTACCTGCAATTTATGTATGGTGGAATGATTTTTACCCTCTTTTAACTCTCAACACAAATTACAGAATTCCTGTATTAGACATAGCCCTAAGTACTGAGTAAGTAATGATACTGGTGCGCCCTTTGCAGAGCAACAGAAATCTGCTTTATCAATCAATCAATCAGTTAATCGTATTTATTGAGCGCTTACTGTGTGCAGAGCACTGTACTAAGTGCTTGGGAAGTACAAGCTGGCAACATATCATCATCGTCATCATCAATCGTATTTATTGAGCGCTTACTGTGTGCAGAGCACTGTACTAAGCACTTGGGAAGTACAAGCTGGCAACATATAGAGACAGTCCCTACCCAACAGTGGGCTCACAGTCTAGAAGGGGGAGACAGAGAACAAAACCAAACATACTAACAAAATAAAATAAATAGAATAGATAGGTACAAGTAAAATAAATAGAGTAATAAATATGTACATCATCATCATCAATCGTATTTATTGAGCGCTTACTATGTGCAGAGCACTGTACTAAGCGCTTGGGAAGTACAAGCTGGCCACATCTAGAGACAGTCCCTACCCAACAGTGGGCTCACAGTCTAAAAGGGGGAGACAGAGAACAAAACCAAACATACTAACAAAATAAAATAAATAGAATAGATATGTACAAGTAAAATAAATAGAGTAATAAATATGTACAAACATATATACATATATACAGGTGCTGTGGGAAAGGGAAGGAGGTAAGATGAGATTAGTGTGAAGGATTTTAATTCTAGGAATTACACAAATGTGCTATTAATTTCTAGGTTCAATAGTCCTAGTCTACGGTTTAGTCCCCTCGACTGTAAGATCACTGTGGGCAGAGACAATGCCGGTTATATTGTTTTATTGCACTCTCCCAGGCACTTAGTTACAGTTCTGTGCACACAGTAAGCGCTCTATAAATACAACTTACTGATTGAATAAGATGTTAATTTTTTATGTAGCTAGTGGGAAAAGGAAGATACTGAATCCTGAAGTGCACTGTATGTCTAGCAAGTAAGCAAATAAGTCCATTGCTAGACATACCAAACTATAGATGAGATTTGTGTGTGTGTGTGTAAGCACTCTTGGTGTACTTACAAAACCTGCAGCTTAGCAGTAAAGCCATAAAAACTTTTAAAGTTGCCTGCCCACTCTTACCCGAAACATTCAGCACACTTCAAAGAAAGGATTAAAATTGTTTCATCAGGGTAGAGAAATGTATACAAATTCCAATTTTGGAATTGGGCAGATTTCCCTTGTTAGGCAGTGAGAGAAATAAGTATTAGGATTTGGAGTCAGAGGTCATGGGTTCAAATCCTGGCCCTGCCAATTGTCAGCTGTGTGACTTTGGGCAAGTCACTTAGCTTCTCTGTACTTCAGTTACCTCATCTGTAAAATGGGGATTAAGACTGTGAGCCCCCCGTGGGGCAACCTGATCACCTTGTAACCTCCCCAGCGCTTAGAACAGTGCTTTGCACATAGTAAGCGCTTAATAAATGCCATTATTAGAGAAGCAGCGTGGCTCAGTGGAAAGAGCACGGGCTTTGGAGTCAGAGGTCATGGGTTCAAATCCCAGCTCCACCACTTGTCAGCTGTGTGACTTTGGGCAAGTCACTTCACTTCTCTGGGCCTCAGTCCCCTCATCTGTAAAATGGGGATGAAGACTGTGAGCCCCACATGGGACAACCTGATTACTTTGTATCTACCCCAGCGCTTAGAACAGTGCTTTGCACATAGTAAGCACTTAACAAATACCAACATTATTATTATTATTAATGGAACTTGATAATATATGTGGAGCTTTAAATTTACTTGATTTTTTTTTTGAGTTGGCCAAAAGAAGGCGTAGCTCTATTAGAAATGCTCGAAAGCTCAATGCTGAATTAATACCTCCTTTTCTCCCCACCTCTTCCCTTTGAGTTTCTGTTTGCCATCTTCCTTCTCCGTGGGTTGGAAGACAGGTGTATCCAAGCCTTCCGTCATATAAGGGGCTGTTCAGGGGGTTCTGTTTCTCTAGGTGACTGATATTTCTTGCCTTTTTAGGATTGTCAATTATGGTACATTTTTAAGAAACAACCCATGCCAGTTGTATTGTTGTTAGCCCTAACCTGCCATTTTTGTGCTTTTTCCTTTCTCCTTCAGCTTTGTTGTGTTACCACATGTGCCTTCCCCAGGCGTAGATGCTCCCAGCACCGAAGGCAAGAACATGAGGTAAATCTAGGCTCTCTGCTCTGGACAGAGAGAGATATTCATTCATTCATTCATTCATTCAGTCGTATTTATTTGAGCGCTTACTGTGTGCAGAGCACTGTACTAAGCGCTTGGGAAGTACAAGTTGGCAACAGATAGAGGTGGTCCCTACCCAACAGCGGGTTTACAGTCTAGAAGGGGGAGACGAACAACAAAACAAAACATATTAACAAAATAAAATAAATAGAATAAATATGTACAAGTAAAATAAATAGATTCTTTTAGACTGTGAGCCCACTGTTGGGTAGGGACTGTCTCTATATGTTGCCAATTTGTACTTCCCAAGCACTTAGTACAGTGCTCTGCACATAGTAAGCGCTCAATAAATGCGATTGATGATAAATAGAGTAATAAATCTGTACAAACATATATACAGGTGCTGTGGGGAGGGGAAGGAGGTAAGGCAGGAGGGATGGGGAGGAGGGGGAGAGGAAGGAGGGGGCTCAGTCTGGGAATCTATCTCACGGAAATGTGAAAAAGTCAGCTAGGAAATGATTATTGCAACAGTGTGACTGGTGGAGGGGTTTTGTTGGTTCTTAAAAAGCAAACGGACCAGCCACGGTAATAGATATCCTCTGTTATGCAGTTTTTCAACGTTATTTGTACTTATTCGGTCTCCTTCGTTCTCAGAAAGCAAAAAGACTTCACCTGCCATTTGTTCAACCACACCTTCAAAATAAGACTTCGGCCTGCACCTCAACTGGGGGCCAATAAACTGGAATTACTTCATTCAATCGTATTTATTGAGTGCTTACTGTGTGTAGAGCACTATACTAAGCACTTGGAAGGTACAGTTCCGCAGTAGAGACAATCCCTGCCCACACCAGGCTTATAGTCTAGAAGGGGGAAGACAGACATCAAAACAAGTAAACAGGCATCAATATAAATAAATAGAATTCTGCTTACTTAGAACTATTCCGGAATTACTAACCTATACCTAATTGAAGTCACTATCCAAATTCCAGAAGGGAACAAAAAGGGGTTTAGATTGTAGCCACTCTGTCTGAAACTAGGCGTGAACATAGGACAGGTGGGATAGATAAAGCAGCTTAATTCCATACTGTTCTCAGCCATATGCAAAATATATTTGAGGTGTGTTTCTTGCTGAGATTAGGGTGGATTGTAATCTGTAATGCTTTTTTTTATCTCTTGTTCCCCTTCCGTATATTTCAGGCTGGAACCTCCATTCTCTGCTGTGGTACCAAAGTCGTGTTTAGCTCCAGAACCAACTTTAATAACACATAGACTTTCAGCCTCCAACTTCCAGGTTCCTCCATTTGACGAGCTTGATGTCTCCACTACTGAGTGCCCCGGGCCGCAAAATGGTACCGAACAGAAAGAGGTGAATGGACAATGTTTCAGGCCCTTATCCGTGGTAGTATGTATTGTCATGGTCCTGTGAGCCCACTATTGGGTAGGGACCGTCTCTATATGTTGCCAACTTGTACTTCCTAAGAGTTTAGTACAGTGCTCTGCACACAGTAAGCGCTCAATAAATACGATTGATGATGATGATGAATTGTGGCAATAGGAGGGTTCAACTGAAACCAAACATAATCTGTGCTTTATGGGCCCTCAGATTTACCGATGTTTGAGGGTTGTTATGCCAAATTTAGTTTGCCAAAAAGTTCACGGGCATTTTTGATAAAAAAGTTTTTCAGTTCCTAGACTCTCAAGTACACCATTTGGAAAGTGTCAGGAATTCAGAGAGAGCTTTCAGTTTTGCCCTTATCAACTTCCTCCATGCCTATCGTCTCCCCAAATGCTAATGCGCTTAGTACAGTGCTCTGCACATAGTAAGCGCTCAATAAATACGATTGATTGATTGATTAAAGGGACACCCTCTGGCCTGCTTCCCCGTAAATTTGCGACCTTTTGTTTGTAGTACAGATCATAAAGGTTTCACGATCCATACTGAAGTTCATGGTGGTTTTCTCGACTGACCTCAAATTAGAGCCCCACGCAGGCCTGGCATTTGGCTTTTTTTATGGTATCTGTTAAGCACTTACTCTGTGCCAAACACTCTTCTAAGCGCTGGGGTAGGTACAAGTGAATTAGGTCGGACACAGTCCCTGCCCTGAATGAGGTTCCTGGTCTCCGTAGAAGGGAGAACGGGTATTTAATCCCATATTACGGTTGAGGAGACTGAGGCACGGAGAAGTTAAGTGGCTTGGCCGAGGTCACCCGGCTAACAGTTGGCCGAGCTGGGATTAGAACCCAGGTCCTTCCAACTCCCTGGCCTGTGGTCTTTCCACCAGGCCACACTGCTTCCCCTAGGCTTCGGACCAGAGAGCGGAGAAATGATCGAGGCTATCTGGGTTTGGGGGGCTTATGTCCCCTTCTGTTCAGTGTGCTGGGATTCCCAAGACCTTCAGATCAATCATTTGTATTTATTGACCGCTTGCTGGGATTCCCAAGATCTTCCAGATCAATCATTTGTATTTATTGACCGCTTACTGTGAGCTGTGCGCTGTGCGCTGTATTAAGCACTGGGTTGAGTACAGTATAACAGAAGCAGCGTGGCTCAGTGGAAAGAGCACAGGCTTTGGAGTCAGAGGTCACGGGTTCAAATGCCGGCCCTGCCAGTTGTCAGCTGTATCACTTTTGGGCAAGCCACTTAACTTCTGTGTGCCTCCGTTCCCTCATCTGTAAAATGGGGATTAAGACTGTGAGCCCCATGTGGGACAACCTGATCACCTTGTATCCTCCTCAGCGCTTAGAACTGTGCTTTGCACATAGGAAGCGCTTAACAAATGCCATCGTTATTATTACCCTCAGCGAGCTTCCAGTTAAGAGGGAGATACTTTGGATTTTACCTGGGGTCTCTCACTTGGGCTCTCCAACACTGCTTCTAGCACTCAAATCACCCAGGTAATTGTAGTACAGACTAGGATGCCATTGCCGGCTTTCTCAAAAACAGGGACAAGCGCCATCGGAACTGTGACTCTCAGATCGCTCTGATGGCTGGAGCCACATGGATAGGAATTTCCTTCCCAAGCGCTTAGTACAGTGCTCTGCACACAGTAAGCGCTCAATAAATACGATTGATTGCTTGATTGATTCAACCACGGTTTCCCTGGGGTCCTTGGGCCCAGCACTCAACTTGTTCCCTGTCTCCTGAGCCGTCATTTGATTTTGATTTCTTTTTCCTCAGCACCCCCCAGCCTGAGGATTCTAATAATAATAATAATTATGGTATTTGTTAAGCTTACTATGTGCCAAGCATTGTTTTAAGCACCGGGGTAGATACAGATTAATAAGGTTGGACACAGTCCCTGTCCCACGTGGGACTCACACTCTTAATGCCTATTTTACCGGTGAGGTAACTGAGGCACAGAGAAGCTAAGTGACTTGCTCAAGGTCACACAGAGCAGAGCCGGGATTAGAACCCAGGTCTTTCTGACTCTCAGGCCCAAGCTCTATCCACTAAACAGTGCCGCTTCTCAGGGGGCAAATAATTGCTTCACACACAGTTAAACTGTTTTCTTTTTCTGATCCCGTCTCTCCTCCATGCTCCTTGAAAATAGATGGAGCCCAAGAAGAAGCCCAAGAAGGTCTCTCAAATCCGCATCCGGAAGACAGTTCCCAAGCCAGACCCGAACCTCACCCCCATGGGGCTGCCTCGACGCAAAAGGTGAGCTCCTTCTCTGATCCATATACAAGACCGAAAAACCTAGAATTTCCTTTACTTCAAAATGCCACCGGTCCTTTCTTCTGTCTCAGCAGTTAAATATTCATTCATTCATTCATTGTCGTATTTATTGAGTGCTTACTGTGTGCTGAGCACTGTACTAAGCGCTTGGGAAGTACAAATCGGCAACATATAGAGACGATCCCTACCCGACAACAGGCTCACAGTCTAGAAGGGGGGGACAGACAACAAAACAAGTTGATAGGTGTCAATGCCATCAGAATAAGTAGAATTATAGCTATATATACATCATTAACAAAATAAATGGAGTAATAAATAGGTATAAATAAAATAAATAGCATAATAAATATGTACAAATATATTCAAGTACTCTGGGGTGATGGGGAGGAGGAGGAGGAGAGGGAAAAGGGGGGGCTCTGTATGGAAAGGCCTCCTGGAGGAGGTGAGCTCTCAGTAGGGTGGCAGACATTTCAGTGGCGAACCTCAGTCAATCAATCAATCAGAGGTATTTATTGAGCGCTTACTTTGTGCAGAGCACTGTACTGATACAACAGAATTAGGGGACACGTTCCCTGCACGGCGCTTGGCACAGAGTAAGCGCCCAACAAATACCATTCAAAAAAAATACGCAACACGAGTTTACAGTATAGAGGGGGAGACAGACATTAATACAAATAAGTAATTTATAATATATTTATTGAGCGCTTACTGTGTGAGTGGCACTGTACTGTACTAAGCACTGTAGTGTACTAAGCAGATGTGCGGTGGAGGCCGGATTAGAACCCAGGTCCTCTGACTCCTAGGCCTGTAGCCTTTCCGTTAGCCCTGCTGCTTCACTTACTCTACCGTCCTCTCCTCAGTGCTCTATACGGTGCTCTTCACACATCAAGTGCTCCTCAGGTAGCATCAGCGGATCGATAGACGCGTGGTAAGCTCCTAGAGGGCAGGATCTGGGTCTTCTACTTCCATTGTAGGAGTCCAAGGACCAAGGACAGTGCTCTGAACTCAGCCTTGTCTTGTCTTATGCCGTCGAGTCGTGTCCGACCCGTGGCGACCCCACAGACCCATCTCTCCCCGAACGCCCCGCTCTCCGTCCTCAGTCGTTCCGGTAGTGGATCCAGAGAGTTTTACACTCTAGAGCAATCCGAGCTTGAGACACTCCACTTCCCATTGTGGAAAAACCCTGGAGCTGTGAGTTTGGGGTTGAAGGAACAACTCTGAAGTACAGAGCTTCAGCACTTACTACAGTGTTTGGCACATGGTAAGCGCTTAACGAGCTTGAGAGACTCCATTTCCCATTGTGGAAAAACCCTGGAGCTGTGAGGTTGGGGTTGAAGGAACAACTCTGAAGTACAGAGCTTCAGCACTTACTACAGTGTTTGGCACATGGTAAGCGCTTAACGAGCTTGAGAGACTCCATTTCCCATTGTGGAAAAACCCTGGAGCTGTGAGTTTGGGGTTGAAGGAACAACTCTGAAGTACAGAGCTTCAGCACTTACTACAGTGCCTGGCACATAGTAAGCGCTTAACAAATACCATATAAAAAAAGGAAAAAAAACCTTCTGCTGTTCCTCTGTGCTCTCTTACACCCCACCAAGAGGAGACGTAATTTTCAGCAAATACCACATAAGAGGCTGGGATCTGGCAATTTAGATAATATAAGGAGGAAATTTTGCCAATATCCTTCCTAGGGATATGACCCAATAATAATAATAATAATAATAGTTGTAGTAATGGAAGTAATAGTAGCTGTATTTGTTGTTACGCACTTACTAAGTGCCAAGCACTTAGTTCAGTGCCAAGATAGATACAAGATAATTAGGTGAACACAGTCCTGTCCCACATGGGGACACATTGTACTTCCCAAGCGCTTAGTACAGTGCTCTGCACACAGTAAGCGCTCAATAAATACGATTGATTGATTGATGGGGCTCACAGTCTAAGGGGGAGGGAGAAATGATGATGATGGCATTTGTTAAGTGTTTACTATGTGCCAAGCACTGTTCTAAGCACCGGGGAGGATACAAGGTGATCAGGTTGTCCTACAAGGAGCTCACAGTCTTCATCCCCATTTTCCAGATGAGGGAACTGAGGCCCAGAGAAGTTGTGACATGCCCAAAGTCACACAGCTGACAAGCGGCAGAGCCGGGATTAGAACCCATGACCTCTGACTCCCAAGCCTGGGCCCTTTCCACTTAGCCACGCTGCTTCTTGGATCCCCATTTTACAGATGAGAAAATTGCAGCCCAGAGAAGATGAGTGACTTGCCCAAGGTCACAGAGCAGTCAAAAGGCAGAGCTGGGATTAGAACCCAGTTCCTCCAACTCCCAGGCCTGTGCTCTTAAGAAGTTGATGATGATATAAACTGCCTTTTCCATGAAAGAGAAATTCATCTGTTTCTGTTCTTTCAGGTTAAAGAAAAAAGAATTTAGTCTGGAAGAAATATACACCAACAAGAATTACAAGTCCCCTCCTGCAACCAGGTGAATTGTCCATGACTGAAGAGAGAGAAGAAGGGAGCCCATATTGTTATATGGCACTTTCCCAAATGCTTAGTACAGTGCTGTGCACATAGTAAGCTCTCAATAAATATGATTGATTGACCAAGATTAGTGGTTCTGAGGCCCAGGGAGATCGAAAATATCCACCTCTGTAACTCTTGAGTATATTCTGTTCTGTAGGTTCTGGCCCTGGGAAATGCAGAAATGGATTTGAAATCCTTCCAAGCTTCCATCCTTACGCCATGCTACTTGAGAGGTGGCAGATCAAGCAGAAAAATCTGTTTGAGAAGTTCCTGATTAATTTCGTGTTTGCTTGGAGCTAAAAATAAGGCTTCGTTTGAGCTAAATTATCTGCTCCCTGGGACTGACGACCCTTTGAGTAGAAAGCGATTCTGCTCAGTTTCCTTCTAGCCTGTAGGCATCTATCCACTTAGAAATGTCCCCCGACATTCCTTGGAACAAGCACAAGAGGTTTAAATCATAACGTGTGAAACCATACGTCATCATCCAGGCCAACTTGAAGTCCGGGGGTCTGAATGAAACTCACGGATGAGTCTCATCAGTCCTGCTTTTGTCTCCTCAATCCAGATGCTTAGAGACCATCTTCGAGGAGCCCAAGGAGCGAAATGGAGCGCTGATCTCGGTGAGCCAGCAGAAGAGGAAGCGGATTCTGGAGTTCCAAGACTTCACCATCCCTCGGAAGAGGAGGGCCCGTGGGAAAGTCAAGGTGATGGGCAGCTTCACACGGGCCAAAAAGGCCGCACTGCAAGGCAGAGAGCTGGATGCCCTTCTGCTTCAGAAGCTGATGGACCTGGAAGCTTTCTTAGCCGAAGAAGAGGGGAGGGAGCAAGGAGCAAGTTGCTGAGAAGAGTCGGTTGGTTGGGAACAGATGAATTGCTTTAGGGTTTTGTTTTTAACGTACCGGGGAAAGGTTCCGAAAATCCCCATCCCAGAATCCTCACTATCCAAATATCTAGTGCGCAAATTTTGACCCTTCTGAGTGGACAGTGGAATTGGGTTGCCGACGTCCACTGCTGAACCTCAAGAATGCTCTCCTCCTTCCCTGACCTCCACTGATATCCAACTCTCCTCCAACAGTCATGTCTCTGGGAGAGGGAAGGAGCCAGACCCTCAATAACACTGGGTGTTTAGGACTCGGAGGAGATTTTGCACGTCCATTTAAAAGCCCAACATGGTTCATGACAGTGTTTTTTATTCCAAGTATTTTCATTAGAAGCAGCTTACGTGGGAGGTGGACAAAAGAGTTTGCTCTGGGGGTACCACTAGCTCATTTCTGAAGGTGGAGAAAGACTTGGAGTTACGTTTTTTAATCCTTTGAGTCCATCCGCCCAAAACCCGTTTGTGGCTTCCCAACCCACCTTTTGGAGTTTTGGGTCAGTAGTGCCGGAGAAACCGGAGAAAGTCCCTTTCTGAATAAGTTGCACTTTTTTATGTTGTGAAGGTAGATTTTTAAATTATAATTATTGGGGCATGTTGGGAGCCTTTTAAACGTGACTTTTGTTTTTTAAACCATTAAGGGAGATAGTTCCATATTTTAAGCAAATATATTTTTTTCCAGTTTGTGCCATGTTTGACCCAGTTTATTGATGCATCATCACGGGGAACTGGAAACAAACTGTCATTATTCATCGATTTTTTAACAATCCTCTTGCCACCTGCAGAATTGCCTGGGTAAATGTTTGGGACTTGACCCAGAGAAATGGGCTCCCACAGTGGAATTGAGCCGACCCACTAATAATTTTATTTGCATTGGATTAGGGCCGGGGTTTTCTTTTTTCCTGTTCATTCATGAAAAACGAGTATTGGGCGAGAGTTTTGTCCCCGAACTGAACTCAAGACAGATGTGTAACTGAGTTGTACTCAGTGATGGGGAGTTTGTGGAAGAATTACCCTCCCAGATGATTGAATGAATGAATGAATGAATGACCAATAGGAGAGCCATCTGTTTCCAGTGTAAGGTCAGGGATCATTAATGGCTTAAGATCCACTAATAATTATTAGTCATGGCACCAGGAAATCAGGCCTTCGCCCCACTCCAGGGGAACTGGGCTGTCCTCTGGCTGCCATGTTAGATCTTTCTTGAAATGTCCTAGAGGCAGCACTGGCGTTAGTGGTAGTTCATTATTCAGAACCTGCGAGTGTCTCCCAGGTAATGTCCACTCTCTAATTCAATTAAGTCCCCAGTTTTTAATTCTCCGCTTACGCTAAGTATTTTTCTCCTCCAAAGTGGCTTTTCCTACCTGCATGCAGGACAAGAGCGCTCAGAACTGCTACTCCTGAGGTCACGAGGTGAACCTGGTTTCCTCTTAAATCCTCGGGAGGCTCCGACGTTGAGGACTCACGGTGCTATAGAATGAGCCTGCCAGAGGCGAAAGACAGTTATGGTCTGTCCATCCGGAAGCCCGAGCAGTTTGAATCTAGTTTTTCTTCTGTTCCTAGCCGTCAGCTGGGGCTCTGATCCCCTTGGGCCTTTCTTTCGTGGGTTGACCGAATGCCGTACTGGGGAAACTGGAAGAATGAGGAGGATAAAATGTCGAGGCCTTCTCCTTGAGTAAAGAAGGACAGGGACTGTTTGTGCCCAGGAACCCTAGCATTTGGGCTACTGAAGTGCAATCCCAGTTAATCCACAAGAGCATCTATGTAATCCCTCCAGACCTCTCATCTTCCTAAATCAGGGTTCCGTCCACAACACTAAAGCGCTCTTGTGGGGAGGAATTGGCTGGGCCGGCAGGCGGTTTATTGTCTTTTCAAGATGTCTCCAACAAGGTCCTGCTGGTTCCTGCTCCAAATGGCCAAATGTCTCTTGGGGTGACGTGGTCCAGCTTGTGAGCACGTGTGGGCGTGCATAAGTACACGTGCGTGTGTCAGGGGAGATTGCTTGGGGATGGAACTCCTTCAATTGGTTTGATGGATAGTAATGGGGAAGGAGGGAGAAATCTCAGGTCCAAACAGGGTTCTGCCTTTCGTCTTTTTCTCAAGGTTTTTATTGTCTGTCCGATTTTTACCTCCCCAACTAATCGTGTGTTGTCCCTTTCATTTCTCCTGGCTTCATAACTTCATTTTTCTGGTAGCTGCAACGTCCAGTACCTCATTCCTTCATTACAAGAGACTGTATATTTTTTTTCCTTACTGACCTTACCTCGAGAATTTGAACAGAGTGAGGTGCGGGGAGGAGATATGTAGCATTTGCCTTATTCGGAGCTGGACTTGCTCAGAAAAATCATGCTGTGAATCCCAAAACACGCTCCACTGAGCTGTGAAAGTCACGATCCTTCGTCGCGATTTTGCCTGAAGGGTTCTCCTGCATGGGGCAAGCTGTACTTACCGTTAGCTGAATTCTAAACCATCTTAACAATATAAACTTCTGGCCTGATCCTCATTCTGCCAGCGGGACGAGGTTACAGGCTGTTGTTAGCAGCAGCCTTAGGCTGCTTTAGATGCAGCGTTAGAGAGAGCTCCAAGCAGGAGCTCTCAGCCTCCAAGCTTGTGATTTCATCCTTCGTGATTTCATCGCGGGGGCCTAGAGAAACCACGGAGGACCGACTTTTAGGCAGCAATCCTTGTGTGCCCCTTCCGTCCCCCTTGAGTAAACATTTTGCTTTTCGGTGAGGTTTCCTCTGAGGGCTGTCGAAGGTCCTCGTCCGAACGACGTCCGGAGCGCGTAAAAAAAAATTGACAGAAGCTGCCAGGGTTCTTTTCTGGGTCTCCTCCCAGCAGAGAGCTCTGCCAAGTGAACTGAACTCCTTATTTACATCATAAGCTAACAAAACAAGGCTTCATTTGACCAGAATCCAAGTTCAATATTTCCACCTCGCCCTCAACCCAAGTAAGTGGCAAAGGCTACTCAGCGCATGCTTCCGCCCGTCCAGCACTCTGTACAGAATGGATGCCTGTAAGAGTTTTCACCGGGCCGGTAGCTGCCTGAACAAAGCGCTTCTGTGATGCGGTAAAGAGTTCAGTGAAATCTGTACAATTTTTTTGGTCACATGGACCTGAGTCACTCCCCCGCAGTTTCATTTCTGTTTGGTAGTTTGTGACTCAGATTCCCTCTGTGTGTGTTAATTTATGGAAATAAATTTTGGGGGGAAACCTTTCTAATAGCACCCTCAGTCTGTTCACGTTTGTGGATGAGAAAATAAGCGTGTTATCCTTTGTTCATCATCATCAATCGTATTTATTGAGCGCTTACTGTGTGCAGAGCACTGTACTAAGCGCTTGGGAAGTACAAATTGGCAACACATAGAGACAGTCCCTACCCAACAGTGGGCTCACAGTCTAAAAGACTATGTGTTGCACCCATACGGACACAATCTCAACGTCGGCAATGGTGTGCTTTTAATTATCTAAAAATTCCTAACAAAATCAAGAAATTAAATCTAGATCCCAGGAAAACGTGGCTGTTACATGAATGGCTCTATTGTGGGGAACGCATTATGAATTGGGATCTGTTCTGAGCCAAGGTCAAGAAGAGGAAAGAGTTTCCCCTTCATCATCACCAATTGTGTTTTTTGAACTATGTGCACAGCAGAGTACTGAGTGCTTGGGGGAGTACAGAGTCGGCAGACGCATACCCTCCCACGACTTCTGCATTCGTCGGAAGCCGTTGGAAAGAAATTCAAGCGGGAGCACCTAACGCTATAGCTGCAGTGAGATACAGCAGATGGACTTGCATCTATAATGCAGAGAATAGTTTCCAGGCAATTAGCTTTTATCAGCGTGGTCATGGGTTCAAATCCCGGCTCCGCCAACTGTCAGCTGTGTGACTTTGGGCAAGTCACTTTACTTCTCTGGGCCTCAGTTCCCTCATCTGTAAAATGGGGATTAAGACTGTGAGCCCCATGTGGGACAATCTGATTACCTTGTATCCCCCCCGTGCTTAGAACAGTGCTTCGCACCTAGTAAGCACTTAACAAATGCCATTATTATTATTATAGAGAAGCAGCGTGGCTCAGTGGGAAAGAGCACGGGCTTTGGAGTCAGAGGTCATGGGTTCAAATCCTGGCCGCGCCACTTGTCAGCTGTGTGACTTTGGGCAAGTAACTTCACTTCTCTGGGCCTCAGTTCCCTCGTCTGTAAAATGGGGATGAAGACTGTGAGCCCCACATGGGACAACTTCATCACTTTGTATCCCCCCAGCGCTTAGAACAGTGCTTTGCACATAGTAAACGCTTAATAAATGCCATCATCAGCAGCAGCAGCAGCATCTTTAAGACGGTAACCATGTAAACCGTAGTCCAGAGGTAACTCACTTTGCCATGGTAACGGGCTTAGGGTCTTGGCTTCGAAGGTGGGACCCTGCCACTGTTCTCTCCTTACCGGAAGGTCACAACTAGAGAAGCAGCGTGGCTCAGTGGAAAGGGCCCGGGCTTTGGAGTCGGAGGTCATGGGTTCGAATCCCAGCTCCACCACAAGTCTGCTGTGTGACCTTGGGCAAATCACTTAACTTCTCTGAGCCTGAGTTACCTCATCTGTAAAAATGGGGATTAAGACTGTGAGCCCCTCGTGGGACAACCCCAACGCTTAGAACAGTAATTTGCACATAGTAAGCGCTTAACAAATGCCATCAAAAAAAACCAACCAAAAAACTAATGACTGCACTTTTGTTTAGAACTCTGTTTCAAAGATAATAATAATTTTAATAATTTTGGTATTTGTTAAGCGCTTACTATGTGCAAAGCACTGTTGTAAGCGCCGGGGAGGATACAAAGTGATCAGGTTGTCCCACGTGGGGCTCACAGTCTTCATCCCCATTTTACAGATGAGGGAACTGAGGCACAGAGAAGTGAAGTGACTTGCCCAAAGTCACACCGCTGACAAGCGGCGGAGCTGGAATTTGAACCCATGATGATGATGATGATGATGATGGCATTTATTAAGCGCTTACTATGTGCAAAGCACTGTTCTAAGCGCTGGGGAGTTTACAAGGTGATCAGGTTGTCCCATGTGGGGCTCACAAGTCTTAATCCCCATTTTACAGATGAGGGAACTGAGGCACAGAGAAGTTAAGTGACTTGCCCAAAGTCACACAGCTGACAAGTGGCAGAGCCAGGATTTGAACCGATGACCTCTGACTCCCAAGCCCATGCTCTCTCCATTGAGCCATGCTGCTTGGGAGTCAGTTTTTCTGATAAGTTGAGTTTTTCTTTGGCAATGAAAATTAGGTGTTACCTCTGCAGAGATAAGCGTGGGCCTCATCAGATACTCAGTTTTCGTATGACCGGAGGACTCGGGAAACTCCCAAAGCTGCCTTTGGAGAGAATTGGAACCCGCTCGGATTCCCCTTCGCCCTTAGCCGGCCGGGAAGGAAGTTCACCTGGTAGAACAGCTTCCTCCCTTCCAGTCTCCTCTGTCGTCTTTGGCAGATGGAAGGCAGCGTGGTTGAGTGGAAAGAATTAGGGGTCAGGAGACCCTGGTTCTCATCATCATCAGTCGTATTTATTGAGCGCTTACTATGTGCAGAGCACTGTACTAAGCGCTTGGGAAGTACAAATTGGCAACGTAACCTCATCCTACCTCTGCCATTGGACGTCGCCCAAGGTCACACAGGAGAAAAGTGGCGGAGCAGTGTCATTGTCAACAGTTGTCGGGGAGCACCTTGGGCTTGTAAAAGCGCCTTACTGCTTTAAGGTTTGAGAGAAATTCATTCCTTTGTTCTCAGGGGTTCCTCGGGCCGGCTTCGGATCTATAATCTGCAAACTATACAGTGTTGAAAAGCCCAAAATATCTCCGTTGGGTCATGCAAGCCGCCTGTGAGACTGCTGGAAATAGCTCCTTCCCTTGGGAGATCCCTCCCCTCAACATCATCAATCGTATTTATTGAGCGCTTACTGTGTGCAGAGCACTGTACTAAGCGCTTGGGAAGTCCAAGTTGGCAACATATAGAGACAGTCCCTACCCAACAGTGGGCTCACAGTCTAAAAACAGAGCCAGGGGCTTTGGGTCTCCTCGCTCTACCATGGCCAATCCTCAGAGGAGCTTCTAATCAGCTGAAAAATCAATCAGTCAATCAATCGTATTTATTGAGCGCTTACTGTGTGCAGAGCACTGTACCAAGCGCTTGGGAAGTACAAGTTGGCAACATAGAGAGAAAACTGAAAAAGATGGTGATCGCCTCACTCCCTTCTGGTTATTGAACTGAGCTTCCCTCAGCTGTGCTTGAGGTGCTCAAAGTAATACTGGGGTCCTTTCATTCATTCATTCAATCGTATTTATCGAGCGCTTACTGTGTGCAGAGCACTGTACTAAGCGCTTGGGAAGTCCAAGTTGGCGACATATAGAGACGGTCCCTACCCAACAGCGGGCTCACAGTCTAGAATCAATCAATCAATCGTATTTATTGAGCGCTTACTGTGTGCAGACTACTGTACTAAGCGCTTGGGAAGTCCAAGTTGGCAACATATAGAGACGGTCCCTACCCAACAGCGGGCTCACAGTCTAGAAGGGGGAGACAGACAACAAAGCAAAACATATTAGCAAAATAAAATAAATAGAATAAATATGTACAAATAAAATAGAGTAATAAATACGTACAAACATATATACAGGTGCTGTGGGAAGGGGAAAGAGGTAAGGCAGGGAGGATGGGGGGTGGTCTGCTCCATGACCTAAGCATTAATTCCATCCCAAACAAGCAGGATGTTTTCTTTTTTTTAATCTTCCTTCTTCCTGAGATATGCCCTGCTCCATGACCTAAGCATTAATTCCATCCCAAACAAGCAGGATGTTTTCTTTTTTTTAATCTTCCCTCTTCCTGAGATATGCCCTGCTCCATGACCTAAGCATTAATTCCATCCCAAACAAGCAGGATGTTTTCTTTTTTTTTTAATCTTCCTTCTCCCTGAGATATAGAAAAGAATAGTAATAGAGGGAAAAGAGGAATGAAAGAAAGAGGGAGTGGTATTTATTGAGCACTTCATTCAATCGTATTGAGCGCTTACTGTGTGCAGAGCACTGTACTAAGCGCTTGGGAAGTACAAGTTGGCAACATATAGAGACGGTCCCTACCCAACAGTGGGCTCACAGTCTAGCACTTAACTGTATTCCGAGCACTTGCATCTTTTGAAGCAGCGTGGCTCAGTGGAAAGAGCTCGGGGTTTGAAGTCAGAGGTCATGGGTTCAAATCCTGGCTTCACCGATTGTCAGCTGTGTGACTTGGGGCAAGTCACTTCACTTCCCTCTGCCCCAGTTAACCTCATCTGTGAAAATGGGGATGAAGACCGTGAGCCCCCCGTGGGACAACCTGGTCACCTTGTAACCTCCCCAGCGCTTAGAACAGTGCTTTGCACATAGTAAGCGCTTAATAAATGCCATTATAAATAAATTATAACAGTCCTGTGCACATGGTAAGTGCTTAATAAATGCCATCATTATTGTTATGGATGAATGAATGATTAGCACTTAGAACAGTGCTTTGCACAGAGTAAGCGCTTAATAAATGCCATCATTATTGTTATGAATGAATGATCAGCGCTTAGAACAGTGCTTTGCACAGAGTAAGCGCTTAATAAATGCCATCATTATTGTTATAGATGAATGATCAGCGCTTAGCACTTAGAACAGTGCTTTGCACATAGTAAGCGCTTAATAAATGCCATCATTGTTATGGATGAATGAATGATCAGCGCTTAGAACAGTGCTTTGCACAGAGTAAGCGCTTAATAAATGCCATCATTATTGTTATGGATGAATGAATGAATGATCAGCGCTTAGAACAGTGCTTTGCACAGAGTAAGCGCTTAATAAATGCCATCATTATTATTATGGATGAATGATAGGCGCTTAGCACTTAGAACAGTGCTTTGCACATAGTAAGCGCTTAATAAATGCCATCATTGTTATGGATGAATGAATGAATGATCAGCGCTTAGAACAGAGCTTTGCACAGAGTAAGCGCTTAATAAATGCCATCATTATTGTTATGGATGAATGAATGATCAGCGCTTAGCGCTTAGAACAGTGCTTTGCACAGAGTAAGCGCTTAATAAATGCCATCATTATTGTTATGGATGAATGAATGAATGATCAGCGCTTAGCGCTTAGAACAGTGCTTTGCACAGAGTAAGCGCTTAATAAATACCATCATCATTATTATGGATGAATGAATGAATGAATGATCAGCGCTTAGCGCTTAGAACAGTGCTTTGCACAGAGTAAGCGCTTAATAAATGCCATCATTATTGTTATGGATGAATGAATGATCAGCGCTTAGCGCTTAGAACAGTGCTTTGGACAGAGTAGGCGCTTAACAAGTGCCATCATCATCATTATTATTATTATTGTTATTAATTGGGAGTCCCCCCTCACCGCCGCACGCCTGTCTCCTCGCGCCCAGCCGGCAGAGGGCAGCACCGAGGAGGCCCCGCCCACTTCCGGTGAGGCTCGGCGGCCCCGCCCAGCCCCGCGGCCCCGCCCCCTCAGGGACTGGCGGCTCGTGATTGGTCCCCGCGGCCTCGGGGGCGTGGCCTAGAGGAGGCGGGGAGGGGGTGAAGGGCGGGGCGGGGGGAGGAGGAGACAAGATGGCGGCGGCCGCGGGGTCGCGCGCCTGGCTGCTGCGCGGGGTCGCGCGCTGGACCACCAGGTACGGACGCCTCAGGGGCGGGAGGAGGGGGAGGAGCAAGAAGAAGATATTAATAAATAATAATAATGATAATAATAATGGTATTTATTAATAGCTTACTATGTGCCAAGCACTGTTCTAAGCGCTGGGAGGGGATACAAGGTGATCAAGGTTGTCCCACATGGGGCTCCCAGTCTTCATCCCCATTTTCCAGCTGAGGGAACTGAGGGCCAGAGAATAATAATAATAACAATAATGGTATTTGTTAAGCGCTTACTCTGTGCCAAGCACTGTTCTAAGCACTGGGGAGGGAAACAAGGTGATCAGGGTTGTCCCACCTGGGGCTCCCAGTCTTCACCCCCATTTTCCAGCTGAGGGAACTGAGGTCCAGAGAATAATAATAATAATAATGGTATTTGTTAAGCACTTGCTATGTGCCAAGCACTGTTCTAAGCGCTGGTGGGAGGGGATACAAGGTGATCAAGGTTGTCCCACATGGGGCTCCCAGTCTTCATCCCCATTTTCCAGCTGAGGGAACTGAGGTCCAGAGAATAATAATAATAATAATGATAATAATGGTATTTTTTAAGCGCCTACTTTGTGCCAAGCACTGTTCTAAACGCTGGGGGTGGGGGGATACGAGGTGATCAAGGCTGTCCCACCTGGGGCTCCCAGTCTTCATCCCCATTTTCCAGCTGAGGGAACTGAGGTCCAGAAAAAAATAATAATAATAATGGTGTTTGTTAAGCGCTTACTACGTGCCAAGCACTGTTCTAAGTGCTGGGGGGGGGGATGCAAGGTGATCAAGGTTGTCCCACGTGGGGCTCCCAGTCTTCATCCCCATTTTCCAGCTGAGGGAACTGAGGTCTGGATAATAATAATAATGGTATTTGTTAAGCGCTTACTATGTGCCAAGCACTGTTCTAAGTGCTGGGTGGGGATACAAGGTGATCAAGGTTGTCCCACATGGGGCTCCCAGTCTTCATCCCCATTTTCCAGCTGAGGGAACTGAGTTCCAGAGAATAATAATAATGGTATTTGTTAAGTGCTTACTATGTGCCAAGCACTGTTCTAGGCGCTGGGGGGGGATATGAGGTGATCAAGGTTGTCCCATTTGGGGCCCCCAGTCTCCATCCCCATTTTCCAGCTGAGGGAACTGGGGTCCAGAGAATAATAATAATAATAATGGTATTTGTTAAGCGCTTGCTATGTGCCAAGCACTGTTCTAAGCGCTGGTGGGAGGGGATACAAGGTGATCAAGGTTGTCCCACATGGGGCTCCCAGTCTTCATCCCCATTTTCCAGCTGAGGGAACTGAGGTCCAGAGAATAAGAATAATAATAATAATGGTATTTGTTAAGTTCTTACTGTATGCTAAGCACTGTTCTAAGCGCGGGGGGGGGATACAAGGTGATCAAGGTTGTCCCACATGGGGCTCCCAGTCTCCATCCCCATTTTTCAGCTGAGGGAACTGAGGTCCAGAGAATAAGAAGAAGAAGAATGGTATTTGTTAAGCGCTTACTATGTGCCAAGCACTGTTCTAAGCGCTGGGGGGGGGGGGGGGAATACGAGGTGATCAAGGTTGTCCCACATGGGGCTCCCAGTCTTCATCCACATTTTCCAGCTGAGGGAACTGAGGGCCAGAGAATAATGATAATAATAATAATAATAATGGTATTTGTTAAGTGCTTACTCTGTGCCAAGCACTGTTATAAGTGCTGGGTGGGGGATACAAGGTGATCAAGGTTGTCCCACATGGGGCTTCCAGTCTTCATCCCCATTTTCTAGCTGAGGGAACTGGGATTAAGAGAATACTACTACTACTACTACTACTAATAATGGTATTTGTTAAGCACTTACTATGTGCCAAGCACTGTTCTAAGCACTGGGGGGGGGATACGAGGTGATCAGGGTTGTCCCACATGGGGCTCCCAGTCTTCATCCCCATTTTCCAGCTGAGGGAACTGAGGCCCAGAGAATAATAATAATGATATTTGTTAAGTGCTTACTATGTGCCAAGCACTGATCTAAGCCCCACGGAGGTTACAAGGTGATCAGGTTGTCCCACGGGGGGCTCACAGTTTTCATCCCCATTTTACAGATGAAGGAACTGAGGCTCAGAGAAGTGAAGTGACTGGCCCAAAGTCACACAGCTGACAGTTGGCGGAGCCGGGATTTGAACCCATGACCTCTGACTCAAAGGAGGGAAATGACTTGCCCAAAGTCACACAGCTGACAAGTGTGGCTCAGTGGAAAGAGCTTGGGTTTGGGAGTCAGAGGTCATGGGTTCAAATCCCGGCTCCGCCAACTGTCAGCTGTGTGACTTTGGGCAAGTCACTTTACTTCTCTGGGCCTCAGTTCCCTCACCTGTAAAATGGGGATTAAGACTGTGAGCCCCATGTGGGACAATCTGATTACCTTGTATCCCCCCAGCGCTTAGAACAGTGCTTCACACCTAGTAAGCACTTAACAAATGCCATTATTATTATTATTGTTATCTATTTTGATGGTGTTGACACCTGTCTACTTGCTTTGTTTTGTTCTCTGTCTCCCCCTTCTAGACTGTGAGCCCATTGTTGGGTAGGGACCTTCTCTAGATGTTGCTGAATTGGACTTCCCAAGCGCTTAGTCCAGTGTTCTGCACACAGTAAACGCTCAATAAGTACGATTGAATGACTGAATCTGACAGATGTGGGAACTGAGGCTCAGAGAAGTGAAGTGACTTGCCCAGAGTTGCACAGCAGACAAGGGGAAGACGAGGGATTAGAACCCATGCCCTCTGACTGCCAAGCCTGGGCTCTTTCCACTAAAGCCATGCTGCGAAAATCGACTCCAAAATAATAATAATAATAATGGTATTTGTTAAGCGCTTACTATGTGCTAAGCCCTGTTCTAAGCGCAGGGGTAGATACAAGGTAATCAGGTTGTCCCATGTGGGGCTCACAGGCTTCATCCCCATAATAATAATAATAATAATGATATTTGTTAAGTGCTTACTATGTGCAAAGCGCTGTTCTAAGCACTGGTGTAGATATAGGATAATCAGGTTGTCCCACATGGGGCTCCCAGTCTTAATCCCCATTTTACAGAGGAGGGAACTGAGGCACAGAGAAGTGAAGTGACTTGCCCAAAGTCACACAGCAGACAAGAGGCGGAGTCAGGATTAGAACCCATGACCTCTGACTCCCGAGCCCAGGGTCTGTCCACTAATCCACGCAAAATCCTTTCCTCTGTGTCGGTTAGGAGACAGCGCAGACGGTCACTCCGGGCCTTTAACCGAGGACCTCCAGCTTCCTACCTGTTAGCGGGGATTTTTTTTCCGTTTTATCATAAATGGTATTTGTTAATCCTTACTGTGTGTCAAACACTGTTCTAAACGTTTGGGATGTCCATTCAGTCGTATCTGTTGAACGGTTACTGTGTGCCGAGCGCTGTACTAAGCGCTTGGAAAGGACAAGAAGCAGTGTGGCATAGTGGATAGAGCACAGGCTTGGGAGTCAGAAGGTCAGGGGTTTTAATCCCGGCTCCGCCACTTGTCTGCTGTGTGGCCTAGGGCAAGTCACTGCACTACTCTGGGCCTCAGTTAACTCATCTGGAAAATGGGGATTGAAACTGTGAGCCCCTAGTGGGACGGGGACTGTGTCCAACCCGATTTGCTTGTATCCATGCCAGCGTTTAGTATAGTGCCTGGCACATAGGGCACTTAATAATGCCATTATTATTATTATTACAATACAGCAGTGAAGTATTGTATGTATGTATATACGTTTGTACATATTTATTACTCTATTTTGCTTGTACATATCTGTTCTATTTATTTTATTTTGTTAGTATGTTTGGTTTTGTTCTCTGTCTCCCCCTTATAGACTGTGAGCCCACTGTTGGGTAGGGACTGTCTCTATATGTTGCCAACTTGTACTTCCCAAGCGCTTAGTACAGTGCTCTGCACACAGTAAGCGCTCAATAAATACGATTGATTGATTGAATCCCAACTCACAATGGGCTCACAGTCTAGAGATAGGTACAAGTTAAGTAGGACGGACACAGTCCCCGTCCCACATGGGGCTCTCACCCCGAGTAGGAGGGAGAACCGGTATCCCTCTTTGACAGTCGGGAAACTGAGGCACAGAGAATTTAAGTGACTCATCCAAGGTCACAGTGCAAACAATTGATAGAACCGGGATTAGATCCCAGGTCCTTCTAACTCGCAGGCCCGGGCTCTCTGCACCAGGACACACTGCTTCTTGATATTGGATATTGATATTGAATATTGGTTATTGAAGTTTTGTACATGGTAGAATTCTTGTCTTGATGATCCTGGAGAATAGCGCGGCTTAATGGAAAGAGCACGGGTTTGGGAGTCCGAGGTCTTGGGTTCTAATTCCGCTCCTGCCACTTGTCAGGTGTGTGACTCTGGCAAATCACTTCACTGCTCTGGGCCTCGGTTCCCTCATCTGTAAAACGGGAATGAAGCCTGTGAGCCCTACGGTGGGACACCCTGATTACCTTGCATCTACCCCAGTGCTTAGAATGGGGCTTGGCACATAGTAAGCGCTTAACAAAAACCATCATCATTATTATTATCTTATCTGAAACGGATCAGGTTCAGCAACTCAATAGAAGATTCTTATGGCCAGCGCTTAGTAGAGTTCCTGGCACATAGTAAGCGCTGAACAAATATCATTATTATTATAGCTATGGGTCAATTTACAGAGGCTACAGAAGCTCTAGGGAGAGTACTATATTACAGACTGAGCCCCCTCCTCCCCCTTCCCATCCCCACACCTTACCTCCTTTCCCTCCCCACAGCACCTGTATTTATATATATATATGTATATATGTTTGTACATATTTATTACTCTATTTTACTTGTACAGATTTATTCTATTTATTTTATTTTGTTAATATGTTTTGTTTTGTTGTCTGTCTCCCCCTTCTAGACTGTGAGCCCGCTGTTGGGTAGGGACCGTCTCTAAGTGTTGCCAACTTGTACTTCCCAAGCGCTTAGTACAGTGCTCTGCACACAGTAAGCGCTCAATAAATACGGTTGAATGAATGAAAGCTGATTGGAGTGCAGTTTCCAATAGTGTTTGGGGGCTACCTTTTTGGGAAGGAGAATGAAGTGGGTTTGGGAAGAAAGGGAGCAAAAACTTTGTGTTCTCAAATGAAGTGACCTTAATTCTTTTCACACAAGGTGCACTGATACCTGAGATCGGTAGTTGAGTCTTTTCCTCTCGAAGTTATGTCAGTGTAGTTGTACGTGGTAGGATTAGAGAATCCCTGCTCTGACCTTGTTTGCGGTTTATGAGGAAGTCAGAATCAAGTCTGACGTGAACGGTGAGTTGTTGGAACAGGGAACGTGTTTACTGAAAGTGTCGTGTTGTATCCTCCCAAGCACTTAGTACAGCGCTCTCCCCACGGTAAGCCCTCACTAAATACCATTGATCGATTGTTGGCAGAACTGAAAAGTACAGTGGTTACAGTCAAGGCACGCACTTGTGTGCAGAGCACTGTCCTAGGGTCCGGTGTGGGTGGGAAAGAGTATAGTTGTTAATGTCAAGGAGTTCATAATTCATTAGAGTATTGTATTTTTTGAGACAGTGCTGGGGAAATGCAGGGGTGATATTTCAGATACGTGTCATTCGTTCATTCAATCGTATTTATTAAGCGCTTATTGTGTGCAGACATTGTGTGTGTTCCAAGCACTTGGGAAAGTACAGTATAGCAATAGTGACAATCTCTGCCCACACCGAGCTCACAGTCTAGAGGTGAGGAAACAGACATCAATACAAATAAATATACAGATATATACATAAGTGCTGTGATACTGGAGGTTTGAGGAAGAGCAAAGGGAGCAAGTTAGGGCCATGCAGAAGGGAGTGGGAGATGAGGAAAAGTGGAGCTTAGGCTGGGAAGACCACCTGGAGGAGAAGTGCCTTTAATAAGGCTTTGAAATCAGGGGAGAGTAGTTTTCTGTCGGATTTGAGGAGGGAGAGTGTTCCAGGCCAGAGATAGGGTGTGGGAAAGAGGTTGGAGGCGAGATGGAGGCCCCGTGAGAAGGTTAGCACCAGAGGAGCAAAATGAGCGGGCTGGATTGTAGAAGGAGAGAAACGAGGTGAGGTAAGAGGGGGTGAGGTGTTGGACTGCTCTTAAAGCCAATAGTGAGGAGTTTTTGTTTGATATGGAAGTGGATAGGCAACCATTCGAGATTTTTGAGGAGGGGGAGGCGCCACGTCCTGAACGTTTTTGTAGAAAGATTATCCGGGCAGCGGAGTGAAGTACGGACTGGAGTGGGGAGAGATGGGAGGTTGGGAGTTTATCATCATCATCATCATCAGTCGTCTCTCAGCAGGGCCTTGAAGGGAGGAAGAGAGCTAGCTTGGCGGATGGGCAGAGGGAGGGCATTCCAGGCCCGGGAGAGGACGTGGGCCGGGGGTCGATGGCGGGACAGGCGAGAGCGAGGTACGGTGAGGAGATTAGCGGCAGAGGAGCGGAGGGTGCAGGCTGGGCTGGAGAAGGAGAGAAGGGAGGTGAGGTAGGAGGGGGCGAGGGGATGGACAGCCTTGAAGCCCAGGGTGAGGAGTTTCTGCCTGATGCGCAGATTGATTGGTAGCCACTGGAGATTTTTGAGGAAGGGAGTGACATGCCCAGAGCGTTTCTGGACAAAGACAATCCGGGCAGCAGCATGAAGTATGGATTGAAGTGGGGAGAGACACGAGGATGGGAGATCAGAGAGAAGGCTGATGCAGTAGTCCAGACGGGATAGGATGAGAGCTTGAACGAGCAGGGTAGCAGAATGGATGGAGAGGAAAGGGCGGATCTTGGCAATGTTGCGGAGCTGAGACCGGCAGGTTTTGGTGACGGCTTGGATGTGAGGGGTGAACGAGAGAGCGGAGTCGAGGATGACACCAAGGTTGCGGGCTTGTGAGACGGGAAGGATGGTAGTGCCGTCAGCAGAGAATGGTAGTGATCAGTAAATCAATCATATTTATTGAGCCCTTACTGTGTGCAGAGAACTGTACTGAGTGCTTGGAAGGAGGCTGATGCAGTAATCTGCAGTGCAGACATTGGATGGAAAGGAAAGGGTGGATTTTAGTGATGTTGTGAAGGTGGGACTGACAGGACTTGGGGATGGATTGGTGACTTGTCTGGCCCAAAGGGAGCTAACAGCCTATAAATAAGATCGGTGATGGATGCAGAAAGAAATATAAAAATATTTTAATACAGCAATGCAAATTAAGAAAGCAAGAACAAGTGTTTATGATGGCCAAAGGACTGGTTTTCCAGGTCTTCCACTGCTCCATTAGGGCAGTCCAATAATAATAATAATAATAATAATAATAATGGCATTTGTTAAGCGCTTACTATGTGCTAAGCACTGTTCTAAGCGCTGGGGGGGATACAAGGTGATCAAGTTGTCCCACGTAGGGCTCACAGCCTTCATCCCCATTATCCAGATGAGGTAACTGAGGCTCCGAGAAGTTAAGTGACTTGCCCAAGGTCACACAGCCGACATGTGGTGGAGCTGGGATTCGAAGCCATGACCTCTGACTTCAAAGCCCGGGCTCTTTCCACTAGGCCATGATGAGCTTCCCAATGTCCTAAATGTTGGGAAGGTGAATTGCCAGTGTGTCACCTGAAGGGAATCGAGGACGTGTACAGTGATGCTCAGATGCACAACGTGTACGTTACTTTCAGATGTACCACATATTGAATCGATGCACTCAGTTCTGCCAGAATGTTTGTTTTCACTAAGCATTTTGGATTAAGTGCATCCGAGAACCAGTGCAAGCACTTCTCCCAGGCAGGGGGCTTCCTGGGGTGGGCATGGGGAGGGCAGAATAGTAAATGGTATTGATCGTTTAACTATTATTTAACCTCTGCTTTCAGCAATGCCAGGAATAACTGGGTAAGAGCAGGCAGCATCCTGTGGAGCCCTGTATCTCCTCCCCTTCTTCCATCACCTTCTCACATCTCTGCCCAGAGATGTTTCCTGCTTCCCAATCAATCAATCAATCAATCAATCAGTCGTATTTATTGAGCACTGACTGTGTGCAGAGCACTGTACTAAGCGCTTGGGAAGTCCAAGTTGGCAACATATAGAGACAGTCCCTACCCAACAGTGGGCTCACAGTCTAAAAGTAAGGTCAGAGTCTGAGTGGATGTACTGAGAAGCAGCTACAAAGAAGCAGCGTGGCTCAGTGGAAAGAGCACGGGCTTGGGAATCAGCGTTCATGGGTTCGAATCCCGGCTCTGCCAATTGTCAGCTGTGTGACTTTGGGCAAGTCACTTAACTTCTCTGGGCCTCAGTTACCTCATCTGTTAAATGGGGATTAAGACTGTGAGGCCCCCATGGGACAACCTGTCACCTTGCAACCTCCCCAGCGCTTAGAACAGTGCTTTGCACATAATAATCGTTTAATAAATGCCATTATTATTATTATTATGTACTGGTACATCATTCCCTCATGTTTCTCCAATCAGTCAGTCAGTGGTATTTACTGAGTTCAAAGCAGTATACTAAGAAAAAGGCTGTGCATAAAATTCTAAATAAATTCAAATCAGCACAGTTATTGTAAGAATGAGTTGAGGTGCGTAAAATTATAAATAAATTCAAATCAGTACAGTTATTGTAAGAATGAGTTGAGAGGAAGAGTGGGCCGTGGACGATGCTGGTTGGTTGAGTCCGCATAGGAGCTTAAGCAATGCCCTTATTAGCTTCCTAAATTACCCCCTAGGAGCACATCATGGGCCTCAAATCTATGAATTTATTTCAGCCTTTTTTGAACCTAAAGCCTTGCCTGCACAATTTTATATAGACATGAATTCCACGTTTATTGTTTGTTTTGAACCTACCACCTTCAAGCTTCAAAGAAGGTCCCATTATCTTGATATTGTGGGTTTTAGTGAACTAATAATAATAATGATAGCATTTATTAAGCACTTACTATGTGCAAAGCACTGTTCTAAGCGCTGGGGAGGATATAAGGTGGTCAGGTTGTCCCACGGGGGGCTCACAGTCTTCATCCCCACTTTACAGATGAGGTAACTGAAGCCCAGAGAATAATAATAATAATAATGATGACATTTATTAAGCGCTTACTATGTGCAAAGCACTGTTCTAAGCACTGGGAGGTTACAAGGTGATCAGGTTGTCCCACAGGAGGTTCACAATCTTAATCCCCATTTTACAGATGAGGTAACTGAGGCCCAGTGAAGTGACTTGCCCAGTCACACAGCTGACAATTGGCGGGGCTGTGATTTGAACCCATGACCTCTGACTCCAAAGCCTGGGCTCTTTCCACCGAGCCACGCTGCTTCTCTAATTCTATAATTAGACTTAGAGAAGCAACTACAATTCTGGTTTCGTCCATTGAACACGTAGGATATTGGTCATGATGGCAAAGTAAAGCTGTGTAATAAGGGGCTGTAGGTGACACTGATGGAAAATATTTGGGAACTTCGGATGTAATTAAGTGGGTCTGAGAAGGCGTGTGTTGTGATGGCCAGTAAAGTGGCTAATGCATTTAGCTTCTTGACTTCCCGGAGACCGTATTAATCATGGCGTCTTCTCCCCTAGAAAAACAAGTTTTTCTAGCATATGCAAAGCCTCACTGTTCTGGTATATTAGATTGGAGTGCAAACTCTAATTGACAGTACAAGTCTTCCCGTAAAGATGTGGGCGAAATGATTTCTTGACGTTGAACCAGACCTTCCTCTAATCTATCGTGCCCTGCCCAGACCCGCCCAATCCCCGGGTCATGGTACTATCCCTGGCATGGAGCCGAAATGTACTTTGATTTGCTTTTATCAAAACCAGAACAATGGACATGTTTGTCGTTTTTGTTTGCTGCCGCTGCTGTTTGTTCCTGAATCAGGGCAGCTCATTGCAGAACTCAGCTCCCAAATCCCAAATTTGTAAAAGGGAAAAACTTCCAGCCCAGCAACAAATCTTTAAAAGCAGCGAGTCAGACTCAGATAGTTTTTACAAGAGTAATTATCATCAATCATCATCATCAATCGTATTTATTGAGCGCTTACTATGTGCAGAGCACTGTACTAAGCGCTTGGGAAGTACAAATTGGCAACATATAGAGACAGGCCCTACCCAACAGTGGGCTCACAGTCTAAAAGGGGGAGACAGAGAACAAAACCAAACATACTAACAAAATAAAATAAATAGAATGGATATGTACAAGTAAAATAAATAGAGTAATAAATATGTACAAACATATACATATATACAGGTGCTGTGAGGAAGGGAAGGAGGTAAGATGGGGGAGATTTACTAAAGAATTACTAAAGAATCGGTATGAACAAAAGTTTTTCCCATTTATGATCTTGTTCAAACACACCCAGTCCCTTCGTTTTATGGTTACTAATCCTCAAAGTGCACTAGTTTGGGCTTGGCAAACAAGAGGATCAATCTATCAGTGGTATTTATAGCATGCTTACCGCGCCTGCTTGGGAGAGTACAGTGTAATAGAGTTGGTATTCAATGCTCCCTGCCCACAAGGAGTTTGCAGTCTAGAGGGGGAGGCAATCATTAAAATAAGTTACAGATAGTGGAAATGGCAGAACCCAAGGATATGTTCATAAGGGCTGGGTTGGGGTGACTAACAAAGTGCTTAATCAATCAATCAATCAATCGTATTTATTGAGCGCTTACTATGTGCAGAGCACTGTACTAAGCGCTTGGGAAGTACAAATTGGCAACACATAGAGACAGTCCCTACCCAACAGTGGGCTCACAGTCTAAAAGGGGGAGACAGAGAACAAAACCAAACATACCAACAAAATAAAATAAATAGGATAGAAATGTACAAGTAAAATAAATAAATAAATAAATAGAGTAATAAATATGTACAACCATATTAAGCTTAAGGGGTAGAGACCTCCGTTCATAGGCGATGGAGAAGGGAAGGTGAATTAGGGGAAATGAGGAGTTTGTCGGGGAAGGCCTCTCTGAGGAGATGCGATTTAGGAAGGCTTTGAAGATGGAGAGAGTGATGGTCTGTCGGAAATAAAGGGGGAGGGAATTTCACGCCAGAGGAAGGAGTTGGCAATGAGACAGACAAGATCGAGATTGGGTTGTAGTGGGAGATGTGAGGTAAAATAAGAGAGAGACAGAGCTCTTTTTTTATGGCATTTGTTATGTGCTTACTATGTGCCAGGCACTGTATTAAAGGCTAATCAGGTTGGACACGGTCCCTGTCCCACATGGGGCTCACCGTCTTAATCCCCATTTTACAGGCACAGAAAAGTTAAATAACTTGCCAAAAGTGATCTGACAGGAGCACCCATCTCTCAGTTCCCTGTAGTGGTGGTGCAGATAAAAGATTAACTGGTAACTAGTTGTGAATTGGTGCTTCGTCAAAAATTGTTCTAGTATATTGTTCTAGTAATATAGTATATTCTTGCACAGCTGTGCGCCTTTTTGTGAATGAAATAGTGTCTTCAGTCCAGTTCCTAATTAACTCATGACATGACACGGTGTTTCCCCAAAGACTGACTGGAATTGTTCAGCAGCTTTAGGAGATTATTCAAGGGCCAAACAGACCAAAGACAAACCTCCTTTTCTCTTCTTCAGAGGTAATCATTCTAGGATAAGGTTGTGGCATGTTAATAAATGAATGCCATAGTCATGGCAACATTTAATAAATATCAATAATAAAAAATAGCTTGTGGAAACCTTGTACTGCTTACTTTGTTCTTCTTTTTGGGAAAAAACCCCCAACAGTTTTCAATGATTTGGGGGTTTTTTTGCACTGCTAGTCCTGCCTCTTTCAATAGCATTGAACAACTAATATTGCATATTTTTACTATCAAATCCATGTGAGGTTATAGTTTACACTTTTTGCAAATTCTGACAAAATATAAAATATTTTAGCCTTTTCAACTGAGAATACTTTTAGCAGAGAGACAGTGCCTCTAAAACACTGAATTCAGTGTCTCTGAATTGCTCCGTGAAAGAGCAGTTTTCTTATTTGATATTTCTCCCCCATCAGCGTATCCCTACTTAGAAAAGTTTCTTGTGCTTTGTGCATGCTGCATCTTGAAAATCCTTTTTCGTTTTTTTCTTTTCTCGGTTCCGTTTTGGCTGGTTAGCCTCCGGCAATCCGAAGCTACTTCTCTGACCCGATTTCTGGTTTCCTGGAAGCAGCTGCCTCTCCGAGGCTTTCACTCAGGTGAGTAAATGCTCTTTCACTTGAAGGACAGAGCTCCGGCCAGGCATTTTGAGATAGATCTAGATGTCTCGAAATCCAGAGCTTCTGGTATACCTTGATGCTTTCTTAAAGGATTGAGATTCGTAATATCTTATCCTCGTCACAGTATCAAGTCAGTTACCATTACTTATCTAGAAATTGAAGTCCAAGACTCAGTTTTTGGAAAAGGTGATGTTTAGTCAGTAACCGTTTGGGGAAAAAAAACCCACCCGTTTTCAAAGCAGATCTTTCTGGCTTGTCTTACCATGTCAAATTACTTTTTGCGATGCTATAGCCCAGGGCTAGATGCAGACGCATGATTACCTGAGACAGGAAAAACTCACCACCATTCCCTCCTCATGAGGCACAAGGTGACTACATTATCCCTTTTTTATGGTATTTGCTCTACTAAGTACTGAGGTAGTTACAGTTAATCAGGTTGGACACAGTCCATGTCCCACAGTCTTAATCCCCAATTTACAGATGAGGTAACTGAGGAACAGAGAATGTAAGTGACTTGTCCAAGGTCAGCCAGGTGACGGAGCCGGGATTAAAACCCAGATCCTTCTGACTCAAAGACCCGTGCTGTGTGCCCAGGGTTTCTCACAATACCTGCAAGAGTACACATCATCCTGTGAGTCATCATTATGTTGTAAGAGACGCCACATGTGTGCCCATATCATAAGATAATGATGTCACGCAGAAGCCTCTTGGAGCCCTTTAACGAGAGCATTTCTCTGGAGAAACCCCCACTGCTCCAGAGCCATGGTGATCCCTCTTCACACTTGCACCACTTCTGACTTGGACTTAATTAATTAAGTCCAAGTTAATTGCCTCTATATCCACGCCCGCTCTGACAAAACCCTTCTGAAGGTGTTCCCTGAAGCCGCTGCTTACCTCAGATATCCTCTGAAGCTGATGTCCTGATGTGGCCCATCATTAGCACATTTGGGATAAAACCCCAAGGTTAATGAGGAAGAAACAAATTATTGCTTGTGCATTAAAATGTATTGAAATGGTGGTTGGGTATTTTTTGTTGATTTTTTTTTTTAATGGTATTTGTCCAAGTGCTTACTATGTTCCAGGCACTGCACTAAGCTCAGGTGGCTTCAAGATAGGTTGGACAAAGTCCATGTCCCACATGGAGCCCACAGTATTTAACCCCCATTTTACAGATGAGGTAACTGAAGCACAGAGAAGTTAAATAATAATAATAATAATGGCATTTATTAAGCGCTTACTACGTGCAAAGCACTGTTCTAAGCACTGGGGAGGTTACAAGGTGATTAGGTTGTCCCACGGGGGGCTCACAGTCTTAATCCCCATTTTACAGATGAGGGAACTGAGGCACAGAGAAGTGAAGTGACTTGCCCAAAGTCACACAGCTGACAATTGGCAGAGCCGAGATTTGAACCCATGACCTCTGACTCCAAAGCCCGTGCTGTTTCCTTTGAGCCACGCTGCTTCTCTTAAATGACTTGCCCAAGGTCACACAGCAGACAGGTGGTGGAGCCAGAATTAGAACCCAGGTCCTTTGGGTCTAATAGGTCATGGGTGTTTGTGGAGTACATTATGTTACTATATAAAATTCTGCTTTATTTCTGGCTCTGAAGACCAGGAATGCATCATGACTTTATGAAGTAATGAAGTTGAGGATATGGAAAGAGTGGAAGGGCGGGGAATTCAAAAAAACTGAAAAGGCTCTGATTTTTGCTATATTTAAAAAGATCATCATCATCAATCGTATTTATTGAGCGCTTACTATGTGCAGAGCACTGTACTAAGCGCTTGGGAAGTACAAATTGGCAACATATAGAGACAGTCCCTACCCAACAGTGGGCTCACAGTCTAAAAGGGGGAGACAGAGAACAAAACCAAACATACTAACAAAATAAAAGATCATTCATTACCCTTTTTCTGGAAAAAGAAAACATCCTCAGACATGCCAAATTAAAGGATGTGCGGGTGCTTAGGAAAGAGTAAAGGAACCGTGTTTAATGCAAAGGGAAAAATACAGGCAGAGTCCGTCAGAATTCTTGAAGAAGAAATAGAGCTGAGGCACCTATAAATTAAATTGTCTTCCAACTCTGTTGTATTGTCCACATTCATTCATTCGTTCAGTCGTATTTATTGAGCACTTACTGTGTGCAGAGCACTGCACTAAGCACTTGAGAGAGTACAATATAACAATAAACTTCCTTGCCCATAACGAGCTCACTGTCTAGAGGGGGATACAGACATTAATACAAATAAATAAACTACAGATAGCTACATAAGTGCTGTGGGGCTGGAAAGGGGGGATTAATGAAGAGTGCAAATCAGGGTGATGAAGAAGGGAGAGGAGGCTTAGTGAGGGAAAGAAGGAAGGCTTAGTGAGGGAAGGGCACTTCCAAGGGCTTAGTACACTGCCCTGCACCATAATAAGCGCTGAATAAATTGAGTGATTGATTGAAAAATATAGACAATACTAAAAGTGAATGGATCAGTTTATGGGGAAAGTCTTATCATCCTTTTTAGAAGTGGTGGCTCCTTGTGGGCAGGGACCATGTCTACTGACTCTGTGATACTGTATTCTCCCAAGCGCTCTGCACACCGTAAGCGCTCAGTAAATACCACTGACTGATTGACTGCACAACCCCTGCTGCCCCTGGCAGGAGTGAGGCAGGGCCAGATTGGTATGGGACCGTGGAGAGCAGGGAGCAGAGGGGTCTGGAAGGAGTCCTTCCCCTCCCCACAGCACCTGTATATATGTTTGTACAGATTTATTACTCTATTTTACTTGTACATATTTACTATTCTCTTTATTTTGGAGAAGCAGTATGGCTCAGTGGAAAGAGCCCGGGCTCTGGAGTCTGAGGTCAGGGGTTCAAATCCCGGCTCCACCAGTTGTCAGCTGTGTGACTTTGGGCAAGTCACTTTACTTCTCTGTGCCTCAGTTCCCTCATCTGTAAAATGGGGATTAAGACTGGGAGCCCCTCGTGGGACAACCTGATCACTTTGTAACCTCCCCAGCGTTTAGAACTGTGCTTTGCACATAGTAAGTGCTTAATAAATGCTATTATTATTATTGTTATTTTGTTAATGATATGCATTTAGCTTTAATTCTATTTATTCTGACGACTTGATACCTGTCCACATCATCATCATCATCATCAATCGTATTTATTGAGCGCTTACTATGTGCAGAGCACTGTACTAAGCGCTTGGGAAGTACAAATTGGCAACACGTAGAGACATGTTTTGTTTTGTTGTCTGTCTCCCCCTTCTAGACTGTGAGCCCGTTGTTGGGTAGGGACTGTTTCTATATGCTGCCGACTTGTACTTCCCAAGTGCTCAGTACAGTGCTCTGCACAAAGTAAGCGCTCAATAAGTACGATTGAATGAATGAATGAATGAAAGTGGTGGCAAGCTGGGGCGGTGGGGGCCTCACCCACTTGGAATTGTAACTGTGGTGTCACCCCACCCACCCACACAACTTTTGGGCTTGCCCTTCCCAACCCTCGTTATAAAATGGGGTCCATCTGGTAACTACAGACACAGCAGGACTCCAGGTTGTGATGACATGATAGTCCTGCCTTCAGTGGTGAACGTGCACCCTACCAAGCCCCAGTGCCTTTCCCTGTGTTTCGTCCTGCCCAGGCTGGGTCTTTTTTTACCCCTTCTCAATCAATCAATCGTATTTATTGAGCGCTTACTGTGTGCAGAGCACTGTACTAAGTGCTTGGGAAGTACAAGCTGGCAACATCTAGAGACGGTCCCTACCCAACAGTGGCCTCACAGTCTAGAAGGGGGGAGACAGAGAACAAAACCAAACAGATTAACAGAATAAAATAAATAGAATAGATATGTACAAGTAAAATAAATAGAGTAATAAATATGTACGATCATATATACGTATATACAGGTGCTGTGGGGAAGGGATGGAGAGGGGGACGAGGGGGAGAGGAAGGAGGGAAGTCCAAGTTGGCAACATCTAGAGACGGTCCCTACCCGACAGTGGGCTCGCAGTCTAGAAGGGGGAGACAGAGAACAAAACAAAACATATTAACAAAATAAAATAAATAGAATAAATATGTACAAATAAAATAGAGTAATAAATACATACAAACATATATACAGGTAAAATAAATAGAGTAATAAATACATACAAACATGTACGTATATACAGGTAAAATAAGTAGAGTATTAAATACATACAAACATATATACATATATACAGGTGCTGATCACCTTGTATCCCCCCCAGCGCTTAGAACAGTGCTTTGCACATCGTAAGCGCTTAACAAGTACCATCATTATTATTATTATTATAGCGCTCTGCGCACAGTAAACCCTTCAGTACGATGGATTCTCGGCCCCGTGTGTGCATGTTTTCATCCCAAGCTATACTGACCACCGTAAAACACCTACATATCTCTAAGGGCAGTATATGTTCATGCTATTGTGATAATTCCGAGAAGTCACGGACGGGAAGGAATCTTAAAAGAGACGGCAAGACCATTTCAGTGTCCTCCACAAGGTCTTGAAGGTGAGGCCTTTGAACATATACAAAGCCTTCCAACGTGTAAATTATCGCACTTGTCCCAGCTATTGGGGAAGTCACTGCGGGGGTCAAAGCTGGGAAAAATAGAAAAACATCTGGGTCAGGGAACACGTCTGTCAACTCTATTATGTTGTACCCTTCCAAGTGCTTAATACAGTGCTCTGCACACAGTAAGTTCCCAATAAATGATTGATTTCTGAGGCCTTTAAGCCTGAAGTGGGCACCACTCTACAGCACTTACATAGGCTCTTTAACAATAATAATAATAATAATAATAATAATGGTATTTCATTCAGCCATATTTATTGAGCACTTTGTGCAGAGCACTGGGAAGTACAAATCATTTGTTAAGCGCTTACTACGTGCCAGGCACTGTACTAAGCACTGGGGTGGACATAAGCAAATTGGGTTGGACACAGTCCCTGTCCCGCATGGGGTTTACAGTCTTAATCCCCATTTTACAGATGAAGTAACTGAGGCACAGAGACGTTAAGTGACTTGCCCGTAGCACAAGGAACTTGGGGAAAAGATGATGGCATTTGTTAAGGGCTTATTATGTGCAAAGCACTGTTCTAAGCGCTGGGGGGGGGAATACAAGGTGATCAGGTCGTCCCATGTGGGGCTCATAGTCTTAATCCCCATTTTACAGATGAGGGAACAGGCTCAGAGAAGTGGAGCCCGCTGTTGGGTAGGGACCGTCTCTATATGTTGCCAACTTGTTCTTCCCAAGCGCTTAGTACAGTGCTCTGCACACAGTAAGCGCTCAATAAAAACGATTGAATGAATGAATGAAGTGACTTGCCCAAGGTCACACAGCAGACATGTGGCAGAAGTGGAATTAGAACCTGTGACCTCTGACTCCCAAGCCCAGGCTCTTTCCACTGAGCCACGCTGCTTCTGTATGCCATGGGATCTCAGAAACATCAAGAATAAAGGGGAAAAATCAGATCGTGACAATTATCAAGGCCTCTCGATACTCTTCTTTGCTGGTGAAATCCTAGCCAGAGTAGTCCCAGATTGACTACTAAAGAGTGAGCCCACTGTTGGGTAGGGACCGTCTCTATATGTTGCCAACTTGTACTTCCCGAGCGCTTAGTACAGCGCTCTGCACACAGTAAGCGCTCCATAAATACGATTGATTGATTATCATCACCAGAAAGCTTCTGGCAATAAACTTCTCTGTGCCTCAGTTACCTCAACGGTAAAGTGGGGATTAAGACTGTGAGCCCCCCGTGGGACAACCTGATCACCTTGTAACCTCCCCAGCGCTTAGAACAGTGCTTTGCACATAGTAAGCGCTTAATAAATGCCATTATTATTATTATTATTATTAAATAATAATAAACAGAAAGCGCTCAATAAATACAATTGAATGAATACTAAAGGTGTTTGAGTGCCCTCTAGGTGCAATGCACGGTACTGATAATAATAATAATAATAATGGCATTTATTAAGTGCTTACTATGTGCAAAGCACTGTTGTAAGCGCTGGGGGGATACAAGATCATGAGGTTGTCCCTCGTGGGGCTCACAGTCTTCATCCCCATTTTACATATGAGGGAACTGAGGCCCAGAGAAGTGAAGTGACTTGCCCAAAGTCACCCAGCTGACAAGTGGCGGAGCCGGGATTTGAACCCATGACCTCTGCCTCCAAAGCCCGGGCTCTTTTCCACTGAGCCACGCTGCTTCTCCAGCTACTGATCCCAGCATGGCACAGTCCACGCCATCTTGGCAACGTATTAGCTTCTGAAATAGTGCAGAGAACAGCACAAAGACCACCACGTGTTTGGGGTTTTTTTTTGTTTTGTTTTTTTATGTAAAAGCTTCTAATACCATTGATAGATCTGGAATTAACTTGGGAAATTTGGTTGTCCAGAAGAGTTCTTCAAGGTTCTGAGACCAGTGGAAAGAGCCCGGGCTCTGGAGTCACAGGTCATGGGTTCAAATCCCGGCTCCGCCAACTGTCAGGTGTGTGACTTTGGGCAAGTCACTTCACTTCTCTGGGCCTCAGTTACCTCATCTGGAAAATGGGGATTAAAAAACGTGAGCCCCCCGTGGGACAGCCTCAGCACCTTGTAACCTCCCCAGTGCTTAGAACAGTGCTTTGCACATAGTAAGCACTTAACAAATGCCATCATTATTATTATTATGACTCCACATTGTGGGCAGGGAGCGTGTCCACTAATTCTCTTCCAAGCTCCTAGTACAGTGCTCTGCATATTGGAAGCGCTCATAAATACCATTGATTGGTTGATTAAATGGCTGGCCCAGTCAGAACTAGGGGTGTAATAATAATAATAATGATGGCATTTATTCAGCATTTGCTATGTGCAAAGCACTCTTCTAAGTGCTGGGGAGATTACAAGGTGATCAGGTTGTCCCACAGGGGGCTCACAGTCAATCCCCATTTTACAGATGAGGGAACTGAGGCACAGAGAAGTTAAGTGACTTGCCCAAAGTCACATAGCTGACAATTGGCGGAGCCAGGATTTGAACCCATGATCTCTGACTCCAAAGCCCGGGCTCTTTCTACTGAGCCATGCTGCTTCTCTGTAATATCTGATCCATTGCCCATCACCAATGATAATAATAATGATGGCATTTATTAAGCGCTTACTATGTGCAAAGCACTGTTCTAAGCGCTGAATGGAGTAAAGCACAGGGCTGGTCCTGTTCCATTCACTCTGTGCAGTTATGTTGGAAGATAAGAATATGTTTCCATTCCTCTGGGAAACTCTTCCAACTCAACAGACTTCAGGTTTTTATTTAAAGTCCATCGGGCCATCATTCAAGAATTGATTTGTCCAGGTGACGGCATCCTAGAAGAACAAACCCAAGAGGATAAGAGAATTATTGTAAACCACTTAATTTAATCAGCCAGGTGTTAACACACTTATGGTCAGTTAAAAAAAAAAAATCAAGGTTATGTACCAGCCTCCACAAGGAAAACAATGAAAAATTTATATTGGCAACACAGAACTATACACCAATTCAGTTACCTAACCAGCCTCCACAAGGAAAACAACCAAAAATTTATATTGGCAACACAGAACTATACACCGTCACAAAATTCAGTTACCTAGGCAGCAACCAAAGATGCAGTGATAGAAAAAGATTAAATACCATTTATTGAAAGGAAAAAGCTGAATCAAAGACCAGCACATTGTCCAAGAGACTGAGAGATCTTCTTACCCACATCCTTGGCTGCTGGGGTTTGTGTGCCTCTCTGCCTCTTTGGACCTCATGTGTGTGTCTGTGTATCTTTCATTCAGTCATATTTATTGAGCGCTTACTGTGTGCGGAGCGCTGTACTAAGCGCTTGGAGAGTATCAACTTTCCCATCCCCAAATATGTCTTTCTATTTTTCCCCAGCCCTTTCCCTCTGGGTGTCCCACCTCAGAAGTACCCAAGTGGGCATTCCTCATCCTTTCTGTCAAATATTTTAGTAGTAAGAAGAAACAGTCACAGAAAAAACATCTTGTTATTGCTAAAAAAAAAAGTGTTTTGTCTTTGAACAGATGCAAGAAATTTCCACACTGCCCCTGCCCGGGCATTTCTCCGTCTGCGCCCATTCCACTTTCTAGTTGCCACGGGAGGCGGGTACGCAGGATACCGTCAGTATGTGAAGTACCGAGATCATCAGTTGGAGAAACTGGGAATTGAAATACCTCCCCAAATTGCAGGGGAATGGGAGGTAGGTTGCTTTGATGGGTTTTATCCATTTTCTTTCTAAATCTCTCTCTTCCGTCCAGCAGTGTTGACTTGCTTTTATAAATTGAGTATTGTTTTGGGGGTTTTGTCTGCTGTTTGACTTTTAGAGTATTTTTTTTTGGTCTCCTCTGATTCAGATTTGGCTGGATTTGGATTTAGAGGTAGTGCAAGCTTTCCTTGCATGTACATCTTTCTAACCTAATGCAGGTCTAGTCTCAGATCACTGCTAAAAGATCTTACTGCTGGTCACCTGCTATTTCATTCTTCTGGGTATATGTGGCTCTGTCAGTGCCCAAGTGTTTGCTGTTAGCCCCTCTGGTTTTTCTTTCTTGGATTTCAAACTGTTTGAGCTCAGTTTGTTGCTTTGTGATGTGGATAAGCGTCCAGGGGTACTAGAATGAAATCACCAAATTCCTTTCCTTTTAGCGCTTACCTCTGACAGCCCCAGGAGTCCTTATGTAAATGCTTTCATCCTTCTGTTGTTGGATCTGGATAGCTGTGTAGACAGTGGTCTCCATAGGACCTGAAAAAAGAGTTTTGATGTTTTGGATAGAATACAGAACCGTACGCTTGAGGTACGGCATTCCCAGTTTCCAAGTTATTGTTCCTCCTTCATTGTTATGTCTTAAAACTGCACTTGCTTTTTCGTTGCTTTGCTCCATTGCTAATCATTCTAGTTACCAGATGAAGGGTTCAGTTCCTGGACTGAAGAGCCAATAAAGTGGAATTTAGCCGAGAATTCTAGCCAAAGACTGTTGAGAAAAGCAATAGAGTTATTAGACTTTTGCCGGACTTGAGTGGTATATGGGCCTGTTATATGTGAAAGGATTTCTGATTGACAAAATCCTTCTTGAACAATTTTAAAAGGAAAACAAAAGGTAAGGTTGAAAAGTGGCAGGTTCGGATTTAGACCATTAAGAGAAGTAAGACACATTTCTCCATTTGGTGGTTTGGCTGGTAGGATCTGTTACCCCGTGTTTTCCCATGGAGTATTGCTGGTGTATCTGGAGAAGGGTTGTGTTGAAAAGAGGAACAAGTATGGGTCACCGTCTTGCTTCAGACAAAGATGAGCATGTGGTTAATCGGGACAATGATGGATAATATAGTTTCAGCCTCCCAAAAACATTTTTGAATGAATCATCCTAATATGCCTCCTTTCTCAAGGGTGTGTGTGCTACTGAGAGCATTGAGGTGTGGACTTGGTAGTTTCATGCAAAATATGCCATAAAATGATGGATAATAAATAAATAATAAATAAATAATAAGTAAAATAGCACATGAGCAGGCTTTCCTGTAACCAGCTCCACTGTGCCAAGAAACATTAGGGAAGGAGCGTGGCCTAGTGGAAAGAGCATTGGCTTGGAAGTCAGAGGACCTGAGTTCTAATCCTGGCTGTGCCATATGTCTGCTCTTTGACCTTGGGCAAGTCACTTAACTTCTGTAGACCTCAGTTACCTCATCTATATAATGGGGACTAAGACTTTGAGCCCCATGTGGGACAGAGACCACGTCCAACCTGATCAGGTTGTATCTACCCCAGCTCTTAGTACAGTGCCTGGCACAAAGTAAGCGCTTAATATACCCAGACTGAGCCCCCTCCTTCCTCTCCCCCTCCTCACCCTCCCCATCTACCCCCTGCCCTACCTCCTTCCCCTCCCCACAGCACCTGTATATATGTTTGTACAGATTTATTACTCTATTTTACTTGTACATATTTGCTATTCTATTTATTTTATTCTGTTAATATGTTTTGTTGTCTGTCTCCCCCTTCTAGACTGTGAGCCCGCTGTTGGGCTATATGTTGCCAACTTGTACTTCCCAATCGCTTAGTACAGTGCTCTGTACACAGTAAGTGCTCAATAAATACGATTGAATGAATGAATGAATGTGCCATTGGGGGAAAAAAAACAACCTTGCCACCCAAACTGAAAGAACTAAAAGAAGAGGAAAGATATCTGACCGTTACTGTTACTAAATAAATTCTGGTGTTGGTGAGTTTCAGGATGAATAAAATAAATTTGAAAACTGGAGCAGAAAAAATAAACTGTCATCCCAGAAAGTCATTAAAAAATTTGCTGAAGGTATTGGACCTTTCTACAGCTAGGCAAACTTGTCCATCAATCCTTACGTCCCCAAAGGGCAAGGCCGAAGTCACTTTAACAGTAAGATGAGAGGCAGCATAGCCTAGGGAAAATAGCTTGACACTGGGATGCTAGACACCCAGGTTCTAGTTCTTCCTGGCTCAACCACTTGCCTGCTGGGTGACCTTGTGGAAGTCACCTACCTTCTCTGGGCCTCATTTTCCTCATTAAAATAACAATGGTATTTATTAAGCGCTTACTGTGTGCTAAGCATTGAGGCAGATAAAAGAAAATGAGATAGAACACAGTCATTGTCTGACAAGGAGATCTAAGAAGGTGGGAGAAGTGGTCTTTTATCCCCATTTTACAGGTGAAGAAACTGATGCCCAGAAAAGGTAAGTGGCTTCCCTGAGTCTCACAGCAGGTAATGGTGGAAAATACTTGCTCTCCCTTCTTTTTATACCGTGAGCCCCAGGAGGAACAGGGACTCTGTCAGATCTGATCATCTTGTCTCAACCCCAACACTTAAGAGAAGCAGCGTGGCTCGGTGGAAAGAGCCTGGGCTTGGGAGCCTGAGGTCATGGGTTCTAATCCCAGCTCTGCCACTTGTCAGCTGTGTGACTTTGGGCAAGTTACTTAACTTCTCTGAGCCTCATTTACCTCATCTATAAAATGGGGATTAAGACTGTGAGCCCCACATGGGACAATCTGATCACCTTTTATCCCCCCTCAGTGCTTAGAATAGTGCTTGACACATAGTAAATGCTTAACAAATGCCTTCATCATTATTATTATTATTAATGCCATCATTATGATCAGTATTTCTCGCCTCTTAAATGCACCTTCGGTAGCATAGTATGTTGCACCATTAGGAGGTAGAGCTTTGTGGAGGTGGGAGAAAAGGAAGAAAGGCGACAGATAAAGCAGAAAAGAGAGAGGGAAAGAAGCACTTAGTACAGTACTTTGCACACAGTAAGTGCTCAATAAATATCATTGAGTAGGGAAGAGAAGAGGAAGTGGAATAAGAGGAAGGAAAAGAAATTCACCCATTTTTCCTTCTTCTCCTCTGTTGCTTTTAATAATAATAATTGTGGTATTTATTGAGTGCTCACTATGTGCCAAGCACTGCTGTAGGTGCTGGGGTAGATACAAGGCTATCAGGTTGTCCCACGTGGGGCTCACAGTTTTGGTCCCCATTTTGCGGATGAGGTAACTGAGGCACAGGGAAGTGGGGTGACTTGCCCAAGGTCACATAGCTGACAAATGGCGGAGTCGGGATTAGAATCCTTTCTGGTCTTACACCGGTACTGAGCATACCCTTGGTCCCAAAGCCCCATAGTATAGTGCCTGGAACATAGTAAGAGCTTAACAAATACTACTATCATTGTTATCATTTTTATTGTTAGTAGTAGTAGTACTCTCCTCCCCTCCCCTCCCCTCCCCATTGCCCCCATCTGCTCCTTTGCTCTACCCCCTCCCTGCCCCACAGCACTTGTGTATATATGTATGTATTTATAATTATAATTCTATTTATTTTTATTAATGATATGTGTGTATATATATATATACCTATAATTCTGTTCATAATGATACTACTGATGCCTGTTTACTTGTTTTGCTGTCTGTCTCCTCCCTTTCTAGACTGTGAGTCCGTTGTGGGCAGGGATTGCCTCTGTTTGTTGCTGAATTGTACTTCCCAAGCGCTTAGTACAGTGCTCTGCACACAGTAAACGCTCAATAAATACGATTGAATGAATGAATGAATATGTATAGGTAATGATGAGGATACTTATTATAATAGTCATGATAATAATGGTATTTTTTAAGCACTTACTATGTGCCAGGCACCGTGCTAAGTGCTGGGGTTTGATACAAGCAAATCGGGTTAGACACATTCCCTTGTCCCACGTGGGGCTCACAGTCTCAATCCCCATTTTACAGATGAGGTAACTAAGGCACAGAGAAGTGAAGCGACTTGCCCAATGTCACACAGCAGACAAGCATACAAGAGAAGCAGCATGGCTCAGTGGAAAGAGCCCGGGCTTTGGAGTCAGAGGTCATGGGTTCGAATCCCGGCTCTGCCAATTGTCAGCTGTGTGACTTTGGGCAAGTCACTTAACTTCTCTGGGCGTCATCTGTAAAATCAGGATTAAGACTGTGAGCCCCCCCGAGGGACAACCCGATCACCTTGTAACCTCCCCAACGCTTAGAACAGTGCTTTGCACGTAGTAAGCGCTTAATAAATGCCATCAGTATTATTATTATTTTTAGTGTCAACAACATCATTCATTTTTGAGAAGCAGCATAGCTCAGTGGAAAGAGCACGGGCTTTGGAGTCTGAGGTCATGGGTTTGAATCCCGGCCCCACCACCTGTCTGCTGTGTGACCTTGGGCAAGTCACTTAACTTCTCTGAGCCGCAGTTATCTCATCTGTAAAATGGGGATGATGACTGTGAGCCCCACGTGGGACGACCTGATCACCTTGTATCCCCCTCAGCGCTTAGAGCAGTGCTTTGCACATAGTAAGTGCTTAACAAATGCCATCATTATTATTATTATTTTTAGTGTCAATGATATCATTCATCCTGAAGTCACTGAAACACTCCTAATTGTAAATTTCCAAATCCATCCTGGCACTGTATATTGAAAGTGTTTTCTGTTGCTGACTCACAGGGAACCCGTTCAGTTTCCCAATCAATTTCTTCTTTCTGCTCTTGCTCGGAAAGCTCAAATCTCTGCAAGAGATTTTTCGGACCTGGATTTCTTTGGGGCCAGGAATGCTGTCAACGTAATTGAGGCCTTCAAAATGCTGGACAGGCGTCTCTGGGTGTTTGAACTAGCAGCACCACTTCATGGGATGCTCATTCTCTTCCATTTTCCACCATTCTTCCAGGAAGAGTTAACCTGAGAAAGTAAGGTTTAGCATAAAATTTGAACTCTGATCTGCAGAGCAGACTTCAGATTCAGAAACTCTTGCATAAGACGTGCTGATAATGTAAGGAAATCTGCATCTTGGCTCATTTCAAATGCTGGAGATACCATGATGAGCCGCATTACAGATTTAACAGTGGGATTATTAAATTCTCACGTGCCAGCAAAGGGTGCCCCTCTGATTGGAGTACTGAGAAGCTGGTATTAATTTGTGTAAGGACTGTACCGATAAATGAAAGAGCACAAGTCCCGAGCAGCAAATCCTCCGGCTGCATGTTACGATCCTGGGGATGGAATTTCAGTCAGTCATTGGTATTTATTCGGCACCTAGGGTACCTTGAGCCCTATACTAGAAATTTGGGAGAATGCAGCTGATGCCTAAAACCCATTCCCAACCCTCTAAGAGTCTTACAATCTAATGGACAGCTTGAATACAACTTGCCATAATAATAATTATGGTATTCGTTAAGCACTTACTAGGTGTCAGAGACATCTAAACACGTGTGTGTTTACTATTCTACTTGTTAATGATGTGCATCTAGCTTTATTTCTATTTATTCTGATGACTTGACACCTATCTGCATGTTTCTAGACTGTGAGCCCACTGTTGGGTAGGGACTGTCTCTATATGTTGCCAACTTGTACTTCCCAAGTGCTTAGTACAGTGCTCTGCACACAGTAAGCGCTCAATAAATACGGTTGATTGATTGATTTTGTTTTGTTGTCTGTCTCCCCCTTCTAGACTGTGAGCCCATTGTCGGGTAGGGACCGTCTCTATATGTTGCCAACTTGTACTTCCCAAGCGCTTAGTACAGTGCTCTGCACACAGTAAGCGCTCAATAAATACGACTGATTGATTGATTGATTTTATTTTGTTGTCTGTCTCCCCCTTGTAGACTGTGAGCCCATTGTTGGGTAGGGACCGTCTCTATATGTTGCCAACTTGTACTTCCCAAGCGCTTAGTACAGTGCTCTGCACACAGTAAGCGCTCAATAAATACGATTGAATGAATGAATGAATGTGTCAAGCACTATTCTAAGTGCTAGGGTATATACGAGTTTATCACTTGTAGACAGGTGATTGAGGACTGCAGGGATAGAAAGTGATGTAATAATTGTGGTATTTGTTAAGCACTTACCATGTGCCAGGCATTGTACTAGGCGCCCGGGGTAGAGATGAGCTAATCAGGTTGGACACGGTCCTTGTCCCACATGGGGCTCACAGTCTCAATCCCCATTTTGTGAATGAGGTAACTGAGGTGGAGAAATGAAGTGACTTGACCAAGGTCACACAGCAGACAAGTGTTGGAGCCGGGATTAGAACTCAGGTCCTTGCCACTTCCAGGCCTGTGCTCTATCCACTAGACCACGCTCCAACTGGGGAGATGGTTACAGGGGTGAAGGTGAAAATAAGTGTGTATAGAGGAGATGGTATAGTGATGGCTTTATAGAGCCCCCTCGTCCCGCTCTCCATCCCCCCCATCTTACCTCCTTCCCTTCCCACAGCACCTGTATATATGTTTGTACATATTTATTACTCTATTTATTTATTTATTTTACTTGTACCTATCTATTCTATTTATTTTATTTTGTTAGTATGTTTGGCTTTGTTCTCCGTCTCCCCCTTTTAGACTGTGAGCCCACTGCTTGGTAGGGACTGTCTCTATATGTTGCCAACTTGTACTTCCCAAGCGCTTAGTACAGTGCTCTGCACACAGTAAGCGCTCAATAAATACAATTGATTGATTGATTTAAAGCCAGTACGTTGAAGGCCCGGATCGTGTATTTGATTCAAAAATTTAAGAAGGGACTTGCCATGGTTAAATTAGTTCATGTGGTGGTTTGCTGTGGCTGCAGCACTGTGGATTGATAGAGTAAAATTGAAGGGGAAAGAGATTGGAAATGGAGAGTCCAGTGAGGAAAGATTTTAAGCCAAGGACTAGTTAGTGGATGTTCCCTATTTATTCCCTAATTGCCTCCATCGCATATTTCCCCCTCCCTAAGCTTTGAGGAGGAAATAAAATATTATCTTTGTAAACAGTTACCTCATCTCTAAGGATTTAAGAGAGTTAAATATAAGATTTTACTTATTTTAAGATGGGTTCCCTGGTTTGTTCCTCTCTTTCCCTCATCCACTTAGGTCATTTTGATCATTTCAATAGGACTCCATCAAGCTATCAATAAGTATTCCGTTTCCCGGGGGTATCTCATTTAGGGCTGGGAATGGCTGATTTAGGCTTCCAAACCCCTGAAAATGAGTTTGCTGTTTTACAAACTCTGGGAAGTGCCAGAGAGGAGTCTGGGGGAAGTGGAAGGAGATGACATCATGGGCTTAGTCCTCAGTTTCTTTCAGTTTTCCCTCCCTCGTCTCCTCCTCTTAAAGGGGAAAGGGTCGGTCGTAGCTCTGAGAATGAAGCCTCTTTGGGTTCGGGCAGACTTGTAGTGGGGCGTCTTTAACGATCTCCACCCTACCCCCATTCCAGAGCCTGAATGGTTGAAATACAAGCTGGACATAGAGGTTTCCTTATTGTGCAAGCTTCTTAAGCCAACAGCCTAGGAAAGCCGGGACCGAGAACCGCTGGAAGAACGGATCGGAGAAGCCGGTCTCCTGGAATCTTCTCTCCGAGGGTGTAGAGGCTGCCCCTGATCATCAGTAGCTGCAGGTGAAATAAAGGCAATTATGGGGAGGAATGAAACCAGAATATTCGTTTAAACTCAACTTTGAGGAATGATTTCTGGTGGGCTGCTTTCGCTCGGCCCAGGCTCGGTTTCCATCTTACCATTTCTAGCGTCCTCATCGGTTAGAAAATGATGCGTAGGTTCTCTGGACCCGGCTAGAACCAGAGTCCCGCGGCTCAGAATTGCGGAAGGAATTTATTTTTGGCTTCTCCGGTAATCAAGATTGATTACCGAGCCACAGTGTGGGTTGGAGCTACGAACAGAGGCGGGCGAGAGCCACTCATTTTTAATTCATCCCCAGTTTATTTGTTAAGGATGGTGAAGAAACATTACCGAGCCACAGTGTGGGTTGGAGCTTCGAACAGAGGCGGGCGAGAGCCACTCATTTTAAATTCATCCCCAGTTTATTTGTTAAGGATGGTGAAGAAACACGGAAATTGATGGCGTACATCTGTCACTTAAATGTAATTTTGCACATTCCAGAGAAGTTTGGGAGATGGATGAGGGTGGTTAGAAGTCTTTCTCTACCAGTCGGGGGTGAGGGGAGCGAGGGAGGGAAAGAGGTATTTGAGGCCAGAGTTGGGACCCTGACAAAGTTTCCTTCATCCCTATTTGCTTGTCAGACACATGGCTGAGCGGTGGTGACGAAGAGGGTGGGGCGGTCGTCTCAGAAGTTTTAAAAACCGTTTTTCTGAAGCCCGTTGCCGAAGAGGAGGGCCTACATTTTCCTGGGGCTCCTTTTTTCCCCCGCTGCTGCCTGGCAGCGTAGATGACGAGAATGCAAAATTCTAGTTTCCTTTTTGTAAAATCGAGGGGCTCAATGGGGAATCATTCCATCATTTTTGTAGATGACGAGAATGCGAAATTCTAGTTTCCTATTTGTAGAATCAAGGGGCTCAATGGGGATTCATTCCAAAACCCACTCCTTATTTTGCTCCTAGGTAAAGGGAATCCAATTGTTCAGACCCCTGCTTGATGCATCCTTGCCATTTTTTAAGTCTATTTACAGCTCAGGAAACAGAAAATGCTTAGCAAGTTGTGGGTTTTTGTTCTTCCTTCTAAAATGGAAGAACAAAAGCCGGCAGTTAACCCCGACTTTTACCAGTGAGTCAGGATTTCCCTTCCCACCCCGGGGGAAGCAGCATCTCCAAATTCAAGGTATATGTGAAACAGCCCATGCTGTTGGGACTGTAATAAGTTGTGAATAACTTTTTTTTTATTTCTACAGTTATTCAGCTTTCTAGACAGCAGTGTCAGTGTCTTCCTGAGGCCGAAGATTTGTTTTGGTTAGTTATATTCTCCCCCAAATCCACTTTAAAAAATTACAAGCAGTATGGAACTCTACACAATTCTCCTCTTGAGAGTTGAGTTTGATTGAGATGAGTAATCAGATAAGTAGTGCTCTGCTAAGTCTTCAGAGGAAGAGTTGGGCTATTCCTTGATGACTTCCAAGTGCCTTTTCCAAATCTGAATTGCCAAATGACTTGCTGCCTTGTCAGCTGGGGATGTTTGCTATTCCTGTGCTGCTGTTAAACCTCTGCTGTTTCCCTCCAGGGCTAGCCAATTTTAGTGGTAGTAGTTGGTGAATCAGTCATCCTATGCTTTAATTATCTACCCTAGGGGTGCTGAGGCTTTACTTCGATTGGGACTGGGGGGAGAAAAACCCCAGTTGAAAGGTTCTTTGGGTTTTGAGCAAAGCATAGAGGTACAGTTAGACCTTGATATCTGTCAGATTCCCCCAGCCAGTTGTCTTAGGCAATAGGAATCCCAGGATTTATCCATTCCAGTTGATTGTCGGGTAGGTTGAGGTGCCTCCATTTGGGATTTTCGACTTGCACTGAGGGCAATAGTCATCATTTACACCGTTACAAACCTGAATGCAGGAAATATTCAAGAAAGAGGTGAAGCACGCTATAGGGCTTACAACTGACTCCCTGATAGAGGATCAGTGCCATTGCGGTTGCACTGGGTGGGGGGGGGGGTCTTTTCCTGTTTCCTCTTCACTGGGTGCTTTGAACCTTAAAAAACAAAAAAAAAAGTCCCTAACCCAGCATGGGAGTGCATTGTACAAGGCCAACGTGCCATATTGTTTCTGGCTGGGAGTAGGGTAGCCTCGTGATTTTAAATCTGCTACTCCAGTGTACAGAATCACGGCACATTGGTCTTGGTCTCCAGTTGCCCACTTTGGGGACTCTTGCATCCTCTTTGAGACAGGGCCTAGGGCAAGGATAGAAGAAAGGTGATTTGTGACCAGTAAAGATACTTCGCTGATGAATGAACTTTTTAGTATTATTAGATCATCAGCCACACTTTTTACCCTTAGAACTTACTGTTGCTTTCCTTCCCCTAAAATGGATCTAGACAGGGACAAAGGGGAACTTGGTGACCAGCCCTCCAAGATTGGCAATCTAAATCTATATTGGTCTCAGAGGTGAGTTTCCTTTCACACCTTGGGTCTGGGCCTGGATGAACCAGATGTTAGCTTCTCTTTCCTCTGTGGCAAAAGACGTACAGCAGGTGGGCCCAGGAACCCACTAGGACACTTGCTTTCCTCTGTTCTGCCTCAGAACCTGGGAGAAGAGTTGGGCAAAAGGAGGCTCAATAGTAATAATAATTATAATGATTGTGGTATCTGTTCAGTGCTATGTGCCTTGCTAAGCGCTGGGGTGGATACAGGTGAATCAGGTTGGACACAGTCCTTGGGCTCACACACCTGGGGCTCAGTCTCATTCCCATTTTCCAGATGAGGGAACTGAGGCCCAGAGAAGTGAAGTGATTTGCCCGAGGTCACACAGCAGACAAGTGGCAGAGCCAGGATTAGGACCCATGACCTTCTGGCTCCCAGTCCCTTGCTCTAGGCACTAGGCCACGCCAGGTTTTAGCATCTTTCACTCTGGCGTTTCCTTACAGAATTTATGTAGTGCTGAGATTTTGGTACTGTGGGATTGTGCCTGAAAGAGACTCACTATATCCAGTGGGCAGATCCCTAATGGACCTAAAAAACAAAACCAAAAAAACCCAGCCCTACTCACGACTGCCACCCAAGCCTTGAACCAAAAGGCGTGAGGTTTGTTAAGCGGCATCAGAGAAGCAGCGTGGCTCAGTGGAAAGAGTCAGAGGTCATGGGTTTAAAGTCTGGCTCCGCCACTTGCCAGCTGTGTGACTTTGGGCAAGTCACTTCACTTCTCTGTGCCTCAGTTACCTCATCTGGAAAATGTCTTAATCCTGTGACCACACATAGGACAACCCTGAATACCTTCTAACCCCCCAGTGCTTAGAACACTGCTTGACACATACTAAGTGCTTAACAAATACCAACATTATGATGATTATTATTATTATTATTAGAGAACAGGAGGAAGATCCTCTGCTCCACCCCATCAAGAATCAGTTGGCTCTCTGCTGCCTTTTATGACTGGAATTTCGCAGTTTCATGTACAGTGGGAAGTGGAGGAGGAAGGAAAGTTAGAGGGGTTAAGCAATCCTCCATTTGCTGAATATGCCGCTGGGGAGAGAGCAGGAAAATCCCAGATTCTGGTTCCAAATTCCGTTTGTTAAACATCTGACGGTACATCTCTTCTCCCCCTCGTCTCCTAGAGATTGTCTGTGCGGCAGCTGTCCGTGTGTGTTTGCGTGTCACTGTATAAACAGGTATCTGCGGGAGGAGGCGCAGGCTCATCTCTATGCTAATACCCAGGTATTTGAGTTTTTGAAAATGCAATGAGGTCGGTAGCATGCAGCCTTCTTAGGGTGTGATGCCTGATCAGGAGGAGGGGCAACTTCTCTGGAAATGAGTAAGTGCAGCAAATAGGATGGGGCCACAGCAGATCCTGTGATTGTCCCTGAGGAGTGGCAGTAATGCCTAGGCTTCCCCCTCCAATTCCCTCAAGCCTCTCCATGTTTTCCTTTCATTTCCTTGCACTCTCCAAACCCCGCATCCTACAGCACACACTCCTCTTCATTCTCAGTGAAACCGGAGCTGAATCCCCGATCTCTAGGGCAGTGCTCAAAATAAGGAGTGACTGAGCCATAAACTCACCTTGGGACCCTAGAGAACATAACCACTTAACGTTTCTCAGGCCAGGATAGAGGTGTGAGCCAGGAGCTTTAGGAAGTCAGTCCCCGTGGATGCTGGACTGGGACGAGTCAGAGAAAGATGCTCCTGGGCTTATCTCCGGCCCTGATTGCTGATTCTACCCCCTCCTCATTGCTGGTCCATGGCCATTTTCCTTTTCTCTCGCCCCATCGGTGTGGAGACTTGAAATTCAAATATTACAGTGGGTCTCAGACCAATTTTAATAATGAAGGCAGGAACAAAGATCTATCAGGTAGAGCCAAAGTGGCAAGTTAACACTGGAGAGCTGGTTGGGTGGGTCTTGTGGACTGGCGGTCAAGGAGAATAAAGGATGGGTAAAGCGTGATGATCCGTCATCCAGGACCAAGAGAAGCTTGGAATCTTCCCCTCCAGAAGGGTCAGATTCCAGCTGGGATACCCCAGAGGAAAGGAATCTCAATTCTAGGGAAAAGCCGTGAGGAGCCTTGATTGTGTTTATGTGATGTGATCGTAGTTGAGGTACTGTAGGCGCATTAAGAAGGGAAACGGGCATATACCATTAAAGCACTCCTGATTTTCTGTGCATCTGATTAGGAGTCAGCTCATCAACATTGTATAAGCTTTAAAATGAATATAGAACCGAATAGATCTTCCCAGGTTAACTGTGACTTAGGTAACACGTGACCTAAGCAAGAGGGATTTCTTGTTTTTGGGTCTAAGTGGAATGATATAGCTCTAGTACCCCTCCTGAATTAGGGTTGATTTCCACTTCCCCATTTTACTAACCTTCCTTCTAAAATTGCAGTCCATCAATGGTATTTATTGAGGGCTTACTATATGCAGAGCACTGTACTAACTGTTTGAGAGAGTCTAATGCAAGGGAAGTAGCAGGCACGTCATTCCCTGCAGAAAACGAGTTTAGATTTGACAGGGCGAGGATCTCCGGATGTCTAATGCGGATCTAAAAAAAGGGAGCCACAAGCCCCAATGGAGCCTATTTCTATATATCTTGGAGAATAAGGACAGAAAATCAGCAGCTCTACCCTCCACCCAGTCTAGTTTCCCTCCCTTGGTGACCTGAGATTCTTTCTGGCAGTGGGGAATGGGGCGGGGGTATCTTTTGTCCACGGCTCTTCCGCTAAGGACTTTACATTCAGCTTCAATATTTTGGAGGTAAACGGAGAGTCACGTCCCTGTGTGGAACCCCAGTCTTGTCTGAGACGTGGAGTGAGTTGTGCATTTTTAGTCCCGTGTTGCTGAAAATGTGCAGAATGCGGTCCCGCCCCCCCCGCCCTATAATTTCTGGGGCGATCTAGGCATCTTCCTGACCCTGCCATTGATTTAATCAATCAATCAATCAATCAATTTAATCTGTTCCAAGCCTGGGCAGTGCAGGCCCACCCACCTATCCTGAGAAGCAGTGTGGCCTAGTGGCAAAAGCACAGGCTTAAAAGTCAGAGGACGTGGGTTCTAATCCCAACTCCGCCACTTGTCTGCTGTGTGACCTTGGGCAAGTCACTTCACTTCTCCGGGCCTATCTGTAAAATGGGGATTGAGACTGTGAGCCCCACATGGAGACAACCTGATTACCTTGTTTCAACTCCAGCACTTAGAACAGTGCTTGGCACATAGTGCTTAACAAATACCGTAATTATTACTTTCAGTGCTGTGAACATAGTAAGCGCTTAACAAATACCATCATTACTATTTTCAGCACTTAGTACTTGAAGCATTGTGGCTCAGTGGAAAGAGCCCAGCCTTGGGAGTCAGAGGTCATGGGTTCTCATGTCTAGACTGTGAGCCCGCTGTTGGGTAGGGATCGTCTCTATACGTTGCCAACTTGTACTTCCCAAGCGCTTAGTACAGTGCTCTGCACACAATAAGCGCTCAGTAAATACGATTGAACGAATGAGTGAATGTCGGCTCCGCCACTTGTCAGCCATGTGACAAGTCACTTCCCTTTTCTGGGCCTCGGTTACCTCACCTGTAAAATGGGGATGAAGACTGTGAGCCACATGTGGGACAACCTGATGACCATCATCATCATCCATCTGGCTGCCAAGGCAGCCCAGACCTGGGACAACCTGATGACCTTGTACCTCCCCGGTGGTTAGAACAGTGCTTGGCACATAGGAAGCGCTTAACAAATCCTATTATTATTATTATTATTATAGTAAGCGCTTAACAAAAAACATCATCATCATCCATCTGGCTGCCAAGGCAGCCCAGACCTGGGACAACCCTATGACCTTGTATCTCCCCGGCGGTTAGAACAGTGCTTGGCACATGGGAAGCGCTTAACAAATACCATTATTATTATTATTATTATAGTAAGCACTTAACAAAAACCATCATCATCATCATCCATCTGGCCACCAAGGCAGCCCAGACCTGGGACAACCTGATGACCTTGCATCTTCCCGGGGGTTAGAACAGTGCTTGGCACATAGGAAGCGCTTAACAAATCCCATCATCATTATTATTATTATTATTATAGTAAGCGCTTAACAAAAACCATCATCATCGTCCATCTGGCCGCCAAGGCAGCCCAGACCTGGGACAACCTGATGACCTTGTATCTCCCTGACGGTTAGAACAGTGCTTGGCACATAGGAAGTGCTTAACAAATACCATCATTATTATTATTATTATTATTATAGTAAGTGCTTAACAAAAATCATCATCACTGGAATGCCCTCCCTCTGCCCATCCGCCAAGCTAGCTCTCTTCCTCCTCCTCCAGGAAGCCTTCCCAGACTGAGCCCCTTCCTTCCTCTCCCCCTCGTCCCCCCTCCATCCCCCCATCTTACCTCCTTCCCTTCCCCACAGCACCTGTATATATGCATATATGTTTGTACATATTTATTCCTCTATTTTACTTGTACATATCTATTCTATTTATTTTATTTTGTTAGTATGTTTGGTTTTGTTCTCCGTCTCCCCGTTTTAGACTGTGAGCCCACTGTTGGGCATCATCATCATCATCAATCGTATTTATTGAGCGCTTACTATGTGCAGAGCACTGTACTAAGCGCTTGGGAAGTACAAATTGGCAACACACAGAGACAGTCCCTACCCAACAGCGGGCTCACAGTCTAAAAGGGGGGGACAGGGAACAAAACCAAACATATTAACAAAATAAAATAAATAGAATAGATATGTACAAGTAAAATAGAGTAAAAAATATGTACAAACATATATACAGGTGCTGTGGGGAAGGGAAGGAGGTAAGATGGGGGGGATGGAGAGGGAGAGAGGAAGGAAGGGGCTCAGTCTGGGAAGGCCTCCTGGAGGAGGTGAGGGAGGGCAGGGACTGTCTCTGTGTGTTGCCTGTACTTCCCAAGCGCTTAGTACAGTGCTCTGATGATGATGATCTGGCCGCCAAGGCAGGCCATCCCTGATGGAGCTGCGGCTGCTGCAGTGCAGACTCCAAGCTGGGAATTGCTTCTCATCCCTCCCCCTCCTCCTGCTCCTGCTCCTTCCCCTCCTCCTCCCCTTCCCCTCGCCGGGCCTCAGCTGGGCTCCGGGGACTATCGCACCGCAGCCCTTCCCGTAATAGACGCCCCCGGGCGAGGTGGGGTTTTGGCGGGCAGGCAATCCCCGCCCACCCGGGCCTCCGCCGGTGACCCGGCCGCCTGTGTGTTTGCAATATAGCCCGGGAGCCGAGCCTCGGGGGCCTCACCATCAAACCACCGCCGGGAGCGGGAAGAGCCGGGAATTCGGGAGCTGAATCCGGGAGCCGGCCGCTTGGCCCCGAGCCGGAGGGGGAAGGGGCCGAGAAACCCACCATGTGTCAATCCAACAGCCCGCCGGGCCCCGACCTGCACGCAGGGAAATGGTGAGATGCCGTCGGGGTTTTTCTTTTGTATCTAACCCTCCCCCCCCAATTGCTACAACCTCCGCAAAGTTTACCGTTCCCCGGCCGCGCCCGGGGAAGGGCAGCAGCTGGCCAGGGGAGGAGGAGGAGGAAGAAAGAGGAGGAGGAGGAGAGGCTCTTTCAGGTACCGGGCCCGGGGTGCGGGCCTCTGCGGGCTGGGGAGGGGGATGGAGGAGCCCCAGGGCCCCCCGCCAAGCCTTTGTTGGGCCTAAGGACAGTCAACCCCCTTAGGGGCCCGATGGGGAGACGCTTGCTTAGGAGTAAAAAGGTTCCCGAAGGAAGGGCCTCTTGGGGAACCCCCCCCCCCCCGCCTCCTTCCTTAGGATCAATCAATCAATCGTATTTATTGAGCGCTTACTTGGTGCAGAGCACTGTACTAAGCGCTTTGGCAACATATAGAGACAGTCCCTACCCAACAGTGGGAACCCCCCCCCCCCCCGCCTCCTTCCTTAGGATCAATCAATCGTATTTATTGAGCGCTTACTTGGTGCAGAGCACTGTGCTAAGCGCTTTGGCAACATATAGAGACAGTCCCTACCCAACAGTGGGCTCACAGGCTAAGAGGGGGAGACAGAGAACAAAACCAAACATGCTAACGAAATTAAATAGAATAGATATGTGCGAGTAAAATAGAGTAATAAATATGTACATAGGTGCTGTGGGGAAGGGAAGGAGGTAAGATGGGGATGGGGGGGGAGAGGAAGGAAGGGGCTCAGTGTGGGAAGGCCTCCTGGAGGAGGTGAGCTCTCGGTAGGGCCTTGAAGGGAGGAAGAGAGTGAGCTTGGCGGATGGGCAGAGGGAGGGCATTCCAGGCCCGGGGGAGGACGAGGGCCGGGGGGTCGAGGTTCTTCCTCCCTTCAAGGCCCTACTGGGAGCTCACCTCCTCCAGGAGGCCTTCCCAGACTGAGCCCCTTCCTTCCTCTCCCGCTCGTCCCCCTCTCCATCCCTCCATCTTACCTCCTTCCCTTCCCCACAGCACCTGTATATATGTATATATGTTTGTACATATTTATCACTCTATTTATTTATTTTGCTTGTGCATATCTATTCTATTTATTTTATTTTGTTAGTATGTTTGGTTTTGTCTCCCCCTTTCAGACTGTGAGCCCACTGTTGGGTAGGGACTGTATATGTTGCCAACTTGGACTTCCCAAGCGCTTAGTACAGTGCCCTGCACACAGTAAGCGCTCAATAAATACGATTGATGATGATGACGATGCAAGGCCTGGAGTGGGGGGGGGGCAACCCCCCTCTGAGGGTGGTCCCCAGCCGGGGCCGAGCCCTGGGGGGGGGGATTTGGAACAAGGAGGCAGGATGCAGCTCTGCGGGGATTGGTCCGTTATCTTCTGCAGTGAAGAGGGAACCTCGGAGAAGAAGCCCTCCCTTTTCCTTTCCCCCCCCTTTCCAGCCTGTTACCAGGTGGTCTGCCCACCCCCTAAGCCGTCCTCAGGCCCTTCAGGGGCAAAAGTGAGAGAAAATTCGTTAGAACAGAAACCCCGGACAAATCCTAGCATAAGAAACTGGTCACAGAGAAGCCTCAGCAGCTCCTGACTCCATCTTTTTTTTTTTCCCTCTCTCTCTTTCCCCTGGGGCGAGAGCAGCCGGCGGAGCAGGGCTGTCAGACCCTAGCTTTACTGCTCCGTAAATTAATCAATCAATCGTATTTATTGAGCGCTTACTGTGTGCAGAGCACTGGACTAAGCGCTTGGGAAGTACAAGTTGGCAACATATAGAGACAGTCCCTACCCGACAGTGGGCTCACAGTCTAGAAGGAGGAGTCAGAGAACAAAACATATTAACAAAATAAAATAAATAGAATAGAACCTGATCACCTTGTAACCTCCCCAGCGCATAGAAAAGCGCCCTGCACATAGTAAGCGCTCAACAAATACCACCATTATTATTTATGATTATTATTCTCTGTGCCTAAGTTCCGTAGGGGTATTTGCTGAGTGCACAGCCCTGTACTAAGCCCTTGGGAGAGTCCAATATAACTGATAAATTAATCAGTCAATCTATCAAACGTATTTTATTGAGCACTTACTGTGTGCAGAGCACTGTACTAAGCGCTTGGGAAGTACAAGTTGGCAACATATAGAGACAGTCCCTACCCAACAGTGGGCTCACAGCCTAAAAGGGGGAGACAGAGAGCAAAACCAAACATACTAACAAAATAAAATAAATAGAAAAGATATGTACAAGTAAAATAAATAGAGTAATAAATATGTACAGACATATATACATATATACAGGTGCTGTGGGGAAGGGAAGGAGGTAATTGTATTTATTGAGCGCTTACTGTGTGCAGAGCACTGTACTAAGCGCTTGGGAAGTACAAGTTGGCAACATATAGAGACAGTCCCTACCCAACAGTGGGCTCACAGTCTAAAAGGGGGAGACAGAGAACAAAACCAAACATACTAACAAAATAAAATAAATAGAATAGATATGTACAAGTAAAATAGAGTAATAAATATGTACAGACATATATACAGGTGCTGTGGGGAAGGGAAGGAGGTAATCAATCAATCAATCGTATTTATTGAGCGCTTACTGTGTGCAGAGCACTGTACTAAGCGCTTGGGAAGTCCAAGTTGGCAACATATAGAGACAGTCCCCACCCAACAGTGGGCTCACAGTCTAAAAGGGGGAGACAGAGAACAAAACCAAACATACTAACAAAATAAAATAGAATAGATATGTACAAGTAAAATAGAGTAATAAATATGTACAGACATATATACAGGTGCTGTGGGGAAGAGAAGGAGGTAAGATGGGGGGGATGGAGAGGGTGACGAGATGGAGAGGAAGGAAGGGGCTCAGTCTGGGAAGGCCTTTCTGTGTCCTTCCCCCTCCCCACCCCACTCAATCCCTCGGTTTTGTTTATATATTTTTTCTACCTGAAGGGAGAGGGAGCATCAGGCTTTCTTGTGCTCACAAAATGCGGATTTTTCCCCTCTCCGTGGCTTTGGAGGAAGTACGGGAGGAAAACTCCAAATCCACAAATTCTGAGTTGCCGGCACTTCTGTTTTATTTCTCTTTGGTTCATTGGTTTTCCTCACCTTCTATCTTTGATCTGTTTCCCTGAGCGGGAGGTCGGCTCCACAGATCTGGCCCTTTGCATACAAATGGCTCCTCACCGCCCGGCGACCCCAGCCAGCCAGTCAGGAAATCCCTACCCCAGGGGGCCAGGAAAGAAAGCACAGTCACTCTGGCTGAAAAGCTTCAGCTTTTTCTCACCTTTTTTCCTGCCCCCATTCAGGCCCCAGCCCTGTGCCTTATTTCCTGTAGCAGTTTCATGTGACAGCCAATTGCCCCTTACCTGCCGTCAGGACGCATCCGTCTCTGCTAATGCCGCCTTTTCGTTACTCCCCAGGTTGTTCCTAGTTCTCGGAAAACAGTTTAGGGAAAAATCAAGTTTGCCCTCCCCGCAGAAATCTTTTTTAAACACAACTGTTTGCAGGGACAACTCGCACAGCTGCAGCTGACAAACCCACTTTGGTTACATGAGCTGTGTGGCACTCAGTGAGCCGAATTACACATGCTAAATAAATTGTGTTGGGGATTTTTAAAAAAATCAATACTGCAGCCTTCCTTAATTAGCTCCCTGTCTTCTGAACACTGACAGTCCCCAAAATGGCCCCGGACCGCCACAGTACAGTGCTTTGCCCACGGTAATCGCTCAATAAATACGATTAATTATAATAAGTGTAGAAAGTTGTAGAGGACTAGCTCGGCCTACTGGATAGAGCACGGGCCTGGGGGTCAGAAGGACCTGGGTTCTAATCCTGGATCCTCCATGTGCCTGCTGAGTGACTTTGAGCAAGTCACTTCACTTCTCTGTGCCTCAGTTACCTCATCTGTAGAATGGGGATTAAGACTGTGAGCCCCATGTGGGACAGGGACTGTCTCCAACCTGATTTGCTCATATCCAGCCCCAGCTCTTAGTACAGCGCCTGGCACATAGCGCTTAACAAATACCACAATTATTATTATTATTGTTTTCATACTCCTTTTCTTCAAGGGACTATAATAGTAATAATGATGATGGCATTTATTAAGCACTTATCATGTGCAAGGCACTGTTCTAAGTGCTGGGAAGGTTACAGGGTGATCAGGTTGTCCCACATGGGGTTCACAGTCTTAATCCCCATTTTACAGATGAGGTAACAGGCACAGAGAAGTGAAGTGACTTGCCCTAAATCACACAGCTGACAAGTGGTGGAGCAGGGATTTGAACCCATGACCTCTGACTCCAAAGCCTGTGCTCTTTTCACTGAACCACACCACTTCTCTATACTGTGGTGGTTTATAAGGACTCATTAGCGGCCATGACTAATCAATAGGCCCTGCCCTATTTACGGAATAGCTTAGTGCAGGGGCTGGGATTTAATTTCTACCTAGTTTTTTAATCCAGTTTTCAGTGTTCTTAATGATAGTGTTCCTTCCATTTATCAGAGGCTCCTTTTTGAAGTGCTTTCAGTGTTATTTTGATACCAAACTCTCATATGATCAGCAGTTGCGGGATGGCGGTCAACGCATTCTCTCCAGTCAAAACCCCACTGCTGGGTAGGGACTGTCTCTATATGTTACCAACTTGTACTTCCCAAGTGCTTAGTACAGTGCCCTGCACACAGTAAGCGCTCAATAAATACGATTGATGATATTTGAGAGAACCGCCGTAATAAAAATCTCCCACTCCCCGTATTTCTAGTCCACCTCCCAAGAAGCAGTTAGGAAGGACCCATACCATCATGAATTTGGAACTTAGGCAGTTTTCTGTTTCACTGTAGAGCCATGGGGGCATAAATAGTCAAGAAACAAGAGATTAAGACTCAAAATACTGGTTTTCCTCTTCTTTCCTGCTCCTCCAGGGCCTTTTTGCATTTTGGAGGGGCCGGCTACGCAGGCTGTGGTGCGCGTTGCCTTGGTTTTTCCCCTTTAGCCGGAGTCTCAGCGTTATATCTAACGGAAGGGCATCCTCAGGATGCACACTCCTCTGAGTACTAAATTCCTTTCACTTAAGTGCCAGTTTCAAGTGTGACTCTCCATTAATGTTTCTACGGCGAGAATTAGAGATGTGCTAGACCTGTCAAAGCAGGCTGCCCTGGAAGACCTGAGTTCGACAAGTGATTACCAAGCTGAGCCCACAGGCTGACCCTTACTGTGTGTATGTGTGTGTGTGATTCTACAGGTTGCAATTTCCCCAGCTGGCCCTGAGACGGAGGTTGGGCCAGCTAAGCTGTATGTCTAGGCCTGCCCTGAAACTCCGCTCCTGGCCTCTGACAATTCTCTATTACCTTCTGCCTTTCGGTGCATTTAAGCCTCTGAGCAGAGGATGGAGGCCTATGAGCAGGGTAAGTGTGCATCCAGGCCTCTGAGGGGCTTTCTTGCTCTTTTGCCTTTTGCAGGGGTGGGATTCTTTGCTCTGGCAGTGGGAAAACCGGCACTCGGGAGAGAAGTCCAAAGATAAGCTGACGGGCAGAGTTGTGAGCTTGGAATTACAGTAGATGGTCCTGTGTTCTCTCACTTTGTGAAGGGGGGGGGTGACCAGACCTTTAGAGGGGACAGTTTTGCCCCAGCCTGTGACTGGTAAGAACGGAACAATTCATTGATTGCATTGTGGCTCCTCTCCAGTTCGAAAGCACACGCATGTAGGGCACAGAATGACAATGCCCCTTTCTCCTAGTCCTCAGTCACCCAAACCCACATATCAGAGCTCCAGGCCATAAGAAGGGACTGCTCTATTACTTTTTCTCCTGAATCATTCATGCTGCTGATTTTTTTTTTACTGGAGTGGGATTGTGATGGCATTCCCAAAAGCTGGGTTTCCTAAGACATCAGTTGAACACTCCTTCTTAGCGGATTCCTCAGGGCTCTTGGTTGTCTGCCCTACAGCCTGACTTCAGGTGGCTGAGCTGGGTGAGCCAGAGAGCACAGAGACAACTATCGAGTCTGTTTGCCTCACAGGGGAAGAAGCGAGGAGCCAAAGTGGGAGAGGATGGCAAGAGATCCCCTCCCATTTTGCCCTTTCCTCTTCACTTCAAAAACTCTCACTTTCAGTGTAAAATTGAAAGGCATTCCACTTCTTGTGCTCAGGCAGACACGTATCTTATATACCTCTCCATGAAACAGAAAGGTGGAATTTTCTGAAATTCTGAACAATTTTCCAAATGGGAAACTGGCAGCGGAGCCGGTACCTGACAGTGGAAACAAGGGCACTCCAATGATTCCATTTACTTAATATAATGGGGAATGCTTGCAGGTAATAAAACATTTTGTCCTAAGGGGCCTGGACAAATCAGTGACTTGTAGAAGCGTTTAAAGTGTGAATAAAATTACTCCCTAAACCTTGGGGATTTAACACAATGGCTGCCAAAGACGGGAGGCTAACGTGGCTGAATTTGTATTTTAGGGGAATACATTTCTTCAGGGCAGTCATCTACAGACCCACCATAAGTGAGGAGATCTGAATCTCATTGTCCAGCTAAGACATTATCCCTGTTCCTCCAATCATGGATTGGGCAGAGGGCCTCCTGGCTCTCCCCAGATGCTTCAGTTTTTGTAACTTAGGCACTGCTGTGGTCTGGCTGCTAAACAGTGTTTCTGTTTTGTTTTCTGTTGGCCCTTACCTTGCCTTCCTACTTCAAGAACCAAAGTGGCTTCAGAGCCCAGAAGTTATAGGTGTAAACCACTTATTGGAATCACCCACCCAGTAAATTGAAACTTTTTCTGGTGACCAAGAGGCAACAGCACCAAGAGAGAGGCTGGTAGAATTGAACTCGTCAGGTTGGGAAGCCAGAATAAAATTATAATTAGAAGGTTAGGGATTTTTTTTTATGATTAAGAAGGGCAAAAATAAAACTGTAATTATAAGTCTTAGCGGACGTCCTAAATGCCCTGTTATCTCTGCCAGTTTCAGGGAAAAGTATGTGTGTTTGAGATGGGAAACGTCTAAGGGGATTATGATGAAAAATACTGTAGTCTGGTGGCTGGAGTGAGTCTTTCTTCTGCTTTTTGTTGGACGACAGATTGATGTTAGCACAATGACTTCCCCTCCCCGGGCCCTCATTTCTGTCTTATAAAAGAAGGAAATTGTCATACCACTTGCCTGTGGCACTGGGGTATAGGAAGAAATTGTGAACTAAGGTTATAACATTTTTCTTGACCTTTGACTGAAATCAATAAATGGGACCCAATATTTGAAATTAAGCTGTTTTCCAAAGGCATTGTCTTCCAGAGGATTAAGCCTTACTAAGAAATGAATGGTGACTGCAGGTGGGTTCCCAGAGGGCAGCTATCCACATCACAAAGCCATCTTTTTAGGTTCTCAAAGGGCTACTCTGCAGGGATTATTTTGGCAAAATTGTTTTGTGACTTGCCAGGGTAGCAGGTTGTTTGGGTAACATGCTTACGGTGCATACACCTGAGTGGCTCTTCTGCCATGAAAATGGAGGTAGCCATGGCCTCTAAATAGTAGTATCAACTAAATGGGATGTGGTGTAACATTACAGGAAAAAAGTTATAACTGATGGAATACCTGGAAACTTGCTTTCAATTGTTGGGGAGGAGATTGGCACATTAAATTCCCACTTTGAAACTGGGGAGAATAGATTCTGTGTTGTGATTGGTGGAAAAAAATTTTCCAGCGTTCATTCAAGGATACACAGTTTTCCTAATTGGTAAACCAAGTTAATGTTCTGAAAAAGGGCAGGTATCTGATTATCTCATCTATCTGACTGAATAAAATGGAGGCTCATTCAGATCCTCAAAACTGTGGTGAACCAAGCAGTGTTAGTCACCTCGCCCTCTCCTCCCCACACTCCCAGGGCAAGTAGCCCCGAGTCCCTGCTCAACTTTGGACAAGTGATCGGGAGACAACATTTGGAGTACTGATGTTCCACTCTGTTTCAACTTGGTTTACTACACCTGAGCTCCTCTCCCAGGCCCCTTAGAGGTGGGGAAATGGGGGTTGGAGTTGGAGGTAGTCCCTAATTTCCTCCTGCAAGTGAACAGTTACGTTGACTGACCTCCCCCTCCACTCCGCATCTTCCCTTCTCCTCACGGACGGTGGTTGCAGGTTGCCCTGTACAAATCAGTACCTACACGGCTGCTGTCCCGGGCTTGGGGACGTCTGAACCAAGTGGAGCTACCCAACTGGCTCCGGAAGCCCGTCTACAGCCTCTATATCTGGACGTTTGGGGTGAACATGAAGGAGGCGGCCGTGGAAGACCTTCACCACTACAGAAACCTAAGCGAATTCTTCCGTCGGAAACTGAAGCCACAGGCCCGGCCGGTCTGTGGCGTGCACAGTGTGGTGAGGAACTGGGAACGTGTCGGCTTGGGTTCTTCCCGGGTGGGCCGCTGAGATGGCTTTTAGGCAGGGGCCGAAGTTGTAAGCTGTGATCAGAGCTGCTGTGGTTGGGGGGTGAGGGGCCTGGGTCCGTCCCGCCACCAAATCCACTACCCCCCCACAGCATTTAGGTCCCTATCCATCTGTAATTTCTTTGCCTGTCACCCCCTTTAGTATATAAACTCCTTGTAGGCGGGGATCGTGCCCACCAACTCTGTTGCATTGGACTCTCACAAGCGCTTAGTGCAGGCCTCTGCACACAATAAGTGCTCGGTAAATAGCACTGATTGCTTGGTTGGCTCGTCCCATAGGTGGGAATGCCCCTGCCCTGTCCTAACCCCTTTTGGGAAAGCTGGACCGGCTTCGCATTAAAGGCCAACTCCAGAGGTTTCATTATAGCCCAAGGTTCAGTTCTTGGAATATTGAATAATTGTTACTGGAAAGTTCCTCAGCTGTCTCTTCTGAGGGTAGAAAAGCCCTGAACTGAGGGAAATTTGACCAGTTCTTGGGAAGAGTTGGAATTTAACATGGTACTTTTGGACCAGGCTGAGGAGGGCAAAATATATCCTGGAATCCTTGTTTTTGCTTCTTTGTGCGTTTTAGATCAGCCCGTCTGACGGAAAAATTCTCAACTTTGGACAAGTGAAAAACTGTGAAGTGGAGCAGGTGAAGGGAGTTACCTACTCCTTGGAGTCCTTCTTGGGTCCACGCACCTATGTTGATGATGTATCATTCAACCAAGGTAAGCGTTTGTGGGACACAGGCATGTAAAGAGTGGAGTATGTTTTGGGTTCTTGTCAATCTACTCTTCAGGGCCCCTGCCAACTTAGTATATGAATCTGAGACACTCCAGGACTACATCAAGCACATGACGTCCCGATTTGTAAATTTCTTCTGACTCGCTATGTTTCTCATTTGACTCTCTCATTTTGCCTGTTTTTCGAGAGTGTGGGCTTTGTGGCCATGTGGGAAAACATTTCTTTGGCAGTTTCAAGACCTCGTTATAGTATGTTCAGAATCCCATCGCTTATACCTGGTTATCCAGCCCCGCTATGCAAAGAAGTCGGTTGAACTGTGGGTGAGCTTTGTCTCCAATGAATGGATCCTACAGGGGAGTTTTGATTTGTTTTGTAAATAATTGAGGTCTCCTCCCCCACTCCTGAAAGCCGGAGGCAAAATGAATATCAGGAAAAAGAAAATGAGGTTCAAGCTAGGAGGCCCAGGCTCCTCCCAGGGCTCGGCTAGGCCCCTTAGACCTGAGTTGTTGGGAGGGCAAACATTGGTGAGAAATTTCTTCATTCAGTCGTATTTATTGAGCACTTACCTTGTGCAGAGCACTGTACTAAGCACTTGGAGAGTACAATTCGGCAACAAATAGAGACAATCCCTACCCAACGGGCTCACAGTGAAGTACCGTAGGTTACCCAAGCCCTTGAACCTGGGCCTGGAAATAGCTTTAGAAACACATATTTTGGAAACACAGTCCTCTAAACTGTAAATACATTATGGGCAGGGAACCTGTCCACTAATTCTGTTGTATCGTACTCTTCCAACTGCTTTAATACAGGGCTCTGCACATAGTAAGCACTCAGTAAATACCATCGATTGATGGATTGATAATGGACGGGACATAGAAATATTTGTTGACTCGGAGTCAGCTTCATCTTTCAACTTTAGCTCCCTTGGGTGTAGAGTGGACACCATTAATGCCCACCTTCCCTGTAACAAGAATAATATTGGTTACGAGGGAGGGTAATGATCAAGTAGTGACGGAAATGGGTTCCTCCAATGCTCTGCAGGTTACTTCTGGTAGTGTCTTCCTCGGGAATCAAAGCCCTTTCCCCCCCTCCATTCCCATTTCTGGAAGAGTGAGGTCAGCTGATGGGAACTTCCCCTCTATTTCTTCATCTTCAGCTAATTGAGAAGTAGCATGGCCTAGTGAATAGAGCTCGGGTCTGGGTTCTAATCTTGTCTGCTGTGTGACCTTAGGCAAGTCACTTCACTTCTCTGTGCTTCAGTCACCTCATCTGCAAAATTGGGGATTCAATATTTGTTCTCCCTCCTGCTTGCACTGGGAGTCCCTTGTGGGACCCGATTAACTTGTATCTACCCCAGTGCTTAGAACGGTGCTTGGCACACAGTGCTAATAATAATAATAATAATAATAATAATAATAATGGCATTTATTAAGCACTTACTACGTGCAAAGCACTGTTCTAAGCGCTGGGGAGGTTACAGGGTGATCAGGTTGTCCCATGGGGGGGCTCACAGTCTTAATTCCCATTTTACAGATGAGGTAACTGAGGCACAGAGAAGTTAAGTGACTTGCCCAAAGTCACACAGCTGACAGTTGGCAGAGCTGGGACTTGAACCCATGACCTCTGACTCCAAAGCCCGGGCTCTTTCCACTGAGCCGCGAAAACGTATCACATAAAACCATTGTCAAGCACTCTTTTTAATCACTATTATAGAACCACGGGTTTTCCCTTGCGAAACATTCATTGCTTGTCTCCATAGAAAATACAAATCTGGTGCAAAGATCCAAGAACCTGCATATCCTCCTGCTCTCAGAGACTGGGGGAATGTTTTTTTTGTTTGTTTTTAAGTGGAATTTGTTAAGCACGCCCTGTGTGCTAGGCACTGTACTAAGCCCTGAGGTAATCAGGAGAGACACAGTCCCTGTCCCACATGAGGCTCTCAGTCTTAACCCCCATTTTACAGATGAGGTAACTGAGGCTCAGAGAAGCTGAGTGACGTGCCCAAAGTCACACAGCAGACAAGTGGCAGAGTCATTTGTTTATTTGCATACTCTGTGGCCTTGCCCCTGACTACTAATCCCAAGACAAGAGACTGTTAGCCAACTCTGGGCTCAGACTATCCCTTTTTAGGAGAAGCAGCGTGGCTCAGTGGAAAAGAGCCCGGGCTTTGGAGTCAGAGGTCATGGGTTCAAAGCCCGGCTCCGCCACTTGTCAGCTGTGTGACTTTGGGCAAGTCACTTCACTTCTCTGGGCCTCAGTTCCCTCATCTGTAAAATGGGGATGAAGACTGTGAGCCCCATGTGGGACAACCTCATGACCTTGTATCCCCCCAGCGCTTAGGACAGTGCTTTGCACATAGTAAGCGCTTAATAAATGCCATCATTATTATTATTATTATAAAGTCTTTTAAATTCCTGGAAAAACATAACCCCACTGGAGCCCCAATTTTTGCAACTCCTTTGTAGAATGAAGGGTTTTGCTCCTGGACTGGGGCAGCAGAAAGAGCCCCGTGTAGATTGGAAGTGATGTTCAGGCCTCAGCCCAACCCATCCTGTGGCTTTAGTCCCTCCTGACTTGGGCCTCTCAGCTGGGACTGGACTCGCATCGTTTGAGAACTTACACCTGTATAGTGGAATCCTTTCACATGCCGAGCTAGCAGACTCCAATGTCCAGCAAGCTCTGCGTATTGACTGGACTAAACTACTGTGGAGGATTGAATCACCAGAGGTGCCCTCCCCAACTCCTGAAAGCCAGAAGCAAAATGAATATCAGGAAAAGGAAGATGAGCATCAAGCTAGGGGGCCAGGCAGCCCTTCCCGGGGCTCAACTAGACGCTGTGACCCCAGGGGTTTTGGTAGGGCACAGACGTTGGGGAGAAGCAACGTGGCATAGTGGATAGAGCACGGGCCTGGGGCTCTGATCCTGGCCCTGCTGTGTGACTTTGGGCAAGTCATTTCACTTCTCTGGGCCTGTTACCTCATCTGTAAAATGGGGATTGAGACTGTGACAGGGACTGTGTTCAACCCGATCTACCCAGTGCTTAGTACAGTGCCTGGCACATGGGAAGGGCTTAACAAATACCAAACAGATATTATTATTATTAGGCTGTGAGCCCACTGTTGGGTAGGGACTGTCTCTATATGTTGCCAACTTGTACTTCCCAAGCGCTTAGTACAGTGCTCTGCACACAGTAAGCGCTCAGTAAATACGATAGATGATGATGATTATTAACAAAATGATGCTGTGGGTTGCCCAAGTGCTTGAAGTTTGGCCTGAAAATAGCTTTAGAAATACATCGCGATCAATCCCTTCCACTGCACTGGGGTGGGAGTAATGATGTCCCGACAGAACCCGCTACCCGAGGGGTAGAGGGTGGTCAAGTTGAGGTCCACTGTTTCATCTAAATAGGCAAAGGAAATCATGTTGAGCCCCCACTCTCCTCCTGTGGAATCCAACTGTTTGTTCAGCACACCTGAGAAAGAGGCCTTGCTCTCAGCGGGTTGGGGGTTGGTTGGGAATGAAAGCCGTTGGTTCTCTACTGCCTGGGTGCTGAGGATCTGTTTGACCCGGGCCTCAAACCTCTTCTGCGTCGGGGGAGAACGAGTGCCCGACCTAAATCAGCTGTTCCCGCTTTCCTCCCTTTCTCTCCCCAGCCACCTCCTGCAGTTCTTTCCAAAACCAGCTGGTCACCAAGGAAGGAAATGAGCTCTATCATTGCGTGATCTACCTGGCCCCCGGAGATTACCACTGCTTCCACTCTCCGACCGACTGGAGGGTGTCTCACAGGCGGCACTTCCCAGGTAGGTCCCCGTCTGTGGAAACTCAAAGCACCGAGGGCAGCAGTGATTCACTCATTCATTCATTCAATCGTATTTATTGAGCGCTTACTGTGTGCAGAGCACTGTACTATGCGCTTGGGAAGTACACGTTGGCAACGTAAAGAGACGGTCCCTACCCAACAGTGGGCTCACAGTCTTGAAGGGGCAGACAGAGAACAAAACACAACATATTAACAAAATAAAATAAATAGAATAAATTTGTACAATTAAAATAAATAGAGTAATGAATACGCACGAACGTATATACATACATACAGGTACATATATACAGGTCCCTCAGGGGGCTCACAGTCTTCATCTCCATTTTCCAGATTGATCCAAGGTGGGTGGTAATACCTCAATGCCTATTTTAATTTGTACCATTGGGCATCAGCTATACATCTGTATTTCTGCATGGCATTTGGCACATTGGTGGTATCCAATAAGTATTACCATTATTTAATAATAATAATAATAATAATAGTGGCATCTGTTAAGCACTTACTATGTGCAAAGCCAGTGATGGCGGTGGGAGTCGCCAGGAAGCCCTCCTCATTCGGTTGGGCAGGTGCTTAGTACAGAGTTCTGCCCACAGGAAGCACTCAAGAAATTGGAGGGATTGATTGACAGCTGTCTCTAATAGTGAAGAAGCTCAGACTGGCAGTTGTCATTTTTCACAGGGTCACCTGTAGAGCCAGAAACGACTAGTGGATCAGCTCCTGAGACGGAAAAGGAAAGGTTTTGGAAAGAACTAGTTCTGTAATGCATGAAATGGGATTCCCTCGCTGGGAGAATGGGCAAAGGATTTGATCTGTTAACATGAGAGAGGAACGATAACTGTGCCATCTTCCTTGTCACTAGAGGTAACAGTGGTTTACCTCTAGTGACAATATCTAGTGATATTTATTATTCTATTTATTTATTTATTTTACTTGTACGTATCTATTCTATTTCTTTTATTTTGTTAGTATGTTTGGTTTTGTTCTCTGTCTCCCCCTTTTAGACTGTGAGCCCACTGTTGGGTAGGGACTGTCTCTATATGTTGCCAATTTGTACTTCCCAAGCGCTTAGTACAGTGCTCTGCACACAGTAAGCGCTCCATAAATACGATTGATGATGATGATGATGAGTGCCTTGAAGTCAACAGAAGGGGAAACCCGTGTCCAGTGTAGAGTCTTGGGGCCGAGCTCCCGAGGACCGCTCGCTTGAAAGCAGAATAGAGAACTTGAGAGTGCCTGGTGCGCCTTTCCAAACCCACCACCCCCTTCATCATCATCATCATCATCATCAATCGTATTTATTGAGCGCTTACTATGTGCAGAGCGCTGTACTAAGCGCTTGGGAAGTACAAATTGGCAACATACAGAGACAGTCCCTACCCAACAGTGGGCTCACAGTCTAAAAGGGAGACCCCTGGGGAGGTCTGCGGAGCCGTCTCTCACACTGGCATTCTGATGGATGGAGTGTTTTCCTCAGACTGGCTTTGATTGTCTTCCGTTACTTCAGGTTCTCTGATGTCTGTGAATCCAGGGGTGGCACGCTGGATTAAAGAACTCTTTTGCCACAATGAGCGAGTTGTCCTGACTGGCGACTGGAAGCACGGTTTTTTCTCCCTCACTGCCGTCGGAGCCACCAATGTGGGCTCTATCCGCATCTACTTTGATCGGGTGAGTAGATAGCAAGCTAAGGAACCAGACGGCTTGTACTTGCAGGGTGAAAAGGGAAAATCAATCAAGCAATCAATCAATCGTATTTCTTGAGCGCTTACTATGTGCAGAGCACTGGACTAAGCGCTTGGGAAGTACAAATTGGCAACATATAGAGACAGTCCCTACCCAACAGTGGGCTCACAGGCTAAAAGGGGGAGACAGAGAACAAAACCAAACATACTAACAAAATAAATAGAATAGATATGTACAAGTAAAATAAATAAAGAAATAGAGTAATAAATATGTACAAACATATATACATATATACAGGTGCTGTGGGGAAGGGAAGGAGGTAAGACAGGGGGATGGAGGGGAAGGAGGGGGCTCAGTTTGGGAAGGCCTCCTGGAGGAGGTGAGCTCTCAGCAGGGCCTTGAAGGGAAAAGAGACGGCAGGTCGACACGCGGCGTGTCAGAGCTTGTTCAAACGGGATTAACCTTTCTAACTAGCATGGTGATCTTTATGCTTTGCACGTAGTAAGTGCTTAACAAATGCCAATTATTATTATTATATTACACTTGGTTATGGTGGGGATGGCAAAACAGAATTACTAATCCATTAGAGCAACTTTGGCTCTCATTTTTTTATTCATTCATTCAGTCATATTCATTGAGCACTTTGTGCAGAGCACTGTACTAAGCGCTTGGGAGAGTAATAATAATAATGGCATTTATTAAGCACTTACTACGTGCAAAGCACTGTTCTAAGCGCAGGGGAGGTTACAAGGTGATCGGGTTGTCCCATGGGGGGCTCACAGTCTTCATCCAAGTTTTACAGATGAGAGAACTGAGGCCCAGAGAAGTGAAGTGACTTGCCCAGAGTCACACAGCTGACAAGTGGCAGAGCCAGGATTTGAACCCATGACCTCCGACTCCAACACCTGTGCTCTTTTCACTGAGCCATGCTGCTTCTCTATAGTACAATATAACAGTAAGCAGACACATTCTCTGAGGATGGTGTTAAATAGGCTGCAACTGAAAACTCTAATTTTCAGTTCTAGTTCTAATTTTCCAGGTTGTGGATCAGCCATTTCAGGGCTGCCCTCCCTGTTAGAAGCAGCGTGGCTCAGTGGAAAGAGCCCGGGCTTGGGAGTCAGAGGTCGTGGGTTCAAATCCCAGCTCTGCCAATTGTCAGCCGGGTGACTTCGGGCAAGTCACTTCACTTCTCTGGGCCTCAGTGACCTCATCTGGAAAATGGGGATGAAGACTGAGCCCCACATGGGACAACCTGATCACCTTGTAACCTCCCCTGTGCTTAGAACAGTGCTTTGCACATAGTAAGCGCTTAACAAATGCCATCATTATTATTATTATTATTACTTTTGGGGGTTGAGGAAGGAGTGGGAAGATTGAGATAATTAGCAAAAGAGAATTTGAGGAATACCTGTTCACTTTTGGTTGTCCCTGTCCCTCACTGCCATCCAAGATGGTTCTGTATTTGGTTTCTAGTTGGCATCTTACTGCCCTGGAAAAGGAGATTATCGTCCCTGTTGGTGAGTGGAAGAGAGAGGATGCTAACTCCCTCACTATTGTCTTTCTTTTCTTCTGCGTTCAGGACCTTCATACAAACAGCCCGAGGTACAGCAAGGGTTCCTATAACGACTTCAGTTTCATAACCAACAACAACAAGGAAGGGATCCCCATGAGAAAGGGAGAGCATCTGGGAGAGTTTAACCTGGGCTCCACCATCGTCCTCATTTTTGAGGCTCCCAAGGACTTCAACTTCCACCTGAAAACCGGCCAGAAAATTCATTTTGGAGAGGCCCTGGGCTCGCTATAGAAATCCCGATGACTACAGGAGTGCTACTGCTGCTGCTGCCAAAGGGTCTTTCCTTAAATCACCCAAAAGAATGTAAGTGTTTTTGACGTAGAGAGAGGTAAGGGGTTCTGCTCAGCGGGACCGGGGTGAGGAAAGAATCCGGAACACCATTCCTGGCTTCAACCAGTGGATGAGCATGGGCCCGAACCAGCTCAGTCACGTTCCCACACAAAGACGGTAAAAAGAATCGACTCCTTTACGTATCAGGTGCGGCCTTTAAGAATGTAGAGCGGAGCATCCCGGCCTGCCGTGTTCACGTTCCCAACATCCTTCCCCCCCGTCATTCCCGTCCCCTCTTCGGTCAGGCAGCCGTAGCAGGGGCCTTCAGAAAGCGCAGGCCGAATCCCACCGCTTTCTATCGGGGGGGACTGTGGCGACGGCAAAGGCTGCAATGAGCTATACGTACGATTTGGACTTCGCACTCACCTATAAACTGGAAACACTGTGTCTACAATCCTTCGGGTTCAATGGTCAGTCACTCTGTTTTCCTCGGGAGGCAGCAAAAATTAGAAAGATTTCCTCATTGGTAGCGATCACCCGCGCACTAAAACTCTCAACTCTCCTTCCCTCTCCCGCCCCACTCGTCCCTGCGGACATTTCAGGCCTTAAGCCCACTTGACTTGCCTCCCAAACTAACCCACCCAAAAGCGTCACAGGAAAAAGGCCAGTCCTCCCCATAAACATGTGTTTTTTTTCCCCCCCCCTGCAGTGTGGGGGAGGTGAGGTTTTTTTAAAGTGGATATTTTTTAAGTTAACTGAAACAGATCCTCATCATTTCTAATGCACAGAATGAAATGCCTTCGGCATTGACTGTGTTGTCTAAAAACCTGGCTGCTAAGGGGCAAGAGTTGGGCTCGGTGTGCACGGTTTCAAGGGTTGTTTTTTTTTTTTTGGTGGTGGTGGTACTATTCTGGTGGTGGTTTTTTTTTTTCCTGTTTGTTTTTGTTGTCAATTTGTCTGGCGGCGAAAAGCCAAATGTTATTTTTGCATTGGTCGCTGGAAACTTCAGACCAGGGTCTACTTCGGAAACGCTAATGTTACTCCTCCATAAAGAGCTTGTGATTTAAATGGGTTTCGAATTGGGTTGCCGTCGGAGGGATTACGTAGCCACACTGGCGATTTTCAGGTTTAGCCCTAACTGGGAAAGGCGGTTCCCCTGGGAAGAACGAGCAAGAACGGCAGCTTTTATCTTTCAAGGGTTGGCCTAACTGCAGGCCGAACTCCGTCCTTTAGGAGCCTAAGGCAGTGATTGGCTCCTGCTATAAAATAGACCAGACCTTAACTATGCATATGAGGAAGACCAGATGGGAAAGGTCCTATATCTCTTTGCCATGGAGTTCAGGTGACCATCGGAGTTGCTTGTTTACTGCCCCAGAGCCGGGGAATAGCCAACACTGGATGCCTTGTTGCCAGCAGTATAGGTTGTTGTGATGGCTCCATGAGAGTCCGTTTGGACTCTTCTGTACTTCTCCCACCCTGTCCTTTATAGGTTACTTGAAAAGTGTGACACGGGCCTGGAACGAGCCTTCAGGGGTGAGTAGCTATTTGGGTCCCACTAAGCAGGTGGAAAGTCATTTGCCAGGCTAGGATCACCCCTTTCCATTCAGTCGGAGGGGGAGAATCACATTCCCTGGGCTTTCTTTGAGTGGCCAAACGGCGTCGAGCAGCTTTAATTCTCTCATTCAACAGCCATAGTCATCACCACCGCTAAGCAGGTGGAAAGTCATTTGCCAGGCTAGGATCACCCCTTTCCATTCAGTCGGAGGGGGAGAATCACATTCCCCGGGCTTCCTTTGAGTGGCCAAGCGGCGTCGAGCAGCTTTAATTCTCTCATTCAACAGCCATAGTCATCACCACCATTAGAAAGCCTTCTTTGCACTAGTTACGTGGAGGTTGCTGCTATTGACTTCATCCTAGGTTGAAAGAGGCAGATTGTGCAGAATGAGCCAAGTCAACTTTTGCTGTCATCGTCAGAGCCCTGGCTGGGCACCGGGTAAGACGGCCCGGGGTCAGCACTGTTCGCGGGAATTAGAAGCGGGTTTCCTGTAGACACTGGTGACGCTGTGAATTTCTCCTGCCCGGAGAAGCCATTGAATTTTTCAACTGTATCAGTAGCACGGTATTTTTGTATGTAAAGTGTAAGACTTATGAACGGTTTACTCATTTAATTGCAAAACTTTTGAAATAAAAGATCTCATTTCAGCTGCTCATGGTTCGCCTAGAATCAGTGTTGGAGGCAGCATTTGTCATTGATTGAAAGAAGTCCTATAGCTCGTGTGCTCCATTCACTGTCTCCCCCTTCTAGACTGTGAGCCCGCTGTTGGGTAGGGACCATCTCTATATGTTGCCAACTTGTACTTCCCAAGCGCTTAGTACAGTGCTCTGCCCACAATAAGCGCTCAATAAATACGATTGAATGAATGAATTCACTGAGGGCTATTGAGGTCCCAAACTGTCTATTCAGTGACACCAAATGGCACCTGCTTCCCTTCTAGCCCCCACTGACTGCCTTTGGCCGTAGAGGGCCAAGCAAGAGCTCACTGCTAAGAAAACCCTCCCGCCAACAGAATAGCCTCCTCCTAAGCTAACGTGCTGTGTAAGTAAGGTAGTCCCACACTGGGTCCTTAGTTGTTGAGGAAGAAACAGCTAATAATAACGGTAATTGTTAAGCACTCACTATGTGCCAAGCACAGACAGATACAGGGTAATCAGGTTGTCCCACATGGGGCTCACAGATGAGGTAACTGAGGCACAGTGAAGTTAAACTGGCTTGTCCAAGGTCACACAGCAGACAAGTGGGGGAGCAGGCATTGGAACCCACATCCTCTGACTCCCATTCTCTTTTCACTAAGCCACGCTGCTTCACCTCCTCCAGGAGGCCTTCCCAGACTGAGCCCCTTCCTTCCTCTCCCCCTCGTCCCCCTCTCCATCCCCCCATCTTACCTCCCTCCCTTCCCCACAGCACCTGTATATATGTATATATGTTTGTCCATATTTTTTTTTTTTACTCTAATTTATTTGTACATATCTATTCTATTTATTTTATTAGTATGTTTGGTTTTGTTCACTGTGAGCCCACTGTTGGGTAGGGACTGTCTCTATATGTTGCCAATTTGTACTTCCCAAGCGCTTAGTACAGTGCTCTGCACATAGTAAGCGCTCAACAAATACGATTGATGATGATACCCTGCTCCCACCCCTCTGCTGTCTGTGCCCAAACTGTAAAAAAAAGACAACTGCAGTCCCCCACACAGATGAACCTCCTCCCTCTTCACCTATGATGCACAGGGAGTCACATATCAGCCGTTTTTATTTTTACAATTTCACCTGACCCCAATTTAAAACAAAACAACTCTCCGCTGCAGCTTACAGAAGGAGAGAGCCGCCTGCGCAGAGCGACTGCGACTGTGTCGGGGCTTCCAACGCGCAGTGCTTGGACCAACTCCAAGAGTGATGCTACCATCTTAATCACTCTTGGTCCTTCAGGGAGGGGCCGAGGGGGCTAACAGAAAGCTACCCGAAGGTCCTGGACGCGGCTGATGTAATGCTGAACTTGAGGCCTCTCTTCTTGCAGCTCCTTGGCGAGTCGGCTGATTTGCAATTCAATCTGCAACGGTGAAAACAATGTGCTCAAGCAGGCTTAATCCTCCACCTCTCTAGGGAAGCTTTCATTAATAACCGCTGCCCTGCAAGCCCCATTTGAACTCCTTTGCTTCGGCAGATGGCATCTTAAGCTACCCACAGGAGAGACACCGAGTCACCCAAGCGGTTGAGCCAAGCTTGCAGGCAGGCGCTTTGTCACGGGGCAAAATCTTTACCTTTTGGAGATCCTTTTGAACTTGCTGCACTGCTTCTCGTTCCTCAGGCCGTGAATCTTCCGTGCTCAGTTCCAGCCATCTGCGTAAGCTCTTTGCCTGCCTTTTCCAAGACCTAAGGGGCCGAGATGAATACAGCCAGTGACGATGCGGGCACAGCTCCTTAAACACCCAGTCCCCTCGGTCCCTCCCTGGCCAACCTCAATCCCCCGGAATGTGTCCACAGGCTTATGAATTTGATTTGAATACAAAAAAACCACTGGATTTGCTACAATTTGCCCCCCCGAGCCCCAACCCCTTCCGTCACACGAGCCTTGCAAATGGGGAAAGGGAAAAACATGTGAACTGATCCATTTTACCCTTGCTTGAACCCAACGCAGAAAGCTGGGGGTGGAGAGATGTAGAAGGAATCAAAGGTGACCAGCACTTAAATACTCTGGCCACTGAGAAGCAGTATGGCCAACTGGAAAGAGCATGAACCCGGGCCCTAATCCCATCTCTGCCAATTACTTGCTGTGTGACCTTGAGCAAGTCACTTTTTTACACCTCAGCTTCCTCATCTGTAAAATGGGGATTCAATACTTGCCCTCCTTCCTTAGATGCGAGCCCCATGTGGGACAGGGACCATCTTACATGATTAACTTGTATCTATCCCAGCGCTTAAAACCCTGCTTGACACAAAGTAAGCACTTAGATACCAATACCATTATTATCATTGCCATTCAAAATGCATTCCCATGCCCATTTGTTTTACCTGTGCATTCATCTTTACTCCGATTGAGTTTGTTCTTGAAAGTTATCGTCTTTTTCAGCTCTATCTGCCCTCAATGGGACTGAGTGCTCATTGTGTGAGTGCTTGGGAGACTACAATGTAACAGTTGGTAGACACAGTCCCTGCTCATAAAGAGCTTACACTGTCCTTCATCTCCTTCCTCAATTCATTTCATAGTCAACCCCCTCCTCATCTTGCACCAAAATATTCCCTCTGTCTCCTAGAAACCAAACAGGGGCCTTGGATTTAGGAACTGAAACTTGGCGTTCAGAAGTGGATAAAGTGAAGTTCATCTGGGCCTGATTTTGTTATCTTGCAAGGCTGGACTACTAACTCTCAATTTTACCCTAATAAATCCCTGGGGAAAAGGGACTGATAGGCAGCACAGATCATGTCCACCCAACTTCAACAAAGTGGTGGAGTATGAATAATTATATATATATATATATATATATATATATATATATAATATATATATACATATATACATATATAATATATACATATATAATATATACATATATGATATATATATAGACTAACATGGTCAGTTTTTAGAGGACGTAGTGAATGAATATATATATTATATAAGACTAACATGGTCAAACATTGTTTTTAGAGGATGTAGTGAATGAATAATTTTATTATATACATAATATATAATATATACATATATAATATATACATATATGATATATATAGACTAACATGGTCAGTTTTTAGAGGACGTAGTGAATGAATAATTATATATATTATATAAGACTAACATGGTCAAACATTGTTTTTAGAGGATGTAGTGAATGAATAATTTTATATATATAATATATATAAATATATAAAACATTATATAAATATATATATTTGCAAATGGGGAAAGGGAAAAACATGTGAACTGATCCATTGCCCAGTCCATTTTACCCTTGCTTGAACCTAACGCAGAAAGCTGGGGGCGGGGAGATGTAGAAGGAATCAAAGGTGATTATACATATACATTATACATATACATTATACATATACATATATGTTCACATAAAAGACCAGGGAATCAGGAGGTACTGCATTAGGGAAAGTCATCCCCTTACTGAAGTCTACAACATCCCTTTTGATAACCACGAAACATTATTTTGGTAAACATGGCAGGGATAATGAGAGTTTCTGAAGTTTGTAGATACCAAGGAACTAAAAAGTGGAGCTACTGCCGCTTTTTATTCAGCTGCTAAGAACTTCCAAGAAGTTAGTTATTTCTTACTTGCTTGACTTTTCCCCCAGATCCTCCAATTTGGGCTGAAAAAGCATGTTCACTTACTTGAGATTCTGCTTGTTGGCGTGATAGCACTGTAGGTTCTGTTGGATCTCTTGCAGCTCAGCCTCTAGTTCTCCTTCTGTGGTACAGCTTTCCCATCTCTTGGCATCCACTGGATTCATTTGGAAGAAAGAGGAATATCTCTTAAGGTCTCTTCTGTTATTCACTCTAACGTGCTGCTGCCTTAATGGCTATAAAGGAAACGACGAACCCCCCTGCGTGGCAACTGACTGTACAATAAAGCGGTTCTGATTCAGGACATTACTTGAAGTTACATGTTTTGGTTTGTTGTCTGTCTCCCCCTTCTAGACTGTGAGCCCGTTGTTGGGTAGGGACCGTCTCTATATGTTGCCAACTTGTACCTCCCAAGCGCTTAGTACAGTGCTCTGCACACAGTAAGTGCTCATAGGGACCGTCTCTCTATGTTGCCGACTTGTACTTCCCAAGCGCTCTGCACACAGTAAGCGCTCAATAAATATGACAATGAATGAATGAATGAATATGACTGAATGAATGACAGGAACCCGGTGTCATTTCAGCCCTTCACTTTTCCAACATATAGAGACCAAATCTGCACTTAGAAAATGGAAATTTAGAGCTATAAACGGATTAAAAAGCTGAGGGACACTTTTCCAAAGTGTTTGACTAGAGGCTCTTTCCCACTTCGCAGGGCAGAAATTGAACTTTATGTTTCCAGTGTGGTAGGAAAGAAGCAGCATGGCTCAGTGGAAAGAACACAGCCCTGGGAGGCAGAGGTCATGGCTTCTAAATCCCAGCTCCCCCATGTCTGCTGTGTGACCTTGGGCAAGTCACTTAACTTCTCTGAGCCTGTTACCTCATCTGTAAAATGGGGATTAAGACTGTGAGCCCCTCGTGGGACAAGGTGATCACCCTGTATCCTCCCCATCAATTTGAACAGTGCTTTGCACATAGTAAGCACTTAACAAATGCCATCATCATCATTATTATTATTATTACTAAAGCAGCATTTGGAGCAGCTGATCTGAAGCTCTGAAGTAACAGCTTTCAGATACTTGGTTAATGTGATTTGAGGACACGGCCATTCTAGCCTCAGCTTAGTCATTGCCTGAGCAACTGAGAAGGCCCCTATGAGCGGATCCTAGCCCCACCTCATCATTATTATTATTATTGCATCGGTTAAATGCTTACTACGCGTCAAGTACTGTTCTAAGCTCTGGAATCGCAAAGTAGGGAGCCTCAGGAGTGGAGGTTGGAGTAAGGACTGCTTTGAGGAGCGAGGGATAGTGGCAAGGACCCTGGGGTCTCCGGCGGCACTTCCCTTTCCCCCCATATTTCTGGGAATGAGCATTCTGGAAGGGTAGGGCATGTAGCCATCGGGAACGCCCAGGTTGCGATTAGAGCCCCCGTGCCTTACACCAAATACACCTACCTTTCCCTTCAGAGACAGGCTGGGGATTTCTCTTCCTTCTTGTGAAGTCCTGGGGCAAGAGCAAATGACAAACAGGCTGGTTCCTCTCCTGCTCAGGAGAGATCCTTGGACCTTCTGGGGGACTAAGCCCCAGGTGAGCAAGCAGAGAACGAGTTGTACCCTGGAAAGGAAATAAGACGGTCTAAGTTAGGACTGTCTTGAGGACAGGGACTGGATCTTCTTCCCTGTGTTTTCCCAGGTGCCCAATAAGGGTTTCAGGTATTCCGCCAACGCTACTGATATGAAGACTAACATGGTCAAACGTTGTTTTTAGAGGATGTAGTGAGAAGGGAGTGTAAAGGCGGGGGGATCTCTCCAGCGGGCATTTGCAGTCCGCTACTTCCGAAGCTCTGAAAAACTCACCATCTCTAACTCCCCTTTCGCACGAGGCAAGAAGGAGGAGGGAGGCAGGAGCAGTTCTGGTCCTGGAGATTTTGCGCTGTGGTCCCCGGAGCTCCAGACCCTGCCCGCCGCATTAGGAAGAGGACCTGGACCACTCGAAGGGTCCAGCAAACAATTCCCAGCCTGAGCCCGGGGCAAGTCACGGCTGCCACTTGGCCTGGTCTGGGGGGATGCAGAGGAGTTCCCGGTCTCTTCAGGACTAACGTTTGAGGCTGTTTTCTGAGACGGTCCCGCTGGCTTCTCTGGTCTGAAAGGCAAGGGAAAGTCCCGGGTCTCACCCTCGTTAGGTTAGATCATCAGCAGGACCACCTAATTTAGGATTAGGCTAGGTGAGGACCCCAACAATAACCAGTCCCATTCCACTTCTTCCCACCTTATCCGGAGACAACTCAGGAATCTGGGTGGTCCCTCCCCTGGCAGGAAACCTACAAACCTGACTTCACCCCTTTTCTCCCACCCCCCCCAGCCTGAGGAAGGGGGTCTGATTCCTACCCAGGACAGGGAAGCCCCAGAAGCTTCTCCCTCTGCAGAGACGCTATCAGAAAGTCAGGGCAACGAGGCTGCTTTCGCACAGGCCAGATAGGATTCCTGGGAAGAGATGGACACACAACTGTTTAGGCGGGCACTTTTCCTCCCCATCTGCTATCAGGGTTTCTGCTGGAGTGGGCAAATCAGGCCAGAGGCACGCTACTCGACAGCACAACATGAAGGACTGTACAAGGGCAGTGAAACTGAGCAAACATTTCAAATCAGCAGAACCCATAAAGAGTGGGAGGAGCGGGGGCACAACCTGATTTCACAGAGGCCTCTTCGCGGGAACTGACAACTAAATCAAACAGGTCAGAAAGACTGAACGAAGGCAGGCATATACTTATACTGAGCAGTGGGTGAGTCAATCAATCGTATTTACCGAGCGCTTACTGTGTGCAGAGCACTGTACTAATCAATCAATCAATCGTATTTACTGAGCGCTTACTGTGTGCACAGCACTGTACTAAGCGCTTGGGAAGTCCAAGTTGGCAACATCTAGAGACAGTCCCTACCCAACAGTGGGCTCACAGTCTAAAAGGGGGAGACAGAGAACAAAACCAAACATACTAACAAAATAAAATAAATAGAATAGATATGTACAAGTAAAATAAATAGAATAAAAAATATGTACAAACATATATACATATATACAGGTGCTGTGGGGAAGGGAAGGAGGTAAGATGGGGGGGGATGGAGAGGGGGACGAGGGAGCAGTGGGTGAGTCAATCAATCGTATTTACTGAGCGCTTACTGTGTGCAGAGCACTGTACTAATCAATCGTATTTATTGAGCACTTACTGTGTGCAGAGCACTGTACTAAGCGCTTGGGAGAGTACACTATAACAAAATCACATTCCCTGCCCACGACGAGCTTACATTCTAGAAGGGTGAGAGGGAAAGTGAGTGGGAATGGGGCAGGCAGGCTTGTGTTTGACCCAACAGAGGTCTCCTCTGTCAATCAGAGCTCAGAGACTCAGCACCAGGCCAAAACCTGACAAAGGCGAGGGCTAAACTAGGTTAGGGGAATGGAAGTCATAATTTAGGAGGCTTTTCTGTATAACTGACAATCACGGTAATGCTGCATCACTGATTGATTGATTGATTGATGACGGCATTTATTAAGTGCTTACTATGTGCAAAGCACTGTTCTAAGCGCTGGGGAGGTTACAAGGTGATCAGGTTGTCCCACATGGGGCTCACAGTCTCAATCCCCATTTTACAGGTGAGGTAACTGAGGCCCAGAGAAGTGAAGTGACTTGCCCGAAGTCACACAGCTGACAATTGGCAGAGCAGGGGTTTGAACCCATGACCTCCCGGGCTCTTCTCCACTGAGCCACGCTGCTTCTCATTGGGAGGGGGGGGAAAACAGCTTTCTGATTGCGGGCCTCAATCCTGGCAGGAACCACCAAAGACTTGGGGATGAAGAAGTGCAATTTGAAGTTGACGTCTCAGGTTCGTTCTTCTACAGTTACTCACGGGTCAGAGAATGGCGACTCCAGGCGAGCCAGCGCTGGCAAAGCTTGTGCCTTCCGAGAAAAACACGAGGGTCTCGCCCTTTCGGACTCCAAAGAGGCTTCTGGACTCCCACCGGCCTCACCGAGAAGCAGCCCATCCGATGTCACGGTCTTCCTGGGGCCGGGGAAGCGGGGTCGGCCTTTGCCAAGAGCCTTCTGCTTCCAGAGCACGGCACAACGCTGCACCGTCCGGTGCAGTCGATCCGCCACCTGCACACGAAAGATGTCAAAGAAGAGGACAGGCTGGCCCAGCACGAAGTGCAATCGCTGCTTTGCGTGGCTCAGTGGAAACAGCCCGGGCTTTGGAGTCGAAGGTCATGGGTTCTAATCCCGGCTCCGCCAATTATCAGCTGTGTGACTCTGGGCAAGTCACTTCACTTCTCTGGGCCTCAGTTCCCTCATCTGTCAAATGGGGATTAAGACTGTGAACCCCCCGCCGTGGGACAACCTGATCACCTTGTAAACTCCCCAGCGCTTAGAATAGTGCTTTTGCACATAGTAAGTGCTGTAATAAATGCCGTTATTATTATTAAGTGCCAACTCTTTGCCAGGCACTGCACTAAGCGCTGGGGTAGATGTAAGCTAATCAGGTTGGACACCTGGACATCTGCACATATTTCTTACTCTATTTTACTTGTCCATATCTATTCTATTTATTTTATTTTGTTAGTATGTTTGGTTTTGTTCTCTGTCCCCCGCTTTTAGACTGTGAGCCCACTGTTGGGTAGGGACTGTCTCTAGATGTTGCCAACTTGGACTTCCCAAGTGCTTAGTACAGTGCTCTGCACACAGTAAGCGCTCAATAAATACGATTGATTGATTGATTGATCGATTGACACAGTCCAGGACCCACATCCTCCATCCCCATTTTACAGATGAGGTTAATCGAGGCCCAGGGAAGTTAAGTGACTTGCCCAAGGTCACACAGCAGACAAGTGGTGGCGCCAGGATTAGAACCCACGACCTTCTGATTCCAGGCCCGTTCTCTATCCACCGGGCCACGCTCCTTCTAGGCCACTACTGGGGGCTCTCTTAGGTGACACCACGGCAAGATGGCTGTGAGCCCCACCTGGGACAGGGACTGCCTCCGACCCGATTAGCCTATATCCGCGGTAGTACTTAGTACAGTGCCTGGAGCATAGTAAGCGAGAGAAGCAGCGTGGCTCAGTGGAAAGAGCCCGGGCTTTGGAGTCAGAGGTCGTGGGTTCAAATCCCGGCTCCGCCACTTGTCAGCTGTGTGACTTTGGGCGAGTCACTTCACTTCTCTGGGCCTCAGTTACCTCATCTGGAAAATGGGGATGAAGACTGTGAGCCCCCCGTGGGACAACCTGATCACCCTGTAACCTCCCCAGCGTTTAGAACAGTGCTTTGCACAGAGTAAATGCTTAACAAATGCCATCATTATTATTATTAGCCTAAAACAGTGCTTTGCACTAAGTGCTTAATAAATGCCATCATCATTATTATGCTTAATAAATGCCATCATTATTATCATTAGCCTAGAACAGTGCTTTGCACTAAGTGCTTAATAAATGCCATTATTATTATTATTAACAAATACCACAATTATTATTATTATGGCACATCCCATAAGATGCCGTGAGGGAGGTATTTCGGTGCCAACTCTCAGGAAGAAGAGGAGTCTCTCAAAGGGTGGGAAGGTGTAGCAGCTTTTTAAAAAGGGAAATGCCCAGCCAGTAGTGCCAACACAGACGTACGCCACCTAATCTCTCCATGGGCAACGGACTGCAGATCTTTCCCCTGCTCCCCACCCGGTGAAACGAGCGCTTAGTACAGTGCTCTGCACACAGTAAGCGCTCAATAAATACGATATTGATTGAGAACCACTGGTAATCTTGGACAGACTGCCAGCCTTTTGCAGCAACGTTATAAGAGCTGGGGCCGAGCACATGGAGCGGTCATTACCTGGGCCTGCTGATGGGCCCGGAGCTGCCTGCGGAAGCTTTTCACGCCCGCCGTGAACCTCAGGAGGCGGGTGACTCCCTCTTGGAGCAGATCAGCCTGATAGGCCTGCATTGCTTGCTCAAGCCTGCTTCTCTTCCTTCTCTGCTCCAGCACAAATCCCCCCCAGGCATCAAAAACCTGCGGAGGGAGCAGCCCATCGGTGATTCCCAGTCCCGCGCTCTGGCCCTCCCACCCTTCTGCCTCGGTGTTCCAAGACGACAGTTCCCGGAGGCCTGGACCCAAGGGTCCATATGGACCTGGGAAATGCCAGTATCATTATCCAAAGGCACACCCCACCCTGTCTCTCCTTTTAGACTGTGAGCCCACTGTTGGGTAGGGACTGTCTCTATGTGTTGCCAATTTGTACTTCCCAAGCGCTTAGTACAGTGCTCTGCACATAGTAAGCGCTCAATAAATACGATTGATTGATTGATTGACATATGTCCCTGTATATATGTTTGTACATATTTATTACTCTATTTATTTTACTTGTACATATCTATTCTATTTATTTTATTTCGTTAGTATGTTTGGTTTTGTTCTCTGTCTTCCCCTTTTAGACTGTGAGCCCACTGTTGGGTAGGGACATATGTCCCTGTATATCTGTTTGTACATATTTATTACTCTATTTATTTTACTTGTACATATCTATTCTATTTGATTTTGTTAGTATGTTTGGTTTTGTTCTCTGTCTTCCCCTCTTAGACTGTAAGCCCACTGTTGGGTAGGGACATATGTCCCTGTCCCTGTATATATGTTTGTACATATTTATTACTCTATTTATTTTACTTGTACATATCCATTCTATTTATTTGATTTTGTTAGTATGTTTGGTTTTGTTCTCTGTCTTCCCCTTTTAGACTGTGAGCCCACTGTTGGGTAGGGACATATGTCCCTGTCCCTGAATATATGTTTGTACATATTTATTACTCTATTTATTTTTTTTACTTGTACATATCTATTCTATTCATTTGATTTTGTTCGTATGTTTTTGGTTTTGTTCTCTGTCTTCCCCTTTTAGACTGTGAGCCCACTGTTGGGTAGGGACATATGTCCCCGTCCCTGTATATATGTTTGTACATATTTATTACTCTATTTATTTATTTATTTTACTTGTACATATCTATTCTATTTATTTGATTTTGTTAGTATGTTTGGTTTTGTTCTCTGTCTTCCCCTTTTAGACTGTGAGCCCACTGTTGGGTAGGGACATATGTCCCTGTCCCTGTATATATATGTTTGTACATATTTATTACTCTTTTTATTTATTTATTTTACTTGTACATATCTATTCTATTTATTTTATTTTGTTAGTATGTTTGGTTTTGTTCTCTGTCTTCCCCTTTTAGACTGTGAGCCCACTGTTGGGTAGGGACATATGTCCCCGTCCCTGTATATATGTTTGTACATATTTATTACTCTATTTATTTTACTTGTACATATCTATTCTATTTATTTGATTTTGTTAGTATGTTTGGTTTGGTTCTCTGTCTTCCCCTTTTAGACTGTGAGCCCACTGTTGGGTAGGGACATATGTCCCCGTCCCTGTATATATGTTTGTACATATTTATTACTCTATTTATTTATTTATTTTACTTGTACATATCTATTCTATTCATTTGATTTTGTTCGTATGTTTTTGGTTTTGTTCTCTGTCTTCCCCTTTTAGACTGTGAGCCCACTGTTGGGTAGGGACATATGTCCCCGTCCCTGTATATATGTTTGTACATATTTATTACTCTATTTATTTATTTATTTTACTTGTACATATCTATTCTATTTATTTGATTTTGTTAGTATGTTTGGTTTTGTTCTCTGTCTTCCCCTTTTAGACTGTGAGCCCACTGTTGGGTAGGGACATATGTCCCTGTCCCTGTATATATATGTTTGTACATATTTATTACTCTTTTTATTTATTTATTTTACTTGTACATATCTATTCTATTTATTTTATTTTGTTAGTATGTTTGGTTTTGTTCTCTGTCTTCCCCTTTTAGACTGTGAGCCCACTGTTGGGTAGGGACATATGTCCCCGTCCCTGTATATATGTTTGTACATATTTATTACTCTATTTATTTTACTTGTACATATCTATTCTATTTATTTGATTTTGTTAGTATGGTTGGTTTTGTTCTCTGTCTTCCCCTTTTAGACTGTGAGCCCACTGTTGGGTAGGGACATATGTCCCCGTCCCTGTATATATGTTTGTACATATTTATTACGCTATTTATTTATTTATTTTACTTGTACATATCTATTCTATTTATTTGATTTTGTTAGTATATTTGGTTTTGTTCTCTGTCTTCCCCTTTTAGACTGTGAGCCCACTGTTGGGTAGGGACATATGTCCCTGTCCCTGTATATATGTTTGTACATATTTATTACTCTATTTATTTATTTATTTATTTATTTATCTGTACATATCTATTCTATTTATTTGATTTTGTTAGTATGTTTGGTTTTGTTCTCTGTCTTCCCCTTTTAGACTGTGAGCCCACTGTTGGGTAAGGACATATGTCTCCGTCCCTGTATATATGTTTGTACATATTTATTACTCTATTTATTTTACTTGTACATATCTATTCTATTCATTTGATTTTGTTAGTATGCTTGGTTTTGTTCTCTGTCTTCCCCTTTTAGACTGTGAGCCCACTGTTGGGTAGGGACATATGTCCCTGTCCCTGTATATATGTTTGTACATATTTATTACTCTATTTATTTATTTATTTTACTTGTACATATCTATTTATTTGATTTTGTTAGTGTGTTTGGTTTTGTTCTCTGTCTTCCCCTTTTAGACTGTGAGCCCACTGTTGGGTAGGGACTGTCTCTATGTGTTGCCAATTTGGACTTCCCAAGCGCTTAGTACAGTGCTCTGCACATAGTCAGCGCTCAATAAATACGATTGATGATGATGATGATGACTGTCTCTATATGTTGCCAACCTGTACTTCCCAAGCGCCTGGTGCAGTGCTCTGCACATAGTAAGCGCTCAATAAATACGATTGATGATGATGATGATGATGACTGTCTCTATATGTTGCCAACTTGTACTTCCCAAGCGCTTAGTGCAGTGCTCTGCGCTCAATAGATACGATTGATGATGATTCCCACTTTCCTTTTCCCAGTGGGAAGAGATTTCCCGCTCCTGGGCCAATTGCAAATTGAATTCATTCTGCCCCTTTGTTGGCCTTGTAAGCACCGAGGCAGGTGGGGCCGACGAACCTTTTCTGCAATAAGGTGATGTGCAACAATTACCTTCCCCTTCAGAGAAAAGGACCAGAACCACAAGGCTTGCACTGTTGCCTGGTGTTCCCGCTGCTTCTCCGCCAGCTGGAAGCCAAACAGAAGTCAACATCAGTGATAATAATAATAATAATAATAATAATTGGCATTTGTTAAGCGCTTACTATGTGCAAAGCACTGTTCTAAGCGCTGGGGAGGATACGGGGTGATCGGGTTATCCCACGTGGGGCTTACAGTCTTAATCCCCATTTTACAGAGGCCCAGAGAAGTGAAGTGACTCGCCCAAGATCACCCAGCAGACATGCGGCGGTGTCGGGTTTCGAACCCACGACCTCTGACTCCAAAGCCCGGGCTCTTTCCACTGAGCCACGCTGTGATCTCTTACTTGCTGACCAACAAGCTCACGGGACACTCGTGAACAAGAACAGTGCTTGGCACATAGTCAGCGCTTAACATATACCATGATTATTAATTATCATCCCTCCCTCTGCACATCCGCCAGAGAAGCAGCGTGGCTCAGTGGAAAGAGTCCGGGCTTTGAAGTCAGAGGTCATGGGTTCAAATTCCGGCTCTGCCAATTGAAAGCTGTGTGACTTGGGCAAGTCACTTAACTTCTCTGTGCCTCAGTTACCTCATCTGTAAAATGGGGATTAAGACCGTGAGGCCCACATGGGACAACCTGATCACCTTGTAACCTCCCCAGCACTTAGAACAGTGCTTTGCACATAGAAAGCGCTTAATAAATGCCATCATTATTATTATTATTATTATCCGCCAAGTTAGCTCTCTTCCTCCCTTCAAGGCCCTACTGAGAGCTCACCTCCTCCAGGAGGCCTTCCCAGACTGAGCCCCTTCCTTCCTCTTGCCCTTGTCCCCCTTTCCATCCCCCCCGTCTTACCTCCTTCCCTTCCCCACAGCACCTGTATATATGTATATATGTTTGTACATATTTATTACTCTATTTATTTTACTTGTACATACCTATTCTATTTTATTTTGTTAGTATGTTTGGTTTTGTTCTCTGTCTCCCCCTTCTAGACTGTGAGCCCACTGTTGGGTAGGGACCGTCTCTATATGTTGCCAACTTGTACTTCCCAAGCGCTTAGTACAGTGCTCTGCACGCAGTAAGCGCTCAATAAATACGATTGATTGATTGATTGATTGACTGATCATCATCATCATCAAAGACCCTCCTGGAGGTCTGGCTACAGTCCGCCATTCCCACCCTGCATCCAGGCACGCAATACCACCGGGACAGAAACAATGTAGCTGTTATCAAAATTATTTTTCAGTGGAAACTGATTTTAGTATGGGAAATCTCTGTAGCTAGTAGTTATTCATTCATTCATTCATTCATTCAATCGTATTTATTGAGCGCTTACTGTGTGCAGAGCACTGTACTAAGCGCTTGGGAAGTACAAGTTGGCAACATAGAGAGACGGTCCCTACCCAGCAGTGGGCTCACAGTCTAGAAGGGGGAGACAGAACAAAACCAAACATATTAACAAAATAAAATACACAGAATATGTACAAGTAAAATAAATAAATAAAATTAATTAATTAATAAGAATAAGCCACCGGCCCAGCCTGGATTCCCCGACGTGGGTTCCCCCCTTGGGGCTCGAAGCAGGCACAGAGGGAGGAGACGCCCCGGCCCCTGATTCCATCCTGAGCACGATCAAAGACACCCGATAATTCTAGGACTGTCTGTTAGGCAAAGCCTTAATGAAGGCACATCTCCTCCAGGAAGCCTTCTCTGACTGAGCCCTCCTCTCCTCTTCTCCCACTCATCATCATCATCATCAGTCGTATTTATTGAGCGCTTACTGTGTGCAGAGCGCTGTACTAAGCGCTTGGGAAGTCCAAGTTGGCAACATCTAGAGACGGTCCCTACCCAACAGTGGGCTCACAGTCTAAAACGGGGAGACAGAGAACAAAACCAAACATACCAGCAAAATAAAATAGAATAGGTATGAACAAGTAAAATAGAGTAACAAATATGTACAAACATATATACATATATACACTCCCTTCTGCGCTACTCATACTTGCTCCTTCATTCATCCTCTCTCCCTTCTCCGTGGCACATCCGTATATATCTGTAATTTATATCTACTTATATTAATGTCAGTCTCCCCCCCCCCCCCAGATTGTGAGCTCGTGTGGGCAGGGAATGTATTTGATGTTACATTGTAATAATAATAATAATAATGATGGCATTTATTAAGCGCTTACTACGTGCAAAGCACTGTTCTAAGCGCTGGGGAGGTTACAAGGTGATCAGGTTGTCCCACGAGGGGCTCACAATCTTAATCCCCATTTTACAGATGAGGTAACTGAGGCACAGGGAAGTGAAGTGACTTGCCCAAAGTCACACAGCTGGCAATTGGCGGAGCCGGGATTCGAACCCATGAACTCTGACTCCAAAGCCCGGGTTCTTTCCATTGAGCCACGCTGCTTCCCCCAAGCTTGTACTCTCCCAAGCGCCAAGTACAGTGCTTTGCACCCAGTGAGTGCTCATATACGATTATTTCAACACAGATCATGGGCTGCTCCTGAACCTAAATCACTTCCCTTTCCTCCATTCCTTGCCCGGAGGCTAAAGAGATAAGCCAGCTCTTCACCAGTGCCACCCAGAAGCATTAAGGAGACTCTTCCCAAGAGTCTCAACTGCAACATGCCCACCTGCCCCAAGCCTGAGGAACAATACCCCAGTGTTTCCCTCTTTCTTTGTGCAGCACTAAATTCTATAAAAGGCTTTCCATAGCTAACTGTAACAGCAATGCACAAATGGGAGGCAAGAGAAGCATCTTACTACTACTAATAACGGCATTTATTAAGCGCTTACTATGTGCAAAAGCACTGTTCTAAGCGCTGGAGGGGATACAAGGTGATCAGGTTGTCCCATGTGGGGCTCACAGTCTTCAGGCCCTATTGAGAGCTCACCTCCTCCAGGAGGCCTTCCCAGACTGAGCCCCTTCCTTCCTCTCCCCCTCTCCATCCCCACCTTCTTACCTCCTTCCCTTCCCCACAGCACCTGTATATATGTTTGTACATATTTATTACTCTACTTATTTATATTTTTATATATATATATATATTTATTTATATAATGGCATTTATTAAGCGCTTACTATGTGCAAAGCACTGTTCTAAGCGCTGGGGAGGTTACAAGGTGATCAGGTTGTCCCACGGGGGGCTCACAGTCTTAATCCCCATTTTACAGATGAGGGAACTGAGGCACAGAGAAGAAGTGACTTGCCCAAAGTCACACAGCTGACAGTTGGCGGAGCCTGGATTTGAACCCGTGACCTCTGACTCCAAAGCCCATGCTCTTTTCCACCGAGCCACACTGCTTCTCTATTTATTTATTTATTTATTTTACTTGTACATATCTATTCTATTTCTTTTATTTTGTTAGTATGTTTGGTTTTGTTTTCTGTCTCCCCCTTTTAGACTGTGAGCCCACTGTTGGGTAGGGACTGTCTCTATATGTTGCCAATTTGTACTTCCCAAGTGCTTAGTACAGTGCTCTGCACATAGTAAGCGCTCAATAAATACGATTGATGATGATGATGAAGAAGCAGTGTGGCCCAGTGGATAGAGCCCGGGCCCGGGAGTCAGAAGGACCTGGGTTTTACGCCCAGCTCCACCACTTATCTGCTGTGGGACCCTGGGCAAGTCACTTCAATCAATCAATCAATCAATCATATTTATTGAGCGCTTACTATGTGCAGAGCACTGTACTAAGCGCTTGGGAAGTACAAATTGGCAACATATAAAGACAGTCCCTACCCAACAGTGGGCTCACAGTCTAAGGCCCACTTCTCTGGGCCTGTTACCTCATCTGTAAAATGGGGATTGTGACTGTGAGCCCCACGTGGGACAGGGACTGTGTCCAATTTGACTAACTTGAATCTGTAGTACAGTGCCTGCAACATAGGAAGCGCTTAATACCATTATTTTTTTTTAAAAAAAGGATGAATTTGCCAGAACAACACTTAGAGAGAAAATGCAATTCCCACCTGATGTTTCCACTGGGAGAAACAAGACCGGCTGAGTCTTCGAGCCATCAGCTGAACTCCCTGCCTCTGCAAGAGCTAGGAGAGGAAACAAAAGGATGAGAGGAGCTCCGGGATGAACACAAACTGGGGTGGGAATCTTAGGCCTGGCCCAACCTAGTACCTCACCATGACGTAGTAGTAGTAGTAATAATAGAGTTTATTAAGTGCCTACTGTGTGCAGAGCATCTTACTAATAATAATAATAATAATGGCATTTATTAAGCGCTTACTCTGTGCAAAAGCACTGTTCTAAGCGCTGGAGGGGATACAAGGTGATCAGGTTGTCCCATGTGGGGCTCACAGTCTTCATCCCCATTTTACAGCTGAGGTAACTGAGGCACAGAGAAGTTAAGCGACTTGCCCAAAGTCACACAGCTGGCAAGTGGTGGAGCCGGCTTTCGAACCCATGACCTCTGACTCCAAATCCCGGGCTATTTCCACTGAGCCACGCTGCTTCTCCAGCGTGCTTCCACGCTGCTTCTGCTACTAAGCACTGGGATTAAAAGAAAAAAAAATACAGGTTAGAATTAGTCTCTGGCCCTCTAGGGGTTCACAATCTAAGAACCAGGAGGGGCAGGGTTTGCCAGAAGACAAAAAGAAAGATGATATAAATTGAAAACAACATAAAAGACAAAGTTCAGAGTCCAAAAAGTCGGGTGGTAAAAGGGACTAATCAGTGAAGTCCCCAGGGTTCAGCTGCCCAGGTCATCGTCCGTTCCTCCTTCCCCTCCCCACGGCACCTGTATATATGTTTGTACAGATTTTTTGCTCTATTTATTTTACTTGTACATATTTACTATTCTATTTATTTTGTTAAGGATGTGCATCTAGCTTTATTTCTATTTATTCGGACGACTTGACACCCGTCCACATGTTTTGTTTTGTTGTCCATCTCCCCCTTCTAGACCGTGAGCCCGCTGTCGGGTAGGGACCGTCTCTAGATGTTGCCGACTTGTACTTCCCAAGCGCTCAGCCCGGTGCTCCGCACTCAGTAAGCGCTCAATAAATACGATCGAATGGATGAATGAATAGAGAGTCCAGGCATAACCCTAGCTTCCCAACATTTTAAAATGTGTAGCGGCCTCACGCCGCTGCAGCTTAAATCCCCCAGCTCCACTTGGTACACAAGACATGATGGGAGTAGGGGCCCTGGGTGGCAAGATGGCAAGAAAGCCCCAGCCATAGGAAGGTCATCATCATCATCAATTGTATTTATTGAGCGCTTACTACGTGCAGAGCACTGTACTAAGCGCTTGGGAAGTACAAATTGGCAACATATAGAGACAGTTCCTACCCAACAGTGGGCTCACAGTCTGACTGGCTTTTTACCCCACTGGTCGTAGACAGGGTCCTCTAAGTACGGCGGCTAACTGGGTCACTACACTGGGTCTTACTTGTACATATCTATTTATTTTATTTTGTTAGTATGTTTGGTTTTGTTCTCCGTCTCCCCCTTCTAGACTGTGAGCCCGCTGTTGGGTAGGGACCGTCTCTATGTGTTGCCGACTTGTACTTCCCAAGCGCTTAGTACAGTGCTCTGCACACAGTAAGCGCTCAATAAATACGATTGATTGATTGATACATGAGACAAACTATGTGTGGGCACCAGCAATCCCAAAGAAGGCCCCAGGAGGTCAACCAATATGGCTCAGTCTAGATTGGATTTGGCTCTGTGCTGGCCCAACGGCAGGCCCAGGCCAGCCAATGCAGGAGGGCTCTACAGCCAACTGCAACAGGAGAACGCTTGTCTGCTGTGTGGCCTTGGGCAAGTCGCTTCACTTCTCTGTGCATTCATTCGCTCCATCGTATTTATTGAGCGCTTACTGTGTGCGGAGCACTGGACGAAGCGCTTGGGAAGGACAAGTCGGCAACATAGAGAGATGGTCCCTACCCAACAACGGGCTCACAGTCTCGAAGGGGGAGACAGACAACAAAACAAAGCATGTAGACAGGTGTCAAAATCCTCAGAACAAATAGAATTAAAGCTATATGCACATCATTAACAAAATAAATAGAATAGTAGATATGTACAAGTAAAATAGAGTAATAAATCTAGATCTAGAGTAATAAATAAGTCAGAGGTCGTGGGTTCATTCATTCATTCAATCGTATTTATTGAGCGCTTACTGTGTGCAGAGCACTGTACTAAGCGCTTGGGAAGTACAAGTTGGCAACACATAGAGATGGTCCCTACCCAACAGTGGGCTCACAGTCTAGAAATATATATACAAATGCTGTGGAGAGGGGAAGGAGGTAGGGCGGGGGGGATGGGGAGAAGGAGAGGAAAAAGGGGGCTCAGTCTGGGAAGGCCTCCTGGAGGAGGTGACAGAAAAAAGGGGGCTCAGTCTGGGAGGCCTCCTGCGCACCAGTTACCTCACCGGTAAAATGGGGATTGAGACTGTGAGCGGGACAGAGACCTTGTCCAACCCAATTCGCTTGTATCCACCCCAGTGCTTAGTACACTGCCTGGCACACAGTAAGCACTTAAATACCAGAATTGTTATTATTATTAAGAGCACTACTTCACCTTAACCAAATCTTATTCCCAGCTGATAACTTTCAGGGACCCTGATGACAAAACTAGGAAGGACTCCTGGCCTGGGGTTTTAGGGGATTATTAACAGTCCCTCAGAGATGCTTCTCTGCTTCAGACCCTCCCTGCCCAGCACCGTTCTCCCCCTCAACCTCGTGGATTTTTCACCCTCAGCACCATCAGCCATGTTTCACTATTGGAGCTGCATTCTAACGGTAGGCTCCCTCAAATTACTCCGTGGCAATACAGGTAAGGCCCAAAAGCAGCAGCTTCTGCTTCATCGCCACAGGCGACAAAAGCCAAGCAATCCGGCACGGAGTGTGGTGCAGTGCCTGCTGGAAAACGGCCTGTGAAACCTCCGGGAGAAGGAATCTTTCCTTTCAGCGACATTCCAGGGGCCTGGTGCTCTCAGCTCTCACCATTTTTCTGATGCAGTGGAGATGGTGTTGCTTCCATCGGGACATACACTCCTGCAGCAGCCTCTTCCCGTGATGCCGGGCCGCACAATCCAGCTGGGCTCTCTGTAGCGAAGTCCTCTGGCTAAATTCCCTCCAGTATAAAAACACAGACCGAAGAAGGCCTAGTGCAACCCAAAGCCACAGGAAAAGAACAGTAAGTGCCCGTTGCTAAATTCCAGCAAACCTCGAGAATCTATATAACCCATTCCCTCGGGAAGTGACCTAGGGGGTCTAAAATAACATGTAATAGAAAACTGGGGGACTCGTTGGAGACTGGACAGAACCGCAGTGTGGACTGTGGTGTCATTCAGGATGAGTGAAAGACGAAGGAAAGGCAGTCACTGAGCTGGTAACATAAAAATCTGCCACAAATAACGCTCTCGCAGATAATGTAGTAGTCTGCTGCTTGGGGGAAAGACAGACTTGTGAGGGAGAGTGCAAGCAGGAGGACAGAGAGAAGAAATCCAGCAGCTTTTGTGTCACCTCATCTTTCTACTCCATCCTATACCCACCCCAGAAGAGAAGAGCGGCATCCTAGGACGCTACATGGAATCTGTATCCCATAGGAATTCAGCAGGCGGCTGCAATCTGGTCAAATGTCACCTGGATTCCCTAAGGCTTCACCTCTCAAATTCATTCATCCAATCGTATTTATTGAGCCCTTTCTGAGTGCAGAGCACTGTACTAAGCACTCGGGAGAGTACAATACAACAATAAACAGACAAATTCCCAGCCCACAATGAGCTTCCAAGGTAGAAGCCAGCGAGACAGACATCAGTGCAAATAAATAAATCACAGATAAGTGTTGGACCTCAAATGGAGATGAGCCATTAGAGAAGCAGCGTGGCTCAGTGGAAAGAGCACGGGCTATGGAGTCAGAGCTCATGGTTTCAAATCCCGGCTCCGCCACTTGTCAGCTGTGTGACTTTGGGCAAGTCACTTGACTTCTCTGGGCCTCAGTTCCCTCATCTGTAAAATGGGGGTTAAGACTGTGAGCCCCCCGTGGGACAACCTGATCACTTTGTAACCTCCCCAGTGCTTAGAACAGTGCTTTGTACATAGTAAGCGCTTAATAAATGCCATCATTATTATTATGAACATGGTTTAATTCCTACACCTACAGCCTTTGTCCAAGGTGTTGGCACTTTTCACTGTGATTACAAACAGAAGATTTTCCTGCAACATCAGTTTGGGGCCCTGTGAGAAGCCTCTTTTCTAGGCCCAGAGAAGAGCGTCACCAACCACACCGGGGAAATGAGCAGAAACCAGAAACTGGGGGGCCGGGCCAAAGCCCCACACAATTTGGAGGGATCCTGCAAAGGCTGCAGACTCCAGCCAGAGTGGGTCTGGCCTCTTTGAGCTATTCTCTGGTGCTGTGCCTGGAAATCCCTCCTGGCCACTGTCATTCATTCAATTATATTTACTGAGCACTTACTGTGTGCAGAGCACTGTACTACGCGCTTGGGAAATACAAGTTGGCAACATAGAGAGACGGTCCCTACCCAACAGTGGGCTCACAGTCTAGAAGGGGGAGACAGAGAACAAAAGAAAACATATTAACAAAATAAAATAAGTAGTGATGAGCTCGTCCCTCTCAGGAGCATCAGGAGACAGTCCCTAGCCCGGCTCAGCCTCCTGGTTCTTGCTCACCTCGATCCAACTTTTTTCTGGCATCCATGACCACAGCCGCTTCCTGTTGTCGGCAATAAACCTGCAAGGCCGCGGCATCCCTCCAATGCACCAACACCTATGGAGTCAGGCATCAAGACTTTCAAGAAAGACTGCTGATGTCGAACTCACAGGTTGAGGAGAAAAAGGACCCTGGGTGGCTACTCCCCAGGAACCCAGCACCTGACCCCTCAGAAAATCAATCATATTTAATAATAATAATAGCATTTGTTAAGCGCTTACTATGTGCAAAGCACTGTTCTAAGCGCTGGGGAGGATACAAGGTGATCGGGTTGTCCCATGTGGAGCTCACAGTCTTCAACCCCATTTTACAGATGAGGGAGCTGAGGCACAGAGAAGTTAAGTGACTTGCCCAAGGTCACACACCTGACAACTGTTGGAGCTGGGATTTGAACCCATGACCTCTGACTCCCAAGCCAGTGCTCTTTCCACTGAGCCACGGTGCTTCTTTATTTCTTTGCATTCTCTGCAGATGTTCTTTACTGAGGGCCTACTGCGGGCAGAGCACTGTACTAAACGCTTGGGAGAATACAAAACAAGGCTCAAACAGGGTTCGCAGATGAAGAGCTCCTTGGTCGACTTCCACGACTGCTGGCACATACTAGATGAAGCGTATTAGAACCATAACTGTGGTATTTGTTAAGCATTTACTATATGCCAGTGCTGGGGAAGATATAAGCAGATTAGACACAGTCCCTGTTCCACATGGGATTCAGAGTCTAAGGGGGAAAAGAGATCCCAAGGTATTTAATCCCCATTTTACAGGTGAGGACACTGAGGCACAGGGAATTTAAATAACTGAGGTCACACAACAGGCAAGTGGTGGGGCTTGGGTTAGAGCACGGTGTCTCTTGACTCCCGATCCTCTGCTCTTCCCATTAAGCCACACTGCTTCTCTATCCAGATCACTACAGTCAGGTTGATTTTCCCCTTTTTCACTTGAAAAATTGTTTCCCCCCCCGCCATACAACCATCATTACAGCCATGAGAAGCAGCGTGGCTCAGTGGAAAGAGCCCGGGCTTTGGAGTCAGAGGTCGTGGGTTCAAATCCCAGCTCCACCGACTGTCAGCTGTGTGACTTTGGGCAAGTCACAACTTCTCTGGGCCTCAGTTCCCTCATCTGTAAAATGGAGATTAAAACTGTGAGCCCCCTGTGGGACAACCTGATCATCTTGTAACCTCCCCCGCGCTTAGAACAGTGCTTTGCACATAGTAAGCGCTTAACAAATACCATCATTATGATTATTATCATCATTACCCAAAACACAGGTTGGGAATGGCCAAGTCTAGCAAAATAGTATTACCGATCCTTCCTACAGCAATTACAGCTGGGCAAGGTGAACATCTAAATTTTACCAGCCCGCTCCAAAATCACCTTTGAAACGACTCTTCTCCTGAGATGCTCAACCGCTTCGGCTGTTTTCTCTGCTTCAATCACACATTCCGTGGAATGTTTCTTCCAGGTGTGAAATACCCGCCTGAAGGCAAATCAAGAAATATTTACTCCAAGATCTCCTGATGGGGCGAGAGGGAAATGTCAGAGGAACAAAGATGTGCATGCCCAGTGTCAGAATCAGACAATGAGCGACAAGATGAATTCCCCAGTGAAGGAAGATAACAAATACTGCCTGTGAGGGGCCTGGGCTCCAGACTCATCCTCACACCAGCCTTGAACAAACTTGCTAAACTCTCTGATCTATACAAGAATGAGAAAGCAGATTCCAGCCTTGTAACTCAGACTAACACACACACACACACATATATATATATATATATATATATATATATATATGTATTTATATATATGTATTTATATATATAAATATAAATATAGCCAGTTGCAGGCAGCACAGAGATAATGAGACAGCCCAGCAGACTCTCTAGGGACCAGGAAAAGAAGCTTTAGGAGAAGCAGGAGTAATTTACCTTTAATCAATCAATCAATGGTATTTATTGAGCGCTTACTGGGAGAGTACAATACGACAGAGGTGGTAGGTTTGTTCCCTGCCCACAAAGAGCTTACCTTAACAGTTGCCTTTTATGTTGTTTCTCCTTCTCAGCTACATGTTCCAGAACAAGCTGTACTCTATGCTGGTAGGTCTGAAAGAAGGCATTAGGGACAGCAGAGTTGGGATTTATCATGACGGAAGACACGACAGAGGCCTGCAAGATCCACTATCCTCCCCTAATCCTTTGATGATTCAAGACTAATCCACCAGAGCAGTGTAAAGGAATGCACTCTGTATTTTGTCACTTGGCCCTATATGGACTAAAGGATCACACAAGACTTATTAGATTCATGTCCCCTCTGACAATCAATTATATTTATTGAGCACTTACTGTGGGCAGAGCACTGTACTACACGCTGGAGAGAGTACAACCCAACAGAGTTGGTGAACACGTTCCCTTCGAACAGTCTAGTGGGGAAGGCAGACATTAAAATAAATTCCACACAGGGGAAAATGGCAAGAATAAGGATATGTACATAGAAGCTGTGGGGCTGGGGGAGGAATATCAAGAGTTTGAAGGGTACAAGTCCAAGTACATAGGCAACACAGAAGGGAAAGGAAATAGGGGAAATGAGGGCTTAGTCAGGGAAGGCTTCCTGGAGGTGAGACTGTAATTAGTTCCTGAAGACAGGGAGAGTGGTGGACTGTTGTATAGGAAAGGGGAGGGTATTACAGGCCTGGGGGCAAAGGCCCCCAAAGGATGGCAAAGGATTGGTGACAAGTTAGAGGTGACAAGTTAAGAGGCAGAGTAAGTTAGATGGACATTAGAGGAGCGAGGCTGTAGGAGGAAATCAGTGAGGTAAGGAAAGAGGGGGATTACTGACTAATGCTGATAAGATGCTGATGAGGAGGTGGATAGGTGACCATTCCTCTGAAGGACAAGTCCTGAGGAGTGGGGTAATGTGGACTGAATGATTTATTTTAGAAAAACGTTCCAAGCAGCAGACTGAAGTAAGGACTCGAGAGGGGTGAGTTGGGAGGTAGGGTTGGTCAGTGCAGAGGCTGATGCAGGATAGGGTAAATACTTGGATCAGTGGGGGAGCAGTTTCAATGGAAAGGAAATGGCAGTTTGGAGATGTTATGATGGTAGAACTGAAAGGATTTGGTGACACTGAATATGTGAGTTGAATGAGAGAGATGAATCAAGGACAATGCCAAGTTTACAAGCTCAAGAGACAGGCAAGACAGTGGGGTTATTTACAGTTCCTGGAATGCTACCAAGGGCAGGTGTGGGGATAAAGAACTTAAATGTCCAGGCTAATCAATCAGTGGTATTTGTTGAAAGCTTACTGTGGGCAGAGCACCATATTAAGCGCTTGGGAGAGTACACTAGAGTTGGTAGAAACAATCCCTGTCCTCAAAGGAATTTATAATCAAGAGGGGGACCCCAGCTGTTGGGAAAACCCCCTTTTGCAATCTATGGACGTCAATCTCTCGGATACTGAGAGTGCTGGTTTCACACAACCTACTACTGTTTGTTCCTTCCCAAATGACTGCCGCGTAAAGCAACCTTCAGCACAAATGCCTTAACCTTTCACTCCAGTTCTGTGCTCTAGGCTCGTCCTTCTGCCTGTGGGACATTTGAACTGCAGTCACTCCAACTCAAAGCACCAGTCAAAATGCTTAGATTCATTCCAGGACATTCATTTTGGGCCCCTGTTCAGTTTATGACCATCAGGATAGTTGTCACGTAGGCATGAGGGAGACAAATACAGGAACTGCAATCAACAGTTCCCTAAATGTTTTTCATTTAATAAAAATTACAAGTCAATAGAGTTTTCCCAGAAGTCTTCAGACATCCATGGAAGCTTCTCCTTAGCTAAGACAGTTGCACAAATAAATCCACTGAAGATTTGTGGGTTCTTTTAATATTTCTCAAGCACTTACTATGTAACAAACACTATTCTAAGCGCCGGGGTAGATACAAGTTAATCAGATCACACACAGTCCTTATCCACATGAGGCTCATAATCAAAGCAGAGGGAGAATAGGTATTGAATCCCCATTTTTGCAGTTGAGGAAACTAAAGCACAGAGAAGTTAAGTGTCTTGGCCAAGGTGAAAAGCAGGCAAGTGGCAGAGAAGGGGTTAGAACCCAGGTCGTCTCCCAGGCCTGTGCTTTATCCCCAAGGTTACACTTCATCCCAGTTCTGCCAAAAGGCATGTTTTCGGACACATTTTGGGTAGGACATTATTAGAGAACTAGGGACAATTTGTCTAACAACCTGATCCACTTGGGGAAATTATGCAATGAAGAAATGCAGCGTGGCTTAGTGGAAAGAGCACGGGCTCGGGAGTCAGAGGACGTGGGTTCTAATTCTGACTCCGCCACTAGTCAGCTGTGTGACGTTGGGAAAGGCACTTAACTTCTCTGTGTCTCAGTTCCCTCATCTGTAAAATGGGGATTAAGATGTGAGCCCCCCACACCTTGTATCTACCCCAGTGCTTAGAACAGTGCTTGGCACATAGTAAGCGCTTAACACATACCATCATCAATCAAACGGCTTCTGTGCATGTTTGTGTGCGTGAGCAGTAATGGCTTTTTCGCATGCTTCCAAGCCCCGATAACTACAGGGCCAGGCTCCTTACTGTGAGATTTGTGAGAGTTTGGGGAGAAGTAGATGTACCGAAAGTTTACCCAGCTCTTAAAAATATTTTTTCCGGTCCCACACATTCCTTTCAAGAAGTACTCAGGAATAAAATGCACGACATCCAGATGCTTTTCGACTCTTTCAGTAAAAACTGGATAAATGAACAAGAGGCTGCCTACCATCCAGGCCCTCAGGACCCTGCTCAGCAAGGCGCGTCGGTAGTGCAGGTCTGCACACACGAGCTTCTGCCACTTTGCACTCCGCCGAGCCACATACTAAAAATATAAAGGAAAGAAAGGCAGGTGAATGGAGAAAGAGACCCATGAAGAAAGCTGGAGCAGGGAGATCCAAACCCAGTCTTTTACCATATAATAATAATGGCGGTATGTGGTGTTTGCTAACAAATTATTATTATAATAATTTCCATAAGGTAGATACAAGGTAATCAGCTTGGACACCATCCCTGTCCCACATGGGACTCACAATCATCATCAATTGTATTTATTGAGCGCTTACTATGCGCAGAGCACTGTACTAAGCGCTTGGGAAGTACAAATTGGCAACACATAAAGACAGTCCCTACCCAACAGTGGGCTCACAATCTTAATCCCATTTTATGGATGAGGTAACTGAGGCTCAGAAAAGTGAAATGACTTGCCCAAGGTCACACACAAGACATGGCAGAGCTGAGATTAGAACAAAGGTCCTTCGACTCTCAGGCCTGTGCTCTTTCCACTAGGCCATGCTGCTTCTCAGATGTTCTTATCTGCAGGAACATCACCAGCTGATACTGGAAGGTGTCAGACTGGAACCAGAAGGTTCAGATAAGGATCTTTTGTCAGCTGGAAGATAAAAAGCTATTTCCCCCAGTCCTGTCAGAAAAGCAACTTCCTAATCTCCTTGGCTCCCCCCACCCAGAGTGCTTTTACCTGCACTCTAAGAAATCAGATTAACTGTTATCACCAGCAGAAGGTACAGCAGTTACCAATCTTGCTCTATCAGCCAAATGCTTAATCTGGAGGACCTCACCTGCCTCCACTTGCTCCAAGAATACCACAGGACCTGTTGAGAGTAGAACTGGCTAGCCATCCTCAAACCCGTCCTCCTATGGAAGAAAGAGTGCACACAGTCAACTGAAGCCTAGACCCAATCCTACCATTCTCTCATACCATCATTTCCCTTCTCCCAGTCACCCCAAATTCACCATAATTAGGGTACTAATTAAGCACTCTCTCTGTACCAAGCTCTGAGGTAGGTCACGAGATCAGAAGCATTCTCGGTCCCACAAGGGACAGGTTACAAGCTATCTAGTGAGGAACTTGTGGCCCAGGGAGAATAAGTGACTTGCCCCAGCTCAGTAAGCCAGTGGCAGAGCTGGGATGTGAATTCACAATCCTGTGCTCTCTCTATTATTATTAATATTTGTAAAGCACTTACAATGTGCCAAACACTGTTCTAAGTACTGGGGTAGATACAACGTTACCAGGTAGTCCCACATGGGGCTCAAAGTCTTAGTCCCCATTTTACAGATGAGGTCAGAGGCACAGAGAAGTTAAGTGACTTGCCCAAAGTCACCCAGCTGACAACGGGCAGAGCCAGGATTCAAACCCACGACCTCTGACTTCCAAGCGCACGCTCTTTCCAACTAAGCCACACTACCTCTCCTGTGAGAAATGCCAAGTGTGGCTGCATTTGAGATGCAATAGCTTTAACCATGGTACGTACATAAGACCCAGGAAAAAAATTACAGGCAACAAATGTCCAACTCCTAGAGAAGATAGAACTAGGTGACTTCCTTAGGTCGCTCCTAAAACCAACCCTAAATGACTCCTTGAAGCCAGCTATACCTGCCCTGGGATTGAGCACTTAGGATTTATGTTTGAGAAGCAGCGTGGCTCAGTGGAAAGAACGTGGGCTTTGGAGTCAGAGGTCATGGGTTCAAATCCCAGCTCTGCCAATTGTCAGCTGTGTGACTTTGGGCAAGTCACTTCACTTCTCTGGGCCTCAGTTATCTCACCTGGAAAATGGGGATTAAGACTGTGAGCCCCCTGTGGGACAACCTGATCACTTTGTAACCTCATTAGCGCTTAGAACAGTGCTTTGTACATAGTAAGCGCTTAATAAATGCCATTATTATTAAGAATCTATTCGAGTGTTACAGCTAGTGCACATTTCTAGATCTTCCCTAGGTAAAACAATTGGCCATCAAAGGGGCCCGATGATGGTAATATATAGGGGGGAATGTTTTTTCTTCCTTCCCCTAAAGCCATTAATGCCCTAAGGCAGTAACAAAAATGCGAGTGTAACATATTACATTTTACACACACACATACACTCCCTCCTCCCCACCCCATCCCTCTTTATCAGTAGTATTTGAGTGTCTACTGTGTACTGACTGTACGAGAGGTTGGCCACATTTTTGTGAAAGAGCTAATCGTACAATTTCAACACACCTTAACCTAGTTCACTGCGTCATGAACGGTACAAGGAGCAATGAGTCCAACTCCACCCAGGCCCCACTCCAGGCCCAGAGTCCCCGAAGTGTCTGGGACTTTCTGGGAATTAGCTCCCCTTCCCTCGGCAGAGGTCCCCAAATGGACTATCTGTTCCTGCCTGCGCCCTCCCTCCCTACTTGGTCCCAAAAGGAATGGATTGGATGGAGCCCAGCAGACCCTGCTTCATCAGCTGTAGTTCCTAGGTAGGTTAGGGCAGTGTTGCATTGCACACTGTGGGGTGTTTGGTGAGAACTCCCCCTCCCCGCTACTGCTCCTGAGGCCCTGAGTGGCAGATATAAATAAATATATGTATAAATATATATAAATATATATATACAATAATATATAATATTATATATAATATATATTATAAATAAATACAAATGCTTTGCCCTCCTTCCCTGGCTTGAGATCCCCATTTGATTCCAAGAAGAACTAGATATGGCTCCCAAACCATGACATGGTAGACCCTCAGTATATACAATATACCATGGAAGACTCCGCTTGGGTCTTTCAGCCTCTGGTCTGGGGCTGAAATAAGGGTCCAACTTTAAAAAAGGGCATTGGGTGAATGGGTACGTAACTACAATGGAGAGCTTAGAGATAATAACAACCGTGTTATTTGTTAAGCACTTACTATGTGCCAGGCACTGGGGCAGATCCAAGCAAATCGGGTTGGACACGGTCCCTGTCCCACATGGGGCTCACAGTCTCAATCCCCATTTTACAGACAAGGTAACTGAGGCACAGTGAAGTGACTTACCCAAGGTCACACAGTAGACAAGTGATAGAGCTGGGATTAGAACTGAGCCCACTGTTGGGTAGGGACTGTCTCTATATGTTGCCAACTTGTACTTCCCAAGCGCTTAGTACAGTGCTCTGCACACAGTAAGCACTCAAATACGATTGATGATGATGATGATTAGAACGCATAAACTTCTGATTCCCAGGCCCATGCTCTCTCCACTATGCCATACTGCTTCCCTGATCTTCTGCGGCTGGCTGATAGCTGATTTTACCACCAGGAGGGCCTCATGGAGTGTTTGTGGGTTTACTGCAAGTCACCTCCGTTATTAACAATTTGAGTTTTAACGAAGGACAGCTGCCGCAGGAAAGAACCCAGGCAATGCCTTTGAATAGGAAGGGCAGGGTTGTACTTAAGTGAAGAAGAGCGGAATCCATTGAATGGTGCTATGAAATAAGCCCGGCTTCATCCCAGCATGTTTAAAATGACAAGATGTGGTTCACTGGAAAGGCTAAGAGGGGCAGTGGCCCAAATAGCCACCCACTCTGTTCGGAGCTCCTGAACGTTTTCCTTCCAAAGCTGGAAAGCCTTCAGCAGTTGCCTGTGACGGTAATGATTATCAGCCACGACTTCTCCCTCCCTCTCCTTAGTACGCACCGCCACGCGGGTGAGCCACACAGACCAGAAACGATGCAACAGCAGCTGTTCAGAGTGAAGAATAGCCTGTATTGGAAAGGGGAAAAGTAGAGGGAGGGCAGTGGAGAGAGGAGAGAAACACATCAGTGAAGACTATTAACCAAAGAGAAAAATGATCATCGATACAATAAGCTACCTCATTCCTAAAAGAAGCCTGGCCAACTCCAGAGAAGCAGCATGGTCGGGTGGAAAGAGCATGGGCCTGGGAATCAGAAGGACCTGGCTATGTACACTTGCCTGCTGTGTGACCTTGGGCCACTCACTTAACTTCTCTGTGCCTCAGTACCTCATCTATAAAATGGGGAGTAAGACTAAGTTCCATGTGAGGCAGGGACTGTGTCTAACATAACTAGGTTGAATTTACCCCAGCATTTAGTGCCTGACACATAGTAAGTGCTTAACAAATAACACTTGGGAAGGGAAAAAAAAACAACCTCCCACTCAAACTAAACCATCAGAACTCCGTCCAGTTGCTTGCGGCTGCCCAGGGTGGTAGATTAAATCTAAGGCAGGGAGTCAGAGTACTGCTGGCTCACTTGTGTGGCTTTGGACTAGTCTCTTCTCATTTGTGAAACACAAATCAGGACTGCCAGACTTCACGAACAAGGGAGACTATGAAATGCCGCGCAATCGAGATGACGAGACTGTCTTATTGAAAAGCTCTTTAGGCAGAGTCCATTTACCATTCTCTCTGCCAACTGGTTTTCTTGCTGCTGATGCATCCTCTGCCACCACGTATCAAACACCTGCCTCTCCACCACCTCCCTTAGGAAAACAAATGAAGAATATCCATGAACCATTACACTCTGTGCGGGAGGGCCAGGTTTATAAATAACCAAACATTTTAATTTGAGACGGTAAATTCGCTAATGTCCAAATGCATTTTTTTAATCTGCCATAATCATTCTTTTGCCCTGCTTTGGCTGCTAACTGTTGGTGAAGATGTGGGTTCTGTATTCTTGGGCAAGCAAACAGTAACTGATTTGAATGACTGATTGACTAATTCCCAAAATTTGAGAAGTCAAAGATCTATCCCACTAGCCAAGATCAAGGTTCCTCAGAGATATCTGGCACATCATTCGGTATTGGGAGATAAAACTTTTTGTTTTAATTGCCTCCTGAACATTTGCCAGCAAGGTTTATTATTTTGATTCACAGGAGATGCATAAAATGAAGCCCACCCAGTTTATTCAGGCCTGGATTTAAAAAAGAAAAGCCTCTGATAAAGGAAATGAATGGTAGAAGGGAAAACAGTTGGATTTTTGTTCTGTTTTTTTTTTAGCCTGGATACTACTAGGGAAGAAAGGAGTACGGGAAAATGGAGGAAGGACACAGAAATGTCAAGCCCTCCCACCCCCCACCCTCCCCCGCAAAAAACCTCAGAAGGAGTAAGAAACAAACTGCAGCAGGAGAAAATGCTGCAAAGAGAACACTCCTCATTTTCATGACCCAGAAAAGAAAGAATTTGTGTTCCTTAATGTTCAATTTTATTTAATTCTGTTCTCACTGCTTGTGAATACTTGTTTCTGTCTCCCTCAGTAGAGTGTAAATCCTTGTGGGCAGGGAATGTGTCTGGTGCTTCCCAAGCATGAGTACAGTGGTCTGCATTCAAGCACTCAATAAATGTCATTACTACTTCCACCAAAATTTTGTGAACTTTAACACAACCACGTAAATAAGCACTGGCTCACAGCCTTAAAAAAAAAAAATCAGCCAGGTGACCTAGAGGAAGGGTACTGAATCCCTTTAGGCTATTTAAAGTCAAAAACATCTCCCAGCAGCCATGGGTAGGGCTGGTGACAATTAGCTGGCCAGGAAAAGTTATGGTGGAATTTTATTTTTTATTTTTTTAAAGAAAAAAATTTTTCAGAACTGTTGAATTAATGGAATTCCAAGGGTCACAAGTAGAGGGAAAGACAAGGCCTGGAGCCATTTTTTATACCTTAGTCCTCATCTCTCCGTTAGCTGGGTATATGTTTTTAAGTTGCAACATCTCTCTCTTGGCCATGGGTGGGTTCTGGCTATGTACACTAGCTATACAAACAGATAGTCCTTTGCTGCTCACCAACTATTTAATGCTGACATCCTAATATATCTAGGAATGGAACAGGAATACCTCAGGCAAGGCAGTAATAATAAGCCATGTACACGCTTTACCATTTAATCACTTATTTATTCACCTATCCATCTTTCCATTCTCATCTTTCCCTCAAATCGGCGATTTATTCTATGTCTGTCTCCCTCGTTAAGCTGTAGCTCCTGGAGGGCAGGGACTACCCTCTACCATATTCTCTTGAGTGTTTAGTTCAGTGCCCTGCTCATGGCAGGCACTCAAAAAATCAATCGCATTTTTTGAGTGCTTACTGTGTGCAGAGCACTGTACTAAGCGCTTGGGAAGTACAAGTTAGCAACATATAGAGACAGTCCCTACCCAACAGTGGGCTCACAGTCTAGAAGGGGGAGACACAGAACAAAGCCAAACATATTAACAAAATAAAATAAATAGAATAGATATGTACAAGTAAAATAGAGTAATAAACATGTACAAACATATATACAGGTGAATAAGGTCAATAAACACAACTGATTGTTTGAGGACCTGGGAAACGTCCCTAAAAACATGTGCCCGTCTGGATAGAACGCAATGTGATGGCGGAAGAGATGGAGTGCAGATCAGTATGGCCCCATAAAAAGGTAAATGTACTACACTGCAAGTTTTCCTGAAGGTGGGAGTCAGCTGGAGCTCAGTATGGGCAGGGAATGTGTAGGCCAATTCTGTTGGATTGTACTCTCCCAAGCGCATAGTACAGTGCTCTGTAAAGAGCAAGCACTCGATAAACACCATTGACTGACTGATGAGAATTGTGTGTGTATCTATCATTTACCTTTAGATTTAATAGCTTGCTTCTGTTTCCTGTCATTTGTACCTATGCTCTCACTTTAACCATTGGATATCAATCAGTGGTATTTATTGTGTGCAGAGCACTGTACTAAGTGCTCGGGAGAGTACTATACAAAAGAGTTGGTAGACACATTCCCGGCTCACCACGAGCTGATAGTCTACAGGGAGATCATCATCATCATCAATCGTATTTATTGAGTGCTTACTGTGTGCAGAGCACTGTACTAAGCGCTTGGGAAGTACAGATTGGCAACATATAGAGACAGTCCCTACCCAACAGTGAGCTCACAGTCTAAAAGGGGGAGAAAAGGGGGATATCTGGCAACTTGTGCCTGCTTATCTCTCCCATTAGATTGTAATCCCCTTGACTTTGGAGACCATATTTTTTTACTTCTATTGGATATTCCCAAAGCCCAATACAGTGTTCTACACTCAAAAGGCATGCAACTGATCAACTGATCAACCAAAATTATCCCCTAGGATAAATAATAATGATAGCATTTATTAAGCGCTTACTATGTGCAAAGCACTGCTCTAAGCGCTGGATAAAGCCTGTAAACTTCTTAATGGCATGTGAAGAAATAATGGAGAGGAATATGGCCCAAGGACCATTACAGTTTGGGAACCATGCTTTAGAAAACGCTTATTGTTGCCCACAAGATTGCAGCAAGCGCCTCTTTGCTCAGGTCATAAGAACTCTCCAGGTACCTGTGGAAATGCAGTGCTGTTTCCTTCATCTCTCTTTGCTGCTGCTGTCGCTGCCTGAATCTTCTCCAGGCTTGGAAGCTGGAAGGCAGGACTTTCCTCCGGAAATGAGCTTCAGCCTTTGCATACTGCAGCTGAAAGAAAGCATCAGGCTGTGTTTCTGCAGAGACACTCTCAGGGCTGGGAAAAACAAAGGCTCCTGGCCATCGGTGGCTTCTACTACACCCCAGCTTGTGTTCCTCATAACTGACCCTCCTAGTTGACCTCCCCACCTACTGTCCATTTGCTCAAGCCTCCCCCCAACCCCATTTCAGCTTCACGCCAAGTCCCATCACTCCTTTTAAGCCTTCCCTAAAATGTCACCTCCTCCTCCAGGAAGCTTTCCCTAATACCCCACCTTCCCAGAGCTAATTAACTTTCAAGACACAAGCTTACACCATTTCATGTAATGTTTATCGAGCATCACTGTACCATCAGGTGTACCCAAAAATGAGGTCCTTCAAGTTAATAATTCAAATCATCACACACCACAGCTCCCAAAGCCATCCTGAAATCACGTGCCCTCCAAGAGGCCTTCCCCAGCCCTTCAAGCACTTGACTGTAAGCTCATTATGTGCAGGAAATGTAACTATAGTTATATTATTCTCTCCCAAGAGCTTAGTATAATAATAATAATAATTATGGCATTTATTAAGCACATACTATGTGCAAAGCACTGTTCTAAGCACTGGGGAGGTTACAAGGTGATCAGGTTGTCCCATGGGGGGCTCACAGTCTTAATCCCCATTTTACAGCTGAGGTAACTAAGGCACAGAGAAGTGCCTTGCCCAAAGTCACACAGCTGACAATTGGCGGAGCTGGGATTTGAACCCATGACCTCTGACTCCAAAGCCTGTGCTCTTTCCACTGAGCCATGCTGCTTCTCAGCGTGGTGCTCAGTATAGTGCTCTGCACAAAATAAGCGCTCAATAAATATGACTATCTTGATATCCCCACCCTATCATCAGCCTTACATATCCTTAACCCTTGCCACATCCCTATCTGTAATTTATTTTAATGTCTGTCCCCTCCTCTAGGCTGTAAGCTCCCTTTGGACAGGGATTGTGTCTACCAATTCTATTGTATTGTACTTTCCCGAGCATTTAGCACACAGTAAGCACTTAAATATTATTGACTGATTGACTGATGACATATATTCAATTCGTGATTTTACTCAGTACAGTATATGGCACCCAGTGGATGTTCAATAAATACTACTACTAATCATTTTAATTGAGGACAGAAAATGTACAATAATTAGATCCACAGGTAGTCCAAAATCCTCATTTTGGCCAATATAATTCCACCTCTCTTTGCTGCCCACCCTCTGGATCTAATGAACAACTAAATGGAGGACTACCCATAAGCTGCATAATCTTCCTCTAAGAGCTAGATGCCTATGCAACTCACTCACTCACATTTGTTCTTTTCTACATCCACCTCACAAAATGGAAAGTTTCAGGTTCAGGATATTTTTAACTGTGTATTCTAACAGTCAATCCGTCAATGTATTTATTGAGAGTTTACCGTGAGCAGACCACTTCAGCACTTTGGAGGGTACAACACTATACAGTTGGGTTTTTTTTATGGTATTTGTTAAGCACTTACTACATGCAGGACACTATACTAAGCGCTGGGGTAAATACAAGGTAATCAGGTTTGGCAAAGTCCATGTCCCACATGGGGCTCACTGTCTTCTGTACTAATGAGGTAACAGACACAGAGAAAGTTAAGTGACTTGCCCAAGGTCACACAGCAGATGAGGACCCAGATCTTTCTGAATTCCAGGCCGTGCTCTATCCACCAGTCCACGATGCTTTTCTACCGATAGACACGATTCCTGCCCTCACAAGACAGGAAGAAAGAAAGGAAAATAGAGATGGCAGGAAAGTTATAGCTGCTAAGTTAATAATAATATTTATAATCATTTCTGATAGAAAATGGGCCAAGGAATCAGAGGAACCTGGTTTCTAATCCCAGCTCTCCACTTGTCTGTTGTGTGACCCTGGGCAAGTCACTTAACTTCTCTGTGCCTCAGTTACCTCATCTGTAAAATGGGGATTAAGACACTGAGCCCACTGTGGAACAGAGACTGTGTTCAACCTGATTAGCTTTTATCTACCCCAGCACTTAGTATAGTGCCTGGCACATACTAAGCACTGAAGTACTATAAGAAAAATAAAAAGGTCATAGAGACAAGAAGCACTTAAAGTACTACGGAGTCAGTAGAGGGAGAATGAAGGGAGCAAAACAGGTGGAAACCACCTCTAGAAATACACAAAAAGGGCTAAAATCATTCCTCCTCATGGTCAGTGGTGAGGGCTACATCTTCAGGAATGTCCTCTCCTTCCGCATATCTTTGACTTCTGGATCTGAATGGCGTCTACCACTGTTTGCTACTTAACTAGATTTGCTTGCTTCATTTTAAATTTGTGGGCTGACTCATTTTTAATCTCAGACTAAGAGTTTTGGGTTGTAATCTTGGTGACACATGAATATCCTTTGAAGTTTACGTGGGAAGAAAAAGATTAAAGTAGCACCTATAAACTCAACAGCCCAGAAACAGCGCTTAAGATTTCTATCCCAGTGCTGCAAAGCTTTCAGATCAATCGTATTTATTGAGCACTCACTGTGTGTAGAACATCATCTTCAGGATGTGAGCAACTTCTTATGCAGACCACAAAGCATTTGGGAGAGTATATGAGACACCAAAGACGTAGTCTTTGTTCTCTTTGGGCAAGCAATCCAAGGGGAGAGATTATTCATGCAGTTTTCCTGCACAAAACTAAGCCCTCTGCAAATATTCATTCATTCAATCGTATTTATTGAGCGCTTACTGTATGCAGAGCACTGTACTAAGCGCTTGGGAAGTACAAGTTGGCAACATACAGAGACAGTCCCTAGCCGACAACGGGCTCACAGTCTAGAAGGGGGAGGCAGACAACAAAACAAAACAGGTGGACAGGTGTCAAGTCATCAGAATAAATAGAAATAAAGCTAGATGCACATCATTAAGAAAATAAATAGAATAGTAGTAATGGTAATGTTGAGGACCAAAAATCAACTAGGGAGCACTTTGCAAAGATCTTCCCAAGACCATTCACTGTCAAAGGACAATGAAAGCTGACAACTACATTAATCAATCAATCAATCGTATTTATTGAGCGCTTACTGTGTGCAAAGCACTGTACTAAGCACTTGGGAAGTACAAGTTGGCAACATATAGAGACGGTCCCTACCCAACAGTGGGCTCACAGTCTAGAAGGGGGAGACAGAGAACAAAACCAAACATATTAACAAAATAAAATAAATAGAATAGATATGTACAAGTAAAATAAATAGAGTAATAAATACGTACAAACATATATACATATATATAGGAGTCAGAGGTCATGGGTTCAAATCCCGGCTCCACCAACTGTCAGCTGTGCGACTTTGGGCAAGTCACTTCACTTCTCTGTGCCTCAGTTCCCTCATCTGTAAAATGGGGATTAAGACTGTGAGCCCCCCGTGGGACAATCTGATCAGCTTGTAACCTCCCCAGTGCTTAGAACAGTGCTTTGCACATAGTAAGCGCTTAACAAATGCTATCATTATTATTGCTACTCATAGACCCAAAGGTTTAATTGGCCTCCAGCCCTTTTATTTAGGTAATATGGGAAGCTACTTTCCCATATACCAGGGCCTGGAACTGAACTATCAAATGATCCCTGTGATTGTTTTATCCCCCTCGAAGAAAGTTTTCCAAGCTAGGTAAACATCAGTCATTTCCTTGGAAGTCTTTATACTATAAGCTTGTGTTAAAACCTCAAGATGACCAATGGTGCCCTTTCTGGAAAAAACAAAACACCAACCACCCAAAAATAGCAACTTTTACACTATCAAGAATACAACTCTTCTTGTTTTAAGGGGCAGTTTCCCTTCTCTGGAGAGGTGAGGGAAAAGTCAAAGAAAGATTTCAGGGTACCCAGGTCTAGCCAACATCATAACTCCAGATCACGAGAGTCCTTTCTGAAGCAACAGCCCAATCAAGTGAGGTTAAGGAGCAGCAGCACAGCACTCTGATCTGAGAGAAAGGACCACAGAGGGGGTTTTCAGCACTCGTGTCCCACACTCCTTACCTGCTTGGACCTTCTCCTCTGAGCATTCTGGAACCAGCCTTCAAAATACTTTTGCAGCAGCATTTTTCTGAAACCAAAAACAAAGCACCATCAAGGGATTAACAGCCAGGTTGTGATTTTCCGGCCTCTTTTAAAGCTTCTCACCACATCCTGAACTAATTTTAATACTGCAGAAAAAGGGCCAAAGGAGGAGAAAGCCCCGACTACCCATCTGCTGAAGGAGCCCAGATGAGATGGCAGCAAGAGCAGTTCTTCTCAGACTCTGTTGGAGCTCACCTAATTCCCCTCCCAGCCGCCCTTGTCACTATGAGTGGAGGCTAAGAGTAGAGAAGGAGTTGCTTCATTAGAGAAGCAATGTGGCTTAGTGGAAAGAGCACGGGTTTGGGAGTCAGAGGACGTGGATTCTAATTCACTCATTCAATCGTATTTATTGAGCACTTACTGTGTGCAGAGCACCGTAGTAAGCACTTGGGAAGTACAAATTGGCAACATATAGAGACGGTCCCTACCCAACAACAGGCTCACAGTCTAGAAGGGGGAGACAGACAACAAAACAAAACATGTGGACAGGTGTCAAGTCATCAGAACAAACAGAATTACAGCTAAATGCACATCATTAGCAAAATAAATAGAATAGTAAATATGTACGAGTAAAATAGAGTAATAAATCTGTACAAATATATATACAGGTGCTATGGGGAGGGGAAGGAGGTAGGGCGGAGGGGATGAGGAGGAGAGGGAACAGGGGGCTCAGTCTGGGAAGGCCTCTTGGAGGATGTGAGCTTTCAGTAGGGCTTTGAAAGGAGGAAGAGAGCTGGCTTGGCGGATGTGTGGAGGGAGGGCATTCCAGGCCAGGGGGAGGACGTGGGCCGGGGGTCGAGGGCAGGACAGGCGAGAACGAGGCCCGGTGAGGAGATAAGTGGCAGAAGAGTGGAGTGTGCGGGCTGGGCTGGAGAAGGAGAGAAGGGAGGTGAGGTAGGAGGGGGCGAGGTGATGGACAGCCTTGCAGCCAAGAGTGAGGAGTTTTTGCTTGATGCGTAGGTTGACAGGAAACCACTGGGGATTTTTGAGGAGGGGAGTAACATGCCCAGAGAGTTTCTGCACAAAGATGATCCGGGCAGCAGCATGAAGTATAGACTGAAGTGGTGAGAGACAGGAGGATGGGCGATCAGAGAGGAGGCTGATACAATAATCCAGTTAGGATAAAATGAGAGATTGAACCAGCAAGATAGCGGTTCTAATCCCTGCTCTGCCACTTGCCTGCTGGGTGGCTTTAGGCAAGCCACTTCATTTCTCTGTGCCTCCGTTAGCTCATCTGTAAAATGGGGATTAAGACTGTGAGCCCCATGTGGGCCAACCTGATTACCTTGTATCTACCCCATCGCTTAGAACAGTGCTTGGTACATAGTAAGCACTTAACAAATACCATTATTATTATTATTCATTATTCACAACCTAGCAGGTCCTTCTCCTGTTTTCTCCAACACTTACTCCCACCACCCAGGTCAATTCTGCAAGTTGCCTGCTTCTTATGAGGGCAGGTACCTAAGATTTAGGATGCCCAGCTGGGGCCAGCATGCCTATTAAGCAACCTATCTGCAAGAAAAAGTAACTTCCATTCTTCAGAAATCAAAGGCCTGAGCCCCAGGCCCAGGATTCCTTTCACTAGGCCATGCTGCTTCTCACAGTAGGCAAGGAACGTGTCTACCAACTCTGTTATATTGTACTCTCCTAAATGCTTAAAACAGTGTCCTCTACACAGTAAGCACTTAATAAATACCATTCATTAAAAAAAAATCAGCCTGGGAGATAGCACCTCTAAACTAAAAGGCAAATTCAGGCTCAGTAACTAGTGATTTCCAACAATTCTCCATTTTCTGGCTTTTCAGAATCAGAAATGGTATTTATAAGGCCGCACCGAAGGTGGTTTCTTTTTGAAAAACAGACAAAAAAAGCAAAATTTGCTGGACTTTCTGCCAGAATGAAGAAGGTTTACTCAAGCAAATCCCATTAACTCCCAGGGAGTGTTCCTGGAAGTTGCAGTGTAATACCTGAAATGACTTTGGGCAACTGAGGTCAAGGGTCTCTGTTTCTCTTCTTCCTTTTGTTCTACCCGATACTGCCAACGATTCCAGAACCTCTGCAACAACTGAAATAGAACAGAAACTAACCAAGGGAAAAAGATTAAAAAAAAAAAATCCAAGAGGGGAAAAAGATGACCCCATTTCACATTCCAACTATAGGCCCCAACTCAGCATTCCTCAAATTGTGCCATGCTGAGATAATTCCATTCAGAAATGCAAGTTAAGAAGTTACATTCTTCAAAAGCAACCGAAGAAATGGAAACATTTTAGGTCATTTTGCTACATAAACCAAATGTGGAAACCAGGTGAAATGATAGGCTTGAAACAAACTCCAAGGACTTTCATCATTCATGACCTTCAATTTGTACTTGGGCCACTACACTCCCTTGGTCAAGCTCAAAGCTGATAGCTTCATATCTGAGAAAAAATTATCAATTTCCCTAGCAGTCAGCATTGTTTGAAAAAGAAAAGACTAGGTCAGTCTTTCAGAAGGTATTGCTTTTCACAGTAATCTAGAGAGTTGAAGATCATCTCAAAGTACAAGGAGGAAGGAGAAGAAAAGCATTTTGATGCAGTTTCTGCAAACAGTAAAACTAAAAGCGCACCATGACATGATGCTGCCGATGAGCCAGATTCTCATTCATTTTATGGAGATGAGAATTCTTCACATTTTCCTTCAGTGCACCGAAACCACAGCTCTGTGGAAAAAAAGTAGGACAGAATCGGATTCAGCACAAAGCCTGAAGAGTAAAAAGATACAGAGCAGTCACGGACAATAGTATCCCTGTAACTCGTGGCTTAGAGCTGGCTGGTTAGGAAGTAATTTTCCTTAACCATTAGTTCCGCTCAGTCCCCTAATTTGGAATTTAGTATCAAGTGACTTGGATAAGTTGAACTGAAAAAAGGCTCAGCTCTCAGCAGACACTGAAAGCACTCAAGAATATCACAGATGAGACTTGAGAAACCAAACCAACTTCTCAAAATACTATAGGTGGTGGTGGGTGGGAACAATGATAATTTACACTTCTATAGTGGATTTCACACTAAGGTCCCCAAACTCTATACAGACAGATCTGCGACTTTTCCATGGTGATCCTTTCATTCACCCCTGAAGTATATTCTAGGTTGGAAAAACGCAATTGCTTAACTGCAGTGAAGGCAATTGTGAGCAAACAACAGGGAGTGTGTGTGTGGAAATGGATGGCATGTGTACGTGCAGAGAACTGGTCAGGAGAGGAGGTTGAGAAAGACCTGGTCACAATGCCCCCCACTATCTGCAAAAGGAGACTGAATGTGAAGGCAGGAGGAACTGTTTCAGCAATCACAATCACTGGGTAACTATCAGCCAGTGTACTCAACTTCAGCCCAATTATCTGTCAAGAAGCCTGGAATCTCTGCAAATTGATTCCAAGGCAAATTCAGGACTCCCAAGGGGAATTCCTAGAAGTCCTTAGTAGCCAACTTGGAGGATGTGAGACATCTGAAAACAACAGAGAAGCTTCAGGAGGAAAACTATGACTATAAATCCTCTAAAAAGTGAAAATTATGACTGGAAGAGTTTGTGTAAGTGTAGATCTTGTTACTGGCATCTGCATTTAAGTGAGGGTACTCTGTGTCATTGGCCAGGGTCCGAGGTTTAGGGTTGGTGACCTGCTTGAACCACCAAGGGTTGCCAATTGGGACCTGATGGGGATTTAAGGAGCCAAACTCTGAGACTAGCAAGTACTTCCATTACTTAAACCTCTCTCCCTTCCCAGGAAAAATGGGTCAAAGCAGAAATGCTCTGCCTGGATCCCCAACTTGCTGAATCAATCAATTGATGGTATTTATTGAGCGCTTACTACTGCAGAGGAGTGTACTAAGGGCTTGGAAGAGTACAGTATAACAGAGTTAGCAGACACATCCCCTGCCCTCAACAACCTTACAGCCTAGAGGACCAGAAGACCTGCTAGAAATTACATTTGGTTGGCTTTAGAGTTTCTCTGATCAATCCAAAAAGTACCTTGGCTGATTTTTACAAGGCCCATTAAATCATCAGCTCCTCAACAGCAGGGACTGTATGTTCTGAGTATATGTTCCCAACCGCTCAGTACAGTGCTCGGTACCCAGCAGGCACTACACAAATTGTAAGAAATGAATGAATGACTCCTGTTGACTAAGATGGAAGGGGGCATCTGGAAGGACATCAAGTAAAACGCACAAAAGGTGAGAAGAGCAAGTGAAGGCTGCAACCAAGACAATCAGAAGGTGGGGGGTGAATTAACTAATTTAAATGTGTCCAAGACACCAAGACCACTGCAACCTGGCAAGCCCCTGACAACTAATAATTTTATATTGCTGCTATTGATGCCCGTTTACTTGTTTCGATGTGTCTCTTCTCTTCTAGACTGTGGGCCCGTTGTTGGGTAGGGATTGTCTCTGCTGCTTTCCAAGTGCTTAGTATAGTGCTCTGTACGTAGTAGACACTCAAATCCAATTGAATGAATGAATAGTAATGATAATTATGGTATCTGTTAAGCGCTTACTATGTGCCAGGCACTGTACTAAGCACTGGGGTGGATACAAGCAAATCAGGTTGGACATAGTCCCGGTCCCTTGTGGGGCTCACAGTCTCAATCCCCATTTTAGAGATGATGTAACTGAGGGGCAGAGAAGTCAAGTGACTTGCACAAAGTCACACAGCAGACAAGTGGCGGAGCCAGAATTAGAACCCATGACCTTCTGACTCCCAAGCCCATGATCTAGCCAGTAGCCACGCTGCTTCTCGAACCCTTCCACCACAGGAGGAGATTAGCAAAGCTCTTACCAGCAAATGATGCCTGTGATGCTGCTCTGCGAGGCTATACTGGGCAGCTTCTTCTGCACAAAGTGCAGTATCTTCCATCAGCTTATAAGAAAAGTTTCCTTAACAGACTCCTCTTCATTTCACGGCTAGCTTGATGCCCAGCCTTCTCGGCGGTGGGAATCAGCAGGGGTGGGAGAAAGGAGAGTTGGGGCCCGTGGAACAGTTGTCTTATCTCCTGCCTCTCCTAACTGCAGCAGAAGACTAACTGCTGCATAACTGAGGTCTATTCTCGCCCCAATCTGCTAGGCGGCCACCAGTACTGAGAGGTGAGGAAGAAATGACTTGATCTCCCATTTTCAACCCTCTATCCTTAATTGAAACCAGCCCCCACCCCCTTCTTAAAGAACAACCAGGGGAATGATAATAATACTAATTATGGTATTTGTTAAGCGCTTACTATGTGTCAAGCACTGTTCCCATTCATCATCATCATCATCAATCGTATTTATTGAGCGCTTACTATGTGCAGAGCACTGTACTAAGCGCTTGGGAAGTACAAATTGGCAACTCATAGAGACAGTCCCTACCCAACAGTGGGCTCACAGTCTAAAAGGGGGAGACAGAGAACAAAACCAAACATACCAACAAAATAAAATAAATAGGATAGATATGTATAAGTAAAATAAATAAATAGAGTAATAAATATGTACAACCATATATACATATATACAGGTGCTGTGGGGAAGGGAAGGAGGTAAGATGGGGGGATGGAGAGGGGGACGAGGGGGAGAGGAAGGAATTCCCAGATTGGCCACTCCCAAGCCTGAGAAGAAACAGAATGGGAGTGCTTAGTACAGTGCTCTGCACACTGTAAGCACTCAATAAACACAATTGACTGATACTCTCCGAAAAAACCTAGGACTGGCAGAGTCACTTCAAACTCCGGAAGGAACACAGTCTGACCCAAGCTGGTCTCATTAGCCACCAGTGGGCTCATACCCCATTCCTCTTAGTCAAAAGAGCTGTTGTTTATTTCAGGTGTGTTGAATCCTGATTTAAATCCAGTGGAATTAGTGGAAAGAGCACGGATGTGAGAGGGGACTTGGATTCTAATACCCATTTCACCAACTGCCTGCTGTGTGACCTTGGGCAAGTCACTTTTAACTTTGCTCCTCAATTTCATCTATAAAAAGGAGATTCAATACGTGTTCTTCCTCAGCCAATCGTATTTGAGTGCCTACAGTGTGCAGAACACTGTACTAAGCACTTGGGAGAGTACAATGTAACAATAAACAGACACCTCGGGTAGGACAGGGATTGCTTCTACCTAATTATCTTGTATCTACCCTAGCAAGATGAACAGTAAGCACTCATATACCGTTATTAAATGCATTTACTTTTATACGTTTGTATTTGAGGACTTGTAATTCAATATGCAATAGGTTATATGCCTAATAGATCATCCCTGAATTAACGAGACAAACATCTGGAAATTTGAATGACGGACACAAAAACAATGCTGGTCGCCCTGGGTAAAGTTCCAGGGCTCAAGCTAGTTTTGCTAATCGATTAAGTTGTGATTTCACAGAAGCGCTTAACAAGTACCACAATTATTTCCCCCCTTTAGACTGTAAGCGCGGTGTGGGCAGGGATTGTTCCTCTTTATTGCTGAATTATACTTTCCAAGCGCTTAGTACGGCGCTCTGCACACAGTAAGGGCTCAATAAATACGACTGAAGGAATGACTGAATGAAATGTTTTGCTAGGGTCTTCTTGCACCGCAACCCACTTGCCCTTCCCCATCTCCGAAATGCGAATAACTAAGGCAGAGATATCTAGGACTAGCCAACAAAAAAGGATACAATGTTTCCAGTGTGTGAAAACCCGCCGGAGAGTTGTCCTTGCTGCCAGCTCCTTGATGCATTCTTGGTATGCATGAAAGTTCTTCCTTTGCTCCCAGGCACCCTGCCAGCCAGAAAAGCATCTCTGGGCCAGAGAGATGTGGTAAAACTGCAGAGCCAGCTCTGGTGGGGAAGAAAAAGAAAAAGAAATCACAAATCTTGTTCTGTCTGCTCTTACTATGTGGGGCTAAATCAGAAGGCAGGGGATGAATGCTAGCCTTTCAGGGAAAAGAGAAAATCTAGCACAAATAGGGGTGGGGCTGCAGCTCCCAAGAGTTTTGTAAACACTCCAGTGTGGTCAAAGAAAACTGACCGATGATAAATCAAATGACAACTGCCTAATGGGGGAAAAAAACAAAATGCTAATTCTTATTGGGTGGTACAAGACTGTTAGAAACAAGAAAAACTAATGGTATACACTAGTTCAACCTACTTTTTATGTGAGAGTGAATTTCTGTTCACTGCTTCAATGCTTTAAGCTACATTTCTTAAAGGAGGAAATAAATAAAATATGGGCTTCTTTGTCTTAGGCCACCCTAAGCTGTCGGGCATATAAACTCTGTCAAGCAAGAGATGTCACAAAATATCACATTGGTCACATTAACGGGCTGAGCCTACAATTTAGAGATTAGCTAGTGAATGTCTGATGCCTTTTACTCTCCAATGATCTGAATTTCCGTTATTATTTTTACCAGCACCTCACAGGATAAGCTGCGGACACAAAGGGTTTTCAATGACAGTCACTCTCTTTAGGTGAGCCAAAATACATTTGGCAAGACTTCTAGCTGGTCCTGATTCTCACTATCTGCCTTGTTTTCCTTAAAATGCCAATTAACTGTTTAGTACAGATGAGCTGAGGCCAGTATGGCAGCTAGAACACTTTCCTGGGCCCTTTCATTTACAAGATAACAGGAACAAAAGCACTCTATTCACTTTTTCTGAATGGCTCAGCCCCCCCATCCCTCAGAATCTAGGGCACAAGTACTCAGAATTTTGCAAAGGCCCAGAGACCATTTAAATAGAGTAGCCAAAGGGCTTCTATTACTCAAACTATTACCCATATGATCAATCAATCACTGGTATTTATTAAATATTAAGTGTTTGGGGAATACAACATTCATTGATTCACTCAATCGTATTTATTGAGTGACTCCTATGGGCAAAGCACTAGACACTTGGGAGAATAAACGTAACAATAAAGAGACATTCCCTTCCCACAACGAGCTCAGTCTAGAGACAAGCTTACAACAGAGTTGGAAGATCAACTTTCCTGTCTCAAACCATCTTCCTCAACATCCTCCCTTCTTCCCTTTCCCACACTCATCATCCACCTTCTCCAGTCAAGTATCCCTCATGCTACCTCAGTGAGCGATAGGAGAAGCATACTGCTGCTTCTGGTTTACTTCCAGGTTGCTACTGCAAGGTTCCCTGGGGACGAACACATTAGGGAACAGCAAAGGAGCTTCCTACTTTCCTGCTGTGCCTGCTCCATGGAGAGGGAAAAAGGGAAGAGTGATAGGGTGTATTCCAAAGATTCTTCCCTTTGAAGGAAGTAGATGAACCACCCCGTCCCCAGTGGGATATTTCAGTCATGCTGTCGCTGGATTAATGTGTTAATTCATCGTTGTTTATTAACTTGTGCTTGCTATTTATATTTATTCATTTATAACTACTGTCAATCAATCAATCAATCAATCGTATTTATTGAGCGCTTACTATGTGCAGAGCACTGTACTGTCACCCTTATTAGATGGTAAGCCCCTTGAAGGTAGGCAGTGCATCTTTCATTTCATTTGTGTATTATCCCAGCCCCTAGTGCTGTACCCTTTAGGCACTTTCACCCCCCCTTCAGTGCCACAGCATTTATATGTACATATCCTTAATTTCCTTTAATGTCTGTCCCCTGCTTCTGGACTATAAAGCTCCCTGTGGAGAGGGAACATCTCTACCCACTCTGTTGTACTGTATTCTCCCAAGTGCTTTGGACAGTGCTCTGCACAAAGTGCTAAATACCACTGGTTGACTGATTTTTTTTATGGTATTTGTTAAGCACTTACTATGTGTCAAGAAATAGAAATAAGCTTAAATAAGAAATAAGCTTACAGAAATAAGCGCTGGGGTAGATACAAATGAATTACGTTGGACAGAGTGCCTAGCCCAGTGGAAAGAGCATGGGCTTGGGAGTCAGAGGACATGGGTTCAAATCCCAGCTCTGCCGCTTGTCAGCTGTGTGACTTGGGGCAAGTCACTTAACTTCTCTGTGCCCCAGTTCCCTCACCTGGAAAATGGGGATTAAGACTGTGAGCCCTATGTGAGACAGGGACCGTGTCAAACCCAATTACCTTGTATCTACCTCAGTGTGGAGTACAGCATGGCTCAGTGGAAAGAGCCCGGGCTTGGAAGTCAGAGGTCATGGGTTCAAATCCCGCCTCTGCCACCTGTCTGCTGTGTGACCTTGGGCAAGTCACTTAACTTCTCTGAGCCTCAGTTACCTCATCTGCAAAATGGGGATTAAGATTGTGGGACAACCTGATCACCTTGTATCCCCCCCAGCGCTCAGAACAGTGCTTTGCACATAGCAGGAACTTAAAGGCCATCATTATTATTATTACATAGTAAGCGCTTAAATACCACAGTTATCATCACTACTCTCTTTTGGTCTTCATAGAGAGGCCTTCCAAAACTTCAGCCCTCCTCTTGGAGTGAAAGTTGGCGTGCATTTCCTACTCACGGCCTTGACGTCTCTTCTGTCTGCGGTGATGCAGATAGACCAGCCAGGTCTTCATGAACTTTCGCCGCTCTCCGTGCTGATGGTGTCTCACGGCCTGGACCTCCTTCTGCCTATTAGCTTGCATGTGCAGGAACAGCTGCCGCCACTGCAGAAACGCCTGAAACCCCAGAAGAAAATGGAAATACGCTCCTGAGCGCTTAGTACAGTGCTCTGCACACAGTAAGCACTTAATAAATACCACTAATTGACCGATAGGACGGAACGATAAAAGAATAATGGAGGCTTAAGGGTGGTCTGAGGATAAGCCTGCTTTCTAAAGGGGAAAAACACCCTTACCTCCTTCCCCTCCCCAGAGCACCTGTATATATGTTTGTACAGATTTATTACTCTATTTATTTTACTTGTACGTATTTACTATTCTATTTATGTTGTTAATGATGTGCTTCTAGCTTTATTTCTATTTATTCTGATGACTTGACACCCGTCCACCTGTTTTGTTTTGTTGTCTGTCTCCCCCTTCTAGACTGTGAGCCCGTTGTTGGGTAGGGACCGTCTCTATATATTGCCAACTTGTACTTCCCAAGCGCTTAGTATAGTGCCCTGCACACGGTAAGTGCTCAATAAATACGACTGAATGAATGAATGAAAAACAAGTAAACCCATGAGAACAGGCAAGTTTGATGCCAAGAACTATAACCTGTAGGAATTGAGCCTAAACACACAAAAAAAGGATCTCATACCATAGCATTAAAAGAGAATAAGCGTGTTTACGCAGATAATATTAGGAGGAATTTAGAATTTTAAAATCTGTGGGCATGCAAAAAGGCTGAATTTTTTTTAAAAGCTGACAGCGAATAAAATCGATTTTAATCTTATGAAGACAGGAAAAAGAAAAACCAAATGGGCCTTCCTTTATGAATAATGAGTGAATGGTATATATATATTTATGTTTGTACATATTTATTACTCTATTTATTTTACTTATACATATTTATTCTACTTACTTTATTTTGTTAATACGTTTTGTTTTGTTCTCTGTCTCCCCCTCCTAGACTGTGAGCCCACTGTTGGGTAGGGACCGTCTCTATATGTTGCCAACTTGTACTTCCCAAGCGCTTAGTACAGTGCTCTGCACACAGTAAGCGCTCAATAAATACAACTGAATGAATGAATAAAAGAAGACAGTGGATGAATACAGTAGTTATGCTAGAGATGGGAAAGAGAAGAAATCAAACCAGTATATTCCACCCTGCAGACTAAAGGCAAGTAATATCAAAATGAGTTAACAATTGCAAAAGGGGTTACGGTAAAAGGGTTGTTGTAAGCTGGAAAAGGTCCACTGCAAAGGAAAAATTTAAGTGACGGAAAATCAATGATTTGAGGAGAGATGGAAAGAATCAGGTTGTTTAGCCAGGAGAAGAAAAGGCAAAATTCACTACATATCCCCACTCTTCTCACGCTAGACCCCAGCTCGTACTCTCAAGCTAACCTCCAGGTAGGGCTAGATGAGGAAGTCAGAGAGTATACAAGACATGTACAAAATATGAGGGTTACAAAAACTTAAATGTTTAAGATGACACAGAGGGGGTGAAGTGTGCTTTGCACATAGTAAGCGCTTAATAAATGCCATCATCACCAAGTGGCAGTTGGGGGACATAAGGTGGAGAGATTAGCAAGTAAATGGGGATGGTCTCCTGGAGATGTGCTATCAAAAGGCCTTGAAGCTGGGGAGCTATTCACTCAATCATATTTATTGTGTGCTTACTGTGTTCAAAGCACTGTACTAAGTGCTTGGGAGAGTACAATATAATAAACAGACACACTCCCTGACCACAACGAGTTTATGTTAATGATGTGCATCTAGCTTTATTTCTATTTGTTCTGATGACTTGACACCTGTCCACATGTTTTGTTTTGTTGTCTGTCTCCCCTTTCTAGATTGTGAGCCCGTTGTTGGGTAGGGACCGTCTCTATACGTTGCCAACTTATACTTCCCAAGCACTTAGTCCAGTGCTCTGCACACAGTAAGCGCTCAATAAATACAACTGAATGAATGAATGAATGAATGAAGAGGAATACAGCTGGAGTACAGTGGGAGAAAAGAGTGGATACGTAGGAGGGTGAGAGAATTTTTGCCTTTCCTTCTCTGGACTACAAAACCCCAAATGTTTCCATATTTCCTCAAAGGATTTATTTTCCTGTATTTGCCATTTACTTTGCTCACATTCTGAGTAGGTATATATTTCTGTTCCAACTTGTTTACATTCCTTCCTCTCCCCCTCGTCCCCCTCTCCATCCCTGCCATCTTACCTCCTTCCTTTCCCCACAGCACCTGTATATATGTATATATGTTTGTACATATTTACTACTCTATTTTACTTGTACATATCTATTCTATTTATTTCATTTTGTTAGTATGTTTGGTTTTGTTCTCTGTCTCCCCCTTTTAGACTGTGAGCCCACTGCTGGGTAGGGACTGTCTCTATATGTTGCCAACTTGTACTTCCCAAGCACTTAGTACAGTGCTCTGCACACAGTAAGCACTCAATAAATACGATTGATGATGATGATGATGATGATGATGATTAAAAGGTACAAGGTATAGGACTTAAATCTAAGATATAATGCCCAAAGCCCATAAAATCCCAGATCCATAGAAATCCAAGACCTACTCCTAGCTAAAATCTTGACATGTGCGCTCACTGAGTGACGGCAAGTTGTTTTTAGCTTCCTTAACTTATTTTATTACTTTCACCCCAAATATATGCGCATCCTTTATTTACCTGGGTGACCTCCTTCCAATTCCCACAGCCTATGAGGAGTTGGCTTTTCTCAGTAATGGTAACAATCCTCTAGGCTGTAAGCTTGTTGTGGGCAGGGAATGTGTCTGTTTATTATTGTAGTGTACTCTCCCGAGCACTTAGCACAGCACTCTGCACACAGTAAGCACTCACTAAACATGACAATGAATGAACCTTAGAAAATGAGAAGCAGCATGACCTAATGATGGCATTTGTTAAGTGCTTACTATGTGCAAAGCACTGTTCTAAGCGCTGGGGAGAATACAAGGTGATTAGGTTGTCACACGGGGTACTAACAGTCTTAATCCCCATTTTACAGATGAGGGAACTGAGGCCCAGAGAAGTGAAGTGACTTGCCCAAGGTCACACAGCTGACAATTGGCAGAACCGGGATCTGAACCCATGACTTCGGACTCCCAAGCCCGTGCTCTTTCCATTGAGCCACGCTGCTTCTCAAAAGGACATGTATTCTAATCCCGGCTCTGACATTTGTCTGCTATGTGACCTTGGCCAAGTCATTTAACCTCTCTGTGCCTCATTAATCTCATCTGTAAAATGGGGATTAAGACTGTGAGCCCCATATGGATGTGGATTGTGCCCAACCTGATTATCTTGTATCTACCTCAGCACTTAATACAGTACCTGGACCAAAAGAAGGGCTTATCGAATACCATTAAAAAGCAAACAAAAAAAAGAAAACAGTCTCCAGAAACTGGTCAGTCCAACACGCTCGCCCACCGCTTCTTTGTCACTAGGTGCCATTTCAACAGAGGATACAGTTTCTGCACATAGTAAGCGCTCAATAAATACGATTGATGATGATACAGTTTACCTTATTTTCTAGGATGCCACACAGATTATTAGTAAAATAGCTGTAAACACCACACATTTTTCATGGTATTTAAGTGCTTACTGCATGCCAGGCACTGTACTAAGTGCTAAAGTAGATGCAAGCTAATCAAGTTGGACACAGTCCCTATCCTACACAGGGTTCAGAGCCTGAATCCCCATTTTGCATCCGAGGTAACTGAGGCAGAGAGAAGTTAAGTGACTCTCCCCCTTTTAGACTGTGAGCCCACTGTTGGGTAGGGCCTGTCTCTATATGTTGCCAACTTGTATTTCCCAAGCACTTAATACAGTGCTCTGCACACAGTAAGCGCTCCATAAATACGATTGATGATGCTGATGACGACTCACCCAAAGTCACACAGCAGACAAGTGCTATGTATTTCCTGTTCTGGAGGTTTGTGACCCTAAGAGAGTGCCGAGTTCAAAGCAGAAAGACTCACCCGAAACTGCAGGCTCAGGGCCCAGTGATGGAGAGCTGACACATCCAGTTCGTACCTAATTCGGATCTGTTGCAATTGCTGGGTCCAGGCACTCCATGCCACCCTGTCAAAGAGCAGACCAGTGACACAATCACATCACCATCTCGGGGAAGGGACGACACGAAGGAGCAAAGCCCTGGTCTTGTCCGGCAAAGCAAGGCCTGAACTGCTCTTCGTCTAATGAATTTGGAACCGATATTTACGACTCTGAACCCTGTTTGCCCAGAAACCTGGTTTCTGTATTAAATACGGCGCTCCAGCCTTAATATCATGCCAGGCAAGAACTGGCACCCTAGGAGTCGATTTTTGGTTGCAACGGCAGTTATTAAATCAGAGCGGAACTAATTTGCTCTCACCGTAGGGTGCTCTGCTTCCTGAATGCCAGTGAAGCAGCCTGCATCTGCGCTTTGGTCCGACGAACTTCCACGTAGATCAGCCAGTGTTGCCAGGCCCGGTGAGTCCTCTGCTTTGCCGCTAGGACCATCAAAATGATTTTAAAGAAATAAAAAAGAAAAGAAAAAAGAAGAATAGAGGCCTTCCCAGACTGAGCCCCTTCCTTCCTCTCCCCCTCGTCCCCCTCTCCCTCCCCCATCTTACCTCCTTCCCTTCCCTGCAGCACCTGTATATATGTATATATGTTGGCACATATTTATTACTCTATTTATTTATTTATTTTACTTGTACCTATCTATTCTATTTATTTTATTTTGTTGGTATGTTTGGTTTTGTTCTCTGTCTCCCCCTTTTAGACTGTGAGCCCACTGTTGGGTAGGGACCGTCTCTAGATGTTGCCAATTTGTACTACCCAAGCGCTCTGCACATAGTAATCAATCAATCAATCATATTTATTGAGCGCTTACTATGTGCAGAGCACTGTACTAAGCGCTTGGGAAGCACAAATTGGCAACATATAGAGACAGTCCCTACCCAACAGTGGGCTCACAGTCTAAAAGGGGGAGACAGAGGAAAAAAAAGAAAAAAGGCAAACATACTAACAAAATAAAATAAATAGAATAGATATGTACAAGTAAAATAGAGTAATAAATATGTACAAACATATATACAGGTGCTGTGGGGAAGGGAAGGAGGTAAGATGGGGGGGATGGAGAGGGGGACGAGGGGGCTCAATAAATACGATTGATGATGATGATGATGATGAAGGATTAGCCATTTTACAGGGCTCAGTATGCTCCCTTAGCTTGGAAATCTCCAAGTGACCCCTGCTGGGAGATTCTAAAGCTCCTACAGCTGCGTGACTGAGTAAACCGCGCTGGCGGCTTTTTTCATCCTCCAGCCCATCGAAGCAGGTGGAAATGCCTACAACCCAATTAAATCAAAGGATGTTTATTAATAAAGGAACCAAATCACGCAGATTAGAAGCTAATGGAGTGCTACAAAACAATCGTAAATTCCGGGGGTATTTAATAGAATGCATGATTTAACAGGTGTTCAAATCCCGGCTACTCCAACTGTCAGCTGTGTGACCTTGGGCAAGTCACTTCACTGCTCTGGGCCTCAGTTACCTCAACTGTAAAATGGGGATTAAGACTGTGAGCCCCCCCGTGGGACAACCTGATCACCTTGTAACCTCCCCAGCGCTTAGAGCAGTGCTTTGCACATAGTAAGCGGTTAATAAATGCCATCATTATTATTATTATTATGTGGCTTTAGTAATAATAATAATAATGGCATTTATTGAACGCTTACTATGTGCGAAGCACTGTTCTAAACACTGGGGAGGTTACAAGGTGATCAGGTTGTCCCACAGGGGGCTCACAGTCATAATGCAGCGTGGCTCAGTGGGAAAGGGCCCAGGCTTTGGAGTCAGAGGTCATGGGTTCAAATCCCAGCTCGGCCAACTGTCAGCTGTGTGACTTTGGGCAAGTCACTTCACTTCTCTGTGCCTCAGTTCCCTCATCTGTAAAACGGGGATTAAGACTGTGAGCCCCCCCGTGGGACAACGTGATCACCTTGTAACCTCTCCAGTGCTTAGAACAGTGCTTTGCACATAGTAAGCGCTTAAAAAATGCCATCATCATCATCCCCATTTTACAGATGAGGCAACTGAGGCACAGAAAAGTTAAGTGACTTGCCCAAAGTCACACAGCTGACAATTGGTGGAGCGAGGATTCGAACCCGAGACCTCTGACTCCAAAGCCCGGGCTCTTTCCACTGAGCCACGCTGCTCTTTACACACAATAAACCCTAAATAAATACTGATTGAATAGAACAAAAAACCCCACCTCCTTCATAAATGCCCCTCTAGACTGTGAGTTCATTGTGGGCAGGAATGAGTCGGTTTGTTGTTATATTGTACTCTACCAAGAGACGTGGCGTGGCTCAGTGGAAAGAGCCCGGGCTTTGGAGTCAGCGGTCATAGGTTCGAATCCCGGCTCCCCCACATGTCTGCTGGGTGACCTTGGGCAAGTCCCTTCACTTCTCTGAGCCTCAGTTACCTCATCTGGAAAATGGGGATTAAGACTGTGAGCTTCCCCTCTGTGGGACTGTGGGACAACCTGATCACCTTGTATTCCCCCCAGCGCGTAGAACAGTGCTCTGCACATAGTAAGTGCTTAACAAATGCCATCATTATTATTACAAGCTCCCAAGAGCTTGGGAGTCAGCGGTCATGGGTTCAAATCCCGGCTCTCCCACTTGTCAGCTGTGTGCCTTTGGGCAAGTCACTTCACTTCTCTGGGCCTCCAGTTCCCTCATCTGTAAAATGGGGATGACGACTGTGAGCCCCACGTGGGACAACCTGAACACCTTGTATCCTCCCCAGCGCTTAGAACAGTGCTCGGACTGTTCTAGACTGTGAGCCCACTGTTGGGTAGGGACCGTCTCTATATGTTCCCAACTTGTACTTCCCAAGCGCTTAGTCCAGTGCGCTGCACACAGTAAGCGCTCAATAAATACGATTGATGATGATGATGCTTGGCACATAGTAAGCGCTTAACAAACACCAAAATTATTATTATTACTACAGTGTTTTGCATACAGTGAGTGCTCAATAAATACAACTGAATGAAAGAACGAATAAATGAAATGCCAACTCTGATCCAGAGAGGGGAAGTGCCAAGTTTCTTGCTTGAGGATGGACGCAATGACGCCTAATGGTGTTGCTTTTTTCCAGAGTAGTCATACAGGCCGGGAGAGCTCTCAGCCTCGGCCCCTCTATAGAAGCAATATCTTTCCACGACTAGCAGTTGGAAATACGCTTTTCAGTGTCCTCTACATATGCACATTCTTGTTCTCTCACCATGGCTTTCTGCTCTGCGGCACTTGCTCCTCTTCGCTCGCCGCTGGTGGATATAGGTCTTCCAAGACTGGAACATCAGGTTGTACAAGAAATACCTAAGTAGCAAAAAAACACAAAGTATTCCAGCACAAAAATATTTACTCCGTAGCCCCAGACACTATTTTCAGCAAACCCCTTATAGAGCTAATTTTGATTTTTTATGGTATTTGTTAAATGCTTACTTATGTGTCAAACACCATTCTAAGTGCTGGGGTAAATACAATTTTTTTACTATTATTTTCATGATATTTGTTAAGCACTTACTTTAATATAATAATGATAAATATAATGATGGCATTTATTAAGCTCTTACTATGTGCAAAGCACCGTTCTAAGCGCTGGGGAGGTTACAGGGTGATCAGGTTGTCCCACGGGGGGGCTCACAGTCTTAATCCCCATTTTTCAGATGAGGGAACTGAGGCACAGAGACGTTAAGTGACTTGCCCAAAGTCACACAGCTGGCAATTGGCAGAGTTGGGATGTGTTAAGCACTATTCTAAGTGCTGGGATAGACACGAGTTAATCAGGTCAGACACAGTCCCTGCCCCTCATGAGGCTCAAAGTATAAGTGGGGGAGAATAGGCACTGAATCCCCATTTTACAGCTGAAGAAAGTAAAGCGCAGAGAAGTTAAATGACTTGCTCAAGGTCACATAGCAGGTACTATAAAGAGTTGGGATTAGAACCCAGATCCTATGACTTTTAGGCCCATGTTCTTGCCATTAAGCCATGCTACTCCTCAGGTTGGACATGGTCTCTATACCACATGGGACTTCCAGTCTAAGTAACGGCATATTATAGACATTTTTGCTATAGAACCTCAATTTACAATTGATCACTGCTGAGAGTTTATCCCCAACAGTTGGATTTATTGAGCACTACTTTGGTGCAGGCAATTGTAGAAGCAGAGTGGCTCAGCGGAAAGAGCATGGGCTTTAGAGTGCTAGGCTATGGGTTCAAATCCCTGCTCCGCCAATTGTCAGCTGTGTGACTTTGGGCAAGTCACTTCACTTCTCTGTGCTTCAGTTACCTCATCTGTAAAATGGGGATTAAGACTGTGAGCCCCCCGTGGGGCAACCTGATTCATTCATTCAATCGTATTTATTGAGTGCTTACTGTGTGCACAGCACTGTATATTTATTGAGTGCTTACTGCGTGCACAGCACTGTACTAAGCGCTTGGGAAGTCCAAGTCGGCAACATATAGAGACGGTCCCTACCCAGCAATGGGCTCACAGTCTAGAAGGGGAAGACGGACAACAAAATCAAACATGGAGACAGGTGTCAAAATCGTCAGAACAAATAGAATCACCTTGTAACCTCCCCAGCACTTAGAACAGTGCTTTGCACACAGTAAGTGCTTAATAAATACCATCATTATTATTATTATTGTTATAGGAATGTACCATTGATGAGAAGAAAATCCAAACTCCTGAGGAATTCACAACCAAAGGAGATTAAGAAAAGCAGACATCAGAACCTGAACAAACAATTAGATAAGAGCAAGGACATAGACAGAGAGTAATGGATACATACACAAGTACTCAACATCTCTCATCCTATCCCGACTGGATTACTGCATCAGCCTCCTCTCTGATCCCCTATCCTCCTGTCTCTCCCCACTTCAGTCTCTACTTCACATTGCTGCCCAGATTATCTTTGCACAAAAACGCTCTGGGCATGTTACTCTCCTCCTCAAAAATCTCCAGTGGCTGCCGTTGTTGGGTAGGGACCGTCTCTATATGTTGCCGACTTGTACTTCCCAAGTGCTTAGTACAGGGCTCTGCACACAGTAAGCGCTCAATAATTACAACTGAATGAATGAATGAATGTAGAATGAGGGCAGTGGGAGAATTAATCAAGGAACGCTTATTATTAGGAGACCATAGAAAGGAAAAACAAGGTTTGGGAAATTTGCGGGGAAAAGGAATTCCAAGCTGGCCATGAACAGATCAAAGTCAATCAAGTCCAATGCAGGCAGAGGAGAAGATCATGGGATGGGTAGGGTAGAGAAGAAATAGAACACATTATTAGGAGACCTCTGAAAGGAAAAACAAGGTTTGGGAAATTTGAGGGGAAAAGGAACTCCAAGCTGGCCATGAACAGATCAAAGTCAATCAAGTCCAATACAGGGAGAGGAGAAGATCATGGGATGGGTAGGGTAGAGAAGAAATAGAACACTTATTATTAGGAGACCTTTGAAAGGAAAAACAAGGTTTGGGAAATTTGAGGGGAAAAGGAATTCCAAGCTGGCCATGAACTGATCAAAGTCAATCAAGTCCAATGCAGGGAGAGAAGATGATCATGGGATGGGTAGGGCAGAGAAGAAATAGAACACTTATTATTAGGAGACCTTTGAAAGGAAAAACAAGGTTTGGGAAATTTGAGGGGAAAAGGAATTCCAAGCTGGCCATGAACAGATCAAAGTCAATCAAGTCCAATGCAGGGAGAGAAGATGATCATGGGATGGGTAGGGCAGAGAAGAAATAGAACACTTATTATTAGGAGACCTTTGAAAGGAAAAACAAGGTTTGGGAAATTTGAGGGGAAAAGGAATTCCAAGCTGGCCATGAACAGATCAAAGTCAATCAAGTCCAATGCAGGGAGAGAAGATGATCATGGGATGGGTAGGGTAGAGAAGAAATAGTGGGCTTTAACAAGAGAAGAGGTGTGCAGGTACGCAACAGCCAACCTGTGAAAAGACTCGAAGGCACTGGTCAAGAGTTTTAGAAACAAAATCACATTAAAACAAATTACTGAGGTTTGGAAAAGGGCAAATCACCCACTTTTAAAAAGGGAGGAAAGGCTTCCTTTTGGAAACTGAATGAATAAAAACCATGAATTATCACATCTTCTATTACCTGTAGTGGCAATCAGCTCTAACACAGAGTTTCCACTCTCGTTGGAAAATCCACCACTCCTCTTTCCACTCTCCAAAGGTCTTCTGCAGCACCTTCCGCTCATAATGAGATCTACAACAGTAAACGAATGAGCCCAAGTCAATGTGAAGATATTAATCAATCAATTGCATTTACTGAACATTTACTGACGCAAAATGGAACAAAACTCTTGAGAGAGAGCAATGTAACAGAATTGGTAGACACGTTCCCCGCCCACCGTGAGCTCACATTCCAGAGAGGGAGCCAGACATTAAGATAAATAATGTCATTAAATAAGACATTAAGAGATGCAGCATTCCTAGTGAATAGAGCAGGTTCACTTCTCTGTGCCTCAGTTCCCTCATATGTAAAATGGGGATTAAAAGTGTGAGCCCCATTTGGGACAGGGACTGTGCCCAACCCGATTATCTTATATCTACCCCAGCACTTAGAACCGTCCCTGGCACATAACAATAATAATAATAATGATGGCATTTATTAAGCGCTTACTATGTGCAAAGCACTGTTCTAAGCGCTGGGGAGGTTACAAGGTGATCAGGTTGTCCCACGGGGGTTCACAGTCTTAATCCCCATTTTCCAGGTGAGGTAACTGAGGCACAGAGAAGTTAAGTGACTTGCCCAAAGTCACACAGCTGACAACTGGTGGAGCCGGGATTTGAACCCATGATCTCTGACTCCAAAGCCCGGGCTCTTTCCACTGAGCCAAGCTGCTTCTCTGTTAAACACATAGTAAGCGCTTAACAAATACCACAATTATTATTATTATTATAAATAAATAAATTACAGATGAGGGAGGAGTCAATAAAGGGCGCAAATTCAAATGGAAGGGTGACACAGAAGGGAGTGGAAGAAGAAGAAATGAGGATTTAGAGATGGCCTCTAACTGGACTTCCCTTCCAACTGGGAGCTAATCCCAATTTAGAGTCTCTCATTCCATTTTCTTATCCTAGTCATTTATGGTACTAACCTTCCTAATCTGCTTAAATGGGATGTATCACCAGTCTGAGCCACATGAAATAGGCAGAAAAATTACATTTGAAAAAGGAACAGTTCAAATCAGTTGCAAACAGTATGCCCTTTGTGCATACTATGTGCTCTGCACATAGTAAGCGCTCAATAAATACGATTGATGATGATGGTCATCATCATCAATCGTATTTATTGAGCGCTTACTATGTGCAGAGCACTGTACTAAGCACTTGGGAAGTACAAATTGGCAATATATAGAGACAGTCCCTACCCAACAGTGGGATGATGATGATGCCCTCAAAAATTAAACATCAAAACGTGATTTTTCTAAAAACTACAGGTCTCTGGATCGTGAATGAGGCCAAATCAAAAATTTAGTCTTTATTTTGAATCTCCAGAGAACATATAGTTATGGAGCAGGCTAAAAAATTAGGAAGGTAGGTTAAATACTATTGATTGATTATTTTAGCAATATTTACCTGGTAAACAAGTCAAAGGCTGCAACTAGCAATACAAGGATACAAGAATTGCTCTACTACCTGACTGGGAAAACAATTTGACATACAGCCTTATTCCAACTATCATTTCTGGTGGATTTTGCTTTTATAGGTATTTCTCCACTGTGTCTTTTTTTCTTTTCGTTTTTATTTGACTGCGTTCTTCTCTCATTGCATCTTCCCATTTCCTGATCTAATAATCCTCTAGTATGACCTGATCCGATCTTGCGGGGACATAGATCTTTTCTACTGGACCTACAGAGCACTCAGTTATTTTATCCAGTTGGGAATCTGTTACTATTTGTCAAGATCTAGAATTCAAAAGTACACCCTGCCCACCTAATCAAACAAATCTGCAAAGCTAATGTAGACAGTCAAGAGGAGACAAAAGCCAATTTTTATCTCTTTAATTGAGAGAATCATTCCAGAAGAAACTATTAAAACAGAAAACTATGGACTTGAGACCCCTTTTCTTTCAAATAAAACAGTCTGTGCTAAAGATAGAGGTGATACCAGCAAAAGTCCTGTTCTTCTCATACCAGATTTGCCCATTTTTTGTTTATTTTCTACAACCTTCTTCATCCTGCTTGGAAATAGAGAAATGAGCTAGATGAATTCTATAGATTTTTTTCTAGCCCTAAGGTAATTTCCCTTCCAACTCTTTTCTGTTTCCTTTCGCCATTTCCACAGATCTCTTTCTTCCTCTTTACACCCTCATTTCATATTAACCCTTTATTTTTTCTCTCTTCTTTGCTGCCCTTTCCACTCTTTCTCTGTGCTAAACCTCCCCATCAAGACCCAGTTACCATCCTATCAGAAAAACCTGGGATGCTAAAATGACGGGAAAGGGCAAGTGCAGATAATCCAAGCTGATGTGAAAATTCCAGGGAGGGGTAAAACTGAATCCTAGTTCTACCAGTTAAGCTGGCTCTTTGTGTCAGGGGCATTTGGGGAACAGGAGTAATATATATAAGAAAATATTACAGAATGTAAATGTTTCTGGATCTTAAAATACATTTCTTGCACATGCTATAAACGAGGTGGAGTCAATAGCCCCTTTTCTTTACCCTCTCTTCACCCTATACTGCTACTAAATGCATTGTGCTACAGCTGCTAACAACTTCTGGAGGTAAAGATTGTGATTATTAACAAGAATTGTGACATCTGTTAAATTCTTCTGTGGAACACACTGTACTAAGTACTGGGTAGATACAAGACAATCAGATCAGACAGTTCCTGTCCTACTTCATACACACAGTCTAAAGGGGAGGGAGAACAGGTATTTAATATCCCCAGAGAAGTGATGAAATCAAGGTCGGCACAGCAGGCTTATTATTAACATCAATTAATGATTACAATGTGCTTTATAAAGCACTGGGGTGATTATATGAAATTCAGGTAAGGCACTTCCCCTGGCCCTTAGGTGACACCCAGTCTAAACAGGGGATGACCGCGATAAACAATGAGTACATAATCTGAATAATAAGGAACTGTTCAAAGTTCAGCAAGTAAAAAACTAAAAATGCCTGAGACTCATTCAATCATTTACTGCGCACTTACTGTGTGCAGAGCACTGAACTAAGCATTTGGGAGAGTACAATATAACAATAAACAGACACATTTCTTGCCCATTACGAGTTTACAGTCTAAGCTTAAAGTCTGAGAGTCAATCAGGAGCAGTCAGGCAGCTCACTACTTCTGGTGAAAACCATCCTGACTGGGAACTGCCACAGCTTTCGCTGGGTTCTCTGTGTTCAAAAGTTTCCACCCGCCCTGTGCTCCTGCAGGGAAGCTTGGGAAAAGGGGAATAGGCCATCTCTCCAATGATGGTGGCAGGGAAGGAAGCACCTGCGTATATGTTTGTACAGATTTATTATCCTATTTATTTTACTTGTACATATTTACTATTCTATTTATTTTGTTAATGATGTGCATTTTCCATTTGTTCTGATGACTTGAACCTGTCCACATGTTTTGTTCTGTTGTCTGTCTCCCCCTTCTAGACTGTGAGCCCATTGCTAGGTAGGGACCGTCTCTATATGTTGCCGACTTGTACTTCCCAAGTGCTTAGTACAGTGCTCTGCACACAGTAAGCACTCAATAAATACGATTGAATGAATGAATGAAAGAGAGAGAGAGAGAGACAGAGAGAGAGAGAGAGGGCCCAACTGGTCTTCAGATTTAAGTTCACTCCTGTCTGGAGGTGGTTGGTTAGATGATATTCTCTTGGAAACCCATCCAGCCTTTTAAATCTAGGCATTAACCCAAACTCCGCTTCCTGGACAAGGGCAAAGGCCTAACAATTATTGTAGTGGATGTTGCTCTATGATGCAATGGATATCGAATTGGATTTTTAGTGTGGAGGAAGACATTCAAAGGTTGTGAGTTCACGTCCCATACGACTCACTGTTTCTTCTCCTCACTCTCAGCTTCAAGGCCGTCCATCACCTCGCCCCGTCCTACCTCACCTCCTTTCTCTCCTTCTGCAGCTCAGCCCGCACACTCCACTCTTCTGCCGCTAACCTCCTCACTGTGCCTTGTTCTCGCCTGACCCACCATCGACCCCGGCCCACGTCTATCCCCTGGCCTGGAATGCCCTCCCTCCACACATCTGCCAAACTAACTCTCTTCCTCCCTTCAAAGCCCTACTGAGAGCTCACCTCCTCCAGGAGGCCTTCCCAGACTGAGCCTCCCCTTTTCCTTTGCTCCCCCACCCTCCCCCCAACTCTGCCCTATCCCCTCCCCTCCCCACAGCACTTGTATATATTTGTACATATTTATTACTCTATTTTACTTGTACATACATACTACCCTATTTTATTAAAGATGTGCATATAGCGCTAATTCTATTCATTCTGACAGTTTTGACACCTGTGTACTTGTTTTGTTTTGTTGTCTGCCTCCCCCTTCTAGACTATGAGCCCGTTGTTGGGTAGGGACCGTCTAATATGTTGCCGACCTGTACTTCCCAAGCGCTTAGTACAGTGCTCTGCACACAGTAAGCGCTCAATAAATACGATTGAATGAATGAATGAATGTAAAAGTCAAAGATGGCTCTACAATTATCCTGGAATACAGAGACACTATGCTTTCCTCTTGTGGACAGACCATGACCTCAATTTCCTAACAGGCACTTTGTTTCACTTGTCACTGAGCCTCAAGGGCACAAGTATAAATGACCATTACTTTGAATAACTTAGTTCTAAGGCCCATTAATAATATTAGGTTCATTCATTCCATCATATTTATTAAGCGCTTCCTGTGTGCAGAGCACTGTACTAACCGCTGGAGAAAGTACAATACAATAATGAACAGTGACAATCCCTGCCCACAATAAGCTCACAGTCTAGAGGCAGGGAGACAGACTTCAATACAAATAAATAAAATTACAGATATATACATTAGTGTTGCAGGGCTGGTTTGCGGGGAAGAACAAAGGGAGCAAGTCAGGGCGACACAAAAGGGAGTAGGAGATGAGGAAAAGTGGAGATTAGTTTGGGAAGGCCTCTTGGAGGAGATCTGCCTTCAATAAGGCTTTGAAGAAAGGGAGAGTAAATTGTCAGATTTGAGGAGGAAGGGCATTCCAGGCCAGAGGCAGGACGTGGGCCAGGGGTCGGTGCGAGACAGGCGAGATCGAGGCACAGTGAGAAGGTTAGCACCAGAGGAGTGAAGTATGCGGGGTTGTAGGAGAAAAGCAAGATGAGGTAGGAAGGGGGCAAGATGATGGAGTGCTTTAAGGTCAACAGTGAGGAGGTTTTGTTTGATATGGTGAATCCATTATGGCCGCTCCTTCCTAGTGTCTTTTTCCAGCTCCTCTTCCTCCCACCCCTTAACTGTGAGCATCCCTTATGGCTTAGTTCTGCGTCTCCCTCTATTCTCCATCAATATCCACTCCCTTGGAAAACTCATTGACTCCCACAGTTTCAACTACCTTTTCTACGTTGGTGATCCCCAAATCTACCTCTCTAGCCCTGACCCCTCTCCTTCTCTGAAGTCTCACATTTCCTCCTGTCCTCAATACACCCCTACTCAGATGCCACGCCAACATCTCAGACTCAACATTTCCAGAACAAAAGTCATCCTCCCACCCAAACCCTGCCCTCCCTCAGACTTTCCCAAGGCTGCAAACACCACCACTGTGCTCTCTGTCTCATAAGCTCATAACTTTGGCATCATCCTCGGCTCGGCTAATAATAATAATTGTGGTATGTGTTAACCACTTACTATATGCCGAGTACTGTTCTAAGTGCTGGGGTAAAGTAATCAGGTTGGATGCGGTCCCTGTCCCACATAGGGCTCACAGTCTTAATCCCCATTTACAGATGAAGTAACGGAGGCACACAGAAGTGAAGTGATTTGCCCAAGGTCACACAGCAGACACGTGGCAGAGCTAGGATTAGAACACAAATCCTCTGATGCCCAGGTCCGTGCTCTTTCCACTAGACCATGCTCCTTCAACTCTCATTCAATCTGTCATCAAAATTTCCCCTGTTTGTCCTACCTTCACAAAAAAACACAACCTTTCCTCTCCATCCAAACTGACACTACACTGTTCAAGCACTAATCATATCTCACCTTGACTACTGCATTAGCCTCCTCGCTGACCATGCTGCTTCTGTGTCTCCCCACTCTAATCCTTACTTCACTCTGTTGCACAGAATTTTTTTTCTAAAAAACCTTAGAGGTCAAATCTTCCTGTTCCTCAAAAACCTCCAAGGGTTGCCCATCTACCTCCCCATCAAACAGAAACTCCTTACCATTGGCTTTAAAGCACTCAATTAGCTCTCCCTCTCTTATCTTACCCCACCAATTTCCTCCTTCAACCCAGTCCACACGCTTCACTCCTCCAACACCAATTTACTCGCTGTGCCTCGATTTAGTCTAGTTCGCTGCCGAATCCTTGCTCGCATTCTCCCTCTAACCTAGAACTCCCTCCTCCTTCAAATACTTCAGACCACCACTCTCCCCACCTTCAAAGCCTTATGAAAATCACACCTCCTCTAAGAGGCCTTCCCCTACTCTCTCTCCCTTCTGCATTGTCTATGCGCTTGGATCCGTACCCTTTGGGCACTTGATATTCACCCCACCTTTAGCCCTACAGCCCTTATGCACAAATCCATAATTTATTTTAATGTCTGTATTCATTCATTCAATTGCATTTATTGAGCGCTTACTGTGTGCAGAGCCCTGTACTAAGTGCTTGGGAAGTACAAGTTGGCAACATACAGAGACAGTCCCTAACCAACAGTGGGCTCACAGTCTAGAAGGGGAAGACAGACAACAAAACAAAACATATTAACAAAATAAAATAAATAGAATAAATATGTACAAGCAAAATAAATAAATATTCATTCATTCATTCAATCGTATTTATCGAGTGCTTATTGTATCCCCAACTAGACTGTGTGTCTATCAAATCTGTTGTATTACATTCACCCAATCTGTCACATTATACTGACCCAAGCATTTAGCATCTTCTAGACTGTGAGCCCACTGTTGGGCAGGGACCGTCTCTATATGTGGCCAACTTGTACTTCCCAAGCACTTAGTACAGTGCTCTGCACACAGTAAGCGCTCAATAAATACGATTGGATGAATTAATTTAGTGCAGTGCTCTGAACTAAGCACTAATCAATTCAAAAACTGTGGGAAGGGAAAGAATAAATTTAAACCGACCCTACCGTGCTTTAGAAGGAAGAATCCGCCCAAAAGTCTTTTTCACCCACAAATAGAAGAACTTCCTGGCCAGGCACCTGTAAGATAAAGAAATTACTTTCAGTAACAATTTCTTTTAAATTACTGTTCGATGTCTGTCACTGACAGTTGAAGAAGAAACAAATTCAGATCTGAAATCTTTATATGAGCCTTTGGGTTTTTGTAGGAGAAAGTTACTTTATCTTTGGTTTATGCAAAAATATTTTTAATTGTTTTGCCATTATTTAATGGAATAGAACCCTAATTGAATAGCACCAAAAATTCAAATTGTCCTGAGGAAATAGTCTGTATTTACTAATAATAATAATGGTATTTGCTAAGCACTTACTATGTGCAAAGCACCATTCTAATCGCTGGGGAGGTTACAAGGTGATCAGGTTGTCCCACAGGGGACTCACAGTCTTAATCCCCATTTTACAAATGAGGGAATTGAGGCACAGAGAAGTTAAATGACTTGCCCAAAGTCACACAACTGACAGTTGGCGGAGCCAGGATTTGAACCCATGACCTCTGACTGCAAAGCCCGGGCTCTTTCTACCGAGCCATGCTGCTTCTCTAATACATTTGAAAAATATATTCAGAGTCCAAGAGATTACTTTAGGAGCTGCAGTCTATCACGGTATTAGTAGCTGTGGAGAAACAAAACTCAGTCAGGGAAGGTGAGTACATTGTCATCCACCCCACCATTTTCAACTCAAATTGTGCTTACAATACTCAGCCACCCAGCAGTTAAGAAATAGGAAGCATCCAATTAGATTGCACTTAACAATGGTTATGATCCCATCTGTGTTTCCTATCAAACAAAAAGGATCTGGCAATTAGTTTTTTTGTGTGGTTTTTTTAAACATTCGAGTTCACATTGAGAATATTAGGTTGTACAGACAAGGCACCTGTTCCATGGGATAGCTTTATGATGTAAGCCTGCTAATTGGCTTGAAAGTCCACTCAATTGACAGCAGATGATTCGAATCTCCCCACCACCCACACATTCACCCAGATCTAGTCTGCCTGGGCTCAGCCGAATACCATTAGTTTACCCAAGTCAGCAGCAGGGGAGAGGAGTGTATGTTTCTCTGTTAATCGGTCACCATAGTGACCTCAGGATTTTTTTTTATTTTTTTGGCAACAGATTCCCAGGCTACTAGTATGTGCATGGATTACTACATCTCCCCAGCCCAAATTTTAGGGGAGTGAGTTAGATCTTGGGCATCAGCGCTTGCCCTAAATGGGCTTGTGGTTAAAATGCATCTTTCTTATGAAAAATTCAGTCGGGAAAAATCTATTTTCAAATGGAGACGTATCACCAGAGAGTCTCAATAATCATCACTGAGATTCTCCTGCAACTCAAAAATGTCAAGCTCACCCACACAAAAACCAAAGGGCGTCAGCGCTGGTGATTTTTCTCCATTCATTTTCCTGGAATATACTACATCTAAGACAAACTCTTTAGAATGTACACTGTGGGCCAGACTGGAGTACAAGCCGGTACATGTTTAAGACAGTGAATTGCTACATATTTCCTCACCTGGAATTCCTTCCTGAAGAACATGCAATACAACATGGTTGAGATAATTAGTTTAGGAAGCCAACTCACTGAATTAAGCAATAATAGGAGCCAAATAGTCATCAGCATCAGAGAGTTCCCTCACTACTACCTGATGTGCAATTCTTTTAACCTGCCACCACGACTCCTGGTATTTGTGACCTGATGTGGAATTGGATGACCTCGCCGGGAGACAGAAGGCATCTTGCACGTTGTCCCCTTCAGAGAATGGGGATTGCAAACCACATCTCTTCTCAAAGACCTAAAAGTTCTCAAAATAAAGAAACAAACAACAGGAGAGCCTTTAGGTTCCTGACAGATGACGCTAAACATGGAAATTAACTCAATATTTCAATGATGAGAAGCCTAATAATGTTGTTGCTGTACATTATCAGCCTTTACTACCTTCTCCCTTCCCTTCCTCCTTCAACCCCATGTGCTCTGCCCCACCTTACCACTTTGAATGCTTTCACCCTTTTCCACCTCATCGCCTCCCACACGGCTCCATCACATCCCCCACTAGCTCACTTCTGCTGGGTCTCCTCTTCACCAGTCACCTGCTAGTTGTTGAGCTAGATTGGGCCCTAGGTGCCCGAAAGGCCTAAAAGAAGGGAGAATTTAGCACTTCACCCCTCCCCATCCCCCTCTGAATCAGCTCCATCTCCATTCCCAACCCTACCCCTGTCCCTGTAGTCCTTAAAATAGCTCACAGTGAGCCCTAAGATTCAATTCCATAGCTAGTTTTACCCCAGACAATGGCAGAAGTGAGGCTGAGTTAAGCCCGGAGGAGGTAAAGTGGAGCCCTAGGGACAGTTTCCAGACTAGGTTTCCTCCACTCAAGAGTTGGTGGGGCTCCCTCTCTCCTCTCTGGATATTTTTCGCCTTCAAAAGTAAGAATTAGGACTAAGAGGTGGTTGTGAAGGGCCTGAGGGGTGCCTCACACCCCACCTCGCCGCCCTCTCCTCTCTACCCAGTCTTGATGATCAGATTACTGCTCTCAACTCTACCCTTTCTACTCAGCTAGACTCGCTCGCTCCCCTTTCCCTTCGCCGCTCTCGCACCACTAACCCACAGCCCTGGATCACTGCCACTGTCCGCCTCCTTCGCTCTTATGCTCGAGCTGCCGAACGCTGCTGGCGAAAGTCTAAACACCATGCCAACCTCGTTCACTTCAAGTTTATCCTTTCCTGCCTTAACTCAGCCCTCTCTTCTGCCAGACAAAACTATTTCTCCTCCCTTATTGACACCCATGCCCATCACCCCCGCCAGCTCTTCCGTACATTCAACTCCCTTCTCAGGCCCCCGGTTCCTCCCCCTCCTCCTTCCCTCACCCCCAACGATCTGGCCTCCTACTTCATTAACAAAATTAAATCCATCAGGTCCGACCTCCCCAAAGTCTCTTCCCCCCTTTCTCCAACCCCCCGGCTCTCAACACTCTCTGCTACTCTCCCATCCTTCCCAGCGGTATCCTCAGAGGAACTCTCCTCCCTCCTCTCAAGTGCTACTCCGGCCACCTGTGCTTCTGACCCCATTCCCTCTCATCTTATGAAATCTCTCGCTCCATCCCTTCTCCCCTCCTTAACTTCCATCTTCAACCGCTCACTCTCCACTGGTTCCTTCCCCTCTGCCTTCAAACATGCCCATGTCTCTCCCATCCTAAAAAAACCCTCTCTTGACCCCACCTCACCTTCTAGTTATCGTCCCATATCCCTCCTACCATTCCTTTCCAAACTCCTTGAACGAGTTGTCTACACGCGCTGCCTAGAATTCCTCAACAACAACTCTCTCCTCGACCCCCTCCAGTCTGGCTTCCGTCCCCTTCATTCCACGGAAACTGCGCTCTCAAAGGTCACCAATGACCTCCTGCTTGCCAAATCCAACGGCTCATACTCTGTCCTAATCCTCCTCGACCTCTCAGCTGCCTTTGACACTGTGGACCACCCCCTTCTCCTCAACACGTTATCTGACCTTGGCTTCACTGACTCCGTCCTCTCCTGGTTCTCCTCTTATCTCTCCGGTCGTTCTTTCTCAGTCTCTTTTGCAGGCTCCTCCTCCCCTTACCATCCCCTTACTGTGGGGGTTCCCCAAGGTTCAGTGCTTGGTCCCCTTCTGTTCTCAATCTACACTCACTCCCTTGGTGACCTCATTCGCTCCCACGGCTTCAACTATCATCTCTACGCTGATGACACCCAGATCTACATCTCTGCCCCTGCTCTCTCCCCCTCCCTCCAGGCTCGCATCTCCTCCTGCCTTCAGGACATCTCCATCTGGATGTCCGCCCGCCACCTAAAGCTCAACATGTCGAAGACTGAGCTCCTTTGTCTTCCCTCCCAAACCTTGTCCTCTCCCTGACTTTCCCATCTCTGTTGACGGCACTACCATCCTTCCCGTCTCACAAGCCCGCAACCTTGGTGTCATCCTCGACTCCGCTCTCTCATTCACCCCTCACATCCAAGCCGTCACCAAAACCTGCCGGTCTCAGCTCCGCAACATTGCCAAGATCCGCCCTTTCCTCTCCATCCAAACCGCTACCCTGCTCATTCAAGCTCTCATCCTATCACGTCTGGACTACTGCACTAGCCTTCTCTCTGATCTCCCATCCTCGTGTCTCTCTCCACTTCAATCCATACTTCATGCTGCTGCCCGGATTATCTTTGTCCAGAAACACTCTGGACATATTACTCCCCTCCTCAAAAACCTCCAATGGCTACCGATCAATCTGCGCATCAAGCAGAAACTCCTCACCCTGGGCTTCAAGGCTGTCCATCACCTCGCCCCCTCCTACGTCACCTCCCTTCTCTCCTTCTACTGCCCAGCCCGCACCCTCCGCTCCTCCACCACTAATCTCCTCACTGTACCTCGCTCTCGCCTGTCCCGCCATCGACCCCCGGCCCACGTCATCCCCCGGGCCTGGAATGCCCTCCCTCTGCCCATCCGCCAAGCTAGCTCTCTTCCTCCCTTCAAGGCCCTGCTGAGAGCTCACCTCCTCCAGGAGGCCTTCCCAGACTGAGCCCCTTCTTTCCTCTCCCCTCGTCCCCCTCTCCATCCCCCCGTCTTACCTCCTTCCCTTCCCCACAGCACCTGTATATATGTATATATGGTTGTACATATTTATTACTCTATTTATTTATTTATTTATTTATTTTACTTGTACATTTCTATCCTACTTATTTTATTTTGTTGGTATGTTTGGTTCTGTTCTCTGTCTCCCCCTTTTAGACTGTGAGCCCACTGTTGGGTAGGGACTGTCTCTATGTGATGCCAATTTGTACTTCCCAAGCGCTTAGTACAGTGCTCTGCACATAGTAAGCGCTCAATAAATACGATTGATTGATTGATTGATTGATTGATCCCCAAAAGCTAATATCAGCAGTGGTGGTAGGGTCTGACTACTGGTATTCACCTTCAGCTTTTAGACCAAAATGAAGGCTGCTGAAAAGCGGCGTGATGTAATGGAAAAAACACAGGCCTGGGAGACAGAAGACCTGGCTTCTAATCTTGCTCCTCTGCTATGTGACTGTGGGCGAGTCACTTAATAATAATTTTGGTATTTGTTAAGCGCTTAGTATGTGCAAAGCACTGTTCTAAGAGCTGGGGAGGTTACGAGGTGTTCAGGTTGTCCCATGTGGGGCTCACAATCTTCATCCCCATTTTACAGATGAGGGGAACTGAGGCACAGAGAAGTTAAGTGACTTGCCCAAAGTCACACAGCTGACAAGCGGCGGAGCAGGGATTTGAACCCATGACCACTTCACTTATGTGGGCCTCAGTTAATCTTGTCTGTAAAATGAGGATTAAGACTGTAAGCCCTATGTAGAAGAGGGGCTGTAACCAATCTGATTATTTTATATCTATCCCAGAGTTTAGTTCAGTGTCTGGCACATAATAATAATATAATAATAATGATGGCATTTATTAAGCGCTTACTATGTGCAAAGCACTGTTCTAAGCGCTGGGGGAGATACAAGGTGATGAGATTGTCTCACGGGGGGCTCACAGTCTTCATTCCCATTTTACAGATGAGGGAACTAAGGCCCAGAGAAGTGAAGTGACTTGCCCAAAGTCACACAGCTGACAAGTGGCGGAGTCGGGACTTGAACCCATGACCTCTGACTCCAAAGCCCTGGCTCTTTCCATTGAGCCATGCTGCTTCTCACAGTAATACTAATAATAATGATGACATTTTTTAAACACTTACTATGTGCCAGGCACTGTACGAAACACTGGGGTGGATACAAGCAAATCACATTGGATAATGTGTGGGACTCACATTCTTCAATTCCCATTTTACAGATAAGGTAACTGAGGCACAGAGAAGTGACTTGCCCAAGGTCACCCAGTAGACCAGTGGCTGAGCTAGGATCAGAACCCATGGTTTTCCAACTCCAAGGCCCATGGTCTACCTACTACACCAGGCTGCTTTTCTAGTAAAAGCTTAATAAATATCATTTAAAAAATTAAGCCCTCACCAGCATTTGGGCCAAGAGTTAATGTTTAAATCTAAACTTACTATGAAACCTTACTAACTGACTTTTCACCATAATTCACACTAGAACATTACAATGTTGGCTAATTACTTTCCTTTCAAAATCAACGAATTTGCATTTTTACTATATTCATTTTTAAATTGTGGACATTTTTGTCATTCATCAGATTCAAAATTTAAGAGTAATTCAATTTACTCCTTCACTAAGAGTGAACTTTGCCATACCTGGCCTCCGGCTTTTTCTCCATCATGCAAGTCAACTTTTTCAACGGTAAGGAAATAGATAACTATTTTTACAGGTCCTGTTTGAAATATTTTTAGTACCTTTATTTGCCTGAAAAAAAAAAAAAGAACAAACCATTACATCACTTAACATATCTCAGGGGGGTATCCTGTTGGTCCCCAGCCCCTCCCCCGACTTTCTAACTCAAAAAACAATAGAAAATTTTGTTAGAGAAATATAGAAACTGTTTTTCCTATTAATCTCACCCCCACTTTGAGATACTTTTGCCTTTTTTGTTGCCCACGATTTTTGACAGTTGGATTCGGAGTCACGAGGAGCCTTCTGAAACTTAGATCCTCTAGCCACAATACTTCGGTTTTTTTTTTTAATATTTTGTATTTATCCTTGTTTCTTATGCTTTTTAATTGTTCCACCTTTCCTTATATTTAATAAATGCCATTATTATTATTATTATATTCATTCATTCAGTCGTATTTATTGAGTGCTTACTGTGTGCAGAGCGCTGTACTAAGCGCGCTTGGGAAGTACAAGTTGGCAACATAGAGAGATGGTCCCTACCCAACAGTGGGCTCACAGTCTAGAAGGGGCAGACAGAGAAGAAAACAAAACATATTAACAAAATAAAATAAATAGAAAAAATATGTACAATTAAAATAAATAGAGTAATAAATATGTACAAACATATATACATACACACAGGTACATATATACAGGTCCCTCAGGGGGCTCACAGTCTTCATCCCCATTTTCCAGATTGATCCAAGGTGGGTGGTAACACCTCAATGCCTATTTTAATTTGTACCATTGGGCATCAGCTCTACATCTTTATTTCTGCATGGCATTTGGCACATTGGTGCTATCCAATAAGTATTACCATTATTTAATAATAATAATAATAGTGGCTTTTGTTAAGCACTTACTACGCGCAAAGCACCGTTCTAAGCGCTGGGGAGGTTACAAGGTGATCAGGTTGTCCCACAGGGGGCTCACAGTCTTAAATACCCATTTTACAGATGAGGGAACTGAGGCACAGTGAAGTGATTTGCCAAAGCCACACAGCTGACAATTGGCGGAGCAGGGATTCGAACCCATGACCTCTGGCTCCCAAGCCCGGGCTCTTCCCACTGGTTTCTCCCTGGGCCACTACTTGCCAATTTTTTAGGATGACACTCATCATCATCATCAATCGTATTTATTGAGCGCTTACTATGTGCAGAGCACTGTACAAAGCGCTTGGGAAGTACAAATTGGCAACATATAGAGATCATCATCAGTAGTATTTAATGGTTGTCTTTGTTGTGCAGAAAACTTTCCTATGTGTCATCCCGGCTCTGCCACTTGTCAGCTGTGTGACTTTGGGCAAGTCACTTAACTTCTCTGGGCCTCAGTTCCCTCATCTGTAAAATGGGGATTAAGACTGTGAGCCCCCTTGGGACAACCTGATCACCTTGTAACCTCCCCAGTGCTTAGAACAGTGCTTTGCACATAGTAAGCGCTTAATAAAAGCCATCATTATTATTATTATTATTATTATTACACATATGACAAAGACCTTGTCTTCGAGGAGTTTCTGGCCTAATGGGGGAGACACACTGCCAAATACACAAAAGGTAAAAAAAAAAAAAAAGCATAAGCACTGAGTGAGGGGACAAGCGGAAGCAATTAAATTAAGAGACTAAAAACAACAAAAAAAATCAGATATGCAAGTACCTACATAGTTAACAGGGTAGTCTGACCAGTAAAATGTGGGATTAGGGAAAATATACCTAGATATAAATATACCATAATATGGTATATATTATATATATATATCATTATATATATATATATATATATATACACCATTATATATATACCATTATATATATATATATATATACACACCATATACCATATACCTAAAGCAACTCTTTAGGGGGGGCTTTGAAAGTGGGAAAAGATGGAAAAGGTCTAATTTAGCAGATTTGAACGGAGAGGGAGTTTCCCATAAGGGAAAAGGTATGACCAATGGGGTTGGTACACCGGAATTAACAAGGTACAATTAGGAGATGAATTTGGGAGGAGCAAAGACTGAGCTGAGGTGTGGCAGAAGAAGAAGGAAGTAGGTAAGGGAGACAGCCACTGGTTAGTATTCTGTTTTTGTTTTTTTTTAACCTATCTTCAAAGTATCTATAAAATAATCATTATTTTTAATATGGTGTTAGGCGCGTACGAAGCGCTGGGGTAGATTCCAATTAACTATGTCGGATCAAGTTCACGCCCCACAAGGAGCTCACGGTCTAAGCAGGAGGGAGAACAGGCACTGACTCCCCATTTTACAGTTGGGGAAATTGAGGCACAGAGAAATGAACTGACTTGCCCCAAGTCCCACAGAAATTAACTGACTTGCCCCAAGTCCTTTAGACTGTGAGCCCACTGTTGGGTAGGGACTGTCTCTATGTGTTGCGGACTTGTCCTTCCCAAGCGCTTAGTACGGTGCTCTGCACACAGTAAGCGCTCAATAAATACGATTGATTGATTGACTCCCAAGTCTCGGTTCGTTCCAACTAGGCCCCAGCGCTCCTTACGTCAAAAGGTTTTACTTGTGATAATTTAGATTATTCATCATCATCATCATCAATCGGATTTATTGAGCGCTTACCATGTGCAGAGCACTGTACTAAGCGCTTGGGAAGTACAAATTGGCAACATATAGAGACAGTCCCTACCCAACAGTGGGCTCACAGTCGAAAAGGGGGAGACAGAAAACAAAACCAAACATACTAACAAAATAAAATAAACAGAATAGATATGTACAAATAAAATAAATAGAGTAAAAAATAGAGTAAAAAATATGTACAAACATATATACATATATACAGGTTATTCCTCTTCTAAACCTAAGCACAGGTTGAACATTTTGCGCAGACTCTTTGTATTTACAATGCTGAGAACACCAGATTTGGGAGAAGCGGCTTTTAGAGAGATTTGCTACCAGAACTTCTTCCTGAAATTGAACTCGGCGGGGCTGGAAAATGATGGATACATGGGAACATTTTTTTTTTCCGTGAGATTCCATCACCGGGAGAGCCTTCGTACATCACTCCACCTCCCAACTGGCCTGGCCTCCAGCTACTGCTCCGAGGCAGGGAAGACGACGAGGTAGAAACTTGAATGATCCGTCGGTTCAAGATCATCATCATCATCATCATCAATCGTATTTATTGAGCGCTTACTGTGTGCAGAGCACTGTACTAAGCGCTTGGGAAGTCCAAGTTGGCAACATATAGAGACAGTCCCTACCCAAAAGCGGGCTCACAGTCTCTGCTTGACCCAAAATATCATGTGTCATATGTTTTGTTTTGTTCTCTTTCTCCCCTTTCTGGACTGTGAGCCCACTGTTGCGTAGGGACCGTCTCTATGTGTTGCCAACTTGGACTTCCCAAGCGCTTAGTCCAGTGCTCTGCACACAGTAAGTGCTCAATAAATACGATTCAATGAATGAATGAATGTGCTAACCCACCCTAGGTTCCTAGGCGCTTAATAAATAAATGCCATCATTATTATTACAAATTGGGAACATATAGAGACAGTCCCTACCCAACAGTGGGCTCACAGTCTAAAAGGGGGAGACAAAACCAAACATGCTAACAAAATGAAATAAATACGATATGTACAAGTAAAATAAATAAACAAATAAAGAGATGTCAGTATTTCTGGGGTGTGGCTTCAGGAGCTTAGAACAGTGCTTGGCACATAGTAAGCACTTAACAAATACCAGCATTATTATTATTATTATGTATAATAATATTATATATCTACTACTGCAGAAAAGACCTTTTCTGAATCTTTTTAATGTAATTCACCTAGATTCTCCCTATTCCCAGGGAAGGAGAGTATTTCCCAAAACGTCTTAACCCACCGTCGCCTAGGTTTCAAACCTCCCTCCTGGAACTTCTCTGTGCCTCAGTTCCCTCATCTGTAAAATGGGGATGAAGACTGTGAGCCCCATGTGGGACAACCTGATCACCTTGTACCCCACCCAGCGCTTAGAACAGTAGACTGTGAGCCCACTGTTGGGTAGGGACTGTCTCTATATGTTGCCCACTTGGGCTTCCCAAGCGCTTAGTACAGTGCTCTGCACACAGTAAGCGCTCAATAAATATGATTGATTGACTGATTGCTTGGCACATAGTCAGAGGTCATGAGTGAGCCCATTGTTGGGTAGGGACTGTCTCTATATGTTGCCCACTTGGACTTCCCAAGTGCTTAGTACAGTGCTCTGCACACAGTAAGCGCTCAATAAATACGATTGATTGATTGATTGATTGATTGGCACATAGAGGTCATGAGTGAGCCCACTGTTGGGTAGGGACTGTCTCTATATGTTGCCAACTTGTACTTCCCAAGCGCTTAGTACAGTGCTCTGCACACAGTAAGCGCTCAATAAATACGATTGATTGATTGATGAGTTCTAATTCAACTCTGCCACCTGTCAGCTGTGTGACTTTGGACAAGTCACTTCACTTCTCTGTGACTCTTCTAGACTGTGAGCCCACTGTTGGGTAGGGACTGTCTCTATATGTTGCCAACTTGTACTTCCCAAGCGCTTAGTACAGTGCTCTGCACACAGTAAGCGCTCAGTAAATACGATTGATGATGATGATGACTCAGTTCCCTCATCTAGAAAATGGGATGAAAATGAAGACTGTGAGCCCCCCACGGGACAACCTTGATTACCCTGTATCCCCCGCAGTGCTTAGAACAGTGCTTGGAACATAGTAAGCGCTTAACAAATACCAACATTATTATTATTATTATTATTCTCTGGGCCTCAGTTCATAAGGAGGGTAACCTCAGTTCATAATGAGGGTATTTGTTAAGCGCTTAGAGAAGCAGCGTGGCTCAGTGGAAAGATCCCGGGTTTAGGAGTCAGAGGTCGTGGTTCTAATCCCGGCTCTGCCACTTCATCAATCGTATTTACTGAGCGCTTACTGTGTGCAGAGCACTGTACTAATCAATCAATCAATCGTATTTATTGAGCGCTTACTATGTGCAGAGCACCGTACTAAGCACTTGGGAAGTACAAATTGGCAACATGTAGAGACAGTCCCTACTCAACAGTGGGCTCACAGTCTAAAAGTACTAAGCACTTCACTTGTCAGCTGTGGGACTTTGGGCAAATCCCTTCCCTGGGCCTCAGTGACCTCATCTGTAAAATGGGGATTAAAGACTGTGAGCCCCACATGGGGCAGCCTGTTTACCTTGTATCTCCCTCAGTGCTTAGAACAGTGCTTGACACATCGTACACACTTAATAAATACCAACATCATTATTCATCATCAATCGTATTTATTGAGCGCTTACTATGTGCAGAGCACTGTACTAAGCGCTTGGGAAGTACAAATTGTTCTCTGGGCCTCAGTTCATAATGAGGGTATTTGTGAGCGTGGCTCAGTGGAAAGAGCCCGGGCTTTGGGGTCAGAAGTCATGGGGTCAAATCCCGATTCTGCAACTGTCAGCTGTGTGACTTTGGGCAAGTCACTTCACTTCTCTGGGCCTCAGTGACCTCCTCTGGAAAATGGGGATTAAAGACTGTGAGCCCCACATGGGACAACTTGTATCTCCCTCAGTGTTTGGCACATCGTAAGCACTTAATAAATACCAACATTATTACTATTATTCTCTAGGCCTCAGTTCATACTGAGGGTATTTGTGAGTGTGGCTCAGTGGAAAGAGCCCGGGCTTTGGAGTCGGAGGTCGTGGGTTCAAATCCTGACTCCGCCACTTGTCAGCTGTGTGACTTTGGGCAAGTCGCTTCACTTCTCTGGGCTTCAGTTCCCTCATCTGTAAAATGGGGATGAAGACTGTGAGCCCCCCGTGGGACAACCTCATCACCTTGTACCCTCCCCAGCGCTTAGAACAGTGCTTTGCACATAGTGTTTAATAAATGCCATTACTATTATTCTCTGTGCCTCAGTTCCCTCATCTGTGAAATGGGGATCAATCAATCAATCAATCAATCAATCGTATTTATTGAGCGCTTACTATGTGCAGAGCACTGTACTAAGCGCTTGGGAAGTACAAATTGGCATCACATAGAGACAGTCCCTACCCAACAGTGGGCTCACAGTCTAAAAGGGGGAGACAGAGAACAGAACCAAACATACCAACAAAATAAAATAAGTAGGATAGAAATGTACAAGTAAAATAAATAAATAAATAAATAAATAAATAGAGTAATAAATATGTACAACCATATATACATATATACAGGTGCTGTGGGGAAGGGAAGGAGGTAAGACGGGGGGATGGAGAGGGGGATGAAGACTGTGAGCCCCCCGTGGAACAACCTCATCACCTTGTAGCCTTCCCAGTACTTAGAACAGTGCTTGGCACATAGTAAATGCTTAATACTTTATTATTATTATTATTATTATTATTATTATTATTATTATTATTATTCTCTTTGCCTCAGCAACCTCATCTGTGAAACGGGGATGAAGACTGTGAGCCCCCCGTGGGGCAACCTGATCACCTTGTAACCTCCCCAGCACTTAAAACAGTGCTTGGCACACAGTAAGCGCTTAATAGTGGAAAGAGCCCGGGCTTTGGAGTCAGAGGTCATGGGTTCAGATCCCAGCTCCGCCAACTGTCAGCTGTGTGACTTTGGGCAAGTCACTTCACTTCTCTGGGCCTCGGTTACCTCATCCGTAAAATGGGGATTAAGACTGTGAGCCCCCCATGGGACAACCTGATCACCTTGTAACCTCCCCAGCGCTTAGAACAGTGCTTTGCAAATAGTAAGCGCTTAATAAATGCTATTAAAAAATGCCATTATTATTACCATTATTATAATTCTCTTTGCCCCAGTGACCTCATCTGTGAAATGGGGATGAAGACTGTGAACCCCCCGTGGGGCAACCTGATCACCTTGTAACCTCCCCAGCGCTTAAAACAGTGCTTTGCACATAGTAAGCGCTTAATATATGCCATTATTATTATCTTTGCCTCAGCAACCTCATCTGTGAAATGGGGATGAAGACTGTGAGCCCCCTGTGGGGCAACCTGATCACCTTGTAACCTCCTCAGCACTTAGAACAGTGCTTTGCCCATAGTAAGCGCTTAATATATGCCATTATTATTATTATCTTTGCCTCAGCGACCTCACCTGTGAAATGGGGATGAAGACTGTGAGCCCCCGGTGGGGCAACCTGATCACCTTGTAGCCTCCCCAGCGCTTAGAATAATAATAATAATAATAGCATTTATTAAGTGCTTACTATGTGCCAAGCACTGTTCTAAGCACTGGGGAGGTTACAAGGTGATCAGGTTGTCCCTCAGGGGGCTCACAGTCTTCATCCCCATCTTACAGATGAGGTAACTGAGGCCCAGAGAAGTTAGGTGACTTGCCAAAAGTCACCCAGCTGACAATTGGCGGAGCCGGGATTTGAACCCATGACCTCTGACTCCAAAGCCCGGGCTCTTTCCCCTGAGCCCCGCTGCTTCTCGCTGCTCACTGTTCTTAGAACAGTGCTTGGCACATAGTAAGCACTTAATAAATGCCACTATTATTATCTTTGCCTCAGCAACCTCATCTGTGAAATGGGGATGAAGACTGTGAGCCCCCCGTGAGGCAACCTGATCACTTTGTAGCCTCCCCAGCGCTTAGAACAGTGCTTGGCACATAGTAAGTGCTTAATAAATGTCGTTATTATCATTATTATTCTCTTTGCCTCAGCAACCTCATCTGTGAAATGGGGATGAAGACTGTGAGGCCCCCGTGAGGCAACCGGATCACCCTGTAGCCTCCCCAGCACTTAGAACAGTGCTTGGCACATAGTAAGTGCTTAATAAATGCCATTACTACTATCATTATTATTATTCTCTTTGCCTCAGTGACCTCATCTGTGAAATGGGGATGAAGAGTGTGAGCCCCCCGTGAGGCAACCTGATCACCTTGTAGCCTCCCCAGCGCTTAGAACAGTGCTTGACACATAGTAAGTGCTTAATAAATGTCATTACTATTATCATTATCATTATTCTCTTTGCCTCAGCGACCTCATCTGTGAAATGGGGATGAAGACTGTGAGCCTCCCGTGGGACAACCTGATCACCTTGTAGCCTCCCCGGCACTTAGAATAATAATAATAATGATGGCATTTATTAGGTGCTTACTATGTGCAAAGCACTGTTCTAAGCGCTGGGGAGGTTACAAGGTGATCAGGTTGCCCCATGGGGGGGCTCACAGTCTTAATCCCCATTTTACGGATGAGGTAACTGAGGCACAGAGAAGTTAAGTGACTTGCCCAAAGTCACCCAGCTGACATTGGCAGAGCAAGGATTTGAACCCATGACCTCTGACTCCAAAGCCCGGGCTCTTTCCACTGAGCCACGCTGCTTCTCGCTGCTCACTCTTCTTAGAACAGGGCTTGGCACAAAGTAAGTGCTTAATAATAATAATAATAATATTATTATTTGGCACATAGGAAGCACTTAATAATTATAGTAATAATATTATTTGGCACATAGTAAGCACTTAATAATTATAATAATACTATTTGGCACATAGTAAGCGCTTAATAATTATTATAATAATATTATTTGGCACATAGTAAGCACTTAATAATTATAGTAATAATATTATTTGGCACATAGTAAGAGCTTAATAATTATAATACTATTTGGCACATAGTAAGTGCTTAATAATAATAATAATAATAATACTATTTGGCACATAGTAAGTGCTTAATAATTATAGTAACATTATTTGGCACATAGTAAGCGCTTAATAATTATAATAATACTATTATTTGGCACAGAGTAAGCACTTACTAATTATAATAATAATATTATTTGGCACATAGTAAGCACTTGATAATTATAATAATAGTTTTATTTGGCACATAGTAAGCGCTTAATAATTATAATAATACTACTACTTGGCACAGAGTAAGCGCTTACTAATTATAATAATAGTATTATTTGGCACATAGTAAGCACTTGATAATTATAATAATAGTATTATTTGGCACATAGTAAGTACTTATTAATTATAATAATTTTTGGCACATAGTAAGTGCTTAATAATTATAATGATAATAATATTTGGCACATAGTAAGTGCTTAATAATTATTATTATAATAATATTTGGCACAGAGTAAGCGCTTGATAATTATAACAATAGTATTATTGGGCACATAGTAAGTGCTTATTAATTATAATAATATTTGGCACATAGTAAGCACTTCATAATTATAATAATAATATCTGGCACATAGTAAGTGCTTCATAACTACAATAATAATATTTGGTGCTTAATAATTACAATAATAATATTATTTGGCACAAAGTAAGCGCTTACTAGTTATAATAATAATGCTATTTGGCACATAGTAAGCGCTTACTAGTTATAATAATGCTATTTGGCACATAGTAAGCACTTACTAGTTAAAATAATAATGCTATTTGGCACATAGTAAGCGCTTACTAGTTATAATAATAATGTTATTTGGCACATAGTAAGCACTTGATAATTATAATAATAGTATTATTTGGAACATAGTAAGCGCTTAATAATAATATTATTTGGCACATAGTAAGCGCTTGTTATAGTAATAATATTATTTGGCACATAGTAAGCACTTACTAGTTATAATAATGTTATTTGGCACATAGTAAGCGCTTACCAGTTCTAATAATAATGTTATTTGGCATATAGTAAGCGCTTACTAGTTCTAATAATAATGTTATTTGGCACATAGTAAGCGCTTGATAATTACAATAATAGTATTATTTGGCACATAGTAAGTGCTTAATAATATTATTTGGCACATAGTAAGCGCTTATTATAGTAATATTATTTGGCACATAGTAAGCGCTTAAAAATAATATTATTTGGCACACAGTAAGCGCTTATTATAGCCATAATGTTATTTGGCACATAGTAAGTGCTTAATAATAATATTATTTGGCACGCAGTAAGCGCTTAATAATTATAATAATACTATTTGGCACATAGTAAGCGCTTGATAATTATAATAATAGTATTATTTGGCACATAGTAAGCGCTTAATAACAATATTATCTGGCGCATAGTAAGCGCTTATTATAGCCACAATATTATTTGGCACATAGTAAGCGCTTAATTATAATATTATTTGGCACGCAGTACGCGCTTAATAATTATAATAATACTATGTGGCACATAGTAAGCGCTTGATAATTATAATAATAGTATTATTTGGCACATAGTAAGCGCTTAATAACAATATTATCTGGCACATAGTAAGCGCTTATTATAGCCATAACATTATTTGGCACATAGTAAGCGCTTAATTATAATATTATTTGGCACGCAGTACGCGCTTAATAATTATAATAATACTATTTGGCACCTAGTAAGCGCTTGATAATTATAATAATAGTATTATTTGGCATGTAGTAAGCGCTTAATAATATTATTTGGCACATAGTAAGCGCTTACTATAGCCATAATACTATTTGGCACATAGTAAGCGCTTAATGATAATATTATTTGGCACGCAGTAAGCACTTAATAATTATAATAATACTATGTGGCACATAGTAAGCGCTTGATAATTATAATAATAGTATTATTTGGCACGTAGTAAGCGCTTAATAATATTATTTGGCACATAGTAAGCGCTTACTATAGCAATAATATTATTCGGCACATAGTAAGCGCTTAATAATAATATTATTTGGCACGCAGTACGCGCTTAATAATTATAATAATACTATTTGGCACCTAGCAAGCGTTTGATAATTATAATAATAGTATCATTTGGCACGTAGTAAGCGCTTCATAATAATATTTGGCACATAGTAAGCGCTTACTATAGCAATAATATTATTTGGCACATAGTAAGCGCTTAATAATAATATTATTTGGCACATAGTAAGCGCTTAATAATGATATTACTTGGCACGCAGTAAGCGCTTAATAATTATAATAATACTATGTGGCACATAGTAAGCGCTTGATACTTATAATAATAGTATTATTTGGCACGCAGTAAGCGCTTAATAATAATATTATTTGGCACATAGTAAGCGCTTATTATAGCCATAATATTATTTGGCACATAGTAAGCGCTTACTAGTTATAATAATGTTATTTGGCACATAGCGCTTACTAGTTCTAATAATAATGTTATCTGGCACATAGTAAGTGCTTGATAATTATAATAATAGTATTATTTGGCACTTAGCAAGCGCTTAATAACAATATTATTTGGCACATAGTAAGCGCTTATTATAGCCATAATATCATTTGGCACATAGTAAGCGCTTAATAATAATATTATTTGCCACATAGTAAGCGCTTATTATAGCCATAATATTATTTGGCACATAGTAAGCGCTTAATAATAATATTATTTGGCACGCAGTAAGCGCTTAATAATTATAATAATACTATTTGGCACATAGCAAGCGCTTGATAATTATAATAATAGTATTATTTGGCACGTAATAAGCGCTTAATAATATTATTTGGCACATAGTAAGCGCTTACTATAGCCATAATACTATTTGGCACATAGTAAGCGCTTAATGATAATATTATTTGGCACGCAGTAAGCACTTAATAATTATAATAATACTATGTGGCACATAGTAAGCGCTTGATAATTATAATAATAGTATTATTTAGCACGTAGTAAGCGCTTAATAATATTATTTGGCACATAGTAAGCGCTTACTATAGCAATAATATTATTCGGCACATAGTAAGCGCTTAATAATAATATTATTTGGCACGCAGTACGCGCTTAATAATTATAATAATACTATTTGGCACCTAGCAAGCGTTTGATAATTATAATAATAGTATCATTTGGCACGTAGTAAGCGCTTCATAATAATATTTGGCACATAGTAAGCGCTTACTATAGCAATAATATTATTTGGCACATAGTAAGCGCTTAATAATAATATTATTTGGCACATAGTAAGCGCTTAATAATGATATTACTTGGCACGCAGTAAGCGCTTAATAATTATAATAATACTATGTGGCACATAGTAAGCGCTTGATACTTATAATAATAGTATTATTTGGCACGCAGTAAGCGCTTAATAATAATATTATTTGGCACATAGTAAGCGCTTATTATAGCCATAATATTATTTGGCACATAGTAAGCGCTTACTAGTTATAATAATGTTATTTGGCACATAGCGCTTACTAGTTCTAATAATAATGTTATCTGGCACATAGTAAGTGCTTGATAATTATAATAATAGTATTATTTGGCACTTAGCAAGCGCTTAATAACAATATTATTTGGCACATAGTAAGCGCTTATTATAGCCATAATATCATTTGGCACATAGTAAGCGCTTAATAATAATATTATTTGCCACATAGTAAGCGCTTATTATAGCCATAATATTATTTGGCACATAGTAAGCGCTTAATAATAATATTATTTGGCACGCAGTAAGCGCTTAATAATTATAATAATACTATTTGGCACATAGCAAGCGCTTGATAATTATAATAATAGTATTACTTGGCACGTAGTAAGCGCTTACTATAGCCATAATATTATTCGGCACATAGTAAGCGCTTACTAGTTATAATAATACTATTTGGCACCTAGTAAGCACTTGGTAATTATATTATTATTATTATTAGATGCAAAATATGATTCGATATGCTAATTATAATACTGATTATTACACTGTGGCGGGGCTGAGGGGCTGGGACGACGAGAGGCGCCACACTGTGCGCGCCACACTCTGCTCACCAAGCTGCGGCCTCCCTCCCTCCCTCGGGGCTGCCCGCAGACAGCGCCCGAAGGCCCCCCCTCCACCCACCTCCCCTCGAACCGCAAATCGATGGGGAGAAATGGGGGAGGAAAAAAAATAAATGTTATTCCTGCTCCAGACGGAGGGAAGGGAGGGAGGGAGAGAGAAGGGGAGGGTCCCGTGTTCAGCCGTTTTGGTTTTTTAAACAGGCACAAACGAGGACGGCTAACATCCGGGTCCGCGGCGGCGTTGGGTTATTAGAGACGAAGGGTCGGAGAGAAAGGCCCCCGCGTACGGCGGCCGGGAAGGGCCGGATTGAGGAGGGAAGGGGCGGCCGGCACCAAGCGGAGCCGGCGGGGGCGCGCGCGCGAGGGGCAGCCGGGCGGCGCCACCTCGCCCGGCGGGGGGGGTCCGGGCGAGCTCGGGGAGCCGTGGCTACGACGGAGCCGCCGCGGGAACGGGGATTGGGTTCAAAAGGGACGGAGAGGGGGTGTTGTGGAGATTCACGCCGACAGCCGCCGTTTTCCGCGGGGTGAGTGCGGGCTCCGGGCCGCGGGCCGAGGGCGGCCCCCCCCGCCGCCGGGCGCAGGGTGGTGGAGCCCCCGCGCCGGAAAGGCCCGGCCCAGCACGACGCCTGGGCTCCAGTCGGGCCGCGGGCTGAGGAGGGAGGACGACGCTCGGCCCGCCCGCCCGCCCTCAACCAGGGAACGGGCCGTCGTCCTCACCCCGACCCTCCCTTCCTTTCCTCCTCGGCGGGACCCACCTGGAAAAGTATTTTTACTCTATTTATTTATTTTATTTGTATCTATTTATTTTATTTTGTTAGTATGTTTGGTTTTGTTCTCCGTCTCCCCCTTCTAGACTGTGAGCCCCCTGTTGGGTAGGGACCGTCTCTCTAGGTTGCCAACTTGTCCTTCCCAAGCGCTTAGTCCAGTGCTCTGCACACAGTAAGCGCTCAATCAGTACGATTGAATGAATATATACCTGTATATATGTTTGTACATATTTATTACTCTATTTTACTTGTACATATCTACTCTATTTTATTTTGTTAATGCGTTTTGGTTTGTTGTCTGTCTCCCCATTTTAGACTGTAAGCCCGCTGTTGGGTAGGGACTGTCTCTCTATGTTGCCAACTTGGACTTCCCAAGCGCTTAGTCCAGTGCTCTGCACACAGTAAGCGCTCAATCAATACGATTGAGCGAATATATACCTGTATGTATGTTGGTATATGTTTATTACTCTATTTTATTTTGTTAATGCGTTTTGGTTTGTTGTCTGTCTCCCCATTTTAGACTGTAAGCCCGCTGTTGGGTAGGGACTGTCTCTATATGTTGCCAACTTGGCCTTCCCAAGCGCTTAGTCCAGTGCTCTGCACACAGTAAGCGCTCAATCAATACGATTGAATGAATATATACCTGTGTGTATGTTGGTATATGTTTATTACTCTATTTTATTTTGTTAATGCGTTTTGGTTTGTTGTCTGTCTCCCCATTTTAGACTGTAAGCCCGCTGTTGGGTAGGGACTGTCTCTCTATGTTGCCAACTTGGCCTTCCCAAGCGCTTAGTCCAGTGCTCTGCACACAGTAAGCGCTCAATCAATACGATTGAATGAATATATACCTGTATGTATGTTGGTATATGTTTATTACTCTATTTTATTTTGTTAATGCGTTTTGGTTTGTTGTCTGTCTCCCCATTTTAGACTGTAAGCCCGCTGTTGGGTAGGGACTGTCTCTCTATGTTGCCAACTTGGCCTTCCCAAGCGCTTAGTCCAGTGCTCTGCACACAGTAAGCGCTCAATCAATACGATTGAGCGAATATATACCTGTATGTATGTTGGTATATGTTTATTACTCTATTTTATTTTGTTAATGCGTTTTGGTTTGTTGTCTGTCTCCCCCTTTTAGACTGTGAGCCCACTGTTGGTTAGGGACCGTCCCTCTATGTTGCCAACTTGGACTTCCCAAGCGCTTAGTCCAGTGCTCTGCACACAGTAAGCGCTCAATCAGTACGATTGAATGAATATATACCTGTATATATGTTGGTATATGTTTATTACTCTATTTATTTTACTTGTACCTGCCTATTCTATTTATTTTATTTTGTTGGTATGTTTGGTTTTGTTCTCCGTCTCCCCCTTTTAGACTGTGAGCCCACTGTTGGTTAGGGACCGTCTCTCTATGTTGCCAACTTGGACTTCCCAAGCGCTTAGTCCAGTGCTCTGCACGCAGTAAGCGCTCAATCAATACGATTGAATGAATATATGCCTGTATATATGTTGGTATATGTTTATTACTCTATTTATTTTACTTGTACCTGTCTATTCTATTTATTTTATTTTGTTAGTATGTTTGGTTTTGTTCTCCGTCTCCCCCTTTTAGACTGTGAGCCCACTGTTGGTTAGGGACCGTCTCTCTATGTTGCCAACTTGGACTTCCCAAGCGCTTAGTCCAGTGCTCTGCACGCAGTAAGCGCTCAATCAATACGATTGAATGAATATATACCTGTATATATGTTGGTATATGTTTATTACTCTATTTATTTTACTTGTACCTGTCTATTCTATTTATTTTATTTTGTTAGTATGTTTGGTTTTGTTCTCCGTCTCCCCCTTTTAGACTGTGAGCCCACTGTTGGGTAGGGACCGTCTCTCTATGTTGCCAACTTGGACTTCCCAAGCGCTTAGTCCAGTGCTCTGCACACAGTAAGCGCTCAATAAATGCGATTGAATGAATATATACCTGTATATATGTATATATGTTTGTACGTATTTGTTACTCTATTTCACTTGTATATATCTATTCTATTTATTTTATTTTGTTAGTATGTTTAGTTTTGTTCTCCGTCTCCCCCTTTTAGACTGTGAGCCCCCTGTTGGGTAGGGACCGTCTCTCTAGGTTGCCAACTTGTCCTTCCCAAGCGCTTAGTCCAGTGCTCTGCACACAGTAAGCGCTCAATCAGTACGATTGAATGAATATATACCTGTATATATGTTTGTACATATTTATTACTCTGTATATTTTACTCGTACATATCTATTCTATTTATTTTATTTTGTTAGTATGTTTGGTTTTGTTCATCTCTCCATCCCCCCATCTTACCTCCTTCCCTTCCCCACAGCACCTGTATATATGTATATATGGTTGTACATATTTATTACGCTATTTATTTATTTATTTATTTTACTTGTACATTTCTATCCTATTTTATTTTGTTGGTATGTTTGGTTCTGTTCTCTGTCTCCCCCTTTTAGACTGTGAGCCCACTGTTGGGTAGGGACTGTCTCTATGTGTTGCCAATTTGTACTTCCCAAGCGCTTAGTACAGTGCTCTGCACATAGTAAGCGCTCAATAAATACGATTGATTGATTGATTGATTGATTGATTTTGTTCTCCGTCTCCCCCTTCTAGACTGTGAGCCCGCTGTTGGGTAGGGACTGTCTCTCTATGTTGCCAACTTGGACTTCCCAACTGCTTAGTCCAGTGCTCTGCACACAGTAAGCGCTCAATCAGTACGATTGAATGAATATATACCTGTATATACGTCTGAACATATTTATTACTCTATTTTGCCTGTACATATCTATTCTATTTATTTTATTTTGTTAATACGTTTGGTTTTGATGTCTCCCCCTTTTAGACTGTAAGCCCGCTGTTGGGTAGGGACCGTCTCTATATGTTGCCAACTTGGCCTTCCCAAGCGCTTAGTCCAGTGCTCTGCACACAGTAAGCGCTCAATAAATACGATTGAATGAATGTATACCTGTATATATGTATATATGTTTGTACATATTTGTTACTCTATTTCACTTGTATATATCTATTCTATTTATTTTCTTTTGTTAGTATGTTTTGTTTTTGTTGTCTGCCTCCCCCTTCTAGACTGTGAGCCCGCTGTTGGGTAGGGACCGTCTCTCCATGTTGCCAACTTGGACTTCCCAAGCGTTTAGTCCAGTGCTCTGCACACAGTAATCGCTCAATAAATGCGATTGAATGATTATATACCTGTATATATGTTTGTACATATTACTCTATTTTACTTGTACATATATATTCTATTTACTTTATTTTGTTAATACGTTTTGGTTTGTCGTCTGTCTCCCCCTTTTAGACTGTAAGCCCGCTGTTGGGTAGGGACCGTCTCTAGATGTTGCCAACTTGGACTTCCCAAGCGCTTAGTCCAGTGCTCTGCACACAGTAAGCACTCAATAAAGACGATTGAATGAATTTATACCTGTATATATGTATATATGTTTGAACATATTTATTACTCTATTTTACTTGTACGTATCTATTCTATTTTATTTTGTTAGTATGTTTGGTTTTGTTCTCCGTCTCCCCCTTCTAGACTGCAAGCCCCCTGTTGGGTAGGGACTGTCTCTGTATGTTGCCAACTTGCACTTCCCAAGCGCTTAGTCCAGTGCTCTGCACACAGTAAGCGCTCAATCAGTACAATTGAATGAATATATACCTGTATATATGTTTGTACATATTTATTACTCTATTTTACTTGTACATATCTATTCTGTTTATTTTATTTTGTTAGTATGTTTGGTTTTGTTCTCTGTCTCCCCCTTCTAGACTGTAAGCCCACTGTTGGGTAGGGACTGTCTCTGTATGTTGCCAACTTGTCCTTCCCAAGCGCTTAGTCCAGTGCTCTGCACACAGTAAGCTCTCAATAAATACGATTAAATGAATATATACCTGTATATGTTTGTACATATTTATTACTCTATTTATTTATTTTACTTGTACATACCTATTCTGTTTATTTTATTTTGTTATTACGTTTGGTTTTGTTCTCTGTCTCCCCCTTCTAGACTGTGAGCCCACTGTTGGGCAGGGACCGTCTCTATAGGTTGCCAACTTGGACTTCCCAAGCGCTTGGTACAGTGCTCTGCACACAGTAAGCGCTCAATAAATACGATTGAATGATTATATACCTGTATATATGTTTGTACATATTTATTACTCTATTTTACTTGTACATATCTATTCTATTTATTTTATTTTGTTAGTATGTTTGGTTTTATTCTCCGTCTCCCCCTTCTAGTCTGTGAGCCCCCTGTTGGGTAGGGACCGTCTCTCTATGTTGCCAACTTGGACTTCCCAAGCGCTTAGTCCAGTGCTCTGCACACAGTAAGCGCTCAATAAATGCGATTGAATGAATATATACCTGTATATATGTTTGTATATATTTATTACTCTATTTATTTTACTTGTACATATCTATTCTATTTTATTTTGTTAGTATGTTTGGTTTTGTTCCCTGTCTCCCCCTTTTAGACTGTGAGCCCCCTGTTGGGTAGGAACCGTCTCTCTATGTTGCCAACTTGTCCTTCCCAAGTGCTTAGTCCAGTGCTCTGCACACAGTAAGCGCTCAATAAATACGATTGAATGAATATATACCTGTATATATGTATATATGTTTGTACAATTTCACTTGTATATATCTATTCTATTTATTTCATTTTGTTAGTATGTTTTGTTTTGCTGTCTGTCTCCCCCTTCTAGACTGTGAGCCCACTGTTGGGTAGGGACCGTCTCTAGATGTTGCCAACTTGGACTTCCCAAGCACTTAGTCCAGTGCTCTGCACACAGTAAGCGCTCAATAAATACGATTGAATGAATATATACCTGTATATATGTTTGTACATATTTATTACTCTATTTTACTTGTACATATCTATTCCATTTATTTTATTTTGTTAATACGCTTTGTTTTGTTCTCTGTCTCCCCCTTTTAGACTGTAAGCCCACTGCTGGGTAGGGACCATCTCTATATGTTGCCAACTTGTACTTCCCAAGCGCTTAGTCCAGTGCTCTGCACACAGTAAGCGCTCAATACAATTGAATGAATATATACCTGTATATATGTTTGTACATATGTATTACTCTATTTTACACGTACATATCCTATTTATTTTATTTTGTTAGTATGTTTGGCTTTGTTCTCTGTCTCCCCCTTTTAGACTGTGAGCCCGCTGTTGGGTAGGGACTGTCTCTATATGTTGCCAACTTGGACTTCCCAAGCGCTTGGTCCAGTGTTCTGCACACAGTAAGTGCTCAATAAATACAATTGATTGATTCCCAAGCGCTTAGCACAGTGCTCTGCACGCAGTCAGCGCTCAATAAGTACGATTGCGTGAATGACTGAGCCCACTGCTGGGTAGGGACTGTCTCTATATGTTACCAACTTGGACATCCCAAGCGCCTAGTACAGTGCTCTGCACACAGTAAGCGCTCAATAAATACGATTGATTGATTGAATGACTGTGTGCAGAGCACTGTACTGAGAGACGGTCCCTACCCAACAGCGGGCTCACAGTCTAGAAGGGGGAGGCAGGCAACAAAACATAGGAACAAAATAGAACCAGTGGGGACTGAGAGATTCCCCCTTTTCCTAGCTAGCTCTCTTCCTCCCTTCAAGGCCCTACTGAGAGCTCACCTCCTCCAGGAGGCCTTCCCACACTGAGCCCCCTCCTTCCTCTCCCCCTCGTCCCCCTCTCCATCTCTCCATCTTACCTCCTTCCCTTCCCCACAGCACCTGTATATATGTATATATGCTTGTACATATTTATTACTCTATTTTACTTGTATATATCTATTCTATTTATTTTATTTTGTTAGTATGTTTGGTTTTGTTCTCCGTCTCCCCCTTTTAGACTGTGAGCCCACTGTTGGGTAGGGACTGTCTCTTTGTGTTGCCAACTTGTACTTCCCAAGCGCTTAGTACAGTGCTCTGCACACAGTAAGCGCTCAATAAATACGATTGATTTTTCCTCTGCCCCTCCCCACACCACTTGTGTCTCTTTAATACTCTCTTGATTTTATCAGTGGTGTGTACGGGAGCAGTACTTGCGTCTCTTCAGTATTCTGTTCAGGTTGTGTATGGAGCTGTATTTACGTCTCGTAATAATAATAATGATAGTATTTGTTAAGCGCTTACTATGTGCAAAGCACTGTTCTAAGCACTGGGGAGGTTACAAGGTGATCAGGTTGTCCCACAGGGGGCTTACAGTTTTAATCCCCATTTTTCAGATGAGGTAACTGAGGCCCAAAGAAGTGAAGTGACTTGCCCAGAGTCACACAGCTGACAGTTAGTGGAGCTGGGATTTGAACCCATGACCCCTGACTCCAAAGCCCGGGCTCTTTCCACTGAGCGATGCTGCTTCTAGGGATGTGTATGGAGCTGTACATGTGTGTCTCTTTAGTACTCTATTAAGGATGGGTATGGAGCTGTACTTGTTTGTCTCTCTGTTAGGGTTGGGTATGGAGTTGTACTTGTTTATCTATTAGGGAGGATGATGATGATGGCATTTATTAAGTGCTTACTATGTCTAAAGCACTGTTCTAAGCGCTGGGGAGGTGACAAGGTGATCAGGTTGGCCCCCGGGGGGCTCACAGTTTTAATCCCCATTTTACAGATGAGGGAACTGAGGCACAGAGCAGTTAAGCGACTTGCCCAAAGTCACACAGCTGACAGTTGGCGGAGCCGGGATTTGAACCCATGACCTCTGACTCCAAAGCCCGGGCTCTTTCCACTGAGCCATGCTGCTTCTAGGGATGTGTATGGAGCTGTACATGAGTGTCTCTTTCGTACTCTATTTTATTAGTGATGTGTCTGTAGCTGGACTTGTGTCTCTAGTATTAAGGATGTGTATGGAGCTGTACTTGTGTGTCTCTTTAGTATTAAGGTTGTGTATGGAGCTGTACTTGTGTGTCCCTTTAGTATTCTATTAAGGATGTGTATGGAGCTGTACTTGTGTGTCCCTTTAGTATTCTGTTAAGGTTGTGTATGGAGCTGTGCTAGTGTGTCCCTTTAGTATTCTGTTAAGGATGTGTATGGAGCTGTGCTTGTGTGTCCCTTTAGTATTCTGTTAAGGATGTGTATGGAGCTGTACTTGTGTCTCTTTAGTACTTGATTAAGGATGTGTATGGAGCTGTACTTGTTTGCCCCTCTATTAGGGATGTATATGGAGCTAACTTGTGTGTCTCTTTAGTACTCTATTTTATTAGTGATGTGTCTGTAGCTGTACTTGCATCTCTTTAATACTCTAGTCTCTTTATTAGGGATGTGTATGGAGCTGTACTTGTGTGTCTCTTTAGTACTTTATTAAGGATGTGTATGGAGCTGTACTTGTTTGCCTCTCTATTAGGGATGTGTATGGAGCTATACTTGTGTGTCTCTTTAGTACTCTATTAGTGATGTGTCTGTAGCTGTACTTGCGTCTCTTTAATACTCTAGTCTCTCTATTAGGGACGTGTATGGAGCTGTACTTGTGTGTCTCTTTAGTACTCTATTAGTGATGTGTCTGTAGCTGGACTTGTGTCTCTTTAGTATTCTATTAAGGATGTGTATGGAGCTGTACTTGTGTGTCACTTTAGTACTCTATTAAGGATGTGTATGGAGCTGTACTTGTGTGTCTCTTTAGTACTCTATTTTATTAGTGATGTGTCTGTAGCTGGACTTGTGTCTCTTTAGTATTCTATTAAGGATGTGTATTGAGCTGGACTTGTGTGTCACTTTAGTACTCTATTAAGGATGTGTATGGAGCTGTACAGTACTCTATTAAGGATGTGTATGGAGCTGTACCTGTGTGTCTCTTGAGTACTCTATTAAGGTTGTGTATGGAGCTATACTTGTGTGTTTCTTGAGAACTCTATTAAGGATGTGTATGGAGCTGTACTTGTGTGTCTCTTGAGTACTCTATTAAGGATGTGTATGGAGCTGTACTTGTGTGTCTCTTGAGTACTCTATTAAGGATGTGTATGGAGCTGTACTTGTCTCTTGAGTACTCTATTAAGGATGTGTATGGAGTTGTACTTGTGTCTTTAGTACTCTATTAAGGATGTGTATGGAGCTGTACTGGTGCCTCTAGTACTCTATCTTATTAAGGAGGTGTATGTGTTTGTGTCCATTTAGTACTTTGTATTGACACCTGTTTACTTGTGTTGTTGGCTATTCCCCCACCCCCTCAGACTGAATGCATTGTTGGGTAGGGATTGTCTCTGTTGGCAATTTGTACTTCCCGAGCGCTTAGTCCAGTGCTTTGCACACAGTAAGTGCTCCCTAATTACGATTGAATGAATGAATTTGTATTTCCCAAACACTTAGTCTAGTGTTCTGCACCCAGTAAGCACTCACTAAATATGAACGAATGAATTTGTACTTCCCAAGCGCTTAGTTCAGTGCTCTTGACTCAGCGCTCAATAAATACAAATGAGTGAATGAATTTGTACTTCCCAAGCGCTTCGTCCAGTGCCCTGCACTCAGTAAGCATTCAGTAAATCCGATTGAGTGAATGAATGAATTTGTACTTCCCAAGCGCTTAGTCCAGTGCTCTGCACACAAGTAAGCGCTCACTAAATACGATTGAATGACTGAATTTGTACTTCCCTGCACTCAGTATGCATTCAGTAAATCCGATTGAGTGAATGAATGAATGAATTTGTACTTCCCAAGCGCGTAGTCCAGTGCTCTGCACACAAGTAAGCACTCACTAAATACAATTGAATGACTGAATTTGTAGTTCCCAAGTGCTTAGTCCAGTACTCTGCACTCAGTAAGTGCTCAGTAAATGCAATCGAATGAATGAGGGGCAGCTGGAGGGGGACAGGAGAAGTCCTGTCCAACGAGGGGCAGCTGGAGCCTTTAAAAAGTGACGTCTTTGTAAAAACCTGCCTTCCATTGAAAGTGGGTGCAAACCCCGGGGGCTGACTGGGTTTGGGGACTTCGTCGTTGACCCTTCAGCCTCACCCACTTCCCTGGAACTTCTCCACCGTCCCCCTAAATGATCCTCTTTTGGTGGCAGTGACTAATCTTGGTTTCTTGTTGTATTAAGCCCGTTGAAAAGGGCTTTACCCTAGTCTCCGGGTAGGACAGCTATTAGTTTGCTTTCCCTCCCCCCCACCACTTTTGTGTTTTATTATGACAAACAGCTGAGTGCTACTGGCATGCTCTGCGTGGCAGGCCCTGGCACAGACATGGTGGTGGGGGGGGGGGGGGGCTTAATGTTCAGTGTGGCTCAATAATAGTAATAATGGTATTTATTAAGTGCTTACTGTGTGCAAAGCACTGTTCTAAGCACTGGGGAGGTTACAAGGTGACAATGGAAAGAGCCCGGGCTTTGAAGTCAGAGGTCATGGGTTCAAATCCCAGCTCCGCCAATTGTCAGCTGTGTGACCTTGGGCAAGTCACTTAGCTTCTCTGGGCCTCAGTTACCTCATGAGAGCTCAATTCCTCCAGGAGGCCTTCCCAGACTGAGCCCCCTCCTTCCTCTCCCCCTCCCCATCCCCCCCGCCTTACCTCCTTCCCCTCCCCACAGCGCCTGTATATATGTATATATGTTTGTACGTATTTATTACTCTGTTTATTTTATTTGTACATGTTTATTCTATTTTATTTTTTAATTTGTTTTGTTCTCTGTCTCCCCCTTCTAGACTGTGAGTCCACTGTTGGGTAGGGACTGTCTTTATATGTTGCCAACTTGTACTTCCCAAGCGCTTAGTCCAGTGCTCTGCACACAGTAAGCGCTCAATCAATACGATTGAATGAATGAATAAGACTGTGAGCCCCACACGGGACAACCTGATCACCTTGTATGCTCCCCAGTGCTTTGCACATAGTAAGGGCTTAACAAATGCCATCATTATTATTATTATTATTAAAGGAAAAGAGAGTGCTTCTGAAACCTTTTAGTAGGGTCCTACTGAGAGAATAGGGCATAGCTTCTGAAACAGCTGTAGAACGCAGAAAGGTAAACTTGTACTGGCTTTTCTTCCAGGTGTGTAGTGTTAAAACTCCTGCAAATGGCCATGGATAGGAGAGGTGCTGGGGGAGAAGCAGAAAATGGTGATGCCTTCCTTGATCTGAAGAGGACTCCAGCATCAAAATCCCCCCATCGTTACACAAAGGTAGGTTTAATTCGCGACAAAATGGAGTTTATTTTGCGGGTTACTCGGGAATAAAACTGGGCAAGCTTTTTAATTGAGAAGACCATTTAACATGCTGCCTGTAGGTTGCTTCTGAGTAGTTTTGTAAGGTGCCCAGGCACTTTGGAATGATATTTAAAGGTGATGTGTGGTTTAGGATTGAGTAGTCAAAATTGTGGCTTAACAAAACCTTAAAAATAAAGCCACTAAAAGTCAACCGAAAGGGGCTTTTTAAATAACTCCTCTCCTGTGGTCTCAAAGTTTCACTTGAAGAACCTTCTTCCTCCCCACCCCTCCTCATTCCCACCCACACATAAGAATACTCAGAGTTGAGAAAACGGATTAGCAGCAAAACAGGTACGAAGAGAAACCCTTTCCTAGTGCTGTCAACCACCGTCTCTCCAGAGTTCATGCCAGTAATACCGCAAAGCTGCTTCTTGCTGGATTCCTAGCGGAGGGACTGCCTCTTCAGCTGCCTTGCCTTGCTTCTCGTTGGACTCCCTAGTCTGTGAAGGAGTCTGGTGATAAATTGCTCGGCCTTGGCAGAAACTGCCACCTCTAATGGCCAAAGTCCGTTGATACCTGTACTCTTGATTTAAAGTTTATTTAAAATCTAGCACATCCAGTTTCCTGGCGTGAAACCAAAAGAATGATGGAATGCCACTTTCCGCTTTGTCTTCTGTGATTTTTCCAAAGATGATTGGCTTTTGAGTAGGGCTGATTTCTATTTCTGGAATCTTCAAGGATTTTGAACTTGGGGTTTTTGATTTTTTCCATCAGGCTTACCAGAACTGCTTTGACCATCTTATATGAATGCATATTTTATTGACAGTGCTCTGTGAACTGTGGCCTCCATACCTTTAGAAAAAGTGTAGTTTTAAGGACACTAAAGAAGGAATGCTATTCCATATACTTAACCGGATTGACTAAGGGGTTTTTTTTCCACTTATTACAAGTCGTGAGGAACTGAAATATAGTGGTTGTGATTTCAGAATTAAGGCACATGATGGGCTCAGCTACTGAATCCTTTTCCTCAAGAAAGAAGAAATTCCCTTTTTCTTTCAAGAATGTTATCCTGCAGCATTCTTTTGTTGTAATTGCTAGTTGTATCGATTGTGCTTAATTCAGTTTTTTTACTAGGCCGATGATTCATTTCGGGGCCCAGGTATTTCTCATTTGGTTCTCCTGACTTTAAAGGCACAGTTAATCAATTAACATCAAACAGAAAGCTGCATAAAGTTGGTGTAACACCAGCCAAAGGTGTTACACCAAAGTAAATTATGGAAGACAGGCTTCATTTTTATCTGGATTAATAAGTGTTGGTATAGTCAGAGGACTCGAATATATTTCCTTGTTCCATGTAATGAACATACAATACAATAAAAAGTTCTGAATTTCTACTCACGTGGGAAAAGAGCAGGCTTAGTCTTGAGGCTGTATACTGAAACTCTGTGTCTCTGTGACCTTGCTCTACCAAACCCATTCATTTCCCTTTGATTTTATTGTTCATTTTAGACTCTTCAACACCATTTGTTTTTGCTTTAGGATGCAGACTTCTAATTTCCACAATCCTTTTTAACAGTTATTCTTCGTCAAAACTACTAAAGACCTCACTAGTTGTTTGGGATGACAGATTTTTATTTCCAAGTGATTTTTGGACATGGCTTAAGCTTTGCCACCTAGAATTAGGAATCACAGCTATATGTAACAAGAGTTAAGCATTGTTCAGTGCTTTAAATCTCAAATTATTTTTATACCAAAAAGCAACATCCTACAGAAATTAAGGTTTTTAAAATTATGGAGAAACATTCAAAATTCTGATAGCTGCCCTAATCATGAACAGACTTAAATCTAGGAAGAAAAGTAGTTCATTTTAAATCATATTTTTCTTGAACATGGCTCTTGTGTGATCTGAGGGATATACAGTGTATGAATTTCTTAGCCTTTTATTTTTTGGTCCCTTTGAAGATTTAATAATAATAATAATAATGATAGCATTTATTAAGCGCTTACTATGTGCAAAGCACTGTTCTAAGCGCTGGGGAGGTTACAAGATGATCAGGTTGTCCCATGGGGGGCTCACAGTCTTAATCCCCATTTTACAGATGAGGGAACTGAGGCACAGAGAAGTTAAGTGACTTGCCCAAAGTCACACAGCTGACAAGTGGCGGAGCTGGGATTTGAACCCCTAACCTCTGACTCCAAAGCCCGGGCTCTTTCCACTGAGCCACATTGCTTCTCTGCTATGTGTAAAAAAACATTTCCTTCTGAAAGCAAAATCATCCCAGAAATGCCTTACTCTCTGAGCCCAGTGGATGGTTGCTTTAAGAAACATGAAATCGAAATCCAGTTTGTTAAATCTACTTAAATCAGATCTCTCACTAAATCCTTGCAAAATGTGACAATTTCAAGTACAAGGAGCGCAACACTTATATTAGTGACCTTTTTCTGACCATATTTTAGGTGATGTGTCTGGCCCCTCTTGTTGAGTTTTCTTGATTTCCCCTAGATGCATTTTTAAAAATCTTTGTGTATCCCATTATTGAGCATATATTTTATCCAAAAACTACATAAGCAAGCTATGCCTACTTTATAACCAAACAATGCATTTTTTTAAAAAAAATACACTTTGCTTTGGCGTTCTGCTGACTTCAGAGACCATTTTGCTCTAAAACCTCATTAGAATAAAGTCTAAATTTTAAAGTAGTTCTGACAGACAGATGATACTGGGGGGAGGGGGGAAATCCAGTTTTGATCTCTGACAACTAGCTCAGGGAATGGGGGTTCTTTATTACGCTGTTCCAAGTTGAGTTTGGAGTGCAGAACGGGGCAGGGAAGCTATTGCGTTCAAAAATTAGCCAGGCCCAAAAGATGTAGGTTTGAATAAGAAATTGAACCTTAAATAGTATTTAATTCAATAGTATTTGACTTAATTTTCTGTTGACGTACCATGATTTGATTTTTGGGTTGTTACTGAGAACTTGTTCGAGAGTGTAATTGATGCGACACAGACCACTGTCACTCATCAGTTCCTCACGTAGGTTCTTGGTCCTAAAGCCTCATCCGTCGTTTCCAACAGGAGATTACTGAAAACAGTGACTTGTTTTCAAAATTTTCAGAATTTTAGCAATAGGTGTAGAATCTGACAGTGGCCAGTAACAATTCTTTGAAGGGCAGTATACTAACAGTACTCAGTAATGGATCATTGGGTACAAAAATCTGGGGGATTTATATCTGTGTCGAACTTTCTGTTAGGAAAAGCGAAGAGCAGATTTTGCAAAGCAAGCTTCAGCGTCATCCAGCATTAAGTATTCCTCAGATCTTCCTATCAAAATTGAGATAGTACCACTGGTCAGTGTGGTCTCAGATCAGCCAGCTTGATATTAAGTTTTTCCATTGTCTCAACAATTAATCATAGCTACTGAGTTGCTTTCAAGGCCTTAGAGGTAGAGTTCCATTAAAATGACTTTAGTCTTCGGAAGATATTCTAGAGGATTAGCTGCACTTCAGTTGCTTGGTTTTGGTCCTCCTAAGTGGTTTATGGCCTGTTTTTGCCTATACCCTTCTATCCAGTTCGTGTATGAAAATATTGAAAAATCAAATAGTGCGTTTGAGGACCTAGTGATGGGCATTATTGTTCTTCTCTGTTCTCTGCTGTCAAAATGAGTGCCTCAAAGGGGGATTTATAGCTGAAAAGAAACTGGTTTAATGACCAGCTAAAACAGAAAAGGGTGATACTGAGAGTTCTCAACGTAATTACTTCCTCATTTCAGATCTTGAAGTTCCTTCAGATTCTCTTGGTCTAGTCTTTAATCTTTGAAACACATTACTGTAGCTAGAACTTGCTATGCATTTTAGATGTTTTCCCTTTGCCGCTGCTTCAGTACCTTGATTTTGAGGTTGTCAGGGTAAACAAAAGATAATAATCCCACCTGAAAATTAACAGGTCTTAATGGTGAGGCTGAAACAATGGGCCCTACAAATTCTTGGGATTTCAGGTTTTTTTATGCTCATATGGTTCCTCTACCTTAGATCAAGAGTTTAATATAATTGAAATAGATCAGGCCTATGTAAAGGATATAGTAAATATACACTTGCAAATTCCAGTTTGATGCTGGATTTGACTGCACTTCATTTGGCCAGAATCTTTTCTCTTAATGGAAATTTCCATGCCAACTTCCCCTTTCCACAAAAATCAACCTTTTTGTAATAGTGTATAGAAGTTTTTTGTGTTTTTTTTTTTATTTTTTTAAATGCCCTCATGCTAGCTTTTAACTGATAAAGTATTCTCAAAAAAGCCTGGCAGGAGGACTTGTCTTGCTTTATTTTTTTGGTAATGACAGATCACTAAGAAAATAAGTGCTGTTGCTAGTCACAGATTTGACTTGCACCTGATAAATGGGCCTAATAATGCTGGGATTCAGAGAACCTGGCTTCTAATCTCAGGTCCATCACTTGTTTGCAGGGTGATCTTGGGCAAGTCATTTAGCTTCACTCAGTCGTATTTGAGTGCTTACTGTTTGCAGAAAACTGTACTAAGCACTTTGGAGAGTATGATATATTGAGGCACAGAAGTTAATTACTTCATCTGTAAAATGGGGATTACACTTCCTCCCTTAAATTTAGAACCCCATGTGGGATCGGAACTGTGCCCAGCCTTAGTTATATCTACCCCAGCACTTAGCACAATGCCTGGCGCGTAGTGTTTCACACATACCATAAAAACAAGCAAATCCTATATTGGGACTTATAATGTATCATAGTTCAAATTTGGTCATTTCTGCTGAATATGCTTCCTTTGGTTTCATAGTCTGTCAGATTTGGCCCGGCAAAAGCCCCCAAATATTTAGGAGCAGATTCTGGGCATAAATATAGATGTATTACTATTGTTATTTTTAAAGTTAAACTGATAAATATCAGCCTTGGTACTAGTGTAATTTTGGAGATATTTAAAAACAAGGGTCAGTAGCCCATCTAAAACAGTTTTTTTTTCTGTGAAGAGTGTAGTTTAACTGTTAATCATTGAATTTAGCAGTTACTCCATTCTTTCAGGTTGAGTGTGAACTACTATTCCTAGGAGAATTTAGTCATTTCAATTTAGAGCTATAATAGCTTGGCACTGTGCTAAGGAATATTGATGTCTACAAAGTGGTAAAGCGTCTTTGGAATTCTCCCAAGCATGTTTCTCTTCAGGAATACTTAGATTGACACAGATTTTTTAAAGAGATATTCTTGTTATACTTGTGAGTTTCGAGAGTACTGTATTTCAGGGAAGTCTTCTGATTAGTATCAGGTTATATATAGGTGTACAGGCATTGAGAGAGCCCCTCCAAAATGAGTTAATTTAATCCTGCATTTTTTGCTTGGTGTCCTGCCCGGGCCCCCCCACCAAGTATGTTTGGTAGGTTCATCACTTTATAAACTGGATAGCCTTTTCTCTTCCTGTAGTTTGCTAAATCCTCTTCTGCTCATTTAAAGATGAATTTTAATTCCATCACATTTTAATCACTAGGACATATTGAATGCCTACTGTATGCAGAGACCTGTATTATGCTTGTTGATTGGGAACGTTGCATTGTACCTTCTCGAGCGCTTACTACAGTACCTTTTCAAAATTGATTTAGGGCTGCTACACATAGAATTTTAATTGCGTTTTGCATCTAACTTGGAGATGTAAATACAATTTGTAAACCCCTAAAAAGGACATTTAAAGAGCTGAATAATTTACAACGAAAGCAACTCTCTCCAGTCTAAATCACCTTCATTTTAGTAGAACTGCAAAAAGCAATGCAACTTAAGTAATGATGGCATTTAAAGTGTAGAACCTAAGTTGCTTTCAGGTGGTCAAGTGTAAAGAAGTGGAAGATATCAGAGGCTGGGCTAATCACTGTTTCTCAGTCGAACAGTGGATTTATTAAGCACTCACTCTGTGCAGAGCACTGTACTGACTGAGTGCTTGGACAAGTAAAACACGAGTTGGTAGGCACCATCCCTGCCCTCAAGGAAGTTACAGTTTAGGATTCTTTCTTAAATCAATGTTTTATTTCACTTGTTGGTAGGCATTGCCAATTACAAGCTGCCAAACATCCATGTTAGAGAAAACATACTGCAATATGGTATACCCAGTTCTCCCATAATGTAGAGGTTGCTTTCATATAAAGCCCCATTTCATTCAGGAAAGTAGCGTAGTCTAGTGGATAGAGCACAGGCCTGAGAAGAACCTGGGTTCTAAACCTGGTTCTGCCATTTATCTGCTGTCTGACCTTGGGCAAGTCACTTCACTTATCTGTGCCTGTTACCTTGTCTGTAAAATGGGGATTAACAACATGTAACCTATGTCGGACAGGGACCTTGTCCAACCCCAGCGATTAGAACAGGGCTGGGCACGTAGTAAGCGTTGAACAAATACCACAGTCATCATCATCATCATCATCACCAAAACCCCACTGAGGAAAACTCACAGCACTGACTGTCTGATGCCATGCAAATGTACACTCATGCATATATATCATTTCTTTTGTCACCCCATTCATTCATTCAGTCGTATTTATTGAGCGCTTACTGTGTGCCGAGCACTGTACTAAGCGCTTGGGAAGTACAAGTCGGCAACATAGAGAGACGGTCCCTACCCAACAGTGGGCTCACAGTCTAGACGGGGGAGACAGAGAACAAAACCAAACATACTAACAAAATAAAATAAATAGAATAGATATGTACAAGTAAAATAAATGGAGCAATAAATATGTACAAACATATATACAGGTATATATTCAACAGGTTATAAATGTGTGGTTCAATTTCTAAGTTGCTTATTATAACAATTAAAGTTGCCTATTAGAATTTTTTAAAACAATATGCTACTGACTTTGGCTTGAGTTCTACAGTATATGTCAACAGAAGAAGTGGTAACTCCCATTTCAGTAGACTTATTTTTCCATGCAATTTTTGTGGATTTTTGGAGGGGGGTGTGATAAAGGAAATTTAACACAGTTGTTTTTATCCTCTTTTCCAGATGTTCACCTTCAAATATCCCAGACTCAGGCCAAATCTCTTTCCTTAACTCTCCCCTGTAAGTGGTAGAGTGAGGGGATTTTAGTGGACCTGAGAAGTCCAGCAGCCTAGGGAATCTAGTAGTAGTAGTAGTAGTAGGGAAGTACTCCAGGATACTGGCCACTGACCCGTTTTAAGAAAAATAATAATAAAACACCCCAAGACAGTCATGGTAGAATGATTTTAAATTGTATGCCCATTTAGAATCATGAAAGACAGTGGTCCTCTGTCCATAGAATCTTGGGTGATGCCAATAATTCATTTAGGTTTTTATTTTAAAAAAAACATGTTTGCGTTGAGATGTCCACATTGGTTTCTAGATGCTTAACTGCAGTAATTTTCTTAAGTTGGAAGAGTTCAAATCATTAACTTGAAATTCAGCATTTAAATTATGTATTAAAAGCAACCTCATTAAACTTTAAATGGGGTCACTTTTAAAGGACCGTTATGAAATTGGAAGCTTCCTATAGCCTCCTTGCTGTTAGTAGCTTCCATTCAAATAAAGGAGCAGTGAATCTTTTAGCCAAAAATGAGTCATTTTTAATATTGCTGTTATATCCTTCAACTTTGTACATAAATTACAGTAGTAAGACAAACTAGAATACATTCTTTTAGAATGTTTTATGAATCTGAAATAAGACACTGAACTGTTTGTTTTCTAGGAAGAGCTCTTGGATATTAAAGAACGCCCCCACTCTAAACAGAGACCTTCATGTCTTTCTGAAAAATATGACAGGTATGTGCGCATGTCATTAGACTTCTCAACATTTTTCATCTCATTATAGACATTGCAGTAACTTCAAAAAGTCCCTTCAAGGCCCTGCTGAGAACTCACCTCCTCCAGGAGGCCTTCCCAGACTGAGCTCCCTCCTTCCTCTCCCCCTCCACCCCTTCTCCATCCCCCCCACCTTACCTCCTTCCCTTCCCCACAGCACCTGTATATATGTATATATGTTTGCATGTATTTTTTACTCTATTTTACTTGTACATATTTATTCGATTTATTTTATTCTGTTAATATGTTTTGTTTTGTTCTCTGTCTCCCCGTTCTAGACTGTGAGCCCACTGTTGGGTAGGGACCGTCTCTATATGTTGCCAAATTTTACTTCCCAAGCGCTTAGTACAGTGCTCTGCACACAGTAAGCGCTCAATAAATGCGATTGAATGAGTGAATGAAAAAGGAGGGAGAAGAGAGAATTTATATATGTAAATCTCCACTGTTAACGCAGTATATTTTTGCAGGGTAATGGAACTTTTTTAGATTTTTCTTGGAATAAGTGCTGAGTGACTGGAGTTCTAATACCTAACTTTTCATGGTTTGATTAGTTTATCCTTATATTCTCTTTTCACTAGTTCTGCCAAAATTTAGGAGTAAAGAGATGATTTATCCTAAAAACTAAGTACTCAGCACAATGTCAGTAATTGGCACTCGGTCATATAGCCTTGCCATGAATTTCTTGTCGATTGCTATTTCAGCACAGGGTTCTCTTAAACATTGCTTGCATTAGAGAAGCAGTATGCCTAGTGGGAAGAGCACAGGCTTAGGAGTCAGAGGACCTGGATTCTAATCCTGGCTACTCCACTTAACTGCCGTGTGAACTTGGGCAAGGCACTCAAGTTCCCTGTGCCTCAGTTTCCTCACCTGTAAAATGGAGATTCAATACCTGCTCTCCCTCCTTCTTAGACTGTGGACCCCAGGAGAGCAGGGACTGTCTGACCTATCTTGTATTTCCTCTAGCATTTTTATATATTGCTTGGCACGTTATACCTAAAATGTTAATTTTGTTATTGCTTAAATTGTATAATTCTGAAGTGATGCATGATACCCCTTGGCTAACCATTTTTATTTTAGTCCTTGTAAAAATTCTTCCTTTGTGTGGTGACTTTTGGTAGTTGAAAGTTATTTGAAAACTTTAGTTTGAAAGGAAACATTAGAAGTATCAATCAATATTTGAGTGCTTACTGGGTGACAAGCACTGTTATTAAGCACCTAGTAGTTCGGAGACATTTTCCCTCCCCACAAGATGCTTACAGTCTAACAAGGGAGGCAGACACACAGCAATTCACAGGATGAAGTGCTGAAATAGTGTAAATTGACATATGTACAGAAGTACATTAGGAGATTGTGAGTGCAGAAGCTCTAGGATGATAGCTTGGGATTGTATAACTTGGGGAGAAAACAAACTAATGCTCCCTCTGCCCTATCCCTCCTCCCAGCACTTGTGTATATTTGTACATATTTATTACTCTATTTATTTTTATTAATGATGTGTGTATAGCTATAATTCTGTTTATTCTGATGGTATTGACACCTGCTTACTTGTTTTGTTTCGTTGTCTGTCTCCCCCTTCTAGACAGTGAGCCTGTTGTTGGGTAGGGACTGTCTCTATATGTTGCTTACTTGTACTTCCCAAGCGCTTAGTACAGTGCTCTGCACACAGTAAGAGCTCAATAAATACGATTGAATGAATGATACTACTGCCCAAAGTTTGTAGTCATTAATATTGATCTAAATAAACCTATTTTGTGCAGTTGCAGGGTGAATAATTTATTCCGTTTAGGAAAGACCACTTTATTTTTCTCTTAAACCTGCCTTCCCTCCCTTCGGGGAGGGCAGGAGTAAGGAAAAAAGGGTTTGTGGGCCAATAAATTTTTGTTGTAGTAAAGCATTGGCATTCAAAATGAACCCAAATAATAGTGTGGCTCAGAGGAAAGAGCACGGGCTTGAGTCGGAGGTTGTGGGTTCTAATCCCAGCTCTGCCACTTGTCTGCTGTGTGACTTCGGGCAAGTCACCAAGCTTCTCTGTGCCTGTTACCGCATCTGTAAAATAGGGATTGACTGAGCCCCGTCTGGGACAACCCAGTGCTTGGCACAGTGGTTGGCAACATAGTAAGCGCGTAACAAATGTTATTATTATTATTATTATCATCATTATTTATTATTATTATCATTACTTGTTAAATACTGTAAACCAGGCATTGGGGTGAGTACAGGATACCCAGATTGCCTAAGGTCCCACAGCAGGCAAATGGTGGAGCCAGAATTAGAACCTGGGTCTCCCAACTTTCCACATGGAATACATGTGAAAATGTTCTGGCTTTTTTTTTCTCCCTATGCCAGATTTTTTTTTGTTTTGTTTTATTTTGTTTTAATAGTAGCATCTGGAGGCCAGCCCTGCCATCCTGCTTCCTTGGGATGAAATCAGGCACAGTGGGGAGGCCAGGAATTGTTCTCATTCTCACCAGGAGTAGATGCCAGTATAGTTATCACCTTTTCCCTCACTTCTACGTAGGGTGGTGGTCATTCATTTAATCATATTTATTGAGCGTTTACTGCATGCAAAGCGTGGTACTGAGCGCTTGGGAAAGTACAGTGCAACAAGAGACACATTCCCTGCCCACGACGAGCTCACAGTCTAGATTGGGAAGACAGACATGTACTATAAATTACGGCTATATACATATGTGCTGTGGGGATGGGAGGGAGGATGAATGGAGAGGGCAAGTCAGTGTGACGTAAAAGGGAGTGGGAGAAGAGAGGAGGGCTTAGTCAGGGAAGGCTTTTTGGTGTTGCTTCCAACAGGTTGGGGGAGAGGCGCGGTGAATCACTAATGAGGGATCAGCACAGACTCCACTATTCAGCTGCAACTAAGGGGACCGTTTTACTCATCCACTGTACCCACTTCTTGTCCCTTCCTGGGACAATAACCCTATCAAGCCAGAAGTTGCTATTCTATTAAAATTTACCAGTTCTTCCTTCATGATATCCCTAGATCCATTACTTCCTCTCCATTCTTGTCCAAGCTCTGATTCTATCCTAGTCTACTACTGCATCAGCCTCCTTGCTAGTGTTCCTGCCTCACCCCAATTAAGTCCATTACTCCATGCTCTTGCAGTTTTGCTCAGCATACGTCTCTCTGCTCCTTAAAAACCTAAAATGGTTACTTTTCTTCCTCCACATCAAGCAGAGACTCCTTAGTTTTTTGGCTGTCTTCATCACACTCTCATCAGCTGTCTTCACCTGCTACTCCTTAGCTCACATCCGTTACTCCTAATCTTACTCTTAACTGCATCTTTGTTTCATTTCACCCGCCTCCAACCCCTTGCTCAAATTAGCACCCCCACAAATTAGCAAACCACAGTTCCACACATCTTTAAAACTCTCTTGAAATTCTACCTCCTCCAGGAAACCTTCCCCTCTAAATTCACACCTCAGTTGCTTCAGCCCAACACCCGCTCTTAGCACTTGCATACTTTATTCTTGTTCCTCAGCACCAGTGTATATATGTACATCTCTGTTCGTATGTTCAGTTCATCTGCTTTGTCCTGATGTTTCTATACTGCTACTTTAATAATTGTTCCTTCTGCTTTCACTCTTTGTAAATAATTTTCACTTTTACCCCAGTTAAAATGTAACATCCTTGAGGGCAGGGGATGCATGTCTCGTTATTGTTGCACCCTCCCACATAGCTAGCTCTCTAGATCCTCAAATACCATTGAATAAATTTATCCTCACTCATTTAGACCGGTGAGAATGCTGGACATGTGACTGTTTTCAACCGCTGCTCTCAGTTGACTCAGAACATTGATATCTTGTTAACTGTAAATTGTACATGCAGGATTTAAGTTGTCTAAGAATATTATTGACTTATTCAATCATAATTACCTCATCTCCATATGAGGATTGGTTTTGGATGTCAATCTTTGCAAAGTTGGAATGGACCTTTGAATTTTGCTGCAAGTTTTGTGCTTTGATCTAACAATTTAAAAAACTTAAATATAGAGAACATGATTGCATGCAAAAAAGTAATTAGAATTTAAGCCCACTCCCATTTTGCTAGAGTTCACTCTAACTGGTTACCAACTTGGGAAACAATCTTTTGACAAGCAATTGAAATTTAATAAATAAAGGTTATAACTAACCAAGATCAATTTTCCCAAAAGCTTTCTATTCAGAGAGGTTTAAAAGTTGATTAGAACTTAAATAAACTAATGTAACTTTCTTTTTCTCCTTTTTTTACTTCCTTTTCTTAGTGATGGTGTCTGGGACCCTGAGAAATGGCATGCCTCTCTTTACCCAAGTTCAGGGCGCAGTTCTCCAGTGGAAATCTTCAAAAAAGATTTGGATTCAGACCGGACTCCCCTTATGCGTCGCCTCGTGGGTGAGAACATTATTGTTAATTTATCATATCAGTGAGGTATAAAGGTAAGATAAGGGCTGCACCTACTCAGGTCAAGTGAGTATTCGATGAAATGGTTTTATTTTTGTTTTGTTTTTGCTTGGAAAATTTGGTTTTGACCCTCTAGACTGTGAGCTCACTGTGGGCAGGAAATGTCTGTTGTTATATTGTCCTGTCCCAAGTGCTAAGTATGGTGCTTTGCACACAGTAAGTGCTCAAATACAGTGATTGAATGAATGACCCAAAGTTGTGTAGTACAAACCTGAAGAACAAATGAGTGTTTGGGATTATGCCGTAGGTAAGGCAGATAAATTTGGAATTAGTACCACTAAGTCATGCTTTTGAATCTCTGGGAAACCTCATTCGACAAGATCAATGCGGGGCTAATGTTTTTGAAGAGTCCTACTTTTAGAAAGCCTTGAGTTTTAAAACGTATACCTAGACTACATTTGTCATTGATTTCTTCCACTGTTGCATTTCTATCTAAACTGTGGCACTTCAGAAGAATGTTCCCTAATTCCCCTACGACACTCTCTATTCAAAACACATGTTGTAGGACACTGTCTTACATTTTGGCCTTCTCTGTCCCGTATATTTTTTTTAACCAACTGCTGCACTTCAGATCTGCCAGAATTCTCAAGCTGTAGTTGCTAATGAGTACATTTATTAGATGAATCAAGAAGTATATTTGTGGATGTAACAACTACAAATTTTCTGCCTGAGCCAACGCTTCCTAAAACTTGTTTGCTCGTATCAGTGTTCTTTAAAAACTTTAGTATATATTAATGTTAGCTGGCCACCAAATCAGTTGTAATTAGTGTTTTAAGGTTCAGTTTTTAAACTGCCGTTGGTTGTACTGTATTCCTTTCAACCAATTCCTATTGGTTTTCATTTGAGATGAAATAAGCTTATTTACAAACATTGAGTTTTCAATTACTTAAACGTTCTCTAAAAGACGTGTAATAAAGCAAACTCCTCATCCCAGTGTTTTGTTGTACTTGGTATATTGAAAAGCATTTGTCACTGGTCAATTTTTTTTTATTTAAGTGGGTCGGGGGGTGGGCAATTGGGGAAGAACACTGCCACTTATGTGTAACAATTTTAAATTGAAGTATATTAGCCTGACTATATAGAGACTAGTCCTGAGAATTGGTAATTCTTATAGCACTTGTAAGGGGAAAAAAAGTAACATTTCAGTTATTTGAAATCACCAAGTTGAATTTAGTAATCACATTCTTTAGTTCCTATATCTACAGGCCCTTCTGTGTATGCCAGATACGTTGTAGTGGAAAAACATTATGGTGTCTATAAGTAATGTTTCCTCTCTGGAGAATCAGTATGGCCTAATGGAAGCAATCATAGGCCTGGGACATGAGTTCTAACTCTGGCTCTGTGGCTTGCCTGCTGTATGACCCTGGACAAGTCATTTAACTTCACTGTGCTTCATTTCCCTCATCTGCAAAACTGCGAATTCAATAACTGTTCTTTTGCCTGCGTAGACTGAGTCCCATGTGGGACCTGATTATCTTTTAGCTACCACAGCACTTAGTACAGTGGTTGGCATTAGGTAAGCGTTTAACGTACCCCAATTATTATTACCACCTGAGTTCTAATCCTGGCTTTGCCACTTGCCTGCTGTGACCTTGGGCAATTCACTTGACTTCTCTCTGCCTCAGTTTTTTTATCTGTAAAATTGGAATTAACTGTTCTCCCTACCCTCTTAGGCTGTTGTCCCTAAGCAGGACACGTATAGTGTCTGATCTGATTATAGTGTATCCATTCTAGCATTTAGCACAGTGGTTGGCACAGAGTAAACATGTAACAAATCCCTCCTTCTTCCTCTGCAGATCCCAGAGAGCGAGTAAAAGAAGATGATTTGGATGTAGTCTTAAGCCCTCAGAGGCGCAGTTTTGGGGGAGGTTGTCATGTAACAGCAGCCGTTAGCTCACGACGATCAGGGAGTCCTTTGGAAAAAGAAAATGATGGTGTGCGAATTATTGGAGGGCGTAGAATTGGCAGCGGAAGAATAATATCTGCCCGTAATTTTGATAAAGATCACCGTGGTGAAAAGGACTTGAGAGATTCCAGAGACAGAGATCGCGAGAGGGACTACAAGGACAAACGTTTTAGGGTGAGTTCTGGGTGGTTTTTGTTGTTTGCTTTTTGTTTGTTTGTTTTAAATTCTCTTCAATATCAAACATACTTAGAACACTTAATTCCCAATCAGCTCTGGCCTGCTCCTGGTCAGAGATCTCGGCTAAAGGGTCTTGGAGATCTAGACAGGGCTCGTGCCAGGTGCATTCATTTACATATTTTTTTAAGGCTAGACATTTGACATTTTTACTCCTGAAAATTTTCCTTTCTAAACTGAACTTTGTTCCTGCTCTTTCTTTTTTCTTTTCCAGAGAGAGTTTGGGGAAAGTAAGCGTGTCTTTGGAGAACGTAGAAGAAATGATTCCTATACTGAAGAGGAGCCCGAATGGTTCTCTGCTGGGCCGACAAGTCAGTCTGAAACTATTGAGCTTACAGGATTTGATGATAAAATACTAGAAGAAGATCATAAAGGACGAAAACGAACAAGACGGCGCACAGCATCCGTGAAGGAAGGTTAGTGTGTGCCATTACAAGGGAAACATTCAACTTCAGAATTGTAAAGTGGGAGGCCAATTCAGTGGCTTATTGGTTATGCAAGTGGGGCATAAAAGAGTGGAAATTTTGAGAAACTAAATATCATTAAGCGTGATTCAAGACTTAGTTCTCCAAATCTCTGTAGAGACTATAAGTTTTGTTTTTAATTTTTTCCGAAACCACTTCTGTGTTGGCCTTAATTTGCTGATAACTGTAAAAGTTAAGACTGTCTTTGGCCAGCTTGTTGCAGCCACAGTGTGGCGAATTAGGTCAAGTACCATCTTGGGTTTCCTGGAGAGATTAACCTGATGGTGATTAGCCTCTGAAAATGTAAAGCTGTGAAGAGCCATCAATTAACTCTAGCTTCCTGAACCTTGAAGAAGGCCACAGGGCCAGTCATATCCTTCTTTCCTACCATAAGAGAAGTCATTTTTACATTCAGAATGCTTTTCAGGAAAGCAGCATGGCCTAGTGGATAGAGCACGGGCCTGGAAGTTAGAAGGACCTGGATTCTAATCCTGCCTCTGCCACTTGTCGGCTACGTTACCTTAGGCAAGTCACTTCACTTCTCTGGGCCTGTTACCTCATCTGTAAAATGAGGATTAAGATTGACCCCCATGTGGGACAGGGGCTGTTTTCAGCCTAATATACCTGAGCCCACTATTGGGTAGGGAGTGTCTCTATATGTCGCCAATTTGTACTTCCCAAGCACTTAGTACAGTGCTCTGCACACAGTAAGCTCTCAATAAATACGACTGATGATAATATACCTTGTATCTGCCCCAATTTTATTATTTTGTCTTTGTTTTATCAAATCTCTCTTGCCCAAGTCACCAGTTGGGATGAGGAGCATGCCTAGAATCCCCAAAGTTTTCTTGAACTTCTAGCCTCTAAAAGCACTACCTCAAACTCTGAGCATCAGATAATGCTGAGAGTTAGCAATATGATAGGATGTTAAGTCTGGGACACTTTGAGGGAGCTAAAGGATGACATCTCTAGTGCCTCTTACCTGTGGGCTTGCACCACAAGGCTCCAAGGGTAGAGACCTATCCCAGCTGGATTCAAGCTAGATTTGTTTAGCCAGCATCTTCAAGTGAGTTTCAAGTTACTTTCAGTTTAACGATGCCCCTGACTCAGCTTAATGACTGCTGCTGGATTTTCACCCTTAAAACTAGAGGTGGAAGAAAGGGAACTTCTAGTGAAGCAACTGATCAACCACAAGTAAAATATATATATATATGACAGACATATACATAATTCCTACATAAAAGCTGCCACACAAATTTTAAGGCTTCTTTGCCAATGTTTAATATGCCATTCTAGAAGTGTGTATATACATACAATATATATAGTATATACGTTCATATATATGTGTGTATGCACACATATGCACACACTTCTAGAATGGCATATAAATATTGGCAAAGGAGCCTTAAAATTTGTGTGGCAGTTTTTATGTAGAAGTTATGGGCAGAAGGCATGGCAAAACATGTTTAATAGTTTATCACAAGGGAATTTATTTGACAAGCTTCTAATCTTGTTAAGCGATTTGTTTCCCAAGCCTTTAATAATGTGTTCAATAGTTATCATTAATAGTGATGACTGTGAAGTACTTACTATATGCCAGGCACTAGAGTTGATGCAAAATAATCAGATTGAACTCTGTCCTTGTCCCACATGGTGCTCACAGTCTCAAAGGGAGGGAATACCAATATATTTATGCCCATTTTACAGGAAAGGAAACCAAGGCGTAGAAAGGTTGTGACTTAGTCTGAGGTCATACCGTAAAAGTGATGAATCAGAACTAGAACCCACGTCTCCTGAATCCCAGGTCTTTGCTTTTTCTATTAGGCCTGGCTGCCTCCCTGAGCATTACAAGTATACAGTATGGAGAAATATTTTACGATTTCCCTAAACCTGTAGGAATCCTTAATGAAATGGGATAACTCAACCAATATTTTCCAGTAGCTTTCTTTGCGAGTGGAATGTAATTGAATTGTGGTTTGAACTGATTCCACCCCCCCCATCCTCCTTGTCCTAAGGAATAGTAGAATGCAATGGTGGCGTGGCAGAAGAGGATGAAGTGGAGGTCATTCTTGCTCAAGAGACAGCAACAGATCAGGAAGTGCCCAGAGAAGCAGTGCTGCCAGAACAAGCACCTGGAGAATTCGATTTCAATGAGTTCTTTAACCTCGACAAAGTCCCTGGTTTGGCTTCGGTGAGTGAACCAGCTCCACAATTAAGGCAGAATCAGCCAGTCTTGATATGGGTGCTAACTTTCCTTATTGTAGTCCTATTAAAATAATGTTTTAAAAATAATTAGAGAAGACACTGGAGAATCTTCTTGGCCTAATCTAATTTAGAAATTGCTTTTTTTCACTATTCCCTTTGACTCACTACGCTGTTTCCTTTCATTTTTGACAGGGGAATAGAAACAGTTGTAATATTAGCTGTGACTTTTTTTTTTTTTCTCAAGCTTCATCAATGATTGCATGAGTCTCTCTTTTTTAATACCCTTTGAGTAATGGAAAGTCTTTGGACGCATTATACCAAGTAAAATGTCTGACATCTGACATTATCCAGAAATGAAACAATAATAATAATAAGCCTTTTTAGTCTTGAAATTAAGAATATCCTTCAAATTGCCGGTGAATATGATGTAATCAATAGGACTAATAGATTTCAATGCAAGTTATTCATCATTAATAACCTTTCTTGCCTTGGAGAAGAGAATAATTATCCAATGTCTGATTATATGGATTTTTTTTTTTGGTTTTGATATGGAATTAGTGACAGAGTTGAGTTGATATTACAAATGTGGTGGTTTGAATGTCTAATCTGGGGTACATGTGAGTGTTCCAGGAACAAATAACACATTAGAGCAACATTGGAATTATAAGAATTTGTTGCAAGTCCCCTTCTTACCCCACCCCCAAATTTTCTTTTTTTTTCCCAGCAGATCCCTATTGGAGCCTATATAGTACAGCACTTTACTGTCTTTATTTTGTGTCTTTAATGAGAAGGATCACAACGATATATTCATGCTCTCTTTAAAGATCAGAAAACGTGGTAGAATATAATCCTAAAATTAAGCCTGCTGGCAAAAGTAATACAGATGTGCCAAACAAAATCTTGTCTTGTATCTTCAGAATTCTCAAAAGTTTGCCCCTTTTCTTTGGTCTTGGACCTCTTATTAATAGTATAATAATGGTGCACCTGCAGAGAAACTGTCCAAATGTATGTACGTATTTTTTATATATCACATTTACCTATAGGCCCTTTGTATTTGACGATATTGACTAATACTATGACAAGGTGTCAGTGGTAACTAGACTGTGTGACTTAGCAAACCTTCCACACTTACTGAAAGACACCCTCCAACTTGACTTGCACCTGCTCTCTTTGATATCTGTCACTGTTTTCCACTCTCTCCCAGTTTGTCTAATACTCCTGTTCAGAGATGCACCATTCTTGATTTAGATGTACAGAACTATGCTTAATTGGCCATGCTCATCTGGGTAGGTGGGCAGTGTAGATCACCGAGGTCAGTCAATCCATGGCATTTATTGAGCACCTGCTGAGTGCAATGCATTGTACTCAGTACTTGGAAGAGAACAACAAAAGCAACATACATATTCCCTGCACTCAAGAACCTTACAATCTAATGGAGCCGACAAACTTAACAATAGTGGGAGCAGGAGAAGGGGGGAATAGTTGTAAACTGGTACAAATACATCAGAATTCTATAGCTGAATATATAGAATCTACAAATATTCAAGTACATAAAAGCTGAGGCTAAAAATTAAATTCATAAGTCTTAAGGGTGGCTGATGAGTTGAAGTGACTAAAGTGTTGTGAATTAACCTAGGAAAGCTTCCTTTCAGTAGGTGGTGGATTTTAGGAGCGGTATAGAGAAGGAATTCTAGGCCAGGTCCCAGGTAATACATGGAACTAGAGCTTCTTTGCTATTCAGCTACTGTAGCCAGCAGTGTGTTCAGATTAGAACAGCTATTTGTTCATTTACTAAGCTGTTAAACTCCTACCCGACCAAAGGAATTTGCTCGTCATCCATTCCTACGTAGTACCTAGTACAAAGTTGTCATTTAGCGTTGGTTATATTATCACAGTTCCCAAGAATCCAAATTAAGGCTCATTCTGTTTAACTCAAAATAATGAATATACAGCATAGAAGACATCTTACATCCTGAACAGAAAACCTGAAACTCAATTTTCTGCATTTAATTTTCCATCAACTTACTAATAGCCTAAAGAATAAGTAATAATTGTGGTGTTAAGCACTTAAAGTACCAAGCACTATAATCAGCCTTGGGATAGATACAATATAAGCAAACAGCACCTGACATTTGAAATTGAATGCTACTTCACCACATCATCATGGTAGAGAATGCAAGTGCACATTTCCCTGTATTGTAACATTTAATGTTAAAGCTACTGATTTTATATAGCTGAAGGAAGTCTGGGCATCTCATCCTGATAACATAAAAACATTTAAGGCCTTAGATTAGGCTTGCCAGTCACTGACTAGCCTTTGGAAGTACGTGAATATTGAATTGCTCAATTCTAAAGAATACATGTAGTGAAAATGCATTTGTAAAATGAAATGTGCTTTTGATTAAGTGCCCTTTTATTTCACCTGTGCCTTCTAGACACATTTACAGAACTAAAATTCTATGATTCCGGGGAGTTACTTCCTTGACAAACCCTGCATTAAGGAAAACTTGCATTTATAATCCACCTTGACCATATATCAGTGGTATTTATTGAGTGCTTACTATGTGTGGAGAACTGAGTTAAGCGCTTGGGAGAGTATGATAGCATTGACAGATGCGATCCCTGCCCACAACAAGCTTACAATCCAGAGGGACTGTGCATACACATGTTCTCAACTATTCTAACATTGTAACATTGTATGACATTCTCTCCAGGCAGGTTTATGTTATTGGAAGAATATTCCCTTACTCCCCAACCGAGTCTTATCCAAAATGAGAGAACTGACGTGTGTGTGTGTGTGTGTACATACATGGGTATACACACATAGACACACACATTCTCCCCAAGGACTGCTGCTGAAGGCTCAAATACTTAACAGCCTATGTAGTAAATTTCTCTTGAAACTTCTGCTTTTAGAAAGCTAATATCCAAGATCTAAGCTAATATATAAGATTAAGGTTATCTATTGGTAAACTAATTGCAAGCCACAATTTAAATCAGTTGCAGTTGAAACTCTTGGTGTGGCAGCATAGCTCGTAAAGACAAGTAGCAGTTATCTTGCTTTAATTGGAACTGGAGAGATTACCTCCTATAAAAGTCAAGATAATTCAGCTCTTATTCCCATCAGACTTGGGACCCTAAAAGTAACCTGGCAATGTAGTCGTCAAAATTGGGTTTTGGGCTCTGTTCATCTTCCCACAGAGAACTAACCTGCAAAACTAACAATCCTGGAAAAGAAAATGTATCAACCAGGACAAGATTAAGAATTTCATTGTCGTTAAACACCTACATTCTCACAGCTTAGTTCAAGATCTCTGAGTAGTTTGGCAAGCAAATCTTTGTCTCACATCTTTTCTGGTATTGATTAACCACTTCGGCCATACAGCTGTTTAAAGATCATGCTAGAAGGTGCATGGTTGACTCTGCCCAAATGTGGGCTGCCCAGAAATGGTACAGCTCTGGGAAGGAAAGTAAATGGTTTAAAAGATGCTGGAAAAGCCTAAATTCTGAGAAAGTTTAACTGCAGGTCAGCAGCATCAGAGGAAGTAACACAGTAAGTGTCCCTTTTTTGTATAAACCTTGTCCTCTGCTCACCGCTACATTTGGACTCCTGTCTACAGCTTTTTATTTTCTTTTTGGTTTAGATGATTGAAGATGTTCTGGGAGAAGGTTCAGTCTCCGCCAGCAGGTTCAGTAGGTGGTTCTCCAATCCTAGTCGATCTGGAAGCCGGTCCAGTAGCTTAGGATCAACACCACATGAGGAATTAGAAAGACTAGCAGGTAAAGTTTCATTTTAACTAATCACTGATGTATGGGTTTGTCTTAATTTCTTGTTTTGAGGAGAAAGGAGGGAAATACCTCATCTTTGGAGCAAATAAGCTAATTATAAAACAGTGAGCCTACACCTGAGAACTAATATATTTTGGTCAAAGCGGCTGGAATCTGGTTTTAATTGCCTTCTAACGTGACCTATCGATTTTTGTTTTATTATTCGTGGGAAGTATGAACTCTTCCCTCTTTGTTCTAAAAGGTCTATATTAAACCAGTATATGTATGAAGGAAAAATCTATTGGTTCCCAAGCTAATGCGGTTTTACTCATGGTTTGCTGTTTCAGGTCTGGAGCAAGCTATTCTCTCCCCAGGCCAGAACTCGGGAAACTACTTTGCTCCTATACCATTGGAAGATCACTCTGAAAACAAAGTGGATATTCTAGAAATGCTACAGAAAGCAAAAGTAGACTTAAAACCTCTCCTCTCAAGTCTCTCCGCCAACAAGGAAAAGCTTAAAGAGAGCTGTAAGTGTTCCTGGTGGCACACTTCAGACAATGTAAAAGTTTTTTCAGATTCCATTCCTGTAGATTTTCATTCTGATAGTCTCAGGGCTAAATCTAGGAAGGACTATAATTTACTTTCAAACCCTCCAGTGTGCATATCTGGTTCCTGCACTTTTTCTTCTAAACTTGCTTTTTTCAATTAAGCTTTGTGTTCTGCCACCTTTAATGAATCTTAATGAACAATTTAATCCTATAAATCATCCCTGAATGAAAGGATGGGACTCCTCTTCCTATCATAGATTCCTAGTAAAGGACTTCACACTTCATATTATTGAAAGGCGAGAGTAAGGCCAAAAGTCATTTACTATATGGCAGAATTTTAGTAATCCTGAGATTTTAATTTTGTATTGTCTTGAACAAATGGAACATAAATGCCTTAACTGAGTTAGACCGGTAATTCCACCTCCATTGGGTAGCTTGGTTGGAGGAACCTGTGATGGTGGCTCTCTTAGATATCAGTCTTATTTAGGGATATTCCATTTTTAAATTCTCTAACTCTCCCTTTAGTAAGTCGCCATTGTGGGCGACTCATCCATGGAATTCACCTCAAGCCTTCTGAACCTACTTAGACTTCTTTCTTATCGTAGCAAATTACACCTGTATGAAGTGTTCTCTTTTTTGTTTTGGACCACCTACCACCTTCAAGCTTTCCCTTTTTTATTTTTTCTAATGGTATTTGTTAAGCACTTACTCTGTTGCAGGCAGCCTACTAAGCACTAGGTTGGATACAAGATGCAGGACACAGTCCATGCCCTACATGAGGCTCAAAGTCTTAATCTACATTTTACAGATGAGGTAACTGAGGCACAGAAAAGTAAAGTGACTTGCCTGAGGTTACACAGCAGTATTAGAACCCAGGTCCTCTGACTTCTAGGCCTGTGCTTTTTTCCCCCTTTCCCTTTTCCTGGTGTAGCATTTGGTGGAAAAATAATTTTGTCCTCACTCTACATATTTGGGTACCTGTAACATGGAATAGAACAGTAATGGTTTTCTTATCTAATTCTTCCCCTGTAATTGAATCATTCCAGACAAGGCAATGACTAGTGTATTATCTCAAAAAGATCACTCAGCCATCTACCTTATTAGTCTGTTGTGATAAGGAAGAACCTCTTGTTCATAAAACTCGAGTCTACTGCAAATAATTTGGTAAAATCAATCTTATATCATGTTCCATTTTCAGGGAGGGACACTGTCACCATCCTTCCTATAATAATTCATTATGCATATTTTAAAATTAAAGTTGTGTTATTTTTAACATTAGCTAAAACTTTAAGTGCTTAATAGACAGGGGCTTGTTTATGGACAACAGTCCTACTCTTAACATCATGTGCACAGCACAGTCATGTATTTTACTTTGGCTCAGTCTTACCTTCTATTAACCTAAATTTCTTCTATCTTTTCTCAAAAGGCAGTCTTTGTGACCTGTTAATCAATTTTTTTTATGCTGGACTTTCTCAAATTATTCTATATGCCTTTTAAATTAGTGAGCTCTTAACAGAATATGGTAAATTACTTCTTGGACTATACACTAGAATCACGTTGGCTATTTGGCAAAATAGTGCTGCTGATCTAGAGTTAGTAATCCTCAGGCTTTACTGCCATCCAACTAGGCACTTGCCAGGTGGCCAGTCCTGCACTTATGCCTCTTTATCCTCATCCTCTTTATTCTTTAATCCAAAGTTTTCAACGAGGTTAAAACAGCCTCTGAGAATGCTTTGACACATTGTTGAGGATGTGGTCATTTAGTTGCAGGAGTAGCAGTAACAACTCTCAGGTGGTAAGCAAATACTTCATATAAAATCTTAGGACTCCTGGAATATAGTTTTGTAAAATTCCCTCTTCTGACTTAAGTCCTTTTTAAAGTTTTAACTCTAGCCTCCAAGATTCTTGCTTCCCTAAACAATTTGAGTTTAGTGGTAAAGTAATATAAACTCCTGTGGGAAAAATAATAGTGTCTATCTTGATTTCTGCTAAAACTCGAAGCTTGAAACCCTAACTGTTAGTATAGCAAAAAATGAGCTTTTACCTTGAGTTTGGCCTTCTGTGGCAGAGTATTTTGAATTATAAAGTCAGTGCCTCATTTTAAATGGTGATATTTGTTAAATCAACAGCGCATTCAGGAGTTGTGCTCTCAGTCGAAGAAGTAGAAGCTGGGCTTAAAGGCCTGAAAGTGGATCAGCAGGGGAAAATCTCTACGCCTTTCATGGCAGAGCATTTGGAGGAGGCACTAACTGCGGTTGCTAGCTCTAGACAACTCAAAAAAGACGGTGATATGTCTGCATTTAACAAGCTAGTGAGCAGCATGAAGGCAAGTGGGACTTTACCTTCACAGCCCAAAGTCAATGTAAGTAAAACAAAAGATACTACATGGCACATAAATGGATCCATAACAAATTACACTTAGTGAACAACTGTCATACTGTTCTCTCCCAAGCGCTTAGTACAGTGCTCATTAAATACCATTGATTGTTTAATTGGGTGTTCTATAGTGATGGTATTGGGTTAATATTTTCTTTTCTAAATATGGTAGGTGGAGGGGGATGTGAACAAAGCAAAGCCTAAATGACTGTTGTTGACTACCACATTGTGGTTTTTTCAATTTGATTACATTATAAATGCTGGTGAGAAGTAGAAGCTTTACTTGGTTAGTACTGGAGGAATACTTTGCCTGATAGGCCTTCACACTGATAACTATAAAAAAAAAAATCATCCATCTTTAGAGTGATTTCTTTTTTCTTTTTCTCATTTTCCTGTTTTTGCCCTGCCTGCTCTTTTCTGCCTGCTCCTGAAACATCTGGGCTTAACTGACTTAATAGGATTTGACAGTCATGAAATCAATTTCTAGGCATTGAGATCTTAAAAGCTTAAATGGGTGGTAGAATGCAGTAATGAGTTCTATTCTTGAATCATTCTACTCGGTTTATGCATTAATACCAAATTTTAAGAATTTGACTCAGGATTATATATGGTTAGTGCAGATTTATGATTTAAGTAGGCATCCAGTAATTGTCTAAAACCGACACCAATTTGGCCTTCATTTTGTCTTCCCGTACACCCCATGAAATAAAGGCAGCTGTCTTCCCTCTACTAGTGCTTCTTCCTTTTTCACACACCGGACAATCTTGGTGACCCCGTAGATGACCTGAAGACTAGGAACTGGAGGAAGCAGGTATAAAAGACCTTTGTGCTAAGTTTTCCAGCTCCACCTTTGCTTTTTCTTCTTCCTAATGAAAGGGGAAAGCCTCAGGTTTGACAGGTCCTTCCTCTACTTAAAAAAGGTTATTTTAGACTTAATATAAAATGCTCTTTGGAGAAGATTTTAGGATTATTTCCCTAAAAAGACCCAATTCACATCATGGAAGAAGGCTTATTACTGCAAGTGACCACTTCTGGTATTTGGAATTGCGTGGGCTCACGTTCCCTCACTAATATTAAAACTTACAAGCATGTGTTTGCTGATTGAATTCTTCAGTAGAACATTTTGAGTTACAAAAACACCCCAGACAATTTGAGCCTCAATACCTAAAGAACAGCAGATGAGTGTTTTATAGATGTAACAAAACCTTGTTATGGCTAGAGAATGCTTGCTAATTCTGTTGTACTGTGTTCTCCCAAGTGCTTCGTGCTGTGGTGCTCAATAAATACCACTGATTGGTACAGTGTAATATTCCAGTGTCCCCCAGGAATCCTGAACATGTGAGTTCTGATTTCCATATCCGTGCTCTAGGACCCACTGGCACTGCATGTACTCCAGGCCTAAGAGGAGACATACCCAAATGGGATAGTTCTTTGGAAACATTTACTTTGACTGTTTCCAAGCTTTTGATTGACATAACTGTTCCTGTACCCTGGTGTTATATCTGCTGTGTATCATCTGTAGTGTCAGATTCCTTGGTCATCCTCCTAGTTCAGTTGTGCACATTGAGCCGTAACCACTTGCACCAAAGAACTGATTACTTAAATAGCCGAATTTTATAGAGCACAGTTTTGAGATAACATGATTGACATACTCCACCTACATCTTGACACTCATGGGTATTCCCTTGCCTAGCACCATCTCTGACTGTGGGAATAGACTCTAAAAATATCATTGAAAATGTGGAAAATAAAGGAAGCCTTCAGCACAACTAGTTTTCATCGTACAGTACACTGTCAATCACTTCTGGATGGTTTTTTTGAAAACCAGTAAATCAGGACCAGGAAGATATAATGTAGAAGTAGAATATAAAGTAGAAACCAGTCAGGTGACAGTAAATTGGAAGCGTACAATACAGATCGGGGCACACACACACACAAGATCAGTAATGGAGTGTGATTTTCATGCAGAGCATGGCAAGTTATGCTTATGAATAACCAAAGCAAAAAGTACGGTCCCTACTCTTGAAGTGCTTTCAGTCTAATGGCCCCTACCCTGAGAGCCCTCAACCTAATGGGGGGAGGCAAGTAGTCCATAATTGCCAAATGCACAATAAGGTAAGAGGGTACATGCAAAAGTAAGCAAATACATAACAAATATACAGACATATCCATGCTAGAGTAACTGTTGGGTTGGCCCCACCTCAATTAGTTAAATTGACTCTTGGGAGCCAGGGTTCTTTAGGAAAGCTTTTAAGGTGGAGAGGAGACGTGGTTTGTCATAGTCAAGAGGAGACGTTCCATCAGGATTGAGGGGTAGATGTGTTCCCTCATATTGTCCATGTATTTACTGACAGAAATCTGATTCTTGCACATATAGTTTTCAGAGCATTGTAAAATGTCTTCACTATACTGTTTCATAAAACTGATTAGATCTGTAGTTGAAAATTACCCTGCTCCAGCAGGCTGTACATCAATCCTAGAACTATGATCATTCAGTAAAGGAAGATGATGTTGCATTCAGGTAAATGTTATTTTTACAGTTAAAATTTGGGTATGAAATGTGTTTAACGATATCCACGTTTAAGTTTCTTCATTTAAATCCTTCCCTCTAATTATGAAAAAATTGAAACCCTAACCTAATTTGTTGACTGACTCAAATATTGTTTCATACAGAATAGTGTTCCGAGAGCAAAAGCCTTAGTGTTCAGCAAGGTTTACGGTAGTTCTAAAGCTTTTCTTCAAAATGTTATACAGAATTCAGTCCAAATTGAATTGATCCTTTGAGGGAGAAATTCCAGATAGTGATAAATGGAAATAGGGAACGATGTTTCATTTTAATTGATATAAGAATATTCCACAGAAGGGATTGAAAAGTTATAAAAACTTTGCTACCTAGCTATAAACCTTAAAACTAATTCATGTTTAACCATATTCTAAGCATGAATAATTCGATACATTTCTTTCCAGAGGATTCGTTTCTAAAGAACCATGATAGGTGGCTAACATTGAAAATGGAAATTACATCTATGAGGGGTTTTTTCTGTGTGTGTGTGTTCTGATCAAGTTGTCTTAATTCACTCTTGCTGGAAAATAAAGTTATTAGTGCTTTATTTCTCCATTGAAACTATCAGTACCAGTTATGGGCACTAGAAAGAAAATTTACCTAGATGCCAGGAACCGAGCTATTGATAGGAGCCTGTTTTTGGTATTTGCGTAGTAACCTAACAGGGAGATTGTCCTAAAGGAAGCACTTAAAATGCTCTGAATCATGATTTTGAAAGACCTGCTGAATTTATGGAGACCCAAATTTTGTGACATATGGAGGAGTTGTTGGGAGACTTTGAATTTAATGCAGAGTAAAGAATCTGTGTAACACTTGCCTATTTCTGTATAGATTTACTAAATAGGTGAGTGTAAAGAACTGAACTCCTCCAGAATACTTGGTGTGTAGAAGTCTATTTTCACTCCATTTACTCAGAAGAATGTTAGTTTCTGACTGCTTTTTGGGTACCAAATGTAGCCAGATGACACTAGGAAGCAGCATGGCCTAGGGGAAGAGCATGAGTCTGGGAGTCAGAGGACCTGGGTTCTAATCCCATCTCTGCCAGTTGCCTGCTGTGCCTCTGGGCAAGTCATTTTACTTCTCTGAGCCTCAGTTTCCTCAACTGTAAAATAGTGATTCACAGTCTATTCACCCTCTTACGTAAACTGTGAGCCCCGTGTGGGACAGGGACTGTGTCCAACCTGATTAATTTGTATCTACCCCATTGTTTAGAACAGTGCTTGACACATAGTGTTTTAACAAATACCATAATGTCAGCTCTTGATTTACTCATGGACGTGGGGGACAGGGTTACTGAAATTTACATAAAGCTAACTCCCCACACCACACTGTTAATAAGTAGCAAAATTCATTGATTTGTTTTACCCTCTTTCATTTTTCCTGCCCCCTCTTCCCCATCCCCCCCGTGGTGGCAAGAATAAGTAGTAAAATGGCCATGAATTGCTGTTGAGCAGAGAAGGAGAAACAGTGCGGGCTAGTTCATAAACTGAATGAATCATCCTCTACAGAAACTGCCTTACCTGTCCATGCTGGCTGTTGGTACTTTTTCACTTGTGAAAGAAACCCAATTGAATCATGGCTTAAATATGCTTTAATAGGGATGAATTAGCTTTTCCTGCTGGAGTGTTTTTACAGGAAGAAAAGGAAACTTGAACAGTGAACATCAAGACTGGACTCCTTGAGCTTAATTTCTCAGTTTCTAATTTACATATTTAAAAGGAGGGGGAGAAAGGTTAACATCAATTTTTCTTTGATTTCATAGAGAAATCTTGAAAGTCATTTGATGTCACATCCAGAGATCCCAAGTCAGCCTCTTCCGAAGAACATCTTGCAGGTAATTTTACTATTTTGTGTAGAGGCTGTAGAGCCATGCCCCCCACTCTTAACTCTAAAGCAGTCCAGATTATTGCTTGATTGCTTGTTGTTTCCTAATGACCCACAGTGTGACAGCACAGTTTGCTTTGGCTTTTGGATGAGACTAAAGCTATTGAGCACCCAGGAGGTAGACAGCATGTCTTGGGGGCCTTAATATTCTGTACTGAGAGGTAAAAAGTTTAAGGTGCTAGAGGTAAAGGGTGTTTCTTCCTGAAAATTGCTGTGACCTAGCCCCTATAAAACTATAGAATAACTCGTGGAATTATTTTGTTGACTTAGATATATGTTATCTGTATACAGAGGTGATAACATCAAGTTCATTTGTTGAAAGCAGTGGATTTTTCCATTGTAGTCGGAATGTCTTAAGCATTTATTGTGTGCAGAGCACACAGTTCTTGGGACCCAGGGATGGAGCTGCAAGGGTCATAACCTAAAAAATTGTTAGTGTAACTATGAATAAGGACTCATCCACTGGGTCACTTCACTTTGGAGCAATTGAGGCGTTTTTGACACTATATCTTCTCCTTAGGAACTTCTAGGTCCACCAGTCACCAGACCTGCTTCATCTAATCTTCTTAGTGGCCTGATGGGGAGTTTGGAACCTACAGCAAGTTTACTGGGCCAAAGAGCATCCTCTCCCCCCATCTCACAGGTGTTTCCAACTCGTGCTTCTTCAGCAGACTATCTTCGACCCCGAATTCCTTCCCCAATTGGTAAGCACATGCCTGCTTATATTTCTTTCTACGTCGTGAATGCGGTTGCCGTTCACATACTAGCATTTCAAAGCATAAATAACTCTAGAGACTATCTTGTAAAATCCCACCAGGTAATCTAACTGAAATGTACTGTTGCTTTTAATTTTAATAGGCTTTGGCCCAAGTTCTCAACAGTTGCTTGGGGATCCATTTCAAGGACTGAGGAAACCAATGAGCCCTGTTGCTGCACAGGTTAGGCTTAAGCTCCTTCTAAAACTGATTGCTTTTGATTGTAAGATTCAGTTGCACCTTGATGATTTTCTTAGACTGAAATGAAGTCAAGAACCACTTTTTAACACATCTCTTGGAAAATACTCTGGGCCAAAGTGTCAAGACGAACACAAAGCAAACATGTCATTAAATTGATCTACGATAGAAACACAACATCATTTTCCAACTTTCAGCTAAAGTAGCTATAGAAAATGTGGCTGCTCCTGAGGGAATGTGCCTGCTCTTGTGTGAATTGACCACGGATGCTCAAGACCCATGATGAAAGGAAAATGGCCTTCAGTTTTTACCAACTCCAATTAACTTCATTTTTCCTTCAGCAGATGAGCCAGTTAGAGTTGCAACAGGCTGCCCTAGAAGGGCTCGCATTGCCTCATGAACTAGCAATGCAGACGACTAATTTCTACCAGCCGGGCTTTGGCAAATCCCAGATTGACAAAAACAGAGATGGCTTTAAGAACAGGTGAGTAGGGGGGTTTTTTTGTTTGTTTTATTTCTCTTTGGGATTTTGGGTAGGGAGCAGGGGACGTAGGAAATTTGTGTTTTGTAAATGCTCCTTAAGACATTTTGCAGTATTGAGAGAGAAGAATACATAAATATTCTCTCCTCCACAGTTTCCTGGTTATGAAATTATGGCTCTGACTGGTTATAGGTCAGTGAAATTCGTGGATAATCTCACATGACCTCCCTTTTTAGCCAAGAGCTCTGCTCTCTACAAATTAATTCCTCTTCTCCACCATTCATGGAAGTGTCAACAAATAGTAATGCGGCCAAAAAGAAGGCTAATGAGAAGAGAGGGGAAGAATAGGATATGGATAACCCACAAACTGGATACCCAGTCCTGGAATAACCGAATGGTTGGTTTCTGTATTCTGGTACTGCCTAGAAAATCTAGTGGGGAATAGGTTTGTGTATGGATTATGGCTCATCAGTATGGTTCCTAAGCAGCTATATGTCTGCATAATAGAGGGGACTGATTCTAGTTTAGGAATTGTGATTGTTAATGTAGGATAATAGAATTTGGAACTCATAATTTGATTTAGCATCAGTCTCCCTCCCCTACTAGATTATAATAACTGTAGTATTTACACTTACTGTGTGCCAAGCACTGGGGTAACTACTCCTTGAAGGCAGGGACTATATCTAGAAACTCTTTCTCAAGCACTTAAAACAATGCCCTGACCAGAGCAACCTCTCATATTCTTTGGTTTGGGTAAGTGAGGGCCTAGTTCACTCTCCAGTGCCAATCTACATGCTGTGCCTGTATTGCGCCAACCTCTTTCCCATATTCTCCCTCTGACCTGATACTCCCTCCCACTCCATGTACCACAGGCCACTATTCTCCCCACCTTCAGAGCCCTCCTAAAATCACTCTCCCCCAGGAGGCCCTCTCCGATTTAAGCCCTGTATTCTATATTCCCTCTCTCTTCTTTGTCACCTGTGCATTTGACTCTGTACTCTTAGCACTTGATAATCACTTTACCCTCAGACCTACAGCACTAATGTACTCATCTGTTATTTACATTAATGTCTGTCTCCCCACTCTATACTGAAAGCTCTCTGTGGGCAGAGACTGTTTCTACCAACTGAGCTGCACTGTAGTCTTCCAAGCACGTAGTTACAATGCTCTGTACCCAGTAAGAGCTCAATAAATATCAGATTGACAAAGATAAATTGCCTTTCAGAAAGCAGCCAAGGGACTTCAGATGGGGATTCTGACTCCTTGCCTCTTGGAATTTCAGCCTGACGTGAAACTGTGGGGTTTTTTATTTGTTGTTGTTGTTAAAGAAAAAACCTCAGTTATGGGCCTGTAGCTTCATAGAGCCTTGAAGGGTCCCTTAACGGACAGTTGTTATTGAAACCGTAAATGATTCAGTGACGTGTAGTGAATTTTTATTCGAGTGACAGCTTTTGCTAAAGGGAAGCTTTCACAACAATGTGAATAGTAGTAGTAGTAGTGAATAGTGGTATTTCTTAACCACTTACTATGTTTCAAACACTGGGGAAGATACAAGTTAATCAGTGAGATATATAGTCCCTGAACCACACAAGGCTTAGTCTAGAAGGGAGAACAGGTGTTGAATCCCCTTTTTTTTTTTTTACAAACAAGGTAACCGAGACACAGAGCATTTAAAATATTAACTACAAAAGTCTGGCAAGTCAGCCAGTTAGTAGAAATCTCTTCATCCTACATCCAGCCTGGGCCTTGTATAACTGACCTATACTCAATTGCCCCATAATGTTTGTTTTCATTATGTGTTGTGGCTGGAATGCTACTAGCGAGTATTCTTCTAACAGCATGAGTCCATTTGGACTTGGCATGCTGTGTTCTTGAAAGTAACTGCTTTTGTGCCTGTGACGCTGTAGGTGATTACTGCAGCTTGGGTTTTCTTTAATGTGAGGCTTTGCAAGAATGCAAGCTTGTGACACAGGCAAATTAGGTATTTTTTTTAATGTACTCATTTTTTTGGCATTCAGGACACATTGCTATAACCAAGAGCTTGCTATAGGGAGTCGACGTGGGTTCCGTCTTTGGCTGTCACACAACACTATGGAGAATTAGTTCTAAATAAACTTAAGGCAGTTTGTAATTTTTTGCAGTCAATTTGAAGTGGTTCCAAATTATAAACCAATTCCTGTGAAAGCAGATTTCCTTAAATTTCTTTGCTTGTAACTTTCAACTTCACAGGCAACAGAGAGTGATTAAATCTCCTGCACCTGGACATCGAGGGAATTCAGCTTCTCCTGCTCCCGGTGCATCCATCACTAGCATGGTTAGTACAGCTGGATTTTATAATGAAATACCTAATACTTATGAGAGTACTTTGTCTTATTAAAATGTTTCTTTTAGGTTACTATGTCTTTGTAGTTTTAACACGTGTTTAGATTTCAGTTAAATCTTAATCTTCCCTTCTTTTCTCCCTCCACACCCTGCACCCTGATTAAAGTTAGTGTTAATACAGTTAAATATAGCTATTCCTCAAAATTATATTTTAGTCCTTCTGTATCTGAGCCTCCACAGTGTATATGGTTCTGCACCACACCAGGATATAGTGGGAAGAGCCCACTCAGATGTGACTTTAATGTGAGGAGAAATTGATGGCCATTGCAGGATTTTGCATAGACTATCTGAAAGAAACAGCTTCCTATATCAAAGAGTTTCACCTTGCTCACTTCTAGAGTTGTTGGTCACAGTTGCTATGTCTCACAAGTTTTTTTATATTTCCATAAGACTAAACGGGACTTGTGGTGAAACTTGACTACAAAGTCATGCAGCAACAGTCGTCCTCCTTGTTGTACTGCATACCCTGTATAACTATGGGCATACAGTCTCTTAACCCATGAGGGCTCTGGAACAAGATTAAGCTGGAAGGCAGCAGAGTAGGGTCTAGCAATGGGGACTGCATGGTTGGACCTCACCAAGTGGATTTCCATTTTTTAGACTCGTTTCTACCACAACTCAGCATTTTTGTTGTTAAAAACCCACAAATCTTTTGTAATTGGGCTGAACTCATCCTTGAAGTTGCAAAAGCAAACTGTCCCCAAGTCCATTTTGTCCTGACTCTAGAGACTTGTTACAGGCTGGTTTAGTCCAAAAGCAAAAAATAACCCTCAGCCAGGAACTGTACCTAATGACATGGGTTGTAAAAACCATAGCTTCAGGGCGTAATTAGGGGGTTTCAGTTAGGATTTGAATCTAAAAAATTTGAGCATTATTTTAGCTTTTGATTAGAGAAGAAGTGTGGCTCAGTTGAAAGAGCACAGGCTTGGGAGTCAGAGGTAATCCCAGCTCCACTACATGTCTGCTGTGTGACCTTGGGCAAGTCACTTAACTTCTCTGAGCCTGTTACCTCATCTGCAAAATGGGGATAAAGACTGTGAGCCCCATGTGGGACAACCTGATCACCTTGTATCCCCCCCAGCACTTAGAACAGTGCTTGGCGCATAGTAAGCTCTTAACAAATGCCATCATTATTATTATTATCTGCAAGACAAGTAATCTTACAACTCTTTTCTGGCCCTTGCAAAAGGCAAAATATTTGATAGTCCAGGCATATATAGCAATTCTAGGCCAGCCTTGCCTAATTTAATGCATTAGACTGCAAGTCAGTCCAAAACAAATTAAAATTTGGCTATCTTTGAGATGAGGAACAAGAGAAATGATGTCACTCCAACAACTGTGTAAAAATAGACAAGTGGCACTTACACAAACAAGCACCAGGTTTTGTTTACAAAGTGGGTAAAAGGAAATCCTCCAAGAAATTTGACCCAACTGCCACATCTCCAGATTCATTCGGTTGACAAAGACACTTCACCACACAAATGTACTAAATCAGCTTATCACCTGTAGCAGAATTAAGATGGAATAATAAAATCTTGTATACATTTTCCCTCCCCCACCCCCAGAAAAAAATTGACTCTAGGATAGAAACCAGATCCACTCCCCAATTTTATACCATAATTGACACTAGAACTGAAGTTAGTTGTTAAACATATTTACTTAGCAGACTATTGAATGCCTCAGACCATTTGTTCCCCTCTCCTTCCCTCCTCCCCAACCTCCCCCATCCATTTTTTTTATTTGCTTCACTTTTTTCAGAACCATATTACCTGGAGAGAATTGGTGGCATCACCTTTATTATTAATACTCTTTTCTTGCTTGTAGCTGTCTCCTTCCTTTACCCCTACCTCAGTGATTCGAAAGATGTATGAAAGCAAAGAGAAAAGTAAAGAGGAACCAACTCCTGGAAAACCAACAAGTGATGGGAAAGATGAAAATTCAAGGGCAAATGAAGGTACAGCATGCCACTGTTTGAGAGTCTGTTGCATAAACACACTAAAACTTGATTTTTAGAGGCTTTAAATTTGCATTGATCTAATTTCAAAACAGAGCTGTATTTTCAGAGTGACTGTGCATTATTAAAATCATTAAATGCAGTGCGGGAGTGGGAGAGAAGAGAAATGTTCTTGAAGATGGACGATCCAGCTTTCGGATCCGTACATTGTCACTGGAAAACCATAGAATTGACAGTTTGTATCTTTGCGGCAGTTGCTACATCAGCACATTTCATGATTTTTTTTTCCAGCCTCTTCGTAGCAAATCTTCCTAATATTAATCTTCAGCCTATTTCTTGACCACTAGTTCTTAGTAATAAATTACCAATAGGGGAAATGGGAGAGTATAAGGATATGTACATACGTGCCATAGGGATGGGGTGAATATCAAGTGCTAAGGGATTAAAGATCCAAGTGCATAGGTGACACAGAAGGGAAGGTGAATTGAGGAAATGAGGGTTTAGTTAGGGAAGGCCTCTTCAAGAAGATGTGGTTTTCAGAAGGGTTTGAAGGCAGGAAGCGTGTTGGTCTGCCGGATATGAAATGGGGAGGGAGTTTCGGGCATAGGCGGGTGCGGGATAATGGGAAGACAAGGCTGAAGTACAATGAGAAAGTGGGCATTAGAGGAGTGAAGTGTGTGGGCTGGGTATTGGTAGCTCAGCAAAGTAAGGCAGGAAGGGAAGAGCTAATTGAGTGCCTTAAGGCTGATGGTAAGGAGTTTGATGTGGAGATAGAAGGGCAGCCATCAGAGGCTTTTGAGGAGTGGAGAAATGTAGACTGTACCTTTTTCTGTATATTTTTTTTTATTATTGTGCAGCAGAGTGGAGTTTGGGGAGGGGAGAGACAAGAAGCAGGGAGTTCAGCAAGGAACCTAATGCAGTAGTTAAGGTGGGATCTGAGAAATGATCATATCAGTGTGGTAGTAGTTTAGGTGGGGAGAGAAGGGTGGTTTCTAGGTAGTTTGGCTTTCACTTTTCAATCCATCTTTATCCAGGCTATATTAGCAATCTGTAAAGGAAAGAAATGGTCCTGCTTATCCTAGTTTGGAAAGGTGCTGTGTGATATTGAAAGGGAGAATTAAGACCTCACAGCATTTACCAAGCAGTGGATTGAGGCTGCATATGGGAAAGTTGACCCTTCTAGAATTATGAGCTTCCTGAGCTAAAGAGATTCAAAAAGCTTGTGATTTCTGGAGGTTCCTCAGTATCCTCTGACTTGATGACCAGATTTAGCTATTTCAGTTATCCTGAAGTGAAACTTCTCTCTTACACAAATAGTCCTAATGTCAGGACTATTCAAGAGCTCATTATAAAACTGGAGTTCAGGAGGGCAGCTTTACTAACAGAAGATTCCCAAATTACTCCTTATTCAGAGACTAGGAAGATTAATTCCCCTCGAACACACTAATGGGAGAAGTGCCGAGTGAAGTGCAGTTTGGGGAAAATTGAGTTTGTTTTGAACAGACTGTGAGACTTCTAGACTGTGAGCCCACTGTTGGGTAGGGACCGTCTCTATATGTTGCCAACTTGTACTTCCCAAGCACTTAGTACAGTGCTCTGCACACAGTAAGCGCTCAATAAATACAATTGATTGAATGAACGGTAAAAAGTAGGTTTAGCCAAAACTCTGAGCTCCTCCTTAGCAAAATAAAAATAGGAACCCTGGAATCATTTGTTCATAAAATTAGAAAACTCACGTGACTAGCTTTTGTAGATGCCTGGTGCAAATAGCCTGAATGAAATCTAGTTCTGCACTGGACAATGTTTGAGGGGAAGAAACGGATAGAAGGGGTGTTAGTGTTTATGGTGTAGTTGTAAAAACTGCCTTTCCATAGGCTGGCACTCCCTCTCGGCGTTTGGCTTCTCATCATCATCATCAATCGTATTTACTGAGCACTTAGTATGTTCAGAGCACTGTACTAAGCGCTTGGGAAGTACAAATTGGCAACATATAGAGACAGTCCCTACCCAACAGTGGGCTCACAGTCTAAAAGGGGGAGACAGAGAACAAAACCAAACATACTAACAAAATAAAATACTTCTCGGGAAGTAGGGGCGGCTAACGTTGGAAAAATTCCTGTTGAATCTTTACAGATCACCTCCTTTCGTCGAGTTCCGCGGTGAACTCGGATCAAGATGCTATCCCCCCCATAAGTACCAAACTGTCAGCACTGCAGCGCTCAGCGTGTTCCACCCCACTGTCTCAGACCAACCGTTACACCAAAGAGCAAGACTTTAGGCCAAAATCGACGGGTCGGAAGACTCCTACAATGGCATCCCCAATACCAGGGACTCCTTTTCTCCGCCCAGTTCACCAGGTGCCACTCGTGTCCCACGTTCCAGTCGTGCGCCCTTCTCACCAGTTGCACCCTGGGCTGGTCCAAAGAATGTTGGCACAAGGAGTGCATCCACAACATCTTCCGTCTTTACTGCAGGCTGGTAAGTATCTTACTTGGCAAAAGCAGATTTGCCACCTCTCTGGGGACCGGTTTAAAATGCACAGATATTCTTAGTGGGCACCTGTAATCTAAACTGCGTAGAGCTAAATGGAAGGGCTGTTTCCCAGGAAGGTGGTAGAAGACCCTTCTTTGTAATCAATAGCATTTTTGAACACTTGTGTGCAGAGCACTGCATTAAGCGCTTGGGAGAATACAACAGAGTCGGTAGCCACACTTCCTGCCCTAATAATGTCAACTCTGTGAAAATCAAGTCTGAAAATTTGTAAAAAATGTTACTGAACACACTTACTTTGTCCAACAGGCATGATTCCTCCTGGAGTGGACTTGTCTCACTTGCAAGGAATATCTGGTCCCATTCTGGGACAACCCTTTTACCCGTTACCCACTGCTAGCCACCCCCTCTTGAACCCACGCTCTGGTACACCCCTGCAGCTGGCAATGATGCAACAGCAACTCCAGCGATCAGGTAAGGGGCTAAAATGAAAGACTTAATGTGTTGCCTTTCCAAGAAACTCTCTTCAGTGTGAGAGACTGGCTCTTTGTTTCGAAAACCTTCATCTTCATTGTAACCTTCATTGTAAAGTGCCATGTGGCCTTGGAGATTTTGTTCTTTTGTGGGGTTTTTCCTCCCATCCCACCCTCCTTTGGCGAGACCAGGCCGAAGTTGAGCTACCACAATTCCACTTTCAAGGCTTCCTCTTACTGTCAGGCAGTCCAGAAGGCACTACTTCCTGATCCGTGGAACTTTAACTCCCCAAACGGTAGCTTCTTTCAGGCCCGTCAGACTTCCTGTCACCGGCTTGGAAAAACTTACTCTTTTTTGATCATTTACGTTTAAAAAGATCTGTCCCATGAATCACTGATCTTGTACAGTATCTTCTGTGCGTCATTTAAAGAAGCATCGTGGCTCATTGGAAAGAGCAGGGGCTTTGGAGTCAGAGGTCATGGGTTTAAATCCCCGCTCTGCCAGTTGTCAGCTGTGTGACTTTGGGCAAGTCACTTAACTTCTCTGGGCCTCAGGTACCTCATCTGGAACATGGGGATTAAGACTGTGAGCCTGATTACCTTGTAACCTCCCCTGCGCTTAGAACAGTGCTTTGCACATAGTAAGCGCTTAATGAATGCCATAATTATTATTATTATTATTTAAAAATTTAAAAAATGTTGTCCTTTTTGGCACCGTTTGTCTTCATAAAAGGCAGTCCTAGCCTTATGTTAGACGGTTTCCTTAATTGATAGAATGGGTCCTAGAAAGGGGAGTCACAATGGCTTTCTGATCCCAGAGATCTGGGTCTTGAGTAGCCCTGGCTGATCAGTGTGCCGTGGGACTGGACCGGACTGCCAGGTGGTCTTTTGGGGTCAAAGGTTTCTGTAAATCAGGTTGACATGGCATCCCATTTTGGCGGTGCTTTGCTCCAAGTTCGTTGTCCCTCTTCTGCTTATCGCTGAAGTAAGCGGGCCCTATTTCTTTGAAGTTCTGCCGCGAAGTCACTCTCTCCGGTTTGTTTTAACAGTCCTACATTCTCCAAGCTCCAGCTCCCAGGGAATGACCGGTGGTGGGCAGACCACCTCCCAGAACATGCCGGGTCGTTCTGGACTGCCCCATGTATACTCACAGCTCGACCATCGCTCCAGCCAGCGAAGTGGGTCTCCCGTTGGCCTTGCAAAATGGTTTGGCTCGGATGTCTTGCAGCAGCCTCTCCCCTCCATGCCCTCCAAAGTGATCAGCGTAGATGAACTGGAATATCGGCAGTGAAGTAGGGGCTCCGGACATGGGTGGACCCTTCTGGGTCTCTTTAGACTATTTCGGAGGGTATTTCCAATCGAGACTTTAACACTTCCTCTTTTGTTTGGGGGCTTTTATTTGGGGCACTCTACAAAACTTTTTGAGAACCTGTTAGAAAGCACATGGCACCTGATGTTCTCTGCATCAAAATTAAGAATCTGTTAAGGCCACAGTAGCAAAGCCTGAGAAGATTTAGATGCAAGTTAACACAGGCTCAATCATGGAAATCCTTTTTTCTTCTCCCCCACCCCGACCCTCCCACTTTTTGTAAGATATGTGAATGAATTGCTGATGTCCTCATGTAAAGGTAGCAGCTAAAGGGTTCCTTCTGCAGAAATAAGTGTATAGAACCTGGTGTACAGACTTGTGTATAAACAACTTTTTGTACATAAATTATAGAATAGCTTTTTTGAACTTATACAGCTGTACATAAAAGTAGCTGAAATAGTTAAACTTTAGATGTGCCTACAGTTTGGATTTTTTTTTTTTTGGTTTTGTTTTGTTGTACATGTGGGACTTTCCTCTTTATTTTTTGTTCAAATTAAAGTTGCATATGCGAAGTGTGTGAAAGAAGTTGTTCTGCCTATTTTTCCTCTCCCTCTCTTATAACTACTCTTGTCTTTCCCACTGTTAGTCTGTTCTGTGCAAGCTTGCCGTAACTGGAATTGTGCACTCTTTCCTTTTGTGTTAATAGACTGAGGTACCTTTTGGAAGGAAGGAGCTTATGGTATATTTCTGTTAACCACTCTGAAGCTACAACCTGATTAACTATTTGACGATATTTAGGAAAAGGTTGTGATTATTTTGTTCCCCTTGGTTAAGGACAGATCTTGCAAAAATATTTAAATATGTTTGTCGGAATTTGTGATGGACTACTTGAGGAGCAATGTTTTCCTTATTTGTGTTGCTCTTCTCTAAAGTACCTTTGGGGAAGAAGCTTAGTGGAAAAATATTGAGATGGAGCAATGTTTAAATCCCAATACCTTTTGACACTCCCTCCTACCCAACCTTACTTGAAAGGCATTAAATTCCAAAGTAGATTGACTGGGACAGGAGAGCGTAGTTGCATTCTAGTATTGTCTAGTTTCTTTTGAATTTGTGTTTTTACTTATTACATCCAGAATTTGAATAATTGATGTTCCATCATGTGCTTGGATCTTTTAAATGATACATGGTACCTTCCTTTTAAAACTTGTGCATCCCATTTGCTTCAACTGATTTTTGTTGCCTTCCCTATGGCATAATTGTTCTTTGTTAGTCTTGTTTCACCTTCGATTGTGCAGTTTCTAAAATAAAACAGAGCATAACCAACAAAAATAAATTGCCCATCTGCACGTACTAATATTTCCGGCTAATCTGCCCTCCAGCAGCAGAGAATCACTAGACTGTTCTGACTTGTCACAAGTTACCACTTCTCTCACTCAGATGGTCTTGTGTGGGAAAGAGTTTTAGTAGTTAAGAATGACTGAATTATTCAAGATCACCTTCTTAGCACAAAACTTTCCTTTCCTGGTCCCCTAGAGGAACATGACATTGACCTTTGTTCTGTGCAGCCCTTAGTTCACAACTTGTAAAATTGTTTTCATGCCATTTTTAACTATTCCCTGATAGTGTTCTGTAAATAAAATCAATTCAACCAAGCTTCACCAAGTCTCAAGTGCTCCTCAAGGCAGGTTATTCTGCCTGGATACTTTCTGTCCTTTACTAAGCTTCAATCTCCTCAGGGACAACTAGAAAGTACACTTACTGCCTGAAGCTGGAGGAAATCATTGTAATTGCATTGGTGTTCCTGGCCAATGTATAGTCCAGGGAACATATATGAAAGCCCACTAGTTTCCAATTTACGGGATAAACCAAAGCTTTCTCCATGTTGTCCTCAACTCATCTCTATTCTCAATTTGCTATTTGAAAGCAGCTAGTGCGCTAGGTGTTTGAATAATCAACTTGGTCCATTCCCTAAGGACACAAAGCTAACTCTATTACAACTTTTAAAAAAAACCAACAAAAAAACACCTTAGCCTTTGTGACTCCACCAGTTTAGTATTGCTTTCCAGAAGAAGCGAGTTTGGTACTGTGTACACCTTTTTAGATACGAGTGACTGATACTGTTTTAAACAAAGTAAGGAACAGTCAGTAAGGATTGCTTCAAGCAGAAACAATGTAGGAAAGTGCCAGGGAGGAGGAATTAAGTTTGCTTAAATTGCAATTTGGGGAAAGGGGGATTTGGGGCAGTGACTTTTGAAGTGATTGACGTGGAGAAAGAAGACTGAATTATGGTATTTAAGTGCTTTGCTATTTGTATTAAGCACTGGGGTAGATAAGTTGGACACAGTCCCTGTATTCCCCACGGGAGAAAGAAAGGAAAGGGGTTGGGCCTGGTGAGGAAGCAGCAGGACTTGCACGGTTCACTCTCTTTAGCCTGCCTCTAATTAATAAAACCAAGATGCCATTCTTAGAAAGGGAGGTGAATCTACTTGATCAGTGAACTTTAACAGGCCTCGAAGCGGAGAATGGAGGTTGGGCTGACACATGCAGTTAAAACTAATAGACAACCGAGCAGCCAGAGTTCTGTAAAACCAGATTTTCAGGATTTGGCAGTGCCTGGCCTAAAATTAGAAGAAGGTTCTGCTGAAGCAAGAGGCCTGACATTTAAAGGAGACCTAGCTCCTTTAAATGACTACCGGGGCACCTGCAGTAGAGGGGAGATACAGATTAACATGTTGACGGTTTGGGGTTATTGCTGACCTTGAGATGAAAACAAATCAAGGACAGGGAAATGTGCACTTTATTCCTTTCCTTTTCCCTTGACTGACTACCTTTGCTCAGAGGCAGCAAGGAGAAGTTGAGTATTTAGTTCTAGGCCGTGGAAGCCACAAATGAGTTTGCCAAGTTGTACAGGGAGTCTTGGTAAGATAGGAAGGGGTAAACAGATATTGGTGCCAAAGCAATGATTAGTCTAAGAGCTAATGACCCAAATCAAGAAGGAGTGGTAAAGGTAGACTGTAACAAAACTGGAACCCAATAGTAAGAAAGAAAAAAGAATTAAGAATGAGTAATGTTGGAGAAAGTCTTGAGGGATAATAATAATAATTATATTTAAGTGCTTACTATGTGCCAAGCACTGGGGGGGATACAAGTTTATCAGGTTGTCCCAAGTGGGGCTCACAGTCTTAATCCCCATTTTACAGAAGAGGTAACTGAAGCACAGAGAAGTGAAGTGACTTTCCCAAGGTCACACAGCAGATATACGGGATGAAGTTGTCTGGAAAGCAACAGATGGGTCGCAGACACAAGGATGGAGAGTGGGCTGTGGGATTTAACTAAATAGAACAGTCCCTTGTGAGGTACAAAAACGTATGCTGGCAAAGAGGCACAAGCAATACTTCTGAAGCTTGTATATAAAGGAATCAAAGCAAGTGAAGGAAGGAATGAGTAGACATGTAGGGTGAATTCCCATTTAATGGAGGAATGAAGCTTGCATCATCACAACTCTTACCCATCCTACAGAGTGTTTCACACTACTAGAGGCTGGAGGAAACTGGCAGACGCTGTTCCTGACTTCAACAACTAAAATGGGGAACTGATTAAAAAGTCCATAACAATATAGCAGTAATAGAAGGAATCATGAATTGTTTTCATGGAATTTAAGGGCATACTGTGGGTCAGGCATTGTTACTAAGCACCGGAGTGGATAGAAGGTAATCAGCTTGGATGTTGTCCATGTCCCACATGGGACTCAGGTCTAATCTCCATTTTCAGATGAGAAAACTGAGGCACCGAGTAGTTAAGTGACTTGCCCAAGGTCATACAACAGACAAGTAGTGGAGCCAAAATTAGAATAATAAATAACCGTTATTATGGTACATGTTAAGTGCTTACTATGTGCGAAGCACTGTCTTAAACACTGGTGTGAGCCGACTGTTGGGTAGGGACTGTCTCTATATGTTGCCAACTTGTACTTCCCAAGCACTTAGTACAGTGCCCTGCATACACTAAGCGCTCAATAAATACGATTGATGATGATGGTGTGGATACAAGTTGACCAGGTTGGATACACTCCCTGTCCCACACAGGGCTCACACTCTCAATCCCCATTTTGCAGATGAGGTAACTGAGGCACAGAAATTAAGTGACTTGCCCAAGGTCACACAACAGACAAGTGACGGAACCAAAATTAGAACCCAGGTCCTCTGACTCCCAGCTGCGTCTCTTTCCACTAGATGATGTAGGTTTTTAGAATTTGAGCTAATTGGGTTCAGGCAGAATCAGATCCCTTTTCCCTGCACTGGAAGCCAAATGATGTGATTGAAATCTAAATGGGTAGAAGTGGAAGCAAATAGGAGCTGAAAAGGAATTTGTTTTAAAATTCTGTTGGTATTGTAAGGTCCTTATTTTTTCCCCATTAATTTTTTTTCCTTGTCCACTTATCTGCTATTAATAATGAAGCAGGAATGTAGACAGAGAGGGAAGAGTTTAAGTTGATTAATTGATTGATCTTCCCAGTACTGGAGGTCTTGAGTTGAGGGGTCAATCAAACAATGATATTGAGTGCTTACTGGGTCCAAAACACTGTAGTACTAATAATAATGATGGTATTTGCTAAGTGCTTACTATATGCCATGCAGTGTACTAAGCGCCAGGCTAGTTGCAAGGTAATCAGACTGTCCCATGTGGGGCATTTTAATCCCCATTTTACAGATGAAGGAACTGAGGCCCAGAGAAATGACTTGCCCAAGGTCACACAGCAGACAAGTTGCAGAATGGGGATTAGAACCCGCATCCTCTGAGTGGGTTGGGGTTTGAGGAGCAAAGAGTGTGGACTGGGTTTGTTTTTTTTAATAGCATTTATTAATTATAATAATAATAATGTTGGTATTTGTTAAGCACTTACTATGTGCAAAGCACTGTTCTAAGCACTGGGGTAGATACAAGGTAATCAGGTTGTCCCACATGGGGCTCACAGTCTTCATCCCCATTTTACAGATGAGGGAACTGAGGCCCAGAGAAGTTAAGTGACTTACCCACAGTCACACAGCTGACAAGTGGCGGAGCTGGGATTTGAACCCATGACCTCTGACTCCAAAGCCCGGGCTCTTTCCGCTAAGCCACGCTGCTTCTCTCCGTGCAAAGCACTGTTCTCAGCGCTGTTGTAGGCGATCAGCGAAGTAAGGAGGGGTAAAGCTGATTGAGTGCCTTAAAGCTGAGGGTGAGGAGATTCTGTTTGATGTGGAGACAGACGGACAATCAATCAATCGTATTTATTGAGCGCTTACTGTGTGCAGAGCACTGTACTAAGCGCTTGGGAAGTACAAATTGGCAACATATAGAGACGGTCCCTGCCCAACAGTGGGCTCACAGTCTAAAAGGGGGCGACAGAGAACAAAACCAAGCATACTAACAAAATAAAATAGAATAGATATGTACAAGTAAAATAAATAAATAGAGTAATAAATATGTACAAACATATACATATATACAGGTGCTGTGGGGAAGGGAAGGAGGTAAGATGGGGGGGATGGAGAGGGGGACGAGGGGGAGAGGAAGGAAGGGGCTCAGTCTGGGAAGGCCTCCTCCTCATCATCATCATCAATCGTATTTATTGAGCGCTTACTGTGTGCAGAGCACTGTACTAAGCGCTTGGGAAGTACAAATTGGCAACATAGAGACAGTCCCTACCCAACAGTGGGTTCACAGTCTAAAAGGAGGAGACAGAGAACAAAACCAAACATACTAACAAAATAGAATAGATATGTACAAGTAAAATAAATAGAATAATAAATATGTACAAACATATATACAGGTACTGTGGGGAAGGGAAGGAGGTAAGATGGGGGGATGGAGAGGGGGGCGAGGGAGAGAGGAAGGAAGGGGCTCAGTGTGGGAAGGCCTCCTGGAGGAGGTGAGCTCTCAGTAGGGCCTTGAAGGGAGGAAGAGAGCTGGCTTGACAACCATTGAGGTTTCTGAGGAGAGAGTAAACATGAACTGAATGTTTTTTAAGAAAAAGGATCCAGGTGGCAGAGTGAAATGTGGATTGGAGTGGGGAAGAGACTGGAGGCAGGGAGGTCGACAAGGACGCTAATGCAGGAGTCAAGATGGGCTAGAAATGCTTGAAGTCTAAGACCCCGCCATGACTCAGGAGAGGAAGAGACTCCAATAGCAGTAGCCACAGGGAGATGGACAAGGAGGTGGCCGTCCTAGATCATCATCATCATCATCAATCGTATTTGAGCGCTTACTCTGTGCAGAGCACTGTACTAAGCGCTTGGGAAGTACAAATTGGCAACATATACAGACAGTCCCTACCCAACAGTGGGCTCACAGTCTAAAAGGGGGAGACAGAGAACAAAACCAAACATACTAACAAAATAAAATAAATAGAATAGATATGTACAAGTAAAATAAATAAATAGAGTAAAAAATATGTACAAACATATATACAGGTGCTGTGGGGAAGGGAAGGAGATAAGATGAGGGGGACTAGATAATAGTCGAAGTCCCAAGCGCTGTCAAACTGAGGGCTAAGACTTGGGTCCTTTCCTCTCCATGCCCAAAGCAGTGTAGCCTAGGAGTTAGAGCAAGGGGCTGGAAGTCATAAGGACCTGGAGTGCTAATCCTAGCTCTACCACTTGTTTGCTGTGTGACCTTGGACAAGTCACTTAACTTCTCTGCCTCAATTCCCTCATTTGCACAATGGGGATTAATAACAATAATAATAATAATAGCATTTATTAAGCGCTTACTATGTGCAAAGCCCTGTTCTAAGCATGGGGGAGGTTACCAGGTGATCAGGTTGTCCCACGGTGGGGCTCACAGTCTTAATCCCCATTTTGCAGACGAGGGAACAGGCCCAGAGAAGTTAAGTGACTTGCCCAAAATCACACAGCTGACAAGCACTGTTCTAAGCACTGGGAAGGTTACCAGGTAATCAGGTTGTCCCACGGGGGGGCTCACAGTCTTAATCCCCGTTTTACAGATGAGGTAACTGAGGCCCAGAGAAGTGAAGTGACTTGACCAAAATCACACAGCTGACAATTGGCGGAGCTGGGATTTGAACCCATGACCTCTGACTCCAAAGCCTGTGCTCTTTCCACTGAGCCACACTGCTTCTCAGATTAAGCTGTATATATGTTTGTACATATTTATTACTCTATTTTACTTGTACATATCTATTCTATTTATTTTATTTTGTTAATATGTTTGGTTTTGTTCTCTGTCTCCCCCTTCTGTCAATCAATCAATCAATCAATCAGTCGTATTTATTGAGCGCTTACTGTGTTGCAGAGCACTGTACTAGGCGCTTGGGAAGTACAAGTCGGCAACACATAGAGACAGCCCCTACCCAACAGCGGGCTCACAGTCTAGAAGGGGGAGACAGAGAACAAAACCAAACATACTAACAAAATAAAATAAATAGAATAGATATGTACAAGATAAATAGAGTAATAAATATGTACGAACAGACTGTGAGCCCACTGTTGGGTAGGGACTGTATATGTTGCCAACTTGTACTTCCCAAGCGCTTAGTACAGTGCTGTGCACACAGTAAGCGCTCAATAAATATGATTGATTGATTGATTAAGACTATGAGCCTTCTGTGGGGCAGTGACTGTGTCCAACCCAATTATCTTGTATCTACCCCAACGCTTAGACTAGTCCCTGGAGCATACTAAGCACTTAACAAATATCATTACTATTATTATGCCTCAGTAGAAGTCAGGAGAGGGCATTGTGAAATACGTGAGCCATTGAGCCCTAAAAAGGTATTTGGCCTGTCTGTGGATAGTTTGAACATCAGCTAATGCTCTTGATTAGTTTTGATTGCAATATGAAAATTATAGTATTAATTTTGAGATTATCTTTTCCTTTGTATGTGTCTTTGCCTTTACCCTGTTTCCCAGATTGGGAGATCCTTGAGGACTGATAGCTTCCATTGTATTTTTCCCAGTATCTAGTACGATATTTAACATATGGTGGGGCACTTAAAATCCACTTACACCTGATGACCTAAATATAGATTACTAACAAAAACTACCTTTATATTTGTGATTAAGGAACATGGATTTGTTTTTTCTTCTGCTGATTTCAAGTCCCTTTAACCCCAACTCGTTTGGAATGGGGATTTTCCTTGAAAAAGTCAATTTTACCTCAGCCTATATGTAATGGGATTTGACATGTGGTTATGTCTAAGTCACTGGCTGCTGTAATTTTTTGCCTGGAGCCTGGTGTGCCGCAAACCAAAGGTCCCAAGCGCATTCCATGTGACTTCCGAGGGTTAGAAAGATCCATTTCTTTCACAATTATTTTTAAAAAGCTACGTATTAATGTTATAGGTTAACATTTTTGGTGTTAATCTTTGACTTCTTCCTCATAGTAATTCAGTAAGTAGTCAAGCAACTTTCTCTGCAGTCCTTGAAGGTGCCTTGGAGCAGCTCCGGAACAATGATCCTAGACTGTTAACACCATGATTAACTTGTATCTGCTCCAGCGTTTAGAACAGTGCTTGACACTTAAAAGAACACTTTAAAATACTATTTTTTAAAAAACGGTTCATTCATTCATTCATTCATTCATTCATTCAATTGTATTTATTGAGCTCTTACTGTGTGCAGAGCACTGTACTAAGCACTTGGGAAGTACAAGTTGGCAACATCTAGAGACGGTCCCTACCCAACAGCGGGCTCACAGTCTAGAAGGGGGGAGACAGACAACAAAACAAAACATATTAACAAAATAAAATAAATAGAATAAATATGTATAAATAAAATAAATAGAATAATAAATACGCAAATAAATATGGTTCATGTTATCTCTGTGGTCAGCCTGAGAGTTAGAGAGTAGGTGGATGATCCGTAAGACATCCTGGTAACCAGCATGGAGTGGAGGAAGATAGCCTGCCCCTAAGAAAGTTCCTTCAGTCACCTACAATAATGATTAAAGTTGTGGCTCCTTATTCAAAAGAGGCAACAGTCTCTTCTGTTGACTTTCTCAAAGTCTCAAATTTACAGTTTAACAGAGTCCTGAGCGTGACTGACTGGCTGAAGGAGCTCCATTGAAGTCACGGTTCTGAGTAGGCAAGATCTAGATATTTATTAAACGCTTACCGTGTGCTAAAAATTGGGAGTAGATACAATTACTCTCCCCACCCCACCGTTCAAAGCCTTATTGAAGACACATCTCCTCCAAGAGGCCTTCCCTGATTTAGCCCCTGCTTTCCTCTTCTCCCACTTCCTTCTGCATTGTACTTCCCAAGCCAACTTGTACTTCCCAAGTGCTTAGTACAGTGCTCTGCACACAGTAAGCGCTCAATAAATACGATTGAATGAATATATACCTGTATATCTGTTTGAACATATTTATTACTCTATTTTACTTGTACATATCTATTCTATTTATTTTATTTTGTTAATACGTTTTGTTTTGTTCTCTGTCTCCCCCTTCTAGACTGTGAGCCCACTGTTGGGTAGGGACCACCTCTATAGGTAGCCAACTTGTACTTCCCAAGCGCTTAGTACAGTGCTCTGCACACAGTAAGTGCTCAATAAATACTATTGATTGATTGATTGATTGTCCTAACTTGCTCCCTTTGTTCTTCCCCCCTCCCAGCCCCGCAGCACTTATGTACATGTCTGTAATTTATTTATATTAATGTCTGTCTCCCCCTCTCAAGACTGTAAGCTCGTTGTGGACAGGGAATGTGTCTGTTTATTGTTGTACTATTCCAAGTGCTTAGTACAGTGCTCTGCACACAGTAAGCACTCAAATACGATCGAATGAATACTTGATAATCAGATCAGACAAATGGCTCTCACTCTTAAGAGGGTGAGAGAACAGGGGTTTTATTTCCCTTTTACAAATGAGTTAGCAGACACACAAAGGTGTCACAACAGGCACGTAGTAAAGTCAGGATCTGAACCCAGTTCTGATTCCCAGTGCCGTGCTCTTTCCAGGCATCCCCGCTCCCTCCTGGATCACCTGTGTGACTTTGGGCAAGTCACTTGACTTCTCTGTGCCTCAGTTCCCTCCTCTGTAAAATGGGGATTAAGACTGAGCCCCACGTGAGACAACCTGATTACTTTGCTTAGTACAGTGCTTGGCACATAGTAAGCTCTTAATACCTTCATTATTGTTATTATTAGTGTGGATAAGATTCTGTTTTACTCATTTGTAAAAGGAGAGGAATATAAACCTTAATTGGCCACTATAATGATGTCCCTGCTTAATGGCTCAACAAACCCTTTGGGTCCTAATGTAATCTTGGAAAACGGGTTTGGAATTTAGGAACAGTTAGGAATTAATAATCCCTCTAGGTGAACCTGGAGAGCAAGGTACTGGTGGACAGGTGTCAAAAACCCATCTAGTCATTATCATCATCAATCGTATTTATTGAGTGCTTACTGTGCGCAGAGCACTGTACTAAGCGCTTGGGAAGTACAAATTGGCAACATATAGAGACAGTCCCTACCCAACAGTGGGCTTACAGTCTGGTACTGGAGCCAGGGCACACCCAAAGAGACCAGCACAGAGCTTGGCCCGGTTTGGGTCCTAGACATCTTTTCAGCTCCTCCCTCTTAGGCCAAGAGTTAGGGGAGCCATTACACTGGCCCCCAAGGAGACTACAAGCCCATGATGCCCATCCATATCATTGCTAATCCCGGCTCTGCCATGTAATAATATTTGTTTAGCTTTTACTATGTACCAAGCACTGTTCTAAATGCTGGGGCAGATACAAGGTAATCAGATTGTCCCACTTGGGGCTCACAGTCTTAATCCTCATTTTATAGGTGAGGTAACTGAGGCACAGAGAAGTTAAGTGGCTTGCCCAAGGTCACACAGCAGACACATGGCAGAGCAGAGATTAGAACCCACGTCCTCTGACTCCCAAACCCGTGCCCTGGCCACTAAGCCACGCTGCTTTTTGTGTGCTGTGTGTCCTTAGGCAAGTCACTTAACTTCTCTAGGCCTCAGTTACAGCGTGGCTCAGTGGAAAGAGCCCGGGCTTTGGAGTCAGAGTTCATGGGTTCCAATCCCGGCTCTGCCAATTGTCAGCTGTGTGACTTTGGGCAAGTCACTTCACTTCTCTGGGCCTCAGTTACCTCATCTGGAAAATGGGGATTAAGACTGTGAGTCCCCTGTGGGACAACCTGATCACCTTGTAACCTCCCCAGTGCTTAGAACAGTGCTTTGCACATAGTAAGCGCTTAATAAATGCCATCATTATTATTTTTATTATTACCTGTAAAATGGGGATTGAGAGTGTGAGGCCGATGTGGGGAAAGGAACTGTGCCCAACCTGATTAACTTGTTTGTATCCCAATGCTTAGAACAGTATTTTTGTATATAGTAAGCACTTAACAACAACAACAATCGTATTTATTGAGCGCTTACTATGTGCAGAGCACTGTACTAAGCGCTTGGGAAGTACAAATTGGAAAGTACCATTATTATTATTGTGTACAGGTGCAACCCCCTGATTTGGAAGTGAAGTCAGATCTGGGGATGAGCCCCAGATTTTCAACCCACAGCAATCAACCAATTGTATTTATTAAGCACTTACTGTGGGCAGAGCAGTTTATAAATCTCTTGGGAGAGTAAAATATAATTGTGCTCTGCACACAGCAAGTGCTCAATAAATACAATTGAATGAATGAAGATAATTACTCTGGCAGAAGGGTTTTAACCCCTCCCTAGTCATATTCATTCAATCATATTGATTGAGTGCTTACCGTGTGCAGACCACTGTACTAAGCGCTTGGGAAGTACAAGTTGGCAACATATAGAGACGGTCCCTACCCAACAACGGGCTCACAGGCTAGGGATCTATAAGGTGGATTTCTTCTATGAAGCATGTGGAATTCTTTCCCCACCTCCCCTGTTTAGAGGCTAAGTAACCCTTCTGAGAAGGGAGACTATTGGAGAGCTAGTTCCTTCTCTTGCTTTCTCCTCTCTCCTCTACTCCAATTTCCCCATGCCAAGTGCCAGGGGCTACCCAGATCTCTCATTTCTCACACCTATAGGCTTAGAGGAGGCGACCAACGCCAATTTGCTTACTCCATCACCTCGCCCCCTCCTACCTCACCTCCCTTCTCTCCTTCTCCAGCCCAGCCCGCACCCTCCGCTCTTCCGCCACTAATCTCCTCACCGTACCTCGTTCTCGCCTGTCCCGCCATCGACCCCCGGCCCACCTCCTCCCCCGGGCCTGGAATGCCCTCCCTCTGCCCATCCGCCAAGCTAGCTCTCTTCCTCCCTTCAAGGCCCTGCTGAGAGCTCACCTCCTCCAGGAGGCCTTCCCAGACTGAGCCCCTTCCTTCCTCTCCCCCTCGTCCCCCTCTCCATCCCCCCATCTTACCTCCTTCCCTTCCCCACAGCACCTGTTTATATGTATATATGTTTGTACACATTTATTACTCTATTTATTTTACTTGTACATAGCTATTCTATTTATTTTATTTTGTTAGTATATTTGGTTTTGTTCTCTGTCTCCCCCTTTTAGACTGTGAGACTACTGTTGGGTAGGGACTGTCTCTATATGTTGCCAATTTGTACTTCCCAAGCGCTTAGTACAGTGCTCTGCACATAATAAGCGCTCAATAAATACGATTGATGATGATGATGCTGATGACTGTGAGCCCCATGTGGAACCTGATTATCTTTCATCTAGTATAGTGCTTGGCACACAGTAAACGCTTTAACAAAAACCACAGTTATTATTAAGGAACTGTACCCAACCCAATAATAATCGTAATAATTTTGGTTTGGTTAAGCACTTACTATGTGCCAAACACCGTGATACAAGGTAATCAGGTTGGACGCAGTTCCTGTCCTGTATGGGGCTCACAATCTTAATCCCCACTTTACAGATGAGGTTAACTGAGGCACAGTGAAGTGACTTGCGCAGAGTCACACAGCAGACAAGTGGCCGAGGCAGGATTAGAACCCATGTCCTCTAACTCCCAAGCCCATGCTCATGCCACTAGGCCATGCTGCTTCTCTAATTATCTTGTATCAACCCTAGTAGTTAGCACAGCGCTTGGTACATAGCAAGTGCTTACCAACGTGGCTCAATGGAAAAGATCACGGGCTTTGGAGCCAGAGATCACGGGTTCAAATCCGGCTCTGCCACTTGTCAGCTGTGTGACTTTGGGCAAGTCACTTAACTTCTCCGTGCCTCAGTTCCCTCATCTGTAAAATGGGGATGAAGACTGTGAGCCCCACGTGGGACAACCTGATTACCTTGTAACCTCCCCAGCGCTTAGAACAGTGCTTGGCACATTGTAAGCGCTTAATAAATGCCATTAAAAAAAATATATTATTTTAGGCACCAGAGGAGATGAGTCATGCCCTGAAGTAGATATTCCCATTGATGAGGAGTTGATCCCTCTATGGACTGGAAAGCAATGAGGAGACCAGGTGGCTCAAGGAGGGGCTGAAGTCTAGAGGGGGAAAGGAGGTAGTGAGAGGAACAAATCACAAGCAGGCAGATCTGATATCAAGGCAGCTTAAATCAACATAAAACCATTTGCTAACCCCGACAAAACCAGAAGTGACCTGTTCTATGGAACAGCCCAGGGACCCGTGAGCCTTCCCTCCACTTGCGGAGCCAACTGAAACCGTGGGGTGAAGCTCTTTCTCCTGCTGAGAATGGAGGCAAGCTAAAGAGGGGTCAGCCCTAGAGAGAGGTGTTCCCCAGGGAGGGGTGAAGTCAAGGGACCTGGAAACTTTCTGGAATCACAGGGGCAAATTTCCCAATTAGAGTGCAGGACCAAACAGCCACAGTTGTAGTCAAATCCAGAGGTACAGCCAGGGTTATACCCAAAGACAGACACTTATCTCTTCCTCCCATTTTGCTGCTATCAGAGGGTGAGGACAGCTAGAATATCTCACCATACCTCGTTCTCGCCTGTCCCGCCATCGACCCCCGGCCCACGTCATCCCCCGGGCCTGGAATGCCCTCCCTCTGCCCATCCGCCAAGCTAGCTCTCTTCCTCCTCCTCCAGGAAGCCTTCCCAGACTGAGCCCCTTCCTTCCTCTCCCCCTCATCCCCCTCTCCATCCCCCCCATCTTACCTCCTTCCCTTCCCCACAGCACCTGTATATACGTATATATGTTTGTACATATTTGTTACTCTATTTATTTATTTTACTTGTATATATCTATTCTATTTATTTTATTTTGTTAGTATGTTTGGTTTTGTTCTCTGTCTCCCCCTTCTAGACTGTGAGCCCACTGTTGGGTAGGGACTGTCTCTATATGTTGCCAATTTGTATTTCCCAAGCGCTTAGTACAGTGCTCTGCACACAGTAAGCGCTCAATAAATACGATTGATGATGATGATGATGAGGTACAGCCAGGGTTATACCCAAAGACAGACACTTATCTCTTCCTCCCATTTTGCTGTTATCAGAGGGTGAGGACAGCTAGAATATCTGTGACTCTAGTACAGGGTACACAGGATAATAATAATAGTGGTATTTGTTAAGCATGGGTAGGGACCGTCTCTATCTGCTGCCAACTTGTACTTCCAAAGCGCTTTGTACAGTGCTCTGCACACAGTAAGCGCTCAATAAATACGATTGAATGAATGAATTTACTATATGCTAGGCACTGTTCTAAGGGCTGGGGTGGATACAACCAAATTGGGTTGGACATAGTCCCTGTCCCGCATGGGGCTCACCAGTCTCAATCCCCTTTTTACAAATGAGGTAACTGAGGCAAAGAAGCGATGTGGCTTGCCCAAAGCCACCCAGCAGACATTAGCCAAGAGCCGGGATTAGAACCCATGACCTTCCGACTCCAAGGCCCTGCTCTATCCACTGCACCATGCTGCTTCCCACTACACCATGCTACTTCCCACAGCATAGGATAACAACTGTTAGGAGGAACAGGAGGGGTTGAGCCAGGGTCCGACTTGTCATTTTGGTAACGTCCAAGCTTCCATTCAGCCTGCCAGCCAGCAGAAAAAAGGCCATAGAAGGCAAGTCAGTGACTTTGCCCCCAGAGCTCACCTCCTCCAGGAGGCCTTCCCAGACTGAGCCCCTTCCTTCCTCTCCCCCTCATCCCCTTCTCCATCCCCCCATCTTACCGCCTTCCCTTCCCCACAGCACCTGTATATATGTTTGTACATATTTATTACTCTATTTATTTTACTTGTACATATCTATTCTATGTATTTCATTTTGTTAATATGTTTGGTTTTGTTCTCTGTCTCCCCCTTTTAGACTGTGAGCCTACTGTTGGGTAGGGACTGTCTCTATATGTTGCCAACTTGTACTTCCCAAGCGCTTAGTACAGTGCTCTGCACACAGTAAGCGCTCAATAAATACGATTTAAAAAAATGCAGTATGATTACCCCAATTCCCAACCTTTCCCAACCCACCAAACCCAAACATTGGAACTCCCAGACTGAGCCCCCTCCTTCCTCTCCCCCTGCTCCCCCTCTCCATCCCCCTGTCTTACCTTCTTCTCCTCCCCACAGCACCTGTATATATGTTTGTATGTATTTATTACTCAATTTATTTTATTTGTACATCTTTATTCTATTTATTTTGTTAATACATTTTGTTTTGTTCTCTGTCTCCCCCTTCTAGACTGTGAGCCCACTGTTGGGTAGGGACTGTCTCTATATGTTGCCAACTTGTACTTCCCAAGCGCTTAGTACAGTGCTCTGCACACAGTAAGTGCTCAATAAATACGATTGAATGAATGAATGAATGTCAATGCTGAGAGCTCACAAGGCCCTGCTGAGAGCTCACCTCCTCCAGGAGGCCTTCCCAGACTGAGCCCCTTCCTTCCCCTCCCCCTCGTCCCCGTCTCCATCCCCCCCATCTTACCTCCTTCCCTTCCCCACAGCACCTGTATATGTTTATACATATTTATTACTCTATTTTACTTGTACATATCTATTCTATTTATTTTACTTTATTAGTATGTTTGGTTTTGTGCTGTCTCCCCCTTTTAGACTGGGAGCCCACTGTTGGGTAGGGACTGTCTCTATATGTTGCCAACTTGTACCTCCCAAGCGCTTAGTACAGTGCTCTGCACACAGTAAGTGCTCAATAAATACGATTGATTGATTGAATGAACTCCTGCCCAAGGTCCACTGGTCCTAAGAGCCCAGGAACACCTATAAAACATTGGACTTCAATAGCAATAATAAGAGTATTTATTAAGTGCTAGGCACTGTATTAAGCACCAGGGTGGATACAAGCAAATTGGGTTGGACAGTCCCTTTCTCTCGTAGGGTTTATGGTGTCAATCCCCATTTTACAGATGAGGTAATTGAGGCTCAGAGAAGTGACTTGCTATAGGTCACACGGCAGAGATGCGGAGAGCTGGATTAGAACCCATGTCCTCTAACTTCCAGGCCCATCCTCTTCCCACTAGGCCACACTGCTTTAAAGGCAGGTCACCCCTCTGATAAGCTTTCCAGAACAATTTCTATCCTAGTTCCAAGTTCCAGTTTGCTTTCCCATAAATGTAACTTTTTCCTCTGCTACTGTAACTCTGAGTGACCTTGCAGTAAAATGACCATACAGCCATTTTAGACTTTTAGACTGTGAGCCCACTGTTGGGTAGGGACTGTCTCTATATGTTGCCAATTTGTACTTTCCAAGCGCTTAGTACAGTGCTCTGCACACAGTAAGCACTCAATAAATACGATTGATTGATTTTAAGGGCACAGTGTCGGGAAAGATAGGTGGACCAAGTTTGCATGACATAGTGGATAGAGGCACAGACCTGAGACGCAGGTCATGGGTTCTAATCCCAACTCCGCCACTTGTCTGCTGTGTGACATAGAAGTCACTCAACTTCTCTGAGCCTCAGTTGCCTCACCTGTAAAATGGGGATTGAGACAGAGCCCTACACGGGACAGGGACTGTGTCCAACCCGATTTGCTTGTATCCACCCCAGCGCTTAGTAGAGTGCCTGGCACACCGTAAGCGCTTAACAAATACCGTAATTATTATCCCCTCTAGACTGTGAGCTCGTTGTGGGCAGGGATGGTCTCTATTGCTGTATTTTTAGACTGTGAGCCCACTGTTGGGTAGGGACCGTCTCTCTATGTTGCCGACTTGTACTTCCCAAGCGCTTAGTACAGTGCTCTGCACACAGTAAGCGCTCAATACGATTGAATGAATGAATGAATTGTACTTTTTTAATTCATTCAATTGTATTTATTGAACACTTACTATGTGCAGAGCACTGTACTAAGCACTTAGAAAGTACAATTCGGCAACAGATAGAGACAATTCCTACCCAACAACGGGCTTACGGTCTAGAACGGGCTCACGGTCTTTCCCAAGCGCTTAGTACAGGGTTCTGCATACAGTAAATGCTCAATAAATACGATTCAATGACTGACTGCATGAATGAACGTTGAGGGAGTGGCAGCAGCCCAAGAGAGGGAAGGTGGCAGCTGTTCATTCACTCCTCCCTTCGTAGTGGATAGAGAACGGGCCTGGGAATCAGAAGGTCACGGGTTCTAATCCCACCTGCTGTGTGTCCTTGGGCAAGTCACTTCTCTTGGGCAAGTCACTTCACTTCTCTGGGCCTCAGTTCCATCTGTAAAATGGGGATGAAGACTGTGAGCCCCGCGGGGGATAACCTGATCACCTTGTAACCCCCCAGCGCTTAGAACAGTGCTTTGCACATAGTAAGCGCTTAATAAATGCCATTATTATTATTCTCTGTGCCTCAGTTCCCTCATCTGTAAAGTGGGGATTGAAACTGTGAGCCCCACGAGGGGCAGGGACTGTATCCAACCCGATTTGCTTGTATCCATCCCAGCACTTACAACAGTGCCTGTTAACAAATATAATTATTATTTGCTACCAACCACAGTGCTCACTCTTCCTTTCTGCCACCCAGCTCAAACTGGAATTTTAAATGATCTCAACAGCTATTCTTTTTTGGGTGTCAAGGTGGGATTCCCTGAAATTCGGGATCATTCTGCTCACCTCCTCCAAGAGGCCTTCCCAGACTGAGCCCCTTCCTTCCTCTCCCCCTCGTCCCCCTCTCCATCCCCCCCATCTTACCTCCTTCCCTTCCCCACAGCACCTGTATATATGTATATATGTTTGTACATATTTATTACTCTATTTTACTTGTACATATCTATTCTATTTATTTTATTTGGTTAGTATGTTTGGTTTTGTTCTCTGTCTCCCCCTTTTAGACTGTGAGCCCACTGTTGGGTAGGGACTGTCTCTATATGTTGCCAATTTGTACTTCCCAAGCGCTTAGTACAGTGCTCTGCACATAAGTGCTCAATAAATACGATTGATGATGATGATTCTGCCTGATATGGTCTGACTAGTTACCTTGAAGAAAAAGATCTTATTCACTAAAGACGGAGAAAAACAATTAAGAATGATGCCTCCGCTGTAACTGAGAAAATGCCTAATTCAAAAATTTCAATTTAATTCCCCTGCCAAAAGCATGGGATGATAGAAGGGGAAAGGGAATAATAGCAGTTTTTACTTCATAGAGTAGGGTTGATCCAAACTAATACATTTGGGTATGTATTTACCCAGATAGCCCACTGTTGGGTAGGGACCGTCTCTATATGTTGCCAGCTTGTACTTCCCAAGCGCTTAGTACAGTGCTCTGCACACAGTAAGCACTCAATAAATACAATTGAATGAATTACTGAATGAATGAATAGGACCCTTTCCCTAGATTTTCTGTAAGTAATTAATAAACAGGACAGAACTGTAGCTTGGAAGAGCTGTTAAGATGCCAAAAAAAAAAAAAGGCTATTTTTAAGAATCCTCTTAGAAGCTGGCTAGGAAAATGAACAAACATAGGTTTTTTCATTTACTTGTGTGGTGTTGCTTGCTTGTTGGGGCCAAGATAGGAGGAAAGAACTTTTTTCCTCTTGGAAAGGAATGTAACCTTGGGCTGCAGAAGGTTACAAGTGGGCATTTTTTAAATATTTAATAACTAATAGCGCACAAAAGCAGTTTGAACCAACAGAAAGCCATTCCCTAAACCTGAAAGAACCAGAAATGCTATCCATTCTAGATGGCCTCAGCTGCGAAAAAACCTCTCAGCCTGCACAAAGTCTCAGTCCTTGTGTAAATTCAAAATGTATAGTTACTGTATCATCTTTTGGTAAGTACCAGAGCGATACCAAAAAGGGAAACCAGACACAGGCAGAAACTCCTCACCCTGGGCTTCAAGGCTGTCCATCCCCTGGCCCCCTCCTACCTCACCTCCCTTCTCTCCTTCTCCAGCCCAGCCCGCACCCTCCGCTCCTCCACCGCTGATCTCCTCACCGTACCTCGCTCTCGCCTGTCCCGCCATCGACCCCCGGCCCATGTCATCCCCCGGGCCTGGAATGCCCTCCCTCTGCCCCTCCGCCAAGCTAGCTCTCTTCCTCCCTTCGAGGCCCTACTGAGAGCTCACCTCCTCCAGGAGGCCTTCCCAGACTGAGCCCCTTCCCTCCTCTCTCCCTCGTCCCCTTCTCCATCCCCCCCATCTTACCTCCTTCCCTTCCCCACAGCACCTGTATATATGTATATATGTTTGTACATATTTATTACTCTATTTTACTTGTACATATCTATTCTATTTATTTTATTTTGTTAGTATGTTTGGTTTTGTTCTCTGTCTCCCCCTTTTAGGCTGTGAGCCCACTGTTGGGCAGGGACTGTCTCTATATGTTGCCAATTTGTACTTCCCAAGCGCTTAGTACAGTGCTCTGCACACAGTAAGCACTCAATAAATACGATTGATGATGGTGATGATGATAATTCCAGTGTTCAGACCACTGTTAAAAACCAGAAAATCTTCTAAGTCATCAATGATATAGCAGAATGTCACTCTAGTACAAACTGTCCCTCATTATCCCAACCATTACAGCTGTCCTAGAAACAGGGCTTCATTTTCTTCACTGTAAGACAAGCATATCTCACTTGCAGGCTGCAATCAATCAATCAATCAATCGTATTTATTGAGCACATACTATGTGCAGAGCACTGTACTAAGCGCTTGGGAAGTACAAATTGGCAACACATAGAGACAGTCCCTACCCAACAGTGGGCTCACAGTCTAAAAGGGGGAGACAGAGAACACAACATAGATCAGCCAGTGTCTGGCACATAGTAAGTGCTTAACAAATACCCTAATTATTATTAATCTAGTTCTCGACCCTGTTTCTGACAGCATCCTAGCTCCTGGCTTCAACTTGAAAGGGCAACTACTGGCATATTCTGCTCTCCAGCAGAAACCAATGAGAGATTAATCAAGCTGTCCCTATGGGACAAAAGAGGGAAAATGAGACAAACAGGTTGAACAGGGAAGGAGAAGAGTTGTGGGGGATAGGGGTAGGGGTGGGATCAGCAGGCATAAACCTCAATACCGCGTTCTCATCTTTTTGATGGTATTTGTTTAGTATTTATTATGTGCCGGGCACTGTTCTAAGTGCTGGAGTATACACAAGCTAAGCAGGTTCTATCCCGCATAATAATAATAATAATGGCATTTTATTAAGCGCTTACTATGTGCAAAGCACTGTTCTAAGCGCCGGGGAGGTTACAAGGTGATCAGGTTGTTCCACGAGGGGGCTCACAGTCTCAATCCCCATTTTACAGATGAGGTAACTGAGGCCCAGAGAAGTGACTTGCCCAGTCACACATCTGACAGTTGGCAGAGCCGGGATTTGAACCCATGACCTCTGACTCCAAAGCCCGGGCTCTTTCCGTTGAGCCAGGCATGGGGCTCACAATCTTACTCCCCATTTTACAGATAACTGAGGCACAGAGAAGTGAAGTGACTAGCTCCAGGTCACACAGCAGACAAGTGGCGGAGCTGGGATTAGAACCCAGGTCCTTCTGACTTCCAGGCTCGAGTTCTCCCCACTAGGCCATGCTGCCAACTTGTACTTCCCAAGCGCTTGGTACAGTGCTCTGCACACAGTAAGCGCTCGATAAATACGATTGATTGATTGATTGATTAACACACTATTCCACAGCTACTTGGAAGGAGATGCTCCATTCCCTAATTCTTCCCTCAACCATTGTTCCCTTCACATTGACTCAGAAAGAAGCCAGAAAGGGAAAAGAGATATGCGACTTGAAGGTAGCCCTGCCATTAAATAACCCTTCTAAGACGTAACAAACTGGAACCAGAACCCGGCCTACAGAATTCCAGACTACAGGTACCACAAAAACTCTCTTCACAGCATTTTTCCCTTTAGGAATTCAACAAGTACAGTGCTCTGCACATAGTAAGCGCTCAATAAATACGATTGATTGATAACAAGTACCCTACACCCAGAGACATCTCCAGTTGAGTCCCAAAACCCCAGTGAGGTAAGACCAGCCTCCACCCCTGGCACTTACACATTTGATTACTGATTTATCTTTATTGTTTAATTTCATTTGAATATACCATTACTTTTTCCATTAATTCCCCCCAGCATTTTTGTGCCCTTCGGGTTGGGTCCCTCTTCTCCCTCTTTCCCCCTCTATTTGGTAGCACATTATGTGTCTGTCTCCCTCAATAGATTGTAAACTCCCTTACGGATAGGGAACGCGTACTTCACTCCTGTCATACAGTGCATCACATTCAGTAGGCGCTCAAATATCATTAACTGTCTTCCTATAACTGCAAAATAAACCAGGCCAATAGATGACTTCTCAATTTATAGCATGGGCTACCAGCCAGACAAGCAGACAAGCGGCCGGATCCTTTTCGCGGTGGCACGTACAGGTGACCAGGTCCAAGATGGGACACTCCAATTCCCCCCTTGGCAGCTGAGCCAGAGGAGAGTTCGCCGCAAGTATTCAGTCACAAAGAGATGGGGCGGGCACAGGAGAAAACGTAGTTTTACTTCTTCACAATCTGAATGACATCTTCGTCTTCCATTGTGTGATCTTTGCCTACTTTCTGGGGATTATGCTTCACAGACAGACCCCAAACCAGGGCACTGAAAGAAAGAGATGGTTAGTCGTTCCAGCTCCTGCTCTTTTTCCAAGACCCCCTTAGCCCACCCAATTAAGACAAGCCTTCAGCTCCCCAAAAGGTTCATCGGCAGATAAATGGTGAAGTAGCTGTTTCCAGAAGTTAGATCTGCACCCGCGATGCAAACCGTATTTTTCAAACTCAAGAAGAGATGTTAGGTGGCATGAATTAGTGAATGGAAAAACCATGGCGAGTTAGACAGATTTAGTGAGTGCTACGGAGACTTGAGCACTGCTATTTCTGCAAGATCTCAGATGTACACTGTTTAAAAAACCAGTAGGGAAGATAAGATGTTTGGCTTCCCAAAGGGGACACTATACAACAGACCCATAAGTTATTAATCAATCAATCAATCGTATTTATTGCGCACTTACTGTGTGCAGAGCACTGTACTAAGCGCTTGGGAAGTACAAGGTGGCAACATATAGAGACGGTCCCTACCCAACAGTGGGCTCACAGTCTAGAAGGACTCTGCCGAGATAAATTTCTGGGGTAAAATTCAAGGAGAATAAAATTAGGTACCCAAAATGATAAAGGACTTCTCCGTTGGGTCTGAATAGGCTGAGTGGGGACAAGACAGAAATTTATATAATCATGAAAAGGGTATACAGGGCAAGTTTGGAATCATTTTCCACCAAATGTCACAACACCCGCTGAAGCACTTGATAAAAGAATGATTTCTGCCCACAGTGGATGGTAAGCATTTGTAATTTATCACAGGAAATTGACAGGCAGAAAATATCATTAGGTACATGAAAGACTTTGATAAATTAATGAATGAGGAGTCCACAATAGTTAGAAGAAGAAAGGTTATGAAAAGGGAAGAGTTAGAGATGTTAGAAAGTACTGTGAGGATGGATTTCAAAAAGAGCAATCTTCACACTATTCCCCCAAGCATCCTTTAGCCACTATTGGAACAGATTACTGGGTTGGTAATGGCATTTCTTAAATCCTCAGGTCTCAACAGCAGAGGCAAGAGGGATTAATATATATATATATATATATATATATATATATATATATATATATATGTTACACTCTATTTATTTTACTTGTACATATTTATTCTATTTATTTTATTCCGTTAATATGTTTTGTTTTGTTCTCTGTCTCCCCCTTCTAGACTGTGATTGGGTAGGGACCGTCTCTATATGTTGCCAACTTGTACTTCCCAAGCGCTTAGTACAGTGCTCTGCACACTGTAAGCGCTCAATAAATACGATTGAATGAATGAATGAATAATTATTTGGTAGAATCAGCCTCTCCACCTTGGCTTGAGAAGGGATGAATCCAGCAGCCTAAGATTGTGGAACTCAGGAAAAAGGGAACCTAAGGGGACAGGTGAGAGTTAGAGGAACAGAAGTGTTTGGTTCAGCTACTATTTAAGGTCTAAATCCTAAAGTTTATTTCTTGGGGGTGGGGAGGGAGTGATCCTTGAATTGGAGGATTTAGACGGAGTAGGCTGTAGCAGTTAAGCATTCCTGGTTTAGGTGGCATCAAGCAAAAGTTGTTCTCCTTAACATCACTTTACCTAAAAACAAATACAAAACTGACTGCCCCTTCCTGGACAATTGGGCATCATCAGCCTTATTCGAGACCTGAAAAGGTTAGCTAAGAGATTTTAGGAGTTCAGCAAAAGGAACCCAGGCTGAATTTGGAAATAGAAGTGAAAGCACCTGATCACTACACCCCAGGTCGCGCTGAGTTAAGTGCAAGATGCACTTAGCGAGAGAAGTTACTTTTCAAAAGCCCACAATGCCACCTGTTCAGTTTAGGCTTCCCATGGAAACAGTGACCAGGGCTCCCTAAGGTACTTACTACTTGAATTCTTTGATGAGATTCTTGTGAATTTTCATGCAGAAATCCTCTACTGTAGTCCGGGAATCAGGCAGCACCACTGGGGATGTATAGTCTGGTAACTGGCCTTTGGGTTTGGTGTAGCTATAACAGACCATAGGCTTATTGGTTTTCATAAAATTATGGTATGTATTCAGCACCTATTGTGTGCTAAGTACTAGGTAAATACACAAGGTTAGGAAACTGAGCACAGTCCCCAGTTCCCAAAACTCCCACTCCCTCCTGCATCGCTCTGACTTGCTCCCTTTCATTCATCACCCCTGTCCCAGCCCCACAGCGCTTACGTTCATATCTGTAATGTATTTAATGTCTGTCTCCCCATCTAAGCTCCTTGTGGACAGGGAATATGTCTGTTTATCGTTACATTATACTCTCCCAAGTGCTTAGTACAACGCTCAATAACTATGAATGAATGAATGGGCTCACAATTTATCTTATCCCCATTTTATAGATGAGGAAATTGAGCCCAGAAAGGCTACGTGACACGCCCAAGGTCTCATGGTAGGACAGCGGAAGAGCCGGGACTAGTACCCAGGTCTCCTGATGCCCAACCCTGTGCTCTTCCCACTATTTCACATAGCCTCCCTAACCGCCACCTTCCTCCTTAAGGCCTACTACATAACATCTCTCCAGACACCAGAAGAACTACATGAAGTTGAATTTTTACCTGAGCCATCCACAAAAGAGTCCCACCATCCTTCACTTGCTACCTGTAAAACCACCTGCTTTTTCTTCCCCTCACTCTTCACCCCTCCTCTCCATTCCCCCTGTGACAGCGCAGCGGAAGGGCACGACTCGTTTCTACCTCAAACGACTTTGCCGCTGGTCAGGAGTTTCAGCTCCACCCCTCGTTAGAGCTGCATCCCAATGAGACTTACATCCGCACTAGTCTCAAGTAATCCCAAATCCTCTCCAGCAGGTCATCAAAGTTCCAGCGGTGATGGGCGGAGATCGGCACGCAATGAGGCACCTTGTAGATAATGTCGAGCTCCTCGATGGAGATCTGATCAATCTTATTCAGCACATAAATGCAAGGGATGTAAACTCTGCAAGGAGGCAACAGGGCACTAGATAGACTATTAAAACATTAACCCTCCCGTCTGGCCCCAAACAGAAACTTCCTTAAATGAGAAACTACAACGGCCAAGGCCGGAACATTAGCTCGGAGAGCTTCCAAGGGGCTAAAAGTCATCTGACCAGCAGTCAATAACTGCCTCGCTTCTCAAATGCATCACGACCTCTTCATAATGCAAATCCAGCCAGGTCGTACAATCTGCCTTTTCGAGGCTGGGTCCCAGCCACGGGTAGGGACACAAGGTGAGTGCAAAGACTGAAACCTGATGGATATAAACTCAGTCTGCTGGTCGCCAAATTCTCAAATCAGTTTGGGAAAGATGGAAAAGATCTGCTTCCGTCACGTTCAGCCGGCAAGACCAGAAATTTTGAAAGTGTAGCTGACAGCCCCAGCTTATGCCACAGCCAGACATCAGGGACTTTACTTGGGTATTTATTCATCGGCCCATAAATTAAATGAGAAGCGGGGCCTTCGAATGAAGAAGAGAAAAAGCCCACCAGTTGAAACCCTTTCACAAGCCAGCTCAGTACCTGTTGCCTTCCACCACATCAATGAGGTCATCGGCAGTGGCGTCGCTGCGTAGAGTCACGTCTGCATTGTGGATTTTATATTCTGCCAAAATGCTCTTCACTGTCTCTGCATCCAGTTCACTCTGAGGGCACTGAACAGGCAAATGATGAAATAATAATTATGGTATTAGTTCAGTGCCTGGCGTGAAAACAGGCAAATCGGGTTGGAAACGGGCCTCGTCCCACCTGAGGCTCACAATCTCAATCCCTACTTTACAGATGGGGTAACTGAGGCACAGAGAAGGGAAGTGACTTGTCCAAGGTCACACAGCAGGCAAGTGGCAGAGCTCAGATTAGAAACCAGGCCCTTCTGACCACCAGGCCCATGGTCTATCCACTACGCCACGCTGCTTTCATGTTCCTGCATGGAACATCAGACAGGAAACAAGAAAGCCTCAATCTCTACCAACAAAAAATAAGCTTGATATCCCAGTCAGGTCACAATCCTGTTAGTCAAAGCGGGATGGGCTACTAAACTAGAAAAGGTTGAAATCCTAAGCCTGGTACTACCCCCAGCCTTTTTCTGGAAGAAACCTCTTCCCTTTACCCAGAACCTTAGGTTTTCCACAACCAGTCACGGCTGCTCGCAACATCTTGCCATTTGCTTACAGTAGCTGTGAGATTGATGCCTCCTTTGTCCTTCTTCTTAAAGCCAATGTTGGGAGGTTTGCTGTTCAAACGGATTCCAAAGCCTTCCAGTTCATTCTCAATGATTTTCTTGTGTCCGAGAGGCTTCAGTACATCCAGGACAATCAGGATCAAGTTACAGGTTCGAGCCACTGAGGAATCAGAGGAGGAGCTCATTATCATCCAAATCCCTGCTTCCCCAAGAAGACGATGAACGGTACGCCCTTCAATTATAGCATGGTGATGTTCTTAGCAGAAGGCCAAGCTGAGTTCAGCCAGTTCTCCTATAACACGGGGGCTGTGCTCCTCAAGAGCATCGACCTGTAGTACACTCCCATCTGGACCAACACCACGCGCATGCCCACAACTATTTCTTCAACACCGTATCGGCCTGTTAGCCGGACAGTGTGCATTGTGGAAGAACGATCCCCAATTCCTCAATGGCTATCCTACCCAAAACATGGAATGACAACATACATTAGAGCAAAACTGGCTTTGGCTCTGGTGGTCTCTAGGTCAGAGGTAGTCATGATGGCCACCGGCACGCAACTGTTAATTTGGGGGCAGTTAATTGCTACTCAATCAATCAATCAATCGTATTTATTGAATGCTTACTGTGTGCAGAGCACTGTACTAAGCGCTTGGGAAGTACAAGTTGGCAACATATAGAGACAGTCCCTACCCAACAGTGGGCTCACAGTCTAAAAGGCCCTTCAAGGCCCTGCTGAGAGCTCACCTCCTCCAGGAGGCCTTCCCAGACTGAGCCCCTTCCTTCCTCTCCCCCTCGTCCCCCTCTCCATCCCCACATCTTACCTCCTTCACTTCCCCACAGCACCTGTATATATATATATATGGTTGTACATATTTATTACTCTATTTATTTATTTATTTATTTTACTTGTACATATCTATCCTATTTATTTTATTTTGTTGGTATGTTTGGTTTTGTTCTCTGTCTCCCCCTTTTAGACTGTGAGCCCACTGTTGGGTAGGGACTGTCTCTATGTGTTGCCAATTTGTACTTCCCAAGCGCTTACTACAGTGCTCTGCACATAGTAAGCGCTCAATAAATACGATTGATGATGATAAAAGACTCAAAATGACAACTATTTTCTCTAAAAATTGAATTTAAGAAGATACAATTAAATCTGCCTGGAAAAAACTTCAATTTAAAAACTTTTATCCTTATTAAGTTAATTTGAAAAAGATGCTGCAACAAAAATGGCCATAGCAAAATATTCTTCAGAGAACAGGTGTCTTAGGTTGTCCCCAATCTGGACACAGTAAACTTCAGAGCTGTCAGTTTAACTCCTCTTCCCAGAACAAACATTGTTAAAATACCTAAGACCTGAAGAATCTAATGAGACCCATGGAAGCATGTAAAGAGCACATAAAGCACAGTTTTAGACTGTGAGCCCACTTTTAGACTGTGAGCCCACTGTTGGGTAGGGATAGTCTCTAAATGTTGTCAACTTGTACTTCCCAAGCGCTTAGTACAGTGCTCTGCACACAGTAAGCACTCAATAAATACGATTGATTGATTAAGCTTGTGTAGAAAGATAAGTTTTGAAAATGAAGACATCAAATGGCATAATTTATAAAAACAACCCCATGTTAAGAAAGATCCAGGATCTCCTCTATTTAATATCAACTTAAACCCTCCAATCTACAAAATTTTTTTCTAACGACATGCGTCCATGGGTCTCATTAGATTCTTTAAGCCTTAAGTGTGGCTCGATGGAAACAGCACGGGCATTGGAGTAAGAGGTCATGGGTTCAAATCCCGGCTCCGCCAATTGTCAGCTGTGTGACTTTGGGCAAGTCACTTCACTTCTCTGTGCCTCAGTTCATTCATCTGTAAAATGGGGATGAAGACTGTGAGCCCCCTGTGGGATAACCTGATCACCATGTAACCTCCCCAGCGCTTGGAACAGTGCTTTGCACATAGTAAGCGCTTAATAAATGCCATTTTTTTAAAAAAAAGTATCTTAAAGGTTTTTGTTTTGGGAAGAGGAGTTAAATTGACAGCTCTGAAGTGTGCTGTGTCCAGACTGGGTACAACCTAAAGTACCTGTTCTCTTAAGCAATGTTGAGGGGAGGTCTGGGTTACAGGAGTTCTCAAGCTGCAATTCAATTTAGCTGATAATCTACTTTGACTTCTGAACCTGTGTTGCCAGTGTCTGGATGACACCTCAAAGACAAATCAATCAATCAATCAATCGTATTTATTGAGTGCTTACTGTGTGCAGAGCACTGTACTAAACGCTTGGGAAGTACAAGTTGGCAACATATAGAGACAGTCCCTACCCAACAGTGGGCTCAAATATGCAGTCAAAAGAGTAGCTTCATCTCTGCAAATAATGTATCTAAAACTGAAACTCTAAAGGTGTTCAAGTTCAAAATCCCGTGCCTCTGTGTTGCATTATCTCTGGATCCAGTGAACAACTGCTCACTGAAATCCTGGCCACTGCACCAACATCTATTTAACTCAGTTCTACTCACCGGCAATAACCTGGCGACCTCTCCCTTTTCCATCCTTGGCTCCTTCAATAATACCCGGGAGATCAAGAAGCTGCAAGTTTGCGTAGAAAGATGAGTTTAGAAAGTGAAGACATCAAATGGCATAATTTACAAAAACAAGCAGCGTGGCTCAGTGGAAGGAGCCCGGGCTTGGAAGTCAGAGGTCATGGGTTCAAACCCCAGCTTTGCCACTTGTCAGCTGTGTGACTTTGGGCAAAGTCACTTAACTTCTCTGTGCCTCAGTTACCTCATCTGTAAAATGGGGATTAAGACTGTGAGCCCCACTGGGGACAACCTGATTACCTTGTATCCTCCCCAGCACTTAGAACAGTGCTTTGCACATAGTAAGTGCTTAACAAATGTCATTATTATTATTATTATTATTATTATTAATCCCAGGTAAAGGAAGATCCAGGATCTCCTATATTTAATATCAACATAACCTCAAACCCTCCAATCCACCAGATTTTTTTCTAACTACAGGAGTGTCAAACAGAGGTCTTGGTGACTCTATGACTTTCTGTAAAGGAATACACAGCAATAGCTAGGCTAAATAAATATATCATGGGACCCCCAAAACAGCCACAGGCTAGCACAACATACCAATAAGAAATACATCCACAAACAAAAAACATGAAAGTCTTCTGACAACTACACTTTATCTCCCCTCTAACATCAGAGTCTAAAATAATAATAACCATGTTTCAAAACTAGATTTCTAGCTGGAAAGAGGGTACCCCAGCTTTCAAGACAGGACCTTAATACTTTCCACTGACGATTTATTCCCCGAGGACCCGACTCCATCATTTATCTGCTGTGTGGCCTTAGACAAGTCACTTCACTTCTCTGTGACTCAGTTATCTCAGCTGTTAGAACTGCGAGCCCCATGTGGGACACGGACTGTGTCCAACCAGATTATCTTCTAACTACTCCAGCACTTTGTTCGATGCCTGGCACCTTGTTAGCGCTTACTAAGTACCATTAAGAAAAAGAATTATCACCCTAAATCAGATTCAACTGTAATCTCCAGCCTTGGATGACATAATATAACTACCACATTTCCTGCCCACAGTGAGCTTATAGTTTAGAGGGGGAGACTGCCATTAATATAAATAATATTTACAAAAGTGCTTTGGGGCTGAGGGGGAGGGTGAATAAAGGGAGCAACGCAGAAGGGAGTGGGAGAAAAGGAAATGAGGGAATAGTCAGGGAAGGCCTCTTGGAGATGTGCCTTCACTAAAGCTTTGAAGGTGGGGAGATTAATTGGCAGATATGAAGAGGGAGGGTGTTCCGGGCCAAAAGCATGATGTGGGTGAGAGATCAGCGGCGAGAAAGATGAGATCAAGGTACAGTGAGTAGCTTGGCCCTAACAGAGCCAAGTGTGGGGGCTGGGTTGTAGTAGGAGAGTAGCGAAGTGAGGTAGGAAGGTGATTGACTGCTTTAAAGCCGATGGTAAGGAGTTTCTGCTGATGCGGAGGTGGATGGGCAACCACTGGAGGTTCTTTAGCGGGGAAACACGGACTGAACATTTTCGGAGAAAAAAGCTCTGGGCAGCGGAGTGAAGTATGGACTGGAGGGAGGAGAGACAGGAGGCTGATACCGTATCTAGTTGGCATAGGATGCTTGGATTAATGCGTTAGCAGTTCGGATGGAGAGGACAGATTTTAGAGAGGTTGCGGAGGCTGAACCAACAGGATTTAGTGCTAGATTCATTCATTCAATTGTATTTATTGAGTGCTTACTATGTGCAGAGCACTGTATTAAGCGCTTGGAAAGTACAAATCGACAGTACTTTATTGCCCCATTGTGTAGTTTTCTTGCCTCACAAGCCCATGACTTTGGCATTTTCCTTGACGACTCTCATTCAACCCACATAGTCAATGTTTTGATGTCTCTCTACCCCCTTCTAGACTGTAAGCCTGCTATGGGCAGGGATTGTTTCTCTTTATTGCTGAATTGTACTTTCTAAGTGCTTAGTACAGTGCTCTGCACACAGTAAAAGCTCAATAAATACAATGGAACGAATGAATGAATGTTAGACACCTTGCCTAAAACGAGCCGTTTGGAAGCCTAATCAAAAGTCAACCCCTAACTGGACTTGAGTTATCATATCATATACATAACATATGTATATATGTTTGTACATATTTATTACTCTATTTATTTATTTTACTTGTACATATCTATTCTATTTTATTTTGTTAGTATGTTTGGTTTTGTTCTCTGTCTCCCCCTTTTAGAGTGAGCCCACTGTTGGGTAGGGACTGTCTCTATATGTTGCCAACTTGTACTTCCCAAGCGCTCAGTACAGTGCTCTGCACACAGTAAGCGCTCAATAAATACGACTGATTGATTGATTGATATGAGAATCATCATGGCTCAGTGGAAAGAGCCCGGGCTTGGGAGCCAAAGTCATTGGTTCTAATCCCGGCTCCGCCACTTGTCAGCTGTGTGACTTTGGGCAAGTCACTTCACCTCTCTGGGCCTCAGTTACCTCATCTGTAAAATGGGGATGAAGACTGTGAGCCCCACGTGGGACGACCTGATTACCCTGTATCCCCCCCGGCGCTTAGAACAGTGCTTGGCACATAGTAGGCACTTAACAAGTGCCATCATCATTATTATTATATAAACACAATGCAGTTTCTGCTAATTTACAAACCACCATTTCTTTCCCAGACCACAGGTCTTACCTGGATCTTGGCTCCTTTGTATCTGATAACGCCCGGTACTGTGGTCAGTGTAGTGAACTCATAGGCTGCCACTTCGGAGTACACCCCTGCTAAATTACTGAGCAGCGTCGATTTGCCCACTGATGGGAAACCCACAAATCCAATCCGAGCATCACCTGTCTTGGCCACGTCGAAACCTAAAACATTTGTGAATACCAAGTGGTTTAGTAATGGCCCCGGCCCACGTCATCCCCCGGGCCTGGAATGCCCTCCCTCTGCCCACCCGCCAAGCTAGCTCTCTTCCTCCCTTCAAGGCCCTACTGAGAGCTCACCTCCTCCAGGAGGCCTTCCTACACTGAGCCCCTTCCTTCCTCTCCCCCTCTCCATCCCCCCATCTTACCTCCCTCCCTTCCCCACAGCACCTGTATATATGTATATATGTTTGTACATATTTTTTTACTCTATTTATTTATTTATTTAATTTATTTGTACATATCTATTCTATTTATTTTGTTAGTATGTTTGGTCTCTGTCTCCCCCTTTTAGACTGTGAGCCCACTGTTGGGTAGGGACTGTCTCTATATGTTGCCAATTTGTACTTCCCAAGCGCTTAGTACAGTGCTCTGCACATAGTAAGCGCTCAATAAATACGATTGATGATGATGATGATGTATATATGCTTGTACATATTTATTACTCTATTTATTTATTTATTTTACTTGTACTTATCTATTCTATTTATTTTACTTTGTTGTTAGTATGTTTGGTTTTGTTCTCTGTCTCCCCCTTTTAGACTGTGTTGGGTAGGGACCGTATATGCTGCCAACTTGTACTTCTCAAGCGCTTAGTACAGTGCTCTGCACACAGTAAGCGCTCAATAAATACGATTGATGATGATTGATGATAATGGAGACCTTGGATCGGGGAGGTTCGGGGGAACCGGGGGAACTCGGGGGAACTTGAGCTGCTAGCCAACACAAACATTAACCCAAGTACCCCAGAGCAACCCTAACATTACGTCAGAATTATACGCTGGAAAAAAATACAAACCTTCTCCGGGCCCACCACCTCCACCACCTTTTGGGGTGATGAGCTCCCGCCGGAGCTTGGCCAGCCGAGCCTTCAGTAGCCCTAAATGGTGCGCAGTGGCCTTGTTCTTTTGAGTCCGAGCCATCTACAAAAGCAAACACACGCGTAAAACACAATCCCCTCCCTCTGCTATCCTGACTCAATGAATAATACTAATAAAAAATAATAATGATAGTATTTGTTAAGCGCTTACTATGTGCAAAGCGCCGTTCTAAGCGCTGGGGAGGTTACAAGGTGATCAGGTTGTCCCACGGGGGGCTCACAGTCTTAATCCCCGTTTTACAAATGAGGTAACTGAGGCACAGAGAAGCGACTTAATAATAATAATAATGATGATGGCATTTATTAAGCGCTTACTATGTGCAAAGCACCGTTCTAAGCGCTGGGGTGGTTACAAGGTGATCAGGTTGTCCCACGGTGGGCTCACAGCTTTAATCCCCATTTTACAGGTGAGGTAACTGAGGCACAGAGAAGTTGAGTGACTTGCCCGAAGTCACGTAGTTGACAGTGGGCGGAGCTGGGATTTGAACCCATGACCTCTGACTCCAAAGCCCGGGCTCTTTCCACTGAGCCACGCTGCTTCTCCTAGAAATGGGAATTCGTTTGGGTGTCTATGCCCAGCCTCCTAAGGAATAATAATAATAATTATAGCTATAATTGTATTTGTTCTGACGATTTTGACCCCTGTCTACATGTTTTCCTTTGTTGTCTGTCTCCCCCTTCTAGACTGTGAGCCCGTTGTTGGGTAGGGACCATCCCTATATGTTGCCGACCTGTACTTCCCAAGCGCTTAGTCCAGTGCTCCGCACACAGCAAGCACTCAATAAATACAACTGAATTAGTGAATGAATGAAGAATAATTACGGTATTTATTAAGTGCTTTACTATGTGCCAAGCATTGCATACGGGATAATTCTCAGTGTGTTGGCTTTCTCTTTTTTAAGGGAAGCAGTGTGGCTCAGTGGAAAGAGCCCGGGCTTGGGAGTCAGAGGTCGAGGGTTCTAATCCCGACTCCACCACTTGTCAGCTGGGTGACTTCGGGCATGTCACTTCACTTCTCTGGGCCTCAGTTCCCTCATCTGGAAAATGGGGATGAAGACTGTGAGCCCCACGTGGGACAACCTGAACATCTTTCACTCATTCGTTCAATCGTATTTATTGAGCGCTTACTGTGTGCTGAGCACTGGACTAGGCGCTTGGGAAGTACAAGTTGGCAACATAGAGAGACGGTCCCTACAAGTATAAATTTGTTTCTCACCCATTCCGATGAAAATTCTAGTAATTGTCCAGCTTTTGGAAATATGATCTCAAACATCTTCAGCATCTGCTTCGAAGAAATCTAGCATCTAGAATGGTGTATCTCGCTTTACTTCTATTTATTCTGATGACTTGCCACCTGACCACATGTTCGGTTTTGTTGTCTGTCTCCCCCTTCTAGACCGTGAGCCCACTGCTGGGTAGGGACCGTCTCTATATGTTGCCAACTTGTACCTCCCAAGCGCTTAGTACAGTGCTCTGCACACAATAAGCGCTCAATAAATACGACTGAATGAATGAACGGGCTCACAGTCTAGAAGGGGGAGACAGGTAACAAAACAAAACATGTGGACAGGTGTTAAAGTCGTCGGAACAAAGAGAATTAAAGCTGTATGCACATCAGTGACAAAATAAATAGAATAGGAAATATGTACAAGTAAAATAGAGTAATAAATCTGTACAAATATATATACAGGTGCTGTGGGGAGGGGAAGGAGGTAGGGCAGAAGGGGGGGATGGGGAGGAGGAGAGGAAAAAGGGGGCTCAGTCAGGGAAGGCCTCCTGGAGGAGGTGAGCTCTCAGTAGGGCTTTGAAGGGAGGAAGAGAGCTGGTTTGAAGGAGGTGCGGAGGGAGGGCATTCCAGGCCAGGGGGATTGACTGTGAGCCCCCCGTGGGACAAAGAGAAGCAGCGTGGCTCAGTGGAAAGAGCCCGGGCTTTGGAGTCCGAGGTCGTGGGTTCAAATCCCAGCTCCGCCACTTGTCAGCTGGGTGACTTTGGGCAAGTCACTTCACTTCTCTGGGCCTCAGTTCCCTCATCTGGAAAATGGGGATTAAGACTGTGAGCCCCCCCGTGGGACAACCTGGGATCACCTTGTATCCTCCCCAGTGCTTAGAACAGTGCTTTGCAAATAGTGAGCGCTTAACAAATGCCATCATCATCATCAACCTGATCCCCTTGTAACCTCCCCAGCGCTTAGAACAGTGCTTTGCACATAATAAGCGCCTAATAAATGCCATCATTATCATTATTATTATTAACAAATGCTTTCATTATTATTATTACTCTACACGGGCCCGGACTGCGGGGAAGAGGGTCTCCATGTCAGGACCGGGTCCCAAGGTCCTATATATATGAATATATGTTTGTACGGATTTATTTATTTTACTTGTACATATCTATTCTATTTATTTTATTTTGTCAGTATGTTTGGTTTTGTTCTCTGTCTCCCCCTTCTAGACTGTGAGCCCACTGTTGGGTGGGGACCGTCTCTCTATGTTGCCAACTTGGACTTCCCAAGCGTTTAGTCCAGTGCTCTGCACACAGTAAGCGCTCAATAAATACGACTGATTGATTGACAGGTGATCAATCAATCAATCGTATTTTTAGACTGTGAGCCCACTGTTGCGTAGGGACCGTCTCTATATGTTGCCAACTTGGACTTCCCAAGCGCTTGGTCCAGTGCTCTGCACACAGTAAGCGCTCAATAAATACAATTGATTGATTGACGGGTGATCAATCAATCAATCGCATTTCTAGACTGTGAGCCCACTGTTGGGTAGGGACTGTCTCTATATGTTGCCAGCTTGGACTTCCCAAGCGCTTAGTCCAGTGCTCTGCACACAGTAAGCGCTCAATAAATACGATTGATTGATTGATTGATGGGTGATCAATCAATCAATCGTATTCTTAGACTGTGAGCCCACTGTTGGGTAGGGACCGTCTCTATATGTTGCCAACTTGTCCTTCCCAAGCGCTTAGTCCAGTGCTCTGCACACAGCAAGCGCTCAATAAATACGATTGATTGATTGATTGAGCGCTGAAAAGCAGTGTGGCTCGGTGGAAAAGAGCACAGGCTTTGGAGTCAGAGGTCATGGGTTCAAATTCCGGCTCTGCCAATTGTCAGCTGGGTGACTTTGGGCAAGTCACTTCACTTCTCTGGGCCTCAGTGACCTCATCTGTAAAATGGGGATGAAGACTGTGAGCCCCCCATGGGACAACCTGATCACCTTGTAACCTCCCCAGCGCTTAGAACAGGGCTTGGCACATAGTAAGCGCTTAATAAATGCCATTAAAAAAAAAACAAAAACATATAGAGATGGTCCCTACCCAACAGTGGGCTCACAGTCTAGAAGATGGTTTGCTCTTACCTCGGCTTCGATCTCGGCGATCTTGGCTAAGGTCCCGCTCATGATGGCGATGAAGATGATGATGATGGCGATAAAGATGATGATGATGGCGATGAAGATGATGGTAGGCCCAGCCTCAGCCTAGGCCGGGCAAGAAGGCCTGGCAAGCAGGCCTGGCGGCGCTCTGCGCAGGCGCGGACGGCGCTCTCTTCTCGCGAGAGCGAGCCGCACGTGGGGGCGCGAGGGAAACGCCTCCCCCACTGCCCGAGAGGCGCCGAACCCGCCAGTAGGGGTTCGTTCGTTCGTTCGTTCGTTCGTTCGTTCGTTCGTTCGTTCGTTCGTTCGTTCGTTCGTTCGTTCGTTCGTTCGTTCGTTCGTTCGTTCGTTCGTTCGTTCGTTCGTTCGTTCGTTCGTTCGTTCGTTCGTTCGTTCGTTCGTTCGTTCGTTCGTTCGTTCGTTCGTTCGTTCGTTCGTTCGTTCGTTCGTTCGTTCGTTCGTTCGTTCGTTCGTTCGTTCGTTCGTTCGTTCGTTCGTTCGTTCGTTCGTTCGTTCGTTCGTTCGTTCGTTCGTTCGTTCGTTCGTTCGTTCGTTCGTTCGTTCGTTCGTTCGTTCGTTCGTTCGTTCGTTCGTTCGTTCGTTCGTTCGTTCGTTCGTTCGTTCGTTCGTTCGTTCGTTCGTTCGTTCGTTCGTTCGTTCGTTCGTTCGTTCGTTCGTTCGTTCGTCTTTATTGAGCGCTTACTGCGTGCGGAGCACCGTACTGAGCGCTTCAGAAGTCCAATTGGCAACATATAGATCAATCAATCAATCCTATTTATTGAGCGCTTACTGTGTGCAGAGCACTGTACTGAGCGCTTCGGAAGTCCAAGTTGGCAACATATAGATCAATCAATCAATCAATCAATCAATCGTATCTATTGAGCGCTTACTGTGTGCGGAGCACTGTACTAAGCGCTTGGGAAGTCCCAGTTGGCAACATATAGAGACGGTCATTCATTCAATCGTATTTATTTATTCATTCATTCATTCATTCATTCATTCAATCGAAATTATTGAGCGCTTACTGTGTCCGGAGCACCGTACTGAGCGCTTGGGAAGCCCAAGTTGGCAACATAGAGAGACGGTCATTCATTCAATCGTATTCATTCATTCATTCATTCATTCAATCGAAATTATTGAGCACTTACTGTGTGCGGAGCACCGTACTGAGCGCTTGGGAAGTCCAAGCTGGCAACATAGAGAGATGGTCATTCATTCAATCGTATTTATTCATTCATTCATCCATTCAGTCAATCGAAATTATTAAGCGCTTACTGTGTGCGGAGCACCGTACTGAGCGCTTGGGAAGTCCCAGTTGGCAACATAGAGAGACGGTCATTCATTCAATCGTATTTATTTATTCATTCATTCATTCATTCAATCGAAATTATTGAGCGCTTACTGTGTGCGGAGCACCGTACTGAGCGCTTGGGAAGTCCAAGTTGGCAACATAGAGAGACGGTCATTCATTCAATCGTATTTATTCATTCATTCATTCAATCGAAATTATTGAGCACTTACTGTGTGCGGAGCACCGTACTGAGCGCTTCAGGAGTCCAAGTTGGCAACACAGAGAGACGGTCATTCAGTCAATCGTATTTATTCATTCATTCATTCATTCAATCGTATTTATTCATTCATTCATTCATTCAATCGAAATTATTGAGCGCTTACTGTGTGCGGAGCACCGTACTGAGCGCTTGGGAAGTCCAAGTTGGCAACATATAGAGACGGTCCCTACCCAACAGTGGGCTCACAGTCTAGAAGGGGGAGACAGACAACAAAACAAAACATTAACAAAATAAAATAGAGTAAATTTGTACAAATAACATAAATAAATAAATAAATAGAGTAATAAATAGTACAAACATATATACATATATACAGGTACTGTGGGGAGGGGAAGGAGGTAAGGCTGGGGGGATGGAGAGGGGGAGGAGGAGGAGAGGAAGGAGGGGGCTCATGCCCCACAACCCCTCCGCCATCCCGCCTTTCACCATGGCTGTCTGGCTCTCCCTGCTCACTTTAGGTCCGGCCTGAAGGCTTACACAGACGGCGGCCAGGCTTTCCCCAAGGCCTCTCCTCACGCCCTTCACCTCCGTCCCCACCCCGGGATAGTAGTCAGCATAGGGAAGACAAATCCCTTCAGCCCCACAGTGCTGCAAATGAAGCTTCCTTTCCCTGTCAAGTTCAGATGTTTATTCTCAGGAGAAGCAGCTCACAGGTTGGCGCCATGGCCCTCAGGCCCTCACTGCTTGCTCTGGGTTAGGCCTGAAGGTTTTCCCCAAGGCCCCTCCTCACGCCCTTCACCTCCATCCCCACCCTGGGATAGGAGTCAGCATAGGGAAGACAAATCCCTTCAGCCCCACAGTGTAGCAAATGAAGCTTCCTTTCCCTGTCAGGTTCAGATGTTTATTCTCAGGAGAAGCAGCTCACAGGTTGGCTGCCATGGCCCTCAGGCCCTCACTGCTTGCTCTGGGTTAGGCCTGAAGGTTTTCCCCAAGGCCCCTCCTCACACCCTTCACCTCCATCCCCACCCCAGGATAGGAGCCTGCACTGGAAAGACAAATCCCTTCAGCCCCACAGTGTAGCAAATGAAGCTTCCTTTCCGTGTCAAGTTCAGATGTTTATTCTCAGGAGAAACAGCTCACAGGTTGGCTGCCATGGCCCTCAGGCCCTCATTGCTTGCTCTGGGTTAGGCCTGAAGGTTTTCCCCAAGGCCCCTCCTCACACCCTTCACCTCCATCCCCACCCCAGGATAGGAGCCTGCACTGGGAAGACAAATCCCTTCAGCCCCACAGTGTAGCAAATGAAGCTTCCTTTCCCTGTCAGGTTCAGATGTTTATTCTCAGGAGAAGCAGCTCACAGGTTGGCTGCCATGGCCCTCAGGCCCTCACTCCTTGCTCTGGGTTAGGCCTGAAGATTTTCCCCAAGGCCCCTCCTCACGCCCTTCACCTCCATCCCCACCCCAGGATAGGAGCCTGCACTGGGAAGACAAATCCCTTCAGCCCCACAGTGTAGCGAATGAAGCTTCCTTTCCCTGTCAGGTTCAGATGTTTATTCTCCGGAGAAGCAGCCCACAGCTTGGGGGCCATGGCCCTCAGGCCCTCACTGCTCACTCTGGGCTAGGCCTGAAGGTTTACACAGATGGCAGTCAGGCTTTCCCCAAGGCCTCTCCTCACTCCCTTCACCTCCTTCCCCACCCCTGGATAGGAGCCAGTATAGGGAAGACAAATCCCTTCAGCCCCACAATGCAGCTAATGAAGCTTCCTTTCCCTGTCAGGTTCAGATGTTTATTCTCAGGAGAAGCGGCCCATAGCTTGTCCCCAGTCACTTGGGGACTTGATTCCTGCTCAGCGGAATAATCACCTCGTTCCTGTGCCAGTTGTGAGGACCGCCTGATGAAATCTAATGTATTGGTGAAAAGAAAACTCCGCCAAGAGCTTCAAGTGCTTAGTACAGTGTGCTACACACAGTAGTGCTCAATAAATACTACTGAATGAATGAGAGGGAGATGGGGAGGGAATGACTGGCTCGAACTTGGTCACTCAGGCAGGAGTGGGATGAAAACAAGAAAACCAAAGGTACTGACCATGAAAGAGAAATAAACTCCATCTCTGCTTATATTAGGGCAAAATTTAAGACAAAGCAAACCAAGAAAACAAGGCTTCTTTTGAAATAGGAAAGGAAGACTAATAGTCTGATCTTGAAAGGGCTAGGATTTTTCATTATTAATAGGAATAATGGTATTTGTGAAGTGCTTACTATGTGCCAAGCACAGTTCTAAGCACTGGGGAGATGCAAGGTAATAATAATAATAATGATGGAATTTATTAAGCGCTTACTATGTGCAAAGCACTGTTCTAAGTGCTGGGGAGGTTACAAGGTGATCAGGTTGTCCCATGAGGGGCTCACAATCTTAATCCCCATTTTACAGTTGAGGTAACTGAGGCCCAGAGAAGTGAAGTGACTTGCCCAAAGTCACACAGCTGACAATTGGTGGATCAGGATTCGAACCCATGAACTCTGACTCCAAAGCCCGTGCTCTTTCCACTGAGCCACACTGCTTCCCCAAGGTAATCAGGTTATCCCACATGGGGCTCACAGTCTTAATCCCCATTTTACAGGTGAGGTAACTGAGGCACAGAGAAGTTAAGTGACTTGCCCAAAGTCACACAGCTGATAAGTGGCAGAGCAAGAATTAGAACCCTTGACCTCTGACTTCCAAGCCCATTCTCTTTCCAATAAGCCACGCTACTTCTTTTTTAAATGTAGTTTTTAAAAGGCTCAGCCAGGTCCAGAAAATGAAGATTAGGCTCTTCCTATCCTGTAATGGGAGGATAGGAAGTGCAGCTAGGGCAGGAAGGAACTGATCAAATATTTTTAAACCCTGGATAAATTAAAATCAGCAAATTCACAAGCGAAGTAAAAGCTCTCTAGGGATTTAGGATTTTCCCTAGCAACCCTAAAACTAGAAATCGCTTCACTTTTGCAGTACTTAAATTTGACACCACTACTAGAAACGCTACTAAAGATACTACTAAAAATAGAATAGAGAAAATGCTATTATTCGAGTAGGAACATGAGATTTATTTATAGTAATGTCTGTCTCCCACTCTAGACTGTAAACTCACTGTGATCACGGAACATGTCTAACAACTCTTGTTGCAATGTACTCCCCCACATGCTTAGTACAATATTTTGCACGCAGTAAGCACTCAATAAGATGGATTGATTGATTGACTGATTCTGGTAGTGCAAGGGTGATTGTTAAGACAAATGAATAACCAATAATCCCATATTGTGTGCATTTAAGATTGTCCCTTGCTTCCTTGTTTTATTGATTACCAAGGCCTAGCCCCATTTTTACTTTTCCCTCTTGGTGCCATTATCTTCCTGAGGCTCTGCCCCAAGGTAATCACTCCATTTCTCATTCTGTATGCTAGGCTGATATGCCTTCTGCTTCTGCCTCCCAGCAGCTGTTACTGTCCACCTCTAAGCCACACCTTATGAGATTCAGGCTTAGAAACATTAGATCAAGCATAGTTGTCTGGTCAACCGTAGCACTCCCTCCAAATGACCTATTTGCTTAGTTTTGATGTCTGTGTAAAGATACTAATGTGAACAGGAGAGGAGTCAGGAGAGATGAGAAATGTCGCTTTGTCCTTTAAAGAATGGTGTGATCAATCAATCATATTTATTGAGCGCTTACTGTGTGCAGAGCACTGTACTAACTGCTTGGGAAGTACAAGTTGGCAACATATAGAGGCAGTCCCTACCCAACAGTGGGCTCACAGTCTAGAAGGGGGAGACAGAGAACAAAACCAAACATATTAACAAAATAAAATAAATAGAATAGATATGTACAAGTAAAGTAAACAAATAAATAGAGTAATAAATATGTACTAAATAATAAATGTAATAAATAAATATGTGTGATGATAATGGAGTCTCCTGACAAGGGTAAGAGACATCAGGACCAAGAATCTTCAGGAAGGAATTGATTATGGTGAGCGTGTTTTACACAGCGTCACCCACACTCTCTTGTCCCTACCAGTTGTATTCCCACTGGGGCACAAAGTGCAACAAACAAGTAGGGGAGAAGGGGATGCAATGTTTGCAAAGTGCACCCAGAGATTTTTTACAAGCAGGATCCATTTCTGCCGAGGTGACCAAAGCATAGTGCCAATGCCATGCCCTAGTGCGTAGCCCTGGAAGTGGTTCTCCTGGTAGCCACCGTGTTCTTCTCTGGCCATATTAGCCAGATATTTTTGAGCTTCCTCCTGGGCCTGTGCACCTTGCAGGCACCTAGGTGGTTCTCAGTCATCAGTTTTCACTACAGATGGTTTAGCCCCAGTTGATATTCCCCTACTTGCAGTAGCCCTGCAATTAGTCCTGAAGGAAGAGCATGGCCCTGGGAATGAGGAAGTCTGCGTTCTTTAAATACTCTGAATTGTTTTTAGTCTGAATTGACAGTTAAACACTTTAAATGCGGTGCCCACATTCACTTACACAGTTTGCATGCAAAGAAATGCACAGATTTCCTGCTTCCCCCCTCCTTAAGTGTACAGTGGGTCAAAGGTGACTTTTCTTGTAGTTCACATAAAGGCTGTGGGACCTCAGCCAACTGCCCCAAACATCTTGTTATGGCTCTTGTAAACCTTCACTCAACTCGTGACTTAATTACATTGATTATTATATTGATAGGTATATATAATCACTCAGGATAACCCTGACAGGAAATAGTTGAGATTATAAAACAAGAAGTGGAGATTAAAAATCAGAGTGACCTGTGGCTCAGTTCAGTATTCGTGAACCTAGTTTAGTAGCAAGTGAAAGTAGGATCCTGAATCCTCTGAGATGTAGACCTCACCGGGTTGTGTTGGCTCTAAATTGATTCTTGATAGAGCACTACGTTTGGGTTTTCATTGGCCTGGGTGCTATTTATCCTCTAATTCTGCATTGAAAAATAAAAAATAAATCAATAAAAGGAGAAAAGAGTTGAACTTAAATAAGAAGTCAGTCAGAGAGGTCAGAGTGAGATGATGATTCTGAAAGTAAATGAGTTATAATGGAGGGAAATGTTGCTTAATGTGTGCATGGGAGGTTTATGGCCCTGGCAGCCTCCAGGATGGGCACCTCATAGACCTGGAAGTATTACTGTTGAATGTGTGGCAGTATTATTATTGTTATTTCCAAAGCCATTACAAATGTAAAATGACATAATTGCTTGAACTCCAGCACCTTGTTCATTACCAATTAAATGGGGCTGAAAATACATCTCTGGGATAATACTCCTGTTTATGGTTTGCTTCTCATCAATGCAGAAATGTCATCCCATCTTCATCTCATTAATTGTCTCAGCAGCCTGTTGGGTAGGTGGCAACTACTGTTATAGCCTCAAATTATAGAAAGAGAAAAGAGCTAGGACAGAACATAGACTCTAGGAAAGGAAAGAGATGAATGTCCTTTGGGCATTTGGTATTCAACCCACCCTCAGCTCCTCAACACCTGTAAATTATTTATTTATATTAATGTCTGTCCCCCCCCTAGAACGGAAGCTCCTTGTGGGAGGGAATGTGTTGAGAGGGAATGTGTCTACCAACTCTGTTGTATTGTACTCTCCCAAGAGTTTAGTACTGCAGTAAGCACTCAATAAATGTCGACTAGATTTTTTAGAAGTCAGCAGCAAAGGAGAGGGAAATGAACAAAATAAAGTAAAAGCATCATTACTGGGTCAAACCAATGGTCTGCCAAGCCCAATATTCTGTTTTTAATAATGACAGAAATAGGATTGCCCTCCTTGACACCCGCGTTTATCATCACTAGCATCCAAACTCAAAATCATGACCTTTTCCCTTGGAAGGCAAATGATGTGGAACTTTCAGTGGTTGGGTCTTTGAGGGGATGTGGGTGGTGTGCAGAAGGCAAAACTTTGACAGAACATGATTTCCTCATGTTCAGCTTCCAGGGCTGAATTCTCCCCTCTACCAGATTTGGAACCTCAAATAAGGGCTCCAAAAGCCCCAGGTAGCCCAGAACTTGGAGAAAAGCTCTTGGCCTGACCCTGGAGGCCCCAGTAACCCCGTCTGCAAGAAAGCCCTGTGGAGTACAAAATAAGTGAGTGGTGAAAATTGAGAGGAGCCACCAAATCACTCCCCACTGGGCTTTGGTGCTGGGCTAGGGACAAAGAAGCCTCCAACCTGGCCCCATATCTGTGGAAAGAATGGAAATCTCACAGGCTGCCGAAGATGATTGGAATTCTGGTTATCTTAGGTGGGGCACAGCAAGGCTTAAGGTGGGCGGGACCAAAGAAGAACATAGAGTGGGGGACAGAGGGAAGTAGAAAGGGGAAGAAAGGAGAAGGGAGAGGAAAGTAGGGAGAGAAAAAAGAAAAAAATAAGAGAATTAAAGAGAGAGGAAGGTAGAAGTATTTACCTTCTACTACCAAATCATCCTCACTGTCTTCTGCCTCTCCACGAGCAATGGCACAAGCCATTTCTCCCAGTTCCACCGTGCGCCTCCTTCAAAAAGCCTTACTTTGCCAGACAAACTTTGCCTTGTTCCTAAAAGATGATCTAGTCAAAACATGTAGTAAAAACACATTTTATGGCAGAACAGTGTACTTTTAATTCTTCATCCAGAGTTACATAACTTTTCCCTTCGTCCCTTTTCTTTCAACCTGTTTTCTACCTATGATAGAACATTCCCATCAACCTCATCTTATAAAGACTTTGGGGGCCTTTTGTGAGGAGCCTTGTCAAGGTCCTCTTGAAAGTATGAGTATATTTTGTGCATTGATTCCCTTCTACACTGATCACATGGATTCTACCATTTTCCAGATATAGAAGTCAGAATCACTAGACTATAATTCCCAAGTTCACCACCAGAACTCAGAGGTGGGAGCTACAGTGCTGATCTACAAGTGATCATTTGCAATGATAAGTTATTCACATTTTCTGAGAGTCTACAACCAAATTTTTGCTTTTTGTGTTATTTATATGGAATTTATGAAGCGCTTTTTATGCACCAAAGAGCTAGGGTAGATACAAACTAATCAGGTTGGAAATGGTCCATGTCCCCTATTGGGTTCACAGTCTTAATCCCCATTTTACAGATGAGGTGACTGAGGCACAGAGAAGTTAAGCGACTTGCCCAAGAGCACAGAGCAGGCAAGTAGCAGAGCCGAGATTAGAATCCAGGTCCTTCTGGCTCCCAGCCTTTGCTCTTTCCACTAGGCCACACTGCTATAGTTCCGCCGGCTCCTCAACGGAGCTCCTCCAGCACCTTTTTTTGAAGTTATTCAGTGCTGGTGACTAATCCATATCTAGCTTATCTATTTGGTCTAAACATCCTGTCGGCTCATCATAATTTTATTTAATTCATCTGACTTCCTGCTTGTCTTGTCTTATGCTGTCGAGTTGTCTCCGACCCATAGCGACTCTCTGGACACATCTCTCCCATAATAACCCACCTCCATCTGCAATCGGTCCAGTAGCGTAGCCACAGAGTTTTCCTGGTAAACTTACAGAGGTGGTTTACCATGCCTTCTTCTGCGTAGTAAACTTAAGTCTCCACCCTCAACTCTCTTCCACACCCCTGATGCCCAGCATGGGTGAGTTTTGCCTTGTAACATATTGCCTTCCACTCACAAGCCACTGCCCAAGCTAGGAATGGAATGGTTAGGCCTCTGCTTGACTCTGCCTCCTGTAGCCGAGACTAGAAGAGTGTCGAAATCTCTCCAGGTGCCATCCTGAAAGGGGACTTTCTGCTACAAAAAGCAATTTGGATAGGAGAACTAACATTTTCCCCATTGGCTATCTCTTTTTCATACTGGATTGCAGTGTTTACACCACTCCCAATTAAGCGACTCAACTGATTCCCTAACCACTTTCCTGTTTTTAATATACTGGAAAAGTGTTTTATTATCAGCTATGGCATCCTTTGCAAGGTGTTCTTCAAACTCAATTTTAGTGCCTCTTTATTTCCTATTTGTATCTATCTGATTTTCCATTCTCTATGAGCTTTCCTGTTCCTTTCATTTTTTTAAAGGATGACTGTTTTTAATCCGATAGAATTTTTTACCCTATCATTTAACTAGTCAGGGTTTGTTTGAGTGCTCTTTTTCGTTTGAGATCCACTCTTAAAAGGGCTTCAAACATGGTATTTTAAAGCAGCCTCCAGACCTCTTGTATGCTTTTGTAGCTCTTTTTATCACAGTTTTTTTCTAAGAGTTTCATTTCATCATTGTATGCTCTTCTAAAATCTAATATCCTTCATGGGGTTTTTTTGGTTTTTTTTTTGGCCTCTTCCTAACAAAAATTGTTAAATTTAAGTGTGATGTGGTCATGTTCAGAGTGGCTCTCCCACATACACTTCTTTCACCAAGTCCTTTCTACTACTCAGAATTATAATCAGTATGTTAGCTTATGGGTTTAGGATTAGTTGTTCCACAAAACAGTGGTTTTTCCAATCCAAAAATATGTAAATGTTTGGAGGCGTTGTGTGTCGATTGCTCCTCTTGGCTAAAGTGAACAGAATTTTGGTTGGGTTATGCCATCTGAAGGAGAGGCCTGAAGGGCTGGGGCCGAAGAGGGGGTATGGCCTAAGTTGAACGGAGAGAGGGGAAAGAGGAGGAAGAAGATAAAAAAAAGGGAAGAAGGAAGAGAAAAAAAAAGAAGGGAATGCAAGGGGCAGGAAGGGTAAAAGGGAAAGGAGAGTGAGAGAGACAGATGTGTTGGAAAAGGAAGAGGCTTCTCACCCTCTGCTGATTCATTCATTCAGTTGTATTTATTGTGATTGTTCTGCTGCCACCGCTGGCCTCTGCCACTGTTGGAATTTATCTACCAACTCTGTTATATTGATATATTGTACTCTACCAAGCACTTAATACAGTACTCTGCACACAGTATGCACTCAAAACATACAATTGATTGATTGATTCATGGTCAAACACCTCCTTCCCCACGTTATCTCTCCCTTCCATTGAGATGCCTGCTCATCCCAGCCAGCCAGATATCTGTTTGGTTTTATTTAATAACCTGGGTTATTAGGGCTTTTGAGACATAAATGTGCCTTGAAAGTGAGCAGTGCAAACAACCCTCAAATGTCAAAAATGTCCTACCAAAATCAATAATAATTACGGTATATGTTAAGTCCTTACTATGTGCCAGCCACTAAGTGCTAGGGTAGATATAAGGTAATCAGGTTGGACATTAGTCCCTGTCCCACATGGGGCTCCCAATCTTAATCCCCATGTTACTGATGAGGTAGCTGAGGCCCAGAGAAGTTAAGAGACTTGCCCAAAGTCACACAGCAGACAAGTGGCGAAGCCAGGATTAGAACCCACATCCTCTGACTTTCAAACCTGTGCTCTTGTCACTAGGCCATGCTGCTTCTCATAATTGGAACACCTGATCACCTCAACCCTTTTAATGTTTGTAGTAATGAATCACCAAACACCCCTAACTTATCCTAGGTTTGTTTCTGGTAATACATTATTATTGACCTCTCAACCTTGAAGTTTAACAACTTTCTGCTATTCAGCCAGACCAGCTTTCAGAGGCAACAAATTTCATGTTTACTACCAGATGTGTGAAGAAGTGTTTCCTCTGTTGTTTTGAACGTACCACAATAGTATCAGAAACACTTTCTATTTTTCTTAGTGGGCTGTTAACTTTAAAGACTAATTGTGCCTAGAGAGAAGGCAATGCCTAGTCAATCAATAAATCAATCAGCAGTACATATTGAGCCCCTGATGTGTGCAGAACACTCTACCAAGTGCTTCAAAGAGTTCAACAGAGCAAGTAGATAGGATTCCTAGCCTCAAGGAAATACAAGGTAGTGGGGGAAACAGGCTCTAAAACAACTTACTGTCAGGAGGAAGAAAGCCAAGGAGGAGGAAAAGTGAGATTGCAGGCTCCTTCCCCACTGCCTTCAAACACACCCACAACCCCCGTATCCTAAAAATACCTTTTCTGGAACTCCTGCACCATCCAGCTATTGCTCCATCTCCCTCCTCCCATTCCTGAGCAAAATCTTCTAACAGGTTGCATACATCCACTACCACTTTCTTCTCCTCCGCGCCATCCTCCAACTTCCTTTCTGAGCCTCTGTAATCTTGCCTTTGCCCCCTTCGCTCCATTGAGGCCGCTTTTTCCAAGGTCATCGAATATCTCCTTTTTGCCAAATCTAATGGATCCTTCTCTGTTCCAATTCTTCTTGACCTCACTGTCGCATCCCGGCTTGACTACTGCATCAGCCTCCTCGCTAATGGCCGGGCAACCACTTTCTACTCTCTCCAGTCTGTATTTCATGCGGCCGCCTGGATCATTTTTCTAAAACAGAGTTCTTTACATGTCTCCCCAGTCCTCAGAAACCTCCAATGGCCTACCATTCATCTCTGCAGCAAACAGAAACTACTGTCCATGGGCTTTACTGCACTCAATCAGCTCTCTCCTTTCGACTTATCCGATCACTTCTCCCAGGACAATGCAGCTTCCATTCTTTGTTCCTCTCAAAATAACCTTCTCACTGTGCCTCATTCTTTCCCCTGCCACTGCCCTTTTGGTCATGTCCTCTCCCTTGCCTGAAACTCCCTCCCTCCTCCATATCCAACAGACCACAGCTCTCCCCATCATCAAAGCTCTTCAGAAATCAAATCTTTTCTGGAAGGCCTTCCACGATTAATCTCTATTCTCCCTGGTTTATAATCCCCCAACTGCCAGAATTGAACTATTCACAGCTCCTGTAGCACTTGTGTACATATAATATTACATGGCTTCCTGCTATCTGTTATTTGTTCAACTATCTTCCTCTCTAAGGTGTAAGCAGCATGGCACACTGTGGCCAAATGGAAAGAGCACAGGTCTGAAAATCAGAGGACCTGGGTTCTAATCATCCTGGTTCCACCATTTGCCTGCCATGTGACCCTGGGCAAGTCTCTTAGCTTCTCTGTGCCTCAGTTTCCTCACTTGTAAAAAGGTTAAATACCTGTTCTCTCTCACCCTGAGACTTTGAGCCTCATGTAGGACAGGGACTGTGTCTAATCTGATTTCAATGTATCTACCACTGTACTTGGCGTTTAGCACTGAACAGATATCACAATTATTGTTATTATTTACATTATGGTCCTTGAGGGTATATTAGGAGAAGCAGCATGGCATAGTGGATAGAGCACAATCCTGGGAGCCAGGAGGTCATGGGCTGTAATCCTGGCTTGGCCACTTGTCTGCTGTGTGACCTTGGGCAAGTCACTTCACTTCTCTGGGCCTCTGTTGCTTCAGCTGGAAAATGGGGATTGAGACTGTGAACCTCATGTGGTACAGGGACGGTGTCCAACTCGATTTGCTTGCATCCACACCAGCTCTTAGTACAGTGCCTGGCCCAGAGTCAGCACTTAACAAATACCATAATTATTATTATTACTAAATTCTCCTTTGTCTCCCAAGAGTCTGTCAATGAAGCAATAGCATTTATTGAGTGCCTACTGTGTACAGGTAGGTAGGCACGCAATAAATGCTATTGGTTCATTGATTGATAGACGAAAGATGTCAGGGGGGCCTAGAACAGAGCCCCGGTGGACACCCAATGATAGTGAGTGGGAAGCACTCACTTCGACCTCCAGCCCACTTCATCCCCCTGGCCTGGAATGCCCTCCCTCCGCACAGCTGCCAAGCTAGCTCTCTTCCTCCCTTCAAAGCCCTACTGAGAGCTCACCTCCTCCAGGAGGCTTTCCCAGACTGAGCCCCCTCCTTCCTCTCCCCCTCCTCCCCCTCCCTATCCCCTTCGCCTTACCTCCTTCCCTTCCCCACAGCACCTGTATATATGTATATATGTTTGTACGTATTTATTACTCTATTTATTTATTTATTTTATTTGTACATATTTATTCTATTTATTTTATTTTGTTAATAGGCAAGTGTTTCCAGAAGAAGAGAGTGGTCCACAGTGTCGGAAGCAGCTGAGAGATGGAGGGGGATTTATTGATTGATTTATCAATAAGTGCCATTGTTAAACACCACTGACGGTGAGGAGGATTAGGATTAGGATAGCGTGCATTAGTTTGGGCAAGAAGGAGGTTGGTAACCTTGGAGAAAGCGGCCTCAGTGGTGAGAAGCGGAGGTAAACTAGATTGCAGAAGGTCAAAAGGGAGCTGGAGAAGAGGGAGCGGAAGCTGAGGGTTTATACAACCTGTGGGAGGAGTTTGTATAGGAATGGGAGGAGGGAGATAGGGTGATAGCTAGAGGGTGCATTGGGATACAGAGAAGGGTTTTTTTAGGATAGGGGACATGTGAGCATGAAGGCAGAGGAGAAGGAGCCAACAGAGAAGAAGCAATTGATAATGGCAGTCAGGGAGGAAAGAAGAGTAGGCCTAAGTGTTTCTATAAGGTGAGAAGGGATGGGGACCCAGGCACAGGACAAGGGGGTAGAACTTGAAAACAGAGGGAAGAGCTCCTTTTTAAAAACAGCTGAGAAGAATGAGAGAGTGGAGATCAGGGTCACAGTGACGTAGGGTGGTGTCCTTCCCCTGACTTTCCAATCACTGCAGATAGTACCATCATCCTTTCTGTATCACAAGCCCGTAACCTTGGTGTTACCCTTGACTTCTTCTCTCTCATTCAACTCACATATTCAATCCATCACTAAATCCTGTTGTTTCGATCTTCACAACATTGCTAAAATCTGCCCTTTCCTCTCCATCCAAACTGCAACCATGTTAATCAAAACATTTCTCCTATCCCAACCTGTTACTGTAACAGCCTCCTTGCTGACCTCCCTGCCTCCTGTCTCTTCCCACTCCAGTCCTTACATCTCTCTGCTGCTCAGATTTTTCTACAAAAATGTTCAGGCTATGTTTCCCCCCTCCTCAAAAACCTCCAGTGGTTGCCCATCCACCTTCGCATGAAACAGAAACTTCTCACCACAGGGTTAAAGTCCTTTGCCCGCTCCCAACTCACCTCGCTACTCTGCTACTACAACCCAACCTGCATACTTCACTCGTCTAATGCTAACCTTCTCGCTGTACCTTGATCACATCTATATCGCCATCAGTCTCTTGCCCATGTCCTGCCTCTGGCCTGGAATGCCCTCCCTCTTTATATTTGGCAGACAATTACTCTCCCCCATTTCAAAGCCTTATTGAAGGCTTATCTCGTCCAAGAGGCCTTTCCTGACTAAGCCTTCTTTTCCTTTTCTTTCACTCCCTTCTGCGTCACCCTGACTTGCTCCCTTTATTCACCTTCCCTGCTCCCCAGCCCCTCAGCACTTATGTACATATCTGTAATTTTATTTATATTAATGTCTGTCTCCCCCTCTAGACTGTAAGCTCGTTGTGGTCAGGGAATGTGTCTGTTATGTCGTCATATTGACTGACTGAGAGGGAGACTTTGGTCAACAAAATAGATGACAAAGTCATCAATGAACAGAAAGAGGAGAGGTGAGAAATCTGTGGCTTTCAGGAGGTCTGGAATAATTGATGGGAGCAATGGACATGGAAGAAAATGAGGGAGTTGAAGTCAATCTGCTGAGCAAAAGAGAGCAGAGTTTTGCAAGCAAAGATTAATTTGAAGTGGCCAAAATCAGTCAGGTGTCTGGATTTCTGCTTTGTAGCCTGAGTGCAGGACTGGGAGAAAGCAAATCGTGGAGATGATCCGAAGCTGAGAGTTGGTGGCTCTGAGATCAACGGAGGGACAGGAGGGCTGGGGTTTGCGTTTGGTGGAGAAGGAGGTGTTGAGAGTATGAATTTGTACAGGAAGAGCAAGAAGGTTAGGTAGCAAGTCCATGTAGGGCAAGATGCCCTGAGATAAAGTGGAAGGGTTCTTGAGATCGGAGGATTCCGTGGGGAAAGAGAATAGTTTGGCTGGTGCGTGGGATGGGGTTGGGGGGGTGAGAAGGCAAATTAGAAGAATGAAGTCAGAAAGTGGGATTTCAGAGTTGGTGAGATTTGAAACAGTAAACAGTGACTAATGGTGATGAGACCGGGTATATGTCCAAGTAGTGGAGTGGATGAGGTAGGGGAAGCACCTCTAACTCTACACCTTTCACTTACACCAGGCAGAAATATGAAAAAATTAGGGTGAAATCTTCCAAATCCTGTTCAGCACAGACAGGGTACTGCAGGAGGAAAACTATGGCAGGTGGGCAGGGAACGTTGTTTACCAACTCTTATATCGTACTCACCCAAGCGCTTAGTACAGTGCTCTGCACACAATAAGCACTCAATAAATATGATTGATTGATTGATTGATTGAGCTCTTAATCCTCTCAAAGAACCAGCTTTCCACACGTTCGTGATTATAGGGTTCAGGTTCCCTGAGGCCTAGAGTCTGAGGGCCAGGAGCTCCTTGCGCAGAGGAAGTCCCTGAGGCAGCTAAATGGACAAGGTAATAAACTGGGGACCCCTCTGCCCCGTCCTCCCTCCCCTCCACCCCCATTGGGATGTCCAGCTCCATTTTCTAGTTGTCCATTTTGTTATTTCTAGTCCAGCCTGGTTGAATTAATTAATGATGGCATTAGTTAAGCGCTTACTATGTGCAAAGCACTGTTCTAAGTGCTGGGGGGGATACAAAGTAATCAGGTTGTCCCACATGGGGCTCACAGACTCAATCCCCATTTTACAGATGAGGGAACTGAGGCACAGGGAAGTGAAGTGACTTGGCCAGAGTCACATAGCTGACAAGTGGGGGAGCCGGGATTAGAACTCACGATCTCTATCTCCCAAGCCCGGGCTCTTTCCACTGAGCCACGCGGCTTCTCTAATGTCTAGTCTAGCCTAATTGCTTAGTACTAGTTCAGAGGAGTAAAATAAAGAGGAAGGGGAGAGAAGCAAGGGGATAGATCTTCGGTGGCAGTAAGTTGAGAATGAAGCTAATTATCCATGTATTTTCCCCAGAGGGGGAAAAAAAACCTTCTTTGCCTAAATAACTCAAATAATTAAGGCTAGAATTGAATTTTCCTCAATTCGCCGTTTCATTCTGCTACCGGACACCTGGGCCGAGGGAGTAAGACGTGTAAAAGTCAAAGAAGGTAAAGCAGATGCCAAATTAAAATGCTTTAAGATCAGCCTCCGCCATCAGATTGATCCTATGGGTGGGTGCGTACATGTTTAACTGTTTCATAGACTTTCACGGCTAATAACATAGAGGCTTTATATTTTCAATGTAGTATGCAAATGGGTTTGCTTCTTGTTCAGATGATATTTGTTCCGGTGATATTTTCATCCATATCGCTTCGCTGGACATCTTTAGGATGGCTCTGTATTCAGTCCTACTAACTGCCCGACTGCTTCCGGCAAAACCCACGTTCAACCCACACACAAAATATGAAGCTTCTATTTGTACGTGTGCGTTTGTGGGGAGTATCTGTATATAAATACATATACACATATTTAGAGAACACATATAAATATGCATCGATAAATGCAATTGTGTAGGATTTGCTGGGAATTTGGGATTCAGCAGAACTTCTGGCCATGAGATAAATTAATCCAAACCAGCAGTCCCAAGGGCGTCCAAACAGTAGCACATGGGCAGCGGGCTCCGAAAATACGAACTCTAGCTCCCTTACCCTTCCTTCCTTTTCCACTGAAGTAGCTCCCTCTCCTTAACCAGGTCTTCTGCCCCAGAATCTCTCACTTTTAGGATACAATATTCAACGGGCCTTCTAGTTAAAAAACAGATGCCAATTGCAATTTACAGGAAAGGATAAAAGTCTGGGAAAAGACCAAGGTTAGGGAGCTGAAAGTAAGCTAAATGGTACAAGGAGCAAATGAAAGAGGAAACCAGGGGAAGGAAATAGCAGAAAAGGAAACTAAAGTGATCATCCTGAAAGAGCAAATGCCTGGACTAGCGGCTGCTCTATATAGGAGGGAAGGTTTTCAATTGCTCCCAATCAATCAATCAATCAATCGCATTTATTGAGCGCTTACTGTGTGCAGAGCACTGTACTAAGCGCTTGGGAAGTACAAGTTGGCAACATATAGAGACAGTCCCTACTCAACAGTGGGCTCACAGTCTAAAAGGGGGAGACAGAGGACAAAACCAAACATACTAACAAAATAAAATAAATAGAATAGATATGTACAAGTAAAATAAATAGAGTAATAAATATGTACAAACATATATACATATATACAGGTATACATGTAGGTCCCAGACCTAGAGCTTAATGACTAGTGGTAAAGATAAAGAAGTGTACACACGCCAGCTATGTTTTGTCCCACATTAAGCAAATTTTGCTCCTGAGTTACCATCAGGTAATGATGAGACTGTACACTTAGAGAGGGCGGGCGTCACGTCTACCAGCCCATTTGCACTCTCCCATTTAGTACAGTGCTCTGCACACAGTATGCACTCAAAAAATGCAGTTGGGCACCATGTGTAACTATTATACAGAAAATAGTTCTAGCTCTGGGTCCATATCTCGACGGAAAAAGGAGTGATACTCCTGAATTGGTGGTACTGAATGCTTGTTCTTCCCAGTTCTAAGTTTTGAATGCTGAATATGCTTCAACCTCAGATCTCCACATCTGTTCACAAACCTTGAAGTTTGGATTCTTAAGATCAGAACTCTGAATCACCTATACTTGGATCCGGAAGACGGACCTTAGAAAAGACCTCAGGAAAGGATACGATATCTTGAGTCATCTTGAAATTCAGAAAGTAATTGATATCAACCAGCTAAACTGATAGACAGCCAGGGGTCTATTCCCGCTAGGAACAGCTGGCATTCCTATAGTTAAGGGCGGAGAAAATGAAGCTCGAATATGACTCAATGTGTCTAGAGGATACAGTGATTTGTTAGAACACTCATTACAGTAGGAGGGGGTAAAAAAGCTTTGTAGAATTAGCTCACACATTAGCTCGCACATGTGTTTCACTGCATCCTGCAGGTTTTTTTCTGTGGTCTGCCTAGGAAACTAGGCAAACGCTTTGGTGGGATGTATTTTTTATTTTAAAGAAGAAAGGTAACGAAAGGTTTTGTGGCAGCACGGAAGTCAGATGATTTAGAAAGGATAAACATTGAAGTGAGGAGGGATTTTCAAACCCGGCTAGCAGAGTATCTGTCTCTGTGGTGTCTTAAAACGGTGATTTGATAAAGAGTGTTATTTTAACATGAAACATTATAAACAGGGAGAACAGATCACCTTCTGGGCAGATCTCCAGGATGGGGGGAAAAGAGATTTCTGAAAGAAATTAGGATTGGGGCCCTGCTACAGAAATCTGCCCTGCGAAGGAACCGGAGCGGTCACAGCAACATAAGCTTGGAAAAGTAGGAACAGATGACTGGAGTAGCCTGAATCTTCTAGGGACAGGGAATTCCTGGGAACCAGAAGGAAGGGACAATGAGAATTCCAAGCTCAGTCTGTAACAAAGATCACTTATAGAGAGGACGAAGAACATTTAGAGTTTGAAATATGCAATACCCCAAGGGGCCAATAATTGCACCAGTGGAATTTTAAGCTATTAAAAAATGGTTCCCATTGAGGCGTCCGTGAGCTTTGGAGACGGTGGCTCCGTCACTCTGTCGCTCAGAGACCGCATCTCCGTCACTTGCCCAGAAATGCCGCTTTGGATTCACCTAGTCCACACTTCAGAGTGGGGAGTCTGCCAAAGGGCCATAAAGCCATAATATTGACAGAGGCACCACGTATCACAACCGGTTCCCAAAACCAGCACAGATTCTGATTTTTGATAAAGAAGGAAAGGCCATCTGACTTCTGGACGAGTCCTGGGTCAAGCGGTAGCCTGATCTGAAGAGCTGAATCCTCTCTGGGCCATGGGCTCTGGGCCTGGCTGCCAGTCGAGCTGAATGAAGGAACCGCGTAATTCTGGGCGCAAAATGTTTGTCTGACAGGCTTTGCTCTACACTTTCCCGCTGCTCTGGGATCAAATTGCCTTGGCTAAAAGTTTGCCCACCTGATTAACGATAGTTCAGCCATTAAAATTAACTGTGAAGACTCAGTGGAAGAGGAAAGCTGCATCTTCCACTTACGTGACTCTCAGGTCCTCAACTGGACCAGTGTACAGGGACCCAGAAGTGTAATTTAAGGCTTTTAGTTTTGAAATGATCCAGAGTTTAGGATTTGAGGTAAAAGCTGTTAAATTCGGTCTGTTCGTTGGTACAAAAATACCCAGAATGCCTTTTTAACACAAGCGCTTAATTTGGAACTCTTAAGTTAGACATCACCCTCCGCTCCTCACCCCACAACTGTCAGAACTAAGTTTTCTTTATTATGAACTCATTGCCTCCGGTTGATTCTTTATTTTGAAATCAAAGCGAGCTCCAGCGTTCCGACACAAGAGCGGGTCTCCAACTTTAATGCGCGCAACGCACCCCCTTGTCTATTGTGACGGCTGATTTTTGTGACCGGATTAAAAAAAAGGCCAGAAAAGCCAAAGGGAGAGGCACCCCTTCCCCGGGCAGAGGTCCCGTCTCTGATCCCCACAAATTTCACCGGGGTGGCTCCGCTCGACCCCCTGGGGGGGTGGGGGGGGGGTCGAACCTTAGAAGCCGGGACTGGGGCCCGATGTCGGGGGACCCTAGTCGGGACGAGTAGAGGGATCTGGGAATGTCGGGGGGCCAGGGATGCCCGAGTCTTCTAGACTGTGAGCCCGTTCCCGAGCGCCTAGTCCAGTGCTCTGCACACAATAAGCGCTCAATAAATCCCGGCTCTGCCAATTGTCAGCTGTGTGACTTTGGGGAAGTCACTTAACTTCTCTGTGCCTCAATTACCTCATCTGTACAATGGGGATTAAGATTAGGGGACAATCTGATCACCTTGTATTCCCCCCAGTGCTTAAAACAGTGCTTTGCACATAGTAAGTGCTGAACAGATACTATCGTTATTATTGCTATAATAAATACGATTGAACGAATGAGTACCCCTCGCACGGGAGCAAAGGACCGCTCCACGTGGGGGACCCAGTGATTTGAGACTTGGGGCGCCCGGCGTTGGCGGCCCCCTGATGTCTCCAGCTAAGGAGGGAAGAGGTTTCCCAGTTCATTCCAGTGATTTGAGACTTGGGGCGTCCGGGGTTGGCGGCGCCCTGACGTCTCCAGCTAAGGAGGGAATCAATCAATCATCAATCGTATTTATTGAGCGCTTACTGTGTGCACAGCACTGTACTAAGTGCTTGGGAAGTACAAGATGGCAACATATAGAGACAGTCCCTACCCAACAGTGGGCTCACAGTCTAAAAGACTGTGGGGAAGAGGGAAGAGGTTTCCCAGTTCATTCCAGTGATTTGAGAGTTGGGGCGCCTGGGGTTGGCGGCCCCCTGACGTCTCCAGCTAAGGAGGGAATCAATCAATCGTATTTATTGAGTGCTTACTGTGTGCAGAGCACTGTACTAAGCGCTTGGGAAGTCCAAGTTGGCAACATATAGAGACGGTCCCTGCCCAACAGTGGGCTCACAGTCTAGAAGTGTGTGGTTTGGGAGGAAAAGGGCCCAGCTTCACCCCACCGGGCTGCCTTTGGGGACCGATCCCTGTCCTCTTTGCAGGGGGCAGCGGATCCCGGCCGGGCCGGGGGTGGGAGGGGAAGGGAAGGCCTGGTGGAAAAGCAGGAATGAAGGCGGCAGCCCCCTCCCCCCGGCCCCCATTTTACCCCGGGCCGGCGGTTGGGTGGGTGCTTTTGGAGGCCCTGAGGTGGAACCCCTGCCCCTCCCCTCGCCTGGGGGTCTCGTGGGGGGGGGGGTCTTACTTGTACTTCCCAAGCGCTTAGTACAGTGCTGTGCACACAGTAAGCGCTCAATAAATACGATTGACTGATTGTGGGTGGGCGTGGGGGGGGGGGTCCTTTCTTCCCATTTGAGTTCCAGAGGTGGGAGGGGGGCCTCTATCTGCACCCCCCTCGGGCTGGGGACGGTGGAAGATGGCTCCCGGGAGGGGTGGGCTTGCAGCTGCAGCCCCCTGCATTGGGGGGGGGGTGGTCTGCAGGAGGAAAAGGAGGAGGGCCGAGGCTGCAGCCCCCAGGCCCCTCCGGGCTGGGCTCGGGGAGGTCGGGCGGGGGGCGGGCTGGGCCAACGGCTCCATTGCATTGGAGGAGCCGGTCCGGGGGGGGGGGGGGGGGGAGGTTGGGACTGCAGCCCCCGGCCCCCGCGGGCGGGGGGGGAGGGGACGGGAGGGGACGGGAGGGGAGGGGCTGCTCTTGCATTGGAGGAGCTGGGGAGGGGGGGCAGGAAGCGCGGGAGGGGGGTGGTGTATAAATAGGGAAGGGGGGGCCGTGCATCCTCGGCGGGCGGCGGGGAGGAGGGGGGGGGGGGGGTTCGGTCGTTAAACACAAAGGAAGTGGAAAGTTTTTGGGGTCGGTCCGGGCCCGGGGCTCCGCCGGGGCCACGTGCTGGGCCTTGGAGCCGGGGCCGGGGGGCCCCCCGCGCCGAGCCGGCTTTTTGCACGGGGGTGGGGTGGGGGGGGGGGTGTTGTTGGTATCGCCCCCTCCTTCTCCTCCTCCTCCCCCCCCCCCCCCAGGGGTGAAAGTGCAAGAGGAAGTGCAGCCGCTGCCATCTTTCCTCCGCTCCAAACACACGGAGCCCGGGGCCGCAGCGAGGGCTGCACCGACAACGCCGCCGCCACCAGCGCCGCCAAGGCGGCCGCCTCCTCCTCCTCCTCCTCCTCCGCCTCCTCCTTCCCGGCCGGGGGGAATCGAGCAGGTCGATATCGTCGCCGTCGTCTTCGCGCCGCTCGCACACCGACCGGCTCCCGCCGCCGCCGCCACCGCCGCCTTCGCCGCCACCTTTTGTTTCCTTTCCAGCGGCCTCCTTCCCTCCCTCCTTTTCCCTCCCTCCCTCCTCCTTTTCCCTCCTCCCTCTTTTTCCCTCCTCCTCCCTGTCCCTGCTCCAACCCCATCTCGCGCTTTGCAGGGGAGGCAGCGCGCGCCCCCCGCGGGCCCGGGAAGCGAGCGCGCGCGCGCCCGCTCGCGCACGCGCACAAGCGCGCGCGCGCCTTCCGCGCCGGCGCCGCCTGTCGGGCGGGAGCGGGAGTTGCGGGCAAGAAAAGGGGCACCGTCGCTCTCCACCTCCCCCCATCACTCAGTGTGTGTGTGGTGTGTGTCTGTGTCTGTGTGTGTGTTCCCCCCCACGACTCAGAGTGAGTGTGTGTGTGTGTGTGTGTGTGTTCCCCCCCACGACTCAGAGTGTGTGTGTGTGTGTGTGTGTGTGTGTGTGTGTGTGTGTGTGTGTGTGGACTCCCCTCTTCACTCCCCCCTACGACTCACAGTGTGTGTGTGTGTGTGTGTGTGTGGACTCCCCTCCACCTCTTCACACACACACACACCCCCACGACTCAGAGCGGGTGTGTGTGTGACTCCCTTCCCCCCCACGACTCAGAGTGGGTGTGTGTGGACTCCCCCCTACAACTCAGAGTGGGTGTGTGTGGATTCCCCTCCCTCCCACAACTCACAGTGGGTGTGTGTGTGAACTCCCTTCCCTCCCACGACTCAGAGTGGGTGTGTGTGGACCTTCACTCCCCCCCCACGACTCAGAGTGGGTGTGTGTGGACTCCCCTTCACCTTCTCCCCACCCCCCACGAGTCAGAGTGGGTGTGTGTGGACTCCCCTCCCTCCCACGACTCAGAGTGGGTGTGTGTGGATTCCCCTCCTCCTCCTCTTCCTCCTTCTCCTCCTCCTCCATCCCCCCCACGACTCAGAGTGGGTGTGTGTGGATCCCCCCTCCACCTCCTCTTCACTCCCCCCCCCACGCCTCAGAGTGGGTGTGTGTGTGTGGATCCCCCTCCGCCTCCTCACCACCCTCCACGACTCAGAGTGGGTGTGCGTGGACTCCCCTCCCCCTCTTCCCTCCCTCCCCCCCCCCGACTCGGAGGGGCACGTGTCCATCCCCAGATGTGTGCATTTTAAGCGACAGATGTATGCCGCACACCTGTAGACGGCTCCCCCCGGCTCGTGTCCACTGGTCGGACGGCGCCTCCCCCTCCCAGGGGGCTTTCCCGTTCCACCGGGGGTGGGGGATCTCTGCGGGCGGGAGGGGGGGGTGGCCATGGAGCGGGTGAACGACGCTTCCTGCGGCCCCTCCGGCTGCTACACCTACCAGGTGAGCAGGCACAGCACCGAGATGCTGCATAACCTCAACCAGCAGCGCAAGAACGGCGGGCGCTTCTGCGACGTGCTGCTGCGCGTGGGGGACGAGAGCTTCCCCGCGCACCGGGCCGTGCTGGCCGCCTGCAGCGAGTACTTCGAGTCGGTGTTCAGCGCCCAGCTGGGCGACGCGGGGGCGGGAGACGGGGGTCCCGCCGACGTGGGGGGCGCCGCGGGGCCCGGCGGCGGGAGCAGGGAGCTGGAGATGCACACGATCAGCTCCAAGGTGTTCGGGGACATCCTGGACTTCGCCTACACCTCTCGCATCGTGGTGCGGCTGGAGAGCTTCCCCGAGCTCATGACGGCCGCCAAGTTCCTGCTCATGCGGTCGGTCATCGAGATCTGCCAGGAGGTCATCAAGCAGTCCAACGTCCAGATCCTGGTGCCCCCGGCCCGGGCCGACATCATGCTGTTCCGCCCCCCCCGGAACGACCGACCTGGGCTTCCCCCTGGACATGACCAACGGGACCGGCCTGGGACCCAACGGGAACGGCATCGCGGGCGGCATGCAGCCGGAGGACGAGGCCGTGGCGCGGGCCGCGGGGGCCGCCGTCGCCGGGCAGGCGGCCCTGCCGGTGCTGCCGGGGGTGGACCGCCTCCCCATGGTGGCCGGACCCCTGTCGCCGCAGCTGCTGGCCTCCCCGTTCCAGAACGTGGGGGCCGCCGCCCCGCCCCTGACCGGCAAGAGGGGCCGGGGGCGGCCCCGGAAGGCCAACCTGCTGGACTCCATGATGTTCGGGTCCCCGGGGGGCCTGCGAGAGGCCGGCATCCTCCCCTGTGGCCTCTGCGGGAAGGTCTTCACCGACGCCAACCGGCTCCGGCAGCACGAGGCCCAGCACGGGGTGACCAGCCTGCAGCTGGGTTACATAGACATCCCCCCGCCGAGGCTGGGGGAAAACGGGCTGCCCATCCCGGACGACCCCGACGGCCCCCGGAAGAGAAGCAGGACCAGGAAGCAGGTGGCGTGCGAGATCTGTGGCAAGATCTTCCGGGATGTGTACCACCTGAACCGGCACAAGCTGTCCCATTCCGGGGAGAAACCGTACTCCTGCCCCGTGTGCGGGCTGCGGTTCAAGCGGAAAGACAGGATGTCTTACCACGTCAGGTCCCACGACGGCTCCGTGGGCAAGCCCTACATCTGCCAGAGCTGTGGCAAAGGCTTCTCCAGGTAAGAGGACGTTTCCGGAAGAGAATCCCGGTGCTGAGGAGCCCAGGGAGATCCCACCTCCACCTCCTCCCCGCCGGCCCTTCTCCAACTGGGTCCCGTCCCCCGGCCCGTCCCGCTTCCCGCGGAAAAGCCACCAAATGCCGGGGACTGGGGACCAGCTCGGGCGTTTTTGTACCAGATTCGCCCGGCGTCTTGGCTTTCGTAGCCGGCCTGTGGGGCCCTGCCTGGCGCCGAGCATCTTGACCTGTGGGAAACCATTTTGCCGGCCCTCCTCCCCTGGGGTAGATCTTCCCCAGTTTTCCGTTCTGCCTCTCCAGTCTCATCATCATCATCATCATCATCAATCGTATTTATTGAGCGCTTACTATGTGCAGAGCACTGTACTAAGCGCTTGGGAAGTACAAATTGGCAACATATAGAGACAGTCCCTACCCAACAGTGGGCTCACAGTCTAAAAGGGGGAGACAGAGAACAAAACCAAACATACTAACAAAATAAATAGAATAGCTATGTACAAGTAAAATAAATAAATAAATAGAGTAATAAAATGTACAAACATATATACATATATACAACCGACCATCTCGACCGTAGCCTGTTCTTTCCAGCAGATCCCCCTCCACCTCTCAGGTAATCTGCTGGGAGATGGAAGATTCCTCAGCCCGCGGGTGAAGTGAGGTCCCTCCTGCCCCTTCCACAGATTGCCTTTGTGTTTACCGCCTGAGAATGGGGGCCCTTTCTGGGGGCCGGAGGGGCTCCGTTCTGCGGCCAGTGTGCGGGTCCACTGCAGCTGCTGCCTGAGGCAGGCCCCAGTCCGCTGGACATGTTGGGATGGTGAAACCAGTGCACCTGGTGGGCACATCTACCCGGTGGTTTAAATTTCCCTTCAGGGTTTAGGAAGAGATGGGATTCCCTGCTGCCAGGGCTCCCGGACATTCAGAAAGCTGTTTTAAAGCAGGGCAGGGGAAGACCAAAGGGGAAATGGAGTAGCAGGTGCTCTTTCTTTCTCTCCTCTCTCTCACGCCCCCCCACCCCCCCCTTCTGTCCCTTGCCTTTGGCTTGTGCTGGGCTGAAAGGGTTGGGAAAGCAGGGATTAACCTCAACCGTCCCTCACCTAGGCCCCTCTGGCTGTATTATGTCCCGTTTGGACACAGCCTGGCAGCGCTCACCATAAAGATCTGGGCCGAGAGCGGGGTGGGGATGGTGGCTGGCGTAAGGGTGTAGGGGGTGGGCTCCTGGCACCCATTTTGCAGACCAGCTCAGTCATATATGTTCCCAGAGGGGAAGCGGGGTTTCTTCATCTGTGGCTGAAGCCTTTAGAAAGACAAGGGGAGAAAGATGGTGACTTCAAGGTGTTGGAATTCCCGGAGAGAGGCCAAGGGGGCAGCTGTACAAAGCTCTAGGGGACTTGAGCTCCCCTCCCTCCGCTGTCTTCCCTTCCCCGGAGCTGGGTTCCCTAACCCGTCTTTCCAGTCAGGCAACTTCTTCCCACCTGCCTAACTGTCGGGTTAGTTTATTCTGTACCGTCCACCGATCTCCAGAGAATCATTTCTGTCCAATTCAGACCAGGTTGTCCAAACCGAAGAAGCTGGGCGAGGGGGCTGTCAGTGTTCTCCAGCAGCTTTGGCCTCCTACAATAAAAGGATGTTTTTCTTCCCAGGAAAAGCCGCAGCCTCTCAATGTTGGTTTCTTCTGAAACAGTCTCCCTCATCTCCAGAAATCTTTCAGTTTCTGGCAGCAAGCCCTCTCTTCCCCTTCCTCAGGAGGAAAGCGTCTTTAGCCGAGCAGAGGTTTAGACTGTGAGCCCACTGTTGGGTAGGGACCGTCTCTATATGTTGCCAACTTGTACTTCCCAAGCGCTTAACACAGTGCTCTGCACACAGTAAGCGCTCAATAAATACGATTGATGATGATGAAGAGGTATGGTCTGCTTTGAGCCGCCTGGGCCCCAGTGATGGCAGCAAATAGGTGGCTTTGCTGACATGGAACCCAGTCCCCTCTGAGCTTTGAGTGTGTAACGTCTGCTCTCTTCCCTCTCTTGGGACTCGGTTTTAAAATCTTCTTTCCTTTTTAGGCCAGACCACTTGAACGGGCACATCAAACAGGTGCATACGTCCGAGAGGCCGCACAAGTGTCAGGTAGGGGCTGTTGGCGTGGTGGGAAAGAAGGGGACACCTAAGGTTTGGACTCACCCTTCTTAAAACTCCCCATACTTGGTGCAGCTGTGTGCGTGCGTGTGTGTGTGTGTGTGTGTGTGTGTGTGTGTGTGTGTGCAGGGGTGGAGGGGGAGGCCAAGACTGAGACCTGCTTTGCAAACCTCCCCTCCTCTTGCTGAAGTCACCACTTGCTGTCCTGATCTCCTCCCCAAAGCTCTTCCTTCCTCCACTGTGCTCCCGATGGTTCTGATAACAATAATAATAGCATTAATACTTCACACTCGGGGGTTATAACAAAGCCCTTTCTTCAGGATGGCCGCTTTTCAGCCAGAGGCTCTCAGGCGCCAATTTTAACAGCCATTTGAGATTCCTAATCTAGGGCAGTCAGGGGCAAGGATGGCTCGGATAGTAGAATCCACAGATGATTCAGAAACCTTCATTTTAGCTGATAAGTCTCAATCCCCGGCCCCTCCGAATCCTTTAGCGGAGCGGGCCCACTGCCAACAAGTGGCAAAATACATTGATGTGAGCTGCTTCTCCTCACGTTTCCCCAGCGCACCCTGTTGCCCCCGTGGGTGGTGAAGTAGCCAAAAGGCCAGGAGCAGTGGGGAGGAGGAGAAGCAGGAAGGCCTGTGGGCGCCAAGGGTGGGTTAGCCAGTCCCAGCTAATGGCGAGTTGGCTGGATGGTTGGTGGCCCTCTCTGGCAGAGAGCTTCTCCTGGTGTCCCGTGAGCCTGGATTACATACCAGGAGGCCGCGGGGCCAGACTCCTTAGCACCCATTTCCAGGAGGGAGAACGGAGAGGGCTTCGGGTGGTTGAGCATCCAGGGTGGAGGGGTGGTCGCTTGGGGCGGGAAGCAGATCAGAGCTTGGGCCCGGTCAGGAGCGTCAAGGAGACCTTTGGGGAGCTGAGAAGCAGCGTGGCTCAGTAGAAAGAGCCTGGGCTTTGGAGTCAGAGGTCATGGGTTCAAATCCCGGCTCTGGGCAAGTCGCTTCACTTCTCTGTGCCTCAGTTACCTAATCTGTAAAATGGGGATTAAGACTGGGAGCCCCACGAGGGACAACCTGATCACCTTATAACCTCCCCGGTGCTTAGAACGGTACTTTGCACATGGTAAGCGCTTAATAAATGCCATTATTATGAGAAGCAGCGTGGCTCAGTGGAAAGAGCCCGGGCTTTGGCGTCTGAGGTCATGGGTTCGAATGCCGGCTCTGCCACATGTCTGCTGTGTGACCTTGGGCAAGTCACTTAACTTCTCATGAGAAGCAGCGTAGCTCAGTGGAAAGAGCCCGGGCTTTGGAGTCAGAGGTCGTGGGTTCGAATCCCGGCTCCGCCACCTGTCTGCTGTGTGACCTTGGGCAAGTCACTTCACTTCTCTGCGCCTCAGTTCCCTCATCTGTAAAATGGGAATTAAGACTGTGAACCCCACATGGGACAACTTGATCAGCTTGTATCCCCCCAGCGCTTAGAACAGTGCTCTGCACATAGTAAGCGCTTAACAAATGCCAACATTATTATTATTATTAGCTGGGGAAGGAGCCTGACAGACTGGGGCACGTCACGCCCGGACCACTGCTCCTCGTTCCCATAATGAGCGGCTTTTTTTCCTTTTCTCCTATGGAGTTCTTGAGTGTTTGCCTCTACCCCCAACCCAAGGTTTCTCACCAAGGGGGAAGGGAGAGAATCAATTACAGGAGCTCTGTTTTGTCTTGTGTCTCTCCCGTTGGTCGTTCAGACTAGAAGCAGTTCAAGTTTTTGGTGAGTTTAGCATCACTGGGGGAATTTCAACCACACTGACTCCCTGCGGTGATGGAAAAAGACAAGGAGAAGCCCAAACTTTAAGAAAACGTTTCCAGCAGGGATGAGGTGTGGGTGGTGACCTGGGGTTTTCCTTCACTTTTGTCTGAGCAAAATTATTGCTTTTTCATGGTAACGTCCTTATTTCCTGTACATAATGCAGTGGTTTGCTGAATCCAGGACTGTTAGTCTCCATGAGAATCCCGGCATGTGAACCAAGGGGGAAACGCATCTATCTTTCCCTGTTTCTTGCCCCTCTTCCTCCTTCCGTTTCTTTCTCCTCCCTCTCCTCCATCGCCACCTTTTTTTTTTTATATATTTGATTCGATTTGCGGTTCGTCATTAAGCTGTGTGAAATATCCACCACATAGTTGTGTATCCCTTCCGGGGAGCAGAAATCTCAAAAACTCGGGGCTCCAGTTCCCCTTCCCTTGCCCTCTCGTCCTACCCCTCAACCCCTCCTGTCTTTAGAAAGAGAGTCCCATGCCCTTGCTTGATTTCTTGGGCCTGCTGGGTTCTAGCCGCCACCTCTTCCACTGCATCTCACTGGGTTTTTGAAGGTTCTCCCTGTCAGCAGAGATTCCTGGTTGGGGAGTTTTCACCTTGTTGATGCCCAGCAGAGACTGTCGCAGTCTCCAGTGCTCAAGGCAGGGACTTTCTTTTCAGGTCAGTACATTTGAGCCTTTGCCACTCCACCCACTGTTTCGGACTCTCCTGCCCAGTTGTGTTTGTTCAGCTGTTTTCCCTTGGCGCGAAGCTCGTTGCGAAGAATACCAACATAGCATCAAGCCAGTCCCAGATCCTGTCTGTCGTAGAGGTGGGGGCTTTTTGAAATGAATCAATAACGCAAAGTGGAAAGGACTCGTTGCTTTGGAAAGCCAGTCCCGAGAAGTGGCAGACAGTTATTTGATTCCGGCCCCTTTAAATCAATCACATTTCTGAGAGTTTTCATTGGGACCCAATAAGTGTTCCTGGAAGCGCTCCTTTCCTTACATTAGGTGAGCAGGCCTGAGAGCAGTCATGGATAAAGCCCAGCTGTATCTCCCAGGGTGCCTCTCCAAAATCAACCAGTTCTTGCTTTCATGTTCGGTGTAATTAGTCCCTTGTGTTTTTTGAAGCTTTCGGAGCAGGTCTGCTCAGGAAATAGGTTAAGCTTCAGATTGCAGCGCTTGCCCGTAAAACCAATAAGCCACATGCAGAACTATCATCTTCTGCCCATTTCCTGCTGTTCTATGCAGGCACCACGACAGGGACGGGACCGTTAAGGTTTTAATTCTAAGATTTGTGTGTTTCGTCTTTGACCCGTATTGTAACACCAAAGTTCTCACCAAGACCGACATCCCTAGCCAACCTTGCGCACAGACAGACACCATAGCTGGCTATTGTGCATCCAAAGTCCCTTTTACCCTTCTCCCCTTCCCCAAGTTGCTTAGAACCTCTCTTTTACTTTTCATTCCAGACCCAAGCAGGGAATACTCACAGTTTTGTTCTGCGTAAAATCAAAGTTGCCTCTGTTTGTTAAGCCCTGGTTTCTGATTGCTGACTTCCTAAACGGCACTTTAATCTTCAAGGGGGAGATATCACTGGTTTCTTGGGAGTCTTCCCCAAAAGGAGCTGGCTCTAGCCCATATTTTTCAGGGATTCATGGGGCACCTCTGTCCCGCTAAAATAATTGTACATGTGATTCAGGTGGACATAACAGAATGTGCCAAATCGCGACGCTAGAGACTGTAAGCTAGTGGTGCACATAATACAGCGCTCTGCAGACAGTAAGGGCTCAATAAATACCGTTGATTGAGTTGCTCTTAGATAGTGAGCACCTCAAGGGATGGGGGACCATGTCTTATTCCCATCTGTGCATTCCCTCCCAGCACTTCGCTCAGTGCTCTGCACACAACTCGTGCTTAATAAATAATAGTAATAATAATAATGATGGCATTTATTAAGCGCTTACGATGTTCAAAGCGCTGTTCTAAGCACCTGGGGGGATACAAGGTGATACAGGGTGTCCCATGTGGGGCTCACAGTCTTCATCCCCATTTTACAGATGAGGTAACTGAGGCTCAGAGAAGTTAAGTGAGTTGCCCAAGGTCACACAGCAGACGTGTGGCAGAGCCAGGATTCAAACTCTTGACCTCTGACTCCCAAGCCCAGGCTCTTTCCACTGAGCCACGCTGCTTCTCTGAGCTTCTCTGTAAATAATAATAATAATAATGATGGTATTTGTTAAGCGCTTACTATGCGCAAAGCGCTGTTCTAAGCGCTGTGGAGGTTACAAGGTGATCAGGTTGTCCCGTGGGGGGGCTCACAGTTTCAATCCCCATTTTACAGATGAGGTCACTGAGGCACAGAGAAGTTAAGTGACTTGCCCAAAGTCACACAGCTGACAGTTGGTGGAGCCGGGATTTGAACCCATGATGTCTGACTCCAAAGCCCGGGCTCTTTCCACTGAGCCACGCTGCTTCTCGTTTAATACTGTTACAACTGCTGCGTGAAACCGCAGGCAAGGCCTCCGAAGTCTGGTTCTAGCCCACTTGCTTTAACGCTCCTTTCGAGAGTGGAATTCATTTAGCCATTCAGGGAAGAGGGGGAAAAGGAGCCCGGTTTTCCACTGATGAGATGTACCTGGCTTAATCTAGTGGGAGGGGCTCATGAAGAGAATGGGAAGGGTCCGCTGAAAGGTACAGGGTGCGAGAAAGCTACGGGGCTTTAGCCCTACTGCCTGCTGCTGGGCACTCACATCACTCAGCTGAGCAGGGGGTTGGGTCACCTGCCATCATGGGGTGTTGGCGGAGGTGAGCTGGTTTCACTCCCATCTGGGACCCTGAGTCAGTGCTAGAGACCTTTATTCATTCATTCAGTCGTATTTATTGAGCGCTTACTGTGTGCAGAGCACTGTGCTAAGCGCTTGGGAAGTCCCAAGTCGGCAACATATAGAGACGGGCCCTACCCAACAGCGGGCTCACAGTCTAGAAGGGGGAGACGGAGAACAAAACAAAACATATTAACAGAATAAAATAGAATAAATATGTACAAGTAAAATAAATAAGTCGTCAGAATAAATAGAGGTAAAGGGGTCAGACTCCACAGGGCACGCCTGGAGAGGGCATTGTTTAGCCTAGAGTGGAGCCAGTTGTACCTCTGAGAGGCTTGCCATTCCATAGTCCCACTGGTGAAGCAGCATAGTCTAGTGGGTAGTGCAAAGGCCTCGGAGTCAGAAGGCCCTGGGTTCTAATCTTGACTCTGCCACTTATCTGCTGCGTGATCTTAGGCAAGTCACTTAATGTCTCTCTGCTTCCTGGGGATTAATACCGTGCGTCCCATGTGGGATAGGGACTGTGTCCAACCTGTAGCTTGTGTCTATCCCAGCGCTTAGAACGGTGCTTGATGTATAGTAAGCGCTTAACAGATACTGTTATTAATTTGCTCAACTCGGGTTTCTTGGGAGCCTTTCCCAGAAGGAGCCGGCTCTCCCGGGCACTCCTGAGAGTGTGAAGCAGAGCCCCATGCCCTGGCTACTCAGTCACTCCAGGCTCCTGAGCCACATCTCTTCTTCCTGGTTCTGTTGGGGGATGGTGGGGTGGGATAAGTCTCTGGAGGGAACTGGTTCCTCCTTGTGGCCCGGTTCCCTGGCTCCCGAGGGAGGTCGGGGAATTGGGCTAGGGATTTGGGAGAGGGAGGAATGGCGCTGGGGACAGAAAGGAGATCAATAAAGGAAAGTTAGGGCCTGGCCGCAAACAATAATGGGAAAATCAAAAAGTTTATTGATCATCATCAATCGTATTTATTGAGCGCTTACTATGTGCAGAGCACTGTACTAAGCGCTTGGGAAGTACAAATTGGCAACATGTAGAGACAGTCCCTACCCAACAGTGGGCTCACAGTCTAAAAGGGGGAGACAGAGAACAAAACCAAACATACTAACAAAATAAAATAAATAGAATAGATATGTACAAGTGAAATAAATAAATAAATAGGGTAATAAATATGTACAAACATATATACATATATACAGGTGCTGTGGGGAAGGGAAGGAGGTAAGATGGGGGGGATGGAGAGGGGGACGAGGGGGAGAGGAAGGAAGGGGCTTTGATCTTGCTTAGGCACCTGACTTTTGGTGAAAATTTTGCGGACTGGTCAAAACTTCTGCATGGTGATTAAAAAGTCTTGAGTATGGATTGATAAACAGTATGAGAATTACTGGACATACCCAGCAGATGTGCATGTGGTTTCACCAACGTGGGGTCTTTGTTTTCAAACTGCTTTGTTTTCACTCTTCTACTTGGTGGAGTGAGTCTTCTCATTGATGTCCAACGTGGATGTCCCCGTTTTCTCAGTTCCTGCAGCTCTCTCCCCGACCCCAAAGCCCTCATCCCTTGTCCTCATTTCTAGGCTGCCTTCAGCAGAATGGGGCGTCAACGATATTTATTGAATGCTTACTGCATGCCGAGCACTATTAAGATATTTATTGAATGCTTACTGCGTGCCAAGCACTATTAAGCATTTTGAAGAGTACGGTACAACAGAGTTGGTAGACTTGTCTCTGCCCAGGGTGAGCTTACAGTCTGGAGGGGGAAAGGGACAGTAATATAAATAATTTATGCATTATATAATTTATAGATATATGCATAACTTACATCTCTCTCCTTCAGAGGGTGTCCTTTGTACTCTTCTCCCTGGAGACTACTCAAGGTTCTGGAGGCTTATTATTTACCATCTTTAGAGATGAGCCGAAGATAGAACCTTTCCAGGAAGAGTTTCCTGTACTCGAAGGGTGATTGTTGAGTAATGATTTTTTTTGGACCTCTTTGCATCACTGAAATCAGAGCCTTCCCTGTTGGGAGACTCCACCATCATTCACACCCAAGCCTCAGTGAATCCAAATCCATTCCTGCAACTAGGTTTCGAACATCTGCTTTAAGACAGTGATACTAGCTGACAGCTTTACCTTTGATATCTTTCTTCCCAGAAACATATGATATGCAAATTTCCAGACCCAAAGCAGAGCCGAGCCTTTCCACTTTCAACATCACAGCCCTCTCCCTCAAACCCCTCCCCATTTTTCCCACAGTAAAAATGGCCCTCTTACCCACGGTAATCCTTAACTTTTGGTTATGGTGATCAAGTTAACACCATATTTTGGGGCATCACCTCTAGCTAAATTGGTCCATCATTTTACCGCTTTATGCTCCTGTTCCATGTGTGTAGCTTGAGATTCTCAGCTGAAAGCCCCAGTAGAAGCGCCAGGATGAATGATTTCATTGGCTCAAGACTTCCTCAACCAAGCCTCTGGATTCATTGGAGCAGACTTGTTACATTTCCAAAAAAATCTCAAAAGGCCCCATGGGGCAACTCTTTCCGCTATCCCAAGGCCACATTACTTGTCTCCACCTCAGCTGGTTTACCCTTACTCTCGCTGCTCTGGGGGAGCTTGTCCATGTCCACGGATTCAGGCATTCCCCCATAAGCAGATCATCTCTTAGATTTATAGCTCTCTGACCTCGTACATTTTTTTTTCCCCCATCCCCTAGTCCTTCCTGTTTCTAGAGCAAGTCACCAGCTTGGAAAGGTAACTAAACCTCTCTGAAACAACTCGTTACTTTCCTTACCAGCAAAGCCCACCATTTCGACCATCCCTGTCACCAGGAAAGGTAGCACTACCCTTCTGGTCCCTCTGACCGATAACCTCAGGGTAGTGATCCATCCCTTTGCCCCATAACATCTAGAAGGACCAAGCCCTGGGGTAGATACAAGATAATAAGACCAGACCCAATCCTTGTTTTCCATATGGGACTTGTATGACTAAGGTGGAGGGAGAGCAGACATTATCCCTGTCTTACAGATAAAGAAACAAGCCCAGAGAGGTCAAGTGACTTGCCCTTCATCCCACAGCAGGCCTAAGGGCACAGCTGGGACCAGACCTGGGTCCCTGATCCCCCAAGCCCCTGCTCTTCCCATGAGGCTCACCAATTCTTTCTCAAAAATATTTTTGGGATCTGCCCCTCTTCCTCTAGTCTCACTGCCAAAGCTACCAGTCTAGGCCTTGAGCTCCTAAGCCGTGTTTCCTGAAATCATCTCCTCTCTGCCTCTAGACTGCAAGGTCCTTATGGGCAGGGAATATGTCTGCTAATTCTGTTGTATCATACTCCCCCAAGGGCTTAGTACAGTGCTCTGCACATAGTAAGTGCTCAATAAGCAGCGTGGCTTAGTGGAAAAAGCACGGGCTTGGGAGTCAGAGGTCATAGGTTCTAATCCCGGCTCCGCCACTTGTCAGCTTTGTGACTTTGGGCCAGTCACTTCATTCAGTCGTATTTATTGAGCGCTTACTGTGTGCAGAGCACTGTACTAAGCGCTTGAGAAGTCCAAGTTGGCAACATAGACGGTCCCTACCCAACAGTGGGCTCACAGTCTAGAAGGGGGAGACAGACAACAAAACAAAACGTATTAACAAAATAAAATAAATAGAATAGATATGTGTGAGTAAAATAAATAAATAAATATAGTAATAAATATGTACAAACATATATACAGGTATATATTCTTTCAATCATATTTATTGAGCGCTTACTGTATGCAGAGCACTGTACTAAGCTCTTGGGAAGTCCAAGTTGGCAACATAGAGAGACACTTCCCTGTGCCTCAGTTACCTCATCTGTAAAATGGAGATTAAGACCGTGAGCCCCACATGGTACAATCTGATAATCTTGTATCTATCCCAGTGCTTAGAATAATGCTTGGCACATAGTAAGTGCTTAGCAGATACCATCGTTATTAATAAATACCATTGATTGCCTCCAGCCTCTCCCCGCTTCAATCCATGTTGAACCCAATCACTGGAATATTCATCCTCCAACACTGTCTTGTTATTTATTGAGCACTTACTATGTGCAGGGCACATACTAAGCACTTGGGAAAGTACAATACAACAGAATTTGCAGACCTATTCCCTGCCCAATATGAGCCTACAGTCTAGAGGGAAGATAATGTCTTCCCCCTTTTAGACTGTGAGCCCAATGTTGGGTAGGGACTGTCTCTATATGTTGCCAATTTGTACTTCCCAAGCGCTTAGTACAGTGCTCTACACATAGTAAGCGCTCAATAAATACGATTGATGGTGATGATGATAATGAGGTTTTATATGGGACTCAGTGCTCAGGGCTGTTCCCCTTATTCCTCTGCTCCTCCTCCCCTCCCCATCGCCCCCACTTCCTCCCTCTGCCCTACCCCCGTCCCTTCCCCACAGCACTTGTGTGTATTTGTACATATTTATTACTCTATTTTATTAATGATGTATATCTATAATTCTGTTTTTTCTGATGGTATTGACACCTGTCTACATGTTTTGCTTTGTTGTCTGTCTCCCCCTTCTAGACTGAGAGCCCATTGTTGGGTAGGGATTGTCTCTATTTGTTGCTGAATTGTACTTTCCAAGCCCTTGGTACAGTGCTCTGTACACATTAAGCACTCAATAAATACAGTTAAATGAACGAATGAATGAAAGTTCCACTATGCCAAGCTGCTTGTCCCTGTTCATATCTTCTCCCCACAACCGCCACCCTCCCCAGAAACAAACAAACAAAACAAAGCTTACCATGGCTCCCAGTTGCCACTTGCATCAGATTAAAGTTTCTGACCTTGGGGTCCAGGGCCCTGCCTTACCTAAATGCCCTCGTCTCCTGCTCTGGCCTCATGGAGATGCAGCGTGTCTTACTGGGTAAAGCACTGGCTTGGGAGTCGGAAGGTCATGGGTTCTAATCCTGGCTCCACCACTTCTCTGCTGTGTGGCCCTGGGCAAGTCACTTCACTTCCCTGGGCCTCAGTTACCTCATCTGTAAAATGGGGATTGACTGTGAGCCCCATGTGGGACATGGACTTTGTCCAACCCGATTTGCTTGTATCCACCCCGACACTTAGTCTGGTGCCTGGCACATAATAAGTGCTTAACAAATACCACAATTATTATTATTGTTATTATTATTATTATCTGCTTGCCCCACTCCAGCCAGTCAAGCTTACATGCCATCCCACTCACCCAATGCTTTTGACAAATGCCACTTTGTGCATTATTTTCTCAGTTTAGAGGAACCTACCCCTATCCCTTCGCCTGACTGGGGATTTTCTTACCTTCTCTTTGAAGCCTTCCCAAATTAAACCCTCCTGATTCTAGATTGTCCTGTATCTCTCAGGACTTAAAATATATCTCTCAGGACTTAAAATACAGAGAGTTAATATCCTTATGCGCACATATTTATGTCATTTGTGATATATGTATATTTTTTAGAGCTCTGCAGTTTCTGTATTTGTGTTTATTGTCTTTCCCTTCAGACTGCAAGCTCCTTGAAGGCACAAACTATTGTGCCCCATTCTGACTCCTCATAGCATAGAAGCAGTGTGGCTTAGAGGAAAGAGCGCGGGCTTGGGAGTCAGAGGACATGGGTTCTAATCCTGATTCCACCACTTGTCTGCTGTGTGACTTTGGGCAAGCCACTTAACTTCTCTGTGCCTCAGTTACCTCATCTGTAAAAGGGGAATTAAAACTGGGAGCCCCACAGGGGACAACCTGATTGCCCTGTATATACCCCAGTGCTTAGAACAGTGCTTTGCACATAGTAAGCGCTTAATAAATGCCATCATTATTATTATTATTAGAACAGTGCTTGGCACATAGTAAGTGCTTAACAAATACCATAGTTATTATCATTATTATTATTATTATAGTGCCTGGAATAGGTCTAGGCAACCAAGGGAGTACTGCTGGGTGGACTGACTGAGGGGAAAAAGTAGTTACAAATAGCATGGGGTTGCCCTCCCACACTGGGGTAACTATAGCTATCACCTTAAGATTTTTCACTGAAGCTTGAATTCTGTCTCTTTCTCTTTGACATTCATCAATGCGGCAGCCAGCCCGCTGAGATCATTGCACCTTCTGAATGTTAACACGTCGCTTGAGCAGCGGATTATTTTGAGGGCTCTGTTCTGTTCATTCTTTACCCAGTGAAACTTGTAGTACTTTGTTCATTGCTAGTCCGACTTCCCCCTTTCTGTGACGTTAATGATCTTGTATTGGGAATCTATACAGTAATCTCACGAGTTTGGTTTTTCCAATATGAACAAGTTGTACCGTTATTCAGAGTTATTTTTGATTCTTGTCCTGCCCTTTAGGTTTCTCTTTTCCACCCCAAACGCCAACTGGACTGTTAGGAATATTGTCGATTCAACCCTTCTTTCCTTCCTGGCATCAAGAGGGTAAATTCTCCATATGGAGCAAATGGAAAATCCAAAGGATAATGCAGACAGTTTATTCTACATTTACTTGTAGAATTAAGCAGCGAGGCCTAGTTCAAAGAGAGCGGGCCAAGGAGTCAGGGAACCTGAGTTCTAATCCTGGCTTCCCCACTTGTCTGCTCTGTGACTTTGGACAAGTCACGTTGCTTCTCTGTGCCTCAGTTTCCTCATCTGTAAAATGGAGATTGAGACTGGGAGCCCCATGTGGGACGGGGATTCTGTCCAACCTGATTATCGTGTATCAACCGCAGCGCTTTGTACTTTTTGGGGCACCGAGCAAGCGCTTAGTAAATACCGCAATTACAATTTTTTATGATGATTATTTCATCATGTGGTCTGAAGTATTTCACCTGCAGACTGTGTGGGATTTTTTGGTAGGGGGACGTTGGCACCCAGTTCACGCTGACCTGGAAGTGCAGATTGATAAGCAGCTTGTGACCACTCTGACCGATTACCTCGGGGACCAGGATGACTTGGGAATGTCCAAGGCTGCTGCCAACCTGGGTCAAAGTCATGGGTCCCAGTTCTGCTTACTGCAAACAACCCTGTTTGTAAGTGCCCCTTTGTGAGCGGGACCTTTCTGCCCTAATGCAGGCTACCCTGGGGCTCTCCATTCGCGGTCCTTTGGGAGGGGGATTCAGGCCCAGGTGGGTGAATCATTGTGTTTTCCCTTCTGCCCTTAGACTTGTAATGCTTCTTTTGCTACCCGGGACCGTCTACGTTCCCACCTGGCTTGTCACGAAGACAAGGTCCCATGCCAGGTGTGCGGGAAGTACCTGCGGGCGGCATACATGGCAGATCACCTGAAGAAGCACAGCGAAGGACCAAGCAACTTCTGCAGTATCTGTAACCGAGGTAATCACCATGTCGTGCCTTTATTTTAGGGGTCAGGATCATGCCCAGCCCCAGGGTGCCACGGGTAACACTGGATAACACTGGGGACTCGTTATTTTGCTCCTCCCTCACTGAAAGAACAATAAACATCTTCAAATCACTGGAAACACGACCTGTCTTTTACTCTCAGCTAGCTGCTTGCTAACGGTTCCTTGCAAACCAGTTGGTACCCTCAGGAGCAGAGCTTTCAGAAGAGAAGCAAGAGGGAGGGGTATTTAGTCCCCGCCTTTTGGGCCTTGACGTGTTTTCTGCCCTGGTGAGCTGAACCCCTGAGCCTTGAAGTTTTTTGTGCTGTATTTATGTGGTAGAGGTCAGGAGAGATTCATGATGGCGCAGAGCCAATGAACTGATGGGACGAGCGTGGGTCCCATTTTTCTCTCGGTCCATTGAAGTGCACCACCTAATCATCAGAAAATGCAGCGGGGAGGGCGTGTTGGGGGAGAGGTCAGTGCAGTACCGGTATGCCCCTGAGAGCATCTAGGGAAAGGCTGGGGATAGAAGCAGAGCAAATAAACAGGAAAGAACCCATTCACCCTTAGGACTTTTAGCTAAATGAAGGAGAACATCCACGGTAAAGTATCCCAGACACCAGTTTCTCGGCTGACGGACACCCTTAACTGGGTCTGTGGATGGCTGTACAATTGACAGGGAATGCTGACCAAAAACACGTTCATCGAGGGTGAAGATGCTTCAGGGAGAGGTGGTGGTGTGGGCTTGGCCCCCCGGGGCTGGTTGAATTCAGACCTAGAGGGTCAGGCCCCCAGGGGAACAAAGTATCCATCTGAATTGTCGGGAAGGCAGGGAGGGTGAAGCGTGAGAGGGCGGGGAGGACATCATGGATGGGAGCCTGAGTTGTGTTCGGGAGTGGTTTCCCTGGCGTTGACGGGGACGGCACTAGTCAAGGGGCAGTGTCTGCTTTAGTTGAGGGGGCGGTGTCGCATCGGAGAAGCCTGAGGAGGTTCTTGAGGTGTGTTAGGGTCACGTGTGGGTGACCTCTGGACCAGAGGGTGTTGCCGGACTACTGCGTTCAGTCGAGTTGGTTAGAAGTAACCTGCAAAAAGTGGGCAGGAGGAGCGATGTTCTTGACCATGTAACTTTCCCAGCTGCTTCATTCCAGCAGCTTTCAGGTTCCGGGGATCTCGATGTGAGCTCCACTCCTCAGTGGGTCGAACTTCTTGTGTAGTTGGCACTGAAGGTTGATTCGCCTTTGGGGCACCGGGTTTGGCACTTGGGTCTCGCCTCCGTGGCCACTGGATGTCAGTGTTTCTCCTCCCAATGTGCCACCAGAAAACCTCGCTGGTCTCAGTGTCGCTCGTGTCCTAGGGTTGAAGCAAGATACTCTTCTCGGGCAGGTCGGGGTGAAGCTTTAGGGAGCATGGGAGCAGGTGACGTGACGGGCGAGCAGGCAAGGCCACTGTGGAGCCGCTGACAAGCAGGTGCTTTCAGGCTCATTTGCCACTTTCAGAACGCTGTGGGCGCTGGGGATTTCCTTTTTCCCTTTATTCAAACTTGGCTTCCTCACAGCTCCTAAAAATAACCCCGAATCCATGACATCAGCCTGCATTTCGCCGCCAGACTTCCCAAAGTCAAGGTTCCCAGGCCCACAGGCCAAGCAGGTGTTTGCTCTAAGCTTGTTGGAAAGCGGTGAAAGGTGAGACTGGTTTCAACAGGAAAGCTGGAAAATCCTCGCTCCAGGCTGCAGGAGACAGAGGTAATGAAGAGACGCAGATCGGTGGAGACGACGGTTTGGATGAAAAATTCCAAGACCATAGAGCCCAAGGAAAGTGAAGAGCTTGGAAGAGGAGTCCCAGTTGACAGGTGATAGAGGTGGAAATTTCCCAGGAGTAGAGAAACAACCGAGGCCACTTTCTTCTTCCTCCACACCTGATGAAGAGGATTTGAGCGTGGGGGGATGCTGAGGACTTGGGGGGGCAGGGCCAAGGGATTCAGGAACAGAAAATCCAGACACCACGTTTTCTCCAGAGAGCAGAATCTGGACTCAGATTGCAGTTGGATCTTGGAGGAGGAGTAATTCAGGAGCCCTCCCCTCCAGAAGAGGAAGAAACTTGGCTTGGGTCTTTGGCAAAAGAAGAGGGAACAGATGCATTAGGAGTGAACATCCCTCAGGTGCAACGCATTGTACTAAAAACATTGGCAAGAGCAGAAGAGAGACCCCGAAATCTACTGGAGAAGAAGGGGGCTGCTAATAGTCCATGTGGACAGAGGCGAAGGAGCAGGAGGAGAACAACTGCAGCCCAGTTTCTCTTGACTCCTTGGACAGCACTGACGGTTCTGACTGTTCAGACACAATGAGTTGAGAAGCTATTCTGTTTTCTCCTTCCAGGAGAGACAGTCTCTGTCTAGGTCAAAGGAGTCAGTTTCTTCAGTGGCTTTTAGATAAATAGCCTCAGCCTTTCACAGGCTGAAGGTTGCTTTTCGCTCTTTCATTCCTTACCAGAGATTTGTGCTGTGAACATAGTCACCGCAGAGCTTCCTCTGCAAGCTCATCTATCTGAAGTCTGTTACCCGTACTGTTCAGGCTGGACTAGCAGAAATCCTAGAGAGGAATCCTTTAAAGCTTAATTTTGTTCTGGATTTTGGGCAGAAACATACATAAGACTGGAGACTGTGTGAATTTTTGTGGTTTTTGTTTTGTTGGGTTTGGGTTTGTTTTTTTTTTTTCAATAAACTGGGAGTGGGGGAAAGGTTTGGTGACCAGAAGCTCCAGATTTGATAGAATGCTATTTTCTGAGGATGATGGCCATCTCGAAGAGATTGAAAAGGATTTGTAAAATTCTCTGTCTAGAGGATGGGAATGTCCAGTAGAGGATGTGGAATCATGAGATGGGACAGGGTAAATCTCATCACTTTCTTGATGGAAGAAATTAATGGAATTTAGAAGCTGAAAAAGCATTTAGGGAACTGCTTTCACTGTGAAGGAGGAATGAGAGAGAGAGAGTGAGTGTGTGAGTGATTCAGGGTAGGGCATTCAAACAGATAGCCTTCATGGGAAGACTTCCAGCTCTCGCCTTCATGTTTTTCCCTTTGCCCTTTTGAGAGAACAGTCGGGGAGAACAGTGACTACTGTGTCCTTGAGGCTATCTCCACTTCAAGCACATTTTCCCAGTCGCCTCTTTCTTCTCCTCCTGGGTCACGCACGAACACAGCTCATGAGGGAGCTCCTGGGACCCGTTAGTTCTTCTGACTCTGACCGTGTACAAGATACCCACACAGGGTTCAGCCCATCCTGGTTCAACCTGACCTTCGGTCCCCTTAGGGTGCCAAGGACAAACCTCCATTTCCTTCCTAGGGGCTTCAAGCTCCAAGCAGTGGAATTGGAGCGATCAAAGGCTGAGCTTCCCCCAGAAAGCTTGGTGGGTTATGAGGTAGCTGGGGTGGCTGAGCCACTAAGGAGGTGGTCTCCCTTTGGTGTGAGCAGTAGTGACTCTCAGCCAGGAAAAGCACCATTAGCCTGCAAACCCCGAAGCCCTAGTCCTGCTTCTGCCAGCCCCAGAGGCAAGGGTGGCCTGTCCTAGGAACAGCCGTGGACACCTTGTCCTAGATGATGGCCAAGTGAGTGAGAAGCTCTTTGTTTCTGGGAGGTTTGCAACCCTATTTGAAATGTCATTGGTTCATCTACCATTTATGTCTCATCTCAGCTTTACATGTGCCTTCATTCGGCTGGCACTTTCCCTCAGGATGAATTGGTAGAGAGGCTGGCAGCTGAGAGAGAGAGAAAGAGAGAGAGACTGTTTTATCCCTAAATTATGCTCTGTTTGGATACTCAGGCCGTTCCCCAGGGACATCATTGAGTCATTAAATGCTATTTCTTTGAAGAGAAGGCAGGTTTTCCCTGTGAATCCTAAGTGTCCTGTGACTGGACTATGAAAATAGAGAACATAGGTGGGCTCACCAGAAAAGGGCTTTCTCCCTTGTCATATTTGTCTAGGCCTGGGGGAACCTCAGTCAGGTGCCTCATCCTAATGCTGTGTCAGGAGTCTTCTGACTTCATCGTCTGTCCTTAGACCTCCAGAGATATAGCTGGGGACAGAGAGTCCTCTAAATTGGGCTCAGAACCCCACTGTGTGGTTCCGTTCAGGGTGGGCAGAGACTCATTTTCCTCTAGCAGGGACTGGGTGGTAGTAGCAACTGTGTATTTGTTAAGCATTTACTCTGTGCCAAACACTGCACTAAGCACTGGAGTAGACACCAGATAACCAGGGAGGTTAAACAAAGCTCTCCCAAGTGGCAGTATTTTGGGGTGCCAGTTGAAGCTCCATGTGGCAGTGTTAGAGGGAACATGCTGCGGCTGGTGGACTCCCTCCCCCCTAACCCCCAAGTTAGGATTTGGGAGGCTCAAGTCTCCTTGGCTCTTAGGGTCACAGTTGCACGTGCGACGATAAGAGGTTGTAGCCACAGTTTTGTCTTGTGATCTTTCTGTGTGAGCTTCTCTCAGACTTGGATGTCCGGTGTACTTGGCTCCGAAGTCAGAATTTCTCTCTTGGGCCACTCTGCTTGCCCTCTCCCCATTTATACAGAAGTTTCTGCTGACAGCGACTTGCCCCATAGTTGCCAGAGCAGGGTCATCCAAACAGGGTGAAAGTGCTTCTGGGAGTAGACATATAAAGCCCAATCCAGGACCCAAAATAACGGCTGCCAGAAGTGGAATAGCCGTTATAAATCATAAACTTCCCCTCCACTCAACTTTTCCTCCTTTTTTATCATTATTATCATCGTCGTCGTCATCATCAAAGAGCTATTAAACATCCACATAGGCATCCACATGTTTTATGAAACACTGTTCAAAATAAATCAGGCAGATATTACCTTAACCTCAAGAAACTTACTTTCCGAACCAAGACCAGGGGTCCAGACAAACATGAGAGGGCAGACTGATTCATGCTCAGTTGAAGGGACACCCTGAGACGCTGCTGTGACGAGCCCACGCTATAAATAGAAATTTTCCTCTAAAGTATGAGTAAAGTACCTGTCGGAGGTACCCAGGTGGCATCCACCAAAACTGGGAAAGGCTTGTTCCTTCGGCCTACCGATTTCCAGTTGATGTTTGCGTCAGGATTTTTAAATTATTATTATTACTTATTTTATTTTAAGTAGTCTGTGTCGAAAAATTTCTCAGAGCCACCTGGCTCTCCCAGGCCGCCAGTCCTGGGTTTAGCTGCTGAGCTGCGGTCCCAGCCATTTGAAAATTGAGTAAACGTGTCTGAGAATGTGTGAGATGCATTAATTCTGTATTAAAGGGACACAGTCAAGTTTCCAAGGCCCCATGTGGTAATTCCCAAGAGGAGGAGCTCTGCTCCAGGGCGTGATTTCCCCCCTCTCCTTTCAAAGACTCCCAAAATGGAAAGCTCTCCTGTCTGGTTTTTCTGCTTCCTGACTCTGCCTACTGGTGCCCCGGCCAGCTGACTGAGACGGGCTTCCCTCAGTCCCCATGGCTGGGTCTGACAGTGGCAACAGCACCAGAAACCAGAGCAACACATGGAGCAGGGCAGATTTGTGAGACTTTCCAGACATCGGGAGAATCGCACTGTATTTTTTCATATAATCAGCCTAAAGAGTAAGTTGGAATTCCCTGTCTCCTAAGAGGGGCTGGAAAAACAGTAAAGTCCTTTTAGGAAAAAAGTAGATGACTGTGTCCCTTTAAATTAACTTCCTATTTTTTTTCCTGTTCAGAAGATTTAACAGTCAAATCCAGTTTATCCCTAAAGTTGGGAAATCCATTCCCAAAGGCAAAAGCCATTTCCTGAGTGTTAGGAAGAAAGATGTTAGGGATTCTGTGGGATCTGTTTTCCAGGTAGGCCCCTTCTCCTTTAATTTCCCTGATTCCCGAAGAGGAGCTTTCTTGTTTTATTTTCCTTTCTTTTGACCACTTTCCCAGCAAGGATTTTGCTGGTCTCGATACAACAAAGCGAGAGCTCCTTTGCTGCATTTGCTGCTCCCCCGGGCCCTGCCAAAGCTTTGCCAGCCTCCTCCTGGTGCTGTTAATGTGCCTGAGAGATTTAATGGGGATGGACTGAGGGCTGGGGAGAGATTGGACAGAGCCACGTTCTGTCCTCGGGGAAGGGGGCACCTTGGAGACCCCTGTTGCAAAATTGCCCGCCTGAGCGGTTCAGGGTTTCTGGTACAGTCCAACTCCCCCCACAATGAAGCCTTCGAAGGGTCACTAGTGATTTCAGGGATGGAGTTGGAGCAGAGATGACTTTTGCATCTGGCCCTGGCTTAGGAAGGGACTCAAGCCAGAGATCTTTAGCTTGTGTGGAGTAGGAAAAACCATGCCCCACTCCCTTCTCTTGCACTGGCTTCGGCCTCCTCCCTCCACACCCACCTCCATTCGGGGCAGGGGCCCTTGGAAATGCCCTTTTCTCACTTGGTGCCTCGGCCCAACCCGGACAGAGGGGTTTCTCAGCACCTGGGCCCCTGTTAGTTTGAGCCCCTGAGGGGACGCTAGAAGTAGAAGGATAAGAGAAATGGGGAAAACAGAGGTCTGTCTGTGCTGGTGGCAGGATCTCATCTCCTTTTATCTTGTTTAGGTTTCTCCTCTGCCTCCTACTTAAAGGTCCATGTTAAAACCCACCACGGTGTTCCCCTTCCCCAGGTCTCCAGGCACCAGGAGTCCATCCCGAATGGGGGAGCAGCGTTCCACTGCGTCAGGACCTATGGCACCAAAGGCAAGCGACTCCCTGCTCTGCACTTTGCTTCTCTGCACAGGATTGTGTGGTGGGGCTCCGGGCGGGGCGAGGGGAGGAGAGGAGGGAAGGGCCCGGATAGCCAAGGGAGAGAGGCGTTGAGGAAGATGAGGAAAGGCAGATGCTCTGTGGGGGCTGGTGGATCCTCGGGGTTTTGGTCAAACCCTGAAAGGCGTCGGCGTGGAGCCCTGGGCTCTGCCACGGTGTTGCTTTGGCCCCGAGAGCCCCAAAGGGGGCTGGGAGCGAGGTGTGGGGCCACCTGCTCGGCTTTTCTGGCCTTGCTGGGGCCCCCCTCTCTGAGCGCAGGAAGGTCCGTGCATGTCGAGTCCGGTGTGCCTGCAGCACAGCTTTGGTGGTCACCGCTTAGGGACTGTGTGGACGATGAGGGCTTGCCGGCTTTCTCCCTCCTCTTGCGGTTGACCATAGAAGCGGGGGAGGGAGAAGTCTTCTCAGGTGTCAGTGGTGGTCGGCGTGATGGCCGTGAATGGGGCCCCTCCGGGGTTCTGAGCGCTTTGTGGGGCGGAAGCCCCCTCTTCTGCCGGACCTCTGACTGGGCTGGTGGCAGTGCACCTGTATAGGAGAGAGAGAGTGTGTGTGTGTGTGGGAGAGAGAGAGAGAGAGAGAGAGAGAGAGTTCACGCTCCCTTGCTGTTGCTTCATTCCAAGTCTTCTTCTCCCTGGGGGAAGGTAGGACTGTAGAGAGCGTCTTCTGTTGCTTGGAAACAAGTTTGTGTTAGAGGGGTTATGGCCATGATTACCCGAGGCAGTAGCGCAGGGAAGGGATCCAGCCCGTCCAGCCTGACCCCGTAGATGGCATGCTCCATGCTCCCATCGGGTGGTGTCCTTCCCGACGAGGAGGTCCCGACAGCATTGGTTATCGTAGAAACCCCCCTGGCTCTGGGCTGCATGTTGACGTGAAATGGAGGAGCTCCGTTTCCTCTGGCAGGCAGGGGAGCCCAGAGGCCCTGGAAGTCCTGCAGAGTCTGCCCCGTCCCAGGCCTGGCCAGGGTTGGTGGCTCAGCAAACTTTGAGTCAGACTGCCTTGGAAATACCCAAGTCCTCTGGTCCTGATAGGGTTTGGTGGCTTGTACTCGGTGCTGGGGAGAATTGGGGGCACTCGGTTCTGTCCTGTCGGTGTTTTCCCAAGTGTCAAGTTGGGCCGGGTGGGAAGGGAGCCGCTCCCTCAACAGCCCGGGGCCTTGGGCACTGGGCAGTGGAGATGACAGGCTCAGTCCTCACCTGGCCGGGGCAGGGTGCCTAGCGGTTAGAGCGACTCAGCTTGCAGAGGACCCTTCCTTTGGGCCTCTCTGTCCTCCCGCAATCGGAGGTGTGGGGACCTGAAACACTGGCCTGCTATTTGGGCGGGGACCGGACAAAGAGAACTAATGAATGCAGTATTTCCTGATTCCTTCACTCCTTGCCCCCAGTTGCTGTCCCTCGGGGGGAATACTTCCTGCACTGAGGCCGCTGCACCTCAGTTGGGGATAAAAATGACAGCGTGGAGAGAGGCAAAATCTCCCGAGGGACTCTGAGATGCATCTTCCAAGGCATAGGTGCTGGAGGGAAGGAACTGTGGGCAGGTGTTGTGGCAGAGACTCCCTCTCCACCCATTCATTCTTCTGGGGCTCAGGCCAAGGAGGTGGGTTGGGAGGCAGAGTTGGTGCTAGGGGCCAGCCTCCTTTTGGGGGTGGGAAGGCCCAGTCCCTTCCCCTGCCCCGGGCCTGACTGCCAGGCTGAACAGTTAGACTTCCTGGGGTTCTCCATGTGCCCCAGCCTGCCCGCCAGCCGTATCCCCCCTATGCTTGCTGCCTGTCCCAAACTGCCTCCTCCAGAAGGAGTGTTTCCACGGCCCGAGCTCATTTTTCCCTCTGTGTTCTGTTTCTTGTAGAAGGCCAGAAATGCTCACATCAGGACCCGATTGAGAGTTCGGATTCCTACGGAGACCTCTCTGATGCCAGCGACCTCAAGACCCCAGAGAAGCAGAGCTCCAACGGCTCCTTCTCCTGCGACATGGCCGTCCCCAAAAACAAAATGGAGTCCGACGGGGAGAAGAAGTACCCTTGCCCGGAGTGCGGTAGCTTCTTCCGCTCCAAGTCTTACCTGAACAAACACATACAGAAAGTTCACGTCAGGGCCCTTGGGGGCCCGCTGGGGGATCTGGGCCCCGCCCTGGGGTCCCCCTTCTCTCCCCAACAGAACATGTCCCTCCTGGAGTCCTTCGGGTTCCAGATCGTCCAGTCTGCATTCGCGTCGTCCCTAGTGGACCCGGAGGTTGACCAGCAGCCAATGGGGCCCGAGGGGAAATGAGGTCGATACGGTCCCCAAGGAAACAGCAGTCTGGCGATGGAAAGATGCTGGGAATGAGAAAAGAGATGACGTCGTTGGGTTCTGTAGCTGAGAGATTTTTATTCGTTATTAAATTCCCCTCTTCTCCCTCTCCCTTCTAAATACTCTTTAGAAATAGCTTCTCTGCTGGTGCTCTGCAGGGAAGCCTGTATGACCCAGGACAGGATGTGGGGCCTACCGTATAACACTACATACACCTCTGAGGCTGCTCCAGGACGGGCTTTAGCGGAGAGATCGAAACCAGAACCCCTGGGTTGAAAGTCCAAGCCGTCTTAGTGACCCAGTCTCTCCCCTCCCTTCCCACCCACTGTGTCCTGAGGAGATCAGTATGGCCCCCTCCCTCCCCTCGTCCTTCTCGCCCTTCTCCCCATCGTCTTCTCTTCCCCACGAGAAGCAGCGGTAAATTCCTAATCCCTCCCCAACCCACCCGCCAACTTCCAGTTGCTCATCCCAAAGCCGGAAGGCGGCGTCAACCAACAGAGCACGGCTTCGGTCACCCTGGGAAACTCCAAACTGAGAATTGGTCCGAGGCAGGGCCCGGTCCTGCTGCCTGTGAGCAGGTGAGGTCCCCGGCAGAGGCGAGGTCAGCTGCTGGGGACGCTGACCGTTCCAACCTGGTCCTTTTTGTTATTTTAACCGTTCAACTTGCTGTCGGGTTTTAATTCTCTTAATTATTATTATTGTTATTATTTTTAGGACCTGTTGTAGTGAATTGCTACTGAAAGCCAGTCCAGGTGATATACAGAGCTCTTTTGAAGCAGCAGTCATGTTAGGATTAGTATTAAATTTTTTTTTTTTTTTAGATGTATCATAATAACTTGGTTAGCTGATGGTTTGAAGTCTATGGAAGAAATAGTTTTATGCAAAATTTTAAAAAAAACTTGCCAGTCTGGGGTGTTGGGGTTCTGTCTGGGAAGAGGAAAGAAGACAGCAGCTCACCCGTATCGAGTACCACTGTTGAGTTGTGTGTGGATACATCTTGGTTTTGCTCAATGATATGGATTGATCTGATCGGACTGTATTAAAAAAGTTAGTATGTTACTTTCCCCATTCTGTTTGTGTCTGGTTTTTGAGCTGGCGGGGGCGGATGTCAGGAGTCCCCATGAAGGGGGACTTTGGGGTCCTGCCTCACCTGGAAAACTCCTTTCTAGAATTGGAAAACTCTTCTCCCTTCCCTCCCCTACCTCAGCGGACGAGAGCGAGCCGGTGTGAATCCACTCCGAATTCCAAAGTACAGCTGTTCGCTTCGAGGCTTCAGGCCGCATACCCAGCAGAGATCCTCACCATTCAGAGTCGGATTTTCTTGGGAGCACGTGCGGGGATCCAAGCTGCTTTCTAGGTCCACGCGGGGGCTTATGCGTGGGTCATGTTGTTGACAGTTAAAGTGTACTTACCCCAAACCCTTTCCAAATTCTCTTCTTTTTTTCCCGTCTTCACTTTTTAATATAGTATTTGTTAAGCACTTATTATGTGCCAGGCACTGTAATAAGTGCAGGGGTAAATACAAGATAGGTTGGACACAAGTGTATGTCACACATGGAGTTCACAGTATTTATCCCCATTTTACAGATAACTGAGGCACCGAAAAGGTAAGCCGAATTATACTTTCCAAGCGCTTAGTACCGTGCTCTGCACACAGTAAGTGCTCAATAAATACGATTGAGTGAATGAATGAATGAATGAACAATCAACTTGCCCAAAGTCACATAGCAGACAAGTGGTGGAGCTGGAATTATTCATTCATTCATTCAATCGTATTTATTGAGCGCTTACTGTGTGCAGAGCACTGTACTAAGCGCTTGGGAAGTATAGGTTGATAACACATAGAGACGGTCCCTACCCAATTAGAATCCAGGCCTGTGCTCTACTGGTCTCTGTTTTCCTCACTTGTTCACCAGATTCTTGTGCATCTAGGTGGCAGGGGCCGGGGTGGGGGAGTGTGGGGAGGGCCACTGGGCACTCCTGCCTGGTTAGTCCTTTTTAGAGCATTGCAGACTGCAGCTCAGTTTCCCTGGGCCCCTACCAGCTTCTCTGTTCTTCTGACAAGGAGGAGGACTGGGGTAGGGATGGCTAGCCAGGGCCTGAAGTCCTTCTCTTCAACATCCTAGAGTCCCCACCTAGTCCCCAGCCCCCATCTTTCCACACCTCTACTTCAGGCTGAATGCAGATCCCAGCAAGCATTAATCCAATTGTCTGCTGCTCACTTCCTTCTTCGTGGAACAGAATGATGGGGGCAAGCTGGCGCGGACTGCCTCCATGAATTGCCCCTCCAGGTCAAGGCTGTGCCTGTGAACCATTCTCCACGGGACCCAGTCCGCCCCCCTAACCCGATCCTTGGACACAAAGGGCTGCATGGGTGCGGGCAGAAGAGCGAGCTGGCCCTTTGCAATCTTCACATTTGCAACTCCAACACCTCCTGTTAAAGGTAATAAAACTTATTCCCGGGACATGACCCCTGGCATCTCCAAGCCCATGGTGTAAATGTCAGAATGGGATGAGGGGTGTGCCAAACTGTGGTGGGATTCTGGGAAGTTAATCAAGGACAAAGGCGCTTCCTCATTAATACCGATTAGAAACAAAACGGAGAGGGGGGATAGATTGGAAAGTTAGCTTGCTAGCGGTAGTTGTACCCCATTAACGGGCCTGCTGAGGAGTTCCACCATTTGGGCTTCCTCATTGGAGAGCCCCAGGAAGAGTCCAGACCCACTGCTTTCTCCTCATGCCCACAGCTGCGGCCCCCATCCACTGACCTCTCTGTCCCTGGGGAGGAAACCTAAAGGACTTGGCCCAGCAGGAGGAAGGAGAGTGCACAGGAGGGTGCAGTCCTAGCCCTAGAGGGGATGATCTGAGGTTTCTATCCCAAATCTTGGTTAGGTGGCTCAGCCACTGCCCAGAGCTTCCAGCTCAGGTCCAGATTGGCAGTCCACCATTTTAGGCTGCCCTTCCCGAGCCAGACGCCGGCAGCTCTATAGTAGGGTCGTAGGTCTGCCGAGGTCCCCTCGCACAGATTAGCCATGCCTGTTAGCTACCTGGGAGAATTTTACTGAGGTTAGGGCCGAAGGAGTGGTCAGGGCATCTGGTTCTGGTCCCAAATCTCCGGAAACAAAGACACACAGGCCGAGGAATCACTGAGATTGGAGCTGCGGCTCCTTGCCGATGCTCAAGATGGGGGAGAGATCTGCCGCTTCCAGCGTCTGGTGCCTGGTATGAACTTGGTAAATTGCGCTCCAGTCATCCCAAGTGCTCTGGCAGCGTGGAGCCTGCTGTCATTTATTCCTGCAGTCATTTATTCCCAGCTCTGCCATTCCTCCTGGATCCAAGCCCGAGCGCTTTCCTCACAGAGGATACAAGGAGCAAACTCACCCCGCACTCAGGCCGTGGATAATTAGGCTCCACCAACTTCCTGTGTGTGCCAACCTCTGGTGGTTGCTAAGAGCAACCACCCAGCTGCTCTGACAGGCAGGTAAGTGGGATGGAGAGGCCTCAGGCTGGAGGGTTTTTTTGGTGCAGGGAAAGCCTGGTTAGGCGAATGATCATGTGTTCGCATATCTGTCCACAGGCCACAATGGAACAATTGCAATGAGATCTCTTCTTCCGTTTTCTTCCCTGGCCCAGATCCAGTGCCGCAAGAGACTGGGTAAGAGCCCTGTTGTCACCTGACTCCCTCAGTGCCTCCTACCAGCTTCTGGGCAAGGCCAACGGCTCACTCCTTTGTAACTCGTTTTCTCTTTCTGCTCCTTCCTAGCCTAGTCTTGGGTCTCTGGTGGGCCCTCAGTTGAAAGGAACGGAATTGATTTGGAGCCATTAGTGTCTTCGATTTCCCCATTAGCCAGCCGATCCACAAAGTCTCTACGCAAAATGCTGCCTTGGGGACCCTTGGGGACACCCTGCCCTCTAATAACTCAGAGTTGAACACAACACTGACTCCCCATGAGAACAAACACGGCGGTGCGATCCGGACTCCTTCTGTCCCGATTCCCTCCTGCTCCATTCCTCCAGAGAGGGTCACACTTGGCTTTTTAAATTAATTTGTTTTATTTCCAATCAATCAATCGTATTTATTGAGTGCTTACTGTGTGCAGAGCACTGTACTAAGCGCTTGGGAAGTACAAGTTGGCAACATATAGAGATGGTCCCTACCCAACAGTGGGCTCGCAGTCTAGAAGGGGGAGACAGAGAACAAAACAAAACATATTAACAAAATAAAATAAATAGAATAGATATGTACAAGTAAAATAAATAAATGGACTTAATGGCGTTAGCCTGTTGATGCATTCTTGGCCAGGTCCAAAACTCCCATTGATGGCCTGGAAAGACCAGTTTGGTAGGGGTGGGGGTGATGGCAGCATTGTTAACTGGAATTTCAGGGCCAAAAAGGCAGGGCGGGGGAGGAGGAAGAAGAAGAAACCAGCACAGTCTCCTTTTCCCCCTTCGCCATCTCCATCCTGCCACCACCAAAAGCACCACCAGTTTGGGGTGGGGGGCTGTTTCGTTCTGTTTTGTTTCTTTAGTGGTACTTGTTAAGCACTTATTATGTGTCAGGCACTTTACTAAGTGCTGGAGTAGATAACAAGATAATTAGGTTGGACCCGATCCCTGTTGCACATGAAGCTCACTGTCTTAATCCCCATTTTACAAATGAGGCACAGAGAAGTGAATCAATCGATTGTACTTATCGAACGCTTAGTGTGCGCAAAGCACCGTACTGTGTCCAAAAATGCAGTGTAACAGAGGTGGTGGACGTGTTCTCTGCCCACAGTGAGCTTACAGTCTAGAGGGGGAGATGGACATTAATATAAAGGAATACATTTCAGATATGTACTTCAGTGCTGCGGGGCTGAGAGTGCAAATGCAAGTACAAGGGCAATGCAGAAGGGAGTGGCAGAAGAGGAAATGAGGGCTTAGCTGGGGAAGGCCTCTTGGAGGAGATGTGCTTTTAATAAGGTTTTAAAGAAGGAGAGATTGACTGCTTCTGGGACATGAAGAGGAAGGACATCCCAGGCCAGAGGCAGGATGTGGGTGAGAAGTCAGCAGCAAGATAGATGAGATCAAGGTACACTGAGAATGTTGGAATTAGAGGATCGAAATGTGCAGACTGTGTTGTCATTGGGAATCAGGGAGATAAGGTAGGAGGGGGCAAGGTGATGGAGTGATTTAAAGCAGTTGGTAGGGAGTTTCTGTTTAACGTGGAGATGGATGGGCAACCACTGGAGCTTCCTGAGGAGCGTAGAAACATGGACTGAACGTTTCTGAGAAAAGTGATCCAGGCAGCAGAATGAAGTATGAACTGGAGTGGGGAGAGACAGGGGGCTGGAAGGTTAGCAAGGAGGCTGATGCAGTAATCAAGGCAGGAGAGGATAAGTGCTTGGAGAAACGGATAAATAAATAAAGGGAAGCAGCGTGGCTCAGTGGAAAGAACACAGGCTTGGAAGTCAGAGGTCGTGGGTTCTAATCCCGGCTCCGCCGCTTGTCAGCGGTGTGACTTTGGGCAAGTCACTTAACTTCTCTAGGCCTCAGTTACTTCCTCTGTAAAATGGGGATGAAGACTGTGAGCCCCCCCCCACCCCGCCATGGGACAACCTGATCACCTTGTGTCCTCCCCAGCGCTTAGAACAGTGCTTTGCACAAAGTAAGCGCTTAACAAATGCCATAATTGTAATTATTATTATAAATGTGGTAGCTGTTTGGATGGAAAGGAAAGGGTGGATTTTAGCAATGTTGTAAAGGTTGAACCCACGAGATTTGGTGACAAATTGAATACGTGTGTTGAACGAGAAACATGATCGAGGATAACGCCAAGGTTCCAGGCTTGTGAGATGGAGGATGGTGGTCCTTTCTGCAGTGACAGGAAAGTCGGCAGCAGGGTAAGGGAGTTCTGTTTTGTACAAGTTAAGTTTGGGCAGGATATCCAAGTAGAGATGTCCTGAAGGCAGGAGGAAATGCAAGACTGCAGAGAAGGAGAGAGGTCAGGGCTGGAGATGTAGATTTGGGAATCATGCGCATAGCGGTGCTCTATCCACTACGCCATGCTGCTTCTCCAAGCAGTAGTTGAAACCATGAGAGTGAAAGAGTTCTCCAGGGGAGTGTGTCTAGATGGAAAATAGAAGTGAATAGACTTGCCCAAGGTCACACAGCAGCAAGTGGGAGAGCAGGGGCTAGAACCCCGGTCCTCCAACTCCTAGGCCTATGCTCTTTCCACTAGGCCATGCTGTTTCCCTAGAGAAGAGTTTTTGTTGGATTTGGTTGGTGTTTGAAAGGAGCGGGTGTGGGCAGGAAGGAGACTACTATGACAGAGGTGTGAGGTCAGTGCAGCTGCCCCCGGGGCCTGGGCTTGGACTGGGCTATTTATTGGACAGGGAGCTCATCTGTAGAGCTTCAGGGCCACCCAACCATCACGACTCATTCATTCATTCATTCAATCGTATTTATTGAGCGCTTACTGTGTGCAGAGCACTGGACTAAGCGCTTGGGAAGTGCAAGTTGGCAACATATAGAGACGGTCCCTACCCAACAGTGGGCTAACAGTCTAAAAGGGGGAGACAGAGAACAAAACCAAACATACTAACAAAATTAAATAGAATAGATATGTACAAGTAAAATAAATAAATAGAGTAATAAATATGTACAAACATATATACATATATACAGGTTTATATTCATTCAATCATCTTTATTGAGCGCTTACTGTGTTCAGAGCACTGGACTAAGCGCTTGGTAAGTCCAAGTTGGCAACAACATAGAGAGACGGTCCCTACCCAACAGTGGGCTCACAGTCTAGAAGGGGGAGACAGAGAACAAAACCAAACATACTAACAAAATAAAATAAATAGAATAAATAGATACAAATAAAATAAATAAATAGAGACTCAAGTCCCAAGTCCTGCACAAGTCCCAGATCGCCCAGATTGTCTAGTCCAGGCTCCACCACTTGTCTGCTGTGCCTCAGTTACCTCATCTGTAAAATGGGGATTAAGACTGTGATCCCCTTGTGGGACAGGGACTGCGTTCAACCTGATTAGATTATATCTACCTCAGCGTTTAGAACAGTGCTTAACATGTAGTAAGCACTAAACAAATACTATCATTATTATTATTATGTTCTATTCCCAGGACTGGGTCCCAGGGATACTGAGGTCCCCTGTTTTCTCTCCTGCTTTCTCTTCCTGCTCTCATATTTGTCTATATTGGCCAAAGGGAAATGAATATATACCTGTATATATGTATATATGTTTGTACATATTTATTACTCTTTCTATTTATTTTACTTGTACATATCTATTCTGTTTATTTTATTTTGTTAGTATGTTTGGTTTTGTTCTCTGTCTCCCCCTTTTAGACTGTGAGCCCACTGTTGGGTAGGGACTGTCTCTATATGTTGCCAGTTTGTACTTCCCAAGCGCTTAGTACAGTGCTCTGCACATAGTAAGCGCTCAATAAATACGATTGATGATGATGAAAGGGAAAGTAGCATGGGGATGAGGGAGGGGCAAAGGAGCCCAACATAGCAGCTTTCCACATGGTCTGCCCATTGCAAGTGCCAGTCCAAGTGGAAGGTTGGCAGGGGCACCCAGATGACTCATGGGATTTCCCGGAGTTCACGGCCTCAAATCCTTCTGGTTTCCTGCCTGCATCATGAGCTCTGAGCCGCTGAGATGACGGGGCTAGGTTGAGAAGCTTTTAAGCACATAATCATAACTGAGTGGTCACAGTTTACCTTGTAATATCCTGGGTGGGAGTAGGTGGGAGTGATGAGCTCCAGCTTATAAAAGAGGAAAGCACAACCTTGGAAGGTGAAATAATCATATTTATTGAGCGCTTACTGTGTGCAGAGCACTGTACTAAGTGCTTGGGAGAGTACAATATAACAGCGTTGGTAGAGATGTTCCCTGCCCACAATGAGTTTATAATCTAGAACAGGGAATACCACAGACGCACTCTCCTCTGTCCTCCCAGCCCCTACTCCCTCACCTCTCTGGTCTGAGTTAGAATGCACCAAGGAAAACCTGGGTGTCATCCTCGACTCTGCTCTGTCATTCACCCTTCACATCCAAGCCGTCACCAAAACCTGCCGGTCTCAGCTCCGCAACATTGCCAAGCTCCGCCCTTTCCTCTCCATCCAAACCGCTACCCTGCTCGTTCAAGCTCTCATCCTATCCCATCTGGACTACTGCATCAGCCTTCTCTCTGATCTCCCATCCTCGTGTCTGTCCCCACTTCAATCCATACTTCACGCTGCTGCCCGGATTGTCTTTGTCCAGAAACGCTCTGGGCATGTTACTCCCCTCCTCAAAAATCTCCAGTGGCTACCAATCAATCTGCACATCAGGCAGAAACTCCTCACCCTGGGCTTCAAGGCTGTCCATCACCTCGCCCCCTCCTACTTCACTTTCCTTCTCTCCTTCTCCAGCCCAGCCCGCACCCTCCGCTCCTCTGCCACTAATCTCCTCACCGTGCCTCGTTCTCAACTGTCCCGCCGTCGACCCCCGGCCCACGTCATCCCCCTGGCCTGGAATGTCCTCCCTCTGCCCATCCGCCAAGCTAGCTCTCTTCCTCCCTTCAAGGCCCTACTGAGAGCTCACCTCCTCCAAGAGGCCTTCCCACACTAAGCCCCCTCCTTCCTCTCCCCCTCATCCCCCTGTCCATCCCCCCAGTCTTACCTCCTTCCCTTCCCCACAGCACCTGCATATATGTATATACATTTGTACATATTTATTACTCTATTTATTTTACTTGTACATATCTATTCTATTTTATTTTGTTTGGTTTTGTTCTCTGTCTCCCCCTTCTAGACTGTGAGCCCACTGTTGGGTAGGGACTGTCTCTATATGTTGCCAACTTGTACTTCCCAAGCGCTTAGTACAGTGCTCTGCACACAGTAAGCACTCAATAAATACGATTGATTGACTGATTGAAAACTGTGGCCATCAGATCTGGTCTGGACTGGTGGTGGAGTGACTTGGTAAATTATCTCTCGAGAAGCACTGAGAGAATCTGAGCTGGGTTAGGGTAAAGGATGCCTATCTTCCAGACTAACTGCTCTAGGGAAGAGACTTCAGGTTTGGGGTTTTCTTAGTTCAGATGGAATCAGTCATCTCCAACCTTCCCCCTGCAATCAATCAATCGTATTTATTGAGCGCTTACTGTGTGCGGAGCACTGTACTAAGCGCTTGGGAAGTACAAGTTGGCAACATACAGAGACAGTCCCTACCCAACAGTGGGCTCACTTTATCCCTCAAGAGCAAACTTTTCCAGGGAGCCTCTGTTCTCAACTAAATGGAGATTGAAGCTTCAGGTGCCCTTGGTTTTGAGAGTGTCCCTCATCCAATCCCCTGAGGAGCCCTCTGAGGGGCTCTTTCCCCTGAATTGATATTGCCTGAATCTCAATTTCCCCCCCAAAGTTCTTCACAAACAGATTTTCTGCTCTTGGGAGCCGGGTCCCCTTTAGAAGCCCCACCCTGGGCCCAATCCAAGGTTCTGCCCAGGGTCCTGACGTTCATTCATCCATTCAAGCATATTTATCGAGTGCTTACTGTGTGCAGAGCACTACACTAAGCACCTGGGAGAGTGCAATACAACAATAAACAGACCCATTCCCAATGAGCGGAGAGTCTAGTGCCCTGGAGCATCAAGCAGCCTGGAAAAATCATTGTTTACTTTCTCTCCGTGATTAGCATGAACTCCCACCGAGGGTGTGGAGTCCTTTACTTGGCCCTCTGAGAATTACAAAGGAATGAGAATGCAGACCCTGCTGTTGTGAAGTTCCCAGGTTTTAATGGGGAAGAAAAATGGGACACAAATACACAAAAATACAGAGACCTAAGAAAACCTCACATGCAACACAGATCCTAAGAGGTGTTATACATGAGAATGCAGACAACAGAAACATCTACACCAGTGCAAGTAATCAGTGACCAGAAACACATGGATTGCCTCTAGGAGGGCTTCTTGAAGGAAGTGAAGTTTTACTTAGAACTTAAGAATTTCCCACGTACTCCTTCTGACCTGGAGCTCCCGCCCCCTCCATTTTTTTAATGGCATTTATTAAGCACTTACCATGTGCAAAGCACTGTTTTAAGCACTGGGGAGGTTACAAGGTGATCAGGTTTTCCCACGTGGGGGCTTACAGTCTTCATCCCCATTTGACAGATGAGGGAACTGAAGCTCAGAGAAGTTGTGACTTGCCCAAAGTCACACAGCTGACACTTGGCGGAGCCGGGATTTGAACCCATGACCTCTGACTCCAAAGCCCGGGCTCTTTCCACTGAGCCACACTGCTTCTATGAGAGACCACCACTCTCCCCACCTTCAAAGCCTTATTGAAATCACATTTCCTCCAAGAGGCCTTCCCCGACTAAACCCTGTATTCCTCTACTTTATCTCCTTCTGTATCATCCATGCACTTGGAACTGTGCCCTTTTAGCACTTGATATTCACCCAACCCTCAGTCCCACAGCCCTTACATGCACATCCATAATTTAGTTATTTATATTACTGTCTGTCTCCCCCACTAAGCTGTAAGTTCCTTATGAGCAAGGACTGTGTTTACCAACTCGGTTGTATTGTACTCTCCCCAGGGCTTAGTATAGTGCTTTGCACATAGCAAATGCTCAATTAAATACCATTGATTGATCGATTGAGTATAATTCCCAGTTGTGGATCAAACCAGTGGTTCACTCTGTCTAGTACTCTGTCTCTGACAGTGACTCCAAAGGATGCTTGGCTCAGTGGAAAGCGCCAGGGCTTTGGAGTCAGAGGTCACGGGTTCAAATCCCAGCTCTGCCAATTGTCAGCTGTGTGACTTTGGGCAAGTCACTTCACTTCTCGGGGCCTCAGTTCCCTCATCTGTAAAATGGGGATTAAGACTGTGAGCCCCACGTGGGACAACCTGATCACCTTGTAACCTCCCCAGTGCTTAGAACAGTGCTTTGCACGTAGTAAGTGCTTAATAAATGCCATTATTATTATTATTATTATTATTATTATGCTTGAAGGATTGATGGAAGAACTGCCTCTTTGACATGTGTCATCAGAATGAGGGGTGTAACATATACTGTCAGTCAATCAGTGGTATTTATTGAGTGCTTACTATGTGCAGAACACTGTACTAAGTGCTTGGGAGAGTACAATGCGACGGAGTCGGTAGACATGATTTCTGACTATTCTAATAATCTTCCATGGGCCTATCAACGGGGAATCCATCAGACTCAAGAGTGGGCCAAAGCCCGAGAGCAAGGGCCTGAGTGGGGGGCTCGCTACATCTCTGCCTGGCTCAGAATCAGTCAATTGTATTTATTGAGCACTTACTGGGTGCCCAGTACTGCTCTAGGTGCTTGGGAGAGTACGATATAACAACATACTGACACATTCCCTGCCCACAGTGAGTTTACAACCTTGAGGGAGGAAGGAAGGAGCCACTATGGGCAGAATTACAGATGCTGCGTCCTGTCAAATGCTCCCCTCTCCCCAAGCCGTTAACTGTTACAGCCAGCCTTCGAGGTCTCCAGTGGCACGTCTTCCATCGCTGTTCTAAACCTTCTCAAGCCTTCTAATACTATTGTTCTTATTGGGGTATTTCTTAAGTCCTCACAGTGGGCCAAGCACTGTTCCAAGCACTGGGACAGATACAAATTAATCAGGATGGGCCCAGTTCCTGTCCCACTTGGGGCTCACGACCTAAATAGAAAGGAATAGGATTTAATCCCCCTTTTACAGTTGAGGACACTGAGGCACAGAGAAGGTAAGCGACTTGTCCAAGGTCACACTGCAAGCGATTGGCAATTGTCCATGTTCTTTCCACTACGCCAAGCTGCTTCTCTAACATCCCTAACTTTTCTTTCTAATAATCTAGTCTGATTCTCTCTTCCATGAGTTTATCCAAATCCTTCTTGAACCTATTGAAATCTAATCCCGTGGTGACATGTATGTGCCTGTCACCATGATTTTCCTTTAGCTACAACCTATAAGATTCAGTGGGTGCCCCCGACCCTGTGGTTGTTCGTTTGTTGAATAGCAATTCCCTATTCACCCTGCCCACACCCCTATATAATGCGAGTTAGGTAATGATGTATATTTAGCTATAATTCTATTTATTTTGATGGTATTGACACCTGTCTACTTGTTTTGTTGTCTGTCTCCCCCTTCTAGACGGTGAGCCTGTTGTTGGGTAGGAACCATCTCTATATGTTGCCGATTTGTACTTCCCAAGCGCTTAGTCCAGTACTCTGCACACAGTAAGTGCTCAATAAGTATGATTGAATGAACGAATGAATAGTCAGCTAGCAAATCTGCAGGGCCAGAAAATTATTCCCTTTTTCAGATACACTGAGTGAGCTCTCCAGAGTCACCAGTTAGATAGAAGCAGCATGGCTCAGTGGAAAGAGCATGGGCTTTGGAGTCAGAGGTCATGGGTTCAAATCCAGGCTCCACCAATTATCAGCTGTATGACTTTGGGCAAGTCACTTCACTTCCCTGTGCCTCAGGTATCTCATCTGTAAAATGGGGATTAAGACTGTGAGCCCCACGTGGGACAACCTGATCACCTTGTAACCTCCCCAGCGTGTAGAACAGTGCTTTGCATGTAGTAAGTGCTTAATAAATGCCATTATTATTATTATTATTATTATTATTATTATGTGGGATAGAACCTGCTTAGCTTGTGTATACTCCAGCACTTAATATTATTATTATTATTATTGTGACACCAGTGGATATTTTTCCCAAGACTGATCTTCCAGGGTCCTAGCAGCTTCTCCTGTGTTTCCTAGAGATCAAAGACCAATCACTGCAAAAGCTCTGTGCTGGCTGAAGTTTTAATCACCCTCTAGAAGAGGGGGGAACTTGGATGTGGGGATCCATTTTGGAGAATTTGAAGAATTGTGCAAGTGGCCAAAGCTCATGAATTTATGCCGGAGGGAACCGGATCCTAGAAATCGAAGTGATGAGTCTTAAATGGTTGATTTAGTTGCCTCTGGGCAGGCTATCTATTTCTGCCCTGGGGTATCCCTCTGATAATGAGAAGCTTCTACCGTGTGGAACCCAGAGCACTTTGCAATTATGGCAGGTTTCCCAGCAAGCCATTAAGAGAAATGTGGAAAAAAACAACCATCAACTCCAGTGAAAACAATCCTTAAGAACCCTGGGTCTTTTCAAAGAAGTGCCAATCTCAGTTGATTTCTGGCACCTTGGCACCTCTGCTGTGCATGCGAGAGAGAGAGAGTGCAAAAGAGCAAGAGCTGTGGGGAGGATTTGTTTGAGTCCTGGTATAAAGGAAACTGAGGAATCTGACAGAAATATTAGACTGCCTTTCCAGAAAAAGGGCAAGCACAAAGTTTCATCTGTAATAATGCCCACCTTGTGTGTTTGTCTTGTCTTATGCTGTCGCATCGACTCTGACCCATAGCGATGCCATGAGCAAACTCTCCCAGAAGGCCCCACCTCCATCTGCAATCAATCTGGTAGTGTATCCATGGAGTTTTCTTGGTAAAAATACTGAAGTGCCTCCTTCCATGCAGTAAATTTGAGATTCCGCCCTCAAAACTCTGCTGCTATCCAGCACAAGGTGAGTTTTGACTTGTAGCAGATTGCCTTCCACTCACTAGCCACTGCCCAAGCTAGGAATGGAATGGGTATGCCTCTGTTTGACTTCTCCTGTAGTGAAGATTCGTAGAGTACTGGAAACTCTCCAGGTGCAACCTTGAGAGGGAAAACCAGAATGATGTGGGCTAAGCATTCATTGTTAAAGAAGGTGTTTTCTGGATTCCCCACCCCACCGCTCCCCCAAATTAAGCTAAAACGGTGAGGAGGCCTTGGACTAGGGCGTTTCAACCAAGACTGAGATTTCTTGACCTTCATGACAATAAGGGCAGGAAGAGAAACAGGGCTAGTGGGGTCAAATGTACCAATTAGCAATAAAGAAGATAGAAAGGGGTCTGCTATCCATATAGAGAGGAAATGGTCACTTACTGGTGGTCAGTTTGTCTCACCCATTTTCAGTTGAGGGGTTCAGAGATTGATCAAGGGGCATCATCGCATCCCACATTCCAACGTCACTTGAAGTGCACAAAAAGCAGAGAACTGCAGAAGCGTTACGTTCCTTGGGTGATCATAGGTATTGAAGGTAAAAACCCTCTCTTGACCCCACCTCACCTTCTAGTTATCGTCCCATATCCCTCCTACCATTCCTTTCCAAACTCCTTGAACGAGTTGTCTACACGCGCTGCCTAGAATTCCTCAACAACAACTCTCTCCTCGACCCCCTCCAGTCTGGCTTCCGTCCCCTTCATTCCACGGAGACTGCGCTTTCAGAGGTCACCAATGACCTCCTGCTTGCCAAATCCAACGGCTCATACTCTGTCCTAATCCTCCTCGACCCCTCAGCTGCCTTTGACACTGTGGACCACCCCCTTCTCCTCAACACGTTATCTGACCTTGGCTTCACAGACTCCGTCCTCTCCTGGTTCTCCTCTTATCTCTCCGGTCGTTCTTTCTCAGTCTCTTTTGCAGGCTCCTCCTCCCCCTCCCATCCTCTTACTGTGGGGGTTCCCCAAGGTTCAGTGCTTGGTCCCCTTCTGTTCTCAATCTACACTCACTCCCTTGGTGACCTCATTCGCTCCCACGGCTTCAACTATCACCTCTACGCTGATGACACCCAGATCTACATCTCTGCCCCTGCTCTCTCCCCCTCCCTCCAGGCTCGCATCTCCTCCTGCCTTCAGGACATCTCCATCTGGATGTCCGCCCGCCACCTAAAGCTCAACATGTCGAAGACTGAGCTCCTTGTCTTCCCTCCCAAACCTTGTCCTCTCCCTGGCTTTCCCATCTCTGTTGACGGCACTACCATCCTTCCCGTCTCACAAGCCCGCAAACTTGGTGTCATCCTCGACTCCGCTCTCTCATTCACCCCTCACATCCAAGCCGTCACCAAAACCTGCCGGTCTCAGCTCCGCAACATTGCCAAGATCCGCCCTTTCCTCTCCATCCAAACCGCTACCCTGCTAATTCAAGCTCTCATCCTATCCCGTCTGGACTACTGCACTAGCCTTCTCTCTGATCTCCCATCCTCGTGTCTCTCTCCACTTCAATCCATACTTCATGCTGCTGCCCGGATTATCTTTGTCCAGAAACGCTCTGGACATATCACTCCCCTCCTCAAAAACCTCCAATGGCTACCGATCAATCTGCGCATCAGGCAGAAACTCCTCACCCTGGGCTTCAAGGCTCTCCATCACCTCGCCCCCTCCTACCTCACCTCCCTTCTCTCCTTCTCCAGCCCAGCCCGCACCCTCCGCTCCTCCACCACTAATCTCCTCACTGTACCTCGCTCTTGCCTGTCCCGCCATCGACCCCCGGCCCACGTCATCCCCCGGGCCTGGAATGCCCTCCCTCTGCCCATCCGCCAAGCTAGCTCTCTTCCGCCCTTCAAGGCCCTGCTGAGAGCTCACCTCCTCCAGGAGGCCTTCCCAGACTGAGCCCCTTCTTTCCTCTCCCCCTCGTCCCCCTCTCCATCCCCGTCTTACCTCCTTCCCTTCCCCACAGCACCTGTATATATGTATATATGGTTGTACATATTTATTACTCTGTTTATTTATTTATTTATTTATTTTACTTGTACATTTCTATCCTACTTATTTTATTTTGTTGGTATGTTTGGTTCTGTTCTCTGTCTCCCCCTTTTAGACTGTGAGCCCACTGTTGGGTAGGGACTGTCTCTATGTGATGCCAATTTGTACTTCCCAAGCGCTTAGTACAGTGCTCTGCACATAGTAAGCGCTCAATAAATACGACTGATTGATTGATTGATTGATTGAAGGAACGTGGCAGGAGCACTAATGTGGATGGAGGCATCATTCAGTGTTGGACAAAGTGATTGAAGGGAGGAGAGAGTGGTATCAGCTTCAAACCTCAGATTGATCATCTGGCAACTGTTGCAGTGGCAAATAAGAGCTAGATTGAAGTGTTTTTATTAGATGTGGTCAGGGCAATGGGTTTTGGAAAAGCACATCAGTCAATCAGTGGTATTTATTTAGCTCTTACGGTGTCCGGAGCACTATACTAAGAGCTCAGGTGAGTACAATACAACAGATTTGGTAGACATGTTCCCTGCCCAAGAGATGCTTATAATCCAGAAGGTGAGATAGAGATGGACATTAATATAAATAAACTATGGATATGTCTTGAGAGGTTCTGCAAAGAGTTTACAGTCAAACTTTGGAGACAGAAATAGAAATATCAAATATGCATATATGCACAAGTGATGGAGATGGGAATAAATGAATGCCTAATAATAATAATGATAATGGTATTTGTTAAGCACTTACTATGTGCCAAGCACTGTTCTAAGCACTGAGGTAGATACAAGATTATCAGGTTGCCCCACGTGGGGCTCACAGTCTTCATCCCCATTCTACAGATGAGATAACTGAGGCACAGAGAAGTTAAGTGACTTGCCCAAAGTCACACAGCTGACGAGTGGCAGAGCTGGGATTAGAACCCACGACCTTTGACTCCCAAGCCCGGGATTTTTCCACTAAGCCATGCTACGGTGATTGAAGGGTTGATGCAGTGGGGGTACTAATGATTAGTTGGGGGAGACTTGTTGGAGAAGGTGGATTTTAAGAACGCTTTGAAAGTGGGGATGGTTAAGTTCTGGAAGGTGGGGGGTTCGGGGGCAGCTTCAGCTCTGAGTTCAACATGAACAAGGGATTGGGAGTAGCGATCAGGCCTCTAATTTTCCCGAGTATTTTCTAAGCATCTAAAACAATACTTCACACACAGTACGTATCAATCAATACAGTTGATGCTGTGGTGCTGTTGACAAGAATTAAAGACATCCTCACTAAAAAAAAAAGTTTAATGATACCACCCCATGCGGAGAGATGTTCTTTGTCATTTGGTGCGTTTGCTGAGCTTTGTTTTCAATTAAGGTAAAGTTGACATTTAAGTGGTAGGCTGAAGGTTCATCAGCAACATCCGGTCATATTTATTGGAGCTCATAAAGCTAAAGAGATCTGAAGGTGCTGTGTCAAAAAGAGAAGAACAAAACCAAAATTTGATCTTCCCCTAGCATTTGTTTTTCATTTGCTTTGTCACTGTCATTTAGGAAATTTGTTTCTTGGATAGAATTGGGTGGGCTAAAATGTGGGCTAAGTGTGGCCTCTGGAACACTGGTGGAGGAGCACAAAGGAAAGCTCCACGTGTAAGGAGCTCTTTGAATTCCATGAAGCCGAAGGGGAGGAATTTCTAGTTTACATTTTCACAGGAGACAAGACACCATTTTAACCCCAAATCCAAGTGGCAGTCAATGGACTGATTGAATCCTGAACAAGATCCTTTTCCTGCCTGACAACACCCAGCCCCACATCAAGCTGAAACGCGGAGGCAACTGCAGGTTTGTGGACAATCAGTGGTATTTATTGAGCATTTATTGTGTTCAGGGCACTGTATTATGTGCTTACAAGAGCACAAAAATACAGAGTTGATAGACACAATCCCCGCCCTCAAGGAGCTCACAGTCTAGAAGGGTGATGTACTTTCCTTCTCTCTCCTGCTTATAGGCCAGATCTTGCACCTTCAGATTTTCAAGTTTGTCCCACTAAGGGGTAGATAATGAGGTTGATAATGCTGGGAAGGTTTGTGACTGCCTAAAATATTTTGACAATTTTTTGTAATGCCAATATGCAGTAACTGGTTCAACATTGGCAAAATTATTGGATTTGACAGAGACTCTGGGGAAAAATGAATTTACTTGTCAGCTATATATAGCATATTTTAACCAACTTCCATTTTCACTGAATTGCTTAGTGAGGAATAAAATGAGGCATTACATTTATATTAATCCATATGTGAGTACATATACGCATGGGGATAATATTTATGTATATAGTAGAGGAGTAGGTAAATTGAACATCAAGGGCAGGAATGCCTGTTTTGCATTCTGAATATGGACCTTTTTCCCTGCTCTACCCGGTACTGAATGGGGCAGGGGAGAGGGAGCCCACTCTGGGATTGAGGAAAGAGGTAGTGGGAGCTGGGGAAGAGCTTGGGGGAGTCCCTACCCTTCATTCGATTGCACTTCTTGAGTGTTTACTGTGTGCAAATAATAATAATAATAATAATAATGGCATTTATTAAGCGCTTACTATGTGCAAAGCACTGTTCTAAGCGCTGGGGAGGTCACAAGGTGATCAGGTTGTCCCACAGGGGGCTCACAGTCTTAATCCCCATTTTACAGTTGAGGTAACTGAGGCCCAGAGAAGTGAAGTGACCGGCCCAAAGTCACACAGCCGACAATTGGTCGAGCTGGGATTTGAACCCATGAACTCTGACTCCAAAGCCCGGGCTCTTTCCACTGAGCCACGCTGCTTCTCAATGAATGAATTCATTCATTCAATCATATTTATTGAGCGCTTACTGTGTGCAGAGCACTGTACTAAGCGCTTGGGAAGTACAAGTTGGCAACATAATTGGTAAAATGGGGATTGAGACTGTGAACCCCACGTGGGACAGGGACTGTGTCCAACCGGATTTGCTTGTATCCACCCCAGCGCTTAAAACAGTGCCTGACCCGTGGTAAGCACTTTTAACAAATACCGCAATTATTATTATTATTATCATTATTATTAGATCCGGGAGCCAGGAAGCAGTCCTGAGATGCCTCACTGTATTAAGCACTTGGGAGAATACAATATAACAATAAACTGACATTCCCCGCCCACAACGAGCTCACAGTCTAGAGGAGGAGACAGACATTAATAGAAATAAATACATTACAGATATGTCCATACGTACCCAAGTCGGAAGCTCGTCCTCCCAAGATTCATCCGAGGATGAAGTGTGTTGCTAAAGAGCAAATTTCTTCCTTCATCTGTGTGATGCTGATTAAAATCAGGATGAGTGAAGGGCTTTCCTTGAATGGCTTAGTACAATAATAATAACTGTAGTATTTGTTAAGTGCTTACTATGTTCCAAGGACTGTACTAAGTGCTGCCATAGATACATGGTCATCAGGTCTCACATGGGGCTCCCAGTCTAAGGTGGGAGAACAGGTATTGAATCTCCATTTCGCAGATGAGGAAACTGAGACCCAGAGAAGTTAAGTGATTTGCTCAAGGTCGTCACACAGCAGACAAGTGGCAGAGCCAGGATTAGAACACAAGTCCTCTGACTCCTAGACTTGTGCTCGTCGTTTTCTTCGGGCTTAATGTTTTCCCATAGAACCGTGCTGACTCTTCTCTGCATATCTTCTTGTTTGGGGAACTCTGATCTTTGCCTTTAAGTGTCCTAGTTGGAGGCTTTTATTACAGCTGTAAGCACTTAGCAAATTGCTGTGCATGGCAGTAAATACTTAATAAATTTTATCAATTGATTTTTTTTAACAGTATATGTTCAGAGCACTGTACTAAGCACTGCGGTAGATACAAGATAATCAGGTTGGACACAGTCCTTAGCCCTCATGGGGCTCACAATCTTAATCCTCATTTTACTGAGGAGGTTACTGAGGCATAGAAAAGTTAAGTGACTTGCCTAGGTTCACACGGCAGATAAGTGGCAGAGTCATGATTAGAACCCAGTACCTTCTGATTCCCAAGCCCGTGCTCTGACCACTAGGCCATGCTGCTTCTCTAGTCTTTTCCAAAGGTTAGGAAATATGAGTATATATCAGCTTCCAGATTCATTGTAAAGACTTCAAAAAGGCTGGCATAGAGTATGTTGAATAATACTGCAACTATTATATCACCTTGCTTTGCTCTTTTCTGGTTCTGGGAGAAATGTCAGTATTGGCAGTACTGTTGGAGTGTCTGTGGACAGAATATGTACTTTGTGCTTGGAAACCATTTTAAAGATACAAAAGAATAGATCTCTATCCTGAAGGAGCTTCCAATCTAATCTAATAGAGGAAATGGAAGACAGTAATAATAATTGTGGTATTTGTTAAGCATTGTTAAGCCAGGCACTATACTACTACAAGTACATATTCTGCAAATGGGGTTGGACACAGATCAGCGTGGCTCAGTGGAAAGAGCATGGGCTTTGGAGTCACAGGTCATGTGTTCGAATCCCGGCTCCACCACATGTCTGCTGTGTGACCTTGGGCAAGTCACTTAACTTCTCTGAACCTCAGTTACCTCATCTGTAAAATGGGGATTGACTGTGAGCCCCACGTGGGAGAACTTGATCACCTTGTATCCCCCCCAGCGCTTAGAACAGTGCTTTGCACATAGTAAGTGCTTAACAAATGCCATTATTATTATTATCTGTCCCACATGGGGCTCACAGTCTCAATCCCCATTGTATAGGTGAGGGAGGGTACTGGGCCAGAGAGAAGTGAAATGACTTTCTCAAGATCAAACGGCAGGCAAGTGATGGAGGTGGGATTAGAACCCACTACCATCTAACTCCCAGGCCCGTACTCTATCCACTGTGCCGTGCTGTTTCTCAGTACAGCGTGGCTAAGTGGAAAGAGCACAGGCTTGGGAATCAGAGTTTGTGGATTCGAATCCCTACTCTGCCACTTGTCAGCTGTGTGACTTTGGGCAAGTCGCTAACTTCTCAGTGCCTTAGTTACCTCATCTGTAAAATGGGGATTAATACTGTGAGCCCCACGTAGGACAACCTGTTTACCTTGTATCTACCCCAGTGCTTAGAACAGTGCAAGCGCTTAACAAATACCATCATTATTATTATTATTACTCTCCCAAGCTCTTAGTATGATGCTCTGCACATATTAAGTACTCAATAAATAGTACTTTCATTCATTCATTCATTTAATCGTATTTATTGAGCGCTTACTGTGTGCAGAGGACTGTACTAAGCGCTTGGGAAGTACAAGTTGGCAACATATAGAGATGGTCCCTACCCAACAGTGGGCTCACAGTCTAGAAGGGGGAGACAGAGAACAAAACATATTAACAAATAAAATAAATAGAATAAATATGTACAAATAAAATAAATAAATAAATAGAGTAATAAATACATACAAACATATATACAGGTGCTGTGGGGAGGGGAAGGAGGTAAGGCGGGGGGGGTTGGAGAGGGGGAGGAGAGGGAGAGGAAGGAGGGGGCTCAGTGTGGGAAGGCCTCCTGGAGGAGGTGAGCTCTCAATAGGGCCTTGAAGGGAGGAAGAGAGCTAGCTTGGCGGATGTGCGGAGGGAGGGCATACCAAACCAAGGGGATGACGAGGGCCAGGGGTCAACGACAGGACAGGCGAGAACGAGGCACGGTGAGGAGATTAGCGGCAGAGGAGCGGAGGGTGCGGGCTGGGCTGGAGAAGGAGAGAAGGGAGGTGAGGTAGGAGGGGGCCAGGGGATGGACAGCCTTGAAACCAAGGGTGAGGAGTTTTTGCCTGATGCGTAGGTTGACTGGTAGTCACTGGAGATTTTTGAGGAGGAGAGTAACATGCCCAGAGCGTTTCTGGACAAAGACAACCCAGGCAGTGGCGTGAAGTATGGATTGAAGAGGGGAGAGACAGGAGGATGGGAGAGCAGAGAGGAGGCTGATACAGTAATCCAGAAAAGGATAGGATGAGACCTTGAACAAGCAGGGTAGCGGTGTGGATGGAGAGGAAAGGGCAGATCTTGGCAATGTTGCGGAGCTGAGCCCAGCAGGTTTTGGTGACGGCTTGGATGTGAGGGGTGAACGAGAGAGCGGAGTCGAGGATGACACCAAGGTTGCGGGCTTGTGAGATGGGAAGGTTGGTAGTGCCATCAACAGTGATAGGAAAGTCAGGGAGAGAGCAAAGTTTGGGAGGGAAGACAAGGAGTTCAGTCTAGAACTGACTGATTAATACACCACAGAGAAGAGAAATAGATACAAAGAATAAACACAAGTAACTAAACAAAAGAACAAATCTCAGTGTGGGCAGGGAATGTGTTTATTGCTATGTTGTATTCTCCCAATCATTTAGTACAGTGGTTTACACACAGTAAGCACTCAATAAATACGACTGAACGAATGAATGAACAAATAAATAGATAACTTGACCAGGGAGGAGGGATTATCCAGAGAAGCCTTCTGGAGGAGGTGACTTTTTATTCATTCAATCATATTTACCGAGCGCTTACTGTGTGCAGAGCACCATACTAAGCGCTTTGGAAGTACAAGTTGGCAACATATAGAGACGGTCCCTACCCAACAACGCGGGGGGGCTCTGAAATAGGACATGTATCGGTGAAGCCGAGAAGGGAGGACATTCCAGACAGGGGCAAGGTGGGAGTAAGGGGTTGGAAATGGGTGAATTGAAAGCATGCGAGGATCATTTGCTTGGGGTGTAGGAAAGGTAAGAGGGCACGAGCTGATGGAAAGCAGGAGTTCGAGGGTCTATGAAAATACTTAAAGAGGTGAAAGCTCAGACACGGGATTTTCAACTCTTGACATGCTTTCCAAATCTTGGTTAATTCTCCAGGGCAGCCACAGTTTCTTAATAGTGGCCAACTTCCAGGTCCTTACAAAGTTCTGAATACTTTTGTAAAGTTTAAAAGAGTTTTCAGTGCTATTGGAACCTTGCGGACCTCTGCACTTCTCCCCGCAGCAAAGATCACTCTACGTCATCCAAACCCACATTTTAATCCTGGAACTATCGGATCTATTGGGTTCTTCAGGGGATTCACAGTGCCAGACTATCCTCCCCTCTAGGCTAAAAAAGATGAACACTTTTTCTACTAACTTCCTTCCATCCCTTTAGACTCTTGAGTGGCTATCACCCTTTCTGACTTTAGAGCTGAACAGCATCTCTCTGTGTTTAGTTCATTCATTTATTCATTCAATCGTATTTATTGAGCGCTTACTGTGTGCAGAGCACTGGACTAAGCGCTTGGGAAGTACAAGTTGGCAACATATAGGGACGGTCCCTACCCAACAGCGGGCTAACAGTCTAGAAGGGGGAGACAGACAACAAAACAAAACATATTAACAAAATAAAATAAATAGAATAAATATGTACAAATAAAATAAATAGATAAATAAATAGAGTAATAAATACATACAAACATATATACAGGTGGTGTGGGGAGGGGAAGGAGGTAAGGCGGGGGGGATGGGGAGGGGGAGGAGTTGTTTCCTATTACTCTTCTCTACTTTCTAGCTATGCCTTGCTCTTGACTCTCCCAATTTTGTACCTCGTTCACCCCATTCCTCCAGCCTGAGACTCCCCTTCCCACATCAGACCACAGTTCTCCACACCTTCAAAGCCCTCCTAAAATCCCACCTCCTCCAGCAAGCCTTCCCCAATTAATCTCCCAGCACCCTGAGCCATATTCATTCATTCATTCATTCATTCAATTGTATTTATTGAGCGCTTACTGTGTGCAGAGCACTGTACTAAGCGCTTGGGAAGTAAAAATTGGCAGCATATAGAGACGGTCCCTACCCAACAGTGGGCATATCAGTCCTTCTGCCCCTTTTAGCCCCTATGAATTTATGAATTGAAAAACAGAGTATTCTGTTGGATAGAGCACAGGCCTGAGAGTTCAGAAGGACCTAAATTCTAATCCCACCTCTGCCTCTTGGATGCTTTGTGACCTTGGGCAAGTCACTTCACTTCTTGTGCCTCAGTTACCTCGTCCATAGAATGGGGATTAAGATTGTGAGAACCATGTGGGACACTATTAGCTTGTATCTACCCCAGCAATTAGTACAGGGCACATAGTAAGCATTTAACAAATGCCATTTAAAGAATCCACTAGCAGCACTCATGTATATATACTCATTTATTTCCATCACTTTAGTTATAAAAAAAATATGTTTGTCTCCCCCATTAGAAGGTAAAACTCCTTAAGTGGCAGGGAGTGTGTCACTGCTTTATTCTGCAGTTCCCAAACACCTAGCCCAGTACATCACTTGAAGTAAGCATTTGTCAAATACTACTACTAATAATTGTGGCATTTGTTAAGTGCTGACTTTGTGCCAGACACTGTACAAAACTCCGGAGTGGATACAAATAGATCGGGTTGGATACATCCCTGTCCCACATGGGGCTCACAGTCTCAACCCCCATTTTACAGATGAGATAACCGAGGCACAGAAAGGTTAAGTGACTTGCCCAAGGTCACACAGCAGACAAGTGGCAGAGCTGGGATTAGAACCCATGACCTTCTGGCTCCCAGGCCCATGCTTTATCCAATACACCATGGTACCCCACCGCCTCCTCCTCCTATTACTACTTTTCATACCTCCCACCCAAACCCTGTCTTCCCCGTGATTTTCCCATCACTGTAGACAGCACTACCATCCTCCCTGTCTCACAAGCCCATAACATTGGCGTTATCCTTGACTCATCTCTCTCATTCAACCCATATAGTCGATCTATCGCTAAATCCTGTCCGTTCAACCTTCACAGCATCACTAAAATCTGCCCTTTCCTCTCCATTCAAACCGCTACCTCACTAATCCTGCCTGTATTGTCTCAGCCTCTTTCCTGACCCCCATGCCTCTTGTCTCTCCCCACTCCAGTCCATATTTCACTCTGCTGCCTAGACCACGTTTCTACAAAAATATTCAGTCCACGTTCCCCACGTCTCGAGAACCGCCAGTGGTTGCCCATCCACCTCCTCATCGAACAGAAGCTCCTCACCTGTTGGCTTTAGAGCACTCAGTCACCTTGCTCTCTCCTACCTCACCTAGTTGTTCTCTTACTACTACGCAGCCAGCCCACTTTGCTCCTCTAATGCCAATTTACTCATTCATTCATTCATTCGATCATATTTATTGAGCACTTACTGTGTGCAGAGCACTGTACAAGCACTTGGGAAGTACAAGCTGGCAACATAGAGAGACGGTCCCTACCCAACAGTGGGCTCACAGTCTAGAAGGGGCAGACAGAGAACAAAACAAAACATATTAACAAAATAAAATAAATAGAATAAATATGTACAATTAAAATAAATAGAGTAATAAATACGTACAAACATATATACATACATACAGGTACATATATACAGGTCCCTCAGGGGGCTCACAGTTTTCATCCCCATTTTCCAGATTGATCCAAGGTGGGTGGTAATACTGTTCCTTGATCTCTCCTATCTCACCTCTGACCTCTTGCCCACATCCTGCCTCTGGCCTGGAATAGCCAACAATTACCCTCCCCACCTTCAGAGTCTTCTTGAAGGCACATCTCTTCCAAGAGATCTTCCCTAACTAATCCCTCTTTTCCTCTTCTCTCACTCCCTTCTGCTTCGCCCTTGATTTGCTCCCTTTATTCACCCCCGCAGCCCCACAGCACTTACACACATATTCTTAATTTATATTTATTCATAATAATGTCTGTCTCTCCCTCTAGACTGTAAACTCGTTGTGGGCAGGGATTGCGTCTACCAACTCTGTTATAATGTTATATTATACTCTCCTCCCAAGCGCTTAGTGCAGTGCTCTGCCTACAGTAAACACTCAATAAATATGATCGATCGGTTGCTTGCAGAATTCTGTCTGCAAACCAACCAGCACCCGAATCTACAGGAAACCCAACTCTCTAGGAAACCTTATAATAACAATCAAGCAATCAATCAATCGTATTTATTGAGCACTTACTGTGTGCAGAGCACTGGACTAAGCGCTTGGGAAGTACAAGTTGGCAACATATAGAGACAGTCCCTACCCAACAGTGGGCTCACAGTTTAATGGTATTTTTAAGCACTTACTATGTGCCGAGGAGTGTTCTAAGCGCTGGGGTAGATCATCATCATCAATCGTATTTATTGAGCGCTTACTATGTGCAGAGCACTGTACTAAGCGCTTGGGAAGTACAAATTGGCAATATATAGAGACAGTCCCTACCCAACAGTGGGCTCACAGTCTAAAAGATACAATGTAATCGGGCGGGACAAATCCCTGTCCCACATGGGGCTCACAGTCTCCATCCCTGTTTTACAGATGAGGCAACTGAGGCCCAGAGAAGTTAAGTGACTTGCCCAAGGTCCCACAGCAGACAAGTGACGGAGCCGGGATTAGAACCCATGCCCTCTGACTCCCAAGCCCGAGCTCTTGTCACTAGGCCAGGCTGCTTCTCAAAGCACCAACCCCCTACCCATTTTACCTCATCTATAGAATGGGGATTCAGACGTGAGCCCCACGTGGGACACCTGTTCTCCTTGTATTCTCTTTATTTCTACTGATACCTGTTCACTTGTTTCGATGTCTGTCTCCCCCCTTCTACACTGTTAGCACAGTTTGGGCAGGGATTGCCTCTCCTTATTGCTGAATTGTACTCTCCAAGTGCTTAGTAATAATAATGATGGCATCTGTTAAGCGCTTACTATGTGCGAAGCACTGTACTAAGTGCTGGGGGGGAAACAAGAGAAACAGCGTGACTCGGGGGAAACAAGAGAAACAACATGGCTCAGTGGAAAGAGCACAGGCTTTGGAGTCAGAGGTCATGGGTTCAAATCCCAGCTCTGCTACTTGTCAGCTTTGTGACTTTGGGCAAGTCACTTAACTTCTCTGTGCCTCAGTTCCCTCACCTGTAAAATGGGGATTAAGACTGAGCGCCCCACGTGGGACAACCTGATCACCTTGTATCCTCCCCAGCACTTAGAACAGTGCTTTGCACATAGTAAGTGTTTAATAAATGCCATTGTTATTATTATTATTATTATTATACAAGGTGATCAGGTTGTCCCACGTGGGGCTCCCAGTCTTCATCCCCATTTGACAGATGAGGGAACTGAGGCTCAGAGAAGTGAAGTGGCTTGCCCAGGGTCACACAGCAGACACGATTGAGCCCCCTTCTTCCTCTCCTCCTCCCCATCCCCCCGGCCCTACCTCCTTCCCCTCCCCACAGCACTTGTATATATTTGTACAGATTTATTACTCTATTTTACTTGTACATATTTACTGTTCTATTTATTTTGTTGAGGATGTGCATATAGCTTTAATTCTATTTGTTCTGACGATTTGGACACCCGTCTAAATGTTTTGTTTTGTTGTCTGTCTCCCCCTTCTAGACTTGTGAGCCCGCTGTTGGGTAGGGACCGTCTCTATCTGTTGCCAACTTGTACTTCCCAAGCACTTAATACAGTGCTCTGCACACAGTAAGCGCTCAATAAATATGATTGAATGAGTGAATGAATAAAAGTGGCAGAACTGGGATTAGAACCCATGACCTTCTGGCTCCCAGGCCCATGCTCTATCCAATACACCATGGTACCCCACCTCCTCCGCCTCCTATTACTACTTTTCATACTTCCCACCCAAACACTGTTTTCCCTGTGATTTTCCCATCACTGTAGACAGCACTACCATCCTCCCTGTCTCACAAGCCCATAACATTGGCAATATCCTTGACTCATCTCTCTCATTCCACCCATCACTTCGCCCCCTGCTACCTCACCTCCCTTCTCTCCTTCTCCAGCCCAGCCCACACCCTCCGCTCCTCTGCCGCTAATCTCCTCACCGTGCCTCGTTCTCGCCTGTCCCGCTGTCGACCCCCGGCCCACGTCCTCCCCCGGGCCTGGAATGCCCTCCCTCTGCCCATCCGCCAAGCTAGCTCTCTTCCTCCCTTCAAGGCCCTACTGAGAGCTCACCTCCTCCAGGAGGCCTTCCCAGACTGAGCCCCTTCCTTCCTCTCCCCCTCGTCCCCCTCTCCATCCCCCCATCTTACCTCCTTCCCTTCCCCACAGCACCTGTATCTATGTATATATGTTTGTATGTATTTATTACTCCATTTATTTTACTTGTACATATCTATTCTATTTATTTTATTTTGTTAGTATGTTTGGTTTTGTTCTCTGTCTCCCCCTTTTAGACTGTGAGCCCACTGTTGGGTAGGGACTGTCTCTATATGTTGCCAACTTGGACTTCCCAAGCGCTTAGTCCCGTGCTCTGCACACAGTAAGCACTCAATAAATACGATCGATTGATTGATCGATTCCACCCACATATTCGATCTCTCACTAAATCGTCAGTTCACCCTTCACAGCACGACTAAAATCTGCCTTTCCTCTCCATTCAAACCGCTACCTCATTAATCCCGCCTGCCTGTATTGTATCAGCCTCTTTCCTGACCTCCATGCCTCTTATCTCTCCCCACTCCAGTCCATATTCCACTCTGCTCAGCAGATGCGACTGAAGGAGCCAGTGAATTTCGCTTGGCCGGGACGCAGCGCTTAGGTCGATGTATATATGTTTGTACATATTTATTACTCTATTTATATTACTTGTACATATCTATTCTATTTATTTTATTTCGTTAGTACGTTTGGTTTTGTTCTCTGTCTCCCCCTTTTAGACTGTGAGCCCACTGTTGGGTAGGGACTGTATATGTGGCCAACTTGGACTTCCCAAGTGCATAGTACAGTGCTCTGCACACAGTAAGCGCTCAATAAATACGATTGATTGATTGTATTTCTTTTCGGGCTTGAGAAGGAGCAGGTTTTGAGCTGGTTTAGGACCCAGAGGGAGCCAGCAGGCTCGGGCTGCAGTCAGTGGGGACGCTCCCTGATAAAGCCAGCCTGTTTACCAGAAGAGAAAAAGCCAGGGCCCAGGCCAACCCCATCCCCACTGCATTGTGGCGCCGGACAGAAAGCGAGGCCAGGATGTCGGGGGTCTGGGCACAGACCCTTCTGCTCAGCAGCCTGCTCCTACCTGCGACCCATGGCTCCGAAGGTGAGATTTACAGCTCCCCTTTTTGCAGCAACCGAAAGCAGAGACGACTACTATGTCCCCCCTCTTCAGAGTGCCTAAGTGAAAGCAGAGACAGCCACTATTTCCCCCCTCTTCAGAGTGCCTAAGTTAGGAGGAGGAAAGGTTGGGGGACCAGCCGTTCTGCCGCCCATGCACAGGGTTGGGGGGTGTTTGTTCATTTTCTTTTTCATTCATTCCATCGTATTTATTGAGCGCTTACTGGGTGCAGAGCGCTGGACTAAGCGCTTGGGAAGGACAAATCGGCAACAGACAGAGACGGTCCCGACCCAACAACGGGCTCACAGTCTAGAAGGGGGGGGAGATGGACAACAAAACGAAACAAATAGACAGGTTTCTTCCTATTAGGGATACACAGCTCCATCTTTATTATTGGGAACAAAGGCATGGCTTTATATATGTGTGTATGCGTATATATATATGTGAGTGTATATATATATATATATATTTTGGCTGGTGGATCAGAGGTTCACGCATGCTGGGGCATCATCCCTAGACCTCTCTCTTTATGCCAATTCCGTTTTCCCCCCGCGTACGAAGATCAGAAAGGCGGTCAGGTGCGAGTTGACAGTCGGCTTGTACACTCCTCAATCCGAGCAGAACCGAGGGGGGTTGGACAATTGTTGCTCCCCTCTCCTTTTTCCTGATTCACTCATGGGTTCGACGGGGTGGGGGTAGGGGAGGAGATAATAATAATGGTATTTGTTAAGCGCTTGCTGTGTGCCAAGCACTGTGCCCCCCAGTGAAGGTTTGCGGCCCGATAGAACATGGATACTTGGGGAACTAGACTCTCAAGGGGCCCGGGTTTTGGGGGTGCGATGCTTGCCCCCTCGCCTTCTCCTAAGGGACCTCCCCCTTTAGCAACACATAGTGGGGACACTTCCCCTCTCTTCCTCCTCCTTTTCCTCCTCTTCCTCCCTTCAGGGAGGCCACTGACTGTGTCGATGATCATCGGGAATACCCATGGTATTTATTCAATGCGTGCTCTGGTTATTATTCATCGTATTTATTGAGCGCCTGCTGCGTGCATAGCACCGTACTAAGCGCTTGGGAGAGGACAGTAGACCGTCAAACACGTGCCCTGCCCACGATGCCCTCCAAGCCTAGAGGTGCTAAGCGCTGGGGGCGACCCCCTTCCCTTCCCCATCCCTCCCGCCCTACCTCCTTCCCCTCCCCACAGCACCTGTATATATGTTTGTACATATTTATTACTCTATTTGTACATATTTGCTATTCTATTTATTTTATTTTGTTACTATGTTTTGTTTTGTTGTCTGTCTCCCCCTTCTAGACTGTGAGCCCGCTGTTGGGTAGGGACCATCTCTGTATGGTGCCAACTTGGACTTCCCAAGCGCTTAGTACAGTGCTCTGCACACAGTAAGCGCTCAATAAATACGATTGAATGAATGAATGAATGAATGAATGAATTCGACGCCCTTCCTTTCCTGCAGGCTGCTTCTGGGATAACGGGGTCCTGTACCGAGCGGACCAGTCCTCTCCCGCCCCGGGCCTGCTGTGCCTCAACTGGCGAGAAGCGCAGGGCGGCACAGGGCAGCCCCCCGCCGGTGAGTGATGCCCACCAGCCCCGGGCCCGGTGGATGCCCCCCAGCCCTCTCTCCCCTCCCCTCCCCTCCATCCCCCTGCTCCATCCTGGGCCTTTCTCCCGTAGCCACCGAGGACCACAGCTACTGCCGGAATCCCGACGGGGCCTCGGGGGGTCCCTGGTGCTACATCAGGGGCGAGGCCGGTGCCCCGGAGAAGAGGACCTGCCAATCCCGCCGCTGCCCAGGTACCCCCTCTCCATCCCCCCATCTTACCTCCTTCCCTTCCCCACAGCACCTGTACATATGTTTGTATATATTTATTACTCTATTTCGTCATCATCATCATCAATCGTATTTATTGAGCGCTTGCTATGTGCAGAGCACTGGACTAAGCGCTTGGGAAGTACGAATTGGCAACATATAGAGACAGTCCCTACCCAGCAGTGGGCTCACAGTCTAAAAGGGGGAGGCAGAGAACAAAACCAAACATACTAACAAAATAAAATATTTTATTATTTATTTATTTATTTTACTTGTACATCATCATCATCATCATCATCAATCGTATTTATTGAGCGCTTACTATATGCACAGCACTGTACTAAGCGCTTGGGAAGTCCGAATTGGCAACATATAGAGACAGTCCCTACCCAACAGTGGGCTCACAGTCTAAAAGGGGGAGGCAGAGAACAGAACCAAACATACTAACAAAATAAAATATTTTATTATTTATTTATTTATTTTACTTGTACATATCCATTCTATTTATTTTATTTTGTTAGTATGTTTGGTTTTGTTCCCCGCCTCCCCCTTTTAGACTGTGAGCCCACTGTTGGGTAGGGACTGTCTCTATATGTTGCCAACTTGGACTTCCCAAGCGCTTAGTCCAGTGCTCTGCACACAGTAAGCGCTCAATAGATACGATTGATTGATTGATTGATTGATTGATTGATTAAGGGCCCGAACCAGTCCGCTGATGCCCAGGTAAGGGCCCGGACCGGTCCTGGCGGAACCATCGCCAAGCGCCGCCCGCAGCCGTCACTAGGCGGCGCCAAACCTGGCGGGCGAGAAGGGGGCGTGGCCAGAGCGCCAAGCCACGCCCCCTGCTCCGCGATTGGTCCGAACTGTCTCTAAGGCCGCAGGGCTGACAGCCCATTGGCTGTCGCAGTAACCGAGTGATCTCATCCTTCGGCAGCCGCCGGTAAACAAGTCTCCCGCGAGCCCGCGCTGCGCCCGGCGCCCGGCTGGGGGCGCACACCCTCCTGATCTCTCCTTTTTTTTAAAAAAAAAATTTGTTAATAATAATAATAATGATGGCATTTGTTAAGCGCTTACTATGTGCAAAGCACTGTTCTAAGCGCTGAGGAGGTTACAAGGTTGTCCCACTTGGGGGCTCACAGTTTTAATCCCCCGTTTATGGATAACAGACACAGAGAAGTGAACTGACTTCCCCAAACTCACACAGCTGACGGAGCCGGGATTTAATAATAATAATAATGATGATGATGGTATTTGTTAGGCAATTACTATGTGCAGAGCACTGTTCTAAGCGCTGGGGAGGTTACAAGGTGATCAGGTTGTCCCACGGCGGGGGGGCTCACAGTTTTAATCCCCATTTTACAGATAACTGAGACACAGAGAAGTGCCCAAAGTCACACAGCTGACAGTTGACGGAGCCGGGATTTAATAATAATAATAATGGTATCGAAGGGTCTTCCTCCCTTCAAAGCGCTACTGAGAACTCACCTCCTCCAGGAGGCCTTCCCAGACTGAGCCCCCTCCTTCCCCTCCCCATCCCCCTGCCTTACCTCCTTCCCCTCCCCACAGCACTTGTATATATGTATATATGTTTTTACGTATTTATTACTCTATTTTATTATTCTATTCATTTTATTTTGTTAATATGTTTTGTTTTGTTGTCTGTCTCCCCCTTCTAGACTGTGAGCCTGCTGTTGGGTAGGGACCATTTCTATATGTTGCCAACTTGTACTTCCCAAGCGCTTAGTACAGTGCTCTGCACACAGTAAGCGCTCAATAAATACGATTGAATGAATGAATTTGTTAAGCGCTTACTAAGTGCAGAGCACTGTTCTAAGCGCTGGGGAGGTTACAGGGTGGTCAAGTTGTCCCACAGAGGGGGCTCACAGTTTTAATCCCCATTTTATAGATAACAGACACAGAGAAGTGCCCAAAGTCACACAGCTGACAGTTGACGGAGCTGGGATTTAATAATAATAATAATAATAATGATGGTATTTGTTAAGCACTTACTATGTGCAGAGCACTGTTCTAAGGGCTGGGGAGGTTTCAAGGTGATCAGGTTGTCCCACGGTGGGGGGCTCACAGTTTTAATCCCCATTTTACAGATAACTGAGACACAGAGAAGTGCCCAAAGTCACACAGCTGAGAGTTGACGGAGCCGGGATTTAATAATAATAATAATGATGATGGTATTTGTTAAGCGCTTACTATGTGCAGAGCACTGTTCTAAGCACTGGGGAGGTTACAAGGTGATCAAGTTGTCCCGTGGGGTGGGGGCTCACAGTTTTAATCCCCATTTTACAGATAACTGAGACACAGAGAAGTGCCCAAAGTCACACAGCTGACAGTTGACGGAGCCGGGATTTAATAATAATAATAATGATGATGGTATTTGTTAAGTGCTTTCTATATGCAGAGAGCACTGTTCTAAGCGCTGGGGAGGTTACAAGGTGATCAGGTTGTCCCACAGTGGGGGCTAACAGTTTTAATCCCCATTTTATAGATAACCTAGACACAGAGAAGTGCCCAGAGTCACACAGCTGACAGTTCACGGAGCTGGGATTTAATAATAATAATAATAATAATAATAATGGTATCTGTTAAGCGCTTACTATGTGCAGAGCACTGTTCTAAGCGCTGGGAAGGTTATAAGGTGATAAGGTTGTCCCACGAGGGGGGCTCACAGTTTTAATCCTATAGATGCGATAGATACAGAGAAGTTAAGTGACTTGCCCAAAGTCACACAGCAGACAGTTGACTGCCTGTCTCTGGTCGTTCATTCTCAGTCTCTTTTGCAGGCTCCTCCTCCCCCTCCCATCCCCTTACTGTGGGGGGTCCCCAAGGTTCAGTGCTTGGTCCCCTTCTGTTCTCGATCTACAGTCACTCCCTTGGCGACCTCATTCGCTCCCACGGCTTCAACTATCATCTCTATGCTGATGACACCCAGATCTACATCTCTGCCCCTGCTCTCTCCCCCTCTCCAGGCTCGCATCTCCTCCTGCCTTCAGGACATCTCCATCTGGATGTCTGCCCGCCACCTAAAACTCAACATGTCCAAGACTGAACTCCTTGTCTTCCCTCCCAAACCCTGCCCTCTCCCTGACTTTCCCATCTCTGTTGACGGCACTGCCATCCTTCCCGTCTCACAGGCCCGCAACCTTGGTGTCATCCTCGACTCCGCTCTCTCGTTCACCCCTCACATCCAAGCCGTCACCAAAACCTGCCAGTCTCAGCTCCGCAACATTGCCAAGATCCGCCCTTTCCTCTCCATCCAAACCGCTACCCTGCTCGTTCAAGCTCTCATCCTATCCTGTCTGGACTACTGCACCAGCCTTCTCTCTGATCTCCCATCCTTGTGTCTCTCCCCACTTCAATCCATACTTCATGCTGCTGCCCGGATTGTCTTTGTCCGGAAACGCTCTGGGCATGTTACTCCCCTCTTCAAAAATCTCCAGTGGCTACCAATCAATCTGCGCATCAGGCAGAAACTCCTCACCCTGGGCTTCATGTCTGGGCCCAGAACTTTTCATTGAGTTTATGTTATCATTCTAGGGAAGCAGCATTACCATGAAGGTAGTGGCATCTTAGGTCCTGGTGGGTCCCCCGATGTCAGGTCTGGGGAAGGATCATTGATATCGGCATGGCTTAGTGGATAGAGCAAGGGTCTAGGAGCCAGAAGGACCTGAGTTCTAATCCCGGCTCTGCGAAATGTCTGCCATGTGACCTCGAGCAAATCACTCAACCTCTCTGGGCCTCAATTACTTCATCTGTAAAATCGAGATTGACTGTGAGCCTCATGTGGGATAGGTACCGTGTCCAACCTGATCTGCACTTAGAACAGTGCTTGACACATAGTAAGTGCTTAACAAATACCATCATTATTATTATTAACTTTATCTTCCCCAGTGCTTAGAACAGTGCTTAACACAAAGTAAGCATTTAACAAATACATCATTATCTAAGGACATCCCCCCCAACCCCGAAATGCCATGTTCTGGGAATGGGTCATTGATGTATGACAGTCCTGCCTGAATGGAGTGGGGTGGATCCCAAGGCCCTGGGGGAAATTCCTCCAACCCCAAGTGTCAATGAAATCCAGAACATTCCTTCCAATCCAGTTTTTCCTCCTTTTCTCCTGAAGCACCTTCCCTGGAACCTTTGCCACGAACTCCTGAAGCAGAGCGGTCACAGGAAGCCAAGGATGATATCCAAGTCTTTGCCCCTGCAAGTTCCTTACCTTCCGGGAGTGAAGCAGCAGCAGTACAGTCTGTTATTGGGATCAGCCAGAGAGTGAGGATGAACCCCAAGGAAAAGAAGGACTTGGGGACTCTAGGTATGGCCCTTCCCACTCCTCATTCCCATCCTTCCCGAGGATTTCTTCAAGGCAGAGTCCCGTTAGATGTCTTCCAGACATATACGATATGACATTAATATGTCCCTTGCCCTTTCCTCTGACAGGATCCGTGCTGGGTGTCACCATGATAGTCATCATCATTGCCATTGGGGCCGGCATTGTCCTGGGATATGTCTACAAAAGGTTAGTATCTCACTCTCCCCTTTCAGACACCCAAGGGACAGCTGAGGAGTTGGAGATAATGTAGGGAAAAAGTATTCATTTTGAGAGGAGACTGTAACTCTTCCCTTAAGCGGCTGAACAACTTACCCTGTTGTACTGCAAGAATTTAGTCTGGGCTCTAGAGAGTAATAATAATAATAATAATAATGGCATTTATTAAGCGCTTACTATGTGCAGAGCATTGTTCTAAGGGCTGGGGAATTTTACAAGGTGATCAGGTTGTACCATGTGGGGCTCACAGTCTTAATCCCCATTTTACAGATGAGGTAACTGAGGCCCAGAGAAGTTGTGACTTGCCCAAAGTCACACAGCTGACGAGTAGTGGAGCCGGGATTTGAACCCGTGACTTCTGACTCCAAAGCCCGGGCTCTTTCCACTGAGCCACGAAGCTTACTCTTTGCTGATTATCTGTCCTAAGCGCTGGGAAGAGGCAGGGAATGTCACTGGTTATTATTGTATTGTACTTTCCCAAGCGCTTAGTACAGTGCTCAGCACACAGTAAGTGTTTAATAAATAAGATTGATTGCATTAATAGTACAAGAGTTGATAGACACATTGCCTACCCACTACGAGCTTAGTCTAGAGGAGGAGATAGGCACAGATTTGTAAAAATTGTCAAAAGAATTTGGGGTACTGAGCCTCTCCTACAAACATCCAGTTCCAAGACTTTTTCCAGTTGAGCTTTAATTTACCTAAGACTATGGAGTTTCCACCATTTCTTTTTCATGGACCTGAAGACCATTCTGCACCACTGGTGAGAGTTTCTAGTCAGCCTGCATCTCAGTGCTTATTTATGGCAGGCAAATTGTCGTTCTTTTCTTCTGTGCTTTCATGATTTCAGGGAAACGATCCCTGCCCTTATCCCCCATGAGGACACTCAATTGGCAGGAGCAATTCTAAAGAGGATAAACTTTCTCTAAGAAATGCTGGTCCCAGGAATTATAACTCTAAGGCCCATAAGTTACTGCTTGCTTTGCCTTTTCAGAGTTTTGCAAGAAGTCGTACTGCCTTTCTGGCCTTGCCTGTTGTAGTCAAACCAAATTCTTTATTTAATGCTTAGATCTTAAAATATTTTTCTTGCTGTGGCCTTTTCAAAAATCAGAGGGAACACTAGAGCAAAAAGGATTAACAGCTCTCAAGCATGAAGATGTTTTGGAATTGGAATTCATTCAGTTGTATTTATTGTGCTTATTGTGTGCAGAGCACTGTACTAAGCTCTTGGGAAAGTACAATATAACAATAAGCAGACACACTCCCTAATTCTAATGAGCTCCAAATTCTGAATGCCTGAGTCTCAATTCCAGTTTTGCTTCAGAAGAAATCATTCCACATCTATGCCTTATTTTCTCATTTCATGAATGAGTGATATTACCTGTCCTCCTGGATGATTTATTGGGTCATCCTGAAACCAAAATTCAAACCTCCCCTTCCATCTTCTCTTCCCCCATTAATCAACGAACCATAGCCCTGCAAGAGTTAAACTTATTTCTAAATAATAATGATAGCATTTATTAAGCACTTACTATGTGCAAAGAGTCAGAAGGCAGTGTTTTTGAGGAAAGTTTTACCCCTACATAATAATAATGGTATTTGTTAAGCACTTACTATGTGCCAGGCACTATGCTAAGCACTGATTTGCTGGATACAAGCAAATCGGGTTGGGCACAGTCCCTGCCCCACATGGGGCTCAATCCCCCTTTTTAGAGATGAGGTAACTGAGGCACAGTGAAGTGACTTGCCCAAGCAGACAAGTGGCGGAGCCGGGATTAGAACCCATGACCTGCCTGTCTCCAAGGCCCATGCTATATCCACTGCGCCATTCTACTTCCCTAAGGGAGTCCACTTAAGCCCAGGAAGAATCAAGAAAGAGATTTGCAACAGGTTCTTCTGTATGAAATCTTTTTCAATGCCTAAATTTGTTTGCCCATTTCTTCCACCTGTCTTCCTTGCTGCCAGGCTTGATCTTCTCATCCCTTAGCATCATCATCATCATCATCATCATCAATCGTATTTATTGAGCGCTTACTATGTGCAGAGCACTGTACTAAGCGCTTGGGAAGTACAAATTGGCAACACATAGAGACAGTCCCTACCCAACAGTCGGCTCACAGTCTAGAAGGGGGAGACAGAGAACAAAACCAAACATACCAACAAAATAAAATAAATAGGATAGATATGTACAAGTAAAATAGAGTAAAAAATATGTACAACCATAGCAAAAGTCCAGACTTAGCAAAAGTCTGGGATTAAATTCCTGCAGTCTTGAACCCAGTCAAGTGGTGTGACTGCTTTGGCTGGGAGGACCCAGCTCTCCATTAACCTGTAGGGTGGGGGTAGATCTTAAACTTTAAGAATCACAGCCCAGAGGAAGGGTGGCAGGTAAGGGTGTTTTGAATTAGCGCATTCTGGTCGAGAAACTGATGCCGGTAACAATCCATCCCCTCAGGAGTCGCTGGAGACTCCTCAGGAGAACTTTGACCCAGAACATTTATTCTCTGCCGAGTCAAAGAAAAAACTGGAAGTCCACACCACTCCACTTCTTCAGTGGAGACCACAGTTTGTGAATAAGATGCTTGTTTCTTCTTGGCCGCACTGCAAAACCTTATTGACTCAGGAGCCAGGCTGTGGGAAGGGGATGTGTGGATTAATGGTTAAAGCTGGGGTCAAATTGTAATCTAGGCATCACTTTCTCTCCTCGACTACTTCCGTTCCCCAAGACTCTTGATTTTCTGTATCAATTCCCATTCTCCCTAAAGACTTCTCTATTATTCAGTAGGTCACCATTATAACCCCACCTTTAGACATTGCTCACATCATTGTGCCCAAAGGACTATCACTTTATCGGTATTAGGCTGAATAACTTCCCTTTATTTAGAGAAGCAACGTGGCTCAGTGGAAAAGAGCACGGGCTTTGGAGTCAGAGGTCATGGGTTCAAATCCCGGGTCCGCCAGTTGTCAGCTGTATGACTTTGGGCAAGTCACTTAACTTCTCTGTGCCTCAGTTCCCTCATCCGTAAAATGGGGATGAAGACTGTACGTGGGACAACTTGATCACCTTGTAACCTCTCCAGCGCTTAGAACAGTGCTTTACACATAGTAAACGCTTAGTAAATGCCATTATTATTATTATTATTATTATTATTATTATTATTAGTGCTACAGTCCCTTCCCGGAAGGTCCTTACCTTGAGATTCTGGTTAGATGGGCACTGTCCTTGCCAATTGCAAGTGTTATCCCTGTAGATAAATGTCAGTGCCTGTCCAGTTGGGGTCTTCTTTCTCCTTGGCTGTGGCACCCTGAGGGCCATGTGTCCCCGAGCAAGTTGGAGGGTGACAAGATACCGATGGAATCATTTGTGTTGATGAACCCATCATTATACCCACTGAACTTTAAAATAATTGTGACTCCTTTCCATCTCACACATTCCTGAGTCACTGAAGAGCTGCAGGGGGCCTCCTGCCTGGACCTGCCACTATCTATCCTCTCCCCTTCACACCCACCTTGAGAAGCAGCATGGCCTAGTGGATAGAGCACGGGCTTGGGAGTCGGAAGGACCTGGGTTCTAATCCTGGCTAAGCCACTTGTCTGGTCTGTGAACTTGGCCAACTCACTGTGTCTCAGTTCCCTCATCTGCACAATGGGGATTAAGACTGTAAATTCTATGTGGGACAGGGACTGTGTCCAACCCCATTACCTTGTACTTACCCCAGTGCTTAGAACAGTGCCTGACACACAGTAAGTGCTTAACAAATATCATTATTGTTACTATCCTCCCCCGTGGAGAGAAGCTGCAAGGCAGGGGGTCTGCTTTAGGACAACCCTGGCCCAAGATATTCCCAAAATGGAAAGTAGCATGGTGTAATAATAGTAATAATAATGTTGGTATTTAAGTGCTTACTATGTGCCAAGCACTGTTCTAAGCACTGTGGGGGGGGGGGGGATACAAGGTAATCAGATTGTCCCTCTTGGGGCTCAGTCTTCATCCCCATTTTACAGATGAGGTAACAGGCCCAGAGAAGTTAAGTGACATGTCCAAGGTCACACAGCTGACAAGTGGCGGAGTCAGGATTAGAACCCACGACCTCCGGCTCCCGAGCATGTGCACTTTCCACTGAGCCATGATGCTTCTCTAGTTGATAAAACACGGGCCTGAGAGTCAGGTCATGGGTTCTAATCCTTGCTCCACCACTTCTCAGCTGTGTGACCTTGGACAAGTCACTTAACTTCTCTGTGCTTCAATTACCTCATCTGTAAAATGGGGATGGAGGCTGAGCCCCACATTGGACAGGAACTGTGTCCCACCTAATTTGCTTGTATCCACCCCAGCGCTTAGTACAGTGCCTGGTACCTAGTAAGCACCTAACAAATGCCAGAATTATTATTATTCTTATTATGGCTGTAATTCAGCCAGGAGTAGCAGGTGGAGGAAGTGTAAGCCCCTCGTCTGGCACAACTTTTTGTGATGGCTAGTTAGTTTGCTGAAACTCAGTGATGGCCCTGGGTTGGGGTAGGGTGATCCTATAAAATGTACCCATGTCAATCAATCGTATTTATTGAGCGCTTACTGTGTGCAGAGCACTGTACTAAGCGCTTGGGAAGTACAAGTTGGCAACATATAGAGACAGTCCCTACCCAACAGTGGGCTCACGGTATGTGTTTGGGGCAGGGCGATCAAATGCTCGTGCAAGGACATAGCCTCCCTGAGGGAACGTGGGCTTACTGGGCTGCGTGTGGTTTTGCTCTCTCCACCCAGGGGGAAGGACTTGAAAGAGCAGCACGAGCAGAGGATGTTTGAGCGGGAAATGCAACGCATCACCCTGCCCTTGTCCGCCTTCACCAACCCATCCTGTGAAATTGTGGACGAGATGACGGTCGTGATCCACACCAACCCGACCCCCGTGGAGGACGTACGTGAGGGCAACGCCCCTCTCATGGGCCAGGCTGGCACCCCCGGCGCCTGAGCTGCCAGACAGTGTGGAGGAGCCCACAACGATATTGGTTCTAGAGCAGATCTGCCTTCTCAAGGCTGAAGGTGGCCCCTGTCTTTTGTTACGGTATTTTTTATGGGGGTGAATGAGACAGAACTAGGACACACGCTAGTCCAGGCTCCCTGCTTCCGCAGACTATTAGAATCACCCAAAATTGGTCTTTTATCTCTTGGGTTCAGGATGTCACCCATGGATGGAGGCTGCCTCAGGAGCCCTCCGTAGGGGCTTTTCACCGGCCCCCGTGGAACCGAGACCAGTTTACTTTCCTAATGAAAAAGAGCGGGCTCTCAGTGCTCCCCAGGTGTCTTGGCAGCCAAGGGGATCCCCACACCCTCCTTCCTGTTGGGTTGGCCCATGCTGTTCTTTATATTTCAGCCCACATGCAGAGGCAAGCAGGTGCTTCGCATCAGGTCAAGAGAGACAGGGCGACTTTGAATTTAGCTTTTTTCCTACGGCCACACAAGGATGGGGAATCAGTTTGTGTGGAGTGGCTAAAAGCGAGGGGACAGCTCTTAGCTCCCTCGACTTCGACTTATGCAGAAAAAGATCAAATTTCTTCCAAAGTGATTGGTGCTAAATTAACACAGGGCTCAAGCTGACTTCCCGTTTCAGCGGGAGGCAGAGGGAACATGGTTCCCGGACAGTTAGTGGATTAAGGGGTCAGGATGGCTGCCATTTCCTGCTTAAACAGGACAGGCAGAAAGGGCTGGAAAGCCTCTCTCCCACGCTCAGACATCCCCTGGAGATTTGATCTGAAACGGTGGAGAATATGGAGAGCCACTAATATTTCTTCATTTAGAAATGTAAATCGGCCAGAGAAATAGCCAGTATTAACGTCATTCCCAAATGCCTTAGACTTTCCCAAGTTGTTATAATCCTGAAAGCTGAGCTAGAGCAGGGAACTTAAGTTGGGTTAACTTAGAAGCTGGGAGGAGCAGCAAGGGGCTTCTGCTGAAATAAGCGTTCTCTAATGCTTGCCTCTGTACTCTCCACTTCAGGCCACCTCTGAAAACCCCAAGTGACACTGTGGCTTAGAGCCAGATTATTCACCAATTACTGGGGTCATGACCCAACCTCCCGTGCTTCAACTAGGAGAATTTTATAGAGCTGCCAAAAAAACTTTCACACCATTACTGTACTGGTGGGGTAGAGAGATGGTCTCTCCCCTCTCCTTTCCCTACATGGTCCTTTATAGTCTACCTCCCCCTGGGAACTCCATGCAGCTCCACACGAGAAGGGACGACACCCCAGAATTAAGTTTTTCTATCCCCCTGCTGTTCATGTAGGACTTTTTAAAAGGATCAGGTCTCTCCAGGCACTCAGCATTTGTACTAGCTGGCTATGTATGATGCACAAAAGGGAAAAGTGTTAACGGTTTTTACTTTTTTATACTTTTGTTTTATATGCCTCATTTTAAAACCTGAGAATAGAGTACAAGAAACTGCTCTCAATTCAACTTGTACAAATACATGAGTTCTCCAAACTACTAGAGGGAGTTGTGGCTTTAATTTTGTTTGGGGGCGGGTCAGACCCACTTCGCTCCCTTAAGCTCACAATGGTTATGGTTTGTTTTTCACAAGCACGTGTGTGTCCGAGGGGTATAGTGAGTGCATAACAGCGTGCAATACATCCAGTTCTGCTAAAATGTGTTTTCATTACATGGTTTGGATATAACTTGATGGAAGAATTAGGGAATGGCCTTCCCACAACATGAGTCTGTTATGGCATAATACAAACCACAAGTTGGTCTAAGAAATTCAGAGCATAATACTACTCTACTCCAAGCTTCTGTCTCAGCCTTACTAGGCTGTAGAGCTCTACGTGTTTTTGTGACTTCTCAGCTTTTAATACATAAACTACAGTGAGGGGTGAAGATGTAAAGCATCCAGCTGGCGGTAGACACGATAGAAGAATTTATAGAGAAAAATGTCAGTCAGGGTGTTATCCTTGAACGAGCCACCCCACAACCACCCGTTACTTCCCATCGAGTCAATGGTTACTAGAACCCAGTTTTCCCCATAGTAAGTGATTCTTCAAGGACACAACTCCCTGTGCTAGAAAACTTGGAAAACAGCCTTCACGTGCATTGGCAACACAGGCCTCTATGTGGGGAAATGGCTGTCACTCACACTGATCGTCCTGAAGCTGAGGACTGGAGAGAAACAGGGCCTCTGGGAAAGGGCAGGGTCAATCTTCCACCCTCCCTCAGGTGTGGCCTAATAGCCACCCTGAAGAGAGTTCCCGAAACCATTTATACAACAAGCCAGTCATTGTTGCACCTCTAGCCCGCTCCTAAGCTTTACTGGTTTCACTGATTGTCTGAGAGGGTCAGAAAAAACAGTATTGGTTGTGAGGGACTTTTGTTTTCTTCTCAGGATCACTTTGGGCCCGAGTGCTGTCATAGGTTGGGCTAAGGAATGGCGAGAAAACTCGAAGCTGCCCTGAGGGAGTGGTGGTTTGGGGCGAGATATTTCTTTGCAGTCTTGGGGATATTTTAAAGCAAGGGTGGGAGTGTGTGGGGGGGGGGTTACCTTAATATTCTCAATGACTGGCTAACCAGCACTACAGTACCATTTCCATCCAGGAGTCAGATCTCCAAACCTACCTTCAAAGCTGCCAAAATCCAGTATTCCAGGCCTCTCCATTACTCCTGGAAAGCTTAGCACCAGGTTTCTTGGTCTCTGGAACTGCCACTGCAGCAGGCAGTTTGAGGTTGCTTCTTTGTGTGGAAAAAGGGATACAGGAGATAAACACCCTTCTGAACTCCCTTACAAATCAATGCAACAATAGTTCCATCGATGATGTTTATTGCTTAATTTAGTCAATAAAATTGCACATCTTGGGTGCACCATTTCCACAGCCGCTGAGAGATGAGGCACTACTCGAGCACAGAAAACTGGCTCTTTTAATGGTTTGGAAACACAGAAACCCCTCAAGAGGAAGAGCACAAACCATGCTCTCTACTGAGCTGAGCCACATCTCCACTGGGACTCACCAGGCTTCCGCCCATTTCATCCCAGGCTGACTTCACTTGGGAGCCTCCAGCCTCCTTCAGCTATAGCACACAACTCAAAAGACACAACCGTAAACTTCACCTGGAGATGACAACTGGTTCCTCAACTAGGCCTATTTACAATATTTCACATACGCCCCTCCTCAATAAACTTGAAAATATTAACAAGCATCCTGCTTCCCCACCGCCCCCTCAGAAAACAAATACCACTATCACCCAAAACCCATTCCCGACTGTAAAATATGGCACCTCCTTGGAGGCCAAGAGGTGCTTAGGAGAGGGCAAATCCAGTTGCACCACGAGATTCACAGAACTATGGACCCAGAAAGAGGGATTGCCCTTAGTTTCTTCAGATGATACCCAGATCCTTTCCCTGGAAAGCTGGCTTCTAACCATCCTCTAGGCTGAAGATTGAGCCAATGGGCCAATGCCCAGGTCCCCCTTTGAGGATAAAGCTTGGAATTCCATTTCCCTCAGCACCCCAGGGAAAAAGAACTCTTCCTCAAGATTCATACCCCTTCCCAGGAAGAAGCCTGTCAAGTCCCTCTGAGGGCCGGCTGCTCTCCCTTCATCCCCCAATCTTGTGGGGAAAGGGATGTTACAGACTGGGTAACAGTGTAAGGGAACCTATAAGGCTGTGCCTAACACAGAGGAAATGCCCTCGAGGAACAAACATAGCTAGGGTCTACTCCCACACTTCGGGCAATCACCAAATTTCCATAAGAAAATCTTCTTTCCCCCACCACTGCTTTGGATGCTGATATAGGAACTTCAACCATTTCCACTTAGCAGTCTACTGTGCCAACAGGGAGGAGCAGTGACTTCTTTCCACCCGGCTACCAAGAGCCTCCGGGGCCTGTGTGCATGCTTTGTTGCTTGGGGCAGCTCTGACACTACCTCACAGGAGCTCCTTGCCAGGGAGAAGTTAGGATTGTGGTTATACAGAGAAAAGTCCTCTGCTGATGCTTTCTTTGTACTTGGCTCCTTGGATCCGCAAAAGGGATAGTAGAGAGGAGCTGTAACTGAGAATAACATTTTCCTAAGCCTCTGCTTTTCCCATTTATCCAGCTAAGGAATACCCTAACCACAGTCCTCTACATCATCCCAGCACCACCACCATGCACTGAGAGGGGCCAGGCCTAGGTCCCGGGAAGAGTTCCCACAGCACCTTTACTCCAGGGTCACTCACCAGAAAGCCATCCCAGTTGCTGAAACTTCTAGCCAAGTCCACACAGTCACCACCTATTCAGGAATGTTTCTGGGGGCCAAGAAGCCTAAGGGCCTGGGTTCCCCAAATTTAGTGTAATCCTAACTGCAGGGAGGCAGTAACCATTCTGAAGTCTGAGCAGAATTAACACCCAGCAGTCAGTTCCCTCCCAGTCAACTGGTCGAGTTTTTCTTCACAGCTTTCAATCAAATGTTAGGTTCAAAGAGAATGACTTGAGACCCAGAACATCCCAGACCCCCGGTTTACCAAGCCAGGGCATGGTTCTCTCTCCTGCGGCAGTAGAAAACGATTTTTTTCCTCTCCTAACATCCACAGGAAACCCAAAGCTTGGCCAAACAAGGGCAGTTTCATTGCCTCGGGGAGGGAGAAGTGGTGATGGTGGTGGTGGTGGGCAGGGTTACGTCCCTTAATGCCCTGCAGGTGGATGGAGCACAGCGTCCTCTGTCCTCCCTCCACGCTGCTTGCGTGAGGAAACCCTAGGCTGGGAGGCCCTAGGGGAGTGAGTCCCGGCTCAGTCCGTAATCCATGCTCACATTGTGGTCTATCTCCTCCAGCTCAGAGGGGAGCGGGATCGCCAATTCTCCAAGGTAAAGGGAGAGCGCCTCAAAGGAGTCCTCCAATTTTGAGAACGGAGGTCTGGAGAGAAAAGAGAAAGTGGCAGCTCAGGGAACAGGTACCTCAGAGACAGGTCCACGACCTCCCTGCCTCCCCTCCTTTCCCAATTTACAGGCGAGATCCAGGAGATGAGATGTGTCTATCTCCATCTTCCCTGCCTTCAATGTTCGTGGATTGTGTGCCCCTCCAGGAACAGGGTCCTTGTTTAAATCCCGCATATATACTCTGTCCCAGGGCTTAGTGCATAAATACTATTACTACTAGGAAAGTGATACTCTCTGCTGAGGATGCAGTGGTAAGCCCAATGTGGGACAGGGACTGTGTACAACTTGACAACCTTGTGAGCCCCCGGTGGGACAACCTGATCACCTTGTAACCTCTCCAGCGCTTAGAACAGTGCTTTGCACATAGTAAGCGCTTAATAAATGCCATCATTTTACTGTTGTTACAGTGCTTAGTACAGCAACTGACACATAGTAAGTGTTTAACAAATACCATAAAAAAGCCTTGGGGCGATTTTCTCTTTTTGCAACTACTAAATCACCCCAACTCTCCTAGGGACGGGTCACCTCTCTTGCAGTGACTCTTGGAGATGAATGTGATAGGTTACGTATGTGTTCTCCCTTCTCCAGCAAGATGAACAAGGGTCTGATCTTAAGAACCCTCACAAGATGGTGGGAGGGCCTGGGGGAGGAGATGAACCAACCTGCTCTCGGGTTCCAGTTTGCAGCAGACGGCTGCCAGAGGGAAGAAGGCTGGAGGACAGTCCGTGGGGACGAATTTCTCCCAGAAAAGTTTTACGTTGAGGCCAAAGTCCAGTGTGCGGGGAAGGCAATCAGGGTCAGCATACACTTGGCCGATGATCTAAAAGGAGAGAGAGATCAGGGACGGTGACAAAAAGACCTCGTTCACACTAACAAGGTCAAGTTTTTGGGGAGATGCCAGGAACCCAAGCAAATTGCAAGTCCTATTTGCCTGAATGTTCCTTATGCTGATGATACTGTACTCTCCCAAGTGCTTAATACAGTGCATGGCACAACATAAGCACACAGACTCCTTACCACTGGCTTTAAATCATTCAATCAGATCACCCCATTCTACCTCACCTCACTGATCTACTGCAGGCCAGCCCGCACACTCCACTCCTCTAGCGCTAGTTTACTCACTGTGCCTCTATCTTGTCTATCTCACCACCAATCCCCTTCCCCACATCCTCCCTCTAGCCTGGAACCTGTACACTAGACCACTACTCTCTCCACTTTCAAAACATTAAAGTCACACCTCCTCCAAGAAGCCTTCCCCGATTAAGCCCTCTTTTCCTCAGCTCGCTCTTCTGCTTCATCTAAGCACTTGGATCTGTGACCTTTGGCCATTTCATATTTGCCCCGCCCCCAACCCTACAGCTCTTATGTTCATTCCTTTAAATTAAATTATATAAATTATTTATTCATATTAATGTCTGTCTCCCCCTCAAGAATGTAAGTTCATTATGGACAGGGAACGTATCTGCTAATTCTGCTGTACTCTCCCAAGTGCTTAATACAGTGCTCTGCACATAGTAAGTGCTCAATAAATACCACTGATCGACTATTCTCTCTCGGATGAGGTGGTGGGCACCAAGTCTGGATTCGCATTCCATTCTTAAGCCATCAGAATCAACTGTATTTGCTAAGAAACTACTGTGTGCTAGGAACTATTCTAGGTGCTTTGGGAACATACAAAAATGGGAAAAGAGATTACTTCTGCCCTTGAAGGGCTTTCCATCTAATGGAACCCAGAAATACACAAAAGAGGGAGAAAATAGATACCAACCCAGATAATTAATGAACTCACACATCCTGAGGTGGTTGATAGTAATAATAATAATAATGATGGCATTTATTAAGCACTTACTATGTGCAAAGCACTGTTCTAAGCGCTGGGGAGGTTACAAGGTGATCAGGTTGTCCCAATGGGGGGCTCAGTCTTAATCCCCATTTTACAGAAGAGGTAACTGAGGCCCAGAGAACTGAAGTGACTTGCCCAAAGTCACACAGCTGACAATTGGCGGAGCCGGAATTTGAACCCATAACCTCTGACTCCAAAGCCTGTGCTTTTTCCACTGAGCCACGCTGCTTCTCTTGATGTGCTGACATGATTGGGAAAGTGGGTTTAATAATCAGGGAATGTCTTCTGGAGTGAGGATCTTTTCAGGGAGACTTTGGAGAAGGGGAGAAGGTCTATCAGTGAAGCTAAGGGTGGTGAGAAGTTCCAGGCAAGGGAAAGGTGTGAACAATGGGCTGGAAGTGTAATGCTATGAGTGAGGGAATGAGGGAAAGCTTTCTTGGGAGGAGAGCGGATAGTTATGGTGCCTAATGAAGAGCCACAGTCCAGTGATCAGAGGGACCAGATTCTCATCATCATCAATCGTATTTATTGAGCGCTTACTGTGTGCAGAGCACTGTACTAAGCGCTTAGCACTCGACAGGATCTCACTCAATTCAAGAGCTGGGAAGCTTCCTGGTCACAGGAGCTGCAGCATCAACTCACACTGACTGCTGAGAAACAGGAGAAGTCACCTTGGACAAGGGTGAAATCCCTGCTTCCTTCTGACTCAGACCCTGCCCATGGCTCTTGCTTTCTCCCTACAGTGACCCTCTCCCCCAGGCCTGAAACCTGAAGCAACATTGTCCTCGTTGGCTTTACCTCACAAAGAACGATCCCAAAGGAGAAGACGTCCACTGTCTCATCATAGCTCTTTCCTAAGAGAATGGAAGAGAACAGATAGGTTGCACTCGTTTTTATTATGGTATTTGTTAAGCACTTACTATGGGTCAAGCATTGTTCTACATGCTGGGGTAGAACAGATTAGGCACAGTCCCTGTTCCACATGGGGCCCACTGCTGAAGTAGGAGGGAGAACAGGCACTGACTCCCCATTTCACAGATGAGGAAACTTGAGGCCCAAAGAAGCCACTTGCCCAAGGTCACACAGCAGGCAACTGGCAGAGTCAGGATTAGAACGCAGGTCCTCTGACTCACGGGCCTGAGCTCTTTTCACTTCCCTCCTCTTCCCTGAATTGGGACTCCCAGTTGACACAGGGCCAGACCTCATCAAAGGCAAAGCTCAAGCTATTAGTTGGGAAGTTGTGGCAAACAACCTGAACAACAACATAAAAACCATCCAGAACCAGCAGTGGGTATCAGAGCCCAAGTGTCCAAAGAGAAGGAAAGGAGCAGCAGGAAGCTGCGGTGGTTGGCAGCTCGATGGTTTCCAAAATAACAACAATCATAACAATAATGGTATTAGTTAAGTGCTTTCTATGGGCTGAGGTAGATACAAATACATTCATATCAGACACAGCCCCTGTCCCGCATGGTGCTCACAGTCTAAAGGTGAGAGGGAACAGGTATTTAATCTCCATTTTTCAGATGAGGAAACTGAGGTCCAGAAAAATTAAGTGACTTGCCCAAGGACACACAGCAGGCAAGTGGTGATTAGAACCCTGTTCTGTGGTCTTTCGACTGGGCCACATTTCTTCCATGCCTTCTTACTGGAAAAAAAAATTAATAAAAATGGCTAGCTAGAGGGAGCAGAACAATCATCACCAAATAAAACCTCTTTCAACCTACTGCAAATTTGCTTCCTGGGAAAGAGGCTCATCTGCAGTCGTATTAGAAAGCTTTGTGGCTAAGGAATTCAGGCAAATCTCTGGTCCGGATACTCTGAGGCCTCACAACAGCACTTTTCCCAGGGACTAAGGACAGACATCATGTGTGGAACTTGAAAATTACACTGGCCAGTGGGCCCTAGGTATGTTAATTCATTCATTCATTCAATTATATTTATTGAGCACTTACTGTGTGCAGAGCACTGTACTAAGCACTTGGGAAGTACAAGTTGGCAACATATAGAGACGGTCCCTACCCAACATTGGGCTCACAGTCTAGAAGGGGTGTTGCCCACCTGAAGCAACCCTAGAATGGGCAAGTACAAGTTTTGGGCAAGGGCTGGCATTGCCCAAAAAGCACCAGCCTCTGGTGGTCTTGGTTCCTACAAAATACCTGCAGAGGGGAGCACTGCACTCTAGATCCCAGTGTAAGAAAAACTCAGGAGGAGGGGAACCACCCAGAAAAGATGGCCAAAGAGACAATAGCCCACCACCGGTCGGGAAGGAGCACCTCCAGCCTGACCCTAAATCAACTCTTGCTGCAGACTCCAGTAGGCCTGGATCTCATGCCAGAACCAAAGAAAACCTAAATAGCCCATGTTTCCATCAGAGGGCTCAGATGCCACCCACTACTCCCGTTATGGGAATTTGACCCTTATACAGAGAAGGTGGTATTAAGCGCTCTGAGCCTTTGGGATGAAGGAGTTCATGGGACTGGGCTTGGTTGGGAAAAGAAAATGGCACAGGCTAAATAGTACTGATTGTTTGATACGTCAATCAATAGTAGCAGCATGGCTTAGTGGAAAGAACACAGGCCTAGAAGTCAGAGGGCTTGGGTTCTAATTCCGGCTCTGTCACTTGCCTGCTGTGTGACCTTGGGCAATTAATTCACTATGCTTCTCTGTGCCTCAGTTACCTCATTTGCAAAATGGGGATTTGAAACCTGTTCTGCCTCCTACTTAGACTGTGAGCCCCATGTGAGCCCTGATGATCTTCTACCTCAGCTCTTAGTACAGTGCTTGGTTAAGAATAAGCACTTAAATGCCATAATTATTATTATTATTATTACTAGATGTCATCCAACTCTGGGTCCCGGTCACATAACTCTATAACTATGCAGCACCCTGTGGCATCTGTCCTCACAAATGGGAGTACCTGTAGGTGACAGGAGTTAGCCTCCATGAGGGCACAAGTTTCCCTAGAGCATATTTGTTGGATTGGGAGTGTCCCCAGTTCTCACCATTTAGCATTTCTGGAGCCATCCAGTAAGGGTTCCCCACAACTGTATAGCGTTTCTTGCGGTCACTCTTCCGCAGGGTGCGTTTCTTGGTGGAAGCCTTCTCTACGGGAGGCTTCTTTCTCTCTTCCACTATGAGTCGTGACAGCCCAAAATCCGCCACCACAACAGTTTTGTCCTGCTCAGGGAGAGAGATCCGGAGTCAGGACAACCGTAGTGGTTTACCCAGTACCAGACCACACAAGCCTTCTATGCCAGAAATATGGGTCTCCCCAGCGGCGGATGCATGCACACCCCCCAGCCCCCAACATACACCCCAACTATATGAGAACTGGGGAGACAAGACCACCTACCAACCCAGAAATATTGGGCTGGATGGACCAGAGGATATCAAAGAGGAGCCAGCGTCGGGATGAGGAAAGGGGAGGAGAAGAGCCCAACTGGGGTGGTGATGGGAGCCTGGCTGGGAAGAAGGAACGAAGCCAGGTTCTGGGAGGAGGGATAGCAGACATAGTGAAAATTCAGAAGCCAATGACATAGAGCAAAGGTGGGCTTTTCTTGTGCTCTCCAATCTCCCAGTTTTTCCAAAGAACTACAGAATTCTGCCACATCTGGTCAGGGGCACCACAGTCCACTAAGTGCCCCAGTAGGAGGGAGACAAAGAAGGGAGCGGAAGAAGAGAGAGGCTGTTCCCCAACCCCACTCAGCAATGCCAGAAGATTGGAGTTTGGTAATCGGAAATGTCCCTCTGAGGCTCACCAGTTTGATGAGGCAGTTGTGTGAGTTCAGGTCTCGGTGAATGATACACTTGGAATGCAGATAGGCCTGGAAAGAAATAGAAGCATCAACTACAGGAACCCACCCAGGGCCGTTTCACGCAGCTGGTCACCCTGAGGTGAGCTGGGGCAGTGGGGGAGGAGGAAGGAGGTTGTTTCTCTCCTCCCATTTTGTGAGAAATCCTTATGTCACCATGCAGGCTCATGCAGCATTGCATTTTGATGTCAGATGGAAGTCTGTTCAAATCCCAGAACCATCCCCTTGCTCCAGAGCCACTACTCTTCCCTCCCAGGACTCTGTTCACACAGATGACAGGCTGACACTTTCAAATTTGACACTCCTTGTGGGCAGGGAATGTGTCTACCAACGCTGTTACACTGTACTCTCCTCAGCGCTTCGTACAGTGTTCTGCACATAGTAAATGGTAAGTAAACACCATTGACTGGGGCAGTTGCCTCGCTCCCAACTGAGGCCAGCCCTGGATTCAACCCACTTTAGCCTTTCATAGTCTCAGCCTCTCATTTCGGGATTGCTATGCCTTTTACAGACACAGGTCACTTGCAAACTTCTCCATCACATCTTCAGTAACACATTAGGCCCAGAGAGGGATAGACACGTGCCCAGGGCTCCATTAAAGAGTTTTGCTGCCCTGTTTTCTGTCCGAGATCAACCTCTAGACCAGCCTCCCTCCTTGGGTAACCAATGAGCTGGCTTGGTGGTGGTAATGCCTCTCAGAGCCAAGCACCCACCCTTCACCCTCCCCAGCCAGCCTCCTGCTGGCCCAGGCTTTTGGTGAATCTAAAAGCCTGGTGGATTCTCTCTCCCTGGCCAGCAGATAAGTGGCTCTACAGGCACTCACCATTCCTGAAGCAATTCCTTTGGCAAAGCTGACCTTCTGCTGCCAGGGAAATGGGTCCTGCAAGACAAGGGAGACAATCAGTGGTCATAACATCACTGGGGCATCTGCTGCCCAATTTCCCCTGGCCCAAGTTCGGTTCTGCATTTTGTGCCCACTTCTACTCCACAACGGGAGTGGGCACGGTGGAGCTGCTCCCTCGCTCTCCGTGTGGGCACCATTAATGTGAATGTTTGTTGGGGTGGGCGCAACTCAGGTAAGCAGCAACAAGCAGCAAAGGAACTCATCCCTCACCCCATTGCCTGCCAGTTTCAAGGGGCACGAGTGGGAATGGTTCTCACCACACTCCGGAGGAAGTCCTTCAGCGTGCCCCCCTCGATATACTCCGTCAGGAGATTGAGCTTCTTGTCCTTGTACAAGACTCCAATGAACTTGAGCACATTGGGGTGATCCAGAGCCCGCATCACTTTCACCTGGAGGTAGAGGGTACAGAGGTCACTGCTGACCCTGGGAATGAATGGGCCAGCCCAGAAGCCAATTGGGTTGGCTTAGTCCTAACCCCAAAGTGGGTACCTGGCAAAGCCAAAGACTTCACTATGAAAGTACCTCCTTGGCCCAGCCCTATTTTCCTGGGTCTCATTACCTTGTGGGATCTTTCTGCCCTACCCGCTGATAGTCCCTGGCAGCGAAGCACATGGCAAAAGGGCCTAAGAGAAAGCTAGCCCTACTTCAAGTCCCCATTCCTCTCTGCAGTGACTGGGTCCCTACTCCCTGGCATTTCCCCAGAAAGGCTCGGTGTCTTTTCCTCTCACAGTAGACAGTTCTGTTCTCAGTACGTCTCCAGATCTACTCCATGATATTCCCACATCCTATTACTCTCCCCTTCATTAAGCCCTTTCCGCAAAGTCCAATGGTCCAGAGGCAAGTCAGTTTGCAGAAGAGGGAATATGGTTTCACCCTTAGTCTCCAGATTGATAGTGTCTTTGCCTCTTGCTGGCTCAAACACAGAGAAAAATTTGCTGCCTGGAATTTCTATTAATGGAAATCCACATTTTCTGCTTTGTGCCCAGCCCTCCCCATAGGCCTACCTCTGTTAAAAAGGTCTTCTGTGTCTCCTCATCACACCGAATTAACTCCTTCATGACCATGACCTTGCCTGTGGCTTTGTGTGTTACCTAGAAAAGAAACGCTGTTACAGTGGGAAGCAAACCTAGAGACAGCTTAGAGGACCAGTATGCAGTGACCACTAGAGTTCCCTTGTCTCTAAGCTTTGCTGAAAGAGAGTTTGGAGGGACCTCCAGGGCTTCATCTGGGAGCCATTATATATAAATGGTATTTGTTAAGTGCTCACTATGTGCCAGGCACTGTACTAAGCACTGGGACATATACAAGATAATCAGATTGGACACAGTCCCTGTCCCACATGGGGCTCACAGCCTTAATCCCCATTTTATAGATGACGTAACAGGCACCAAGCAGTGAAGTGACTTACCCAAGGTCACCCAGTAGAAAAGTGGCAGAGGTGGGATTAGACCCAGGTCCTTTGACGGCCATGCAGCCGCTGATAATAATAATAATGATGGCATTTATTAAGCGCTTACTATGTGCTAAGCACTAAGCGCTAGGGAGGTTACAAGGTGATCTGGTTGCCCACGGGGGGGCTCACAGTCTTAATCCCCATTTTACAGATGAGGTAACTGAGGCACAGAGAAGTTAAGTGACTTGCCCAAAGTCACACAGCTGACAATTGGCAGAGCTGGGACTTGAACCCATGACCTCTGACTCCAAAGCCCGTGCTCTTTCTACTGAGCCACGCTGCTCCTCTTCAGAGGAGGGGCACGCTGAGGTTGATAGGACTCAGCCTCCAGGTTCTGCTCCTCCTAACCCTTGGGTCCTCATGAAGGAGTAGGTAAGACACCTCTTCCCTGAGAGACAGATTTCCACAGAACTAGGAACTCAGGTCAGGGAAGTGGAAAGAAAGCGAGGGAGAGAAGAGGACCTAATGAGGACAGGCTCTGACGCCTATAGGGAGTAAGAGGAGTAGGGGAGGGTCCATGCACAGACATGTCCAGAACTGGGTGAGAGACTGCTCTGATCTCACCCCCTCCCAAAGATACAGACAGGGAAAAGATTGCTTACCTGGCCCCGCCTCCTATCTATGAGCAGAGAGGGAGGAGGAGAGAAATAAGTGTTAGTAGAAGAGTGCCAGAATCCCCCCCCGAAAAGAATCAATACTCCAGAACCCTAGCAGCAATGCCCACTGCGGCAGCCTTGGGCTACTCTCCTGCTGGGCTGGTGGACCTCCACGGTGGCCAGAGGGATGCCGGATGCCGGCCCACATAGGACTGAGAAAACTAGGGAAGCCTGAAACTGGGGGTGGGAGGAGGTGTTAGCCTGCATCCGGTAGTCGCTCCCAAACCTAGTGAGTTAAAGATCAGAATCTAAAGTCAACACGGACAGGTAGCCCAGAAATGCTCTTTTCATCCACAGAAAGCTCTTCCTTGAGAAGCTTCTGCCCTCACCTTGATGGCCTGCCCAAAGAAGCCTTTTCCCAGGACCTCCCCATGGATCAGGTCACAGGGCCGGAAGATCTGCTGGGAATAGCTGCTGGAGCAGCGCAAGGATTCTGAGCGGCTGATGTCCCGACTCAGCAGCAAGGGTTCCTTTGGGGAGCTGGGACCCGGGGACTTGGAAATGCTGTTACTGCGCCTGAGAAGAAAAGGTGGGTGGTGAGGTGGGGGGGTCGCAGCTCAACAGATACGAGTCCCCAGCTGGCAATAACACAGTAGAGACAAGAACAACCCAGCGGTGGCCCAGCTCAGAACTGGAGTCTTTGTTTCCAGATCTCTGGAAGTGCACATTCCCAAAGGAAAGTTCCTGAAAATGACTTCTACCCATGAATGGTGAATATAGGGACTCCTGACTTTCACCCCTGCTTAAACAGCTGCTGGGCTCCTGGGAACTGTGGTATTCTGGAGCAGAACATCCTGTTTAGCCCAGAGTGCCCCCTGTTGAAGAGCAGCGTGGAAAGAGGCCATCCCTGGGCCAGTGGTTAGGCTACAGTAGGTTTGGACTGGCCAGTCTGTCTCCTTCTCCCAACCCAGCGTAGGCGGAGATCTGGCTGCCAGAAGGAAGAGGACACTGCCAAATGTATCTTTTCTCCAACCCCACTTCACAATTCCAGTTTTCCCATTCCAGAGAGCCCAAGAGGCTGCTGATCTGACTTTGAAAGCGGATCCAACCCTAGATTCGGGATCGGGCCAGGCATTTCTCATGGAGCTAGTACATGAAGGCAGGCCTTCCCAGACTGAACCCCTTCCTTCCTCTCCCCCTCGGCCCCCTCTCCATCCCCCCAATCTTACCTCCTTCCCTTCCCCACACCACCTGTATATATGTATATATGTTTGTACATATTTATTACTCTATTTATTTATTTTACTTGTACATATCTATTCTATTTATTTTATTTTGTTAGTACGTTTGGTTTTGTTCTCTGTCTCCCCCTTTTAGACTGTGAGCCCACTGTTGGGTAGGGACTGTCTCTATGTGTTGCCAACTTGTACTTCCCAAGCGCTTAGTACAGTGCTCTGCACATAGTAAGCACTCAGTAAATACGATTGATGATGATGATGTTCAGCAAAAGTCTCAGGCTCCCAGGCCTACCAACCACACGCTCGGAAAGTTCCAATACGAATACATGGAGGATTCAAGGACTGGAGACCATTTCTCCAGGAGCTCCGCTCTCCAGTTCAGCCCAGGATGGGATTTTGACGGATTCTAAAAATAAGACTGGAACCCTTGGATAACACAATTCCAACCTTAATTAGTACCTGTCCTGCCTGGTAGAGCAGCTGCTTGCTGTGTATCACACCCAATCCCCCATCTACGGGCCAGAATCCACCACTGAGGGGGAAGCCGAGTTAGCACAACGTGGTTGCCAGCAGGTTCCTCTGGAGCCTGGCTCGGCCCTTAGAGAGACCCCCAGCTCTACAGGGTGGGCTTCGCCCCAGGGACAGCTGCCTGACTGCCAGCGAGGAAGAGCCTGGAGTGACAGCCATACCTGAGTGAGCGTCTCCGGAGCGTCCCTTCAAGGTTCTCTTTGGCATCCAGCGTGCCGACCGGATGAAGGGAGGTGGTATTCTTCAGGTGAGCTGGGAGTCGCGCATCTAGCCGCAGCTGGTCCAGACGCTGTGACACGGGGTCGTGCTCGATCAGTAGCTGAAGCGCCCGGCTCGTCGTACTAATCGCCTCCTCAACCTATGGCCAAGAGCAGAGTCAGGTAAGCTCGGCCATTCTTCTGCCCTGGAGAAGAACCCATCGGACTCGCAGAGATTGCCCAGTTGTCCGTAAGCCCCAGGGCAACTCCCTGCTTCGGCATCGATGTAGGACTTCAGCCGCCGCCACCCAACGCCCTGAATTCCAGTAGCTTTTCCCTTCTACCTCGAGAACCTAACTCAGTTGGGCTCAAGAAGACCTCAGGAACAGGGACCCAAGAACTTTTGAGTCAGAGCAGAACCAATGGCAGAAATCTATACCAGCAGGGGAAACTGACCTTCTTCCTTTCCCCAAAATAAACCCAGCCAGGCTCCCAAAGAAGGTAAGAAGTGCCAGGCCCTGGAGAACATGATAGACAACAAAGAAGCAGCGGGAGAGCCTAGGAATCCATACCTCATCCACCTGCAGCGTCCGGACAGGGACCCCGTTGATCTCCAGGATGCGGTCCCCTGGGTGGATGGCATTTCGTATATTGGGGCTGATGTGTAGCCGGCTGACTCTGAACAGAGAAGAGAGCACAGGCAAGGGCAGGTCAGAGCAGGACCGGCTCCTGGTCTCAGAGCTGCTGCTGCTCTTGACCCCACAGTGCATGCCCTCTGGACCCAGGAAAGGCAATCCATTTCCAAAAGAAGCCCCCACCTCCTCCCTCCTCCGTAACTCTTTTAGCAGAACTGCCACAGGAACGTATGATGTGTGCAGGGCCCAGGTCTAGGAAGGACCTCTTTCCCCAGCAAAGGAGATAAATAGCCATTACCGAAGCAGAAAGAGATCCACTGGGTTCCCATCACTAACCAGGCTAGGGCGGTGAACACACACAAAATGTGAATTCTTCTCTTTGCCCTTTCCCACCGCCTGCCCAAGCTTTCCTCGGCCGAAGCCCTGGAATACTCACTCTTTCACCTGCACGGTGGTGGCATAGTTGGAACAGGCACTGTCCACTGTCACCGAGAAGCCTCTCTTGCCATCGGTGGTGACCGGCATGGAGATGAGGGTGACTGAGTAGGGCAACTGGTCTTGCACAGACTCGGTGGAAAGCCTTTCAAACATGGGCATCAGCACGACCTCATTGTGGCATTTCCCACTGGAGAGAGGAGCCAGCGAAGGCAAAAGTTACTCCTTTATCCCCTTCCAACTACCGCGCAGGTCACCCATGAACCAAACCCAAGCAGCACTGGAAAAGGGGGTGAGGTAGGATGAGACAATTACTGTGCCGAGCTGCCATTGACGAGATAACCCCACAACAGGTGCTGGGCTACCCCTATTCTCATGGCCTTTCGCTGTGGAGCTTGATACAGGAGACCGACTGGTGTAGACTACTTCCCCTACTCCCTCCTTACCCTCTTCCAAGGGCATTAAGCTGGGAGGACCTTGCCTTACCAGTACAGGGTAGTGTGCTGAACCAGTGCATATGCGTCTCCATCTTCAATGATTACCTTGCAACTCATACAAGTGAAGCATTCTGGGTGGTATTTATACTCTCCAGCCACCTGCGGGGAGCATAAAAGTGAGGAGATGAGTAAGAAAGTGCAAGGCAGGAGAAACTATTAGCTGCTAGACTAGGTCAGCAGCACTGCTGACAAACACCAACAGAGCCCATTTACCCACCTGAGTTCTCCCAAGCAACTGCTGGGGTGGTGGGAGAGGATAGGGTAGCTAGACTGTAAGCTCGTTGTGGGCAGGGAATGTGTCTATTGTACTGTACTTTCTCAAGTATTTAGTGCAGTGCTCTAATCGGACCCCGGACTAGCCTATTTTCTCATGGAATCCAAGGCTCCAAGACTGAGTTGGCGTGGCAAAAAACTCAGCCAGCCTGAGTTCAGATGTCCCTCCATCTCCAATTTTGGACCACAAGGTACCAACTGGGATGCCAGCAATGCAGAGGCGAACTGGATCTCTCTCCCGGGAACTGGCATTAGATGGCAATTGCCCGGTTAGTTCCAGGTTGAGCCCTGGAGGGGTTTCCAGTCTGTATAAAACTCTAGTGGGCACCAGTTGCCTTGCCCTACTCCGACTGAGGCACATTTACTGCTTTGTTTCTAATCTGGACTATGGCACAGCTCAAACAGCAGAGCCACTACAGGGCAGAGGGCAGGTCTGGCCAAGATACAGGGAAGAACCAGTCCTGGATTCTCAACAGCTCTTTCTCAACAAGCCTTGGGGTGGCCCCTGATTCTCTTACTGCAGCAAGCACTGTAATTTCACTTGGTGCAGTGACGGCTCCATTAGAACAGAGACTGTGTTCTTCTACTATTTTCGGATGCTCCTAAAGCACCTAGTACAGTGCTCTGTACATAGGTGGTGCTCAGTAAATATTGCTGATACTGACGATCGCGTACTCAGAATGCAGCTTTGCCTTTTTTTTAACCTCCTTAGTTAACGGCAGAAACTGCCCATTTTTGAGAGCCGTCGGGTAGTGTGGGCTCAAAGTTATGGACCCTGCAGCCAAGACTTGAGGATGGCTGCCCTGCGAAGAAGCAGCAGCTGCCTTCATGGGGGACAGACAGTTCCTTGAAAAATGGCGACATTGCCGAGTTACTTCATGCCATTTTCTTAGCCAGGGGACCCTGTCTACTGACTCCCATACACCTCTGAGGCAAGTTATCAAGTGCTGCCCAGGTTGGGATCCCACCCCAACGGAACAGAGACTTGCTGAATTGATCTCGTGTTGAGGTAACCTCACTGCTGCTGCCGCCTTGGGACATTTTCTGCTCTAGAAGTGAAGGTAGATATTCTCAGCAGGGGCCTGGGGCCCTGAGAATTCATCAGAAAACACCGGCATTTGCCAAGTGCTGTGAAAGGAGCACGGATGGCCCCAGATCACAAGCCGTTACTCACAGTTCTCTGATAACCCGGACATTACGTTGTTGCTGAACCCCTCGTTAAGGAAATCTCCCATTACAGTACGAGCGCCTTGAGGGGTGCCGCATGAGGGAACAGTCATTTTTTCCTTCCAACGTTACATCCTATCCAGATAGACGTGGGTGGCCTAATTCCCTATCCAAAATGCCTCACGTTATGAACTGAGTATACATTTGGTATGAAGTCTAATTCTAGGAAGGCGAAATGTCCATATCTCAGACCTCTACAGCCAAAGTGAAACCCCAGAATAGCTCAGAAAGCTAGTGATAATCATATGACTATGCATTACATCAGGACCTGCATTTCCTCTTGCTATAGTATAGGGTTTTTTAAAAAAATATTTGCTAAATGCTTACTAAGTGCCAAGCTCTGTAACAAGCACTGGGGTAGATACAAGACAACCCAGTTGAACCCAGTCCATATCTCACATGGGGCTCACAGTCTCAATCCCCATGCTACAGATGAGGTAACTGAGGCACGGAGAAGTTAAGTTGCCCAAAGTCACACAGCAGCCAAGTCGAGGAGCTGGGATGAAAGCCCAGGTCCTCAACTCCTAGGCCTGTGCTCTTTCCACTAGGCCAAACTGCTTCTCATTAATGCAGTTCTCATTAAGGACTATATTTATGTCAAAATTTCATCTGTATTCTTAAAGATCCAATTTCAAACATCCCTGTGCCTTTTACCCTTGATGAATCCAGGCAAGTCAAGTGAGGTCACGAAGGAAAAACCAACCAAAATTGGGGCCGGAGGAGATCCAAGGGGGTCTGAATTCAGCACCGTCCTTACCATGACGGGGCCAGTCATTAATAGGGAGCAGCCATGGCAGAACTCCCCAAACTTCCCCCAGTAGTCCTTGTGGCAGTAAAGTTTCCCATCTTTTTCATAGTACCAATTGGTGAGGGGATCCTGACATTCTGAACACCTGAAAGAGAAGGAGACAACAGTGATTCTCAAGGGCTAACCTGTCACTGGATCAGCAGTCCTGCAAATTTAGTGGTTAGTAACAGGAGAAGCAGCTCCTACCACAGGGTCCCCTGTCCAAAATCAGGATGAAAACAATGGCTCAGTGACCCCTTACCCAACTAATAGTAACAATGATCATTATTGTAGTGATTTATAAGTGCTTACTTTGTGTCAAGCACTTTGCTAAGCGCTGGGGTTGATGTGATTCAGTCGGACCAGACGCTGTCCTTAGCCCACATAGAACTCAAAGTCTACGGGGGAGGAAGAAAAAGTATTTATTCTCTATTTTACATGTGAGAAAACTGAAGCACATAAGAGATGTTAAGTGATTTGCCCAAGGCCACCCAGCAGGCATGTAAATGGCAGATCTGGGATTAGAACCCAGGTCTTCTGACTCCCAGGCTTGTGTTGTGGTCTTTTCTCTTGGCGACGCTGCTTTAAGCCGGTGGCTGTTGGTCAGTTCATTCATTCATTCAATTGTATTTATCAAGCGCTTACTGTGTGCAGAGCACTGTACTAAGCGCTTGGGAAGTACAAGTTGGCAACATATAGAAACAGTCCCTTCCCAACAACGGGTTCACAGTCTAGAAGGGGGAGACAGACAACAAAACATGTAAACAGGTGTCAAAATCATCAGAACAAATAGAATTATAGCTATATGCACATCATTGACAAAATAAATAGAATAGTAAATATGTACAAGCAAAATAAATAGAGTAATAAATCTGTACAAATATATAGAAGTGCTGTGGGGAGGGGAAGGAGGTAGGGTTGGGGGGATAGGGAGGAGAAGAGGAAAAAGGGGGCTCAGTCTGGGAAGGCCTCCTGGAGGAAGTGAGCTCTCAGTAGGGCTTTCAAGGGAGGATGAGAGCTAGCTTGGCGGATGCGTGGAGGGAGGGCATTCCAAGCCAGGGGAAGAACGTGGGCCGGGGGGTTGACAGTGGGACAGGAGAGAACAAGGCCCAGTGAAGAGGTTAGCGGCAGAGGAGCGAAAGGTGCGGGCTGGGCTGTAGAAGGAGGGAAGGGAGGTGAGGTAGGAGGGGGTGAGGTGATGGTCAGCCTTGAAGCCAAGAGTGAGGAGTTTTTGCTTGATTCGTAGGTTGACAGGCAGCCACTGGAGATTTTTGAGGAGGGGAGTGACATGCCTAGAACGTTTCTGCACAGAGATGATCCGGGCAGCAGAGCGAAATACAGACTGAAGTGGGAAGAGTCAGGAGGATGGGAGATCAGAGAGGAGGCTGATGCAGTAATCCAGTTGGGATAGGATGAGAGATTGAACCAGCAAGGTAGCGGTTTGGATGGAGAGGAAAAGGCGGATCTTGGCGATGTTGTGGAGGTGAGACCGGCACGTTTTGGTGACGGATTGGATGTGTGGGGTGAACGAGAACGCAGAGTCGAGGATGACACCAAGGCTGCGGGCTTGTGAGATGGGAAGGATGGTAGTGCCATCTACAGTGAAGGGAAAGTCAGGGAGAGGACAGGGTTTGGGAGGGAAGATAAGGAGTTCAGCCTTGGACATACTGAGTTTTAGATGGCGGGCAGACATCCAGATGGAGATGTCCTGAAGGCAGGAGGAGATACGAGCCTGGAGGGAGGGAAAGAGAGCTGGACGGACACAAAATCCACTACCGCTGGCTGTTCCCCCTAAGCCCAAAGATGATAAATGGACAAGGTTACCAAAATTTTTTCCAAAATCTACCTTCTGTGGAGCTACCTAGTCACTTTCTACATTACTCCTTTCCTCAATGCTTTCTCACACCATGCTCTGTGTCAAATTCATCCTTCTTGGTCTGACGGTCTTTGAACAGGCCATTTGCCTATCATTTTTCACCCCTCCTATTTACTCTTTGATAACTGTCACTCTCGGACTCTTCCTTGTCCCACTCCAGTATCTGAAGCCTTGCCTATGTCACTCTTGCCTATGTAGGATGAGCCACTTCCCTCTCCTTCAAATCCCACCTTTAATCTGAACTCAACTGCTCTCCACCCCTGAAAACACAAGTTTTAACCACAACAAAAATCAAATCAAAAGAGAAGCAGAAAAAATTCCGAATATGTTCGGGAACTTGAGGGTAAAGTCCATTTTCCTGTGTGCTCTGAATAGTTCCTAGCAGCGTGGCCTAATGAAAAGACGACCTGATCCCAATTCTGCCACCTGCCTGGCTCTGTGACCTTGGGCAAAGCTCTTAACTTTTCTGTTCCTCAGCTTCCTCATCTGTAAAACAGGGATTTAATTCCTGTTCTCCCCCCTAGTAGACTGCAAGCCCAGGTGGGACAAGGACTGTGTCTGACCGGATTACCTTGCCTCTTTTCCAGAGTGTAATACAGTGCTTACCACAGAGTAGGTGCTTAACAAAGGCCACGATGATTGTTATTGATATTAACTACTATTGAGGGCTGTGGGTCAGTCGGTCAATCGAAGTTATTGCGTGTTTACCGTGAGCAGAGCACTGCACTAAAAATATAACAGACACATTCCCTGCCCACCATGAGCTTACAGTCTAAAGGTCCCTAGGGTGCTGATTGCCGCCTCCTCCTCCTGAGCCTCTGCTCTGGGTTCCGGGAACCTTGAACTGTGAAGGAATTCTACCCTCCTGAAACAGAGTGAATCTCCACACCAGAAGCCTTTCCTTGCCATCCGTGAGCAACCACACCCAGTGCTTGCTCAGCAAGGAAAAACAAACCTGAACTGGTCAGGTGTCTCAGCTTAAAAGCAAAATGGATGAAACACTTCCGTGACCGTGCCGCCTCAGGGAGTCACTGGGCCCGAGCTGCCTAAGGTCGGGGTGATCCCTTCCTCTCGTTCCCCTTCCCAACTCAAGGTGACCCACATTATCCCAGCAAGGCCCAACTCCCGAAGGGGCAGCGAACAAGACTTCTCACCCCCGGGGGAGCGCAGCCCTGCCTCTCCCTTGTTTGTGAGGAAGGGGCATCGGCGCAGTTGGATTCCCACAGCACACTCATTACCGCAGCTGGGCTGCAGGCCGGGGTTTGTTACACCCTCCCAATGGTATGTACGCAGGAGAGGAGAGCCGTGGGGCAACGGAGCATTTGAACACGTCTTACCTACCACTGCCAAGATCCTGCTTTTGTGTGCTGCAAGTGTCCCCGGCTCGGTGATTGGGAGGAGGCGGGGAACAAAACAAGCACAGACAAGCAGGGGAGGAGACATGTCTGCTCACTACTGAGCACCTGGTTACACTGGCACAAAGGGTCCACGTGAAATGATCTAACCATGTTCTCATGGAGGGCCTGGTCAGATAAATCAGCTAGTGCTGGGGGGTAGGGAGGGCGGTCCAAGGAACACGATGACCAGAAACACAAACACCTAGGTGGGCAGACCATTGGGCCACTTGGTTCTCTCCTAATACCAGTGAATTATGGCCTACAGATAATCACATTAAAGGCTGAGCTGAAGTGATTTTACTCCAATGTGAAGAGTTAAAGGAGCCCATGTTCTTTAACCTATGTTTGTTTTTAAAACCCTTGGCCAAGAGAAGCCTGCTGGTTCAACCAATTTTTTTCATGGTCCAGTTAAAGGAAGAGGAAGCAGTGGGAAGGATTTTTCCAAGAAGGCGGCTAAATCGGCAGCAGCGGAAGCCCATGCCCCACTACTTCTCCCTAGACTGGATGGAGTGCTTAGTCCAAAGCTCTGCACTCAGCAAGCGCTCAATAAATACCACTGATTGACTGACTGGAGAGGGGGAACATGCTGTTGGACTTGCTGTGGTGGACCAAGAGTAACTATCCCATTTGTCCGATCGCTAAAAATTCCAGTCCTCCTCAAATGATGCCCGTCACTATAATCACAGGATGCTTTTATCATACAATAACCTGGGCTTAAGAAAAGACACAGGGACAATGTAAAGGCTCAAGGCCTTCACGGTAGTGTCCTCGTATTGATATTTGCAGGTTACCAGTTTTACTTTCGGCCTTTATTGGCCAATGCCAAAGGGAAGCGAATTTATCATTGCTGAAGCATAGAATAGCACGAGAAAGATCGGCATTTACAAGTCAATAGGCTCTCCCAATGAATCCAAGACAAAATGAGTTGACCTGGAAGCCTCATACTAGCAGTGAGCATGAAAAATGGCTCAAGAAAGCTCATTGTTTAAGCCCTAAGGGGCTGACTCGGGAGTACATTAGAGTTGTGAATTGGGATTGAGGAGAAATGAAAGAGGATGGTAGGCAGTAGGAACAGAACGATTTTCTCCACACTCCAAGAGCGTGTTGGTTTGAAGTCTGGGGGTTGGGGTGAGGAGGTGTCCAGAACTAGACTCATAACAGGGAGTCTGTTTGTATCCGTGACTCTGGATCACCCCTGGCTCCAAGGACCTAGTGAGACCAGGTCAGTTCTGAGACCAATCTGGGGCTCAGCCCACTCTTGGGAGGGTTTAAGGCTCCAAGTTAGTCCGGGAAATTCTAGGATCTTCCTGCAGAGTAAAACTGCAAACCACTCGAGACTACTACTGGGCTGGCCTCTGGGGCGGAGGATGGGAAAGGATGCCCAAGGCATCCTACCATTTGTCCCCCTCCACTCTCCTCAGTGTTAGACTCCCAGGGGCTACCAACAACTACTTTTCAGGAGTAAATTGTCACCTGGGTGGAAAACCAACATGTAGCTGCTGCAAAGACGATCTGTCTAAATAGTAACCAAATCGAGTAACTCAAAAGCATTCTCTCCTTCGGAAAACATTAAGGGGGGTTCAAATCCCTTGATAGGAAAAGTAGGGAAGAGGTGCTTTTTCTTCCCAAAAACTCAACTCTGTGGAGAGCCAAGACTCTGCTCTAACACCACTCTAAGCCCAAGACTGAAAAGAGCCTGCCTTCCACACCAATCACAGGTCAGTGACAATTTCCCCTTCACACTGGTTGTTGAGAATATGGATGTAGGTGATTTCAACACAGCTCGTTGTGGGCAAGCAGCACGTCTACCAGTTATGTTATATCATATTCCCCCAAGCACTTAGTGCAGTGCTCTGCAGACAGTAAGAGCTCAATAAATATGATCGATTGATTGATGCTTAGTTCTGATGGTGGTCGGTGGAGGTGGGGAAGAGAAAGTGGAGAAAGCGGGCTTTTAGCCATTTGCTTTGAGCTGTCAGAGGCCTCCGAACACAGCAATTACATTCCTTTGGGATGGAAGTGCTGTTCTCTCTGTCACGCCTGATCATGTCCCACTGGAATTTGCTTGCATCACCTCAACTGCTATCACAGCACCACCGTTCCAGTGCGGAATCCCTTCTCCTTGTCACAGTTTGGATTTGGGGACTTGCTTTGGAGCCAAAAAAAAAGGAAATTCCCAAGGAGGGAGCAAGCATCAGAAGAACCACTTCACTAGACCTGTCAGAAGGTTCCTCTAAACTCCTTTCTCACACAAACATCGGTGCCTGGAGGAGGGGAGGCCCTCCTGCAGATGTACCACCCTGCTCAGCCAGCCGCCTCCTCAGAAGTGGCTTCAGGAATGTGGCAAAGCTCTAGGGAGCTGAGGTGGGGGAGGAAGGCCCAGAGTGAGTATCTCCTGCCTGCAGCTGGGCAAACAAAAATGTTTATTAAAACAGGAGAGTAACCCAAAAGGGCTGGAGGGAGAGAGGGAGAAATGAAAGCAGCCTGAAAAACAGGAGCCAGTTGTGTTCTCTCCAAAGGTTCAGGGCTGGGGCTTCCTGACCCCCAGGTTGCTGACGGCAAGGGCCAGATTCATTCAATCGTATTTATTGAGCGCTTATTGTGTGCAGAGCACTGTACTAAGCGCTTGGTAAGTACAAGTTGGCAACACATAGAGGCGGTCCCTACCCAGCAGTGGGCTCACAGTCTAGAAGCTCAAGTGATGTCTTCAAGAACAGAAGGGGAGACAGACGACTACGATTTGGGAGGAGCTGCACTGACTACACCCATAGTACAGTGCTTTGCACACAGTAAGCCCTCAAAAAGTACAGCTGAATGAATAAATGAATGAATGACTAGCTTTCTTGTGGGAAAATCCTTCCAAGGCACCACTTTCCAAAGGAGTCAAGTTCCCCGAGCAAACGCTTCACTCCCAACAACTCTCAGGCTTCAGCCATCCTTGTCCCACGTGCACTGCAGAGGTCAGAATCCATCCAACTGGACCTGGATGGCTTCATCACCAGACCCAGGCAACACTCCCATCTCGCCCACATCAGGTTGAACTGAAAGTGGCCCAGGGGACCTGCACTCAGGGAACTACTACACTTGAGCGGCACTGCCCATCATAAATGAGGTCCAAATCGGGTTTTTTTAAATGGTTTTTGTTAAGCCCTTACTATGTGCCAGACACTAATAATAATAATAATAATGATAATAATGGCATTTATTAAGTGTTTACTATGTGCAGAGCACTGTTCTAAGTGCTGGGGAGGTTACAGGGTGATCAGGTTGTCCCACATGGGGCTCACAGTCTTCATCCCCATTTTATCATCCCTTCATCCCTCATTACCATGAAGTAACTGAGGCCCAGAGAAGTTAAGTGACTTGCCCAAAGTCACACAGCTGACAAGTGGCGGAGCCGGGATTTGAACCCATGACCTCTGACTCCAAAGCCCGTGCTCTTTCCACTGAGCCACACTGCTTCTCTTGTACTGTACTAAGCACTGGGGCAGTTTCAAGATGATCAGGTTGGACACAGTCCATGTTCCTAATGGGGCTCACAGCTTTAATCCCTATTTTACAGACGACGTAACTTGAGGCACAGAGTTGCCCAAGGTCAAAGGGCAGACAAGTGGAAGAGCCCGGGATTAAAGACCAGTCTTCTGACTTCCAGGTGCTTTTCCCACCGGACCAAGCTGCTTCTGCTGCACTTCTGGTTTGACACACGCCAAGCTGCGGTTCCCACATACCTGATGCAAAACGGAAAGGCAGAGGCTCTAGGAGTCTCACTGAGGATCCAACCTGACCCCTGAATTTGGGTGGGACCTGCCCAGACTATGAAGACTGGCAAAAACCCACCTCATGAGCTTACTGAGGCAAACACCGACTAGGCCTAAAGGAATCACTTGACTGTATTTATGGAGCGCTTACTGTATGCAGAGTCCTGTACTAAGTGATTGAAGAGCACAATTCCTAGAATTGGTAGGCACATTCCCTGCCCACAGTGAGCTTACAGCCTAAAGGGGGAAAGCTGCTGCCCATCAATAGAAAGTGCTAGATAAATAGTAAGCAGCTGATCTTATCTAGGTAGTTCTGTGGCTGTTCTTTCACCCCAGCCCTTAGTGCCTCGCACATAGTAAGCACTTAACAAATACCATAATTATTATTATTACTATTATTCACCTCTCTGCCAGTCCCTTCAGGTAAAAGCCAGCCATTTCTGAAAGGTTTGAGTACAAAAAAAGTAAAATCTCAGTCTTTGGAAATGAGAAAACGAGAGGTGAAGCAACTCCTAAGAGGCTTTAGACAACTGCTTTGAGTTTGCCAAATGAAGTGCATTGACAGCTGTTTAGGAGAAATACCCTCTCAGCAAGGAGAAGGGAGATCAGCAGGCCTCTACTAAACAATTCCAATCCCCAGCTCACTCCCCTCTGCTTCGGTGTAATCAACTTGGTTCAGGGTTTGTTTTTTTTTAAGTATTCAGGTACTGTACTAAGCACTGGGGTAGATCCAAGTTAATCAGGTTGGACACAGTCCCTGTCCCACATAGGGCTCACGATCTTAATCCCCATTTTACAGATGAAGTAACAAGCACAGAGAAGTCAAGTGACTTACCCAAGATCACAGACTAGACACGTGGCAGAGCTGAGACTAGAACCTAGGGCCTTCCCAGGCCCTTGCTCTATCCACTAGTCCACGCTGCTTCCCCAGGGTATTGCGCTTTTACTTCCCCCTTTGCATTCCCCGAAACCCAGGGCTTCCCCACGAAAGCCAGACAGGACTTGAGACCTGCCAGGGCAGCTGGGATTTCAGAAGCAGCTGGCTGAGCCTCACTCTGCAGAGCCCAGGAGTTACAGAGGAGGGTCAGCCCCCTGCCAAGGGCCTTCTTTACACTTGAAAGGAAGTTACTACCGATGGAAAACAAGCCCCACCTAAGCCTGGAATGATCCCATTCAGAAAAGCCCTGGGGACAGAAACCCCCTCTCCAATCGGAGGGTCCAAGGTGCAGGTAGGCCCCGGAGAGAATGGAAAAAAGAGTGGGGAAATGTTCCCTTCCACAGCAAAAAAAGGTAACCGCACGTGCCCCGACCCGATTCAGGGGGGGAAAATAGTCCAATATTGGGGTAATCTCTTCCTTTCAAGACCAAACATACCCACAGCACCGCACAGCCAAGCTAAAGCACTAGGGGAACTCCCTTCCCCCAGGGGAAGCTCAGCCCACAATGGAATACTCAGAGCACCTGGAGTTTCGTTTCAGGAATAAGAATGAAGACACAGAATACAAAGGTGCAGGACCCCCGGAGTTTCACTTCAGGAATAAGAATGAAGACAGAGATTACAAAGGTGAGGGCTCCTGGAGTTTCACTCTGGGAATAATAATAGGAATAAGAATATGGAGGGGCAGGCTCCCTCAAACCCCTTAGCAGGGCCCAGCCAGTGAGGATTTCCGCCCGGTAGAACTTTCCCTCAGCAATCTCTCCACACAGAAAAGAGCAAGTCCAGGCCAGGCAAAAATACAGTTGATTCTTCTAGGGCCAAGGGGAGGAAAGACTCCCAAGCTTAAATAAGATTCCCTTACTGGCCCCCTCACTCCCTTTTCTGGAGCCTGTGGGTGGGGAAACCCCATCATTAGTTGAGTTTATCAACCGATAGTCCCGTAACATTCATTGAGTGCCTACCATACGCAGAGAGAGCAACTGTACCAAATGCTTGGGCGAGTACACCGGAATTAGTAGGTATGATTTCAGTTGAAGGCCTTTCCAATCCAGTGGGAGAAACAGACACTCAAATATATTACAAATGCAGGAAGTAAACAGAGCAAACAAGAGCTACAGGCGGGAGGGAACGTGTTGTGAATCAGTGTTTAGATAGAAGTGCTGAAGTGGCAGTTGAGGGATCGAAAGTGCAGAGGTGCGAAATTCATTGGGAAAGCCGGGTTTGAAAACTGGTTGCACAGAATTGGGATATTTTTTTCCTTAAGGTATTTGGTAAGCACTTACTATGTGTCAGGCACTGTTTGAATCAGGTCGGACGCAGTCCCTGTCCCGCACGGGGCTCACGGTTTAAGTTAGGAGGGTAAACTTTATTCATATTAATGCCTGTCTCCCCATCTGGATTGTAGACTCGTTATGGGCAGAGAATGTGTCAGCTTAATTCTGTTGTACTCTCCCAAACATATAGTACAATGTTCTGCATATAGTAAGCACTCATTAAATGTGACTGATTGGAGAGTTATTTAATCCTCACTATACAGCTGAGGGAACTAATGCACAGAAGTTCAGCGACTTGCCTAAAGTCACAGAGCAAGCAATTGGCAGAGCCAGGATTAGATCCTCTGACTCCTACGATGGTTGGAGCATAACAATATTTGTTAAGCGCCTACTCTGTCAGACACTGTCCTAAGCGCTCAAGACAAGATAATCAGGTTCCATATGGGGCTCACAGTCTAAGTAAGAGGGAAAACAGGTATCCCCATTTCGTAGCTGAGGCATAGAGTAATTAAGTGAGTTGCCCGAGGTGACGCAGCAGCATGGCGTGGTGGATAGAGCTCGGGCCTGGAAGTCAGAAGGTCGTGGGTTCTAATCCCGACTCCACCACTTGCCTGCTGTGTGACCTTGGGCAACTCACTTGACTTCTCTGTGCCTCAGTTACCTCACCTGTAAAATGGGGATTAAGACTGTGAGCCCCACGTGGGGCAATCAATCAATCATATTTATTGAGCGCTTACTGTGTGCAGAGCACTGTACTAAGCGCTTGGTAAGTCCAAGTTGGCAACATATAGAGACAGTCCCTACCCAACAGTGAGCTCATAGTCTAAAAGGGGGAGACAGAGAACAAAACCAAACATACTAACAAAATAAAATAAATAGAATAGATATGTACAAGTAAAATAAATAAATAAATAGAGAAATACGTACAAACATATATACAGGTGCTGTGGGGAAGGGAAGGAAGTAAAATAAAGAGTAATAAATATGTACAAACATATATACAGGTGCTGTGAGGAAGGGAAGGAGGTAAGATGCGGGGGATGAGTCTGTCTCCAACCCAATTTGCTTATGCCCACCCCAGTGCTTCGTACAGTGCCTGGCACATAGTAAGCGCTTAACAAATACCATTATTAAATAGTGGGGTGGGAATTCGAACGCAGGTCCTCTTGCCTCCGAGGCCCGTGCCCTTTCTAGTAGGCCACGCAGTGATCCCGGGGATTGCTCCGAAACCTCCTCCTCGGACCGGCACCATCATCATCATCAATCGTATTTATTGAGCGCTAAACGCTTGGGAAGTACAAGTTGGCAACATATAGAGTCAGTCCCTACCCAACAGTGGGCGCTCAGTCTAAAAGGGGGAGACAGAGAACAAAACCAAACATACAAACAAAATAAAGTAAATAGAATAGATATGTACAAGTAAAATAGAGTAACAAATATGTACAAATATATATACATATATACAGGTGCTGTGGGGAAGGGAAGGAAGTAAAATAAAGAGTAATAAATATGTACAAACATATATACAGGTGCTGTGAGGAAGGGAAGGAGGTAAGATGGGGGGGATGAGTCTGTCTCCAACCCAATTTGCTTATGCCCACCCCAGTGCTTCGTACAGTGCCTGGCACATAGTAAGCGCTTAACAAATACCATTATTAAATGGCGGGGTGGGAATTCGAACGCAGGTCCTCTTGCCTCCGAGGCCCGTGCCCTTTCTAGTAGGCCACGCAGTGATCCCGGGGATTGCTCCGAAGCCTCCTCCTCGGAGCACCATCATCATCAATCGTATTTATTGCGCGCTAAGCGCTTGGGAAGTACAAGTTGGCAACATATAGAGACAGTCCCTACCCAACAGTGGGCTCACAGTCTAAAAGGGGGAGACAGAGAACAAAACCAAACATACAAACAAAATAAAGTAAATAGAATACATATGTACAAGTAAAATAGAGTAACAAATATGTACAAATATATATACATATATACAGGTGCTGTGGGGAAGGGAAGGAAGTAAAATAAAGAGTAATAAATATGTACAAACATATATACAGGTGCTGTGAGGAAGGGAAGGAGGTAAGATGGGGGGGATGAGTCTGTCTCCAACCCAATTTGCTTATGCCCACCCCAGTGCTTCGTACAGTGCCTGGCACATAGTAAGCGCTTAACAAATACCATTATTAAATGGCGGGGTGGGAATTCGAACGCAGGTCCTCTTGCCTCCGAGGCCCGTGCCCTTTCTAGTAGGCCACGCAGTGATCCCGGGGATTGCTCCGAAACCTCCTCCTCGGAGCACCATCATCATCATCATCAATCGTATTTATTGCGCGCTAAGCGCTTGGGAAGTACAAGTTGGCAACATATAGAGACAGTCCCTACCCAACAGTGGGCTCACAGTCTAAAAGGGGGAGACAGAGAACAAAACCAAACGTACTAACAAAATAGAGTAGATATGTACAAGCAAAATAGAGTAACAAATATGTACAAACATATATACAGGTGCTATGGGGAAGGGAAGGAGGTATGATGGGGGGGAAGTTACCAACCCGGGGGAGGTGGGCGCTTTAAAGGGAAGAGAAGGGGGGAGGGCGAGCAGGAGGATGGCAGGTCGGGGCGACACTCACCGAAAAGGATCTCTGGAAGTGAAGTAAGCCGGGACGGACAAGTAACTCCCCATCTTCGAGCACCGGCTCAACCGCAAACCTGGCCGGGAGAGCCTGAGCCCCGCTCCGGGCAGCCAGCATGGCCGTCCCGGGGATTCCCTTCACCTTTCCCGGCAGATGCTCACCTAGACTGGCCCTGGGGCCGCCGCCTTGCTCCGGCCCGCTGGGCTCTTTCTGGAGCCTTTCGGGGGCTCATGGCTGACCCCCCTGCTTTAAGGACCGATCCTCTCCTTGGGAGGGAGGGAGGGAGACGAGGGGAGGGGAGAGCCGCTACCCTTTCTAGACGACAGACATTCTTCGGCCGGGGCTGGCAGGGAACGGGAGGACCGCTGTCAACTGGGGCTTTTCTTCTCCGGGTCCACCCCTGAATGGGAAAGGGAGAGGAGGAGGAGGAGGAGGAGGGAGGAAGAGGAGGGGCTCTCCGGACAAGGGAGGTGTGTGGTTGGAGCAGCTATTAGGAAATAGACCTGATTGGGAAGGGGGAGGAGCTGGGATCCAGGGGGAGGCTCCGGGCGCAGACAATAAACTCTTATGTATATATGTTTGTACATATTTATTACTCTATTTATTTATTTATTTTACTTGTACATATCTATTCTATTTATTTTACTTTGTTAGTATGTTTGGTTTCGTTCTCTGTCTCCCCCTTTTAGGCTGTGAGCCCACTGTTGGGTAGGGACTGTCTCTATGTGTTGCCAATTTGGACTTCCCAAGCGCTCAGTCCAGTGCTCTGCACACGGTAAGCGCTCAATAAATACGGTTGATTGATTGATTGACTTCTAGACTGTGAGCCCGCTGTTGGGTAAGGGACTGTCTCTATGCGTTGCCGACTTGTACTTCCCTAGCGCTTAGTATAGTGGTCTGCACACAGTGAGCGCTCAGTAAATACGATTGATTGATTGGTCGTGGAGTGTTGGGGAAAAATGCCAGTCCGTTTGGGAAAGGTTAGGACGGGGTGGGAGAGGAGCGGGTTCTAATCCAGACCCCGCCACTTGTCCGCTGGGTGACCTTTGGCAAGTCGCTTCACTGGGCCTCAAGTTACCTCATCTGTAAAATGGGGAATTTGAGGCTAGGAGTCCCACGTGGCACAGGGACTGTGTCCAACCTGATTTGCTTGTATTCGTTCATTCAGTCATATTTATTGAGCACTTAATGTGTGCGGAGCACTGGACTACGCGCTTGGAAAGTACAGTTCAGCAACAGATTGAGACAATCCCTACCCAACAACGGGCTCACAGAGCTGTATCCACCCCAGTGCCCGGCCCACTGTAGCGCTTATCAAATATCATAATTATTATTATTACCTCGGCCCTGGATAATAATAATGATGACATTTATTAAGCGCTTACTATGAGCAAAGCACTGTTCTAAGCTCTGGGGAGGTTACAAGGTGATCAGGTTGTCCCACAGGAGGCTTACAGTCTTAGTCCCCATTTTACAGATGAGGTAACTGAGGCTAACTGAGGCCCAGAGAAGTTAACGGCTCAGTGGAAAGAGCCCGGGGTTTGGAGTCAGAGTTCATGGGTTCAAATCCCAGCTCCACCAATTGTCAGCTGTGTGACTTTGGGCAAGTCACTTAACTTCTCTGTGCCTCAGTTACCTCATCTGTAAAATGGGGATGAAGACTGTGAGCCCCCTGTGGGACAACCTGATCACCTTGTAACCTCCCCAGCGCTTAGAACAGTGCTTTGCACAGAGTAAGCACTTAATAAATGCCATTATTATTATTAAGTGACTTGCCCTAAGTCACGCAGTTGACAACTGGCGGAGCAGGGATTTGAACCCATGACCTCTGACTCCAAAGCCCGGGCTCTTTCCACTGAGCCACGTGGCTTCTCATCATCCCATGACCGGAAAGCTGCATTAAGATAATGCCCGGGGACCCTCTGGAAGGAGGGAGTTGGGATTCTCATTCAATTAAACCCCTGCAAACCCTTAAGAAGGAGGTGGGGGGGGGGGGGGGGTGTCCACATTCTGCAAGCAGGGGCAGCAAGAACTTTAATAATAATAATAATAATTGTGGTATTTGTTAAGGACTTACTGTATTAAGCACTAGGGTGGCTACAAGCTAATCAGGATGGACACAGTCTCCATCCCCATTTTACAGATGAGGTAACTGTTTTGTTTTGTTGTCTGCCTCCCGCTTCTAGACTATGAGCCTGTTGTTGGGTAGGGACCGTCTCCATATGTTGCTGACTTGTACTTCCCAAGCGCTTGGTACAGTGCTCTGCACATAGTAAGCGCTCAATAAATACGATTGAATGAATGAAGCACAGAAAAGTGACTTGCCCTGTGTCGCAAAACAGGTAAGCAGTGGGGCCAGGATTAGAACCCATGACCTTCTGGTTTCCAGGCCCATGCTCTAGCCACTATGCCACACTGCTTCTCGTTTCTGAGGACTGGAATCCTAACTTTTAACCACTAGTAAACAGTGTGGCTCAGTTGAAAGAGCCCGGGCTTGGGAGCCAGAGGTCATGAGTTCAAATTCCGGCTCTACCATTGTCTGGTGTGTGACATTGGGCAAGTCACTTAACTTCTCTGAGCCTCAGTGACCTCATCTGTAAAATGGGGATGAAGACAGTGAGCCCCACGTGGGGCAACCTGATCACCTTGTATCCCCCCCAGCGCTTAGAACAGTGCTTTGCACATAGTAAGCGCTTAACAAATGCCATCATTATTAGTAAACCACTGAAACCGACCCCGCAATGCAGAAGTCACTTCTCTGGGCCTCAGTTTGCTCATCTGTAATAAAATACCTATTCCCCCACCACAAGACAGAGCCCCATGCAGGACAGGTTCTGATCTGATTGTGTTTTCTCTACCCCAGTGCTTAGTACAATGTTTATCAGAGAATTTTGATCGGAACCAAGCCCTTTAGAAAAAATTTAAATTGTGATTTTTGCAGTGCTGCTCCTGACTGTGGGTTCGTTCATTCATTCATTCAATCGTATTTATTGAGTGCTTACTGTGTGCAGAGCACTGTACTAAGCGTTTGGGAAGTACAACTTGGCAACTTATAGAGACGGTCCCTACCCAACAGCGGGCTCACAGGCTAGAGGGGGGAGACAGACAACAAAACAAAACATATTAACAAAATAAAATAAATACAATAAATATGTACAAGTAAAATAGAGTAATAAATATGTACAAACATATATACATATATACAGGTGCTGTGGGGAGGGGAAGGAGGTAAGGCGGGGGAGGGGGTGAGGAAGGAGGGGGCTCAGTCTTGGAAGGCCTCCTGGAGGAGGTAAGCTCTCAGTAGGGCTTTCTAACCCCAGCTCCTCCACGTGTCTGCTGTGTGACTTTGGGCAAGTCACTTCACTTCTCTGGGCCTCAGTTCCCTCATCTGTAAAATGGGGTTTCAGACTGTGAGCCCTATGTGGGACAGTGACTGTGTCCAACCCGATTCGCCGTATCTACCCCCTGCACTTGGAACTGTGCCTGGCACATAGTAAGCACTCAACAAAAACCATTATTATTATCACCTCTAACATATTTATTTTAGAGGTGGAGAGTAATAATAACAATAGTCTCCCCTGGTTCCTTGGATCCCAAGGTCAAAGGATGATGCTACTATCTACACAGAGCTCTTGCCTTTTCCCTAGAAGTTTGAGGAAAGGTGTGGTACTCCGGTAATAAACGGCAGAAAAAATTGGGTGGGGAAGCTAGGTTGCTGTGAACTTGGTCTGAGAACCAAATGCTTCCCATTAAAAATAAGATAAATTAGATGGCAGTTTGGATCGGGTGGGGGAGAAGTCCTAAATTACGGTAGGAATTAGCAGAGAACTAATAATACAAAGCTGCCCAGGGCTGCCTGTAAAACCCCAATCAGCCCTGTGACTGTAACTCTTCCTGACACTTCACACAGCTCGGCTGGAAGCAGCAGGGCCGTGAGTCTGCGTCTAGGAATGTGCTCCCTTCTCCCACAATCCCAGTGTGTGTGTGTGTGTGTGTGTGTGAACTGAAGGGCTGCCGTCCTGCCGGCATTCTCATCTCAGAAACCTCCTGGTTGTCCAATCCGCAACACACAATGGATTCGAGGGAGACGGTCTCTCCGAAGCCCAGTTATGCAGCCTCATTGAAATCTCTGCCCTGGTAGAAAAGGCAGTCTCTTCTCTGAGCAACACTGCGTTCCCCAGGCCGAGTCCCCGTAACCCCCAGAAATTGCGTCTTCGGGAGAAACCTTTGAAGATTCGATCAACACATGAGATAAAGCAGTAAGTGAGCTGCTCTGCAAAAGTGGGCACGTCCTCCAAGCGTAACTTCAAAGTACTGAAAAATCAGATGGCAGGGCCTCTTGTGGGGTAACAGGAACAGGCTGTGATGGAGAATTCCTGGAGACCAACAGATCTATTTGCCATGAATGATAGCATCCAAAATGGTTGCTGGGCTAAAGTGTGGGGGCACCTGGGGGAAGGGAGGAAAAACTTGAACTCAGGTCCCAAGAGGAAGCCACAGCCTTGATGCAGTTGTCACTGCCACTTCCAGGTCCAACCCTCTTGGTAATCTCATTCTTCCCACACTGCAGAGGCAAGGGCTGACGGGAGAATGGGAGTTTTGGTGGGGGGTGGAGGGGAGGGAGATTAGGGGGAGAGAGAGAAGCCTAGGTTGGCAACACAAGTTTCCAGAACAGCCTCTATTAACAATAATAATATCGAAAGTATTTATTAAGCATTTTTTATAGCATTTATTAAGCGCTTACTATGTGCAAAGCACTGTTCTAAGCGCTGGGGAGGTTACAAGGTGATCAGTTTGTCCCACAGGGGGCTCACAGTCTTCATCCCCATTTTACAGATGAGGAAACTGAAGCCCAGAGAAGTGAAGTGACTTGCCCAAAGTCACACGGCTGACAAGTGGCGGAGCCGGGATTTGAACCCCTGACCTCTGACTCCAAAGCCCGTGCTCTTTCCATTGAGCCACGCTGCTTTTCTCTTTTATTATACGACAAGCACTGTGCTGTGTGTTAGGGTGGATGGAACACAGTCCCTGTCTGACAGGTGGCTCAAGGTCTAAGCACCCTTCCAAAAAATTAGTTGCATCACTGAATCAAAAGTGCCATGGCCACCTCATTCATTCATTTAATCATATTTATTGAGCGCTTACTGTGTGCAGAGCACTGTACTAAGTGCTTGGGAAGTACAAATCAGCAACATATAGAGACGGTCCCTACCCAAAAATGGGCTCACAGTCTAGAAGGGGGAGACAGACAACAAAACAAGTAGGCAGGTGTCAATACCATCAGAATAAATAGAATTATAGCTATACTCACATCATTAATAAATACAGTAATAAACGTACAAATACAAGTGCTGTGGGGAGGGGAAGGAGGTAGGGCAGAGGGAGGGAGGGGGGCGATGGGAAGGGAAGGAGGAGAAGAAAGGGGGGGGCTCAGGCTGGGAAGCCCTCCTGGAGGAGGTGAGCTCTCAGTAGGGCTTTGAAGGGAGGAAGAGAACTAGTTTGGCAGATGTGTGGAGGGAGGACATTCCAGGCCAGAGGTCAACGGCGGGACAGGTGAGAACAAGGCACAGTGAGGAGGTTAGCGGCAGAAGAGTGGAGTGTGCGGGCTGGGCTGTAGAAGGAGAGAAGGGAGGTGAGGTAGGAGGGGGCGAGGTGATGGACAGCTCTGAAGCCAAGAGTGAGGAGTTTTTGCTTGATTCGAAGGTTGATAGGCAACCACTGGAGATTTTTAAGGAGGGGAGTGACATGCCCAGAGCATTTCTGTACAAAGGTAATCTGGGCAGCAGAGTGAAGTATAGACTGAACCAGGGAAATAAGCAGTTGCCCACCTCCTCCCATGGTCACAGCCGTACACTATTATGCTGACCAGAATGGGTTAGCATGCCACCCACTATGTGTCTACCAGAATGGATCAGTATGCCACCTTTTGGGGACACACCCAAGTCAATCATATTTACTGAGCACTTACCGTGTGCAGAACACTGTACTAAGTCCTTGGAAGAGTACAAAATAACATTTGGTAGACAAGTTCGCTGCCCAAAATGAGCTTACAGCCTAGACAATCAGCCAATCATATTTATTGAGTGCTTACTGCACATAGTAAGCGCTCAATAAATACGATTGATTACTGTGTGCACAACATTGTACTAAGCTCTTGGGAGTGTACCATATAACAATAAACAGACACATGCCATTCATTCACTCATTCAGGCATTCATTCTATCGTATTTATTGAGCGCTTGCTGGGAGCAGCACACTGTACTAAGTGCTTAGCAGAGTACAAAATAAGACACATTCCCTGCCCACAACGAGCTTACAGTCTAGACATTAATATAAATTATGGCTATGTTCACAAGTGCTATGGGGGTGGGACAGGCGAGTAAAGGGAGTGAATCAGGGTTAAGCAGGGTTAAGAAGGGAATGGGAGAAGAGGAAATGAGGGCTTATGGAAGGCCTCTTGGAGGAGATGTGCCATCAATAAGGCTTTGAAGGTGGGCAGAGGTCCAGACCAGAGGCAGCAGCTGCCACATCCAATTTTTTAAAGCAAAAAAATCACAAAGTATCTGAATTTATGCTGGATACAGGTTATTTGTTGGGTTGCCTCCTCTCTGGCACTAATTTCCACCTCCAGTCTTCCCTGGGTTTGCCCTGTAGTCCGTCCCCTATGCAGGTGACAAGTCCCAACGGTATTCCTGCCTCTCACACACCACCTCTTCTCTCGCCCCAACAAAGGCCCATGCCATTCAGTCTGGCCTTGAAGGACTAAACCGGCAATCCTATTCTAGAAGTGGGGCTCTGCCCCTGGAATTTAGTCCCAAGGAGCTTGCTCTCTCTGGCCCAAGTTCTTCACGGGACCACAGTGACAATTCCGACTAGGAGAAAATGACTTCAGCGATCCTCAGACAATTACAGCCCTGATAAAAAAGGCTTCGGAGGTGCTAATCTACGGCATATTTCACAAGTCTGAAACCTGGTCTGGGGCCAAACCACCTGACTCTTTTGAACTGGCTGAGAAACCTGCCTTGAAGTCATCTGGAAGAGACTGCTCTCTCCCCTGCAGGGAGAATGCCAACAAGACCAGCAGCCTGAAACACCAGTGGAACTTTGGCCCCCTCAAATCCAGGGCCTGTTTCTCTAATGAAGTCACTTAACTTCCCTGTGCCTCAGTCACCTCATCTGTAAAGTGGGGATTAAAAGTGTGAGCCCCAGGTGGGACAACCTGATTACCTAGAGAGGCAGCGTGGCTTAGTGCAGAGAGCAGGGGCTTGGGAGTCAGAGGACGTGGGTTCTGATCCCGGCTCCGCCACTTGTCTGCGGGGGGACCTTGGGAAAATCACTTATCTTCTCTGTGCCTCAGTTACCTCATCTGTAAAATGGGGATTAAGACGGTAAGCCTCACATGGGACAACCTGATTACCCTGTATCTACCCCAGCATCATCATCAATTGTATTTATTGAGCACTTACTGTGTGCAGAGCACTGTACTAAGCGCTTGGGAAGTACAAATTGGCAACATATAGAGACAGTCCCTGCTCAACAGTGGGCTTACAGTCTAAAAGGGGGAGACAGAGAACAAAACCAAACATACTAACAAAATAAAATAAATAGAATAGATATGTACAAGTAAAATAAATAGAGTAATAAATATGTACAAACATATATACATACATACAGGTGCTGTGGGGAAGGGAAGGAGGTAAGATGGGGGGATGGAGAGGAGGGAAGGGGCTCAGTCTGGGAAGGTCTCCTGGAGGAGGTGAGCTCTCAGGAGGGCCTTGAAGGGAAGAAGAGAGCTAGCTTGGTGAATGGGCAGAGGGAGGGCATTCCAGGCCCGGGGGTTGCTTAGAACAGTGCTTGGCACATAGTAAGCACTTAACAAATACCATAATTGTTAGTATTAATGAGGCCCATTTGGTCCAATGGTAACTGTCTGGTTTCCCCAGAGCTGGTTCTGGCCATTATCTCATTAACAGTATATTTGTGAATGGTGTGGCTCAGTCAACATAACCTGAGGCCACGTTCTTCTCTCCTTCCTTCCCCACCCCCCTTCTCTTCCCCTCGCTCTGTGCGTTGGGAGGGGTCGCAGCGGCGTCGGGGCAAGGGAGAGGGAAACCGGAAAAGATCGTCTCACAGGCCCGCAACCTTGGTGTCACCCTCGACTCCGCTCTCTCCTTCACCCCTCACATCCAAGCCGTCACCAAAACCTGCCGTTCTCAGCTCCACAACATTGCCAAGATCCGCCCTTTCCTCTCCATCCCAACCGCTACCCTGCTCATTCAAGCTCTCATCCTATCCCGTCTGGACTACTGCATCAGCCTTCTCTCTGATCTCCCATCCTCGTGTCTCTCTCCACTTCAATCCACACTTCATGCTGCTGCCCGGATTATCTTTGTCCAGAAATGCTCTGGGCATGTCACTCCCCTCCTCAAAAATCTCCAGTGGCTACCAATCAACCTACACATCAGGCAGAAACTCCTCATCCCGGGCTTCAAGGCTGTCCATCACCTCGCCCCCTCCTACCTCACCTCCCTTCTCTCCTTCTACAGCCCAGTCGGCACCCTCCGCTCCTCCACCGCTGATCTCCTCACCGTACCTCGTTCTCGCCTGTCCCGCCATCAACCCCCGGCCCACGTCATCCCCCGGGCCTGGAATGCCCTCCCTCTGCCCATCTGCCAAGCTAGCTCTCTTCCTCCCTTCAAGGCCCTGCTGAGAGCTCACCTCCTCCAGGAGGCCTTCCCAGACTGAGCCCCTTCCTTCCTCTCCCCCTCGTTCCCCTCTCCATCCCCCATCTTACCTCCTTCCCTTCCCCACAGCACCTGTATATATGTATATATGTTTGTACATATTTATTACTCTATTTATTTATTTATTTTATTTGTACATATCTATTCTATTTTATTTTGTTAGTATGTTTGGTTTTGTTCTCTGTCTTCCCATTTTAGACTGTGAGCCCACTGTTGGGTAGGGACTGTCTCTATATGTTGCCAATTTGTACTTCCCAAGCGCTTAGTACAGTGCTCTGCACATAGTAAGCGCTCAATAAATACGATTGATGATGATGATGATGATTGGGATTGGAGGCTAGAAAGGCCTCACTAGTCAGGTCACACAATAACCACATGCTGTACTGGGGCCCCCCAGTGGCCAGCAGATCCTCAAACCCTGATTTGGACTTGGAGGTTGAATGGATTCTGATCCATCCATTCGTTCATTCAATCCTATTTATTAAGCACTTACTGTGCGCACCGTACTAAGCGAGGCAGTGTGGCATCTACATCTCTGCCCCTGCTCTCTCCCCCTCTCTCCAGGCTCGCATCTCCTCCTGCCTTCAGGACATCTCCATCTGGATGTCTGCCCGCCACCTAAAACTCAACATGTCCAAGACTGAACTCCTCGTCTTCCCTCCCAAACCCTGCCCTCTCCCTGACTTTCCCATCTCTGTTGACGGCACTACCATCCTTCCCGTCTCACAAGCCCGCAAACTTGGTGTCATCCTCGACTCCGCTCTCTCGTTCACCCCTCACATCCAAGCCGTCACCAAAACCTGCTGGTCTCAGCTCCGCAACACCGCCAAGATCCGCCCTTTCCTCTCCATCCAAACCGCTACCCTGCTCGTTCAAGCTCTCATCCTATCCCGTCTGGACTACTGCATCAGCCTTCTCTCTGATCTCCCATCCTCATGTCTCTCCCCACTTCAATCCATACTTCATGCTGCTGCCCGGATTGTCTTTGTCCAGAAACGCTCTGGGCATGTTACTCCCCTCCTCAAAAATCTCCAGTGGCTACCAATCAATCTGCGCATCAGGCAGAAACTCCTCACCCTGGGCTTCAAGGCTGTCCATCACCTCGCCCCCTCCTACCTCACCTCCCTTCTCTCCTTCTCCAGCCTAGCCCGCACCCTCCGCTCCTCTGCCACTAATCTCCTCACCGTGCCTCGTTTTCACCTGTCCCGCCATCGACCCCCAGCCCACATCCTCCCCCAGGCCTGGAACACCCCCCCTCTGCCCATCCGCCAAGCTAGCTCTCTTCCTCCCTTCAAGGCCCTACTGAGAGCTCACCTCCTCCAGGAGGCCTTCCCAGACTGAGCCCCTTCCTTCCTCTCCCCCCTCGTCCCCCTCTCCATCCCCCCATCTTACCTCCTTCCCTTCCCCACAGCACCTGTATATATGTATATGTTTGTACATATTTATTACTCTATTTATTTATTTATTTTACTTGTACATATCTATTCTATTTATTTGATTTTGTTAGTATGTTTGGTTTTGTTCTCTGTCTCCCCCTTTTAGACTGTGAGCCCACTGGTGGGTAGGGACTGTCTCTATATGTTGCCAACTTGGACTTCCCAAGCACTTAGTACAGTGCTCTGCACACAGTAAGCGCTCAATAAATACGATTGATTGAGAATGCACAGGCATGGGAGTCAGAGGACGTGGGTTCTAATCCCGGCTCCACACTTGTCTGCTGTGTGACCCTGGGCAAATCACTTATCTTAGAGCCCCGGCTTTGGAGTCAGAGGTCATGCGTTCAAATCCCAGCTCCGCTAATTGTCAGCTGTGTGACTTTGGGCAAGTCACAACTTCTCTGTGCCTCAGTTACCTCATCTGTAAAATGGGAATTAAGACTGTGAGCCCCCTGTGGGACAACCCAATCACCTTGTAACCTCCCCAGCGCTTAGAACAGTGCTTTGCACATAGTAAGCATTTAATAAATGCCATCATTATTATTATCTTCTCTGTGCCTCAGTTACCTCATATGTAAAATGGGGATTAAGACTGTGAGCCCCATGTGGGACAGGGACTGTGTCCAACCTGATTAGCTTGGATCTACCCCAGAGCTTGACACATAGTAAGCAGTTAATACTATTATTATTATTAACAAATATCCATTAAAATTTTTTAAAAAGAAGTCAGAAGGAAGGAATAGGAAGTCCCCTCATCTATCACTGCTCTTTGGGGGAATCCAAGGCTGTGGGAGCTGAGGTTAGGTTTCTCCATGGTGGTTTGTAGTTACAGGAACTGGTATGGGGGCCAGGAATCTTGTGAATCAGTGTTTCAGGATCCCACATCTAAGATCCCTGCAGTCATTAGTGAATCCCTGGGTTGCAGAGACGACTTGGAACTGCAATGGCTGAAATCTCAAGTCATAAAAAGATAACGAATATTTACTGAGTCCTCTAGACTGTAAGGTATATTTGTTATATAGTACTCTCCCAAGCACTTAGTACAGTGCTCTGTAATAGTAATAATAATTGTGGTATTTGTTAAGCTCTTACTATGGGCCAGGCAGCATATCAGGTTGGACACAGTCCCTGTCCTACATGGGGTTTACAGTCTCAATCCCCATTTTACAGATGAGGTAACTGAGGCTCAGAGAAGTGAAATGACTTGTCTAAGGTCACACAGCAGACATGTGGCGGAACCGGAGTTAGAGCCTTCTGACTCTCAGGCCTGGGCTCTATCCACTATACCATGCTGCTTCTCTTGTACACTTACTGTATATAGTAATGATGATGATAATGATGGCATTTATTAAGCGCTTACTATGTGCAAAGCACTGTTCTAAGCGCCGGGGTGGTTACAAGGTGATCAGGTTGTCCCACAGGGGGCTCACAGTCTTAATCCCCATTTTACAGATGAGGTAACTGAGGCCCAGAGAATAATAATAATAATAATAATGATGATGGCATTTATTAAGCGCTTACTATGTACAAAGCACTGTTCTAAGCGCTGGGGTGGTTACAAGGTGATCAGGTTGTCCCACAGGGGGCTCACAGTCTTCATCCCCATTTTACAGATGAGGTAACTGAGGCCCAGAGAAGTGAAGTGACTTGCCCAAAGTTACACAGCTGACAACTGGCAGAGCCGGGATTTGAACCCATGACCTCTGACTCCCAAGCCCATGCTCTTTCCACTGAGCCACGCTGCTTCTCTGTAAGTCAATAAATATGCCTGATTGATTGCCCACAGAGTTTTAGCACTTGGAGTAGAAATTTACAGATTAATAATTCCTTCCTAAACCTAGGAGAATGATTAGAGTTTGGAGCAACATTTATATGGGTGAAAATTTTTCTCATTTACCAAAAAAAAAAAAAAAACCTCAGTAACAGACTGTGAGCCCGCTGTTGGGTAGGGACCGTCTCTATATGTTGCCAACTTGTACTTCCCAAGCGCTTAATACAGTGCTCTGCACACAGTAAGCGCTCAATAAATATGATCGAATGAATGAATGAACAGTGGGATCATTTCCTCCCTACAAACGGGTACTTTTCACTATCTTGGGTGAGTGGCTGAATGTATGACTTTGGCTAAATATCCCGGCTCCTTATTACCTCCTTTCCCAGCTCCAGGATCCCCCAAAATGCCAGTCCTTTTGACTTCCCATTGTCACTCACAACAAATCCAACATCGAGTCTACTTGTCTACTGTGTGAACTTGGGCAAGTCACTTCAATCCTCTGTACCTCAGTTCCCCCATCTGTAAAATAGGGATTAAGACTGTGAGCCCCACATGGGACAGGGACTGTGTTCAACCTGACAAACCTGTATCTACTCCAGAGTTTAGTACAGTGCCTGGCACACAGTAAGTGCTTAACAAATACCACCATCATCATCACAGATATGGTGCAGAACAGCATAGCTGCATCCAGTGTTTAGAACAGTGCTTGGCACATAGTAAGCGCCTAACAGTACCGTTATTATTAGCTAATAAAGGCAAAAAACAGGATATTGTGAGGGAAAATAAGGTTTTGGTTTGGTTTTGTTTGGTTTTGTTCTCTGTCTCCCCCTTTTAGACTGTGAGCCCACTGTTGGGTAGGGACTGTCTCTATATGTTGCCAATTTGTACTTCCCAAGCGCTTAGTACAGTGCTCTGCACACAGTAAGCACTCAATAAATATGATTGATGATGATGAAAATAAGGTACCCTGCTTATCAACAGAAGTTTCCAGTCTATCAGTGATATTTGAGGGCTTACTGAATGCAGAGCACTGTACTAAGCACTCAGGAGAGTACAATAATAATATTAAGGGTATTTGTTACAATAATGTGGTATATATAAACCATACGCCCAAGGAGCAAATACTCTAGTGAGTATATATATGCTGTCTAAGCATTTTCAGTGGGTCAAAGCTTGAAAGAGAAGACAAGAGTAAAGTAATCAAAGCCAATCACATACAAGGGGATTGGTAGTCCTCAGTTTTGCGAATAAAGGGATAGCGTGTACGATTCATCAATCAATCAATCAGTTGTATTTATTGAGTGCTTATTGCAAGCAGAGCCCTGTATTAAGTGCTTGGGAGGACACATTCCCTGCCCACGAGCTAACAGACTAGAGGACGAGCTTGCATCTTCTCCTAGGCCTGAGAAGTAGGAAAACTTGGCTGTCTTCTAGCACTGACTTAAGTTCACCTCCAAATAACTGGGCTGGGTGAAACATCAGAGGAAAACAGCCAACAGAAAGATACCCAGACAGCTGTCGTATGGTGAGGTGAAACTGGAAAACTAAAAGCAAGGCTGGTAGATATGTTTTAATAATAATAACAATGATGGCATTTGTTAAGTGCTTACTACATGCAAAGCACTGTTCTAAGCACTGGGATGAAGGTAATCAGGGTGTCCCACGTAGGGCTCACAGACTTCATCCCATTTTACAGATGAGGGAACTAAGGCCCGGAGAAGTTAAGTGACTTGCCCAAAGTCACACAACTGACAAGTGGCAGAAGTGGGATTAGAACCTACAAACTCCCAAGCCCGGGCTCTCTCCACAAAGCCACGCTGCTTCTCCAGCCAAAAGTGAAACAGAGCCTCAGACAATGTTGCATTCCATCTGAGAAGCAGTGCCACAGAGGAACAAGCATGGTGTCCTGCAATTAAGACAGGAGTGGCTTTTTTCAAGCAGAAATATCATAGGAATGAGACGAAGATAAACAGTGTCAGGTGTTGCAAAGCATCAACACAACGGCATAACCAGGAACAGTCTTTGTAGGCCCGTGGTATAGGTGGGATGGTGGGTCTTGCATTGGCCTTTTCAGGACACTCACAGCTGGTGCATCATCATCAGTTTTGAGCATGGGACTAATCTTGGAGATGAATGGGGTTCTCAAGCCGCACTCTCACATTAGTGAAGATGCCAGAGGGTTTTGCTATAAATTAGACCATTTCTGCAAAAAGCTAGCCCTCCATCCCTGCCCCTCTCTCATTCACTCCACTCTATCTGAGCAAAGTATTTTCTGGTCCTCATATCCAGTTATAATAATAGTGGTATTTGTTAAGCGCTTACTATGTGCCCGGTGCTGTTCTAAGCGCTGGAGTAAATACAAGGTTATCAGGCTGTCCCACGTGGGGCTTACAGTCTTAATCCTCAAAAATCTCCAGTGGCTACCAATCAATCTGCGCATCAGGCAGAAACTCCTCACCCTGGGCTTCAAGGCTGTCCATCACTTTGCCCCCTCCTACCTCACCTCCCTTCTCTCCTTCTCCAGCCCACCCCACACCCTCCGCTCCTCCACCGCTAATCTCCTCACCGTACCTCGTTCTCGCCTGTCCCGCCATTGACCCCCGGCCCACATCATCCCCCGGGCCTGGAATGCCCTCCCTCTGCCCATCCGCCAAGCTAGCTCTCTTCCTCCCTTCAAGGCCCTACTGAGAGCTCACCTCCTCCAGGAGGCCTTCCCAGACTGAGCCCCTTCCTTCCTCTCCCCCTCATTCCCCTCTCCATCCCGTCTTACCTCCTTCCCTTCCCCACAGCACCTGTATATATGTATATGTTTGTACATATTTATTACTCTATTTATTTTACTTGTACATATCTATTCTATTTATTTTGTTAATATGTTTGGTTTTGTTCTCTGTCTCCCCATCCTAGACTGTGAGCCCACTATTGGGTAGGGACTGTCTCTATATGTTGCCAACTTGTGCTTCCCAAGCGCTTAGTACAGTGCTCTGCACACAGTAAGCGCTCAATAAATACGATTGATTGATTAATCTCCATTTTAATCAGTGAGGTAGCAAGCACAGAGAAATTAAGTGACTTGCCCAAAGTCACACAGCTGTCAAGTGGCGGAGCTGGGATTAGAACCCACGACCTCTGACTCCCAAGCCTGTGCTCTTGCCACTAATAATAATAATGATGGCATTTGTTAAGCGCTTACTATGTGCAAAGCACAGTTCTAAGTGCTGGGGAGGTTACAAGGCAATCAGGTTGTCCCAAGTGGGCTCACAGTCTTAATCCCCATTTTACAGATGAGGTAACTGAAGCACAGGGAAGTTAAGTGACTTGCCCAAAGTCACACAGCTGACAATTGGCAGAGCCAGGATTTGAACCCATGACCTCTGACTCCAAAGCCCGTGCTCTTTCCACTGAGCCACGATGCTGCTTCCCACTATTGCACCTTCCTTCTGGTACACCTCTTTAGTCCTCATCACTAAATTATAACTCCCAATTCCTTCAGTCTCTACTCAAGTCTCCACCGGTTCCACCACTTGTCAGCTGTGTGACTTTGGGCAAGTCACTTAACTTCTCTGTGCCTCAGTTCCCTCATCTGTAAAATGGGGATTAAGACTGTGAGCCCTACATGGGACAACCTCATCTCCTTGTGTTCCCCCCAGCGCTTAGAACAGTGCTTTGCACATAGTAAGCGCTTAACAAATACCAACATTATTATTATTATTATCACCTTGTAAACTCCCCAGCGCTTAGAACAGTGCTTTGCACATAGTAAGCGCTTAATAAATGCCATTATTATTATTATTATTATTACTTAGGGAAGAAGTGTGGACTACTGGATAGAGCACAGGCCTGGGAGTTGGAAGGACCTGGGAGTTGGAAGGACTTGTCTGCTTTGTGATCTTGGGCAAGTCACATCTTCTCTGTGCCTCAGTTACCTCATCTATAAAAGGGAGATTAAGACTGCGAGCCCCAAGAGGGATAGGGACTGTGTTCAACCTGATTAGCTTTTATCTGCCCCAGTGCTTAAAACAGTGCTTGGCACAGAGTAAGCACTTAACAAATACCATCATCATTATCATCAATAAAACTCACCTCCTTCACAAAGTCTTCCGAGAATAATCCAATTTATCAGGTCCATTCTTCTTTTAATAAATCCATGTATGCTCCCTTTTTTATGGCATTTGTTAAGTGCCTACTAAGTGCCAGGCACCGTACAAGGCTCTGGGATAGACACAAGCTAAGCCGGTTGGACACGGCCCATATCCCACATGGGGTTCACAGTCTTAATCGATGAGGTAACTGAGGCACAGAAAAGTTAAGTGACTTACCCAAGGTCACACAGTAGACAAGTGGTAGATCCAGGATTAGAACTCATGACCTTCTGTCTCCCAGGTCCACACTCTATCCACTAGGGCATGCTGCTTCCTACTTCTGGGTGCAAATATATATGAAACAGGATTACCTCAGTATGAGGGGTGCATTCCCTTCCAGGTCCTAAAAAAGGTACATTACCTTGTCGCGGCAGCCTCAATGGTGCCTGCAGTGGAAGAAGCAGTTTATTTTCCTACCAGCTCCTGCCACTGCTATTCCACTTCTTGCTCAGCTCCTGGAAGGGGTGAGAGCTTTTGGGAAGTCCAACAAGAAATCGAGCAGCAGCAGCAGCAAGAGAAGGTTGAAAAACATCTACAACTGCTGCCTCCACCACCGTCTTCTCCTCCACACAAAGAGATCAACAAGAGGAGGAGCATTAGCCAAGAAGAGGCAAATGGCTATAGAAATTGTTGCTGCTGTGGCCACTGATACAAGCATCGTGGCTACTTCACCCTGCAATGTGGCCTTGTGGAAAAATCGCGGGCCTTGGAGTCAGAGGCCTGTGTTCCAATCCAGGCTCTGCCACTTACCTGCTGTGCGCTTAACATCTCGGTGACTCAGTTCCCTCATCTGCAAAATGGGGATTCAATACTAGTTCTCCCTCCTGCTTAGACTGTGAGCCCCATGCGGAACCTGATTACCTCATACCTACCCCAGTGCTTAGTGCTTAAACACCACAATTATTATTATTATTACTGTTATTCCAGCTGCAGTAGACATGCATGTGACACTGTCAGCCTTTGGAGTTCCATTCATGCCAGATCCTCTCTTTGCTATCCGCTCTTTGGTACAACTTTGCTACCTGTCACCTCCACTTCATCAAACATTAGCATTTGTTGAGTGCCTACAATGCTGTACTAGGTGCTTGGGAGGGCATAAAAGAATTAGAAGACACTATCCCTGCCCTCAAGGAGTTTACAATCTATTAAGAGGGAGACAGATGCTAAAATAATTTAAAGACAGGAATAAGAAGGAAAAATTCACATGCAAATGATTAAGTAATAAGATATAATAATAGCAGTGGCTATGTTAAGCGCTTAGATGTGCCGAGCACTATTCTAAGCGCTAAGGTAGATTTAAGATAATCAGGTCCCACATGAGGCTCAAAGTCTAAGTAGGAGGGAGAACAGGTATTGAATCCCCATTATGCAGATGAGGGAACTGAGGTACTGAGAAGTTAAATGACTTGCCCCAGGTCACTGAGCAGACGTGGCTAAACCTGGATTTGAGCCCAGGTCCTCTGACTCCCAAGCCCACGCTCTTTCCACAAGGCGAGACTGCTTCTCGTAGACCATGCTGCTTCTCGTGAGGTACAAAAATCAATTTCTATAGAACTACAGGTAGTTGTGAGTATATAAGTGCACTGTTGGTGCAGAAGTCCTGCGGTGAAAACAGTGGGGGAAAATATAAGCTGGGAAGGAGAGAAACTAGTTGGAGGTGGCCTCCATCCTCCACTCTCCATCCTCCTGCACACTGCCTAAGTCCCCTTCTTTCACTATCTTTCATTATTCTTCTTGTAGTTCCCAAGCGCTTAGTACAGTGCTCTGCACACAGTAAGCACTCAATAAATATGATTGATTGATTGATTCACTAACCCTTGTATAAACCTGTACAGATCCATTCACTCATTCAATCAATCGTATTTATTGAGCACTTACTGTGTGCAGAGCACTGTACTAAGCACTTGGAAAGTACAACTTGGCAACAGATACAGTCCTTATCCAAAAATGGGCTCACAGATGGCTGCCTACGGATAACTCTGTATCTTTGAAATTCCCTAAATTGCAAGCTTCTAGAGGCCAGGGAGTACACTTTCTAAATTCTTTCTGGAACTGCAATGCACACGGGGACAAAATGAGTTAACTGATGTGAGCACTTTGGAAAACTAAAAACATTTACAAAATTCAAGGGACCGTCATCATTATTATTACTGGACACAACCGTTGGGCAAGAACCCAGGTCTGTTTTCTGAAGGAATTTTCTGGTGGAAAATTAATTTGGAAGTTTAAATCCACACAGGGCACACCTTCATTTTGATGGCTGCCTTACAATAACGGGGTCTGCACGATGCTTGGGAGCCATTTACCACTAGTCTTGTTACAGAGCCCACCGGAGGAATCCCGAATCGAGCTCACCACCTTGAGAGAGATGGCTTTTCAGTCTTTTATTGTCTCCTCACTTTGCTGCCCCTCAGAGACCAGGCTGGCAACAGGGCAAGGAGAACAGTACAGAGCAACACGTACCAACCTACGTGCCTCCTTAGCTCAGCAGGCAGTGCGTCAGTCTCATAATCTGAAGGTCCTCAGAGAGGGCAAGGCTTTAGAGAAGCAGCATGGCTCAGTGGAAAGAGTGTGGGCTTGGGAGTCAGAGGTTATGGGTTCAAATCCCGGCTCCACCACGTGTCAGCTGTATGACCTTGGGCAAGTCACTTAACTTCTCTGTGCCTCAGTTACCTCATCTGTAAAATGGGGATTAAGACTGTGAGCCCCACGTGGGACAACCTGATCACCTTGTATCCCCCTCCCCCAGAGCTTAGAACAGTGCTTTGCACATAGTAAGCGCTTAAAAAATACCATCATCATTATTATTATTATTATTACTAATCAGGAAGCCTCCTGGACCAATCAGGAGGAGAGCAGGAGGATGCAATCTTACAAGGTGAAAAACAAAAAACAAAAAATCTCTGCCCATGTGTGATGTCACTGTGATACTTTTTGGTCCTTTCGTCCTGAATTGTGACAAAAAGTAGTTGTAGCAAATACCCCTATTGTTAGCTAATGAGCCAGACTCCATTAGAGCAGTAAGAAACATGGGGATTCTGCAAAATTTTTTACAGTCTGACATTAAATTTGCCCAGTCACGTGCACACTGAGTCAATAAAAGGCCTACAACTTAACCCCTCTTCTAACTTGAACCAATTTTCTTCTGTGCTTTCCCTGACATTTTTCCCAGGCACACCCCTGACAAGAGAATCTGACACAAGTCCCCTTGTTTCCTCAGCAAAACCAAATAATTACGCATTAAAAAAAATCTAAATTTTCGCTGCACCGCTAGGTAGAATGAATTTTCTTCAAGCTTTCCAAAAATAATCTTTGAATCTGAAACAAAAGGATTTTAACTTTGAAAGACATGCATTACATTCAGAATAGAAGGATCCAACTTGGACTCAACTCTAGCACCGCTCTCTCAAGACCACCTCACTCCGAGGGAAGGAAACTCATCCAGAAAGTTGCTCAGCTGAGTCTCAGACAGAACTTTATCTTTGAATTTCATCTTCCTTGGTCAACCTCACTGCATGCCTCTCTCCACAGAGCACAATTCCAAAGGAATACAGAAAACCAAGTTTTAACCCTCACCTCTGGGCTCTGAGCTATTACCATAATTGCTTAATACTTCTCTCACCCACCGCATGCCATTTACCATAATATCTAGCTTCTAAAGGAAGGAAGTGGGTAAAGATGAGAAGTTAGGAAAAGCACAACTTATAAAAGCACATTATCCCCATTAGCTAGGCTTTTGTTTTAGAAAATACTATTCTATTTATTTTATTTTGTTAATATGTGTTGTTTTGTTGTCTGTCTCCCCCTTCTAGACTGTGAGCCCGCTATTGGGTAGGGACCGTCTCTATGTGTTACCAACTTGTATGTCCCAAGCGCTTAGTACAGTGCTCTGCACACAGTAAGCGCTCAATAAATACGACTGAATGAATGAATGAAGCCCATTTTAGGTTGTTGCCCAATTATAGTGGTATTTGTTACATGCTATGCACTGTACTGTATTCAGAGCTGGGTAGATACTAAATAATCAGGTTGGACACAGTACCTGTCCCACGTGGAGCTCACGGTCTAAGAGGGAGAATGGGTATTGAATCCCCATTTTACTGATGAGGAAACTGAGGCCCAGAAAAGTTGGGAGACTTGCCCAAGGTCACACAGCTGGCAAGTGGCAGAGAATCCAGATCCCCTCACTCCCAGGTCCAAGCTCTTCCCACTTGACCACGCTACATAGTAGCCAGTGAGCAGTGGCCTTCACCCTGAAAGCTCCTCAGGGACCCATTGGGAAAGCACAGAGCCTACCAGAGATGGCATTTGCCTGTGTCAGGGTCAGCTTGTAAAAGGGACATGACATTTTTTTAAGGGCTCTAGCTGCATAGCCAACATTACCATCAGAGGGCTGTCAGCACACACCGGTAAATCGGGTATAAATTTCTTCTTTGTTCCGACTCTAGCGCCTAAAAAATACTTTCCCATTCCCAACCCCCTGCTCCTACCCCTTCCCGAGATATTAACCTGCTCCACAAAACTTTCTCCTTAATAGTCAACAAACCACTCCTTACAAAAGACCCTTCCCCTGCCTGCCCCCAAATCCCAATAATGAGCCCCTTCCTTCCTCTCCCCCTCGTCCCCCTCTCCATCCCCCTCATCTTACCTCCTTCCCTTCCCCACAGTACCTGTATATGTATATATGTTTGTACATATTTACTACTCTATTTATTTATTTATTTTACTTGTACATATCTATTCTATTTTATTTTGTTAGTATGCTTGGTTCTGTTCTCTGTCTCCCCCTTCTAGACTGTGAGCCCGCTGTTGGGTAGGGACTGTCTCTATATGTTGCCAGCTTGTACTTCCCAAGCGCTTAGTACAGTGCTCTGTACACAGTAAGCGCTCAATAAATATGATTGATTGATTAATAATAATTGTGGTATTTGTGCCAGGCACTGCACTAAGCACTGGGGTGGATACAAGCAAATCAGGTGGGACAGAATCCCTGCCCTACATGGGGATTCAGTTTTAATCCCCATTATACAGATGAGGTAACTGAGGCACGGAGAAGCTAAGTGACTTACCCAAGGTTACAGAGTAGACACATGCAGGAGCCAGGATTAGAACCCAGGTCCCTCTGACTCCCAGTCCTGTGCTCTATCCATTAGGCCACACTGCTTCTAAAGTTGGTTTTACCTCCATTACAATGTAAGTCCACTGAAGGCAAGGATTGCTTTCTGTATAATGAATCAAAGAAGGTATCACTGATGATGATAAAATTCCCCTATAAGTATGTGGGTGGTTGAAAGGTCAGTGTGGGACTTCTGGTCCTGGGCACACGAGGCATGCAGAAAGGCTGCCCCTTGTTGCCATATGTTAAGCGCTTAGTACAGTGCTCTGCACACAGTAAGCGCTCAATAAATACGATTGATGATGATGATATGTTTAATGTTTAATGTTTGTAGTACCCGGCACTGTTTTCTCTTTTTTTCCTAGTTTTCCATTCCATATGAAGCTTTTGCTCAATAGAAGTCAATAGGAGTCAGAGGTCATGGGTTCTAATCCCGACTCTGCCACTTGTCAGCTGTGTGACTTTGGGCAAGTCACTTAACTTCTCTGTGCCTCAGTTACCTCATCTGTAAAATGGGGATTAAGACTGTGAGCCCCACATGGGACAACCTGATCACCTTGTATCTACCCCAGCGCTTAGAGCAGTGCTCGGCATTCATTCAATCGTATTTATTCACTCAATCGTATTTATTGAGTGCTTACTGTGTGCAGAGCACTGTACTAAGCGTTTGGAAAGTACAAGTCAGCAACATATAGAGACAGTCCCTACCCAACAACGGGCTCACAGTCTAGAAGGGGGAGACAGACAACAAAACAAAAACATGCAGACAGGTGTCAAAATCGTCAGAACAAATAGAATTATGGCTATATGCACGTCATTAACAAAATAAATAGAATAGTAAATATGTATAAGTAAAATAAATAGAGTAATAAATCTGCACAAATATATACAAGTGCTGTGGGGAGGGGAAGGAGGTAGAGAAAGGGGATGGGGAGAAGGACAGGAAAAAGGGGGCTCAGTCTGGGAAGGCCTCCTGGAGGAGGTGAGCTCTCAGTAGGGCTCTGAAGGGAGGAAGAGAGCTAGTTTGGTGGATGTGTGGAGGGAGGGCATTCCAGGCCAAGGGGAGGACGTGGGCCAGGGGTCGATGGCGGGACAGGCGAGAATGATGTACGGTGAGGAGGTTAGCGGCGGAGGAGCGGAGGGTGCGGGCTGGGCTGGAGAAGGAGAGAAGGGAGGTGAGGGAGGAGGGGGCGAGGTGATGGACAGCCTTGAAGCCGAGAGTGAGGAGTTTTTGCTTGATTCGTAGGTTGACAGGCAACCACTGGAGATTTTTGAGGAGGGGAGTGACATGCCCAGCAACCAATCAATCGTATTTATTGAGCGCTTACTGTGTGCAGAGCACTGTACTAAGCGCTTGGGAAGTACAAGTTGGCAACATATAGAGACAGTCCCTACCCAACAGTGGGCTCACAGTCTAAAAGGGGCTCACAGCACATAGCGCTTAACAAATACCATCATTATTATTCCTTCTGGACTGTGAGCTCATTGTTGGGTAGGGACCGTCTCTATATCTTGCCAACTTGTACTTCCCAAGCGCTTAGTACAGTGCTCTGCACACAGTAAGCGCTCAATAAATACGACTGAATGAAAGAATGAATAAATACGAGTAAATGAATGAGTGAATAAAAGCCACTCCTTTCTTGATAACAGTATGCTACCCTTGGAAATGGATTCCCCGGTGTCAACTGGGATGCAACATTTTCCGAAGCTTTGTTTTACCAAGTCCTTAAAACGTTTCCTCTGCCCTCTTCGCTTTAGGGTTCCCAGTTTCAGCTCCCCACACAGCAGCTGAGTACCCTGCTCTCACTCAATCTCCTCCCGTGTCCCAGCCAGTGTAGCTAGGTTTAGATAAGCAAATCAATTAAACAAGAGTATTTATCGAATGCCTACTATGTGCAGAGCACTGTACTAAGTGCTTAAGAGAGCACAGTATTAAAGTTGGTAGACATTCCCTGCCCACAAGGAGCTGAGGGGGAGAAGCAAAGAAGCTTTGCTAGGAGACTGTGTTCCAGGAGTCACAGCCCTGAAAGGACTGATAAAACTGCTCAAGTAGCTGGATTTGTGATCACAGCCCTGAAAGGACTGATAAAACTGCTCAAGGAGCTGGACTTGTGAATCCTTGGTGGGGCCCAGGTCTCACAGGTGCAGAGAAGGTTAGACAACACTGCAGCTCCATAGACCTTCAGTTGGCATACAATTAATCGAACAGGCGAAGCAGCATGGCCTAGTGGAGAGAGTACAGGACTGGGAGTCAGAAGGACCTGGGTTCTAATCCCAGCTCTGTCACCGGTCTGCTGTGTGACCTGGGGCGAGTCACTTAACTTCTCCGTGCCTCAGTCACCCCACCCGTAAAATGGGGATTAAGACCGTGAGCCCAATGTGGGACATGGACTGTGTCCAACTCGATTAGCTTGTAGCTATCCCAGCATTTCGTACAGGGCCTGTTCATTCATTCAATCGTATTTATTGAGCGCTTACTGTGTGGGAAGTCGGCAACATATAGAGATGGTCCCTACCCAACAACGGGCTCACAGACTGTGAGCGGCCTGGCACATGGTGAAGTGCTTAATACCATTAGAAAAGAACCTAAAAAACCCAGGCCCATTAAGTCCCAGGGTTATTTCATTGGCAAAGGGGAACGGACCAGATAGAGCATCCTCGGCTCTGCCCCAGACAGTCACCCTGCCGTGACATACAACAGACCAGATACCGAGAGTCTGGCCCTCACCTTTTCTAATACTAATACTAATAATAATAATAATGGCATTTATTAAGCGCTTACTATGTGCAAAGCACTGTTCTAAGCGCTGGGGAGGTTACAAGGTGATCAGCTTGTCCCACGGGGGGCTCACAGTCTTAATCCCCATTTTACAGATGAGGTAACTGAGGCCCAGAGAAATGAAGTGAGTTGCCCAAAGTCACAAAGCCGACAGTTGGCGGAGCCGGGATTTGAACCCAAGACCTCTGACTCCAAAGCCCGGGCTCTTTCCACTGTGCCATGCTGCTTCTCTAATACTACTAATAATAGTACTTGTTAAGAGCTTACTATGTGCCAAGCCCTGTTCTAAGAACTGGGATAGATACAAGTTAATCAGGTCAGACACAGTCCTTGCCCCACACGGGGCTCCCAGTCTTCATCTGGGGAGGTTACAAGGTGATCAGGTTGTGCCACGGGGGGCTCACAGTCTTCATCCCCACTTTACAGATGTGGTAACTGAGGCACAGAAAAGTGCAGTGACTTGCCTAAGGTTAATAATGAATGATGGCATTTGTTAAGCGCTTACTATGTGCAAAGCGGTGTTCTAAGTGCTGGCTGGAGGGATACAAGGTAATCACGTTGTTCCACATGGAGCTCATAGTCTTAATCCCCAGTTTACGGATGAGGTAACTGAGGCACAGGGAAGTTAAGTGACTTGCCCAAATTCACACAGCTGACAAGTGGCGGAGCCGGGACTAGAACCCATGACCTCTGACTCCCAAGCCCGTGCTCTTTCCACTGAGCCACGCTGCTTCTCAAGGTTACACAGTACACACACGGTGGAGCCGGACTTAGAACCCAGGTCCTTCTGACTCACTCAATTGTTCAATCGTATTTATTGAGCGCTTACCGTGTGCAGAGCACTAGAGCTCTATCTACTAAGCCATGCTGCTTCTTTTCTCTGATGACCCTGATGAAAGCACAGCTAGGCCTGGACCAAAAGGTGTGACAATGGTGCCAACAGCTACCAGAGAATCTCGCTTAGATGGGGACTCTCAAAGTTTCCCAAGCCCCACTCCAGGGAATTTTAAATTTACAAATGGATTTACAAAGATAGGTCCCTGGCAGGGTTAGCACTCCCTTCCCTTCCTGGCAGCAGCGGTTCTGAAGAAGGCATGAAAAAGTAGCAGGAAATGGGCAGATATGAGAAAGGATATGCCCCAGGCTCAAAAATGTCCTGGCATGACTGTGGTTGAAGGACTTGTGGAGAAGAGAATTTTGGTTAACTGAAAGTGACTGATACGGCTCCATTTCTGCCTGGAGTTTGAAAATAATAATAATCACAATGGCACTTAAGTGCTTATTATATGTCGAGTACTGTTCTAAGCACTGGGGTAAATAATGGGGTTGGAAACAGTCCCTGTCCTACATGGGGCTCACAGTCTAAGTAGGTGGGAGAACAAGCACTGAATCCCCATTTTACAGTTGAGGTAACTGAGGCACAGAGAAGTTAAGTGATTTACCCTAGTTCACACAGCAGGCGGGTGGCAGAGCTAGGACTAGAACCCCAGACCACTGATTCATTCAATTATAATTACTGAGCACATACTGTGTCCAGAGCACTGTACTAAGAGCATGGGAGAGTACAGTATAACAATATAACAGGCACAATCCATGCACACAACAAGCTTACAGTCTAGAGGGGGAGACAGACATTAATATTAATAAATAAAATCACAGATATGTACATAACTGCTGTGGGCCTAGGGATGAATAAAGCAAAAAAGTCAACGCAGAAGGGAGTTCCTTAGTCAGGGATGGCCTCTTGGAGGATGTGTGCCTTCCATAAGGCTTTGAAAGTGGGGAGAGCAATTGCCAGTCTGATATGAAGAGGGAGGGAGTTTCACGCCAGAGGCAGGACGTGGACGAGAAGTCGACAGCAAGATAGGCAAGAACGAGGTAAAGTGAGAAGGTGAGTGCTTCCTGTGGGTACAGTGTGCTTGGGAGAGGATGCATGATCGGGACCTGAACAAATGATCTCTTCTTTCAGGAAAGGGCAAGCTAAATCACAGGAGAGGTAGCCCAGACCTGGATCTTCAAACCCAAGCGTCCCACCTCCAACTGTGGAAAAAGAAGGTGTTGCATTCCCATCCCATGATAAAGAAGAGGCCTCATTCAACCATTACAACACTGTGTCTTGTTGCTATGGTTGCTATTTCTTCACTCTTCTTCCTGGAATCGCATGATTAGAGGAAATACTCTAGTTGCCCGATAAAATGACCACAACCTCGTCTATCTGCCCTGAACCATCTCCAGCACAGGGTACTGGCAGAATTTTTTTTTTTTTTTAACAAGACAAAGAGCAAAGAATTTGTACCCAGGCTCCTGGGAAACAAGACCTTGAACAGTTCCCAAGAACTTAAAAGAGGGGTGGATTTTTCCTTCCGATAATCCTGTTAGTAACCAAGTCAGAGGTATGTGGGGTCAGAGAGACAAAACAGAACGCTGACACCCTGCCCTACCATCCCTGCTGAGGGAGAAGAGCTCAGTGAAAAGCTCAGTTCTGGCCAGTCCTTGTAAAGGTACGTCAGGTCCCTCTGACTGGGCCAAGGAGCTAAAGGCGAGGGCTTCATTGCTGACCTGACAGCAAGGTCATTTCTACCATCCACCTAAATTTATAAACCCCAGGTGCAAGTCTCATGCTTCTCCTGCCACGCCTACCTAGAGTGAGCCCCTTTCCAGAAAACACAAAGAAACTGGCAACGAGCAAAGCTCCACATCCAAATTAAAAGGGCAAGTGCCTGAAGAAGAAGAAGACTGACGGAGCTGAAGGCCCAACCAAGCTACTTGTGTGGGATGGAGAGAGATAGATGGAGAGAAAAAGGTTAAGCACTAGACAGTGGCAGATCAACAGTGCTAACAAGCCTGGAGAGGTTCCCAACTGCATGAGAACAATTATGGGCCAGGCCAAAAAGTCAGCTAATCTGCAGGAAGCCTGAAAACAAACCTCCGAAGCAGTGTCATAATTCACAGCCACCAGCTGCAAATTGCTTTTTATTGGTCAAAACCTCTGAGATTTGGTGGGAGGCTAACAGAGGCAGGATTACGGATGTATCTGGCTACAGACAGTGGGGGTGGAGAAGGGGGAGGGATTTTTGTTGTTTAAAACTCCGCAATTTCTCATTTCAATATCCAGCCCCACCCTGTAACTCAGAAAACAAAGAAGGGGAAAAAAAACACACCATTTCCCTTATTGTAATTGCAACCCATCTGGGTAAGAGTATAACTCCAGGGGGCAGGAGGTATGGCAGCTACACTGGTGGGTTTTCTCCAAATTTCAGAAGAGAAAGAATTTTGCTTCTGGGAGGTCTGGCTGGGTAGATCTTCTACAGGAGAGTTGTCAAGCCACACAGCCTTGGGACTACCCACTGCCTTTGGATCAAAATAATCCAATGCCCCCCCAGGCCTTGAGCCCAGGGGCAATTCAGGCTCAGATTAACTTGTGTTTCCAGAGTCACTGTGGGGAGAGGCCGTTTTGCAAATACAATTGCAAAAATGCTTTATCTGAAGAGAACAATTCATTAAATTTCCTTTACATTTCATTCCCATAGACTGTAAACTCCTTGTGGGCAGAGACCGCTTCTACAATAATAATAATAATAATGATGGTATTTGTTAAGCGCTTACTATGTGCAAAGCACTGTTCTAAGTGCTGAGATGATCAGGTGGGGCTCACAGTCTTCATCCCCATTTTACAGATGAGGGAACTGAGGCCCAGAGAAGTTAAGTGACTTGCCCAAAGTCACACAGCTAATTGGCGGAGCCGGGATTTGAACCCATGACCTCTGACTCCAAAGCCCAGGCTCTTTCCCACTGAGCCACAACTACAACTCTATTGTACTTCCCAAGTGCTCAGTACAGTGCTCTGCACATAGTAAGCGCTCAATAAATACAATTGACAGGATAAGGTGAGTCAGCACAGAGCTGGGAGTCGGAAGATCATGGGTTCTAATCCTGACTTCACCACTTATCTGCTGTGTAACCTTGGGCAAGTCACTTCAATGTGCCTCAGTTCCCTCATCTGTAAAATGGGGATCGAGACTGTGAGCCCCTCATGTGACAGGGACTGTGCCTAACCCAATTTGACTGTGCCCACCCCAGCGCTTAGTAAAGTGCCTGGAACACTGTAAGATTTTAACAAATACCATAGCTGTTATTATTAGGAATTTTTTTATTTTGCAGCTTCTTCCAGGTTGCCATGTCCTGGTCAAAGGCCCTGGAAATCACAGAATCCCAAGAATCGACGGAGAAGGGAATAAAATGTCAGTATCCAGAAAAACTGATTGTTGAATAGTTAAAGGTTCTTTCTGGTGCCCTGGGCACTCATTCCATGATCCTCCACTTGAACAAAAGAAAAAAGTGGGAGAACGGATAAATAGTGAAATAAAACTAATTCCATAAAAGTAAAATGGACTGTAAAGATGGAATCAACCTGTCAAGAGGCACAGCTAGAAGCACCTCTATTTCAAAATGAAGTGTTTGAGAAGGTTGGAGGATATGAAGTAAGTGCTCAATAAATACAATTGAATGAATATGATGCTAGGCTGGAAGGGGAGTTTTGGTTTAACTGAAATTTCCCTCTCTTCAAGAAATTGCTTACACTCAAACAATGCTTTTGAAGCAGAAAGAGGCAAGGCAAAATCATCTTTCAACCAACCCCTCCCTCCCTCTCCATCCCACCAAGAGTTTACTGACAAAAGCAGGTACCTTAAGCAAACCAAATCACACAACCTAGAGATATTTAAGAGTGGCTGTTAAAGACAAGGAGGTTGTCTGTGAGAGGTAGGAACTTTGGCACAAAGAGCATCGATTTATTTTCAACCTCACAGTCAGGGTTGGTGCTTTGTAATGGCATTTCATGCCACCATGGCGGTCAGAAATGCTGAAAACTTTCCTTTTTTTAATTACGGTATTTGTTATAATAATAATGGCATTTGCTAAGCACTTACTTTGTGCAAAGCACTGTTCTAAGCGCTGGGGAGTATACAAAGTGATCAGGTTGTCCCACATGTGGCTCAGAGTCTTAATCCCCATTTTACAGATGAGGTAACTGAGGCACAGAGAAGGCAAGTGACTTGCCCAAAGTCACACAGCTGACAATTGGCAGAGCCGGTATTTGAACCCATGACCTCTGACTCCGAAGCCCGTGTGCTTATTATGTGCCGGGCACTGTTCTAGGTGCCGGGGTGGACACAAAGTAATCAGGTTGGACACCGTCCATGTCCCACATGGGGCTCACAGTCAATCCCTATTTTACAGATGATGGAACTGAGGCACAGAGAAGTGACTTTGGGCCAGTCGGTTCACTTTTCTGGGCCTCAGTTCCCTCATCTGTCAAGTGGGGAGGAAGACTGTGGGCCCCACGGGGGACAATCTGGTTACCCTCTATCCCCCCTCAGCGCTTAGAGCAGTGCTTGGTACGTAGTGAGCGCTTAACAAATACCATTATTATTACTAATAACAAATAACACAACTCCAGGAGAGTAAGCAGAGACGATTCAGAGTAGTAATATTTATTGATGCCTCCTTCCTTGGGGTCTAGACACTTAATTGAACCATGGGCAAAGTAGACTGTGAGCCCACTGTTGGGTAGGGACCGTCCCTATATGTTGCCAACTTGTACTTCCCAAACGCTTAGTACAGTGCTCTGTACACAGTAAGCGCTCAATAAATACGACTGAATGAATGAATGAATGAATGAAGTGACTTGCCTAAGGTCACACAGCAGACAAGTGGTGGACCAGGATTAGAACCCGGGTCCTTCTGGCTTCCAGGCCTGTGCTCTATCCACTAAGTCATGGTGCTTCTGCTAATAGTAGATTTCAAGTTTCAATTTCAAGTCTGTCCGGTGAGTTTGACTTTCATGATTATGCTTCAGAGAGTGGGGGAAATGTGGTGCTCCCGCCAGCCATCAAACTCAGCATGGACTCCAGTGGCCATGCCCTGTGGTCAGGGTGAATGAGGGTACGGATTCACCTACCGGAAGCAGGAATTGTGCCATGCTTCATTCACTGTTCTGTACAGCCGATGACCAGGAGCAACGTTGTCCCCGCAGCCCCGACACTTCCAAGCTTCCTCATCTGCAAAAAGAACCGAGAATTAATGAGAAACCAGCAGCGAGTACAGGTGGGAGAGGAACCAGGGACATATCCAGCTAACGCAAGGACAGGATAAGCCCCGTCCAACACAGATATCAATTCCTAAATAAAAAGCTAGCCGAGATGAGGCTCGTCCAACTTGGCTCAGCCCCAGAAAGTAAGCTCTGTTTCCGAGAAGACTTGATTGTAATGTGCTTGTGTGCGAGCTTTGTTCCAGTTCTTTGCTCTCTTCTCGGCAGCGGCCAGTTCTGTGCAATGCCAAACTGGCAGCAAGGCTGAGAGCACTGACAGCTTCTCAGCATTGTTCATTCATCGCTATTATGCATGAGATACAATGGACAGCTTTAGGACATTCCATAATTGCTCAGGAGCATTCTACACAGCACAAGCTGAGGGAGTTGTGCTGGCATCTCCCCCTAAGATGCTACCAAACTTGGCTCACTACCTGCAGGCTGCCCTTTACTGGCTCCCTCGGCCCTTGCCACTTCCCCCGGTGACAGAATTCATATGCCCATCACTCACACCCACGAAACCTAAAATCCCCAAACACTTCGGAGGAGCTTAATTGCCGAAACAAACAAGATCTGCTTGTTAAAATCCCGGCCAACTTTCCCACTCCCTGTGACAGATCGATCAACCGATGGTATTGAGCGCTTACGATGTGCGCAGTACTGTACGAAGTGCTGTACAACAAAAGATTTATGAAATAATAGTAATAATGATGGCATTTGTTAAGCGCTTGCTATGTGCAAAGCACTGGTCAGGTTACCTTGGCATATGTGGTAAATCAGCAAGGGGAGAGAGGAGAAAGCATGAGAGAGGAAGTCATCTTCCCTAAATATTTTCCTCCTTGGATTATTGACCATAGAAAAGAGGTCGACTCAACTGTAGAAACCCTTTCTGAAATATCATTTCTGCACCTACAGGGGGATAAACAGTGTGGGAATATTAATGTTAGGGTCCACTGGTTGGATTGGACCCATTCAAGGTTTTAACCTGCTCCACTAAACCCCTCATCCTGAGACAGCATGGCATAGTGGATAAAGCATGGGCCTGGGAGCTAGAAAGTCATGGGTTCTCATGCCGGCTCCACGACTTGTCTGTTGTGTGACCTTGAGCAAGTCACTTCACTTCTCTGGGCTTCAGTTATCTCATCTGGAAAATGGGGATTAAAGACTGTGAGCCTAACGTGGGACAACCTGGTTACCTTGTATCTACACCAGTGCTTATAACAGTGCTTGGCACATGTAAGCGCTTAACAAATATCATCATTATTGTCATTATCCTCTGGGCCTGTTAGCTCTTCTGGAAAATGGGGATTGAGACTGTGATCCCCATATGGGATGGGGACTGCATCCAACCTGATTAACTTGGATCTACCTCAATGCTTAGAACAGTGCTTGGCACATAGTGAGCGCTTAACTAGTAGCAGAATTATTATTATTATTATTATCACCTCGAGCCTTGGGGCACCATCCAACCATAAGTGCCAATCTTGGGATGTTAGTGATACGGACCTTAGCTATAAGTCACATTATCCAACTTGTACTTCCCAAGCGCTTAGTACAGTGCTCTGCACACAGTAAGTGCTCAATAAATACGATTGATTGATTGATTATCACCTGGAGCAGAGGACGATGGCTGGCAAAGATCAGCTCTATTCTGACAGTGTCTATACGGTCTGGAAGAGAAGAAGGAACAGAAAGAAATGAGGAGGGGAAAGAGGATGGTGCTAGAGAGGACCCCTGCATTCTGGGAGGCTGTGAGACCTCTGATCTTGTCATGTCGTGGATAGGAACCTTTCTCCTTCTTTTCCCCAGTAGTACTTCTCCTGATTGTGCACGCTTGAGTGTTCTTGATGAGGTGTGGGTTGGGAGGAGTGGGAGGAGGACAAGGCAAGAGTGTTGGAAATGAAAAAGAGAAGCACGAGAAACAAAGGGAGAAAGAGGTGGAAGGGGAGAGATTTTCAAGTGACCTAAAAATCCCCCAATCCCCTCTAGACTGTAAACTCATTGTGGGAAAGGAATGTGTCTACCACCTGTATCTCTCAAGTGGTTAGCACAGTGCTCTGCACATAGTAAATGATCAATAAATAAGACTGATTGACTGAACTGACACACTCTTCCCTTCCTCCACTTTAAAACAATTTTGTGAATTGAGCTACTGCTAACCAGTCCTCCCACACAGATAGGAACTCCAAATCAGAGTGAGCAGCCTCAGTATCACAGAAACTACTTTGAACTGATAAACCTAGGTCAATCTCTTGGGTTAAAAAAAAACCCTAACACCTCTCACATTCCCTTAAACAACAGAAGCATAGAACAAATGTGACCATTCAGCATTGTCAAAGTACAACAATCAGACAACCTTCTGGAGACTGAAGACTCTGTAACTGATACACTAGGAAACAGGCATGGAAGGAGCAGGGAATCAAGATGGAGAAGGAGGCAAAGAGGAGACAGATCGCCTTTAAATACAATAATCTTTAATTAGGGTTGCAGTAATGATTTACCAATTATCTAGGAAGGCTCCCTCATGTACATTCCAATATGTGTTGGCTGCAATCTCTCTTCCCCAAGTTTATCAAACAGTAAACAAAAGTTGTGTACTCCCTGGGCCCTTTCCAGAAGGAAGTTCTCCTATAACTCAAAGAAATACTCCTTCCCACCTTATTCGAACATTTTTTGAGGTTAAAAAATAAATACACCTAATTCAAACCAGGCATCTGATATCACAGCAAGCTAGAAAAGCACCTACAATAATAAAGCCAAGAGTCATAAATACCAATTTGGTTGCCAGTCCTTTATAATGGATTCAGACACTTACACTCAGGAAAAATTTGTCATGATGAAGAAAAAAAGACCTGAATTAATTAAATGGGAAAAATAGGGCCAAGCAGTATCCACTTTCTTCTAAACCAAAAGAAAAAGCTAAGTAGAAAGAAAGAAAAATATAATGGGCTTGTAAAAAAGAAAGAGAAGCCATGTGCCCTAATGGAAAGAGCACAGGCTGGGGAGTCAGAGAACCTGGGTTCTAATCCCAGCTCTGCCACATAATAATAATAATGATGGTATTTGTTAAGCACTTACTATGTGCCAAGCACTGTTCTAAGCGCTGGGGTAGATACAAGGTAATCAGGTTGTCCCACATGGGGCTCGCAGCCTCAATCCCCGTTTTCCAGGTGAAGTAACTGAGGCACAGAGAAGGTAAGTGACTTGCCCAAAGTCACACAGCTGATAAGTGGCAGAGCCGGATTAGAACCCACGACCTCTGAATCCCAAGCCCGTATTCATTCCACTAAGCCACGTTGCTGCACTTGTGACTCTGAGCAAGTCACTTAACTTCTCAGGGCCTGAGTTTCCTCATCTGTAAAATGGGGATTTAATACCTATTTCCCATCCTAACTAGAATGTGAACCCCGTGTGGGCCAGGGGCTGTGACCGACCTGATTATCTTGTATCTTCTGGCACATGGCACATACCAAGTGCTTCACAAATACCCCAATACAGGCTCTAGACTGTAAACTCCTTATAGGCAAGGGAGTGTCCACTAATTCCAGAATTAAGAGAATTTGTATTCTCTTAAACGTTTAGTGTGCTGCTCTGCACCTAGCAAGTGCTCAATAAATACCACTGATTGATTGTCTACAATAAAGGAGACTGCATTTCAGTGAGAGAGCCAGGAGGTCACTTCAGGCAACGTGTGGTGCCTAGAAAATGCCCGTATGAATTCAATTGCAACCCCTGCCGATACGTGGAAGCCAAATCCGGGAAAGCAAGAAGAGCTAAGAAAATGGGAAAGCAAGAAGAGCTAAGAAAATGGGAAAGCATTACTACCAGATAATAATAATAATAATGATTATGGTATTTGTTAAGCACTATGTGCCAAGCACTGGGGTAGATATAAGGTAATCATGTTGTCCCACGTGGGGCTCACAGTTTTAATCCCCATTTTCTAGATGAGGGGACTGAGGCACAGAGAAGTTAAGTGACTTGCCCAAGGTCACACAGCAGACAAGTGGCAAAGTCGGGATTAGAACCCATGACCTCTGACTCCCAAGCCCGTGCTCTTTCCACTAAGCCACGCTTCTTCCCTAGAAGATGTGATAGAGAGTCTTGAGAAGTGGAAATGGGGCATGCAAGTCTATATTTCTACAATCACCACACTCTCAATAGAAACACAGAACTGAAACAACCTCCTGGTTTAATTCCCTTCTCCAGACAGACGATTCTGATTCGGATCCAATTTAAGCTCTCCCCAACTGCGATGTAAATCAACAACTCATCAACACCCTCCTCATAGAAACCGCTCCTCCAAAGACCGTTAAATCATCCATTAGCCTTCATTTTCCAAGGTAAACAATCTCAATTGACACACAGGACCTGTTTTAAATTCCTTCGATAATTTTTGTTGCTTTTTGCTGGTTCCCCTACAGATTACCTACATTTTAAAGAAGGTGATTACCTAAACTGGAGAAGCTACTGTACTAATAGTCTGACCAAATGCAGCAGAGACAGTACACCCTAGACCCAGGATGGCATTCTCCTGGGAGCATCATACTAGAATGATGCTGGGTTTTTAACTAACAAGAATATGTTCTTCATTGCTGACTCATTCAGTTTACAGTCAACTGCGAAACCTTGGCTTTCTGCTGCTTTTCTCCTTCCTATTCAGGTACTTGAGAGTGTTTTTTGATCCTTAAGTCACTTAACTTCTCGGAGCCTCAGTTACCTCATCTGTAAAATGGGGATTAAGACTGTGAGCCCCCAGTGGGACAACCTGATCACCTTGTATCCCCCCCCAGCGCTTAGAACAGTGCTTTGCACGTAGTAAGCGCTTAACAAATGCCATCATCATTATTATTATTATTATTATTATTATTACAGGGCACTTGCACTTACTGAATTTACCACGGTCACGTTGAACTCTATTCCTACTTTCCAAAACATTAGCCACCACATCCAATTTGGTGAGCACCCACTTAATTCCTTTGTTTCTGTCATTTATAAAGATACTGGATAGTCCAGGCTCCAGGACAGAGATCGTGTGACTATTATTCGATAAGTGCCGCCCCCCTACACGTTGAACTCTATTCTTACCTTCCAAAACATTAGCCACCACATCCAATTTGGTGAGCACCCACTTAATTCCTTTGTTTCTGTCATTTATAAAGATACTGGATAGTCCCAGCTCCAGGACAGAGACCCGTGTGACTATTATTCGATATGTGCTGGCCCCCCACATCCCCAAGGGGAGGGTGCCCCAAATCATAAGACAACTACCGTTTGGGTGCAGCGTGGCTCAGTGGAAAGAGCACGGGCTTTGGAGTCAGAGGTCATGGGTTCAAATCCCGGCTCTGCCAACTGTCAGCTGTGTGACTTTGGGCAAGTCACTTAACTTCTCTGAGCCTCAGTTACCTCATCTGTAAAATGGGGATTAAAACTGTGAGCCCCACGTGGGACAACCTGATCACCTTGTATCCCCCCCCCCAGCGCTTAGAACAGTGCTTTGTACACAGTAAGCGCTTAACAAATGCCATTATTATTATTATTATTATTGAAGCCAGCTGGGCATTCAAATGGCCGGATGACCTAGGCCTCAATTCCCTAACTTGGCAATGATACTGTCACAGGAAGGAATCAAGACTGGAAGCAAAGTCTGAACAAATAGCGGAAGTTCTGGGCTCTATTGCCAGCTCTCTTACTGAGGTTCTCTAACGGGAAACAATTTTACTTAATCATTATGCCTCGGTTTCTCCATCTGCAAAACGCTCATAAAAATACCCTCCCACCTCCCCGCTGTCTCCCAGAAAAGCAGAAAAGTTTCACGAGCTTGTCTCCAGCCCTCCAAAGCTCCTCGGATAGGCGAATAACTCTTATGTTTCCCTGCGGGCCGTTCCTCAAACCAAGACGGATCCCTAGTCGTGTTCTCTGCTCAAAATTTGGATTTGGGGAACTGCAAAAGGCGTGGGAAAGGCGAGGCCACAACCAGCAAGATGACAATTAAGGGGAAGGTCTTTTGTTGTTGTTTTTTTTAATGGTATTTGTTAAGCGCTTACTATGTGCCAGGCACTATAGTAATTGCTGAGGTAGATAGAAGCTAATCAGGATGGACACAGTCGAGGTCCCACATGGGACCCCTATTGAGAAGCAGCACGGCCTAGTAGCAAGAGCACGGGCTTGGGAGTCCAAGGGTGTGAGTTCTAATCCCGCCTCTGCCGTTTGTCTGCTGTGTGACCTTGGTCAAGTCCCCCTTCTAGACTGTGAGCCCGTTGTTGGGTAACGATAGTCTCAATATGTTGTCGAATTGTACTTTCCAAGAGCTTAGTCCAGTGCTCTGCACACAGTAAGTGCTCAATAAATGACTGAATGAATGAAAGTCACTTCACTTCTCTGTTCATTCATTCATTCAACGCTTCATGCCCTGTGTGCAGGGCACTGTACTAAGCGCTTGGGAAGTACAAGTGGGCAACAAATAGGGACGGTCCCTCAGTTCCCTCATCTGTAAAAGGGGGGTTAAGGCTGTGAGCCTCACGTGGGACAACCTGATTACCTTGTATCCACCCCAGCGCTCAGAACAGTGCTTGGCACAGAGTAAGCGTTTAGCAAACATCATCACGATTATTTTGCAGATGAGGGAACTGAGGCCCAGAGAAGTGAAGTGATTTGTCCAAGATCTCGCGGCATATTCTCGGAGGCAGAGGTAGGAATTGGGGAGGAAAGGGAGAGAGAGGGAGCGGGGTCGGAGCAGCCTGCTTTTCCCGTCCTTCCTTCCTTCCCTTCCCAGCCGGAGCCAGACCGGAGGCACACAATTCCAATTCCCCGCAGCGCGGAAATGACAGGTCCTGGAAGTTCCCTCCTCCAGGGCCGGACACAAAGCCAGAAAATTGGGGGGAGGGGACGGCCGGAGGCAGGGAGCGGGCAATAATAATAATGAAAATCCTGGTATTCGTTAAGCGCTTACTATGTGCCAGGTACTGTACTAAGAGAAACAGCATGGCTCAGTGAAAAGAGCCCGGGCTTTGGAGTCACAGGTCGTGGGTTCAAATCCCGGCTCCGTCACTTGTCAGCTGTGTGACTTTGGGCAAGTCACTTAACTTCTCTGGGCCTCAGTTACCTCATCTGTAAAACGGGGATTAAGACTGTGAGCTTCCCGTGGGACAACCTGTAACCTTCCCAGCGCTTAGAACAGTGTTTTGCACATAGTAAGCGATTAATAAATGCCATTATCATTATTAACTTCTCTGTGCCTCAGTTACCTCATCTGTAGAAAGGGGATTATTAAGACTGTGAGCCCCCCGGGACAACCTGATCACCCTGTAGCGTGGCTCAGTGGAAAGAGCCCGGGCTTTGGAGTCAGAGGTCGTGGGTTCAAATCCCAGCTCCGACACTTAGCTGTGTGACTTTGGGCAAGTAACTTAACTTCTCTGGGCCTCAGTTACCTCATCTGTAAAATGGGGATTAAGACTGTGAGCCCTCCGTGGGACAACCTGTAACCTTCCCGGAGCTTAGAACAGTGCTTTGCACATAGTAAGCAATGCACCTCAGTTACCTCATCTGTAGAAAGGGGTTTATTAAGACAGTAAGCCCCCCGGGACAACCTGATAATAATAATAATAACGATGACATTTATTAAGCACTTACTATGTGCAAAGCACTGTTCTAAGCACTGGGGAGGTTACAAGGTGGTCAGGTTGTCCCACGGGGGCTCACAATCTCAATCCCCATTTTAAAGATTAGGTGACTGAGGCCCAGAGAAGTGAAGTGACTTGCCCAAAGTCACACAGCCGACAATTGGCGGAGCCGGGATTTGAACCCATGCCCTCTGACTCCAAAGCCTGTGCTCTTTCCACTGCGCCACGCCGCTTCAACATTTATTTATGTTACTTGTACATATCTATTCTATTTATTTTATTTTGTTAGTATGTTCGGTTTTGTCCTCTGTCTCCCCCTTTTAGCCTGTGAACCCACTGTTGGGCAGGGACCGTCTCTCTATGTTGCCAACTTGGCCTTCCCAAGCGCTTAGTCCAGTGCTCTGCACACAGTAAGCGCTCAATAAATGCCATCGTTATTATGATTACGATCAAGTTGTCCCGGGGGGCTCACAGTCTTAATAATCCCCTTTCTACAGATGAGGTAACTGAGGCGCGGAGAAGTTGATAAGTTAATAGGATTGATTCCCCGTGATCGCCTTGCGCTTGGAACAGTGCTTTGCACCTAGTAAACACTTCACAAATACCATCACTATTATTATTATAATTAACAAATGCCATCATTATCATCATCATCATCATCATCAATCGTATTTATTGAGCGCTTACTATGTGCAGAGCACTGGACTAAGCGCTTGGGAAGTACAAATCGGCAACATACAGAGACAGTCCCTACCCATCATCATCAATCGTATTTACTGAGCACTTACTGTGTGCAGAGCACTGGACTAAGCGCTTGGGAAGTACAAGCTGGCAACATACAGAGACAGTCCCTACCCATCATCACCAATCGTATTTATTGAGCGCTTACTGCGTGCAGAGCACTGGACTAAGCGCTTGGGAAGTACAAGCTGGCAACATATGGAGACAGTCCCTACCCAACAGTGGGCTCACAGTCTAAAAGGGGGGGGGGACAGGGAACCAAACCAAACATACTAACAAAATAAAATAAATATGATGATGATGATGATTCCCATGACGCCCCGCGGTGGGCAGCGGTGGGCGCGGGGCAGCTTGGGGCCCGGGCACAATGGACAATGGAGCCGGGCGGGGAGAGGCAGGAAGCGGCGGCCGTGGGAGTGTTTAGTACAGTGCTCTGCACATAGTAAGCGCTCAATAAATACGAGTGAATAAGGGGTGAGCGAGGAGGGGTCCGAGCGCGTGCCTTACCCGCCGCCAGCCTCGCCATGGCCCGGCCTCCCTCGTCGCGCCTGGTCCCCTCAGGGCGGCCCAGGTGGCTGCCCTCGCCTCAGGCGCTGATTGACAGGCCGCCGCTTTTGCGCACGGCCCCTAGGGCGGGACCACTCCGCACCTGGCCGGGGGCCGCCCCCGCGCGCGCCCCCCCGCCCCCGAGGCCCGTTAGCTCCGCCCGGCCTCTCCCGAGCGCGCGCGCGCCCCGCCCACTGGCGACAAGCCCCGCCCCCTCCCGGCTCAGCCAATCAGGAGCCTCGCTCCCCGGCTCGCGCCCGGGCCTCACCGCGGGGCCTGAGGAAACCGACCTGCGGACCCAGGCGCTGATCAGTCAATCAATCAATCAATCAATCAATCAATCAATCGTATTTATTGAGCGCTTACTATGTGCAGAGCACTGGACTAAGCGCTTGGGAAGTACAAATTGGCAACACATAGAGACAGTCCCTACCCAACAGTGGGCTCACAGTCTAAAAGGGGGAGACAGAGAACAGAACCAAACATACCAACAAAATAAAATAAATAGGATAGAAATGTACAAGTAAAATAAATAAATAGAGTAATAAATGTGTATGTCAATCAATCAATCGTATTTATTGAGCGCTTACTGTGTACAGAGCACTGTACTAAGCGCTTGGGAAGTACAAGTTGGCAACATATAGAGACAGTCAACTAGCAGGACATAATAATAATAATAATAGGCATTTGTATATATGTTTGTACATATTTATTACTCTATTTATTTATTTATTTATTTTACTTGTACATATCCTTTCTAAGGCCCTTCAAGGCCCTACTGAGAGCTCACCTCCTCCAGGAGGCCTTCCCATCATCATCATCATCAATCGTATTTATTGAGCGCTTACTATGTGCAGAGCACTGGACTAAGCGCTTGGGAAGTACAAATTGGCAACACATAGGGACGGTCCCTACCCAACAGTGGGCTCACAGTCTAAAAGGGGGAGACAGAGAACAGAACCAAACATACCAACAAAATAAAATAAATAGGATAGAAATGTACAAGTAAAATAAATAAATAGAGTAATAAATGTGTATGTCAATCAATCAATCGTATTTATTGAGCGCTTACTGTGTACAGAGCACTGTACTAAGCGCTTGGGAAGTACAAGTTGGCAACATATAGAGACAGTCAACTAGCAGGACATAATAATAATAATAATAGGCATTTGTATATATGTTTGTACATATTTATTACTCTATTTATTTATTTATTTATTTTACTTGTACATATCCTTTCTAAGGCCCTTCAAGGCCCTACTGAGAGCTCACCTCCTCCAGGAGGCCTTCCCATCATCATCATCATCAATCGTATTTATTGAGCGCTTACTATGTGCAGAGCACTGGACTAAGCGCTTGGGAAGTACAAATTGGCAACACATAGGGACGGTCCCTACCCAACAGTGGGCTCACAGTCTAAAAGGGGGAGACAGAGAACAGAACCAAACATACCAACAAAATAAAATAAATAGGATAGAAATGTACAAGTAAAATAAATAAATAGAGTAATAAATGTGTATGTCAATCAATCAATCGTATTTATTGAGCGCTTACTGTGTACAGAGCACTGTACTAAGCGCTTGGGAAGTACAAGTTGGCAACATATAGAGACAGTCAACTAGCAGGACATAATAATAATAATAATAGGCATTTGTATATATGTTTGTACATATTTATTACTCTATTTATTTATTTATTTATTTTACTTGTACATATCCTTTCTAAGGCCCTTCAAGGCCCTACTGAGAGCTCACCTCCTCCAGGAGGCCTTCCCATCATCATCATCATCAATCGTATTTATTGAGCGCTTACTATGTGCAGAGCACTGGACTAAGCGCTTGGGAAGTACAAATTGGCAACACATAGGGACGGTCCCTACCCAACAGTGGGCTCACAGTCTAAAAGGGGGAGACAGAGAACAGAACCAAACATACCAACAAAATAAAATAAATAGGATAGAAATGTACAAGTAAAATAAATAAATAAATAAATAGAGTAATAAATATGTATGTCAATCAATCAATCATATTTATTGAGCGCTTACTGTGTACAGAGCACTGTACTAAGCGCTTGGGAAGTACAAGTTGGCAACATATAGAGACAGTCAACTAGCAGGACTGAATAATAATAATAATAATAATTGGCATTTGTATATATGTTTGTACATATTTATTACTCTATTTATTTATTTATTTTACTTGTACATATCTATTCTAAGGCCCTTCAAGGCCCTACTGAGAGCTCACCTCCTCCAGGAGGCCTTCCCATCATCATCATCATCATCAATCGTATTTATTGAGCGCTTACTATGTGCAGAGCACTGTACTAAGCGCTTGGGAAGTACAAACTGGCAACAGATAGAGACAGTCCCTACCCAACAGTGGGCTCACAGTCTAAAAGGGGGAGACAGAGAACAGAACCAAACATACTAACAAAATAAAATAAATAGAATAGATATGTACAAATTAAATAGAGTACTAAATATGTACAAACATATATACATATATGCAGGTGCTGTGGGGAAGGGAAGGAGGTAAGATGGGGGGCTGGAGAGGGGGACGAGGGGGAGAGGAAGGAAGGGGCTCAGTCTGGGAAGGCCTCCTGGAGGAGGTGAGCTCTCAGCAGGGCCTTGAAGGGAGGAAGAGAGCTAGCTTGGCGGATGGGCAGAGGGAGGGCATTCCAGGCCCGGGGGAGGACGTGGGCCGGGGGTCGATGGCGGGACAGGCGAGAGCGAGGTACAGTGAGGAGATTAGTGGTGGAGGAGCGGAGGGTGCGGGCTGGGCAGTAGAAGGAGAGAAGGGAGGTGAGGTAGGAGGGGGCGAGGGGATGGATGGACAGCCTTGAAGCCCAGGGTGAGGAGTTTCTGCCTGATGCGCAGATTGATTGGTAGCCACTGGAGATTTTTGAGGAGGGGAGTGATATGCCCAGAGCGTTTCTGGACAAAGATAATCCGGGCAGCAGCATGAAGTATGGATTGAAGTGGAGAGAGACACGAGGATGGGAGATCAGAGAGAAGGCTGATGCAGTAGTCCAGACGGGATAGGATGAGAGCTTGAATGAGCAGGGTAGCGGTTGGGATGGAGAGGAAAGGGCGGATCTTGGCAATGGTCAATAAATACAATTGATGATGACGATGATGATGATGATGATGAAGATGATCAGGTTGCCCCACGGGGGGCTCACAGTCTTAACCCTCATTTTACAGATGAGGGAACTGAGGCACAGAGAGAGTAATAATAATAATACTCTTCTAGACTGTGAGCCTGTTGTTGGGTAGGGACGGTCTCTATATGTTGCCAACTTGTCCTTCCCAAGCGCTTAGAACAGTGCTCTGCACAATCAATCAATCGTATTTATTGAGCGCTTACTGTGTGCAGAGCACTGTACTAAGTGCTTGGGAAGGACAAGTTGGCAACATCTAGAGACGGTCCCTACCCAAAAGTGGGCTCACAGTCTAGAAGGGGGAGACAGAGAACAAAACCAAACATATTAACAAAATAAAATAAATAGAATAGATATGTACAGGTAAAATAAATAGAGTAATAAATATGTACAAACATATATACATATATACAGGTGCTGTGGGGAAGGGAAGGAGGTAAGACGGAGGGGGGAGGGAGAGGGGATGAGGGGGAGAGGAAGGAGGGGGCTCAGTCTGGGAAGTCCTCCTGTAGGAGGTGAGCTCTCAGTAGGGCCTTGAAGGGAGGAAGAGAGCTAGTTTGGTGGATGGGCAGAGGGAGGACATTCCCGGCCAGGGGGATGACGTGGGCCGGGGGTCGATGGCGGGACAGGCAGGAATGAGGCACGGTGAGGAGATTAGCGGCAGAGGAGCGGAGGGTGCGGGCTGGGCTGTAAAAGGAGAGAAGGGAGGTGAGGTAGGAGGGGGCGAGGTGATGGACAGCCTTGAAGCCCAGGGTGAGGAGTTTCTGCCTGATGCGCAGATTGATTGGTAGCGATTTTTGAGGAGGGGAGTAACATGCCCAGAGCATTTCTGGACAAAGACAATCCGGGCAGCAGCATGAAGTATGGATTGAAGTGGGGACAGACACGAGGATGGGAGATCAGAGAGAAGGCTGATACAGTAGTCCAGACGGGATAGGATGAGAGCTTGAATGAGCAGGGTAGCGGTATGGATGGAGAGGAAAGGGCGGATCTTGACAATGTTGCGGAGCTGAGACCGGCAGGTTTTGGTGACGGCTTGGATGTGAAGGGTGAACGAGAGAGCGGAATCGAGGATGACACCAAAGTTGCGGGCTTGTGAGACGGGAAGGATGGTAGTGCCGTCAACAGTGATGGGAAAGTCAGGGAGAGGGCAGGGTTTGGGAGGGAAGACAAGGAGTTCAGTCTTGGACATGTTGAGTTTTAGGTGGCGGGCAGACATCCAGATGGAGATGTCCTGAAGGCAGGAGGAGATGCGAGCCTGGAGAGAGGGGGAGAGAGCAGGGGCAGAGATGTAGATTTGGGTGTCATCAGCGTAGAGATGATAGTTGAAGCCGTGGGAGTGAATGAGGTCACCAAGGGAGTGCGTGTAGATTGTGAACAGAAGGGGACCAAGAACTGAACCTTGGGAAACCCCCACAGTAAGGGGATGGGAGGGGGAGGAGGAGCCTGCAAAAGAGACTGAGAATGAACGACCGGAGAGATAAGAGGAGAACCAGGAGAGGACGGAGTCTGTGAAGCCAAGGTTGGATAACATGTTGAGAAGGGGGTGGGCCACAGTGACGAAGGCAGCTGAGAGGTCAAGGAGGATTAGGATAGAGTAGGAGCCGCTGGATTTGGCAAGCAGGAGGTCATTGGTGACCTTTGAGAGGGCAGTTTCCGTGGAATGAAGGGGACGGAAGCCAGACTGGAGGGGGTCGAGGAGAGAGTTGGTGTTGAGGAATTCGAGGCAGCGCGTGTAGACAACTCGTTCAAGGAGTTTGGAAAGGAATGGTAGGAGGGATATAGGGTGATAACTAGAAGGTGAGGTGGGGTCGAGAGTGTTTTTTTAGGATGGGAGAGACATGGGCATGTTTGAAGGCAGAGGGGAAGGAACCAGTGGAGAATGAGCAGTTGAAGATGGAAGTTAAGGAGGGGAGAAGGGATGGAGTGAGAGATTTCATGAGATGAGAGGGAATGGGGTCAGAAGCAGTGCCTGGGAGTCCCAGGTCATGGGTTCTAATCCCACTCCACCACGTCTCTACTGTGTGACCCTCCTACTTAGACTTGAGCCCTATGTGGGACTGGGGCTGTGTCCAAAGGAACTTGTATCTACCCCAGAACTTGCACATAAGACTGTAAAGCCATTGTACTTTCCAAGCACTCAGTACAGTGCTCTGCACACAGTAAGCACTCAATAAATATGATTGATTGATTAATAAACACATTTAAAAAGGGGAAGGCAGGGAAGCCTCAGGTTCTCTGGCCTGAAGAGTCCCACCACTAAGAACGTATATTCCCTTCAGCAATCAATCAATTAATCAATCGTATTTACTGAGCACTTACTGTGTGCAGAGCACTGTACTAAGCGCTTGGGAAGTACAAGTCGGCAACACATAGAGACAGTCCTTACCCAACAGCGGGCTCACAGTCTAGAAGTCCAGCACCAGAACATATTAAGGCCTGCTGTAAGCCCTCTAGACTGTAAGCTTGCTGTGGACAGGGAACATGCCTACCAACTCTGTTATTACAGTTTACTCTCCCGAGCACTTAGTACAATGCTCTCTGTACATAGTAAGTGCTCAATAAATATCACATTGATCATATGAGCCCCCAAAACGGGAAGGGTTCAGAGTCCTTTTTCTGAAGGACAACAATAGCCACATTAACATCATTTACTAAGCACTGACCATGTACAGAGAACTATATTGGATACTTGGGGGATGTACAAAAGAAGTAACAGATGTAATCCCTGCTCTCAAGAAGCTAACCATCTAATGAGGAAGACAAATATAAATGGGCAAACATATAACCAAGAGTGAGAGAATTGACATGACAACCAAATATATAAAAAGCAAATAAATGGGCAGACAAGTAGGTCAGTGCTCAACACAGGAGCAAACTGAGTCAAATATGTTCCTTTTTTAATGGTCTTTGTTAAGCACTTACTATGTGCCAAGCACTGAACTAAGCATTGGGGTAGATACTAGAGAAACACTGTGGCTCAGTGGAAAGAGCCCGGGCTTGGGAGTCAGAGGTCATGGGTTCAAATCCCAGCTCCGCCAATTGTCAGCTGTGTGACTTTGGGCAAGTCACTTAACTTCTCTGAGCCTGTTACCTCATCTGTAAAATGGAGATTAAGATTGTGAGCCCCACATAGGACAGCCTGATCACCTTGTATCCTCCCCAGCGCTTAGGACAGTGCTTTGCATATAGTAAGCGCTTAACAAATACCAAAATTATTATTATTATTATACTAGATATTCAGGTTGGGCACAGCCCATGTTCCACTTGAGAATCACGGCCTTAATCCCCATGTTACAGATGAGGTAACTGAGGTGCAGAGAAATTAATTTGCCCAAGTTCACACAGCAGACAAGTGGTGGAGCAGGATTAGAACCCAGGTCCTCTGATTCCCATACCCATGCACTTTCCACTAAGCCATGCTGCTTTCTCCTTTGCAGAAGCTAGATGATCAGAACCTGTTCTTTGAAGACAGGAGCTGGCCTTTAATATTGTAAACTCATGCAGTAGTATTTATGTGTGCATTAAATCCTAATTGACCTGGAACTTGGAAAATTTCTGACAGCTTTTCAATACATTTAATAGTGAGATGGTCTTATGCAAATAAACTATCCAAAAGCTAATCCATTTTGGTGGCAACTCTTTTCAGTAAGTAGCATGTAGGCAAGGTGAACAAAAATTGAGTGACAAAATGTTCTGTTTACGTGACAGCACAGGATGGTACAGGCAATGGGATGTTACAATGCCCTGAACAGGGATGACTAAAATATGGACAGACTAGGCAACTGCCTAAAACTGGGGCATGTTTTTTTCTCTTTCTGACTTTTTGCTTTGTGGTTCTACTGCTTCCTGTGTCACTTGCTTCTACCTTGGGCACCAAAATGTTTCGAGTCAGCCCTGGCCCCAGTTCTAGTGTTCCTGGGATGCAGCTGGTTTTAAGTTAAGTTTACAGTGGCATAAAAAGAGGTTCAGTATTAAGCATCCCTAACCCATAAGATTTTGAGAGGAACGACTCCTACTCAGGTACTCCTACTTAGAATCTGTTCAGAAACTACTTTGACCTCTTACCAAATACATGAATTAGTCCACTGTAGTGTGACCAACAAAGTTAATAATATGCTCAATGTTCTGTGGACTGTGAACAATCAAAAGGAAGATTTGCTGGGAAAAGATTCAGCTGAATACAGGAATTCAACACAAACATGTTAGACATTCCATATCTGGGGTGTGGTTGCTAAATGAACCAGACATTGAACCCATTTCATACATGACTGTCAGCCAGGCATCAGGCTGAAGGCTTTCGCTACCACAATTAATTTTGATCGGTCAGGGATTTCCATTCCTCCTCATCCACCCGCCTACCACGCAAAAAGTCTACACTTCGCAGACTCAATGTAAAACCATTTTTTATTCTAAATCAAATCACTTTCACAACAGTGAAAATTAGTGACCAATAAACGTGTCTCACTGTACATAATGTCATTGTCTAACTGTGACTGGGCACAGTCCTAATACAAAGACATGGAAGGGGGAGAACGCAAAAAGCACACCCAGAGTCATTGTATCCATTTTTAAAAGAATATAAGTTGAAGATAAATTGATTGCTAGGGAAATACGGATCCCATCACTTCAGCCTGTGGACCTCTGATGAAATGCGGTCCCACCAGGGCTGCCATCAAAGGAAAGTTAAACTATCTACAATTAAAAACAAAATGACAACAAAGCCAGACTTCGATAGCCCATTCTTGGGATGCAGCGGCCTGTGTTGCCTTTGTACTCTCTCTGCCTTGTTTATATGAAGAATCAAAATGGGTAAGCTTCCTAGTCAGATCCTTACCCTCACCACTCCTCTAAATATTCCACTTTCTGTGCTAAGAGAAAGAAATAATTAAAAAAAAAATTTAGGTTGGCTGATGCATACTCATTCTTTTCTCACTACACTAGATGGGGACACTGCCCAGCTATTTACCCTCGCAGCTGAAAGATGGTCATCAAAGACTAAAAACTAGACTTTTTAGCTTGTAATTAATACTCCATTGTTGATCCAGTAAACGTAAAGACTTCTTTATTTTAAGTCTCAAATCCTGGGCTCCGTTTTTAGAAGGTCCTCAAAGAACAGCCGTTCCTTCCACTTAACGCAGACTCATTTGGCTTGTGTGAAAAATCCTTCAGGAGCTACTTAAGGCAGCGTTTCCCTTTTCTGAAATAAGCACGGGGTACTGCTTGTAAACTGCTCTCAGAGGACTCTTTCAAAGGAAGATCATGGAAGATCTAGCAAGAGGGAGAAAAAGGTTTTCAAAGGAAGAAATCCCCTTCTTTCAATCCAAAATGCACTCTGGCATTCAGATAAAAGCCCTAATGAGATGCTATGCCAAATAGTCAAAACCCACCTAGCACCAAGCTATTTTCCAGATCACATTTCAAAAACAAATAAAAATTGATATTTAAAAAGTGAAACACTTCCAAGACCGAGGGAAGGAAGGGAAATTGATGTCCTTTTGCTAAGGAATGCTTCATGTCTCAGGAGGAATCATAGGCTATCCACTGTGGAGTCATGTGTTGTACTGCATGCACTAGAAAGACAATGGACACAACACTTTCAAAAATATACAACAAAGTAATATTAGAACAAATTAGTCAAAACTTGAGCATGTTACAGACTTCTGCACCAACTTGGAATCACCTGATTCAGGCTCACCAGGGCTATCTTCCCTACCTTCCTAAGATTTCCCTTTTTTGGTAATTTATACATTTATCTTTTGTAGCCTTGGTTGACATAGCTGCCCTTACTGAGAGAGGGCAGGACAGAGGCGGCAATGAGCTTCTCCTAGAAGTTACTCCAATAATGATTTCTGCTTAGAGAGAACTGGATTTTTTTTTCCTGGTTAGCTGAAAATATTTGAAGTGTGCAGTGAGTTAAAAAAACAAAATATCAGAAAACCCAAGTCCCCCCGCATCCCTCTTAAGGAGGTTTAGTGGGTCCGAAAAGGTTTTTTTTCAGTGGGTGCAGGAGTCCAGACAGCCATGCTGGAAAAATAAGACAAGTGCAATTTTAATTCTTGGTGAAAGCAGATTCAAGCAGTTGGGATATTCATGAGAAAAGTCACATGCACTTTTAAACCAAAAGATTATATTGCATAAACCCAGTGGAGATTCTTTTCTTTAGGGCCATAGAGCCCCGCACCGTCCAGACACAAATACAATCTTCGGGCATTATGTTATTAGATCATTTCAGGCTGATTTCTTTGAACCATGGGGAAGTTCCCAAGATAAGGCAAAGGACACTAAGGGCCCACACACTTCACCCTATTCTTCTAAGGAAGGGCAGGGAGGAGGATAGTGGAATGCTGATATCTGGAGCTAGGTTCCTCTTTGGGAAGTGTCTGTAAAAGATGCCACTTTATAGTCAGAAAGTGTTTGACTTAAATGAAATAAAGTTCCGATAAATACCATTTGGTCCACCTCTCTGCTTTTGGGATAGTACATCCAGGTGCAAATGCACTGTAGTTATCTTCTCTTCCCCACTTTATACTCACTTTGAGTTCATCTGGCCTGAACTGTTTGGCACGGGATTTCAAAGTGTCACTCTCCTAAGAGTGAAAATGAATGCCAATGTCCAATGATGCGGTTGGATGCTACCAAAGACTGAACCGAGATGTACTCCTCACCGCTACTTAGTTCCGAAGCTTTGATGCAGGAAGCAAAATTCCTCACTGTGTTGCCAACAACACTGATTCCTGGAAATTGTGATTAGCTAGGAAGCCAGACACTAAGAGGTTTTTAAAAAGTGTGGGAGTGGCTGTAACCAGTTCAGAGGCCCTGCAATCCTCAAAAACACAGGGCACGGGAAACCGTTATGCAATCAATAGCCAGAACATGATCACCAGAGCCACAAACAGGAAAAGCCGAGACAGGAACTGCTCATCAACGTATTGGGGAGTCCCTGGAACGGCTGAAAAAAACAGGAGAAAGAGAAGTTGAGTAATCTTATTGTCAATACAAACAGAAGATACACACGATTTTTTTCCCATATTCAGTCAACTGCGCTAGTTGCAGGTATCAACTTATACCGTTCTCTCCCACGTGCTTATACAGTGCTCTGTACACAGAAAGTGCTCATTAAATAGGTTTGATTGATTGATGAAGTTTACCACTGAATGGACTAGAAGTTACTGGCATAGGATTTGAACCTACTCTCTGCTTCAAAAAATCCTGTCATACGGAGTTTCATATCCTGAATTTCATTTGGTGCGAGGCAAGTCAAAATTGCAAAAATATGAGTCCTAGATAATCTGGCATTGCAGGGCAGTTATGGTGGGCAAAAAAAAAAATCACTGATGGCTCTTAACCAAACATATATCAATCAATCGTATTTATTGAGCGCTTACTATGTGCAGAGCACTGTACTAAGTGCTTGGGAAGTACAAGTTGGCAACAGAACTTTCATGATATGTGCCTTTCACAATATGTTTTGGACAGAATGCTCCAGGGGGAATTAGGGTTCCAGAAAAAGTGCATCGATCTGCCTGGATAGAATGCAAGGCAACATCAGGATAAAAGGCAAGCGTACTACGATGATGATGATGGCATTTATTAAACGCTTACTATGTGCAAAGCACTGTTCTAAGCGTTGGGGTGGTTACAAGGTGATCAGGTTGTCCCACAGGGGGCTCACAGTCTTAATCCCCATTTTACAGATGAGGTAACTGAGGCACAGAGAAATTAAGTGACTTGCCCAAAGTCACACAGCTGACAATTGGCAGAGCTGGGATTCAAACCCATGAACTCTGACTCCAAAGCCCATGCACTTTCCACTGAGCCACGCTGCTTCTCCATAACACGCACAAACACCAATTATTCTTTAACTTGGGGAGAGTCAACCACGCAACCCCATGTTTGAGAAAGAGAACTGACTGCACACTGTAGTCCTTCATGCTAAAAGAAGACATCCTGAATGGTGAAAACCAAACATATACTGTGTGAAGTGTGAAAACTTCCTCAAATTATCCACCAATTGCATTTATCGAGTGCTTCCTGTGTGCAGAACACTGTACTAAGTGCTTGGGAGAGTACAAAAGAACAGAGTTGGTAAAGGAGTTCCCTGCCCAAAGTCACATTGCTGACAGTTGGCGGAGCCGGGATTTGAACCCATGACCTCTGACTCCAAAGCCCAGGCTCTTTTCCACTGAGCCACGCTGCTTCTCTATAATAATAATGATGGTATTTTATTTTGTTAATATATTTTATTTTGTTGTCTGTCTCCTCCCCCTCCCCATCCCCCCGCCTTACCTCCTTCCCCTCCCCATCCCCCCGCCTTACCTCCTTCCCCTCCCCACAGCACCTGTATATGTTTGTACATATTTATTACTCTATTTTATTTGTACATATTTACTATTCTATTTATTTTATTCTGTTCATATGTTTTATTTTGTTGTCTGTCTCCCCCTTCTAGACTGTGAGGCCACTGTTGGGTAGGGACCGTCTCTATATGTTGCCAACTTGTACTTCCCAAGCGCTTAGTACAGTGCTCTGCACACGGTAAGCGCTCAATAAATACGATTGAATGAATGAATGAATGCCCACAATGAGTTTACAGTCCAGAGGTGGAGACAGACATTTAATATAAATAAATTACCGATATGGACATAAGTGCTGTGGTGCTGAGGGAGGGGTGAATAAAGGAAGCAAATCCAAGTGCAAGGGTGACGCAGAAGGGAGCTGCCATCGACGGTGACATTGTTTCAGACAAGTTGCTGCATTGATCTGGATATGACTGTCAAAGAGCTTAATCCACTAATCACCTCCAATCTGGGGCTCCTGCCTGGAACTTATTATTTAAAGGGGTTTGAATGACGTAGACTCCTGCTGAGCGCCTCACCACCAACTAAACAATTCCAAACCCCCACGAATGCACATCAGGGAACACAAAAGACTTCTAGACTTTCTAGACTGTGAGCCCGCTGTTGGGTAGGGACCATCTCCATATGTTGCCAACTTGTACTTCCCAAGCGCTTAGTACAGTGCTCTGCACACAGTAAGCGCTCAATAAATACGATTGATATATTGATTGATTGATTGATTGATACTGAGCAGGTCCTTTCCAAAGGCCTGGAAAATCTGTATGGGTTCTTCAACTCTAATAATAATTGATAATGGTAATTGTGGTATTTTTTAGCACTAGTAGTTGCCAAGCACTGTACTAAGCACTGGGGTAGATATAATAATAATAATAATGATAGTAACAATGGTAATAATAATGGTATTTGTTAAGCGCAGCATGGCTCAATGGAAAGAGCATGGGTTTGGGAGTCAGAGGTCATGAGTTCTAATCCTGCCTCCACCACTTGTCTGCTGTGTGACTTTGGGCAAGTCACTTAACTTCTCTGTGTCTCAGTTACCTCATCTGTAAAATGGGGATGAAGACTGTGAGCCCCACGTGGGACAACCTGATTACCTTGTACCTCCCCCAGGGCTCAGAGCAGTGCTTGGCACATAGTAAGCACTTAACAAATACCATCATTATTATTATTATATTACTATTATGTGCCAAGCACTGTTCTAAGCGCTGGAGGAGATAGAAAGTTGAAATGACCTGTAGCTCTCAGTGTGAGGTCACTGTCTAAAAGTGATTCAACTGGTTTCAATGAGGGACGAAGGGAATAGCAAAATTAATGACACAAGCAGCTACTTATGAAGCTCCAAGATTTATCTTTGTCATTCACCCAGGACGGGTAGTGAACTAAATACTGTTGGGACTTCCCAAGGCAGGCAGAGAAGCCACGCTTACAACAGACTAGTAATTAGAAAGCCATCAGTAAGTAGGAAAAGGCTGGTTATCTGGACAGGAACACCGAACAGAATGTTCTCAAAGCAGAACCTTACCTGGAGGAGGCCGCCCATCATTTATGTTGAATGCTGTGGCGAATATCCCAAAGGGAAATGCCCCAATTCCAAAGGACATCTGGAAACCGCCATCTCCAAAACCAAAGCCTTGGAATCCCTATGTAGAAGGAACGAAAAAAACAAACTTAGGAGTAGAAATAAACACAGTCCGCTACCAGTTGGCAATCGTTCACGTGCAATAGTGGCTTAAAACTAAACTGTTAACTCAAATTCTCTTCGTCCCATAGTGAGTACAAAGATAACATGAACAACCTGACATTTTTGCTCACATCCACACAAAGCCTGCTACACGAGGGCTGCTATAAGTCAGACTTATCAGAAAGATCAGTCCTTCTCTGCATCATTGAGAAAGACTCCAATTAGGAAAACATGAAGGGGTGGGCAGGGAAATGAACAGTTTGGTCAACAAACAAAAAAAAAGCGCTTCGCGCAAGGTGGTGGAATATTCTCCACCCGTTTCACCACCACAAACACCAGTTGATACACTTTAGGCCCGGAGCATCATTTCTTACTTGCTTTAACTGTCTGTCACTTTCAACTCGCTCACCTCAGGCACCTGAGTGGGTTGCTGCACCACCAGAGAGTGACTGAGCAAAGCCAGAAACCGGAGAATTATGAAGTACAGAATAATTGAAAGTTGTTCAGACCGTATGGTCATCAAGCGCTTAGTACAGTGCTCGGCACACAGTAAGCACTCAAGAAATACGATTGAATGGATGAATGAAAGTATGTTCAAGGCTAAAAAACAACTGCTAGGAGCAAAAGGAGAAGGAGAGCCCTTCCCAAGGCCAAGATAAAATGATAGGAGCAATGAAAGAGGCAACTGGGGAAAAAGAAACTCTAAGGAAATCAGATTTGGTTCCTCTTAAACACATCATACAGTAGACTGCCTAAGTAAGCACACTGTTGACATAAAAGTCCCTGCCTGAACTGCTGATTCTGTAAGGATACACAAAGGAACTCCCCTTCTGCCTACCAGCTATTTGTCCTCTTGTTCAGTGAAGCAACATGGTCTAGGAAAAGGATCCCAGACCAGGAAGCCAAAGGATCTGGGTTCTAATCCCTGCTCTGCCACTTGCCTGCTGTGTGACTATGGGGAAGTCACTTCACTCCTCTGGGCTTTGGTTTCCTTATCTGTAAAATGGGGATTGACTATCTGTTTTCCCTCCCCCTTAGACATTGAGCTCCATGTGAGAAAGGAACAGGGACCGTGTCTACCTACTCTGTTGGACTGTACTCTCTCAAGCACATAGTACAGTGCTCTGCATCCAGTAAGCGCTCAAAAAATACCACTGAGGATGATGATGACTGTGTCCAGCCTGATTACTTTGTATCTGCCCCAGCTCTGGGCACACAGGGGCTTAAAAATAATAATAATAATATTAGAAATTCCTTAATAAGGAAAGTATCCATTTCTTTTCCAAAACCAATCTAGGTGTCATTCGCAACTGCTCAGTCTCTTTCGGCTTCCATTCAGCCAACTTCTTAATCCAGCCAGTTTTTCTTCCAAAACATTTCCCGATCCACTCTTACTCTCTACCTCAAAGGCCACTTCTCCAGTTCAATCATTCATCGAATTACAATTACTCCTAAACTGACCTCCTCACTGGTCTCCCGGCTTCCAGCTACTGCTTATTTTGGTCCATTCACCTCACTGCTGCCCCACTGGTTTTCCACCAGTTTTCTCCATTTTACATATTGGCTCTTTGCACTTTCTACTCCCCAGTTCACACTCTTTACTCCTCCCTAATTCTCTGTTTCACTTTACCCAGCTCTTAGTTTTCCAGTCTCTGAACTTTTGTCCATGCTGTTCAATCAGTCTGGAACTCTCTAGCCCTTCAAATCCGTCAGACCCCAGCCCTCCCCATCTTCCTAAAATAATAATAATAATAATGATGGCATTCGTTAAGCGCTTACTATGTGCGATGCACTGTTCTAAGTGCTGAATCCCACCTCCCCCAGGAAGCCTTCCTCAATTAATTCCCAATACCCAAAATTGAATCACCCCTAGCACTTAGGTAACTGTACCCACCCTCTTATATAGTTACACGTATTCAATTGTGCGTTCATTTATTTATTATTCTAGTATTTAATAATAATAATAATGATGGTATTTGTTAAGCGCTTACTATGTGCAAAGCACTGTTTTAAGCGCTGGGGGGATACAAGGTGATCAGGTTGTCCCACGGGGGGCTCGCACTCTTAATCCCCATTTTACAGATGAGGGAACTGAGGCGCAGAGAAGTTAAGTGACTTGCCCAAAGTCACACAGCTGACAGGTGGCGGAGTCGGAATTTGAACCCATGACCTGTGACTCCAAAGCCTATGCTCTTTCCACTTAGCCACGCTGCTTCTTTAATCCTGGCATATTCATTTTACTCCCTATCTGAACCTTGTTCTTTTTATCACACCAGCTATTTGTAAATATTTTGTACGCCTCTCCCATTAGATTAAAGGCAGGTAGGCAGAGAACGTGTCTTTTAATAATTACGGCTTAAACTCAGTGCTTACTGTACGTTAGAGTAGACAAAAGGTTCTGAGCTCAAACATTTCCTCCCAACCCCTTACTTCAGTTGTACCTTCCCAAATGCTCAGTGCACTTAGTAGGCACTTAAGTAGCCTTAACATCTCTACTACTATTGCTGAGATGTCCAAGCCCTCAGCACTGAACACAGCAAGTGCTCAATAAATATGACTGATTGATGTCCAGAACTGGCAGTGTAGAGGCACCAAATTCCTCTAGGGACTAGCCACACCTCTAAAGGTCCACTGGCTGATTTAATAAGAGGGCAACTCTCCAGGGAATCAGGGCAGCCAGCTCCTGTCTCTTCAATGCAGAAAGGTCGCTAATCAGTCCAGGAGGACTGCTTATTTGAAATAGAGGCACATCAGTGCTCTGGGGAGAGGAGGCGGCATTACATTGGAAAAGGCAATTATTTCATCAGGAGCTATTTCATGTGAGGAAGGCTCAATGCAGCTTCTTCCCACCTTTACCAGAGAAAATCTACAAATGGTATTGGAACACCTCTGCCTGACCCTGATAAACTTTGAGAGGTGCAGAGTGCAAATAAATAATAACAATTATTATAATGGTGGTATTTGTTAAGCGCTTACTATGTGCCAAGCACTGTTCTAAGCACTGGGGGAGATACAAGGTAATCAGGTTATCCCAAGTGGGGCTCACAGTCTTAATCCCCATTTTACAGATGAGGTAACTAAGGCACAGAGAAGTTAAGTGACTTGCCCAAAGTCACACAGCTGACAGGTGGCGGAGGCAGGATTAGAACCCATGACCTCTGATTCCCAAGCCCGTGCTGAGAACGTTGCTGCTGTGACTGTTGCTTTGAACTCTCCCAAGCACTTAGTACATTGCTCTGAACACAGTGCTCAATAAATACGACTGCATGAATGAATGTATATGTACAGTGCACCCACAAGTCGAATGAGAGCCAAGACTAATGATTCCAAATGGGTTCTGGGAATTCTTCTGGGGAGTGAAAAGGCTTCCAATGGCAAAAGAGGCTAGGGTGTGGAGAAGGCTCAGAGACTGAGAGAGACAGGCAGGATACGAAGCAAGACCTTCAGGGGGTCCGAAATACACAAAGCTGAGAACCCAATGGTGGGATTTCCCCAGAGAGTCTTCTGCCACTCTAGTTTCCCAGATTCAACTCTTTTTTTTCCTTACCCCTCTGTTCTCTGGCTCAGGTCTCTGTCCCTGAGGTCGAGGAGGAGTCTTCTCTCTGCAGAAGAAAAATGGTCTAAGTCCTGACACAGCAGAAAGCAATTGGCTTAGATAATGCTTTGCATTTATGTACATCGTTTATATGCTCTAGTTCCTCCTATCTACAATTTAGTATCTGTCCCCCTCTAAATACTGGAAGCTTCTTGAGGGTAGGGATCATGTCTATTAACTGTGTTGTATTCTCCCAAGTGCTTAGTTCAGTGCAATGATACAGTAGGGGCTCAATATATACTACTGATTAATAGATTTGCTCTCCTCAGGTGAGAGACTGTGACTAGCACCTAACTGTAATTTTCTCCACCCTAATACAAAAAGAATCATTGCCCACACATCGATTATTCATAGCACTGAAATATCACCTCTCTCCCAGTTTAGCCCTGACATTTCTGTCAAGGCTTGCCTTTCACCTCAAATTAAAGATTATTCCCTAGGGAGAAGTTGGGGATGGGAGGAGGGGGGTGGTGGTGATGTGTGTGTGTGTGTGTGCATGTGTTCCAAAGGCCAAATGGGGGAATGTGCAACTAAAGGAAGAAAGGGAGAGTTGGAAGAGTTGGAACTGCAGACAGACAGGATATGTGACGTATATAGAGTTTATGTCCAAAGATGGAAGAAAGATGTATACTCCTTCAAATCTCTTACCTGGGATCCTGTTGACCAGTACTGCCTCTTCCATAAAGTGGGATTACTTTATCTCGACTGATTCCTGCTTTGCATACTGGACACACCTGTCTGTTTGGTCTAGTCTCCAACCACTAGAAATCACATGAAGAAATATCAGGCTTGGAGTAGGGGCGGGAGGGGGTGTGTGGCAAAACAGCAAAGCATATTTGAATGAAACAGTGCAACTTCCAAGCCACAGAAGAGAATTCTTCAACTCTTTATAGCCTAGTAGATGGCTTCAGTGTCACCCCAGACTCCCACCCATGAGAAGCCTGGAACTTGTTCGGCAGGGGAATGTAGTCTTGGCCCACGTTTAAAGAAAGGGTGAGAACTGGAGAACATCAAGATGACGGAAGAAATTCTAACAGGAACATTTAATTCCATTCCTAGGTTCTCTCCAAACATTTTTCTTTGTTTCAGCTTCTTTAATGACCTCTCCCTTTTAACGTCAGATGTACTTTTGGACACTCCACTTGGAAGTGAGCCCCTTCTGAGCCCCTTCCTTCCTCTCCCCCTCGTCCCCCTCTCCATCCCCCCATCTTACCTCCTTCCCTTCCCCACAGCACCTGTATATATGTATATATGGTTGTACATATTTATTACTCGATTTATTTATTTATTTATTTTACTTGTACATATCTATCCTATTTATTTTATTTTGTTGGTATGTTTGGTTTTGTTCTCTGTCTCCCCCTTTTAGACTGTGAGCCCACTGTTGGGTAGGGACTGTCTCTATGTGTTGCCAATTTGTACTTCCCAAGCGCTTAGTACAGTGCTCTGCACATAGTAAGTGCTCAATAAATACGATTGATGATGATGATGATGACGAAGTGGATTTTTCCTTCCTTTTGACCACTGATCCCTTTTTAAGCTCTTAGCAGGCCTACCCCAGGAAACCCTATTAGGGTAGAAGGGAGCAATGAGATTATGTTGTATTCCCTTTGCCTTGGGTAGAACTACTGCAAAATCCACATTAAGAAGATGATCTATTGCTCTTGATGTATTTATTAGAGTCAGAGCCTTAAAGATCTGCATGGCATTTGGATTATAGAATGTGGTGAACATTAATTGCTCTGTATATGCACTGACATTTAAAAAAGGCCTTTCCTTAATATCTTTAGAATATTCAGGGTAAAACTTAGAGGCATTTAGAGCTCATTTAACATTTTCCTTTCTTAGAAAAAGCTGAATACCAAATAACTGCTCAACTCTGATGTAACGGTTGTCACAGACAGACCCAGAAAGAAAAAAAAAACCAACAAGAAGGGAAGACTGCCATTTCTGACAAAGTCCCCAGGGGCTCAGGAAGTCATTGTGCAATAGGAGCTGATGAAAGGCAAAGTAAAATGAAATACATCTTACCTGATGTAAACAAGGCCAACTGCAGTTGTCCCCAAGGTGAATAATCACAGGACACAGAGAAAAGGGAAAAAAAATATTTCCATTACTAGAAACACTTAAAATGGTACAAGTCCAGAGCAGTTTGGGAGCAGCAGAGCTGAAAATCAAATCCTGTGCTGTCAGGTCATCGACTTTATTTTAAAAGCAACTATCTTTACATTGTGTTTGAGAGTTCGGCTTAATTGTCACTGGCCAGCCCATCGACTGAAAAGAACTGCAAGTCTGATCATCTTGTATCCGCTGCGGTGCTTGGTACAGTGCTAGGCACATAGTAAGCCCTTGACAAATACTATGATTAAGTCAAACAATTCCTGTGATCCTAAAAGCCCCAGTTACCAAAAATTCCAATTCCAGACATTCTAAGGCGGATCACATGTACGGGATTAGGTGAAATTGCATCAAGAGAGGGGGAAATCAGTGCTATCAGTGTCCTGCATAGGAAAGTAACTTTAAGGCAGTCACCGGTATCATGGAGTGAAGCAGGGATTATCCTACATCAGCAGAGGGCAAGCATTTCAGCACAAGGGCCACTTACCAGATATCAGGGGCTGACGTAGACCAATCAATCAATCAATCAATGGTATTTACTGAGTGCTGACGGTGTGCAGAGCCTGTTCTAAATGCTTGGGAGAGTACAATACAACAGAGTTGGTAGGCACACCTACTGCCCACAAGGAGTTTACAGCTTAGAGGGTCACTGATGAGGAGCACAAAGAAGAAGTGCAACCACTTCTGTCCATGGTGGCTGCTTTCTGGCTCACATCCAGCTGCAGATACAGTCAGTAACCCCTACCCATTGTTGTTCTCAGGATTGGGGCGTGCAGGGAGTGGGTTGGGGGCGGAGCAGCTGGATTTTGGCCGTGGGAGTTGCCAGAGGCCGAAGGTCTTGACTCTGAACCTGTTTAGAGGTTCAGATCTGACTCAGTGGTTGTATTCTGCCTACTCCCTGACCCTTCCCTGCCATTTTAAGCAGCATGGCATAGAGGATAGTGCACGAGCCTGGGAGCCAGAAGGTCGTGGATTCTAAACCCAGCTCACCCACTTGTCTGCTGTGTGGCCTTGGGCAAGTCACTTCACTTCTCTGTGCAGGACAAGGATTGTGTCCAACCCAATTTGCTTATATCCACCCCAGAGCTTAGTACAGTTCCTGGCACATAATAAATGCTTAACAAATACCACCATTATTATTATTATTAATATTATTATTATTAAGCCCAGATTCTCTTAGGGGGAGTCTTTAGTGGCTCTAAAGTCATTAAAAGATTTTTAAAAAATATTCTGAAAATTTGCTTATATCCACCCCAGAGCTTAGTACAGTTCCTGGCACATAATAAATGCTTAATAAATACCACAATTATTATTATTACTACTACTAGTAGTAGTAGTAGTAGTAGTAGTAGTAGCAGCAGCAGTAGTAGTAGTAGTAGTAGTGGTAGTAGTAGTAGTAGTAGTAGTATTAAGCTCAGATTCTCTTAGGGGAAGTCTTTAGTGGCTCTAAAGTCATTAAAAGATTTTAAAAAATATTCTGAAAGCAAACTAGAAGAAACTTGACTAGTGGGCACTATTGACCCCTGAATGGTCTCCATGATTGGTAGCAACAGCACGTAATTTATCTCTTCAGAAACTGCACAAACCCAATGGCAACCTCCCAAATCTAGCACAGCACTGCTTAGCGTTTGCAACGAATGGGCCAAGTCCCTGCTGGGGAGCTTGTTTTCCTCCATGATGAAAGGCTGGAAGAACATGTTTTCCAGCCTCGATCAATCTGAAACCTATCCAACTGCCTTCCCTAAGCGTGGATCAACGCAACCAGGAACAAGCTCTAAAATGTCAGCGCAGTCTAGATATTCAGGTGGAATTGAGAATATTGAGGCTGTTAACTGGCTCCATGCCACTTTCCAGCTTGATGGGCAATGATACGTGCTTAGTAGAGTGCTAAGTGCTAAATCATCATCATCATCATCAATCGTATTTATTGAGCGCTTACTATGTGCAGAGCACTGTACTAAGCGCTTGGGAAGTACAAATTGGCAACACATAGAGACTGTCCCTACCCAACAGTGGGCTCACAGTCTAAAAGGGGGAGACAGAGAACAAAACCAAACATACCAACAAAATAAAATAAATAGGATAGATATGTACAAGTAAAATAAATAAATAAATAGAGTAATAAATATGTACAACCATATATACATATATACAGGTGCTGAGGGGAAGGGAAGGAGGTAAGATGGGGGGATGGAGAGGGGGACGAGGGGGAGAGGAAGGAAGGGGCTCAGTCTGGGAAGGCCTCCTGTAAGCGCTCAATAAATACAACTGAATGAATTTGTGTGAAATCTATATGCCCGGATTTTAGAGATGAGAGGAAAAGCAAAAATTGGCTTAATTCCCACCCTAGTCTCTTTTGCCAGCATAGAAACACCTGCTTAAAGCAGGTGATGTTTTCTTTGTACATTTTGACTTCTAGATGTTCAAATCACACAAACTAACTCTGCGCACAATCAATGGTATTTATTGAGTTTTTATTGTTTGCAGAGCACTGTACTAGGTGCTTGGGAGAGTATACTACAGTAGAGTTGGTTGTTACATTCTCTGCCCACAACAAGCTGACAGTCTGGAGGGGGAGACAGATATTAATTTTAAAAAATAATGTGTAAGATATAATTTATAGATATGTACTTAAGTGCTCTGCAAACACAAAACCTCCTGGAGGTCCCTCATATTTTATCCCCGAACTAGCCTTGGTTGGTCAGACCAAGCTGAGCCGGTAGCGTTAAGAACGCACTGCCGTCTAATAGACCTGCATTTGGAAAAGACCGCCTAGGGAATAATGCTTTACTCCCTGTGGTTTGGAAGGGAAAGGACAAATGCAGGTTCATTCCTCTCAGGGTTCTGGCTTGCGCACTGATTCGTCATCTTTCTCTGCCTACTGGAATGGCAGAACCTTAAGCTACAAAAAACAACTGCCTTGTGAGGTAAAGGCTGAGTGATGACAACGAAGGCCTGTGGGGAGGATGAAAAGGACTGTAAGCCTGCCAGCTGACCAGAGGACACCAGTAAGGGTCTGAGAACAGATCGAGCTAAAACTCTACTCTGAAATGAAAAAATGTTGGTCTCATGGTGGACCCTGCGATGGAGAGAAGCAGCTTAACCTTGCCAGGACAGAAGTGGGGAATGTACCTACTAAGAGTATACATTAAGAATGGGTCCGTTCTTAACGTAAGAAAGCCCGCAGAGATCTGACACGCATAATTTTCTGTTCTTTTGGGGGATTAGTTACAGTAATCCCGAGAACTCCTCAAACCAATTACGGATGGCTGACTTTTCCTGGACAACTCACCGAGAGGTTGAGGCTGCCATATGGGATAGATGGCTTAGTACAACGCTCTGCACACAGTAAGCACTCAATAAATATGATTGAATGAATAGATATGATCCAGTACCCTAGAGATTCTCAGAGTGGTAGACGACCTTTCGCCTGCCACCTTTCCTAAACACACCTAGAGTATCTTCCTCCTACTCCCATTGTTCTGATTTGGTTAAGAAAGTGCAAATTACTCACCAGAAGAGATGTCCACATAGGCTGATAACCGCATCCTTGGCTGTGTCCAAACAGATGTTGCATTCAAAAGTACTGTCCTGATTACTGCTTTCTCCAGGACCGTTACTATTCCCACTGGTTCCACCTGTACTGGAGCTCTCAGGAGCTGTGGAAGTTGTGGGCCCTTTGCTTGCCATTCTCAGCCGTTCACGAAAATCCAAAGCAAAGAAAATCTCCCCGCTCGAACCCTGAAAGACAGTCAGATTTAGTCTGCCTAATTCCAAATCCTGCCACTTAGAGCACAGGGAGGTTCCAGGTTACCTAACTGCCTTTGGGATATACAGGTACCAGTTTGGGATTATAATTTAATATGGGCTGAGAGGGTGGAAAGACGAGTATGAAATCATGATCCACCCAGAGATGATCCTACTTTGCCGGCTAGTGACACTGAAGTATTTCCGAATAGGGACCCAGAACAGCACGGGAAGTCTGTGACCAAAACAGAACTCCTTCTCTTCACACCCAAACCCTGTCCCTCCCATGTCTTTCCCATCACTGTAGACAGCACCACCACCATCTCCATCTCACGAGCCTATGACCTTGGCATTATTCTCGACTCATCTCTCTCATTCAACCCACATATTTAACCTATCTCCAAACCTTTTCCTTTCCATCCAAACTGATCCAAGCACAGATCCAAGCACAGATCCAAGCACAGATCCAAGACCTATCCCACTTTGTGTCCTCCCTCAGTCTTTCTGCTGTCCTCCCTGCCTCCTATCTCTCCCAACTCCAGTCCATACTTCACTCTGCTGCCAGGATTAATTAAAAAAAAATCAGTCCACATTTTTCCACTCAAGATCCTCCAGTGGTTGCCCTTCCACCATCGCATCAAACAGAAACCTTTACCATTAACTTTAAAGCACTCAATCACCTTGCCCCCTTCTATCTTACCTCGCTGATTTCCTACCACAATCCTGCACATTCACTTCATTCTTTTAACACCAACCTAGCCCACATACTCTGCTCCTATTGCCAACCTACTCATCGTACCTCAATCGTGACTGTCTTGCCACCAACCCCTTGTCCACATCCTCTCTCTGGCCTTGAACTATCTCCCCCTTCATTATCTGTTAAACAATCACTCTCCCCATCTTCAAACTCTTATTAAAATCACATCTCCTCCAAGAGGCCTTCCCCAGTTAAACCCTTATTTCTCCTACTTCCTCTCCCTTCTGCATCGCCCTTGCACTTGGATTGGCATCCTTTATTCACTCCACTCTCCGCCCCACAGCACTTATGTACACATCCATAATTTATTTTAAATTTTGTCTCCCCCTGCCCCCCGTAAGCTTATTGTGGGCAGGGAACCTGTCTGCCAACTGTTACATTGCACTGCCCCAAGCACTTAGTACAGTGCTCTACACACAGTAAGCACTCAATAAATATGATTAATTGAATTTTCACATAATATTAACAGACCTGGACAAAGGATTTCAGTATATATTTCTGGGCCAGTCTGCTCAGGCATAGGACTTACAACTCGGGAGAAAAATTTACAACTATGTTGTCTGATGCCTAACTGGGACCCAAGCCTCCCCAACCCCTATTCCCAAAATCCAGGTGCCTATGTATCTTCCTCCTCGAGCAATACACACCTTAATGAGCAATATTTCCTACAAACTACGGAGAAGTTAAGTGACTTGCCCTAGGTTACCCAGCCACCTGCTGCTGTGTGACCTTGAGAAAGTCATTTAACTTCTCTGGATCTCAGTTATCCCATCTGTACAATGGATATCAAAACTAAGTCCCCACATGGGACACGGAGTGTGTCCATCTTGATTATCCTGTATCTATCCCAGTGCTTAGTACAGTGCTTGGCACATAGTAAGTGCTAAACAAATTCCATTAAAAAACCCCAAAACAAACCTGCCCCCAAAACTGAACAACTGAAAGACAGGGCCGACAATCAAATTTTGCACCACCACCAACCCGAAAATCTTTAGGAAAGAAAATGAGGCTCCATCTGAAACAACTAAAAGTACAATACTTACCAAGACCTTTAAAGAAGGCCTACAAGCAGCACAGGATGTGGAAAATGACGGAAAAAAATCTTAACCCCCTTCCTCTACTTTGTTCATTCTAAACATCTGATTCACAGTTTCAAAAGCAATGGCTCCGGGGCTAATGAGCATCCCTCACCAAAGACAGTGGCAGAATGACTCCCTCAAGAAGAGGAGACCAATTTCTACAATGCTTTTTCACTCAGTTACATCATTTTGCATGATGTCCCAAAAGGACACCTAGACACTTCCTTTTCGTGGTGCCTTCAAACCTCGGGCTCCACCACCTGACTCTTCCCACCACCGTGACTGTTTCCTCCAATGCGCAAAACCATTTAGAAGACATTTTCCCTAAAGATCATTACAGTCTAATTCACATTCAATATATGATATCCCCGCCCCTGCCAGACACACACCATGTAAATATACTGCTGATGAAAATTTCTAGGTTGATGCCAGGCTCAAATTGCCTTTACTTACACAGACAATAAGGGTCTTGCCAAAAAGTGTGTCTGCCTCTTCGGGACCTGAGAGGCTAAAATTAGGCTGACTACTTACACAGGCCTCGGGTTTAGGACTGGAGGAAGAGAAAGGGGATGCCCTATAGCCTGAGGCCAAAATTTGTTGTTTTATTTTTGATTAAGGTGATCAGTTGCACTGAGCCACCCACACTCAGGTTTCCAGTCTCCACACATTGTGAGACAACTGTTGAGGGTAATCAGTGCAATCTGTAGTCCAGAAATGGAAAAACTCTGAAAAACTCTGGGAGACCTACTCAGCAGATGTATCTACCAGTGGTGAGGTGGGTGGGAGGGTACTGGAAGTAGTTATATATAGTATTAAGCGCTTACTGTGTGCAGAACGCTAAGCACTGGGGAAAAAAATAAATAGGGAAGAGTTCAACATGGTCCCTGGCCCTCTAAGGGCTCATGATCTAAAAACTAGATGAGGTTTGATGTCAGATAAAGTACTACTTCATAAGTCACTGTTGAGAACACCACTTGTACTAGTGGTGCTCAGGGCTGGGGACTATACTTCTTCATTTATAAGTCCAAGTAAATAAAATAAGCAGTTGGATCATGCCCCAAAAAACCCAGATGCACATCAGATATAACTGAAATAAACAAGCCTCGGAGAGCCTGAGAGAAGCAGGAGTTGGGGAAAAGAGGGATTTTGTGCGTGGCTCAGTGGAAAGAGCCTGGGCTTTGGAGTCAGAGGTCATGGGTTCAAATCCTAGCTCTGCCAATTGTCAGCTGTGTGACTTTGGGCAAGTCACTTAACTTCTCTGGGCCTGTTACCTCATCTGGAAAATGGGGATTAAGACTGTGAGCCCCCCATAGGTCAACCTGATCACCTTGTACCCTCCCCAGTGCTTAGAACAGTGCTTTGCACATAGTAAGCGCTTAATAAATGTCATTATTATTATTATTATTAAATGAGTATTTTTTTAAACAAATAATTTTCAGATGACTCATCTCTATACTTTCCCTTCTCCCAGCTGTCCTCAGTTGTGAACTCAACAAAATACAAAAGCCACTTTAACCTAGGGAACTCATTCAGATCCTCTTCCCTAGCCCGAATTGGAACTGATTCCCAAAAAGAGAAAGGAGAGAGATCCAAACATCAAGACTGGTCCTCTGAAGTCTCCCAGCCATACCAAAATGATCACTTTCAAATTAACCTTCAACATTTAATCAATCAACTAATGAATGTTTAGTGTGCGTAAACCACTGTACTACCCAGTATTGGTTTATTGTTATGTTGTACTTTCCCAAGTGCTTAGTACAGTGCTCTGCATACAGTAAGTGCTCAACAAAAACGACAATGAACGAATGAACTTGGTAGCATATAATAGAATTGGGAATTTCTCTGTCATATTAAAGTAACCTTGGCTGCGGCCTCCACCTGGATTATTTTTCTATAAAAACACTCAGGTCATGTTTCCCCACTCCTCAAGAACCTTCCAGCTCCACATCAAACAGAACTCCTTACCATCAGCTTGATAGCACTCTCCCCCCGTTTAAAGCCTTATTGAAGGCACATCTCCTCCAGGAGGCCTTCCCTGACTAAGCCCTCCTTCCCTCTTCTCCCACTCCCTTCTGTGCCCCCTTGACGTGTCCCCTTTATTCATCCCTGCCCCCAGCCCTTAGGTATATATCTGTAATTTTATTCATTTATGTTAATTTCTGTCGACACCCCCATACTGTAAGCTCCTTGTGGGTGGGGAACATGTCTATTATATTGTTATATTGTACTCTCCCCAGAGCTTAGTACACTACTCTGCAAACAGTAAGCGCTCAATAAATACGCCTGACTGACTACCCCCAGCAAAATGCTCAGAAGGGACTTCGGTCACATGAATCTTGTTCCACCTCAGTTTTAAAAACTCAAACATTAATTCTCTTCCCTGAAGGGAGGAATGGACAAGAGATTTTGCCAAGCATCTCGAACCTGAACGTCTGTGACATTCATTTTTAAAACTAATATGAAATGTTTCTAACTTGTTTAATGGAGAGATGGCTGTAATGTCAAATGGGCAGAAAGGTACAGGCTTATGTTTGACGATTGGGAATGTCAGAAACATGCCTGACCTCTCAGATGACGATTTACAAAACAAAGAAAAAAAAGTTATTGACCTAAAAAAAAGTGGCATTTGTTAAGCGCTTTTACTATGTGCCAACCAATGTAATAAGCAATGGAATTGACAAAATATAAGCAGATAAAACACATTTCCTGCCCCACATGAGGGTCACTTGAATTAGTAAATCCTGGGACAAACCCAGCTCCCTCAAAACCCCAGAGAAGGTTAGGAATTTAAGAATATGTTTTAATACAATAAACTCATACCTGATTTTAAAAACTCCAGATTAAACACAAAATGAGATTATAAGGATTATGACATTTACAAATTTAGGTAATAAGAGAGATAAATAATTTTTTTAAAATCAAAGATCTTGGAAGTGTCCTTGATAATAACATACCTGGGAATTTCTTCCCTAGGATATTAGTGAAGCACTTTAGTGATATTCATTGGAGCCAGTCTACTCTGGGGGGAACAGATGAAGAGTTTGGGAGAATAGAAGGAAGACAGGAAGGAGAGGAAGAACGAGAAAGGGAAAAAGAGGGAAAGGGAAAAAAAAGCCGGAGACAGTGATGTTAAGTTTCATTTTGATATATTAGTGGTACTATATCTCATTCTTTCCTTACTCTTACTATTTATGAGTAATTTATAACTTGCCTGTCTCTTAGGAGCCAGGTCTTTAGCTCCTGGTGCAGGCTCTTCCAAATGCTTAGTACAGGGATCTGCCCAAGGAAGGTGGTCCATAAATAGAACTGACTGATTAAAGCTGAGTCTTATTAATGTCTAAAAAAGCCTCCATCCAAAACAGCAGGACTTGTAGACTGTCAGCCACTGTAGATTGTAAACTCCTTGTGGCCAAGGATCTTGTCTACCAACTTTATTATACTGTACTCTACCAAGTGTTTAGTTCAGTGTCCTGCACACTGTAAACTATCATTAAATACCACTGGTTGATGACACATATAGACGATCCAAAGACAATAGTCAGGTAAGCCTGACAATGTCAGGGTTCCTGGGTCAGGTTCTGGAATAGAAATACTTGTTCTACTTCCAAAAACACTGTGTCTGTCTGCTCTGAGCAACCACTGATAATCTCCACCCACAGTTAAGGGCAATTAGTCACACTTTAACCATCTCCATCCAACTAGGAGTCCATATACATAGGAGAAAGACTTAAATACAGGCCACCTCCTCCTCTGATATCAGGAGGCAGGGTGTGGTGCAGTGAGCAGGTGAGAACTGCTAGCCCAGTGAAGAGGAACGCTCAAGGATGTAGCAAAAATTCAGAGTCCGTACCAGCTCCGCTGCATTGATTTGGAAACAAAAGTATCAAATATCAAACTCTCCCAAGTTGGCTGGCTACTAAGCCAGCCACCATTAGCCACTGAGACACCAACAAATATTGTAGGTTTTTTTCCCCAGTGTTTTCATTTTTGCCCCCTGAGTGTATGCCCATAGGTTAGTCGGTGGAAAGGACACTGGGGCAGAAGCAAGACTTTTAGTACTAGGGTAGAACCAATAAATTTATGTGATCTTGAATAATTTCTGAGTCTTGTTCCTTATATATACAATGGAATAACAACATATACCTGCTCCCTCCCCAGGGAAGTTGTGAGAACAAAAGGATAATATGTGTGAAGCACTGTATACTCCTTAGTGTACATAAATTCAAGGGATTTATTATTGTAATCAAATTCTCTTCTTCCCTTCCACGGTTGTTAACGTAATTCAGTGAAAGATGTTAAGGAGGGAAAAAGGGATGATGGACAGGAAATATGAGATAATTAACACCATACCACGGCTTGGTTTACTGGAAAGAATTTGGGACTAAGAGTCAGAGGAACTTGATTCTAATCCTGACTCCGCCACTGACCCGCTATGACATCTTTGGCAAGTCACTTAATTTCTCTGAACCTAAGTTTCTTCATCTATAAAATGGGGATTCAATACCCATTCTCCCTCCTACTTAGAATGTGAGCCTCGTGTAGGACAGGGACCGTGCATGACCAGATTAATTTGTATCTACCCCTTTACTTGGTACAGTGTTTGGTACCTAGACACTGCTTAATACTACTAGTAATACTACTATTACTACTAATAATAAAATAGCCAAGTGCTCTGGCTTAAGGAAAATAGAAAAATAATTCTAGATCAGATTCCCTAAAAAATATCAAGTAGTAGTATTAACAGTATTTCTTAAGCACTTGTGTGTAGATCACTGTACTAAGTTCTAGGAAGAGTTGTACAAGTGGAAATTAAACACAGACTCTGTCCCTCAAAGGGCTCAAAAATATATGACTATAGGTAGGGGGTTGGTGGGGTGGCGGGGGAGAATGGAGATGGGAACATTGGGAGCAACGAAACACTAAAACTTTAAAACAGCATAACAGTAGTAGTAATAATATTTATTAAATGTTTGTATCAATCAGAGATGGGGAGAGTTTGCCCCTGAAACAAAAAGGATCTGTTAAAGAAGAGTTGGAGAAAGGAAATACAGAAGATTAAACATTTGCAAAAGCTCTAGGAAAGTACAAGTGTTGGAAAAACATTAGTTCTGGGGAGAGATTGGTTTTGGGAACCTGGGTGGCAACTTCTGTCCAGAATAAAAAGCAGATTAGGCTTTAAGAAAGGGTTCCAAGTGGGATGGGGCTTGGATGAGATAGGCAGGCAGGCTCAGAAAAATATAATTTTAAGTTTTTCCATTCCCACTTGGCAACTCTTGGCTCTTTTCTGCTTTGCTTGGAAGCTTTCAGGTCTTGTCGGAGACCTGGAATGAGCACAGCTGGATTGTACTGCACTCTCCCAAGTATTTAGTACAGTGCTCTGTTTACAGTAAGTGCTCAACAAATACCACTGATTGACTGATTAACTGAGACCAGTTCAAAGAGCAGTGACAGCAGAAACCCATGGTGGAATGACTCGCATTGCTGGCACTACTGAGGATCAGCAGAACATGAATTTCACTGATGCTGTCACAGGGTTAGAAGTAGATAAACTCTCGCCTTCTTTACCTCTTTCCTTTATATCTTCCTATTTTAATTCTAGTATGACTGTGCCAGTGAGAGGACTAAAACGCTAGTGTACAACATTTCTCTACATGACCAAAGTCAACTTTTTCTGGAATAGCAAAAGGACACTGCTCAATCAAGGATCATTATTTGAATGCATATTATCTTCTTCCCACAAAAGATGACTACATTGTAAAATCAACTTTACAAATCAATTGCTTTCATTTCATTCAAACAAAACAATGAATATAGATTAGTTATTTGCTGCTAGCTGTCAAATTATTCTCCAAGAATAGATACATTAGGTGAACAAAATAATTTCCAACTAGAACAATATAGGGACCTTCGAGATGAAATGGTGATGTAAACCCAGGGAGCAGTGTGGTGTAATGGATAAACCATGGGCCTTGGAGTCAGAGGACCTGGGTTCTAATCCTGGTTCCACCACTTGGCTGCTGTGTGACCTTGGGCAAGTCAGTTCATTTCTCTGGGCCGCAGTCACCCTCATCTGTAAAATGGGGATTGAGACTGTAAACCCCATGTGGGACATGGACTGAGTCCAACCTGGTTAGCTTGTACCTACCCTGGTGCTTAGCGCAGTGGCTGGTATACAGTAAGCTCCTAAACAACATTAATAAAAAAATGACAACAACATAAGGCAAAAAATGAAACATCTTGTTTACTAAAGTGCCAACTGTATTTCCTTGTTATATGGCATCAGGCAACTTGGGGATTAGGACAGAATGTGTTTGAAAAATGGAAGGGTGTCACTCTTTTTATCTTCTCTTTACAAATCCTCAGATATTCTGAACTGTCATTTCATTTTTGTTTTCAATCTTGGGTTGTACGACTATGTAGTTCAACTTAAGCTCACTCTGGACTAAAATTTCCACTTTAGAATGTCAGGTAATGGGGTTGGGAGGAATACATACTTTGTAAGACCTTCGGAATGCAATTTTTGGAATCAGTTTTCCAACTTCACCTCTACAAACAAGAAAGACGACCAGATTGCTTTTAAAAATTAAAGGCGAATGTCAGTGGCTTTAATGTCTTGAAATTATAAAGCAAAACATGCTTAAGTGCAATGTCAGCTGCAATTTAAAACATCCTGAAGATAAACTGAAAGCTTAAAACTAAAATGTTCACTTGGAGTCGATTGTGAAAGTTCTAATCCTACTCTCAAAAGGCCATTTATCGATCATACACATCTACTTTTAAATGCACCTTCCCCGATCAAATGTTTATGCTTCAGAGAGGATGAATTAGAAGAGACATCAAGTATATATGGATCAGCCTATCGATTATCACCTCCAGAACAGTGGTATGTCCAAAAGGTTCTGATTAAACCATTCAGACTCCGCTTAAAGGAAGGCCTACAGTTCTTTATTTCCTACGGGAGCTGAACTGGCTGCCAACGCCCCGGACGTGCCAAGTAGGTGCCAGTCTCTGCGTGAGCAGGGAGAGATTGCATCATGTCAGGGCTGCGTTTTCAGAAACCCAGGGTGCCCCGGACCCAGCTTCACCCGTTCATTCTTTTAATCGTATTTACTGAGTGCTTACTGTGTGCAAAGCACGGTACTAAGCACTTGGGAGAGTACAATATAACAGCCAACAGACATATTCCTGCCCACAGGAATCTGGAGGGGGAGACAGACATTAATATAAATAAACAGATAAGTAAATAAATTGCAGGTATATATGTCTCTCCAGGTCGGGTTTGGTGTTTGGGGGCTGTCCGGTCTCCCCTCCCCTCTGGCGGAGCCCAGTGCTGGGGGTTTTGCTGGATGGGGTCGTGTTTCCAGGGGAGGAATGGGGTGGTTGTCTCCCCCTCCAAGGCTGAACCCCCTAAAGTTTTTGACAACTCAGCAGGTCAGGAGCAGTGGCTACCAGGAAGTGGAGTCTCCGAGTTCTTCAACCACCAACAGGAGCCCGACCAACTGCTCAGAAATGCCACGTCCTCTTTCCCGTCGCCCTCCTCCTGGCAGGAGCCTGGATTTTCCCCCGGCCTGACCCAGCTCTTGCCCTTAGTTCTGCAACCCTCCCTCGCCCCGGCTACATCCGCGGCATAGTGGATAAAGCACAGGCCTAGGAGTCAGAAGGGTTCTAATCATCAATCGTATTTATTGAGCGCTTACTGTGTGCGGAGCACTGTACTAAGCACTTGGGAAGTACAAGTTGGCAACATATAGAGACGGTCCCTACCCAACAGTGGGCTCACAGAGAACACAACCAAACATACTAACAAAATAAAATAAATAGAATCCCTGCTCTGACACTTTCATTCATTCAATCGTATTTATTCATTCAATCGTATTTATTGAGCGCTCACTGTGCGCAGAGCACTGGACTAAGCGCTTGGGAAGTACAAGTTGGCAACAGAGACAGTCCCTACCCAACAGCGGGCTCACAGTCTAGAAGGGGGAGACAGAGAACAAAACAAAACATATTAACAAATAAAATAAATAGAATAAATATGTACAAATAAAATAAGAGTAATAAATATTAAGAGCTTACTATGAGCCAAGCACTACGGTGGACACAAGCCAATCAGGTTGGACGCAGGCTGTCATTCATTCAATCGTATTTATTGAGCGCTTACTGTGTGCAGAGCACTGGACTAAGCGCTTGAGAAGTACAAGTCGGCAACATATAGAGACGGTCCCTACCCAACAACGAGCTCACAGTAGAAGGGACTTGTCTGCTGTACGACCTTGGGAAAGTAACTTCACTTCCCTGTGCCTCAGTTCCCTCATCTGTAAAATGGGGGACACATGTATATATCTATAATTCTAGTTATTATTATTATTCTATTTATGTAAATTGATGTCTATTTACTTGTTCTGATGTGTCTCCCCGCCTCTAAACCGTAAGCCCTGTAAGCAGGAATTGTCTCTCTTTATTGCTGTATTGTACTTTCCAAGAGCTTTGTACAGTGCTCTGCACACAGTAAGAGCTCAATGAATTTGAGCCCCTTGTGGGACAGGGACTGTGCACAATCTGATTTGCTTGTATCCACCCCAGCGCTTAGTACAGTGCCTGGCACATCGAGAAGCAGTGTGGCTTAGTGGAAAGAGCATGGGCTTGGGAGTCAGAGGTCATGGGTTCTAATCCCAGCTTCGCCACTTGTCTGCTGTGTGACCTTAGGAAAGTACTTAATAACAATAATAATTTTGGTATTTAAGTGCTTACTATGTGCCAAGCACTGTTCTAAGCACTGGTGGGGGGGGATACAGGGTAAACCAGGTTGTCCCTCATGGGGCTCACTGTCTTCATCCTCATTTTACAGATGAGGGAACTGAGGCACAGAGAAGTGAAGTGACTTGCCCAAAGCCACACAGCTGACAAATGGCGGAGCCAGGATTAGAACTGTGACTTCTGATTCCCAAGCCCGGGCTCTTTTCATTGATCCATGCTCCTTCCCTTATCTGTAAAATGGGACTTAAAAGTGTGAGCCCCACAGGGGACAACCTGATTACCCTGTATCCACCCCAGCGCTTAGCACATAGTAAGAGCTTAACAAATACCACGAGAAGCAGCGTGGCTCAGTGGAAAGAGCATGGGCTTTGGAGTCTGAGGTCACAGGTTCAAATCCCGGCTCCGCCAACTGTCAGCTGTATGACTTTGTGCAAGTCACTTCACTTCTTTTGGCCTCAGTTACCTCATCTGTAAAATGGGGATGAAGACTGTGAGCCCCCCGTGGGACAACCTGATCACCTTGTAACCTCCCCAAGCAGCATGGCTCAGTAGAAAGAGCACGTGCTTTGGAGTCAGAGGTCATGGGTTCGAATCCCGACTCTGCCAATTGTCAGCTGTGTGATTTTGGGCAAGTCACTTCACTTCTCTGTGCCTCAGTTACCTCATCTGTAAAATGGGGCTTAAGACTGTGAGCCCCACGTGGGACAACCTTAATAAATGCCATCATTATTATTATTATTAGAACAGTGAATTGAACATAGTAAGCGCTTAATAAATGTCATTATTATTCATTCATTCACTCAATCGTATTTATTGAGCGCTTACTATGTGCAGAGCACTGTACTAAGCGCTTGGGAAGTACAAGCTGGTGACGTACACGATCCCTACCCAACAACGGGCTCACAGTCTAGAAGCGGGAGGCAGACAACAAAACATAAGCGCTTAGTCCAGTGCTCTGCACACAGTAAGCGCTCAATAAATACGGTTGAATGAATGAATGTAGACAGGCGTCAAAATCGTCAGAACAAATAGAATTGTTATAGTAAGCGCTTAACAGATACCATCATCGTCATCATCATGCTGATGTGCCCCAGCCCTGCTCCAGCTGTTGGCCGTCTCCGGTCCCTCGCCCATATTCATTCATTCATTCATTCATTCAATCGTACTTATTGAGCGCTTACTGAGTGCAGGGCACTGTACTAAGCGCTTGGGAAGGCCAAGTTGGCAACATATGGAGACGGTCCCTACCCAACAGCGGGCTCACAGTCATCTGGCGGCCCGGTCCTGGTCGGAGCCCACCTGAGGGGCCTGGGCGCGGCCTGGGGGGGGGGGTCACGGCGGGGGGTGACGGCGGTGGGGGGGTGACGGCGGGGGCTCTGGGGGTCCCTCCTCCGCGGCCTCCGCTCACCTGACGGTCCAAGGGCCGCACCCGGAACTTCGGCCTCAGGGCCCCGGGCCCAGTGCGCCTGCGCCGCCGCCCCACGCACCACCCGAAGGGGGACGGGCCTCACTGACTCACTGACTGACTGACGGGGGGCCGGGCCTCACTGACTGACTGACGGGGGGCCGGGCCTCACTGACTGACTGACGGGGGGCGGGCCTCACTGACTGACTGACAGGGGGCGGGCGTCACTGACTGACTGACAGGGGGCGGGCGTCACTGACTGACTGACTGACGGGGGCGGGCCTGACTGACTGACTGACGGGGGCTGGGCCTGACTGACTGACTGACTGACGGGGGGCCGAGCCTCACTGACTGTCTGACGGGGGGCGGGCCTCACTGACTGACTGACGGGGGGCGGGCCTCACTGACTGACTGACAGGGGGCGGGCCTGACTGACTGACTGACTGACGGGGGGCCGGGCCTCACCGACTGACTGACGAGTGCCAGGCCTGACTGACTGGCTGACAGGGGGCGGGCCTCACTGACTGACTGACAGGGGGCGGGCGTCACTGACTGACTGACTGACGGGGGCCGAGCCTCACTGACTGACTGACGGGGGGCCGGGCCTCACTGACTGACTGACGGGGGCTGGGCCTCACTGACTGACTGACAGGGGGCGGGCCTCACTGACTGACTGACGGACGGGGGGCCGGGCCTCACTGACTGACTGACGAATGCCAGGCCTGACTGACTGACTGACGGGGGGGCGGGCCTCACTGACTGACTGACGGGGGCTGGGCCCGACTGACTGATGAGTGCCGGGCCTGACTGACTGACGGGGGCCGGGCCTCACTGACTGACTGGCGGGGGCTGGGCCTCAGTGACTGACTGACTGATGGGGGCGGGCCTCACTGACTGACGGGGGCTGGTCCTCACTGACTGACTGACGGGGGGCCGGACCTCACCGACTGACGGGGGCTGGGCCTCACTGACTGGCTGATGGGGGGGGGGGGGGCTGGGCCTCACCGACTGACTGACGAGTGCCAGGCCTGACTGACTGACTGACGGGGGGCAGGCCTCACTGACTGACTGACGGGGGCTGGGACTGACTGATGAGTGCCGGGCCTGACTGACTGACTGACTGACGGGGGCCGGGCCTGACTGACCGATGGGGGGCCAGGCCTTACTGACTGACTGACTAGTGCCAGGCCTGACTGACTGACGGGGGGTGGGCCTCACTGACTGACTGACGGGGGCTGGGCCTGACTGACTGACGAGTGCCGGGCCTGACTGACTGCCGGGGTGCTGGGCCTGACTGACTGACGGGGGGCCAGGCCTTACTGACTGACTGACGATGCCAGGCCTGACTGACTGACAGGGGGAGGGCCTCACTGACTGACAGAGGCCGTGCCTCACTAACTGACTGACAGGGGCCGGGCCTCACTGACTGACTGACGGGGGCTGGGACTCACTGACTGACTGACAGGTGCCGGGCCTTACTGACTGACTGACGAGTGCCCAGGCCTGACTGACTGACTGGGTGCCGGGCCTCACTGACTGACTGACGGGGGCCGGGCCTCACTGACTGACTGACGGAGGCCAGGCCTCCCTGACTGACTGACGAGTGCCAGGCCTGACTGACTGACGGGAGGCCGGGCCTCACTGACTGACAGGGGCCAGGCCTCACTAACTGACTGACGGGGGCCTGGATGACTGACGGGGGGCCGGGCCTCACTGACTTACTGACAGGGGCCGGGCCTCACTGACTAACTGACGGGGGCCGATGACTGACAGGGGCCAGGATGACTGATGGGGGCCGGGCCTCACCGACGGGGGTCGGGCCTGAGGGGGTCCTGGCCTGACTGACGGGGCCCAGTCCCCATTACTGTTGCCTACTGTGTTCTTCGATTCCCCCCCTTTCGCCTGCTCCTCCTCCCATCCCCATCACCCCCACTCCTTTCCTCTGCTCTACCCCCTCCCCGCCCCACAGTCCTTGTGTATATTTGTACATACTTATTATTCTATTTATTTTATTAATGATGTGTATATATCTACAATTCTATTTACCTATTTTGATGCTACTGATGCCTGTCTACTTGTTTTGATGTCTGTCTCCTCCTTCTAGACTGTGAGCCCGTTGTTGGATAGGGATTGTCTCTGTTGCTGAATTGTACTTTCCAAGTGCTTAGTACGGTGCTCTGCACACAGTAAGCGCTCAATAAATACGATTGATTGAATGAATGAATGACCAGGGCCGGCCTCCCTGAGTAGGGCCTGGCTGACGGGAGTTGGGCCTTGTTCCCATTGCCTACCATGTTCTTCCATTCCCCATCCAGAACCAAGCTGCTCGGAAGGGAACAGGAGAAACTTCCCAGGACGGAGCCAGGGAATTGGGTATGTAGAAGGAAAAAGAGCCGCAAAGCGAATAACCCTGGAGAAGGAGGGAGCCAGGGAGAAAAAAGGAGATTTGGGGGCGAGATTCCCTCACACCCACGTGTAGCTAATGCCCATAGACACCCAAATGTTAACAGTTGTATTTGTTCAGCGCTTTCTATATGGCAGACACTGTACTATGCACTGGGGTAATCATAATAATGATGATGGTATTCGTGCGATGGGGTAGATACAAGCCAGGCGGGCTGGACGCAGTCCCTGTCCCACATGGGGCTCACAGTCTTAATCCCCGTTTTACAGATGAGGTAACGGGTCCAGAGAAGTTAAGTAATTGTGGTATTTAAATTAATTTAAGTGACTTGCCCAAGGTCAAACAACAGACAAGCAGCAGAGTGGAGATTAGAACCCAGGTCCTTCGGACTCCCGGGCCTGTGCTCTACTAGGCCATGCTGCAGACAATCCCTGTCCCACATGAGGCTCACAGTTTAAATAAGAGAACAGGTATCGAATCCCCATTTTATGGATGAGAAACTGAGGCACTGAGAAGTTTATTAGAGACACCCAGTAGGCGAGTGGTAGAGCTGGGCTTTGAACTCAAGTGCTCTGAGTCAGAGACAGGCACGTGCTCATAGGAGGACCACCCAGACAAAATTTCACATACTCATGCTAAGAAAATATAAGAAAAACAAACACATATTAGTATTTGACCACACGTAAATGCATTCACCAGACAGAAATGCCTAGTGTGGAGCTGGCCTAGTGGAAAGAGCACAGGTCTGAGAGTCAGAGGATCTGGGTTCTAATCCTGGTTTTGCCATATGATTGCCGTGTGACCTTGGGCAAGTCATTTAACTTCTCTGTGCCTCAGTTCTCCTGTTCTCCCTCCTACTTAGACTGAGCCCCACGTAGGACAGGGACTGTGTCCAACCTAATTAACTTGTATCTACCCCAGTGCTTAGAACAGTATGTGACACGTAGTAAACACTTAAATACCATAAACATCAGAGCCCTGGCTCCCTGGATCTGCTACTGCAGCTGCCTGGCACAGAACCTGTGAATGGCCATTCTCTGGAGCCAACAGAAATAGGGACTCCAGGAAGTTGGCTGTAGTTGTATTTGGCAGCTAATGTAACAATTTCTCCTGCTGTTAATAATCATTAAGATGGTATTTCTTAAGTGCTTACTATGTAAGAGAAGCAGCGTGGCTTAGTGGAAAGAGCACGGGCTTGGGAGTCAGCGGTCATGGGTTCTAATCCCGGCTCCGCCACTTGTCAGCTGTGGGCCTTGGGCAAGTCACCTAACTTCTCTGTGCTTCAGTCCCCTCATCTGTAAAACAGGGATTAAGACTGTGAGCCCCACGTGGGACAACCTGATCACCTTGTATCCCCCCCAGTGCTTAGAACAGTGCTTGGCACATAGTAAGCGCTTAACAAATACCAACATTTTTTTTAAAAGTGGCTTGTAGTATACTAAGTGATGGGGTAGATACAAAGTAATCAGATCAGGCCCAATCCCCAGACTCAATTCCTCAACCTGAATCGGCATTGCTTCAGCCTAACGTCATTTGAGTATTTGCAAGGAACCTTATGGTTTCTTTCATTTAGGGCCACTTCTGGCATTAGCAGCCTGTTTTTTTAAATGGTATTTATTAAGTGCTTACTCTGTGCCGGGCACTGTTCTAAGTGCTGGGATAGATGCAAGCTAATCAGGTTGGAAACAGTCCATGTTCCACATGGGGCATAGAGTCTTAATCCCCGTTTTTTCTGATGAGATACAAAAGAGTTAAGTGACTTGCCCAAGGTCACACAGCAGACAAGTGGTGGAGCTGGGATTAGAACTCAAGTCCTTCAGACTCCCAGGCGTTCACTAGGCCTCGCAGCTTAGACTGTGAGCCCGCTGTTGGGTAGGGACCGTCTCTAGATGTTGCCAACTTGTACTTCCCAAGCGCTTAGTACAGTGCTCTGCACACAGTAAGCGCTCAATAAATACGATTGAATGAATGAATTGGGAGAGAGCTCCAGGATTATTTATCAGGACTGCACAGATTTTATAGTACCTATATTTTAGACATATTGGGATAAATGGTGAAACTTCCTAATCCCTTTATGGGTAGTTGCCCTACTGTGGTGGCCTAGTTACCCCAACTCTGTGCCACAGATCTGTGGTTGAGGTCAAGGTACAGCTCTGGATCACAATCAATCATATTTATTGAACACTTACTGTGTGCAGGGAACTGTACTAAGCACTTGGGAGAGTACAACACAACAATATAACAGACATTCCCTGCCCACAACAAGCTTACAGTCTAGAGGGGGAGATAGACATTAATATAAATAAATTACAGATACGTTCATAATTGCTGTGGGGCTCGGGGTGGGAGTGGTGAATAGAAGGAACAAGTCAGGGTGACATAGAAACAAGTGGGAAAAGACGAAACAAGGGCTTAGTAGGGAAGGCCTTTTGGTGGAGTTGTGCCTTGAATAGGCTTTGAAGATGGGGAGAGTAATTGGCAGTTGGATTTGGAAAGGGAGGGCGAACCAGGCCAGAGGCAGGACATGGGCGAGAGGTCAGTAGCCACATAGATGAGCTTAAAAAAAGTTAAGCAACTGTCACAGGCTGTGCAAAATGGGACTATATGAGATGTCAGATCCAGCCAGTGAAGGTCCTTGGGAAGGTTTACCTTGGAGCGTAAGAGGTAAACAATAAAAGGGACATGGGTGCCATATCTCCTTACTGTGCCTCGTTCTCGCCTGTCCCACTGTCGACCCCTGGCCCACATCCTTCCCCTGGCCTGGAATGCCCTCCCTCTACACATCCACCAAACTAGCTCTCTTCCTCCCTTCAAAGCCCTACTGAGAGCTCACCTCCTCCAGGAGGCCTTCCCAGACTGAGCCCCCATTTTCCTCTCCTCCTCCCCATCCCCCCCCCGCCCTACCTCCTTCCCCTCCCCTGTCTACATGTTTTGTTTTGTTATCTGTCTCCCCCTTCTAGACTGTGAGCCCGTTGTTAGGTAGGGCCCGTCTTGCCGACTTGTACTTCCCAAGCGCTTAGTACAGTGCTGTGCACACAGTAATCGCTGAATAAATACAATTGAATGAATGAATGAAAAAATCATTTTCTGCTCAGATGGGGTCACCTCTTCAAAGCCAGGAAGTGGAACTATAAAGCAGATCAGGTCACTGGACCAGTCACAGAAAGAGAGGAGAATGAGTTGGCTCTCTGCTGCAGTCCTTTCTGTACTTGACACTAAAATAATAATAATGGCATTTTTAATAGTTAACATATTAATGGTAATAATTAATATTATTAACAGTGATGGTTGTTAAGTGCTTACTATATACCAAGTGGCGTACTAAGTGCTGGGGTAGATATAAGATCATTAGAATGAACGTACTCTAATTATGAATGAGTTGTCTACACGCGCTGCCTCGAATTCCTCAACAACAACTCTCTCCTCGACCCCCTCCGGTCTGGCTTCCGTCCCCTTCATTCCACGGAAACTGCCCTCTCAAAGGTCACCAATGACCTCCTGCTTGCCAAATCCAACGGCTCATACTCTGTCCTAAATCCTCCTCGACCTCTCAGCTGCCTTTGACACTGTGGACCACCCCCTTCTCCTCAACACGCTATCTGACCTTGGCTTCACAGACTCCGTCCTCTCCTGGTTCTCCTCTTATCTCTCCGGTCGTTCTTTCTCAGTCTCTTTTGCAGACTCCTCCTCCCCCTCCCATCCTCTTACTGTGGGGGTTCCCCAAGGTTCAGTGCTTGGTCCCCTTCTGTTCTCAATCTACACGCACTCCCTTGGTGACCTCATTCGCTCCCTCGGCTTCAACTATCATCTCTACGCTGATGACACCCAGATCTACATCTCTGCCTCTGCTCTCTCCCCCTCTCTCCAGGCTCGCATCTCCTCCTGCCTTCAGGACATCTCCATCTGGATGTCTGCCCGCCACCTAAAGCTCAACATGTCGAAGACTGAACTCCTTGTCTTCCCTCCCAAACCTTGTCCTCTCCCTGACTTTCCCATCTCTGTTGACGGCACTACCATCCTTCCTGTCTCACAAGCCCGCAACCTTGGTGTCATCCTCGACTCTGCTCTCTCATTCACCCCTCACATCCAAGCCATCACCAAAACCTGCCGGTCTCAGCTCCGCAACATTGCCAAGATCCGCCCTTTCCTCTCCATCCAAACTGCTACCCTGCTCATTCAAGCTCTCATCCTATCCCATCTGGACTACTGCACCAGCCTTCTCTCTGATCTCCCATTTTCGTGTCTCTCTCCACTTCAATCCATACTTCATGCTGCTGCCCGGATTATTTTTGTCCAGAAACGCTCTGGGCATATTACTCCCCTCCTCAAAAATCTCCAGTGGCTACCAATCAATCTGAGCATCAGGCAGAAACTCCTCACCCTGGGCTTCAAGGCTCTCCATCCCCTCGCCCCCTCCTACCTCACCTCCCTTCTCTCCTTCTCCAGCCCAGCCCGCACCCTCCACTCCTCCGCTGCTAATCTCCTCACCGTACCTCGTTCTCGCCTGTCCCACCCCATCTCCCTCCTACCATTTCTCTCCAAACTTCTTGAGAGAGTTGTTTACACCCACAGTCTCCACTTCCTTTCCTCCAGTTCTCTCCTAGATCCCCTCCAGTCTGGCTTCTTCCCCCTTCACTCCATAGAAACCCTCTCTAAGGTAACCAATACCTTCTCGCCAAATTTGACGGCCTTTAATCTATTCTAATCCTTCTAGCCCTCGCAGTTACTTTTGGCATTATAGACAACCCGCTCCTCCTTGAAACTTTATCCAACCTGGGCTTCACTGACACTGTCCTCTCTTGGTTCTCCTCCTATCTCTCTGGCAGCTTATTCTCAGTCTCTTTTTCTGGCTCTGCCTCCCATCCTCTGATAGTGGGGAGAAGCAGCACAGCTCAGGGGAAAGAGCACGGGCTTGGGAGTCAGAGGTCGTGGGTTTGAATCCCGGCTCTGCTACTTGTCAGCTGTGTGACTTTGGACAAGTCACTTAACTTCACTTTGCCTCAGTTACTTCATCTGTAAAATGGGGATTAAGACTACCCCAGCGCTTAAAACAGTGCTTGGCACATAGTAAGTGCTTATTATCATCCCTCAAGGCTCAGTTTTAGGTCCCCTTCTATTCTCCATCTACACCCACCCACTCAATCAGTAAATTAATCAATGGCATGATTGATTGCAGAACCAAGTGCTAAGTATAGTGCTCTGCACATAGTAAGCACTCAATAAATACCACTGATTGATTCTCTGGGCTTCAGTTCCCTCATCCTCAGAATGGGGATTCACTACCTGTTCTCCCTCATACTTAATAATAATAGTAATATTGATGGCATTTATTAAGCACTTACTACATGTATAGTACTGTTCTAAGCAAAGTTGATTATCTTGTACTTACCCCAGAACTTAGCACAGTAGTTGGCACATGGTAAGCACTTAACAAATACCCCCATTATTATTATTTTGTGTATATTCCTTGGGAAAATAGTGTCTTCTTCCCCTCTAGACTGTAAGCTTGTTGTGGGAAGGGAAAGTGTCTGTTATATTGTTGTGTTGTATTCTCCCAAGTGCCGAGTACAGTGCTCTGCATACAGTAAATGCTCAATAATTGCACTTGTGGGCAGAGAATGTGTCTGTTGTTATATTGTACTCTCCCAAGTGCTTAGTACAGTGCTTTGCACAGAGTAAGTGCTCAGTAAATACGATTGAATGAGTGAATGAACAAATAAATACATTTGATTGATTATTATGTCTCAACCCTGCACACAGTGTGTTTTAAATACTACTATTAGTACTACGACTCTGACAGTCACTCATATCTGAATTTGTATTTACCAACTCTGTTTTATTGTTCTCTCCCAAGGGCTTAGTACAGTGCTGTGCGCAAAGTAAATACTCAATAAATACCATTGATGATAATGTACTGAATTTATTCTGCCCCTTACATCAATCAATCAATCAATCAATCGTATTTATTGAGCACTTACTATGTGCAGAGCACTGTACTAAGCGCTTGGGAAGTACAAGTTGGCAACACATAGAGACAGTCCCTACCCAACAGCGGGCTTACATAGGTCAATCCTATTTATTGAGGGCTTACTGTGTGCAGAACACCATATTAAATAATAATAATAATGACATTGGTTAAGTGCTTACTATGTGCAAAGCACTGTTCTAAGTGCTGGGGAGGATACAAGGTGATCAGGTTGTCCCACGTGGGGCGCTCAGTCTTAATCCCCATTTTACAGATGAGGGAACTGAGGCCCAGAGAAGCAAAGTGACTTGCCCAAGGTCACACAGCTGACAAGTGGCAGAGCCGGGACTAGAACCCACGACCTCTGGCTCCCCAGCCCATGCTCTTTCCACTGAGCCACAATGCTTGGCACATAGTAAGCGCTTAACAAATACCAAAATTATTTGTTTGTTACTCATTGACTAGGTAGAGTTTATCTGTCTACAAGACTTTCTCCTAACAATGAAATTCTCCAATGCCCTGCTATGGGACAAGGAAGATTCAGATGCTGGTGGTATCAAATATTTCTTTCTGCATCAGATATTTAAGAAACATCTATAAGACTGTGTTGAAAATACAACTGAGACTTTTCCCTCTTGGCTGGGTCATCACAACACTATGTTAGGAAATATTTGGACAGTGTTAACAGCCATTGGAAAACGTTTAGTACATATTTACTATGCTTTTTATTTTGCTAATGATGTGCATCTAGCTTTAATTCTATTTGTTCTATTTATTCTATTTGTTCTATTTCAAGCCCTTAGTACAGTGCTCTGCACACAGTAAGCGCTCAGTAAATACGATTGATTGATTGATTTGTTCTGGCGATTTTGACACCTGTCCACATGTTTTGTTTTGTGGTCTGTCTCAATCAATCAATCAATCATATTTATTGAGCGCTTACTATGTGCAGAGCACTGTACTAAGCGCTTGGGAAGTACAAATTGGCAACATATAGAGACAGTCCCTACCCAACAGTGGGCTCACAGTCTAAAAGGGGGAGACAGAGAACAAAACCAAACATACTAACAAAATAAAATAAATAGAATAGATATGTACAAGTAAAATAACTAAATAAATAAATGAATAGAGTAATAAATATGTACAAACATATATACATATATACAGGTGCTGTGGGGAAGGGAAGGAGGTAAGATGGGGGGATGGAGAGGGGGACGAGGGGGAGAGGAAGGAAGGGGCTCAGTCTGGGAAGGCCTCCTGGAGGAGGTGAGCTCTCAGCAGGGCCTTGAAGGGAGGAAGAGAGCTAGTCTCCCCCTTCTAGACTGTGAGCCCGTTGTTGGGTAGGAACCGTCTCTATATGTTGCCGACTTGTACTTCCCAAGCGCTTAGTACAGTGCTCTGCACACAGTAAGCGCTCAATAAATACGGCTGAATGAATGAAGACCAGACATAAGGGCCGGGGTCCCGAGTCGGACGACTGTGAGCCCGTTGTTGGGTAGGGATTGCCGAATTGTACTTTCCAAGCGCTTAGTACAGTGGTCTGCACACAGTAATTGCTCAATAAATACGACTGATTGATTGATTGATTGATATAAAAAAGGGAAAAAAATCTTAGGAGAATTGTAAAGGCAGATCAGATAGAAAAATCCTGAGATCAGAGTTGGCTTTTTGCAAACTTTTAGGTTTTCCGTCCTTGAAAATCAATCAATCAATCAATCGTATTTATTGAGCACTTACTGTGTGCAGAGCACTGTACTAAGCACTTGGGAAGTACAAGTTGGCAACATATGGAGACAGTCCCTACCCAACAGTGGGCTCACAGTCTAAAATGACTATGAGTATTAAATCTTTTCCCACTGTTTTAACAGTGGAAAATGTTTTTGTCAGATTTGTAACCTCACAGTATTTTGATATTTAATATTGTATACTTGTTGTACATATTTATTCTATTTATTTTATTTTGTTAATATGTTTTGTTCTCTGTCTCCCCCTTCTAGACTGTGAGCCTGCTGTTGGGTAGGGACTGTATGTGTTGCTGACTTGTACTTCCCAAGCACTTAGTACAATGCTCTGCACACAGTAGGCACTCAATAAATACGATTGATTGATTGATTTTGTTTTGTTCTCTGTCTCCCCCTTCTAATAATAATAATAATGGCATTTATTAAGCATTTACTATGTGCCAAGCACTGTTCTAAGCGCTGGGGAGGTTACAAGGTGGTCAGGTTGCCCCACGGGGGGCTCACAATCTCAATCCCCATTTTACAGATGAGGTGACTGAGGCCCAGAGAAGTGAAGTGACTTGCCCAAAGTCACCCAGCTGACAAGTGGTGGAGCTCTAGACTGTGAGCCCACTGTTGGGTAGGGACCGTCTCTCTGTGTTGCCAACTTGGACTTCCCAAGCGCTTAGTCCAGTGCTCTGCACCCAGTAAGTGCTCAATAAATACTATTGATTTTGTTTTGTTCTCTGTCTCCCCCTTCTAATAATAATAATAATAATAATGGCATTTATTAAGCGCTTACTATGTGCAAAGCACTGTTCTAAGCGCTGGGGAGGTTACAAGGTGATCAGGTTGTCCCACTTGGGGCTCACAGTCTTCATCCCCATTTTACAGATGAGGTAACTGAGGCCCAGAGAATAATAATAATAATAATGGCATTTATTAAGCGTTTACTATGTGCGAAGCACTGTTCTAAGCACTGGGAAGGTTACAACGTGATCAGGTTGCCCCACAGGGGTCTCACAGTCAATCCCCATTTTACAGATGAGGTAACTGAGGCCCAGAGAAGTGAAGTGACTTGCCCAAAGTCACCCAGCTGACAAGTGGCGGAGCTCTAGACTGTGAGCCCGCTGTTGGGTAGGGACCGTCTCTCGATGTTGCCAACTTGGGCTTCCCAAGCGCTTAGTCCAGTGCTCTGCACCCAGTAAGCGCTCACTAAATACGATTGATTGATTGACTGATTGACTACAATCCCCACAGTGCAGCGCGCGGGGCCCTGGCCAAGCCCCGTGATGCTTTGCGGCGGGGTGGCCAGGAGGAAGATGGCAACTTTCGGAGGGATGGTGAGAGCCTCGGAGAGCAGCAGCGAGGAGGAGGAGGAGGAGGAGGATGAGGAGGAGCTGGAGCGGTGCCGGCAGGCTGCCCAGGGCTGGGACCCGAGGGCAGGCCCCACCAGCGGACCCCACGCCGGTAGGGAGCCGAACCCTCCCAGCAGCAGGACCCACTGTTGGGTAGGGACCATCTCTATATGTTGCCAACTTGTCCTTCCCAAGCGCTTAGTACAGTGCTCTGCACACTGTAAGCGCTCAATAAATACGATTGATTGATTGATTGACAGGCAGCCTGGCCCAACCCTACCCATCAGCCCGGGCCTGGGTTCCAATCCTGCCCCCGCCCCCTGTCTGCTCTGTGACCCCCGACCATTCACGTGACTTCTAATAATAAAAAAATAACGACGGTATTTGTTAAGCGCTTACTATGTGCAAAGCACTGTTCCAAGCGCCGGGGAGGTTACAAGGTGAACAGGTTGTCCCACGTGGGGCTCACAGTCTTAATCCCCATTTTACAGATGAGGGAACTGAGGCCCAGAGAATAATAATAATAATAATGGCATTTATTAAGCGCTTACTATGTGCAAAGCACTGTTCTAGGCGCTGGGGAGGTTACAAGGTGAACAGGTTGTCCCACGTGGGGCTCACAGTCTTAATCCCCATTTTACAGATGAGGGAACTGAGGCCCAGAGAATAATAATAATGGCATTTATTAAGCGCTTACTGTGTGCAAAGCACTGTTCTAAGCGCTGGGGAGGTTACAGGGTGAACAGGTTGTCCCACGTGGGGCTCACAGTCTTAATCCCCATTTTACAGATGAGGGAACTGAGGCACAGAGAAGTTAAGTGACTTTCCCGAAGTCACACAGCTGACAAGTGGCAGACCCGGGATTTGAACCCATGACCTCTGACTCCAGAGCCCGGGCTCTTTCCACTGAGCCACGCTGCTTCTCTGGGCTAAGAAGCAGCATGGCTTAGTGGAAAGAGGACTTCCTAGACTGAGCACCCCTCCTTCCTCTCCCCCTCCTCATCCCCCCCGCCTTACCTCCTTCAATCAATCAATCAATCGTATTTATTGAGCAATTACTGTGAGCAGGGCACTGTACTAAGCGCTTGGGAAGTACAAGTTGGCAACATATAGAGATGGTCCCTACCCAACATGGGCTCACAGTCTAGAAACACTTGTATATATGTATATATGTTTGTACAGATTTATTACTCTATTTTACTTGTACATATTTATCCTATTTATTTTATTTGGTTTATATGTTTTGTTTTGTTGTCTGTCTCCCCTTCTAGACTGTGAGCCCACTGTTGGGTAGGGAGCGTCTCTATATGTTGCCAACTTGTACTTCCCAAGCGCTTAGTCCAGTGCTCTGCACACAGTAAGTGCTCAATAAATACGATTGAATGAATGATGAAAGCGCCCGGGCTTGGGAGTCAAAGGTCAGGGGTTCTAATCCCGCCTCCAACCATGTCAGCTGTGTGACTTTGGGCCAGTCACTTTGCTTCTCTTGGCCTCAGTTCCCTCATCTAGAAAATGGGATTGAGTTTGTGAGCCCCATGTGGGACAACCTGATTACCTTGTATCTCTCCCAGCGCTTAATACAGTGTTTGGCACGTAGTAAGCACTTAAATGCCATCGTTGTTATTATATCATTCATGGATTTCTTTCATTATAAACTCTTAAAAGGGTTGGGGTTATTTACCTTAGTGTCAAAAAGTGGGGTAGAAACAAGATAGATAATTGGATTGGACATAGTCCATGTCCCACATGGGGCTCACATTTTTAATCCCCTTTTATGGACAAAGGTAAATGAGGCACAGAGAAGTTGAGTAACTTGCACAAAGTCATACAGCAGACAAGTGGTGGAGTCAGGTTAGAACTCAGATCCTTTTGAATCCCAGGCCCATTCTCTATCCACTAGGCCAAGCTGCTTCTCACTATTGGATATTTTCATTCATATCCAGTATATTCAGTGAATATTCAGCCCTAAATATGCTCCCTTCGCCATGTCTTAGGGAAGTTAACCAGAATTAGAATCCTCAGTATTTGATTTTCTAGCGGGAAAGCATGTCTTTGGTTTCTGTTGTAGGTAAGCTCTCGACCCTGCTGTTAATCCAGAAGAAAGAACATTTCTGGGTATCAAGAGACCTGGGTTCTAGTCCAGATTTGCCAGCTGGGATTATTCCATCCTTAGTGAAGTTTTCTGACCAAAGAACAACTTAGATTATTCCCCAGTCAGTCAATCAGTAGTATTAATTGTATAATGTCCTAGGTGGTTTCCAGTCAGAAACCTTCTAGTCTCACACTAGACCCCAGGACTGCTAATTCCCAGAGCAGTGTTCTTTCCACTCTACCAATCAATCAATCAATCGTATTTATTGAGCACTTACTGTGTGCAGAGCACTGTACTAAGCGCTTGGGAAGTACAAGTTGGCAACACATAGAGACAGTCCCTACCCAACAGTGGGCTCACAGTCTAGAAGACCAAAATCAGGGCTTCTGCCCAGAGTAATAAATGCCATTGATTGATAGATTGGAGTGCAAGTAATTGGAATATGTTGGATTGGCAAGAGCACAGGCCTGAGAGTCAGGGCCTGGGTTCTAAACCTGCCTCTGCCACTTGCCTGCTTACTTTTGGCAAGTCACTTAACCTCTCTGTGCCTCAGTTTCCACATCGGTAAAACTGGGAATTCGTTGCCTGTTCTTCCTACTTAGACTGCAAGTCCTGTGTTGGACAGGGACTGTGTCCATCCTGATTGTCTTTTACCTGAGAACTTAGTAAAGGTACGTGGCACATAATGAGTGCTTAACAGATTCTACGATTTTTAGTGCTCTCTAATCTGTGTAATTCATTTTTGTTTCCACAGGTATCTCAGGAAAAGCCAACTTCCCAGCTGTTCCACCAAGCCTCAGGTACTTCGGGCTTTAGACTCATATTTCAGAGAAATAGGAACACTCTCATTGGGCAGAAGCCAAAGGGTTTCAGCACTCTGCAATGGTAAGAGTGGGTGTGACTATCAGTCCCTTGCCCCTGGGAGTGCCTGCACCTGGATCCAGACCTCTGGCTTAGTTCCATGTCCTTCGGCTCAGATTGATAGCAAAAGCAGGATCTGACCTGACAGAGATGTCAGGACCCTTTGTGTATATTTCAGGCCTAACGCAGATGAGCATGAGCAAGATGGAAACGAACTTCAGACCACTCCAGAGTTTCGTCTTCATGTAGCAAAGAAACTTGGATCCTTGCTGGACAGGTAACGTCATTCCCGGATTTTGTGTCTCTTGCTTCTTCATGCCTAGGGAGGGAGCTTAGGGGGACAAGGAGCCTTCAATTCTTGAGGAGCAGAAGTGAGGAAATTAGGAAAAGTCGGTTTGAGTTCAAAGGCCGTGGTTGTTGATTTGCTCAGGGATTGTTTCTTGTTAGCCGTGGATATGCTCATGTGGGTCTGATCATCGGAAGATGCAGCTCCTGTCTTGTGCGGGAGAGGATTGTGGGATGCTCACACAAAGTCAGTGCGATTGGGGTGCAAAGTCCAGTCAGCCCCATCTAAGTGGGATGCTCACACAAAGCCACTGTGATTTGGGAAATCGAGTCACCCCCCCACTCAAATGTGGGTCGCTCACACAAAACCATCACCCCTTCCCCAGCTAGGCTGCCCTTAGGAACAGGAAATTTCCTAGGGCACAAAGAGGCAAAAATAAGGGTTTTCGTGGGTGGACCATCGTCTTAAATTATGCGACCTGTGGTCAATATCTTCTCTGGTCCCTGGCTCCTCCCTAAAATGCCTCAGATGACAAGCAAACTGAGGCAGCAACTAGTGGAACTCAAAAGACCACTCTGGGTTTAACTAAGTAGAAGAAGTGATCCTAATCTTCTCTTTAATGTGATACTGCTATTTACAGGGACCACAATGCCCAAGGGCATCAGTGAGTGTCTCAGGGCAGTTTTTCTCTTTGCATTAAGATGAGCGCAGCTTCCTGACCGAAACATTTGTACATTGGTTCCCTTTTTGATTCCAAACATTCTGAAAAGAAACTGCAGTGATTAGGTTATCTGCTGAGAAAAAGGGACGGGCACTCTGATTTTTGGTGGATTTCAAGCTAGTTTGCTGTAGCATGAAAAATCCATGGGCTTTCCTCAAGGGTCCATCTTCTTTTGCTCCTGTCGTCTTCTTCCCTTTAGCTGCATTGTGGTCTCAGAACTGGGGTCATCACCGGCACGGGGTCCCTTGGAGGCGACCACCTGTGAGGATGATGGTGAGTTGCTAACTTTCCTACTAAGCGTAGTAAATCTGGAGCTTAATAAGAATAATGGTACTTAAGCGCTTACTGTGTGCCAAGCACTGTTCTAAGTGCTGATGTAGACAGTCAGTTAACCCGGTTAGACGCAGTCCCTTTCCCACGTGGGGTTTATAGTCTTAATTCCCATTTTACAGAATGGAGTAACAGGCTCAGAGAAGTTAAGCAACTTGCCCAAGGTCACACAGCTGACAAGTGGCTGACAAGTAAATACGATTGAAAGTGGCGGAGCTGGAATTAGAACCCAGGTCCCTCCATCTCCCAGGCCCATGCTCTGTCCACTAAGCCATGCTGCTTGTGAGAAGGCAACCTACCAACTCTATTAGACTTTCCCAAATGCTCACTACAGTGCTCTGCACAAATTAAGTGCTCAGGAAATACCACTGATTGATTGACTGATCGGAGCCAGCTTCCCTGGAGCTCCCTGCTGAACGGGGACGGTGGATATTTCCACCATGTTAGGAACAACTTTCTGTGACTGCAGCTTTATCAGTGGTATGTATTGAGCACTTACTATGTGCCGAGCACTGTTCTAAGCACTTGGGAAAGTGCAATACAAGAGAATTAACAGGCACGTTCCCTGCCCGTAATGAGCTTACAGTCTAAAGATGAGGGGACAGGCATTAATATGAATAAATAATTGATAATAAATTTAAAGATATGTACAAAGGCATCCACCTCCCCTAGTCATTCTTTCATTCTCTTGTGTTTTAGGTTTCCGCCTCTTCTTCACATCCATCCCAGGAGACTGTGGAAAGCCACCTCCTCCTCAAATCAGAAGGACGTTGCCTCCTTCCAGTTCCAGGTGAAGTACTAACCAGGCTGTGTGCTCCACTTTTCCTTCATTTTCTGCCTCTGCATATTTCCTTACTTGGACCTGCTGGGTGAGGCCTGCCAGGGAGAGGCCAGTGGCTCCATTATTGGGTCAGAAAGGTGATCCTGACTCTTTAGTCAGGGCCGGGAGAGAGCGTGCTTCATTTCCAACTGCCCTTGGCTCAGCCTGTGAGATTCTTCAGTGAGTGGGACTCTGGTTGTGAGTGGTGTGAAACTTGGCGGCGTGGGGGAGGGTCTTGAGAGCCCTCCCACATCCCTAACCGATTGCTCCTTGCAGTGAACTGGACAGCGATGATGAGGAGTGGCGGCGGTGCCAAGAAGCCGCTGTATCCGCTGCAGAAATCCTGCAGCAGGGAGTCCCTCTCATGGCAGCCCAGGAAACCGGCAAGCAGAAGGGAGAGGAGACGCCGGTAAAGAAGAAAAAAAAACAGAAGAAAAAGGACAAAAAGGAGAAGGTCTCTGATCGGGTCATGATGGGCGCATCGAGGTGCCCCGGGGATGAGAAGCCGCAAATCCCATCTCTTAATGGGGAGACTGAACAGAGTGGGGCCCACACGCTGCTGCTCTGGGCAAAGAAGAAAAAAAGAAAGAAAAATGGAAAAGAAAAGAGTGGTAGCTGAGCGCGTGGAAGGTTGTGGGTCGCTCTGATGTCTAGCGTGAACCCTGCTGGAGCTTTCGGGTATGAACTTGGGCTTCCCCCACTGTTTACTGGCCAGAAGATTCCAACATTCGTTCCCCAGAGAACTCTGTTCCTTTATTCCCCCGGCTGATGGTGGAGGACGTTGATAAGAGGATTCAACTCACTGTCAACCATGCTCAGAGGAGATTTCGTTTCTTGTCTCTCCCGGGACCTTTGTCGAGATCAAGTCAGCCGAGCTCTTGGACAACCTTTTCTGACGTTGCCTTTCCTCCCCAGTTGGGCCTTTAGCCTCTCAGCCCAAGCTCCTTCTTCAGATACAGAGTGGTGTGGAAGCAGATCCGGGCCCAGGGCTTGGGGCTTTTCCTCCTGTTCTAAGTTGTTCTGGATCATCAGCTGGTCTGCTGCGATGGTCTAAAATAAATCCCATCTTTTGTTTGTTTCCTGTGGTACTCTGCGTAAAGCGGGGGCCTGCTTCCTTTGGAGGGCCTCTCAGGGGCAGGCACAAGGGGCCAGGAAGTGACATTGCAATCCGCTTATGCTCCTTAAACCCAGAATTAAGAGGGAAAGTGCTGGAAGATCATGTCATTTACAGTTGTCTTATCCTGGGATCTCCAGAAGTGTGGCCACAGGCCTTGCCCATGGCCCTGGCCCCTCATATTTTGTCCAAAGTACAGCTTGGCGATGGGATCCTTGGTTGGGAAGAGAGCACTGGTTTCACTGCATCTCCAAAGGAAGCCTGAAAACCCCAAGGGCAGAAGGCCTACGACTCCCTGTGGTCTCTACACCTGGGAGAGCCCAGCTGAGTGCAAACCCCCAGCTCCCATATCCTCATTTACCGTAATACAATGATTGGACCCCCTACCCCACCCCAGCCCCTGCGCTTTCCCCGCAACAGATCTCTGTTGCAAGTTCATGAACAGAATATGGTTTCTTTTTTTCTCTCACTTTACTGAAAGTTAAATATATTTACAGGATTACCCCCTGCAGGGAGCAAGCAGCTGCAGTGTTGAGTCCCTCCTCTCGGTCTCAACTTCCAGAGCCCTGGGTATCCTAAGTGGGGGCCCTTCAAGCATATGAAGGGGAGAGCTTCTGTTCAGATCCTCAGGTTTTCCCTCCCCTCCTTCACAGACCAGCTGTTCATTGGAAAAACCAGAAGGGTGCAATTTGCCATGGTTTAGACTTTTTTTTCCTCCATAGCCAGTAGTTACCAGCAACTGTAAGGGATGTCTAAAGGATTCTCTTTTCTTGAACCCTACATAACTGCACCCATCCCTCCCCTCTTCCACAGAGTACATTTAAATTCTGTCATCCTCAGTGTTGCCTGGGAATGTGGCCTTCCCAGTATCTATCAGCGCCCCATACTGCGCTGCTAGTGAAAATTGGGCTGTGTCTATAGTAGAGGAGGCGAGTGGTCCTGCCTGGAAAGCTGCAGCCTTAGGAACCACCAGCTCAAATGGGGCTTGGAACTCAGAAGTTCAGAGATTCCCAGATGCCTAAGAAATGGAAAGGAAGGTGGGAGGAAGGAGAATCCAGATTGGGTACCAGAGGAGGCTAAAGTGGCAGCTAGATAGGACTGGGGGACCTGAGGATTCTAGCTGGCTGGGAGGGATTGGGCTCCTGGAGTTTTATCTACTGCCTGTTAAGGGGCACCTCCTGGGTATTGCTGGGTGAGATGAATTCTCCCTCCCCCAAGTTAGCATGGGTACTGGCTACAGGCTTTCCGGGAAGGATGGGGGCTGAGGTTTGTGGTTGGTCTAGAATCTAAGGCGGAAGTGGCACAGTCCCTGAGGCAGGAGCCTCTCTTCCCTGCCGTCTCCCCAACCTTGCTCTGACACCTCCAAACCTGAACTTCAGGTGAAAGACCCCTCCTTTCTTCTGCTAAGTGGAGTGGTCTTCAGTTCCATAGTATAAAGTGCCCCAGGCTTCTGTTCCACCTTTCTAGAGAAAGAGGACATTGAGAGGGCAGAGATTGGCATCAGGCTGAAGGCCTGTGGTATGTCTGGAACCAGACCCAGTTGGGCGTCTCCAGAATCCCCCAGATTCACCTTGTTCCCTGAAGCTGGAGAGGGATGTGGAGGTCAGAATGAGGGCTCTTCACTAGCCGGTCTCCTAAAAACTTTTCCTGAGAAAGGCTCTGCCCCTGCTGTGGCTGTGCAGGTGAGGGAGAGGCGGGTAGGGGCTGCCCGCAGATGTGGGCCAGCTCCAGTCTCTTCCCAGCAAAAGGCTGGGCCAGTGCCCTTCCCAGAAGGGGACGCTCCTGCCAGCCCAGTCGCCATGGTTACTGAGAGGAGGATGCCATCTGCGTGGAGATGAAGGTCTCGATGACGCTGTGATTGGATGGCAGCAGGTGGCTGTGGCTGTTGGTTGAGTCGGAACTCTGGTATAACACCAGGCTGCTGGAGGAGACTGGCAAAGCAAACAGGCACTGAAGTTACAGGCTTCCTTACATCACCTACCACCTTTCTCCCCAGACCCCTAGGCCTGCTCTGGTTCATGGCTCTGCCCCTCCCTGGCTGTTGCTGCCCCAGTACCAATCAAACCCCATTACCCAGGCAAAAGCAGTGCTTCCTCTCCTTTGCTCTCTCTCTCTCCCCCATCATCAGGAAAAGTTCACCGCAGCCAAGCCAGCCTGAAAACCGGTTCTGCTTTCCACAGAAGCAGTGTAGACTAGTGGAAAGAGCCCAGGCCTGGGCGTCAGAAGATCCTGGCTCCTAGTCTTGGCTCCGCTGCTTATCTGCTGTATGATACTGGGCAAGTCACTTAACTTCTCTGTGCCTCAGTTCCCTCATCTGTAAAATGGGGATTAAGACTGTGAGCTCCACCTGGGACAGCGACTGCATCCAAAATACCATTTCAAAAAAGTTTTAGGAGAGTGATCCTTAGGGGAGTTCTTCTTGGAGAACTCTTTCCTAGGGTGGTCCCACAGTGAGATGACTGTCCCAGGGTGAACCTGTACCAGTCCTCTAGACTGTAAGCTTGTTGTGGGCAGGGAACGTTTCTGTTTATTGTTACATTGTACTCTCCAAGGCGCTTAGTACAGTATTTCATTCATTCATTCAATCGTATTTATTGAGCGCTTACTGTGTGCAGAGCACTGTACTAAGTGCTTGGGAAGTACAAGTCGGCAACATATAGAGACAGTCCCTACCCAACAATGGGCTCACAGTCTAGAAGGGGGAGACAGACAACAAATCAAAACATGTGGACGGGTGTCAAGTCAATCAATCAATCAATCGTATTTATTGAGCGCTTACTGTGTGCAGAGCACTGTACTCTGCACATGTTAAGTGCTCAATAAATACGACTGACTACCAGAGGCTAGTTAGGTCCTGGTCCTGCCTCAGTGGTTTGGCTCCAGACTGGTGCAGTCCCTTGTGGCTCTGGGTTTTCCCCAGTCTGAGGGGCACCATGGAGGTCAAGGACTGATCTGGGGGATTAGATTTTCTCTGAGGCAGATCCAGACTGAACTATGCCAATGAGTCAGTCTTGACTCAGCACTTAGAACAGTGCTTGGCACATAGTAAGCGCTTAACAAATACCATTATTATTTTTACTATTATTGACTCCCAGATCCCCAGCTTCAGGGGGCTCCTGTGGCTGAGGATGACCTGGAATTGGGGCAAAACAAAGCCCTCTCTCTTCCTCCACCCCTCCAGCCCCACCTGCACCTTCCGGAGCCCGATCAGCCTCTGGAGGTTGCTGAGTGGGAGCAGTACCACTTTCCTGGTGGGTGGGTGGGTGTTGCTTAATAAAATTGCAGGCCTCTGCCTCTCCTTCCTCTCCACCCTGCTTCCCCCGCCACTGGTGCTTCTTTGCTCCATCCCCACATATCCTAGATTCTTATTCCTCTATTCTCCTCACCAGGCTCTCTGCTCCCGTTTTACCCATTTTCCTCGGGCGGTGCGGATTGGGCTCCCTGGGTGCGGCTGGAGCCGCGGGAAGCGACAGGGCCCCAGCTGGGATTCCAGTTCTGGGGAGGCGGGAGTGGGGGCATGCCTCACCTGCTGGGCTGGAACTGAGACGATGCCCTGGCTGGAGGTGCTGGATGCCCGAGTCCTGGCTGGGGATGTGGATGGTGGCCGCCTGGGACACTGGTGTATGGAGCCCCGACTCATTGGGAGTCTCCGAGTCCGCAGTGAACACCTAGTGGGATGGAGGTGACACTCAACTGGAGGAGGTGGGGTCGGAGCTGAGGAAGCTGATGCCCCCCAAGAGGAAGAGACTAGGTAGGGGAGTATAATTTATGTATATTAATGTGTCCCCCCCTTTAAACTGTGACTTTGTTGTGGGCAGGGAATGCGTCTTTGTTGTACTGTACGATCTCCCAAGTGCTTGGTACAACGGTTTGCACACAGTAAGCGTGCAAAAATAAATACGATTGAATGACGTTTCAGCTAGGGGAGTTGGGCTCTGGATGGCATGAAGTGGAGTGCGGGCTATCCCAAAAGTCAGTCAATTGTATTTATTAAGCACTTACTGTGTGCCAAGCACTGCACTAAGCACTGGGAAAAGTATAGTATAACAGCCACATTCCCTACCCACAATGGGCTTACAGTCTAAAGAGGGAGGCAGACATTAATATAAGTAGATTACAGATATGTACATAAGTGCTGTGGGGCTGGAAGCGGGGATGAATGAAGGGAGCAAGTCAGGGCAACGTAGAAGGGAGAGGGAGAAGAGGGCTTAATCAGGGAAGGCCTTATGGAGGAGATGTGCCTTCAGTAAGGTTTTGAAGTGGGGGGAAAGTAATTGTCAGATTTGAGGAAAGAAGGCGTTCTAGACCAGAGGCAGGAAGTGGGCGTTGGTGGTGAGCTAGACAAGAGTAAGGTACAGTTAGCATTAGAGGGACCAAGTGTGCAAGTGTGATTGAGTGCTTTAAAGCCAATGGTGAGCGTTTCTGCTTGATGAAGTGGATGGGCAACCACTGGAGGTCCTTGAGAGGGGAAACATGGCCTGAATATTTTGGTAGAAAAGCGTTCTACAAAAATGGACTTTCTCAGAAGGAGAGAGCTTATAAGAAAGGAGTAGCGGTGGGGCCTGTACCTTTCCTCCTTACCTGCTTGGCGGGGGTCAGGCTGGCAAGGGCGCTGAGGTTGGCAGTGTCGGTGATCAGCATAGTCTGCGGGAGGAGGCTGGTGTGCGCGTATTGGGCCACCTCGGGCTTGTGGCTGTAGAGGGCTGCAGCAGGAGGGGGCATGAGGAGACCTTGGGCGTGGCACCGTAGGGCATCCCGTGGCCCTTCCCCGCCCCTCTCCCCGAGCCCGGAATCCCAGTGAGTGGAGCCGACGGTACCCGAGGAAGCGCGTGGTAGGGAATGCCCAAGGAAATGGCTTCCGGACCGTGCTTCCTGCTGCGGTGCCAGGGTCTTCAGCCTGGCAGGACTCCCTCCCCTTTTAGCTTCCCTTTTCTACCCCTGTAGAAAAACCTTACCGTGGGGGCTCTGCAGTTGGGCCATAGTGGCCATGAAGGGGCTCTGAGCCACATGGCTCTGCACCTGCTGCATGAGTGGCTGCTGGTAAGAAGGGTGCAGCTGCTGGGAGAACTGGACTGGCTGCAGGGTGGTCAGACTGCTGCCCATACTGTTGATGACCGGCACACTCTGGGCCTGAGTCGAGGCCAGGCCTGGAACGCCGGAAGAGGACAATCAGCTGAGCCCTTCCCAACCTTCCTCTCACCCACTTTGTTCTAGACCTTGGAAGCAGCCAGCCAAGCCAGTCTCGAGCGACTCGGGATTAAAGAGTTCTGTCCCGATCCGGCCAGAGTCCGGCCTCGGCCTGGAGAACCCAGCCCACAGACGCCTGGATGTTCACTGCACTGGGTCACTAGGATGGAAGTTCAATGACTAAACCCTCTCCTTCCACGGGTAAGAAGGGCAGGGTAGCAAAGGACAAAGCACACTTCCCTCTCCTCCCTTCAATCCCCTTTCTGGATTTCTGGGGGCCTGCCAGGTCTTAGGGCTAGGAGCCTTGTCCTCGCCAACCTTAGCCCCTGTGACTCACCAATAACCAGAGTGGAAGCACCAGTGTTGGTGAAGGTGGGGCCCAGGGAGGGGGGTTCGGCGGCCCCAATAGCCATGACGCTAGGCAGTGAGGCCATGATGAGATTCTGGGGTTGCTGATTGAGTCCAGAGGGGGCCTGCTCCAGGCTGTGCAGAGCCGTCAGGGTGCTGACGGGGGGCAGGGGGCCACCGGGGGCTGAGACCTGCAGGGGAGAACAAGTGACAGCACTACAGCCAACCTGGGAAACATCATCATCAATCGTATTTATTGAGCGCTTACTATGTGCAGAGCACTGTACTAAGCGCTTGGGAAGTACAACTTCCCAAGGAAACAGGAGGGAGGCAAGAGGGACCGTGGATTTGGCTTCTCCTACCACGGTCTCCCCACAAGAAAAGCTTGAGAGCAATAGTGAGAAGCAGCACGGCCTAGTGGATAGAGCCCAGGCCTGGGAATCAGATGGATCTGGGTTCTAGTCCCGGCTCTGCCACTTGTCTGTTGTGTGACTTTGGGCAAGTCGTTTCACTTCTCTGGGCCTCAGTTTCCTCATCTGTAAAATGGGGCTTAAGATTGTGAGCCCCATGTAGGACATGGACTGTGTCCAACCTGATTACCTTGTATCTGCCCCAGCGCTTAGAATAGTGTCTGGCACAAAGTGCTTAATAAATACCATAAAAAACAAGCAAGGAAAAAAAAAACCAATGTTGAGGACCATTTCCCGCCTCCCACCTCTCAATCCTTGATTTTTGAAATCCAGTCCCTGAGATTTTGAGATCGCACTCAGGGAGTCACCACCTATCAAAATCTCCTGGCATTTTATAGCCACTGGGGGGATGGGGCCCATCTCAGGGTGGCTAAAGCCAGGCCAGGGCAGCTGAGGGGTCACAAATTCCCCCAATATAATAATTATTATTATTATGATACTACTTACTACGTGCCAAGCACTGTTCTAAGCACTGAGGTAGGTACAAGTTAATCAGGTTGGAAACAGTCCCTGTCCCACATGGGGCTCACAGTCTTAATCCCCATTTTACAAATGAGGTAACCGAGGCCCAGAGAAATGGAACGACTTGCCCAAGGTCACACAGCAGACATGTGGCAGAACTGGGACTAGAACCCAAGTCCTTGTGACTCCGAGGCCCATGCTCTATCCACGAAGCCACGCTGCTTCTCATATCGAGGTTCAGTATCAGGTTTGCAGACCAGGTTGACTCTGACTTCTCCAGCCTAGACTGAAGCTCATTATGGGCAGGGAAAGTGTCTGCCAATTCTGTTGCACTGTGCTTTCTAAAGTGCTTACACAGTGCTCTGAGCATAGTGCTCAATAAATACAATTGATTGATTGATTAGGCCCTGGAGGCTCCGGCCACAGAACTAATTTCCCTGCTTCTAGTTTTTCCACCCCCCGGCCTCGTCACATGGCAGAGGGTCAGGTGGGCATGAGGAGAGTCCCCTGGCACCTCTGACTGGAACACGTCTTCTCGGTCTCCTGCCTGTCCTAGAGGAGGAGACCAGACGGCAGAGGTGGGGTGGGGGCCGGAGCCAGGGCCCCAGCAGAGCGGGGCACACACTCACCAGCTTAGAGTCGGCACTGAGCAGGTTATGGCTGGGCTCCAGGCCTGGGGGTGACACCTGGTGCAGGATGGCGGGGGCTGTCACCATGGCACTGCCCCCGTGGGCACTGCTGCCTGAAGACTCGGCCTCGCTGGTTGGCTGCTGGCCGTATCGCACTCCTGCAGGGGTCAATGAGCAAAGTGAGAGGAGGCAGTTAGTTCCATCTCCTCTCTCCTTTGGCCTCTTTTTATGTCCCTCTTTACCAGTCCCACCCCAGAGGCCCAGTTTAGATGAAGTTAGGCCCCGGGGCAACAATCTTCTCCCACCATTAGCACAGCCCTGAGGCCCTCACCCCTGAGCACCTTTCTCCTTAAGGCCCCCAGTCTTCCCCCCATTCGTTTTCCAGACCTTCTCCTGGCTGCGCTCAACGGTCTCCTCCGAGGTCAGTGCTCACCGTGGACTTTGCTGGGGGAGAGGGCGGTTGGTGGCGGCAGGACAGGGGAGCCGTGTGCAGGAGGCAGTGTTTGGGTGGAGCCAGGCTGGGGGCTGCTGTAGGTGTCCATGGCCAGCTTGTGTCTGAAGGCTTCCTCCTTCCTCCGGTTGGCAAACCAGTTGTAGACTCGCACCTCAGTCACCAGGTTGGAGCCCAGGCCCTGGGCCTGAGATGGGGAAACGCCTCTCTGGAGGCACTCAGCCCTGTGAGGGGCATCACAGTGACCCGTGAGTCGTCCCCATAACAGGATGAAGGTAGCACAGCCCCTTGGCAGGGAGGTGCCCATCTCTGCTCTGTGGGCAGCCCCAAGTCCTGAGATCCCTCTAACTCTCCCTCACCAGATTTGGGGCCAGGATTCTCCAGCCAGGAATGGCCCAGGCTGCTACTGTCCAGCACTTTGAACAGTGCTCCAGCGCTTAGATCAGTGCTTTGCACATAGTAAGCACTTAATAAAGGCCATCATTATTATTATTATATAGGGTGGGGGCAAGTGTGCCAAAGGAGGTGACCTTCTGGCCAGAGGCCTGGGGACCGGAAAGGGGCTCTGCCAGGAGAAGATGGAGTGGACAAGGTGGGAGCAGGGGAAGAAGGACAAAGTGGGAACTGTGAGATCAGAGGCAGTCTGTTCTCCTGGCAGGATGATCCTGCACTTCCCTCTCCTCCCTTCAAACCTTACTGAGAGCTCACCTCCTCCAGGAGGCCTCCCCAGACTGTCCCCTCCTTCCTCTCCCCCTCTCCCCCTCCCCATCCCCCTGCCTTACTTCCTTCCCCTCCCCACAGCACCTGCATATATGTATATATGTTTGTATGTATTACTCTATTTTATTTGTACATATTTATTCTATTTATTTTATTTTAATATGTTTTGTTTTGTTGTCTGTCTCCCCCTTCTAGACTGTGAGCCCGTTGTTGGGTGGGGACCGTCTCTATATGTTGCCAACTTGTACTTCCCAAGCGCTTAGTCCAGTGCTCTGCACACAGTAAGCGCTCAATAAATACGAGCGAATGAATGAATGAACAAGAAGGTCAGCTCCCTGGAAGAGACAAAGCCAGGGATGGAGCCTGTGGAGGCAGCTTGGGATGGGTGAGGAGTGAAATCCCCCGTCACGTGCCTTCTGGCTACACAGGTTCAAGACCAGCGTGTTCAGTGTTCCATGGAGCTCCATGGAGTCTCTGTCTCAGCCCCCACAAAACCTGGGCCCCCACCCTCTACCCCAGGTTCACCTGTTGCATTCCTCCACCAGAGCTTCCCGCTCCTCCTTGCTGGGGTTCTTCTGCCTCTCGTAGGCCTGGAACAGGATCTGCTGGGACGCAGGGCCCCACTTGAAGCGATTCCTCCTGCCCTTCTTGGTGGGCAGTTCATCTCCCAAGGGCTCTTCCGCCAGCACGCCCTGCCCCGCGTGGGTGAACTCTGGAGGCACAGGGAGCTGTGGGCAGAGCCTGCCAGCCCTGGGTCCCCAGTCCCAGCTCCTACTGCCTTGAGCTCCTATGAACATTTGGGCCTCCCTCTCTTTGAGGAAAGCAAATCTGTTGCCCTCTCATACCCTTCTGGACTCGACACCCTTTCAGATCTCTGGCTTAGGGCCAGGGTAGGGAGGGGGTACCCAGGCCGGGTAAACTAGACCCAAGGCTGCCCAGGGTCAGGGGCAGACAATCCCAGAAGGAAGACAGATCCTAGCAGACTCCACACTGGTCGTCTTAGCACAGAAAGGGGTGGAATCTGGCTCCCCGGGACGATCTCCTGACATCTGTCATCCCAACACTCTCAAACTTCTCCAGTGCTCCCGGGGAGGGCAGCCCTGGCCTCCTCACGCCATCCCGGCTGACGCTTGGTACTTACGCTGGGCCACCTCTCGCTGCTTGCGGACGTACCAGGTGTAGAGGGCGGCTCTCTTCTGGGTCTTCATAGGGGTGCCCTTGTTGAGGTGCTGAGAGAGGTGGGATTGGTTGAGGCCCGTGGTGTCCACCACCTCCCTCTGAGGGATGTTATGCTGCTGCAGATATGACTTCACCATCTTTGCCACCCGCCATGGATCTTCCCTGGGAGGAGCAGAAGGCAGAGCCCGCTCACTGAGGCTGTCCTTTGGCCTGGCCCTGCCCAGCCCTGGAGACAAGATTTGGGACCCCCATGTCTGATGAATCCTGCTTGTTCAACTTTGGGTAGCTTGCCCTGGGAGACAGAAGGTGGTGGGTTCTAATCCCAGCTCTACCACTTGTCTGTTGTGTGACCTTGGGCAAGTCAAATCCCTCTCTCTGATCATAATCTTCTCACCTGCCTCCTCACTCACACTCCTTTCCCCCGTAAATCCATATTACTCCCTCACAGAGATCTCCGCTCTCTTGACCCCATCCATCTTTCGGAGCGCCTCACACCTCACCTCGCCGCCCTCTCCTCTCTACCCAGTCTTGATGATCAGATTACTGTTCTCAACTCTACCCTTTCTACTCAGCTAAACTCACTCGCTCCCCTTTCCCTTCGCCACTCGTACCACTAGCCCACAGCCCTGGATCACTGCCACTGTCCGCCTCCTTCGCTCTTATGCTCAAGCGGCCGAACGCTGCTGGCTAAAGTCTAAACACCATGCCAACCTCGTTCACTTCAAGTTTATCCTTTCCTGCCTTAACTCAGCCCTCTCCTCTCCCAGACAAAACTATTCTCCTCCCTCATTGACTCCCATGCCCATCACCCCCGCCAGCTCTTCCATACATTCAATTCCCTTCTCCGGCCCCCGGTTCCTCTCCCTCCTCCTTCCCTCACCCCCAACAATCTGGCCTCCTACTTCATTAACAAAATTAAATCCATCAGGTCCGACCTCCCCAAAGTCACTTCCCCCCCTTCTCCAACCCCCCGGCTCTCAACACTCTCTGCTACTCTCCCATCCTTCCCAGCAGTATCCTCAGAGGAGTTCTCCTCCCTCCTCTCAAGTGCTACTCCGGCCACCTGTGCTTCTGACCCCATTCCCTCTCATCTCATGAAATCTCTCGCTCCATCCCTTCTCCCCTCCTTAACTTCCAACTTCAACTGCTCATTCTCCACTGGTTCCTTCCCCTCTGCCTTCAAACATGCCCATGTCTCTCCCATCCTAAAAAAACCCTCTCTTGACCCCACCTCACCTTCTAGTTATCGCCCCATATCCCTCCTACCATTCCTTTCCAAACTCCTCGAACGAGTTGTCTACACGCGCTGCCTCGAATTCCTCAACAACAACTCTCTCCTCGACCCCCTCCAGTCTGGCTTCTGTCCCCTACATTCCACAGAAACTGCCGTCTCAAAGGTCACCAATGACCTCCTGCTTGCCAAATCCAACGGCTCATACTCTGTCCTAATCCTCCTCGACCTCTCAGCTGCCTTTGACACTGCGGACCACCCCCTTCTCCTCAACACGCTATCTGACCTTGGCTTCACAGACTCCGTCCTCTCCTGGTTCTCCTCTTATCTCTCCGGTCGTTCATTCTCAGTCTGTTTTGCAGGCTCCTCCTCCCCCTCCCATCCCCTTACTGTGGGGGTTCCCCAAGGTTCAGTGCTTGGTCCCCTTCTGTTCTCGATCTACACGCACTCCCTTGGTGACCTCATTCTCTCCCACGGCTTCAACTATCATCTCTACGCTGATGACACCCAGATCTACATCCCTGCCCCTGGTCTCTCCCCCTCTCTCCAGGCTCGCATCTCCTCCTGCCTTCAGGACATCTCCATCTGGATGTCTGCCCACCTAAAGCTCAACATGTCAAAGACTGAACTCCTCGTCTTCCCTCCCAAACCTTGCCCTCTCCCTGACTTTCCCATCTCTGTTGATGGCACTACCATCCTTCCCATCTCACAAGCCCGCAACCTTGGTGTCATCCTCGACTCCGCTCTCTCATTCACCCCTCACATCCAAGCCGTCACCAAAACCTGCCGGTCTCAGCTCCGCAACATTGCCAAGCTCCGCCCTTTCCTCTCCATCCATACCGCTACCCTGCTCATTCAAGCTCTCATCCTATCCCATCTGGACTACTGCATCAGCCTTCTCTCTGATCTCCCATCCTCGTGTCTCTCCCCACTTCAATCCATACTTCATGCTGCTGCCCGAATTATCTTTGTCCAGAAACGCTCTGGGCATGTTACTCCCCTCCTCAAAAATCTCCAGTGGCTACCAATCAATCTGTGCATCAGGCAGAAACTCCTCACCCTGGGTTTCAAGGCTGTCCATCCCCTCGCCCCCTCCTACCTCACCTCCCTTCTCTCCTTCTCCAGCCCAGCCCGCACCCTCCGTTCCTCTGCTGCTAATCTACTCACTGTACCTCGTTCTCGCCTGTCCCGCCGTCGACCCCCGGCCCACGTCCTCCCCCTGGCCTGGAATGCCCTCCCTCTGCCCATCCACCAAACTAGCTCTCTTCCTTCCTTCAAGGCCCTACTGAGAGCTCACCTCCTCCAGGAGGCCTTCCCAGACTGAGCCCCTTCGCTCCTCTCCCCCTCGTCCCCCTCCATTCCCCCCCATCTTACCTCCTTCCCTTCCCCACAGCACCTGTATATATGTATATATGTTTGTATATATTTATTACTCTATTTATTTATTTATTTTACTTGTACATATCTATTCTATTTATTTTATTTTGTTAGTATGTTTGGTTTTATTCTCTGTCTCCCCCTTTTAGACTGTGAGCCCACTGTTGGGTAGGGACTGTCTCTATATGTTGCCAACTTGTACTTCCCAAGTGCTTAGTACAGTGGTTTGCACACAGTAAGCGCTCAATAAATACGATTGATTGATTGATTCTCTGGGCCTCAGTTACCTCATCTGTAAAATATGTGAGCGCCATGTGGGACAGGGCCCGTGTCCAACCCAATTTGCTTGTATCCATCCCAGCGCTTTGTACAGCGCTTGGCACAGTAACTGCTTAACAAATACCAAAATTATTATTATTATTACTCACCAGGGAGGCATAGAAACACGCATGGACTGTGTCTGACTTGATTAACTTGCATCTACCCCAGCACTTAGAATAGCGCTTGACCCATAATAAGCACTTAACAAACGTAATAATGATGATGATAATGATAATAATGAGATAGATTAGTGTGGATTAGTAGATAGAGAACATGACTGGGCATCAGAAGGTCCTGGGTTCTAATCCCAGCTCCACCACTTGTCTGTTTTGTGACCTTGGGCAAGTCAGTTCACTTTTCTGGGCCTCAGTGACATCATCTGTAAAACGGGGATTAAGACTGTGAGCTCCATGTAGGACAGGGACTGAGTCCAACCTGATGATCTTGTATCTACCCTCGCATTTAGAACACTGCCTGGCACCTAGTAAGCGCTTAACAAATGTCTTTTAAAATAATGATAATCGGTAAAGTCCAACTCCATTAGGGTGAGGGGAATGATTGGGACCAAGGAGGTAAAGCCGGTAATGCTAGAGCTCCTGCTCTCCTGAGTCCCTTTAGGTTACTTCCCTTGGTTCCCTCTCACCATGTCCCACCTCCTGTTTTCCATCTTAACCTCTCTACTCTCTCTCTCCTGGAAGCCCTATTCCATTTTTGCTGCCCAGCCCTACTGCCTGCCATGTTGACTTTGAGTTGCTAGCCAGGCGATATGATAAGCAGGCCAAAGTCCACCCAGCTCAGTGCAAACATTTTATTTGATTTCTGCGACTGAACAGCTGGCTAGAATCCCTTTCCTCTCTCCCTACTGGCCAGGTGTCTCTGGTGGAGGGGGCCCAGGGGGGTAGGGCAGGTCTGAGGAGGGGAGGAAGCCTTGAAAGAAAGCCTCACAAGAACCAGACTCAGCCGCGTTCCCAGGTCAGACCTGGGCAAAGCCATCCTGGCTGGGTTTAGGATTGTTGTGAATACCCCTCAGCCCTCCTGAGATCCCCCATTCTCAGGAAGAGGCTGTGCAGTTCAGCACCTGAGTCCCTACCAATTTGAAAGTGAAACTGGGCCACCTTGGGATTCACTTTCCTCACATAATGCCATATGTGAACAATTACTCTGAATTCACTTTCTGTTTGATTCAGAGTTGGAAGGTAGCAGCCTGGCCTAGGTGAGAGTCTGGGATTCCTGCGTTCTAATCCCGACTCCTTCCCTTGCCTGCTGAGTGACCTTGGGCCTTCCTTGTGTTTCCATTTCCTCATTTGTTACATGTGGATTCAATTCCTGTTCTCCCTCCCTTTCAGACTGTGAGCTCCATATGGAACATGAACTGTATCCAATTTACTACTACTTCTACTAATAATAATAATGATGGCATTTACTAAGTGCTTACTATGTGCAAAGCACTGTTCTAAGCGCTGGGGAGGTTACAAGGTGATCAGGTTGTCCCACAGGGGATTCACAGTCTTAATCCCCATTTTACAGATGAGGTAACTGAGGTACAGAGAAGTTAAGTGACTTGCCCCAAGTGTCACAGCTGACAACTGGTGGAGCCGGGATTTGAACCCATGACCTCCGACTCCAAACCCATGCTCTTTCCACTGAGCCATGCTGCTTCTATTATAGCTATCCCAGTGCACTTAGTAAGCCCATAGTAAATATCACAATTATTATTTCTATTAGCATCATTATTATTACTGTCCAGGCCTGGTCCAGCATGGGAAGGGAACAGGGTGGCATGCTTGATCCGGGCAGGCTGGGTCAAATGTGGGTAGGAACTGGCGTGGGTTGGGCTGGGCGGAGCCCCCAATTTTGGGCCCAAGTGGGGATCCCCCTGTGGGGCCTGTTTTCCTTTCCTCTTTCTTCTCTTCTTATTCTTTCTTCTCTTATTCCTCTTCCTCCTCTTCCTGACTGGCCTGAAAGATCTGAGAAGGAAGGCCAGACTTGGGCCAGGTCCTCAGCCGAGAGTTTGGGAGTCAAAGACCGGGGAAGATGCCATTATTAGGCCACAGAACTAATGTGACTCTGCAGGATGTGTTTCTGCTTTTTTGCCTTAAAACTTATCCTGCCCCACCCTCTATCTCCCTCTCCTGTGTCCTGCCCTCTGCCACTCTCCCCAGCAGCTCCTGGTGGGATGTGAGGATCACCCTGGTGCTAATACTGGCAGAGAGGGCTCTGGGAGCGGCGGGCCAGCAGTGTTTCCGGACATAGAGCAAGACTCCCAGGACTGGGATCCATCCCATCTTGTTGCAACAAACAGCCCTTATATAGCAGGAAGATCAACACTATCTTTACACTATTATTATTACTATTATCATTAATAATAATAATGGTACTGGTTAAGAACTTACTATGTGCCAAGCATTGTTCTAAGGGCTAGGGTAGATACAAATTAAGCAGGTTGGACACAGTCCCTGTCCCACCTGGGGCTCACAGTTTTAATCCCCATTTTACAGATGAGGTCACTGAGGCCCAGGGAAGTGAAGTGACTTGCCCCAGGTCACAGAGCAGACATGTGGCACAGCCAGAATTAGAACCCAGGTCCTTCTGACTCCCAGGACTGGGCTCTATCCACTAAGCCATGCTGCTTTTCTAGAGGGGGTACGGAAAGTGGAGGGGGACAAAGGCTGAGCCTGATTCCAACTAGGCAAAACTCTTTTCTTTATGCCTTAGCATCTCTCTCTATTGCATGGGAAACAGGAAGATTCCAGCCTCAACCCATGCCGAGGGCATTTAGAGTGAAGACGATGGACTTGATGAGCCCCAGGGTCCTGTTTCTCTGGGGACAGAGAAGTTGAGGGAAAGATTCTGGACTGAGAAGTTCAGAGGTGAGGGTTCTAGTTTTGGGTCCCAAATTTACAACTGCCTCAGTGGGTGTCTTGGGACAAGCCACAGCCCCTTTCTGGGAGTCGTTCTCCTCATGCGGCCAGGGCCATGCCCAGGCACCCACAGAATCTTTGAAAGGAAGAGGATCTTCCAGAATGCTGGGCTCCAGCGAGAGGAATCTCTTTATCTTCAAAAATCAACCCAGGGGGCATACAAGACTGATCCGAAATCCGGAAACAAAATAATTTGAGGTAAATTTAAGTTTATGGGTAATTTATGATACAGTTGTGTGAAAGTCCAAGGAAAAAGCGCTGAGGAAACTGCTGAAATTCCTTCTAGTGATCCTATTGAGCAAATCTATGTTGAACACTGCATACATCTTATTTGGAAATAATTACCCCAGGTGAAAGGAAAGGAAAACTATGATGTCACTGAAGATAAAAATAGCCAGTGAATAGAAATGTTCAAGATATTAATGACCAAATTCTGTTCAAGTTTGGTGGGAACAGGAAAATATCCAGAAAAAGACAGCGATTGATGGACGCACCCCTAAGGCACATACACAGAAGCAGAGTGATCTAGTGAAAACCAAGGTTCTAATCCCAGCTCCACCACCAACCTGCTGAGTTATCTTGGACAAGTCACCTAACTTCTCTGTGCCTCAGTCCCCTCGACTGTTCTCCCTCCTTCTTAGACTGTGAGCCCCTTGTGGGACCTGATTATGTGTTATCTACCCCAAGGCTTAGTACAAACTTGGCACATAGTAAGCACTTAGATATTATTATTATTGCTATTATTGTTATTTTATTATTATAATTAAGGAATTAGAACCTGAAATAGTATTCAAAAACTTTGGCCCAGAGTGAGCTTTCTAAGGAAAGGATGCACCAGATGTGACTTGAAGCAGGGCAGATTTCTATGAAGAGTTTGTAGGGGAAATTAATAAACCTTCTGTAGCCTGAACAGAAGGAGATAAGACCACAACACCCACTCAAGGATTGCTCATAATCCTGTTTAATAAAGGATGAAAAGACTAGTAAGAGCTGCAGACCACTGAAAGCATTAAATACAGAATGCATAGATTATCAAAAATCGCAGACAAACCAGGCCTTAGAAGCACAAAGGAAAGGAATGAAGGGAAGAAATTAAGAACTGGTTGGTGTGGGGAATGTGTCTCTTGTATTGTTATATCATACTCTCCCAAGCAGAGTGCTCTGCATACTCTAAGTGCTTAATAAATATGATTGATCGATTGATTGAACATAAAAGAGATCACTGAGCCTCCCTAAAATGGAGGACAACCCATTAGATTGTAAACTCCCTGAGAACAGGGAGCATTCCTGTCCTCATCTTCTGCTGTTCTCTCATATGTAGAGCACTCAGTAGGTGCTCCTTAAACACCGCTGTTTGAATCAAGTTATGTTCTGCAGTAATTTGGACCAGGAACAAACTTTCTTTAGAACAAGAGCCAGCTGAAGTAGAACCTGGACTGCCATTATTGCAGATTGCTGGTTATCTGGGCTGTTTTTGGTGGAATCTCAAAAGTAAAGCTTGACAAGAAACTACAGGATCCCTGAGGACTCTTGTTGATGGTCCCTGCAGCTGGTTGCCCTCTTCCCAGCCCATACCCCCTCCTTGGACTGCAGGGGTCCTGGGAGAACAATAATAATAATGATGATGATGATGATGGTAGTTGTTAAGTGCTTACTATGTGCCAAGCACTGTTCTAAGCACTGGGGTAGATACAAGGTAATTAAATTGTCCCTCGTGGGGCTCCCAGTCTTAATCTCCATTTTACAGATGAGGCACAGAGAAGTGAAGTGACTTGCCCAAAATCACACAGCTGATAAGTGGCAGAGGCAGGATTAGAACCCATGACCTCTGACTCCCAAGCCTGGACTCTTTCCACTAAGCCTCGGGAGAAGCAGTGAGAGCTCCCCAGAGCCCCTTCAGCGCCACTTCCAGGTTGCATCAGAGTCTGTGGTGCTGCCTGTCACATTGGGGATGGAACTAAAGGAAACCAGTGGAGAAAACTGCAATGAGGTAAGAATAATGGCGAGATAATAATAATAATTGTAGTATTTCCTACGCACTTACTATGTGCCAGGCACTGAACTGAGTACTGGGGTGGATACAAGCAAATTGGATTGGACAGAGTCCCTGTCTCGCATAGGACTCATATTCTTAATCCCCATTTTACAGGTGAGGGAACTGAGGCATAGAGAAGTGCCTCAGTACACTGCTTAGTACAGTGCTCTGCACACAATAAGCACTCAATAAATACGATTGATTGAATGAATGAATGAATGAAAGTGAAATGACTTTCTCAAAGTCATACAACAGACAAGAGGCAGAACCAGAATTAGACAAGTGGCAAAACCAGGATTAGAACCCAGGTCCTTCTGACCCCTAGGCCTGCACTCCACCCACTAGGTTACGCTGCTTCTCATGGGAAGTTGTGCAGATTTGTGCGGACAATATTCAATACTCATATTGTGTGCAATGGACAGGAAGTGAGAGATTGAGTTCATCTGGATGATGGGATATCTGGACTGAGCCCACGCTCAAGATGTCTGGGTAGGTGAGATTCTTCTGGGTTATTTAAGACAATGGAAATATATGGAATTCAAATGAATTTGATGAGTCACTTGAAGTTATTATATAAAACTAGTGAATGAACAGTAAAGTGAATGGATGGGGGTAGGTAATAGGGTGTTGAGAGGTTAGAAAAGGGTGTCTGGGTAGTCTCTGTTGTGGGTGAAGTCCATGAATAATTGGTCCGAAAATATGCTAGGGAGAGGAGTCCTGTATAATGAAAAGATGAAAAAATAGGAACAGTGAGCCTTCCAGGGCCAAAATTGCTTATGTACGCATACAGATGGCAGTGAGGCATAGTTTTATGATTTAACGTGACTCTGTGAAGGTGTTCCATTGCAAGAGGGAAAGAGAAGAAAAAAGAAACATTGAATCCATCCTAAAAGGAGGATGAACATCTCTCATTCTTGCAGTTCTAATCTAGAGGGAAAGATGGCTCTAAGCAAATTGGGAAATAAAGCTAAAAGAAGGAGAAGCCACTGTTGGAAAATGTCACCAGGAAGCAGTCTTCAGTTAATTTTGTCATTTTTAATCCCAATTTTTAATATAGATTATATCTGGAGGTGTCTGAGAGGACTGAAAAAGATATTTTTGTGGGTAAAATTATCAGTCCTACTCGAAGGTACAAACATAATGATCCTCAGTAGATGGAGCCTCTGGAAAGTAGAATTAATCTGTGTTCTGTTCTACCAATACTACAGGTTAAATAAGGAGAGGTAGGAGAAGAGCTAGGTCAGATGTTTTAGGTAATAATAATAATAATGATGGCATTTGTTAAGCACTTACTATGTGCAAAGCACTGTTCTAAGCACTGGGGAGAATACAAGGTGATCAGATTGTCCCACGTAGGGCTCACAGTCTTCACCCCCATTTTATAGATGAGGTAACTGAGGCACAGAGAAGTTAAATGACTTGCCCAAAGTCACACAGCTGACAATTGGCGGAGCCGGGATTTGAGCCCATGACCTCTGACTCCCAAGCCCGTGCTCTTTCCATTGAGCCAAGCTGCTTCTCTACATACCTTCTTTAGGTACCATCCACCTAGATTGACCCCATGAAAAGAAAGATGATGAGAACATGGAAAGGTGCAGCATATAATAACTATTGATAAAAGAAAATAACAGAATGAATGAAAAGATTTCTAGACTGTGAGCCCGTTGTTGGGTAGGGACCGTCTCTATATGTTATGTTGCCAACTTGTACTTCCCAAGCGCTTAGTACAGTGCTCTGCAAACAGTAAGTGCTCAATAAATACGATTGAATGAATGAATGAATAAATACGTTGAATGAATGAATGACAGGAATTTGGGAAGGAAAGGAAAGGAAGGACTCACAAAATGAAATTTTTAAAGTAAAATAAGGTGAATTCTGAGGCTAGGAAATGGGAAAGGGCAGCCAATACTGAAATTAAAAAAAATCAATCAATGGTATTTATCGAGTGCTTACTGTATGCAAAGCACTGTATGAAGCACTGGGGAGGTTACAGTACAAAGGAATTGGTAGTCATGATGCCTGCTCACATGGAGCTTGTAGTCTAAAGAGGGAGACAGACATTAAAATAGTTTCAGATAGAGGAAATGGCAGAGACTAAGGAACAGATTGGGCTCCTCTGGATTATGGGGAAACTGGATTGAGCCCAGGCTCAAGATCTTTAGTTATATAAATAAGTGCAGTGGGACTGGGGATGAGGTGAGTATCAAAGCATTTAAGTGCATAAGTGATGAAGAAGGGTGGTCTTATAATACATAAGTCCGTTTTTGGGTAGGGACTGTTCTCTCTATGTTGCCGACTTGTACTTCCCAAGCGCTTAGTACAGTGCTCTGCACAGAGTAAGCGCTCAATAAATACAATTGAACGAATGAATATGGGGAAATGGGTTAGTCAGTGAAGGCATTTTGGAGGAGATATGATTTTATCAGGGCTTTGAAGACTGGTAGTGTGGGGGTCTGTTGGATATGAAGGGAGTTCCAGGCCAGAGGGAGGACACAGGCAAGGCTTTGTCGGTGAGACGGTCGAGAGTGAGGTACAGTAGGTAGATTGGCTTTAGAAGAGCAAAATGTGTGGACTGGGTTGTAGTAAGAGATCACTGAGGTTAAGAGGGGGAGAGCTGATTGAGTGATTGAGACAGAACTGGGACAAAAAGGTAATGGTAGGTGGCATGTGGAGAATGAAGAGGTCCTTGTTAATGAAGGCAATATGAAATAAAGAAGAGTTATGGACAAGCTATACCCTGGAGCAATAAGCAGTTAAAGAGAGGAATCCTAAAAGAACATAATAGGGTATTCCTGGCTTCCTTAACCAGAGCCTGACCTATTAGAGATTGACATAATAAGATACAAGAAGGGGAATGAAGAACTTCTAAAACTGAACGCAATAGGGATCAAGACATTTTTCAGAAACATGGAACATTTTTAAGAACAGCACAGAAACTCAGTGGATGAATTTTTTAAAATCATGGATAATAAAATTAGAAAATTGGGAAAGAGTTCAATGGATATGGAGACTAAGGTTTAATTTATTTATAAAGAAAAGGAAGAGCAATAAACCAAATGAAAAGAATGACTAGAACATGTTCAATGGATTAGGTTTGAATGGAACTCGAAAATCGTAATGTACATTTTGGTTTTTATGACTTTCTGTGTGTGAGTGTGCATATTAATTCAACTGCCACAGCAAAAGCTTTAATTAAAAAAATACTGTGGGGATGAGAGAAGGGAAAGAACTTTGCATTCCTAGGAAGAAAGATGCCAAAGAAATCCGAATTATTGGCTATAACTGTTACTAATATTTTGCAATCATCATTAGCAGTTTCAGGAGGCTCAGGGTTTCCTTTCTCAGTAAGGTCTTCCAGATGCTGGAGAAAACCAACAGATTAAGTTTCTTTAAGGAGCTTCCATCAAGATTATTCCGTTTCTGAGGCTACACCCCTGTCTTGGTGTGGCTCCTCTCTTGGGTCTGGGAGGTAACTAGCCTCTTGACTGGGCTTTGGTCTTCTTGAAACTGAGCCATTAATCATGTCTTATTTCCCAGCTGCCCGATCATGCAGCCAGTTTCTTTTCGGAACAAAGATCCCCTGAATCTGCCCAAAGTTTGCCTCTTTTGGGTCAGTGTTGGTCTCCAGGCCGGGCCCTAACCCCAAGCGCCCCCTCCTCCTAGATCTCCAGCTCCCCAGGTCTCCTTCCAGCCACTTTCCCAGTCCTGGGCTTTGAGGGCCCTTTTTTTCCAGGGCGTTTTCACCTCCCTTTTGTTACCTGAACAATAAGTAACCCAGGTGGTTAGTTATAAACTCTGCAGGAACAAGGGGCTGGTTGATAATTTATAGCAACATCTCCAATTTAAATGGAAAGTAAATATCAAGCTGTTAGCATTAAAGAAAACCCAATCCCAGAGCAGGGGATGCAGCACTCTGGCCTCCCCTCCCCTTCCCTCTGTTCCTCTCTCCACTTTTCTTCTTAGCTTTTCCCTGACCTTTCTCTCCAGCTTTCCCTCTTCTCCATTTGCCTTTTCTTCTTCTGTCTCCCTTTTCTCTCTCTCTCATACTCTCTCCTTCTGGCCTCAGCTCCTGGGTGGGGCCTGGGACCCCGGATAGAGCCCTCACCACTTGGCCACTGACTCCAGAGACTGATTCTGCCCTAGCCAGGTAAGACCGCCCGGCAGGATTTTCTTCCCACTGGTTCGGGCCTGGCTTGACCAGGCCCAGAGACCCACCCTGAGCTACCCCAGTGGAATGCCACAGCTCCAGTCCTAGAGATGGCCTCTGAGACCCCCTAATTGGCTTCGCCCTCTCCCTGGGACAGGATGTTCTCTCTTGGCCCCATCCCCCAGCCAAAGAGTACACTTTGCCCCAGGCTATCTGCCAAGAGAATGGAACCCCTTCTTGGCCCCTCTGGCCCTAGGATTCTGCTTAATTTCTTCAGGCCCCCAGCTGGGTTCTGGCCAGGAATGCCCCAGGGACTCTTCCTTTCTTCCAAGTCCTTGGGGGGTCTCTTTGACAACTCTGCCCTGGCAGGAAGAGAGGGTTGAGGCACCTTGGGGACAAGACCCCTCCGGGTATGCCCTACCCACCTCCCCGCCTCTATATTCAACCTCCAAACTGGCCTTAGGGTCTGGTGAGCAGGAGCCTCTAGCAGGGACTGGATATAGCACAGCCCCCTTAATCAATCAATCAATCAATCATATTTATTGAATGCTCACTGTGTGCAGAGCACTGTACTAAGCGCTTGGGAAGTACAAGTTGGCAACATATAGAGACAGTCCCTACCCAACAGTGGGTCTCACTCCAGAGACTGCCCTGAGAGGGAGGTCAGGATATCGGACGGAGAGGCTCCTGGATCCTGAGAAGGAGCTACATCCCTCGGCCTCCAGGTCCCAAAGTGTCCCGTGGCCAGAACAGGAAGGAGGGTCAGGCTGAGAGATTTCTGAGATGGATCTGAGAAGCTAAGGCCCTTCTTGGCCGCCATGTCTTCCCAGGAACACAACTGTCGAAGTTAATGATCACATGGCTTATCAGGGGCTTTTCATTTATAAAATTATAAAACAAGAAATAATAAAGGCACTGGATAATTAGTAACTAGGCAGGCCTCCAGGGGAAGGGGGGGTGCAGCCAGCCCTGAGGGCCCAACAAAGCCCCAAGGAGTAGGGAACAGGGAAGGCTGGGCAGAGAGAGCCATCACCCAGGGAGGGAATGCGGGCAGATGGGGGCCGATTTCAGTGGAAGAGTCTGAGAGGACAAAAGGGAGTGAAAATGGAGGACAGGGAGGGAGGAATGAGCGTTCATGAGAACAAGTGGGAGGGAGAAGCAAGCTTCGATCCTGAGCACTGTCTTCCCCCAGGTAAGAGCCATTTGGATTACTTGCTATCCACAGAGTTGGTGGGAACTCTTCTCCGACCATCAAATCTGTTATATCGTACTCTCTCAAATGCTTAACGTAGTGCTCCGCACAAAGTAAGCGCTCAATAAATATGATTGATTGCTTGATTGATTACTTAGCCCCTGCTCTCAGAGTAGCTACACTCTTCCACCATCCAGGACAGGTCCCTCAGTTCAACCCACCTCCCAGATAGGTTGGGACCTGGGCATTTCCGAAAGGACTCGGAGCTATCGGGGAAGGTTTTGCTTCACGAGAGGCCAGGCTGTCTAGAGAGACTGTGCAGAGCCTGATTCTTGGGGTGAGCTGGGAGCGGCTGGGTTGCCAACTCTGTCCTTTTGTCCAGGCTCGGTGCCCCCTCTCCACATCCCCACCATTGATTCTCCGGGCTGGGGTGGTGCTGGTGACCATTCTGCCCTTTGGGTTCCGAGGAGGGGGGTGTGAAGATCACCTTGAACATGGTCCTGGCTTGGGGCAGCCCTGGGGACCAGGGGAACTGACCTTGGGGGACTAAGGAGTTTGACCCTGGGGCCCGGCCTGGGGCTCAGCAGGGGAGTGGGCAGGCGGGGGTGTTGGGGCCGGGAGGGGGTCTTACTGTAAGAGTCTCTCCACCACAGCTTTCTGGTGAGCCGCTTCTTCGGGGCTCAAGCTCTCCAGCTCCTTCAGAATGGGCGGTGTGAATTCCTCACCATCGTCCGAGGTCTCGTCCTCTGAGCCCCGGGGCTCCCCCAGCCCGTTGGGCAGCTCGGTTAGATCGCTACATGGCTCCCCCTTGTCCAAGCTGTTCTCGCTGGGCACGCTGTAGGGCTCTGCCTCACCCAGGGCCCGGATTAGGGTCTCCTTGCTCAACCCTGACTCCAGGAGAGCGGTCAGGAGCTCCGCTTGCAACTGGCTCAGTTTGGAGACCATGGCTCCTGGTGGAGGCCGCCTCTGCCCGTCTGACCCTAGTTCCCCGACTAGACCATGGCCCTATTGCCAGCCCTTGGTGGAGTGGAGCCAGGCCTCCCCCTTTTCACTCCCCCGAAACCCCACCAGCCCAATGCTGCAGACCCCCCACACCTGCCCTAGCCAGCCGGCGCTGACACAGGGCCCCTGGACTCTCTGTTTACATTGGAGCCAGGGAAATTCTCCAAGGTTCATATTTATCCGTGTGCTTACCAAGGTACTGAACTTTGGACTTCAGCCCCGCAGGCGCGCGCAGAGTGCAGGGAGCGGGAGAATCGGGAGTGCTGGGGGCTGGGTCGGGGGGGAGGGCGGGGGGCTCAGGAGGCTGTCAGGGAAGGGGGCAATTCTGAGAAGCAGAGACACAGGGGCAGTGTCTCCTCTGGATCTCAGTGACCCCCCTAGGGATCAGTAGGGTGTCTACTACTGAATTAGGGCAGGGCTGAGACAGGAGGGTTCATCCATGTTTCCATCTGGAAAGAAAGCAGAGACAGGCAACTGAGTGGGCAGAGCCGTCCCCTCCAGCTCTGTCTGCTCCAGACCACCAAGGCCCAGGGTGACACCTCTGCTAACTATCCCCAGAGCAGCCTCCTTCTGGCAACGTGCAAGATTACTTTCTTGCCACTCCCTGATCTCTGGGGCCAGAACAACGTGCGGGATTGCTATCCCTGCCACTCCCTGGTAGCCGGGGGTCAGAATTTATGGCATTCCAGGTTGTAACTGGGCTCCTGGTCATGTTGAGGGCCCCCTTGGGGATCAATTCTTTCCCTTCAGAACACCCACACATCAACCTCATGGAGCTTAAAGGGGAGAAGGAGCTGTACAGGAAAGTGGGGACTATCACACTGAGGACTGAATAAGAGGAAATACGATTAAATCATGGCAGGGGAGATTTATTATAGAAAGAAGAAAGAACTTTCCAAAGGACTGCCAGTTACTGAGGGGAGGCTGTGAGATATTTGGCCCTGGAGACTTCCAAGACTGGGCTTTATGTCCGTTGGTTCAAATGGTTTAGGTGCGGTCCTGCCCAGAGGCAGAGGACAGTGGGTAGGAGGGAGGGGCGGCCTAGAAGGATCTAGAGACTCCAACTGTCACCCAAATTTCAGCATTATCTCATTTATTTTCAGAGAGAAAAGAGGGTAGTGACGGGTATGTTAGGAAGCAGGGTGGGGATTTGAGGGGGAAGAATGATCTATTTTCCCTTTCTTTTAGGGAGAAGACACCAGGAGAGAAGAAACTCACCAAAAGTCACACCATGGGAAATAGCAGGAGTTCTGATTCCCAGGCCAATGCTGGGTCCTTGGAGTTCCTCTGGCACCTCAGTGTTTGGGAGGGTCTCGCTGAAAATCCAGCCCCCAACCCAACTCTCTGGCCAAGTGACAGGCATTGCTCTGTGCAGGTCAGATTCAGCCTTAAGGGCCCCAAGGTTGGGAGCTTTTGAGGCAGAGGGAGATGGAGGAGAGGGACTAAATAGAAATTAAATGTGCTTTTTGTTTCAAAGGAGATGAAAACAGAACAAAATGGGGCAACAATCTGCTGGAAAAAGTCAGTGTGAGCACTGGAGAGGTGAAGAAGAAAGATGAAGTAAACGAATATTTGGTATTATGGAGAGAAAGGGAGGATAGTTTTGAAATTGTGCCCAGTGAGGTTGAACTGGAGAATCAACAGCCATTGGCTTCTTGGTACTGTCCCTGCCATGATGTCAGCCCTGGGATTTTCGGGGCACTCCTGTGAAATTCTGGGCTCAGGAAATTCTAGGCAGGAGCACACTGGGCGAGTGCATTTTTAAGTTCTTTGGGGCCTTGGGCTATATTACTGGGGGCACAGGGTTCTGGTCTGATCTGGTCCTCTGGGCACCCCAGGCTCAGAGCACCAAGATTCAGACCCCTGTAACGCAACCAGAAGAGAGAAGCGGCATGGCTCCGTGGAAGGAGCCAGACTTGGGAGTCAGAGGTCATGGGTTCTAATCCCGGCTCTGCCACTTAGCTGTGTGACTTTGGGCAAGTCACTTAACTTCTCTGTGCTTCAGTTACCTCATCTGTAAAATGTGGATTAAGACTGAGCCCCATGTTGGACAACCTGATTACCTTGTATCCCCCCCCCCCAGCGCTTAGAACAGTGTTTGGCATATATTAAGAACTTAACAAATGCCATCATTAATTTAATTAATTAACCAGCTTCCGGATTCATCTGCACCATAGACTGAAACTCTCCAGGAGAGAGTTCCAGGACAAACTGCTTCCAACAAAAGCACTCCACAAAATCCGCCAAAGTTTGCTCACCTCTCTCTACAACAAACAAAAATTCCTTATCATCGGCTTCAGGGGTCTCCACTAGCTCTCTCCTTTCGCATCGCCTCTCCACCTCCTATTCCCCAGCTCATATTCTACTTTCCTCCAAAGATCACCTCCTAACTGTAGTCCACTCTTGTTTTGCCCACTTCCAAACCCTCACTCACACTGTACTCACAGTCTAGAACTCCCTTCTGCATCTAATCTTCCAGACCTCAGCTTCTCCCCATCTTCAAAGCCCTCTTAAAATCCCTCCTCCTCTAAAGCCATCACTAATTAATTCTCAATACTCCAAATTGTATCAATTCCACAATTTTTGTCTAACACACATATTTATACCCATCTTTAACCCTTCTGTCTATACAAATATTCAACTGTATGTCCAATTATTTATTCTGATTCCACCATTTAAAATTATTTTTAGATCTATCCCTTAATTGTAAGCTCCTTACGGGCAGGTCATGTGTCTTATGTTTTTATTGTACTTTCCCAAGTACTTAGTGCATGCTCAATCATTACCATTCCTACACTGTTCAGCTGCCTAGTCCCTCCTTCAACCCCAAAGAAGGGTTGAATCCATCCCCAGGGCTGAAAAGTAGCCCTCTCTACTTCCCTAAATACATCCATCTTCTTGTAATCTGAATGTGAGCCCCAAGACCTAGTGGAAAGGGCGTGGGCCTGGGGGTTCTTTTATGGCATATATTAAGTGCTTACTATGTGCCAAGCACTGTTCTAAGCGCTGGGGAGGTTACAAGGTGATCAGGTTATCCCACGGGGGGGGCTCACAATCTTAATCCCCATTTTACAGATGAGGTAACTGAGGCACAGAGAAGTTAAGTGACTTGCCCAAAGTCACACAGCTGACAATTGGCGGAGCCGGGATTTGAACACATGATCTCTGACTCCAAAGCCCAGGCTCTTTCCACTGAGCCACGCTGCTTCTCTAATACCCACCTCCACCATTTGCCTGTTGTGTGACCTTAGGCAAGCCAAATGACTGCTCTGTACCTCAGTTTACTCATCTGTAAATGGGGATTCTGTTCTCTCTCCCTCTTTCATCTCCCTCCCTCTTGCACTGCAAGCCCCATGGGATCAGGGGTGGTATCTAATATGATTACAATGTATGTACCCCAGTCCTTACTACAGTGCTTAGCACATTGTAAGTGCTTAGCAGCACATTTATTGCTATTAAATTCAATAAGCAGTTGTCATAGACTTCAGTAAGATTTATTTGCCCATCTATTAGGACAAATAAAGGAAGCAGCTTGGCCTAGTGGGTACAGCACAACCCTGGGGAGCCAGTAGGACCTGGGTACTACTACTAATAATAATAATGATGACATTTGTTAAGTGCTTACTACGTGCCAAGCACTGTTCTAAGCACTGGGGTAGATACAAGGTAATCAGGTTGTCCCACGTGGGGCTCACAGTCTTAATCCCCATTTTACAAATGAGGTAACTGAGGCACAGAGAAGTTAACATAGCTGAAGTCACACAGCTGATTGGTGGCGGAGCGGGGATTAGAACCCATGACCTCTGACTCCCAAGATGGGCTCTTTCCACTAAACCACTCTACTAAACACACTTAATTAAACACACTTAATTTTTCTGTGCCTTAGTTCCATCATCTGTAAAATGGGGATTAAGACTGTGACAGGGAGACTGTGTCCTACCTGATTAGTTTGTATCCACCCCAGTGCTTAGTACAAAGTCTCACACATAGAAAGTACTTAATACCATAAAAAATAGGCACCCATATTTTAAGGGGTTGTAAGCTTTACAGTTCACAAAGCCTCCAAATGACATCAAAACCCCCAAACCTACAGCTCCCAACCCATGACTGCAAGCTCACAAAATGGCAATCAACTTCATGTTTCACACTTAGCATTACAACAAGTCTGCTCAGTATTTTGAGCACAGTCCAATCTTGTATCTTTAATTCAGTTTATACGGCCTTAGGCCTTTCTCTGGTAGGTTGGGTTGTGATGCACTCAAGCCCCCCAGTTTTCATACCCTGTATATCTACAGAGAGTCCGTGCAGGTGGTCTGGGGGCCTGAATTTTGAGGGGAGGGGCTGCCAGCCTTGTTGTTGTATCTCCTAGAGATTCTTACATCATTTTCCTAATGACCCCTACCTTTTCCTGGATCGTGCTCTTTATAATAATGATGGTATTAAGCGCTAACTATGTGCCGAGCACTGTTCTAAGTACTTTATGACTCTCTGGACTTCTCCCTGGATTCTAAGTTGGCTTCTTCCGAGCTATCCCAGGTGTTAGTAGGGCTTTTCTGGGTGCTATGCGTTTGGTTTCAGGGTCCCTAGCTGGACAGGGTGACAGTCATCCAAATTCATTTCTTGCTCTTCTGTGTATATTAATTATAGTATTTGTTAAGCGCTTACCATGTGCCAAGCACTGTATAAGCACTGGCGTAGATACAAGATAATCAGATCAGACACACAGTCCCTGTCCCACATGGAACTCACAGTCTAAGTAGGAGGGAGAACAGGATTACTGAGACTTTACACTTTAAATCCAATTCTCTCAATGCCTAAAATTAATCTTTTGTCATATTAGCCTCTTTGGAAAGGTCCTTCACTCTACTGGCCCACTAGTGGACTATTTATTTTGTTAATGATGTGCATTATTATGAGAAGCAGCGTGGCTCAGTGGAAAGAGCACGGGCTTTGGAGTCAGAGTTCATGGGTTCAAATCCTGACTCTGCCAATTGTCAGCTGTGTGACTTTGGGCAAGTCACGTAACTTCTCTGGGCCTGTTACCTCATCTGTAAAATGGGGATTAAAACTGTGAGCCCCCGCGGGACAACCTGATCACCATGTAACCTCCCCAGCGCTTAGAACAGTGCTTTGCACATAGTAAGTGCTTAACAAATACCATTATTACTATAGCTATAATTCTATTTGTTCTGACAATTTTGATTTCACCTGTCTACATATTTTGCATTGTTGTCTGTTTCCCCCTTTTAGACTGTGAGCCCATCGTTGGGTAGGGACCGTCTCTCTATGTTGCCGACTTGTACTTCCCAAGTGCTTAGTACAGTGCTCTGCACACAGTAAGCACTCAATAAATACGAATGAATGAATGATTGTTTTCTCTTCTGTTTATAATAATTATAAGATTTGTTAAGTGCTTACCATATAATAATAATAATAATGACATTTATTAAGCACTTACTATGTGCAAAGCACTGTTCTAAGCACTGGGGGGGGGGTACAAGGTAATCAGGTTGTCCCACAGGGGGCTCACAGGCTTCATCCCCATTTTACAGATGAGGGAACTGAGGTCCGGAGAAGTGAAGTGATTGCCCAAAGTCACACAGCTGACAATTGGCAGAGCCGGGATTTGAACCCATGACCTCTGACTCCAAAGCCTGGGCTCTTTCCACTGAGCCAGGCTGCTTCCCAAGCCCTGCTAAGCACTGTACCAAGCACTGGGATAGATAGATACAAGATAATCAGGTCGGACACAGAGTCCCTATCCTATACGAGGTTCATAGCCTAAGTAGAAGGAAGAACTGGATTTCTTTATCTGAACACCCATACCAACCTGTGCATAGACATTGGCCAATCCCCAGTCTGAGCTGCTGAGTGCTCCCAGATCAAATTACAAAGGCAATTAGTCAAAATAATAGCATCAACAAGTAAAATTACTTGAAGGGAATTACGGAAAGGGCATGGCCATGGCATCCCCCTTCTAGACTGTGAGCCCACTGTTGGGTAGGGACCGTCTCTATATGGTGCCAACTTGTACTTCCCAAGCGCTTAGTACAGTGCTCTGCACACAGTAAGCGCTCAATAAATACGATTGAATGAATGAATGAAAAGCAGGGCACGTTGGCCGAAGCAAGACAATCCTGTTGGACAACCAGTTGGCAGGTTAGTCGGAAGAGAGGCAGCATGGCTCAGTGGAAAGAGCACGGGCTTTGGAGTCAGAGGTCATGGGTTCAAATCCCGGCTCCACCAACTGTTAGCTGTGTGACTTTGGGCAAGTCACTTCTCTGGGCCTCAGTTACCTCACCTGTAAAATGGGGATGAAAGCTGTGAGCCCCCTGTGGGACAACGTGATCACCTTGTAACCTCCCCAGTGCTTAGAACAGTGTTTTGCACATAGTAAGTGCTTAACAAATACCATCATTATTATTATTAAGAATCAATGCATGTGGGACCCAGTGTTGCAGCAGCAAAGGTGTACCTGGTAATGCCAATATTCAGTCAAAGGCATTTGTGAGTGCTTAAGCATGTGCAGAGCACTGTACTAAATGCTTGGGAGAGTGCAATACAACAGAGTTAGTAGACCCGTTCCCTGCTCACAGGAGCTTACAGTCTAAAGGTGGGGAGAGAAATGAATATAAATAATTTATAATATATACTTTAAAGATATGTACATAGGTCCTGAGGGATTGAGGATGGGGTAAATAGCAAATGCCCAATTTTAGCAACATTCACAAGAGTAAGGGAAAAGCAGCAAACACAATGCCCCATTCTCAACAGTATGAATTAGGACACCTGGCCAAAGAAACTGTCATTCATTCATTCATTCATTCAATCGTATTTATTGAGCACTTACTGTGTGCACAGCACTGTACTAAGCGCTTGGGAAATACAAGTTGGCAACATATAGAGACGGTCCCTACCCAACAGTGGGGTCACAGTTGTAACGTTTAGTACAGCAAGGCAAGCAAAGAGAACACAGTGTACAAAAATGTATACTAGACCAATGCTGAAACTATAACATATGAAAACATGTTCATTTGAACACGCAGTATTTATAAATGATAATTACGATATTTGTTAAGTGCTTACTCTGTGCCAAGCACTGGGGTAGATATGAGATAATCAGGGCCCAGGTAGGGTCTCACAGACTAAGCAGGAGGGAGGACAAGTATTGAATCCCCATTATGCAGATGCGGGAACTGAAGCATAGAGAAGCAACATGGCCCAGTGGAAAGAGCACGGGCTTGGGAGTCAGAGGTCATGGGTTCAAATCCCAGCTCCGCCACTTGTCAGCTGTGTGACTTTGGGCAAGTCACTTCACTTCTCGGTGCTTCAGGTTCCTCATCTGTAAAATGGGGATTAAGACTGTGAGCCCCACATGGGACAGCCTGATCACCGTGTATCCTCCCCAACACTTAGAACAGTGCTTTGCACATAGTAAGTACTTAAGAAATGCCATCCTTAGAGCCAACCCTGTATATATGTTTGTACATATTTATTACTCTATTTATTTATTTTACTTATACATATTTATTCTATTTATTTGGTTTATATGTTTTGTTGTCTGTCTCCCCCTTCTAGACTGAGCCCGCTGTTGGGTAGGAACCATCTCTCTATGTTGCCAACTTGTACTTTCCAAGCGCTTAGTACAGTGCTCTGCACACAGGAAGTGCTCAATAAATGCGATTGAATGAATGAAGTGAATGAATTATTATAGAGAAATTAAGTGACTTGCCCAAGGTCACACACCAGACAAGTGGCGGAGCTGGGATTAGAACCCAGGTCCTCTGACTCCCAGGACCATGCTCTTTCCAATAGGCCACACTGCTGAAGAGGACAAAAAAATTAAAAACATTTCAGAGAGAGACGCCCAGTGGAAAGTGCCCGGGCTTGGGAGTCAGAAGTCATGGGTTCTAATCCCAGCTCCGCCACATGTCCGCTATGTGAGCTTAGGCAAGTCCCTTAACTTCTCTGAGCCTGTTACCTCATCTGTAAAATGGGGATTAAGACTGTGAGCCCCACGTGGGACAACCTGATCACCTTGTATCCCCACCAGCGCTTAGAACAGTGCTTTGCACATAGTAAGCGCTTAACAAATGCCATCGTTATTATTATTATCTCTCCCTCCTATTTTCCATTTTCCCTAGTCACTCACCGCACTTGAATCTGTTACCCTTAAGCACTTAGGTCTTCACCCCACCCCCACTGTGCTTACACGCATATCTTTATTTTATTGTCTACCTTCCCTCCTGGATTCCAGGCTCCTTGAGGGCAGGGTTCAGCTTTACTTACTCTATTGCACTCTCCCAACCAGCTCTAGGCACAGTCAATGCTCAATAAATACCACTGATTGAATGAATGGGTCCAACTTTAAGCAGAGGGCAGTTTCTCCTCCAGAAACCCAACCCTTCAAGAGACACGTGTCTCGGAGCAATGACAAATCAGGAAATAGCCCTTGATTCCCAGCTTGTTATAAACAGCAAGAGATGATTCTAATCCTGTGAAAATCCGCCCCCCAGTGTAAAATGATTTGCAAATTTTAATCCCTTTCAATGGATCAGCAGGGTCCTTACTCTTCACTCAGCTCACAAGTTCCCCTGAGCTTTTCAACATAGAGGAGATTGGGGGTCTTGTAGATGATTATGGCTTCCAGCTGTCTGAACCTGATCGTTTGATCTTGGGAGCCCCTGAGGCCCAAAGCTATTAGCCAGGTGACCACAGTGAGGCTCACAGGCTCCTTCTGAGCGAATAAAATTCATTCTTTCAGTCACTCAGTCGGATTTATTGAGCGCTTACTGTATGCGGAGCACTGTACTAAGCGCTTCGAAAGTACAATTCAGCAACAGATAGAGGCAATCCCTACCCAACAACAGGCTCACAGTCTAGGAGGGGGAAGACAGACATCAAAACAGGTAAACAGGCATTAATAGCATCTATATAAATAAATAGAATTATAGATATATGCACATCATTAATAAAATAAATAGAATAATAAATATATACACAAGTATATATTTGTCTCTCCCCCTCCTTTCTCTCTCCCTCTCTCCCCCTCTCCATCCCCCCTGCCTTTCCTCCTTCCCTTCCCCACAGCACCTGTATATATGTATATATGTTTTTACGTATTTATTACTCTATTTATTTATTTTGCTTGTACATATTCTATTTATTTTGTTAATATGTTTTTTGTTCTCCGTCTCCCCCTTCTAGCCTGTGAGCCCACTGTTGGGTAGGGACCGTCTCTATATGTTGCCAACTTGTACTTCCCAAGCGCTTAGTACAGTGCTCTGCACATAGTAAGCGCTCAATAAATATAATTGATTGATTGATTGATTGTCTCCCCCTCTTAGACTGTGAGCCCACTGTTGGGTAGGGACTGGCTCTATATGTTGCCAACTTGTACTTCCCAAGCGCTTAGTCCAGTGCTCTGCACACAGTAAGTGCTCAATAAATACAATTGAATGAATGAATGAATGAAGTACTGTGGGGCAGAGAGGGTAGAAGGACCAGAGGAAAAGGGGGGCTTACTCTGGGAAGGCCTCCTGGAGGAGGTGGGCTTTCAGTAGGGCTTTGAAAGGGGGAAGTGTGTTAGTTTGGTGGATGTGAGGAGGGAGGGTAGGGGTTGTGGGCTCGCACAGTCCTAAGACCGTTTTTGGGCAGCCCATCTGGGGAATTGCCGAGGCTGTAGTGGGCAAGCTGGTTATCCAGAGAGCAGTGGTGAAGGGATAGATCCCCAGGTGAGCTCCATGTGGGATGGGGACTATATCCAATCTGACTGTAGCAGAAGAGAAGCAGCATTGGCCTAGTAGAAAAAACCTGAGTCTGGGAGTCAAAGGAGTTGGATTCTAATCCCGGCTGTACTGTTTGTCTGCTGTATGATCTTGAACGAGTCACTTAACTACTCTGGGCCTCAGTTCCCTCATCTGTAAAATAGGGATTCAATACTTGTATGTACCTGTATATATATATATGTATATATATATATAGGTATATACAAGTATTGAATCCCTATTTTATATATATATGAATATATATCACCTGTATATATGTATATATACATATATATATATATAAAATAGGGATTCAATACTTGTATATACCTGTGTGTGTGTGTGTGTGTGTGTGTATATATATATATATATATATAAAATATATATATATACAGGTATATACAAGTATTGAATCCCTATTTCATATATATATGTATATATATATATCACCTGTATATATGTATATATGTTTGTACATATTTATTACTCTATTTATTTATCTTACTTGTACGTATCTATTCTATTTATTTTATATACCTGTGTATATATATATATATATATATACACAGGTATATACAAGTATTGAATCCCTATTTATATATATATATATATATATATAACCTGTATATATGTATATATGTTTGTACATATTTATTACTCTATTTATTTATCGTACTTGTACATATCTATTCTATTTATTTTATTTTGTTAGTATGTTTGGTTTTGTTCTCTGTCTCCCCCTTCTAGACTGTGAGCCCGCTGTTGCATAGGGACTGTCTCTATATGTTGCCAACTTTTACTTCCCAAGAGCTTAGTACAGTGCTCTGCACACAGTAAGCGCTCAACAAATACAATTGATTGATTGATTGATTGTTCTCCCTTCTACCTAGACTGTGAACCTAATGTGGGACCTGATTGTCTTGCATCTACCTCAGGACTCAGTACGGTGTTTGACTCACAGCATGGCTCAGTGGAAAGAGCCCGGGCTTTGGAGTCATAGGTCATGGGTTCAAATCCCGGCTCTGCCACTTATCAGATGTGTGACTTTGGGCAAGTCACTTAACTTCTCTGGCCCTCAGTTACCTCATCTGTAAAATGGGGATTAAGACTGTGAGCCCCCCGTGGGACAACCTGATCACCCTGTAACCTACCTAGCACTTAGAAGAGTGTTTTGCACATAGTAAGCACTTAATAAATGCCATCATCATCATAGTAAGTGCTTAATGAACACCACAGTTATTGTATCTATCCCAGTGCTTAGTTCAGTACTTTGCACACAGTAAGCACGTAATTATTATTATTAATATTGTGATTAGGAATCTTCAACTTTGAACCCCAGGTGGGAAAGGGACTGTGTCCGACTTGATTATCTATCCCAGTGTTTAGTGCAGTGCTTGGCACATATCAATCAATCATCTTTATTGATAACTTACTATGAGTAGAGCAGTATGCTGAGTACAATATAACAGTTCATAGACATGTTCCCCGCCCACGAGGAGCTTATAGTCTAGAGGGGGAAGTTAAGTAAAAGTAGTAAAAGCCTAGTAAATATTACAATTATCATTATTATTATTGCTTGATCCATTGGCCCATCACCCTAAAAATCCCTACTGGAACCCCTGAAATCTGACTTGAATCCACAGGGGCAGTGGAGGTGGCAGGGTAGGGGCATGTCCACCACCTGTGCCACCACTGCCACGTTCACTGCCTCTTTAATCACTTCCGCTGCTGCAGAAACTACAATCTTCTCCCTGGCTGGTTTTTAGGCACCTTTTCCCTAGAATCTCCTGGATTTAGGTGGTGGCAGCTGCAACACTGGAGACAAAGAAAAGGTGTGCCCTACTACTATCACTACTATAATAATTATAATTATGGTACTTATTAAGTTTTTACTATGTGCCAGGCACTGTACTAAGGTGCTGGGGTGGGTAGAAGCAAATTGGGTGGGACACAGTCCCTGTCCCACATGGGGCTCACAGTCTCAATCCCCATTTTACAGATGAGGGAACTGAGGCACAGAGACGTTAAGTGACTTACACAAGGTCACACAGCAGACAGGTGGCACAGTCGGAATTAGAATCCATGGCCTTCTGACTCCCAGGACCGTTCTCCACTACACCATGCTGCCACTACTACTACTACTAATAGGATTTACTAAGTGCTAAACCCAGAAGTAGCTATAAAGTGATTCAGACTGGACACAGTCCCTGTTCCCCACACCAGGCTTATCCTACCATGGTAGTTTCTACCATCTACCTTATTCTCACTTTAAAGATGAGGAAACTGAGGTGCAGAGAGGTTACACAGCAGCAAGTGGCATAACCAGGACTAGGGCCTGAGTCTCCCAATTCATATTCCTGAACTCTTTCTACAAAGCCAAGCTCCCCTTTCAACACTTACCTGCCTCTGCTTCCATCCCCGCATCTTACTCTGTCCTTAAGATGCCCCATTTGAGTGCTTCTGTCATTGGCCAAGTGTGTGTGCGTGACTGGCTCTTGTGGTTGTATTTTTTGTCTTTCCTCCTCTGTCTTGGTCTCTGCTTGTCTCTAATGACAGAAGAGAGGGCTCATGTCTACATATAGGATTTTCAAGCGTAATCAGACCAGTAGATATCCAATCCAGTCTTCCGTTTCCAAAACTGGCAACAAGATTTTGGATGGAGCAGTAAGCTGGTTGTCCTCCTTCTCATCAGTGCCAATGGATCAATCAATCGATTGATGACATTTATTAAACCCTGTTTGTAAAGCATTCTGTTAAGAGATGGGAGAGAACAATACAACCTTTGACTACCTTGTATCCCCCCAACACTTAGAACAGTGCTTGGCACATAGTAAGCGCTTAACAAATACCAATATTATTATTATTATTATTACAATAGAGATGGTGGACACGACCCCTGCCCAAAAGAAGTTCGGCCCAGAGGGGGACACAGACACTGAAACAAATGGTTACAAACGGACCTTTGTCCTGAAGTTCTGGAATTTGTTGAACATCAATTACATGATCCTCCTACCTACCCCCTTCAGGAGTTTGTAAACTTTAATAATAATAATAATACAAATAGTAGTACTTATTAAGTGCTTACTATATTCCAAGCACTGCTCTAAACACTAGGGTAGATAAAGGTAATTAGGTTGGAACTGTGTCCAACTGGAACAGGTTGATCCCCATTTTACAGTTGAGGTAAATGAGGTACAGAGAAGTGACTTGCCCAAGGTCACACAGTAGACATGTGGCAGAGTCAGGATTAGAACCCACATCCTCTGAATTCCAGGCCCATGCTTGTTCCATTAGGCCACACTGCTTCTAATCATTCTTGGCTCTCGTCTTTCAGTATTAATCTTTTCAGCCTGTCCTGATTTTGAAGCTGCTCCATTTCCTGATCAGTTTGGTTGCCCTTTCTCTGTATCCCTTCTGACGCTCTATGTCGTTCTGAGAAGCAGCATGGCTCAGTGGAAAGAGCTCAGGCTTGGGAGTCAGAGGTCATGGGTTCTAATCCTGCCTCTGCCACTTGTCGGCTGTGTGACTTTGGGCAAGTCACTTCACTTCTCTGGGTCTCAGTTCCCTCATCTGTAAAATGGGGATTAAGAATGTGAGCCCCACGTGGGACAACCTGATTACCTTGTATTCCCCCCAGCGCTTAAAGCAGTGCTTGGCACAAAGTAAGCACTTAACAAATACCAAAATTATTATTATTATAATTAAAACGTAGGGACAATAGCCGCAAGCAGGTTCAGGTGTGCGTGTCCGGCTGCAGACTTTCCATGGTTTTATATCATGACCAAACTCTGACTTTTGCTTTCTAGGCCCTTTGTAATGGTGCCCAGAATTATGTCCCCTTTTTGGCTGCGGCTGAACAAGGTAAATACTGGACAAACCTCTGGTCTCATGGACAATGCTGCTGTTTCTCAGTTGCTCCTTGGTTCTTCAGAAACACTGAGCATAACTCGTCCCTCTGGATCATCATCAATCATATTTATTGAGTGCTTACTGTGTGCAGAGCACTGTACTAAGTGCTTGGGAAGTACAAGTTAGCAACATATAGAGGCAAGCTGTGGGGCCTCCTCTTGAGAACAGAGAAGAAAGAGACCCCTCGTCCCACCTCCAAGCCATCCCCTAAATAGTCTCCCTTCCACCCATGATCTTCTAGATGAAAAGGAGAATTCTGGGTCAGTCAAGCCTCCTGCCTACTCTCATCTTATAGAAGCAGCATGGCAGAGTGGCTACAACACGGGCCCGGGAATCAGAAGGTCAGGTTCTGCCACTGTCTGCTGTGTGACCTTGGGCAAGTCACTTGACTTCTCTGGACCTCAGTTACCTCATCTGTAAAATGGGGATTGAGACGGTCAGCCACGTGGGACAGGGACTGTGTCCAACAAGATTTACTTGTATCTATCCCAGTGCTTAGTACAGTGCCTGGCACATAGTAAGCATTTAACAAATACCACGGTTATCACTAGTAGTATTACCTGGTGACCCTGCAGGTCATCAGGAACAATAATAATAATAATAATAATGGCATTTATTAAGCACTTACTATGTGCAAAGCACTGTTCTAAGTGCTGGGAAGGTTACAGGGTGATCAGGTTGTCCCACGGGGGGCTCACAGTCGTAATCCCCATTTTACAGATGAGGTAACTGAGGCCTAGAGAAGTTAAGTGACTTGCCCAAAGTCACACAGCTGCCAAGTGGTGGAGCCATGATTTGAACCATGACCTCCGACTCCAAAGCCCATGCTCTTTCCACTGACCCACGCTGCTTCTCTAATTATTCTATCCCTTGGATCCAGCGCTTAGAACACTGCTTTGCACATAGTAAGTGCTTAATAAATGCCATCATCATCATTTCTGAAGCAGCATGGCTTAGTGGATAGAGTACAGGCCTGGGAGTAAAAAGGACCTGGGTTCTAATCCCGACTCCGCCTCTTGTCTGCTCTGTGACCTTGGGAAAGTCACTTCACTTCTCTATGCCTCTGTTCCATCATCTGGAAAATGGGGATGAAGATTGTGAGCCCCGTGTAGGACAGGGACTGTTCCAACCCAATTACCTTGTGTCTAGCCTTGTGTCTATCGGAGAAGCAGCATGGCTCATTGGAAAGAGCACGGGCTTTGGAGTCAGAGGTCATGAGTTCGAATCCTGGCTCTGCCACGTGTCTGCTGTGTGACCTTGGGCAAGTCACTTAACTTCTCTGAGCCTCAGTTCCCTCATCTGTAAAATGGGGATTAAGACTGTGAGCCCCACGTGGGACAACTTGATCACCTTGTATCCCCCCCAGCGCTCAGAACAGTGCTCTGCACATAGTAAGCGCTTAACAAATGTCCTCATTACTATTATTATTATTATTATCCCAGCACTTCGAACATTTCCTGGCACGTAGTGAAGGCTTAACAAATGCCACAGTCATCATGTCAGGAAAGCTAGTGGAAGTAGGAAGGGCTGAGAAGTGGACAGTGGGAGATAGTCCACCCATATAGAATTCATTCATTCATTCATTCAATAGTATTTATTGATCACTTACTGTGCTCAGAGCACTGTACTAAGCGCTTGGGAAGTACAAGTTGGCAGCATATAGAGACGGTCCCTACCCAACAGCGGGCTCACAGTCTAGAATTGTACCACCTCACTCTTCAAAATGGGTGGGAGTGGAGATCTGGTGTACTTGACCCTCTGGCTTGGAAATGATCGAGAAGGGGACCACGTCAGAGGAAAGGAAAACCTCCAAAGTTAAAAGGGTGAGAATAAGGAGTTAGCCTGAGCTGGAGAACCAATCAATCAATCAATCGTATTTATTGAGCGCTTACTGTGTGCAGAGCACTGTACTAAGTGCTTGGGAAGTACAAGTTGGCAACATATAGAGACAGTCCCTACCCAACAGTGGGCTCACACTCTAAAAGGGGGAGACAGAACAAAACCAAACATACTAACAAAATAAAATAAATAGATATGTACAGGTAAAATAAATAAATAAATAGAGTAATAAATATGTACAAACATATATACATATATACAGGTACTGTGGGGAAGGGAAGGAGGTAAGATGGGATGGAGGGGGGACGAGGGGGAGAGGAAGGAAGGGGCTTAGTCTGGGAAGGCCTCCTGGAGGAGGTGAGCTCTCAGTAGGGCCTTGAAGGGAGGAAGAGAGCTAGCTTGGCGGATGGGCAGAGGGAGGGCATTCCAGGCCCGGGGGATGACGTGGGCCAGGGGTCGATGGCGGGACAGGCGAGAACGAGTTACGGTGAGGAGATTAGTGGTGGAGGAGCGGAGGGTGCGGGGTGGGCTGTAGAAGGAGAGAAGGGAGGTGAGGTAGGAGGGGGCGAGGTGATGGACAGCCTTGAAGCCCAGGGTGAGGAGTTTCTGCCTGATGTGCAGATTGATTGGTAGCCATCGGAGATTTTTGAGGAAGACATCAAGCGCTTAGTACAGTGCTCTGCACAGTAAGCGCTCAATAAATACGATTGAATGAATTGTTGGGGAACAGACACCGTGCTCACTAGCCGTAGATGTGGTAGTAGTTCCTGACCCTCTAAATGCAAACGATTGAGCCCAGATGCCTCCAATACCTGCCTTTCAGTGGAAAGAGCCTGGGCTTGGGAGTCAGAGGTCATGGGTTCTAATCCCGACTCCACCACATGTCTGCTGTGTGACCTTGGGCAAGTCACTTCTCTTCTCTGAGCCTCAGTTCCCTCATCTGTAAAACGGGGATGAAAACTGTGAGCCCCACGTGGGACAACCTGGTCACCTAGTAACCCCCCCAGTGCTTAGAACAGTGCTTTGCACACAGTAAGCACTTAACAAATGCTATTATTATTATTATTATTATGACATTCTCCAGCCCTCATGAATCCTTGCCCGCCTCCCAACAGATGTCACAGTTCCCCTCTCCCGCCCCACATCTTCTCCGGCCACTAATATTCCGGGGTGCCAGCATCTTACACAATGGACGGTGACCCTCTGACCCTGCCTTACCTGCTTGGGGCTGTGAACCCCAGAGGGCTTCTCTGGCCTGGATTGTGCCTTTCATCCAGATACTCCGTAAAAACCTGGCTGGGAATCAATCAATCATCAATCGTATTTATTGAGTGCTTACTGTGTGCAGAGCACTGTACTAAGCGCTTGGGGAGTACAAGTTGGCAACATAGAGAGACGGTCCCTACCCAACAGTGGGCTCACAGTCTAGAAGAGTGGGCTCACAGTCTAGAAGTCTGCATCCTCTATGTCCATATCCATAACTGAGCAGCGTGGCTCAATGGAAAGAGCCCGGCCTTTGGAGCCAGAGGTCATGGGTTCGAATCCCAGCTCCGCCACATGTCTGCTGTGTGACCTTGGACAAGTCACTTCACTTCTCGGAGCCTCAGTTCCCTCATCTGTAAAATGGGGATTAAGACTGTGAGCCCCATGTGGGACAACCTGATCGCCTTGTATCCCCCCCCCAGCGCTTAGAACAGTGCTTTGCACATAGTAAGTGCTTAACAAATGCCATCATTCTAATTATCTCTTCATATATTAATGTCCACCTCCCCCCCCCCACCAGATTTTAAGCTCCTCGCGGGCATGAGACTTGCCTACCAACTCTGTTCTGTTATTCTCTCCCACGTGCTTAGTACAGTGCTCTGCACATGGCAGACACTCAATAAAAATAATCGATTGATTCATTCATTCGTATTTATGAAGCAGCGTGGCTCAGTGGAAAGAGCCCGGGCTTTGGAGTCAGGTCATAGGTTCAAATCCCGACTCCGCCAATTAATAATAATAATAATAATGGCATTTATTAAGCGCTTACTATGTGCCAAGCACTGCTCCAAGCGCTGGAGAGGTTACAAGGTCATCAGGTACCCTAAGTGCCTAGAGGTGAGGGGCTTCTCAGTCATGGTCCGGTGACTGTTGCATTATAGTTAAGACCCCCCCCCCAAAAAAAAAAAATCATGCCAACAGGGTACTGGCTGCTGGAGCCCTTGGGCGTGATCTGGAGTCCAAGTTATTCATTGATTTATTCATTTAATCGTATAGACTGTGAGCCCACTGTTGGGTAGGGACTGTCTCTATATGTTGCCAACTTGTACTTCCCAAGCGCTTAGTACAGTGCTCTGCACACAGTAAGCGCTCAATAAATACGATTGATTGATTGATTGATTGAGCGCCTACTAGTTATTCATTGATTTGGGCAGCAGAGGGCGCCACCCTTCTCCCTTTCCCAATGAAAAGTCCCCAACCCAACAAAATTCACAACTCACAGCTGTTTTTGAGAAACCACGAGCTATTTTAGAGAATTTAGAGAGTTAGGGAGATGTTGGGCAGGGAAAAGTGCACATAGAGACACATATAAAACATCAGGATGACATTCACTCTCTCATTCATTCAATCGTATTTACTGAGCACTTACTGTGTGCAGAGCACTGGACTAAGCGCTTGGGAAGTACAAGTTGGCGACATATAGAGACGGTCCCTACCCAACAATCAATCAATCAATCAATCAATCGTATTTATTGAGCGCTTACTGTGTGCAGAGCACTGGACTAAGCGCTTGGGAAGTACAAGTTGGCAAAATATACAGTCCCTACCCAACAGTGGGCTCACAGTCTAAAAGGGCGAGCTCACAGTCTAGAAGGGGGAGACAGACAACAAAACAAAACATATAAGCCCAATAAAATAAATGGAATAAATATGTACAAGTAAAATACATAAATAAATAGAGTAACAAATCTGTACAAACATATATACATAAATACAGGTGCTGTGGGGAGGGGAAGCAGGTAAGGTGGGGGGGATGGGGAGGGGGAGTAGGGGGAGAAGAAGGAGGCGGGGGGAAGCAGCGTGGCCCAGTGGAAAGAGCACAGGTTTGGGAGTCAGAAGTCATGGGTTCTAATCCTGGCTCCGCCACTTAGCCGTGTGATCTTGGGCAAGGCACTTAACTTCTCTGTGCCTCAGTTACCTTGTCTGTAAAATGGGGATTAAGACTGTGAGCCCCACGTGGGACAACCTGATCACCTTGTATCCCCCTCAGCGCTTAGAACAGTGCTTTGCACATAGTAAGCACTTTGCAATTACCATTATTATTATTGTTATAGGGGAAAAGACTGACTTGACAGAGGTATAGCTGAAAGAAAAGTGTGGGGGTCATTGTTCACTGGAAGTCTAGTGAACTGGCAACATAATGATGCTCTTTTTAAAGAATTGCCTGGAATGCCCTCCCTCCGCACGTCTGCCAAGCCAGCTCTCTTCCTCCCTTCAAAGCCCTACTGAGAGCTCACCTCCTCCAGGAGGCCTTCCCAGCCTGAGCCCCCTTTTTCCTCCTCTCCTCCCCATCCCCTGCCCTACCTCCTTCCCCTCCCCACAGCAACTGTATATATGTTTGTACAGATTTATTACTCTATTTATTTTACTTGTACATATTTACAATTCTATTTATTTTGTTAATGATGTGCATCTAGCTTTACTTCTATTTATTCTGATGACTTGAAACCTTTCCACATGTTTTGTTTTGTTGTCTGTCTCCCCCTTCTAGACTATGAGCCCGTTGTTGGGAAGGGACTGTCTCTATATGTTGCCAACTTGTCCTTCCCAAGCGCTTAGTACAATGCTCTGCACACAGTAAGTGCTCAATAAATACGACTGAATGAATGAATGAATGAATTCAATTTTGGTCTTCACAGGGATATAGAGAAACTAAAGAGTCTAGAGAAGAATGAAAGTGGTTAAGGGAATAGAGGTTATTTAGCCTAGAGCAAAGAGGGCTAATGGACAGTCCTCTAGACGGTAAGATTGTCCTCAAGACTGTAAACTCATTGTGGAAAGTGAACGTGTCTACCAACTATGTTGTATTGTACTCTCCCGAGCACATAGCACAGAGCTCTGCACACAGGAAGTGCTCAATATATGCCACAGATTGATTGATTGCTTAATTGATGGGCTTGAAAACTCCAAGTAGATGAAGGCTTTTCATGAGGAGGCTGACCACTTCTCCATGTTCACTGAGAACTGAAAGAGAGGAAGTAGATTTTCAAAGGAAATGCTGCTAATGGGTCAGGGTGTGGCCTGGTGGAAAGAACAGGGGCCTGGAAATTAGAGCACCTGGGTTTTTTAAATCCCTGCTTTGCCATTTGCCTGCTGTGGGACCTTGAACAAATCACTTCACTTCTCTCGACTTCCGTTACCTGATCTGTAAAATGGGGATTAAATACCTGTTCTGTTCGCCTTCCCTGTTAGACTATGAGTCCCATGTGAGACAGGGACTGTGTTTGACCTGATTGATTTGAATCTACCCCAGCTGTTAGCACCATGCTTGGCACATAGTAACTGCTCAACAAATGTTATTATTGTCATTATTATTATTAAGCAATCATTTATTGAACACTTACCGTGAGCAGTGCACTGCATTGTGCTTGGGAGAGTACAATATAAACAGAGTTGGTAGGCGCATTCCTTGCTCACAACAAGATTACAGTCAAGGGGGAAACAGACATTAAATATACATAAATTAATTATGGATACATATATAAGTGTTCTGGGGCTGAGGAAAGGGTGAGTAAAGGATTCAAAACTAATGCAGAGGTAATACAGGAGTGTGAGAAGTGGAAATGAGGGCTTAGGGAAGACCTCTAGGAGATGTGCCTTCAATGAGACTTTGGAAATGGGGAGAGTGATTGTCTGCCAGATATGAAAACAGAGGGTGTTTGAGGCCAGAGGCAGGATGTGGGGGAGAGGTCGGCATTGAGATAGATGAGATCAAAGTATAGTGAGAAGGTTGACATTAGAGGAGCTAAGTGTCCGGGCTGGTGGTAGTAGAAAATCAGGGAGGTTAGGTAGGAGGGAGCAAGGTGATGGAGTGCTTTAAAGTCGATGGTAAAGAGCTTCTGTTTGAAGCAGAGGTGGACGGGCAACCGCTGGAGATTCTTGAGGATGGGGGAAACATGGACTGAATGTTTTTGTAGAAAAACGATCCAGGCAGCAGAGTGAAGTGTGGACTGGAGTAAGGAGAGACAGGGGGCAGGGAGGTCAGCCAGGAGGCCGATACAGTAATCAAGGCAGGATAGCCTAAGTGCTTGGATTAATATGATAGCAGAATGGATGGAGAAAAAAGTGCAGATTTTAGTGCTGTTGTGAAGGTTGAACAGAAGAGATTTGGTAACACTGAATATGTGGATTGAATGAGAGAGGTGAGTCGAGGAAAATGTCACATTTATGGGCTTGTGAGATAGTAAGAATGGTGGTGCTATCTTCAGTGATGAGAAAGTCGGGGAGGACAGGGTTTGGGTGGGAAGATAAAAGAATTCTGATATTCTATCGGTATTATTATTATTATTCATAGTATCTTTCCCTCACACTGATGCTTTGAGGAAATGTGTGGTAATTGCTTCCTTGTCATCTAACCGAATGGTTAGGTATGTTCCATTGAATTCTAACATCCTTAACTTTCCCTCTAACAACCAACCCATCATGGACCTCTTGTCCAGGAATTTATCCTACATTTATTCGATGTAGCCACTTCCATAGCCACTTCCCAGGCCACAACTGCAGATGATCCAATATTATGCCCCAGGTTGAAACAGTGTGAGGACTCATGGCCATGGAGAGGGTTAGTGCCACAAGGTAAGTATGACCGTGTCCAAGCGTCTGTGTTTGTCCATATCTTGAGTATTGGACACCTGAGTGTGTGTGTGTGTGTGTGTGTGTGTTGTTTGTTATGTGCGTGTGTGTGTGTGTGCTGTGTGTTGTGTGAGTGTGTGTATGTGTGATGTCTGTCGACGCTTTTCTCTGTCTTTTCCCAGCCTCCTCTTTGGTCTCCCCTACCTCCCCTCATTCAATCCCCTCTTTTCTCTGATTCCCCCCACTCCACCATCCTTTCTTGGTTTTTATCTCCCTCTCCCTTTCATTTTTTTTACTTTAAGTCCTTTTCTTTTTTCTCTCTCTTTTTCTTTCTTTTCTCTCTCTTTGTTCCCTTGTCCTCTTTTGCTTTTCCCCTGCCTTTTCAGACCCACCCCCTGACCCATATGAGCTCCTAAACCTATGATCATCCTACAAAAACAAGTTCACGCCCATGTTAATAAAGGTCATTTACCTCAGCCTCCTTCTCTGTCGTTACTACCGCTGTTGTGACTGATACAATTTAACACTGGTTAGAGCAAGTGAACTGCACTGTGGTTTGGAAAGAAAGATTTTCGAGCGGTTAGCACCAGTGACTTAAGAACAGTTGCAAGCCCAATCTTGTTTTCAGTCCAATGAAAGGGGCATTGGTGACTACTAATGAATCAGTCAGTTATATTTATTGAGCACTTACTGTGGGCAGAGCACTGTACTAAGTGCTTGAGGGAGCACAATATAACAGAATTGATGGACATATTCCCCATCCGCAACAAACTTCCCATCATTCTTGCCAACTCAAGTTTGTGGGATGGGTGCAGACGTGGGACTAGTGGTGCGGACCTTCTCAGTAGTAAGTGTATTAGTATTTGTTAGGCACTTACCACCGTACTAAGCTCCAGGGTAAATGTAAGAGAATCAGGTAGGACAAAATCGCTTCCCACGTGGGTCTCACAGTCTAAATAAGGGGGGCAATAGGCTCTGAGAAGTCAATGACTTGTCCAAGTTTACACGGCAGAAAAATAGCCCATCTTCTTTCCACGAGGCCATATTGCTGCTCTCAATAAAACCCAAGCCCGATGTGGATGGGGGTCAAAGGATAAGAGGCTTCTGTGGAAGAATAGGACAGATTTGTGGGCAGGAGGTGTGTAGGAGAGAAGTCAGGTGAGAAGGTTGTGGTCAGCGTGACTCAGTGGAAAGAGCCCGGGCTTTGGAGTCAGAGGTCACGGGTTCAAATCCCAGCTCCACCACTTGTCAGCTGTGTGACTTTGGGCAAGTCACTTAACTTCTCTGGCCCTCAGTTACCTCATCTGTAAAATGGGGATTAAGACTGCGAGCCCCACGTGGGACAACCTGATCACCTTGTAACCTCTCCAGTGCTTAGAACAGTGCTTTGCATATAGTAAGTGCTTAATAAATGCTATTATTATTATTATTAGATAGAGGGATTTCGGAGTTGGTAGGGGTAGAGACTGTACAGTGACTAGAGATGATGAGATGAAGTGGGCATCCACGTTGGTGAGAGGGTGAGCTGGGGTGGAGAAGGAGGAGAGTGGAGTTGAGAAGCGATAGGAAGCAGGTAGCAGAAGGGTCGTCAGGAATGTCTATGTGGACATTGCAATCCCCAAGGATGGAGAAAGAGAGAAGGAATGCGAGAAAGGGATCAAAACGGTTCAAAAAGTTGGAGTTGGGGCCCTCGGGGGCAGTAGATGACCATTACTAGGATCTGGAGTGGGCGGTAGAGGTCGATGATATGGACTTCAAAGGAAAGGAAGGAGAGGGATGGGGGAAGTGAAACAATATGAAAACGGCAAGCCAACTCCTCCCCCTTTCCCAGTGAGACTGGAGGAGTGGGTGAAGATGAGGTCCCCTCTAAGGAGAGCAGCAGGGGAGACCGTGTCATCTGGGAAGAACTAGGTTTTGGTGACATTGAGGAGGAGCACACCTCCTCCAAGAAGCCTTCCAGATAAATTCACAACAGAGAAGCAACGTGGCCTACTGGATAGCACATGGGCCCAGGAGTCAGAAGGACCTGGGTCCTATTTCCAGCTCTGCCACTTGTATTGTGAACTTGGGCAAGTCACTTAACTTCCCTGTGCCTCAGTTACCTCACCTGTAAAATGGGGGTTAATCAATCAATCAATCAATTGTATTTATTGAGCGCTTACTGTGTGCAGAGCACTGTACTAAGCGCTTGGGAAGTACAAGTTGGCAACATATAGAGACAGTCCCTACCCAACAGTGGGCTCACAGTCTAAAAGACTGTTAAGACTGTGAGCCCCATGTGGGACCTGGACTGTGTCCAACCTGTTTAGCTTGTATCTATGCTAGCACTTAGTACAGTGCCTGGTACCTAGTAAGCGCTTAACAACTACCATAAAAAGCAAAAAAACCCCCAAAAAACCCACTCTTGTTGCAAACCCAACAGCCATCTTTAGCACTTATGTAATTTGTTCCTATTCTCAGCACACACACACGTGTTTATATATATACAAATATTCGTGTGTATGAATGTTTATTTGCATAGTCAATCATTTATTCAGCTGTTCCATCCTGATATATTTGTACTATTACCTGTTATATCCTTGTCATTCCTTCTGCTCCCATCATGTGTAAACAATTTTTGTCTGTTTTCTTTGTTAGATTGTGCGCCTTTGAGGGTAGGGAATGTGTCTTGTTTCTCTTAATTCCCCATGCACCTAGTACAGTGCTTGTCATTCAGTAGGCACTCAGTAAATACCAGTGATTGGTTGATGATAGACTCAGTGAAGTTCTTGTCTTGTCTTGTGCTGCAAAGTCGTCTCCAACCCAAAGCGACACCATAGACACATCTCTGGATAAAACCTGGAAAATGCTTACCTGGGCCCACCATCACGTCTGCAAATGGTTTGGTCTCAAAGGGGACGAAGTGGAATGTGAGTATCTTTAATTCCAGAAGGATTCTACCAACTCTGCTATATTGTACTCTCCCAAGTGTTTAGTACAGTGCTCTGCACACAGTAGGCATTCGGTAAATACAATTAATTGATCGAGTCACTAAATTCTGTCAGCTAGTGTTCTGGAGATAGCCAGAAGCCTTCTCATGGTAATCACCCCACATGTAATGAAGCACAGGGCCGATTCTTGGCTGCAAGGAGTGCCTAACTGTCTTTAGGAAACTTCCTCATTAGGAGATTGAAAGTAGATTTTAAAAAATAAACAAGAGTTCCTTAAATGTAGAAAGGTATTTTCTTCCAAACCACCCAAGTAAGGCAGGTGACTATGCTCACATTTAGTCACACAGCTTGGGAGTGAAAGGAGGCAGGGCTTGATTCAGAGTGGATTTTCCTCTCAATTAAGGTTTTTTAAGTATAATATGGATCTTCACTTTCACTCATATTCTCCCTAGCAGAATCTTCCAGTAGATATGTTGTATTTTGTCCCACTGCCATTTTTTAATGGTATTTGTTAAGCACTCACTCTGTTTCAGGAGTAGGTACTCCCTAATCAGGTTGGACACTGTCCATGTCCCACATGGGGTTCACACTCTTAATCCCCATTTTACAGATGAGGTAACTGAGTCACTGTGAAGTGAAGCGACTTGCCCAAGCTCACAAAGCGGCCAAGTGGCGGAGGCGGCATTAGAACCCAGGTCCTTCTGATTCCCAGGCCTGTGCCGTATCCACTAGGTCATGCTGCTTCTCTGTTCTTGTTGCTCTTCAGCACCAGTGATGAACATATTCCTTCAGCCTCTCATGCTTCCTTCTCTAAGGAGTCAGTGACAGAAGAAGGGATCGTAACTGGATTTTCGAGTACTCCAGTCCTGTGCCCTGAGGTGGCACAGACGCCCAAGGGCATGGTCCAGCAGTCTCGAGTCTTTGAGAAACAGCATGGTGTAGTGAGTAGAGCATGGGCCTTGAAGTCAGATGCCCGGCTGATTCTAATCCCGGCTCCACCACTTTTCTGCTGTGTGACTTTGGGCAAGTCACTTCACTTCTCTGTGCCTCCATTACCTCATCTCTAAACTGGGATTGAGACTGTGGGCCCCAGGTGGGACAGGGACCGTGTCAAACCCGATTTGCTTATATCCACCCCGGCGCTTCATAAAGCGCCTGGCACATAGCAAGTGCTTAACATTTGCTATAATTAATAATCAAACAACTGAGCCCTCGCTGACTCAGTTTATGCCCTCTGGCTTCCAGGTGTCCATGTAGGTCAGGCCTCCCTCCCAGCAAGCCTTGTCTTTCTGCCTTCCCTCCCTCCCCGGCAAGTTGGTACCAAAGAGGGTACCGAAGCTGTCAAACCCGTCAAATGGCTCTCTCAGGGAGGCGACTTTTGCTCTCCAACGAGGGTAGCGGGACCAAAAGCCGGGCCTGACGGCTGACTCTTTGTTGGGTGACAGGTTTTCCCTGCCGCCAGAAGGCTGAGGCAGAGCAGCCAGCCTCAATGGGCCGCCATCGAAAGGAGTGGGTGTGGGTGGCCTAATGAAGGGAAGCTGGAACGAGTTCCTGCATGTCCAAGTGGGCCAACCTACAGGCCCCTGACAGGAGGCAGGAGAGACAGAAATCGTGACTCACAGCAGCCAGGCTCAATGCGACTCTCCTGCCGTTGCTTAATCAGCAGAGCGGCCCCTCCAATCTGGGCCCCGGGTGGCTTCCGTCCCGCTCCTGGGCTGGTCGGGACTCAGCCTCGAGGTTCCGCTCTCCTTTCATCCTCTTTCTGGGGTATCATCATCGTCATCAATCGTATTTATTGAGCACTTACTATGTGCAGAGCACTGTACTAAGCGCTTGGGAAGTACAAATTGGCAACATACAGAGACAGTCCCTACCCAACAGTGGGCTCACAGTCTAAAAGGGGGAGACAGAGACAAAACCAAACATATTAACAAAATTAAATAGAATAGATATGTACAAATAAAATAAATAAATAGAGTAAAAAATATGTACAAACATATATACATATATACAGGTGCTGTGGGGAAGGGAAGGAGGTAAGATGGGGGGATGGAGAGGGGGAAGATGGGGGGGATGGAGAGGGGGAAGATGGAGGGGATGGAGAGGGGGTAGAAGGAGGTTTTCTTCCATCTGGAGTTTGAGTGAGCTAGTGTTTGTGCCTCCTCTGCAATTTGGGACTGGAGCCTCTTTACTGACTCCTAGTAGCCTCAGACCCTTCTTTCAACTTCCCTAGGGGTTCCCGAGACTGAGAAAAAAGTACTATTTAGATACTGGCCGCCTCCTAGGAGGAGGGCAACCAGGAGCCCGGGTAATAGGTGATTTCCCCATTTTCAGCAGAATTCCCCTAGGTTTTAGTGAATCCCATTTCTGTTATTCTGACAGCTTTAATTGCAACGAAGAAACCCCTGAGAGAAGAAGAAACCCCTGAGAGGTTTTGTGTGAAATCCCCATGGGGTTTAAGTTCATCTCTTGTTATGTTCAACTCTCGTTATGTTACCTCTCCCACTTCTCCAAACTTCTTCCAGTTAGGGTTGAGCTGGGTCAGCAAGCAGCAGAGAGGCTCAATTAGCCCGAGACTAATGAGAAGCCCCCACACCCACCAACCCTACTGACCTTAGCCTTCCCCACGGGTCCTAGGTGATTGAGCACAGTAGGGATTATATCTTCCTCTGCCCCCTGAGTTTGACAGGAAGAGTCAGAGTCTGTAGCGGGTGAGAGAGGCATGTTGTGGCAAACTGTGATCACTGAGCTCCTGGGAGTGGGGCTAACCAGGAGCTCATCTTCTCTGTAGCCTAGGTGGCTGCCTCCACTTTGCGGATTAGTTACATCCCCAAATGAACGCTCCACTCTCAATCAATCAATCGTATTTATTGAGCGCTTACTGTGTGCAGAGCACTGTACTAAGCGCTTGGGAAGTACAAGTTGGCAACATATAGAGACAGTCCCTACCCAACAGTGGGCTCACAGTCTAAAAGGGGGAGACAGAGAACAAAACCAAACATACTAACAAAATAAAATAAATAGAATAGATATGTACAAGTAAAATAAATAGAGTAATAAATATGTACAAACATATATACGTATATACAGGTGCTGTGGGGAAGGGAAGGAGGTAAGATGGGGGGATGGAGAGGGGGACGAGGGGGAGAGGAAGGAAGGGGCTCAGTCTGGGAAGGCCTCCTGGAGGAGGTGAGCTCTCAGGAGGGCCTTGAAGGGAGGAAGAGAGCTAGTTTGGCGGATGGGCACTCTCGGGGCTAGCTGCAGTGGAAAAGGATGAACGAGCTGTCTGGCCTCTCCCCAGAGTTCAGGGATACTGGCCATTTCCCTGACTAGTGCTGGTCTGGTGCGGATGGGATGTGGGGTGCTTGGATTGGGGTCAAGTGGAAGCCCAAGGAGAGGGACCTAGAGACAAAAAAAAGCACTCCCGTGAAGCTGTGCTCTTGTATTCTAGGCCCACTTGACATCTGCCAGGAGAGATGCCTGCTCTATAGGTAAATGCTAACCTTGAGGGAAGGGGCTGGAGAGGGAAAGTGACTTGTTCAGCAGCGGTGTCAGCTAATGTTGAGAAAACAACCTAGACACTCCTGTCTGTCTCCCCCTCTAGACTGTAAGCTCGCTATGGGCAGGGAAAGTGTCTGCTAATTCTGTTGTGTTGTGCTAAGTGCTTAGTACAGTGCTCTGCACATAGTAAGTGCTCGATAAATACGATTGATTGGTTGAATAGCCCTGTCAGACAGTCAACACCCTTTTTTTTTTTTTTCCCAGGAGGCTCTGTGGAATATATTGCCAGCAGCCTCTACGCAATGGGTCTTGCTCTCTGTGGGTGCTTGGAGTCTGTGCCTGGGGCTGGGTGATGAAGGCTTGGGAGGCTCGTTAGGCCTCTTTGAGTACAGTGGGTGGAAGCAACAAAGCCTGTAATTACTGCAAGGATAATTAGAGGAGCCTCCGTGATCCTTTCAACAAACATTGCTTGGCCTTGGGTTTGTCCCACCCCACTGGGGCGCCAGGCCTCTGGAGAGTCCAGGGTTGGTGTTCCCTGTCCAGTACACTTGACTCCCTGCCAAGGAACCTTATCACCGAAAGAGGCTGCTCCTAGTTTATTCATTCATTCACTCAATCGTATTTATGGAGAAACAGCGTGGCTCAGTGGAAAAAGCCCGGGATTGGGAGTCAGAGGTCTTGGGTTCAAATTCCGGCTCCACCAATTGTCAGCTGTGTGACTTTGGGCAAGTCATTTAACTTCTCTGCGCCTCAGTTAGCTCATCTGTCAAATGGGGATTAAGACTGTGAGCCCCATGTAGGACAACCTGATCACCTTGTATCCTCCCCAGCTCTTAGAACAGTGTTTTGCACATAGTAAGCACTTAACAAATGCCATTATTATTATTATTATTATTGTTATTATTGAGTGCTTACTGTGTGCAGAGCACTGTACTAAGTGCCTGGAAAGTACAATTCGGCAACAAAGAGAGACAATCTTGGCCCACAATGAGCTCACAGCCTAGAAGGGGTGAGACAGACATTAAAATAAGTAAACAGGCATCAATAGCATCAATATAAAAAAACCAAATTATATGTATATATATATATACATAAAAACATGTAAACAGGCATTAATACAAATAAATAGAATTATAGATATGTATGTATATACACAAGGGCTGTGGGTTGGGGCTGGGGGTAGAACAGAGGGAGTTGGAGCGATGGCGGGGAGGAGGAGCTGAGGAAAAGAGGGGGCTTATAGTTTAGTATACTGCTCAGCCCTAGGAAGGCACTTCCTATCCGACAGACAATTAGTCTCCCCACCTTGAAAGCTTTATTGAAGGTACATTTCCTCCAAGGGGCTTTCCCTGACTAAGCCCTCCTTTCCTCATCTCCCACTCCCTTTTGTGTTGCCCTGACTTGCTCCTTTTATTAATCTCCTCTCCCAGTCCCACAGCACTTCCTACTTTATATATCTCTCATTTATATTAACATCTGTCTCCCCCTCTAGACTGAAATAATAATAATAATAATAATGATGATGGTATTTGTTAAGCACTTACTATGTACCAAGCACTGTTCTAAGTGCTGGGGGGGATACAAGGTGATCAGGTTATCCTATGTGGGGCTCACAGTCTTAACCCCCATTTTACAGATGAGGTAACTGAGGCATAGAGAAGTTAAGTGACTTGCCCAAAGTCACACAACTGGGATTAGAACCCATGATCTCTGACTCCCAAGCCCGTGCTTTTTCCACTGAGTCATGCTGCTTCTCTAGCTCAATGAAAGCTCATTGTGGACAGAGAATATGTCCGTTTTAATGTTGTATCGTACTTTCCCAAGCGCTTAGTGCAGTGCTCTGCACACAGTAAGTGCTCAATAAATACAATCTATTGACTGACTTAATGAATGCTGCAGCACGAGGTCCTCCACAGCTCATATAAATACTATTTTTCAGAGGTATTTCTTCAGTGCTTAGTACAGGGCCAAGCACTGTACTAAGCGCTGGGAGAGAGACAAGTTAATCAGATGGGCGCAGACCTTGTTCCATGTGGGGCTCCCAGTCTTAATCCCCATTGCACAGATGAGGTAACTGAGGCACAGGAAAGTGAAGTGACTTATCCAAGGTCATAGCAGAGAAGTGGGCCTTCTGACTCCCAGCCCCATGCTCTGTCCACTGCCATGGTTGCTGTGAGTTCTGGGTTTGAGATGTGGGAAAGGCTGAGCAGGCTGCCTCCTCTGAGAAACTCTGTGTGGAAGCCAGAGGCAGAATGAGAACCTGGAATTAGGTCCCCTGTCCCCCAAGTCTGAGCTAGGGAGCCTGCTCTGCAGCGGCAGCTAAAGCCGCCGTCCTTCCTTCCAGGTCTCCAGCCTCCTGAGCACAGTAGTTGACAGCAGCTCTGTTCTCTAGCCAAATCCCACCCTTCTGTCACAACCTCCTAACCTGCCTCTCTCCCGCACACTCACCCTCACTGCAAAACTGTCCCTTCCCTCCTAAGAGACCCCCAGTCCAGATGCCCCCTCCACTTATCCCTGGCCATCATGGTATAAGGACTCCTTCCCCAATTTCCCCTCCCATAGTCTCATCCTTAACTCCGTCCTCTCCACTGAGCTCAATTCCTTGCCCCTCTTTCCCTCTATTCATTGAACATCACCAAACTCCAGCCTTCAGGCATGAGCACCTCCAGCAAAATCCTCCCTAGCTGCCTCCCATTCCTACATCTCCTCTTTCATCCTTCTCAGCCATCTATTAAGAGGAAATGTCCTACCTGTTTTCAAAATCTACCCTCTCCCCCAGCACCTCCAATACCATCCCTTCGCCTTTGAAAAATGTTTTCACTCTGCTTCCTACTTTGACAACCACCACTCAATCCCCGATGGCTTCTTCCCCTCTGCCTTCAAAAGTGCTCACATCTCTTGTATCCTAAAAAAGAACCTACTCCGGGCCAACCTGAACCATCCAGCTATTGATTCAACTTCCTCCTCCCTTTCCTGTTCAAACTTCTCGGATGGGTATACAACCCAATATCTGCTGGGTATACAATATCTGCTGCCTCCACCATCTTTCTAAAACATTTCTCAACACGTCTCCACAGTCCTCAGAGATCTCAAATAGTTGCTCAATCTTCTCATCGTCCTGACCTACTTCTTACCCACAGCTTTAAGACACTCAGCCAGCTCTCTCCGTCAGCTCTCTCCCACCTACTTATCCACTCTCTTCTCCCACTACACCTCAGCTCCACCCTTCATTTCACTCAAGTTAATCTACTTAGTTTGCCTCGTTCTGATCTCTTCACCCATCAACCTCTTGCTCAGACCCTCTCCACTCTCTCCCCCTTCACATCCAACCCGTTGGTCCCCATATCTTCAAAGTCCTTCTGAAATCACATCTTCCTCAGGAAGCCTTCCCTGATGAATTTCTAACTGCCAAATTTTATATTCTTGCAACAACCATTTCAGCCCATCCATGCCATTTTAGCGTTTGGAAACTCACAGCAAGCCCTCAGTCCATGCCACTGAGCCAAGGGATGACAGGGGAGAGACTGTGGATGGCTCTGTCTTTAATCACCACTACCACAAAAAGAACTCAAGTATGTGTCCTGCTGGTGGTAGAGCAGACCTTGCCCATCTACTGTATTTTCATGGAAAAAATACGCAAGAGATTCTCTCGGGATGACGCAGGCTCGTGGCTGTAATGTCGTCTTTGAACCGATGGACTGAGTGTTTTTACATATAGTAAGCGTTCCATAGATGGAGGAGCAGCCTGGCCTAGTGGAAAGAACATGGGCCCAGGAATCAGGGGTCCTGGGTCCTAATCCTGGCTCTTCCACTTATCTGCTGTGTGACCTTTGGCAAGTCACTTCGCTTCTCTGTTCCTCAGTTTCCCCATCTGTAAATCAGGGAATAAATCCTAGTCCATCCTACTTAGACTGTGAGCCCCATGTGAACAAGGACAATGTCCAACCTGAGTATCTTCTATCTACCCCACTGCTTAGTACAGTGCTTGGCACACAGTAAGCACTTAACAAGCACCACCGTTATTAATATTATACTGATGTTCCTGCTGCAACTGACAAGGGACAAGCACCCACCCCACAAGCTCTGGAGTTTCGCTGGTTCAGATTTGTTTAAGGCTGATCAGAAAATGTACTTAACCTCCAATAGGAGATATTTAGTTTTAGTTTTTAGGTTAGATGCAGATTAAAAGGAATAACCTCCCTAGAGCAAGAACTCTTAAATCCTGGAAACAATCAATCAATCAGTGGCATTTATTGAACACTAAATCTGTGCAGAGCACTGTACTAAGCACATGGGAGAGTACAACAGAATTGGTGGACACTTTCCCTGTCCACAGTGAGCTTACAGTCTAAAGGGGGAATAAACAAACAGGAATAACTGAAGTTATTGAATGTTTTTGAAGAGATCATGAAGAATGGGATTTTGGCACAGTCCTATCAATCATATTTATTGAGCATTTCCTGTGTGCAGAGCACTGTACTAAGCACTTGGGGGAGTGCAATAACAGTTCATTGTGGGCAGGGAACTTGCCTACCAATTGTATTGCACTGTACTCTCCCAAGTGCTTAATACGGTGCTCTGCACACAATGAACGCTCAATAAATACCATCGGTTGATGATAATCCATTCAAGGTAATCTCCTCACCGTACCTCGTTCTCGCCTGTCCCGCCATCGACCCCCGGCCCACGTCATCCCCCTGGCCTGGAATGCCCTCCCTCTGCCCCTCCGCCAAGCTAGCTCTCTTCCTCCCTTCAAGGCCCTACTGAGAGCTCACCTCCTCCAGGAGGCCTTCCCACACTGAGCCCCTTCCTTCCTCTCCCTCTCGTCCCCCTCTCCATCCCCCCATCTTACCTCCTTCCCTTCCCCACAGCACCAGTATATATGTATATATGTTTGTACATATTTATTACTCTTTTTATTTATTTATTTTACTTGTCCATATCTATTCTATTTATTTTATTTTGTTAGTATGTTTGGTTTTGTTCTCTGTCTCCCCCTTTTAGACTGTGAGCCCACTGTTGGGTAGGGACTGTCTCTATATGTTGCCAACTTGTAATTCCCAAGCGCTTAGTACAGTGCTCTGCACACAGTAAGCGCTCAATAAATATGATTGATGATGATGATGATAATCCTCCCTCTCCCCTGACCCACAGGGGCAATGGGTATGTTCATAGGACGCTTAGACAATCCCCCCCTCCCAGTTCTTTTAGGGGGCTCTGGAGCTCCACTGGGGGAGGGAACGTTTTCTGCCCCCACTTCCAGAGGGCTTGGAGTCACACTGCCCCCTTTTCTTCCCTTCGTTTCCCCACCTCTCCCTTCCCTGGACGGATAGGGGGACATTCATTCATTTAATAGTATTTACTGAGCGCTTACTGTTTGCAGAGCACTGTACTAAGCGCTTGGGAAGTACAATTCAGCAACAGAGACAATCCCTGCCCACAACAGGCTCACAGTCTAGAAGATAATGATGGTATTTGTTAAGTGCTTACTACGTGCCACGCACTGCTCTAAGTGCTGCGGTAGATACAAGGTAATCAGGTCGTCCCACTTGGGGCTCACAGTCTCAATCCCCATTTTCCAGATGAGGTAACGGAGACCCAAAGAAGCTCCAGGAGGCCTTCCCAGACTGAGCCCCTTCCTTCCTCTCCCCCTCATCCCCTTCTCCATCCCCCCCATCTTACCTCCTTCCCTTCCCCACAGCACCTGTATATATGTATATATGTTTGTACATATTTTTTACTCTATTTATTTATTATTTATTTTATTTGTACATATCTATTCTATTTATTTTATTTTGTTAGTATGTTTGGTTTTGTTCTCTGTCTCCCCCTTTTAGACTGTGAGCCCACTGTTGGGTAGGGACTGTCTCTATATGTTGCCAATTTGTACTTCCCAAGCGCTTAGTACAGTGCTCTGCACATAGTAAGCGCTCAATAAATACGATTGATGATGATGATGAAGTGAGTAGCCCGTACAGCTGATAAATGGTGGAGCTTGGGATCAGAATCCACTATCTCCTAGGCCCAGGCTCTTGCCACAAAACCACGCAGCTTTGCAGAGCTGAAAAGAAGCTAAGCTTTCAAAAGCTCTCCCCGCCCCCCACGCACCTCAGACCTCAGAAGGCACGAGTGTGGCTTAGTGGAAAGAGCCTGGACTTGGACG